>NW_028082759.1:11762654-14162654 GCF_014824575.4 Sturnira hondurensis | reverse complement strand
TATGAAATTGGTTTTCCACTCGGTCATTGGCTTCAGGGGACAGGGGCCTGGTTTTACCAGCCTCTTCGGTCCTTTTGCCCTTTTGTACTTTATTCAAAAATTTCAGCAAATCTGACCTCTGAAAACACACAATTTCCTGTTAACCTTCGAGTCTGACTCATCTCTTTGCTTCTTAGGACCCTGCTCGAAGTGGCTGGTCTTTCGGCTGAGCCGGCAGTGAGCAAGCGAACTCCCTGCCAGCGCAGTTTGCAGCTGGGCCCCTTCCTCACTAGGACTTGGCATCCGAACCCCATTCTTTTTTTAAATTTATTTATTTATTTATTTATTTATTTAATTCTTATTCAAGTACAGTTTTCTGTTTTATATTCCCACCCTTGCCCCCCAGTGCTCCCCACCTCCCTCCCATTTCCACCCCCGACCTTAGTTATTGTCCATGTGTCCTTTATACTTATTCATGTGAGTCCCTCCCCCTTTCCCCTATGATTCCCTCCCCTCTCCCCTCTGGACCCTATCAGCCTGTTCTGTATTTGAGTGTCATTGGTCATATTTTGCTTGCTTGTTTGTTTTGTTGTTTAGATTCCTGTTAAAGGTGAGATCATATGGTCTTTGTCTTTCACCGCCTGGCTTATTTCACTCAGCATAATGCTCTCCAGTTCCATCCATGATGTTGCAAAAGGTAGGAGCTCCTTCTTCCTTTCTGCAGCATAGAATTCCATTGTGTAAATGTACCATAGCTTTTTGATCCAGTCACTTACCGATGGGCATCCGAACCCCATTCTTACAGGGAGCGTTTTGGAGTGACGTGCTTGTATAGTCCTCTCCATGACCCACTCCTGTTATCTGGCTCATCCTGCAAAATGTCTCCATCTCTAACATCAAACTGTGCTTGTGAAGAAAAAGAAAGCCCCCCGTGCTTCATAAGCACTGGGTGGGGAGCGGGGGGCGCTGCCCACTCTGCTGACATCCAGAGGGAGGGGTCAGCTGCCCTCTCCTTCATTTGCAGCGACTCAGCCTGACTGGAACTTTCTTGTGTCTAACTGGTCCTGTCTGAGAAGCAGTATTCCCAATTTATACTTGAATTGCGTTTTAGAAGTTCCCTTGTTAACCAGCTTCTTTGGAACTCATTTTTCAATGACGACAGCATTCGAAATCAAAGGCCGAAATGCAGACAGAGGTGACTGGGGTCTTGGAGGTACTAGTTAGTTAAATGGGGCAGGCAGCGTGGAGTCTGCATGAGTTTTAAGGGTTTCAGGGGAATGGAAAAGACTCTTGACAAGGCCTTTATTCCTCATCCCATGCAGTGCTGAGGAAGAAGCAGATGGTCCCACCCTGAGCCCCTGTGGGCCTGCCGGTGGAATTCTCCCCTGGTGGGAGGGGCACAGGGCAGAGAGAGGCCTCAGCCTTGGAGGAAGAATGGAGGGTGACTCATGACTTGTTTGCATAACTGGATGGTGCTCAGAGAGAGCAGGTGAAACGGTGGGGTCAGGGGTTGGGTTCTGTGTCTTTAATAGTCTATCAGGGCGGATGTCAGGGCCTGTGCCCACATCCAGCACAGCCTTCTCATTTGTCTGGGGACACCGTGGGACCAATAGTTCTGCAAGAAATGAGGAAGGTTTTTCTTCCATAAAAGAGCCTTCAGCAGAGGACTTTCAGACATGACTTGGTTGCCTTTCTTGTGAGCTGTCTTCTAGAAGGCGGTGCGCAGATTTCGGTCTCCCTCGCTCGTGGAAAAGAGACACTGGTCACGGTTCATCGGTCCCATTTGCTTCCCTTAAGAAGAGTCCCTACATGATTGTGTTAGGGAATCTGGGACCTCACAATGCACCTATAAAATACTATATACTAAACACTAAAATTCATATGAGAATAGTAGAAAAGCAATTTTATTATATTAGTAAAAATGTAAGAAAACGGTTGAACTCAAATGTTAGAACTGGAAGAAAAGGAGGTTTAGTTTAATGTGCGTGAATTGCTGGATAGAAACTTGAGGAAATTCTGAAAGTGATTACTGTGTATTTGGATTTTGTCAAATTTAATTTAAAAAGTCACAGAATTTTTCAAGGATGGCAAACGTGGCCTGGAGGCCAAAGCAGTCTTAGAAATGCACTGTTTAAATGTTGCTATTTGAATTTGAATAGTCTTAGATGGGAGAAACACATTCCATCAGACCTGCATTTCTACACCCAGCTGCTTCACACATTTATTGTATAATTAGGTCCCAGATGTGTATGGTTTTTTTATTTTATTTTACTTTATTTTATTTTTGGCCCTGGATGATGTTACTGAAGAACTCAGAAATGTTTAAAAAAAAAAAAAAACAGTGAAAGACAGAAGACCAGGAGAGGAGAGATGGAAATGTAAGGGTTAGAGAAAGAAACAAGGAGATTTGTATGGCAAACATTTATTTAGTTCCTATTATGCACTGTGTACTGTTCAAATGATTAGGTAAGAAACAACACAATAAAATCTTTACTCTCATGAAGTTTATATTCTAGTGAGAAAAATTATAAAACACATAAGTCTTGTCAGAGGAGATAAGAAACATGAAGAGAAATAAAGCAGAGTAAGAGATACAAGTGACGGTGGCATGATAAAAAGAAAAAAGATGCTATGGTGCGGAATGTTCAGGGAAGGACTTGCTGACAAGATCACATTTGAGCAGAGATTTGACGTGTTGAAAGGAGCAGCATTCCAGGCAGAGAAATGAAAGGGCAAAGGTCCTGAGGCCAGAGCACACACAGTGAGTTAGGGGAGAAAGTGGATTAGGATGGAAGTAGAAGGCATGAGTGGGAAAGCAATGAGACATGTGGTAGGCCACAGCTATCTCAAGAGCTTCGGAGTTTCCTCTGAAGATGAAGAGTGTTTTGAGCAGAGTAGTGATATGATCTCGCGTGAATTTCAAAAGAATGACCTGGTTTTTGTGTTGAAAATACAGAGGCAAGGGCAGATGTGAGCAGAAGAGTTAGGAGGCTCTTGCAGGCATAATTATGGGGTGCTGAGAAGTGGCCTCTATATTCTTTGACGGCAGAGCAAATAGAATTTGCTGGTGGATTAGATGTGGAGTGTGAGCCAAAAGCATGGAACCCAGGCTCACCCTGCTTTTGTGTATGTTGAAAAATGTCCATAACAAAAGTAAAGAGAGAGAGAGCAAGGATGACGCCAGATGTTGGACTCAAGAAGCTGAGAGAATAGGGTTCCATTCGCTCTCATGAGCAAAACCAGGGACAGGAACGCATCTGAGGGTGTGCACCCACGAGTTCAGTCTGGGGTGTATTAAATTTGAGGGGTCTGTTAGACTCTCGTATGATGATGCCAAGTAGGAAGTCGGACATATGAGTCTCCAGTTCAAAGGAGAGGTGTGAAGAAACCTACATTTGGAGTTACCTACCGATAGTTGTCATTTAAATCAGAGAGAGGATGAAGTGAGATGTGACAGGTAAATTGAATGATAGAGAAAAAATCTGAGGATTGAATACTTGGGCACTCTCAAGTTTGGAGGTCTGGAACGTGAGGAGGAACCAGCAAGGATTTCCCCTGGGGAATGACCAGAGAAATAGGGAGACAAAACGAGCCAAGTAAAGAAAACATTTTAAGAAGGAGGGTGAGATCAACAGACCCAAATGCTGCAGTAGAGGATGATGAGAAATGAGAAATAACCGTTAGCTTGGCAACATGGAAATCACTGTGGATCTTTGAGTGGCAGAGCAGGCAAGCCCCATTGGAGTTCAATCAGGAAATGTTAGAAGAAATTCCGACAGTACATGTAGCTCACCATTTTGAAGATTTTTGCTACGGAGGGGAGAGGAGGGATGGGGGAGCATCTGGAGGGGCATATGTGTTCAAGGCTGGGTTTCACGTTTAAAGATGAAAATGATCCACTGAGTAAGGAATATCAATGAGGCAGAGAAGACAAGCATCTTCGAGAAGGATGGTCTTGGGTGGAAGAGGACATCCATTTTATTATACGTGAAGGGGTTGTCCTTATGTAGAAGCAGAGACAATTTATGGCATGTAACAGAGAGAAGGCAGGAGGGGGCAGAGGAGAAGGGAAGTTCGTGGGAGCATATGGAGTTCTTTCCAATGGCCTCTATTTTCTTCGTAAAACGAAGAGCAAGGTCATTAAAAGTAGCAGTGAGAGTAAAGGTTGAAGTGCTGCAGGTTTGAGGAGAGAAGAAGGGTGCAACGTAGTTTTCTAGGAGAACAAGAGAGGAAAGCGACTCATCAAAGGCAGGAGAATTCCCTGGCAACGCTGAGTCCACCTGAGATTAACAGTCAGGGATTGAAGTAAGGTCTGTCAGCGTAAGCACGTGTTTTCGTGCAGCCACCTTCAATAGTCTGGGGACCAGAAGGAGGAGGTGGGTAGAAATTTGGATTGGACTAAGAACAAGTTCATGGTGGGAGAGAACAAGGGAATTGGGATGTAGCCATGGCAAGGATTATCAAGTTGAACCATTGAGTCCTAATTGAGGAAAGAGGTAAATTTTGATTTGGGGAAGTGAGGGACAAATACTAGGCTCAATGGGTAGGTGTTTCTCCTGGTGCTGAAAATGATGAAGTTAAGATGGAGGGATGGGAGGTAGGGGTGGGAGTGTGTGGGGGACGCCTGAATTTTCAAAGGAGGTGCAGTTACTGAGAATGATCATGTCCAGGGTGTGGCCATAAGAACAGGCAGCTGGAGTGAAGTGAAGGACAGGACTGTGGGAGAAGAGGATGTTGTCGGGAGCCCGAGAGGTGAAATTATTGTGAAGACCTTCTCAATGATATTGCTGTCCCCAGAATTCTGAGGAGAGCAGTGTTGGAGAGAGTGACAGTTTGAACATGAGCATCTTCAAGGAGTGGCGAGAACTGAGTACAAAGTCTGTAGATGATTGACATGTGAAACAGTGGATGACCAATAGCTGAGCATTAAGGGAAGCAAAAATGTTTAGGGAGAAGGAAAGGGGGGGCCACCTGGAATTGGTGGCAAGTGCCACAGCTGCGGGAAGAAGAGGTTCCATCTAGAACAAAGAGGTGGGATCAGTGTGGAGAAGACTTTGAGGACATAGGTAATTTTGCTGATGTCAATGAGTTGCAAAGCCTATAGTGGAAGGGCTTGTGTTGTGGGGAAGATTAGGAGATTGGGTCTTACAGAGGGATGAGCAGGGCTGTATGGGGATGCGACTTAAAACAATGAGTGGTGTTGGGGCTTCTTTTGGTGACTGAGATAGCATGGATGCATCCAATTTGCAATGGGAAAGAAATTTTCAAAACAATTTACCGAGTTTCTAGTGTAGTGAAAGTGGAAGACTATGGCTGGTACATGATGTCATCTCATTAGATAATTTACCTCCATGACCAGTAGGTGGTACTGTTGGCCCAGGATAGTTTGGTTACTGTTTGGCCCCAGTGAGACAAGGAAGGAAAAGTTACAGACCAGGTATGAGGTCGAGGAGACAGCATCGGACACTGGGTAAAATGTAAAGGAGGCTGGTGGATTTAGATTTCTGTTTTTGGATTAATCATCCTTACGCAAAATAAATGTTCCTTAGAATGGACAAGCAAGCACTAATTGTCAGAAAGGACCGGGACTTTTAAAGAAACTTGAGCATAGACACAAGTATGGAAATACATAAAGCTGGGTGATTAGGCTTTTATTTTCTGGATGAGAAAAATCAGAAACAGAGAAAGAGATGAAAACTGCAAGAACTTGCAGACCACTCAAGATAATATAGCACGCCCAGCCCCTGGGGTTTCTCGTGCCTAGCCTTGGGAAGAACCACACACACATATCTTGGTGGGCAAATCTGCAACAAGTTCCGATTCAGCTCTGATATTTATCTGAAAACACACGCTCCATAAAAGGCAAAATCATATTTTGCTATAAAAACAAACAAAAATCCCACCCCCTCACTCTCTTTTTTCCTGCCTGCTCTGGGGATTCAGAACACAGAGCTTAGAATGCCAGGGGCACCTGAGACTTCCTCAGCAGGAAGAGGCTGAGAGAGGCAGCCGGCTGATCAGAGCCCGTGAGCTTTGCATATTTATATTTCTCGGTTTTTCAGCACTAGAAAATTCCAGCAATGAGCATGGGACAGCGCTGGCAGCCTTTGTGTAGCTCGGGGGGTTGCTCTTCTCGTCTTCTCCATGAACTGAGTCATCAAATCAGAAGGCTTCTCCCCTAAAACTGAATGCGCGCTTGTACACCGAAGTTCTCGACATCACCTACAAGATTTTTAAGGGCTTGTCAAAAGAATCTTCAGAGTCTCTAACCATGAATAAAAATGATTTCACATGTCATCTCTGTGGCACATTTTATTTCATGGGATTAATTTAATTGATTGAGCTGAATAGTTAAGGGTTGTTAAGTGGTTGCTAGTAATAAGAAGAATTTTTTAAATTTTCAGAAAAATATACCATGTATTTTTGACATGGTTTTATTAAATGGTTGAAATACTTCTTTAATATTAGTACAGTTACACCTTGATTAAACAATCCTTGAGGGCAAATTTAAAAAAAAAGAACCCCAAAACTCCTTTATAATGAAATAGTAGTATTAAGAAAAATATCTTTCACTATCTCATAAAGTTGATCTGCTTGGTACTTATTTGCAATTTAAAAATGCCATATGATTATTTCTGCCATATCTTCTATGTGGGCTAAGATGCTCAGAAGTTCATAATACTAGCCCTGGGAAAAATTTATATATTCTGAGTTTCTCTTGGACACATCGTCCTGGTTAGGCAGTTGAGGGCCAGGATATTACTTTAAAGTTTGTAAAATATTCAAAGGCCAGAATTTATAAGCTGGACTGTAGGAAATCTTCTAGAGAAAATGGTTGTTTCTTCTCTTAATTAAGAATCACATGCCCTGACCAGTGTGGCTCCGTTTGTTGGGCACCGCCCCACAGGGAAGGGTTGCAGGTTTGACTCCTGGTCCACACGCCTGGGTTGCTGGACGAGTTCCCAGTTGGAACACATGCAAGGGGCAAACGACTGATTTTTCTCTTACACCGATGTGTCTCTCCCTCTCCTTCTCCCTTCCTTCCTCTCTCTCTAAAAACAAATACATGGAATACTGTTTTAAAAAGACTTACAACAGAGGACCACATTTCCCCAGCTCTCACCTACAGGGCGGCCCCCAACCGACTCTTTCCTGAAGGATGATTCGCTCAAACATAATGGAGATCTTCAGCTTGTTGTGATCATTCAACCGCTCTCTCTCAGATATTTGAGTGATCTGTTGCTTCTCGAGGCTGCTCTTTGGTGGTAGTTGCTCCTAGCACCCACCGAGGGCACCACTCACCCTCAGGAGCTGTTTCTTTGCTAGCAGTTCCAGGCTGCAAGCTTATTACGTGGACAAAGTCATGCACAGGATTTGTTTAAAATTCCTGGAATGCTGCCCTGGCTGGTGTGACTCAATGGATTGAATGCCAGCCTATGGCCTTTTGCTGGTTCAATTTCCAGTCAGGGCACATGCCTGAGTTGTGGGCTAGGTCTCCAGTAGGGGGCATGTGAGAGGCAACCTCTTGTACATCGATGTTTCTGTCCCTTTCTTTCTCCCTCCCTTCCCCCTCTCTAAAAACTAAATTTTAAAAATCTTTTAAAAATAAAATAAAATCTCTGTAACTCACCCCAGATCACCACTGTGCCTTCCTGATTCCCGTGTTTCTGGATGTCCTGAAAATTCGTCCTGGCCTCATTCATTGTCAGTAATTGTGTGAGCTTCTAACACCCTGGAATACTTCAGGGGTTATTATGACTGGCATAGACTGCCTCCAACCTTTTCTTTGTATTACAAACAGTGATTTACAAAAACAAAGGAATTTATACCAATCAGAAGTTAATGTCCATAACTCACCCAGAATCAGATATCTGATAGATACCCAAGATTCTAACTGGATACGTGTGTGATAGGCATTTTGACCTAAACATCTGTAAAACTGGGTTCCCGATAGTCCTTCCAAAGTCTCCTTCTCCTGTAGCTTCACCACCTCAGCTTCTCACAATTCCCTCCCCAGCATTTGCTCAGGTCAATCACTCTGATGTCATCATCCTTGCCTCCTTTATTTTCCAAACTCACACAAATCCATCCACGAAACCTAGTAGCTCTACCTACAAAATACATCTAGAAAAGACCACTTCTAACCACCTGCTTTACCATCTCTCTGGCCCAAACCACTCACCTCTCATCATCCATTTTTTTTACCTCTGCAATCTATTCTCAGGATAGTGGCCAGAATTACCTTTAAAAACTTAAAGCAAGAATTTCAAAGGCTTCTCATCACTATCACCTACAAGTCCCGCTTGTTAAGCTCATTGGATCCTGCTTTGATGTTGTCTGAAGCTGTCCACTGAGTGTATATTGGCTTTGGGGCCTCTTGGGAGGAACTCTGGTATAGACCAATGTCAGACGATGCCTGTGACTGCCCCTGGGCAACCAGTGTGGAGCTATGAAGTGAGCTACAATGTGTGGCTGCCTCTGCTGGGCCTGGATGTGCATGAAGGACCAAGCTGTGCACCAAAGCTGGCTTTCACCTCCACCCTGGCCCAGGCACAGGTCAGCAAGAGTTTCAAGGCATCCTGAGATTTGCTTGCCTCTGGCTGCCTGCTGCTTGTTAAGCTCAGTCCGTGAAAGAGCCTCTTCCAGTTTGTGGGTTTTGTGGAGTAGATTACTCAGTGAGTCACCAGGTAGGGATGAGTGCTGTTCACCAGACTGATACAGGTTCACACTTGGTGCCAGTGCGGGGTCTGAGGCTACTCAGCAAATGTCCCAGGGTGTGCCATGTCTAGCTGCCACCAGCCAGTTGCTTGCACACCTTTATAGTAGGGCAGGGTCTCAAGGAATCATCAGGGTGAGGCCAGCCAAATTTATCAGGCCCAAAGCAACCAAGAATTGGCCATGCGAAAGAAGGGCTCCACGCTTGTAAGACATGTGAGAAAAAAATGGCCTCCATCCTAGAGCCACACAAGGCAGTCTGTCCCAGACTCTGACGTCAGCAAGGCAGGGCCACTGCGTATCAGGAGGATGAAACTAGATGATCCCCCATGAGGGGGTGGGGGTGCCAGTCAGGCTTGGGGAATGTGGGGGGAATTTCCCCCACCCCAGAGCCCCACAGCTCAATCTGTTCTGGATTCTGCCCAGACCTCAGCAGGGCGGAGCCTCCAAGAATCAGGAGGTGGGGCCACCAGGAGCCCAGAGAGTGGGGCTAGTGGCTCTCCCATGAGGAGGAGGCTCCAGTCAGATTCACAGGAAACTGGGGAAATGGCCCCTCCCAAAGCCATACCACTCAGCCACTGACATCCCCTGAGTCTGCATAGACCTTCACACCCTGTCCCAGGCACCTGACTCTTCAGCAGGGCGCAAGCTCCACAGGATGGGGCAAGAAGGAGTCCAGAGTGCAGGGCTATTGCTTTCCCCCAGGCTTATACCACATACAGCGGGTGCCCCGCCCAAGTAAGATGTGATCTGGGGTATGGGAGAGGGATTGAGCACAGAGATCCTGCCCCTTGTCTCTCTAGCTCTCTCACCAGAGCCACGAACCCCAGTCTCTCCTCACAGAACTAGTCAGCTGGGCCCTCCCTCTACCGGAGCCCAGGGCGAGTGGCTGAGAATGAGATTTTGTGTGTTGGCCTTTTAAGAGGGTGCCTATTTCCCTAGTGGCCTCCCATCTCTCCCTGCTGGATAGAAGCCTTGCAGACTTTCATAGCCAGATATTACATGGGCATCTCTTCCTGCCTCTGGCGATCTGGGTTGGGGAGCTTGGCTTGTGGTTGAGCTGAGATATCCCTTTAGACCCTCAGCTGCTGCCTGTGGGGTGGGACCAGCCCTTTTTACATCTTGGCCCTCCCTACCAGTCACCATATGGCTTCTGTAACTCCTTGGTTATAAGACTTTTCTTCAGCCAGTCTTCAGTTGATTATTCAGGTTGATTGCTCTGTATATTAGCTGTGATTGCAGTTTGGTCCTGGGAGATGGTCAGTGCAGCTTCTACCTACTACACCGCCATCTTGGATTCTCCACCTGGCAGTTTTCCACCCTTTGCTTCTGCAAAGAAAATGTTAGTGATACATTGAAGAATTTAATGCTATGACTATCTTTTTTTTTTTTCCAGGGAGAGTGACATTTAGGAGGGAAAAAAGAAAGCACTTGAGGGTGAGGGAAAGAGGGTAATACTCCTCTCCTTTCCAAATCAGAAACTATAAACTGCTTCAATCTGCCTTCTCCCTTCTGAGTCAGAAAACTAAAGTGATACAAAATCCAGTCTATTCCTATGCCTTGAGGCATGACTGCAACTAAACCATTAGGGGATGCAAATTGAATCCTCTCTGGCACTGAATAAAATCCAGTGCCTAACACACGGTTTGGCCCACACGCAAGAGCTGCCTCTTCACAAACGGCTTGTCTCTGAACATTCATGGGCAGCAAGGAAAGCTTGACTCCCAGGATCATTAAAAATGAAGTGCTGCTTTCAGATTTTTTTTTCCACTGACAACAAACAGAACAAAATCAGTGTGAGTCACTGAGTTTTTTTTTCTAATGAGACGTTTTATTACTTGATGGTTTATGAAACGTAGTGGGGAGTTCCCGGTTCCTCACCTCGTTCTACGGGAGCCTGGGATGGATGGGCAGGGAGCTTTGGTCTGCTCCATGCGAGAGGGAGGGAGGGTTGAAGCATTCGCGTAAAGTGTGTTTCTGGGACTGCTTATAAAAGCGAGGAACAGAGTGTGGCTTTTCCTGAAAAAAATTAAAAGCAAAAGTACCATAGGACTGGGGATTCCAATTCTGGGCATCTACCTCAAAGAATCGAAAGCAGGATCCCGGAGACCCCTGTGACGTTTACACACTGATGTTGGCAGCAGCACTCATCACAGTAGGCAAGACATGGAAGCAAACCAAGTGTCCACTGGCCGATGAATACACTTACAAATGTTATATAAATAAATGTAGTATGTGCATGCTCATTACTCAGCCTTAAAAGGAAAGAGATTCTGACAACTGCTACAACATGGATGAACCGGACATTATTCTAGAATTGTGAAACTGTCATGACAACAATACCCCAGAAGGCAAAGGACAAATGAAGCGTGACTCCAGTCATGTGTCTCTAGAACCGTCACGTTCATAGAGACAGGAAGTGGCATGGTCTTTGCCGAGGGCTGCAGGTGGGGCAAATGGAGAGTTGTGGTTTAATGAGGACGGAGTTTCAGTTCGGGGTGATGAAAAAGTTCTGGAGATGGATGGGGAGGATGGTTGTACGACACTGTGAATGTGCTTGATGCCACTGAGCTGCACGCTGAAAAACGGTTAAGATGACACATTGTATGTTATATGTAGTCTACCACACTTTTTTGGCAAAAGCTAATGGGTCTACAGACTTGCTTATTCTGGGCATTTTATGTACATGGAGTCATGTGTGATCTTTTGTGACTGGCTTCCTTTGTTTACCATGTTTTCAAGGTTCATTTGTGTGATAGCAGGTGTCAGTACCCATTCCTTTTTTTACAGTGGAATGTTATTCCAGCACATGGATAGAACACACCTTTCCAGAGGCCGGAGGGTGGAGGTGATGGACAGTGACTGCTAATGGGATGTGGGGCTTCCTTTCGGAGCGATGAAGATGTTTGAAAATCAGATTGCTGCAATAGTTGCACAATTCTACGAATATACTAAAAACTACCGAACTATACGTTTTAAAAGGGCAAATTTCAAGATTTATGAGTTATAGCTCAACAAAGGTGGTATCAAAAAAACTAAATGGGCCCTGGCTGATGTAGCTCAGTGCATTGAGCATGAGCCTGTGAACCAGGGGATCTGGGTTCGATTCCCAGTCAGGGCACATGCCTGGGTTGCAGGCCAGTTCCCAGCAGGGGATGCCCAAGAGGCAACTATACATTAATATTTCTCTTCCTCTCTCCTTCCCTTCCCCTCTAAAGATAAATGAATCAAATCTTTAAAAAAGAAAAAAACAAATGGCATCTTAGATGCATTAACAGAAGTACGGGGTCTGTAACAAATATGGTAAAAAGGTCACAGATGTAGTAAGAAGGTCTGGGTTCAAGTTGTGACTCTGGCACTTACTAGTATGATTTTGGTCAAGTACCCACTTCTCTGAACCTCACATTTATGATCTGTAAAATGGAAACGATAAATGAATGCCTACTCTGCAGAGACAAAGTGGGGACCAAATGATATAATAGATATGAAAGGCTTTTTATAACAGTGAGTTACATATTATATTAGCTTTCATTGGAATGCAGAGTATATGTGAGTCTGGGCAGAAGATTACTGTCTTTTGTTTAAAGACCTGTTCGGTTGAAGAGAATCGGATTTATTCTGAATTGTTTTAAAAGGCAGAACTGGAAACATGGATATAATTTATCAGGAACGGAGATGTTAGGTTGATACCAGGAAGACCTTTCTGAGGAAGGTGCTGATGGTGGAACTCTCACCATTGGTATTAGAGTAGAGACTGGATTCAAGCCTCACATAGATTGTTCATGTAGATGGTTGAAACACATCTGAGGTTTTTCCTAATTGTACATTGTTTCTCCATAGTTTCCAAGATTTTAATATTTCTTAACACCAATGTTTTTCCAAATGTCTGTGTCCTCTGTATTAGAAAATTTAGCCCCTTCATTCTGCCCTGAACCCATGCCTTTTCCGAGGTGCTCCTGTCCTTTCTATCACCCTCTTCTGTCCTTTATAACTCCCACCAATGGTGAAGCAAAAATCCCAGTGTTTTAGGCAGTGATTTGTGTCCTTAACGGCCCAACGTAATCATCTTGGAGCCTTGAAACTATTCATGGCTAGATCTCACTCGTAGAGATTCTTAGAGGTCTCTGGCATAGACTGGATATTAGGATTTTTGAAACTCCCAGGCAATTCTCATACGCAACCCAAGTCGAGAACACTGCTGTAGAGAGAATGATCGTGTGACCCCCAACATAACTCAGCATGGGGGAGCGGGGTACATGGCGGCACAGAGAGCTTCCGTTCTCCTGGCCCCTCCTCTCACACAGCTGGTGGTGTGCCCTGCCACCGGCTGGCTCTAGGGAGGTAAGTAAGCAACAGCTGCAGGTAAGTCGGGAATGGATGCCAGGCTGGAATTTCATTCCAACAATGAATATCCCCACAGTCTTTTCTTTCTGTTGAAAAGAAATTCTCCTTCACCCTGATACAACAGAAGTCTAGCAGGCCTGAACTGTCTGCTCTCTGAGCCTCTTAGGGATACTGTGGATGGGCTTCCTCTTTGCAACACTTGACAGAAAGACACCTCAGGCTTGTGTTCAGAGGACAGACCTCTGTCAGGCGTCCCGACTGAAGGGAACGGACCGAACGACCAGTGTTGAGGGAAGGTGGAGCTGCCCATCCATTGCACAGAGCCAGAGATTCCATAACCAATCCAACTCCAAATTGAACATGGGAGATATTATTATTCTTACATTTAAAAATGTTGTGTTGGTAAATTTAGCATTCCTGGGACAGCAGGAGGTAGGGGAGTAAAAGATAAGAATGTTCAGTGAGATGACTAATCCTGTAAGTTTGAGGAATTAACTGATAGCAAATAAGAGATACTTCAGGGAGGAGAGCTCAGAGGTTTTAGGTGTTTTAATGTGAGAAACCTCAGGCGTGTTGAATTTCTGACACCTCAGACTTTCTATGGCCAGATGCTCAAAACAGTCATCTCTTTAAGAAAACTCCTCAAATATTATTTTTTTGAAAAATTCAGATGTATTTGCAGAGGTCAATAATACTTTGATATGTTTGTCAAAGATAAATGCTTGACCTGTGGACTTACTGGGGGTAGATATTAATATCATGCCCCACCCCAAAGAAAAATCTCTATCTTACTTATCAGAAGAATCTTTCATTTTAGGCTCTCAGGAAGTTTAAAATAGAGAAATATTATTTTCCTTAGAAGGTCTGATAAATAATTCAGACCAGCTATAAATCTTAATGAAAAAAGTTTTTTTCTTTTCAGAAAGTCTCAGTCCTGTCTGTAATGAATACAGTTGTTCCTTGGCTGTTCCTCCTCTAGTCACAGGATTTCCTGAAAATGGCCTCTGATTTTCTTTTCTTCCTCATTCTCAATCTTTGTGATTCCGGTGAAATTTATTCCAACCCTAAAGGCCAAAGATGGACATGTGACCCAAGTCTGGCCAATCAGAGAAAGGATAGTGACCAGACAGGTGGTCACATGATGGAAGTCGGGCCAATTAGAGACAGCAGTGTTGATTTTAGGACACTGGGGTCAGCTAGCACTTTTTCAAACAATTTACCATTACAGGTAAATGAGGTTTAATCTTGCTTTGAAATCCTGGGAGCATATGTAAGAGGCATGCCTCAGAATTACCCGACCCTAGGGGGAAAGAAACTGGGTATTTACACCCACTTCCCATCACTCATTGGTTGAGGGTTACTAGTGGTGGTGGGAAAGGTTCATTAATTCCATTGCATTTTGGACTCTGGTGGTCAGAGAAAGCCCTCAGGCAAGGAAATGCATGTAGCAGTTGGTCCTGTGTGCACTGAAATAGTAAGGGCAAGGGGTATATGGGTGGGGCACTGACTCACATCCGTTTACCATGATAAACGATGATCTTAATACAGTGTCTTATTCCATTTTATTGCCAACACTTGGTCAATGTCAGTTGCCAATAATATTTATTCATTCAACAAATATCTATTGTTCCATGTACTGAGGTATATTCACTGTGCTGATGCTGGGAATAAAGCAGAGTATCCCATTCCTCAAGGAGCTGACAATCTATAATAGAGGAATCAAGGAAACAGGAAATTAAGTGCTAATGGGAAGGGAAACATGAGGTGCTGGGAGAACATGCGCGAGAAGAATCTAATTTAGAATGTGTTCTCTAAGCACCCTCCCCAGGCTTCTGCAACAAGAATAAAAAACTCGGAAGGGGGTTTAAATAAAATGAGAGGTGGAAGGTAAGTGGAGATTTTTACTGTACATTCCTTTGTATTATTGAATTTTATACTATGTGTATGTGTTACATATATTAAACGTTGATTTTCAAGAATAATCATTTGATTTTAAAGGAGTACATCAACATAACCAATAAAATTACCACCTATAGTAGAAATCTAAAAGACTGAAAAGTGTGCATACAGAGATTGGGGGACACAAGTTCTGCTTGGGTGACGTGGACACATGTCACATGAAGACCTGCCTGGAAGGCAGTTCAGAAAGATTTGGCCCAACACTGCACCCTGAGTGGCCCCAGGAGAGGAGCTTCAGGGGTGTGGCAGCAGAAGGCCAGAGAGCGAGAGGCGGGGATGGAGCACTGTCCTCATCCCCCGCTGTCTGGGGGAGAGGCTGCACACGCAGGCCATCGCCACTGCTGGGTTCTCCTCGCAGGGCTTTGGACGATGCTCAACAGACAATTACTGAATCAAATTAATTCTATTCAAAGTGGATACATCAACCTATCACAACATATGACTGACCATTAAGAATATTCCTAGCTCCGATCTCACACTCACTAAATAGCCCTTTATTATAACCTGACTTCCTGTGTAGATAATCCTATGAAAGTAGAGCAGGCTCTCTTAGTGACCGTTCTGGCCTCTTTGATAGATTTCTCAAATGAATGCATCCGCTCTTCTCTGCTTGGTTAGTGTGACTGAGGACCTCTATACCTGAGTATTACATTGGGGTAAACTGAAAAAAAAATCCCATTTCGTGAGCTACAGAGCCAAGATCAGGACTTGTACACTGGCTCCATCAAGATAAATGCTTTGTGAAGTCCCAAATCATCTTTCTGTTTCATTTCACACCAACTACAAGTTCATACCCAGAATTTTGAAATTCATTGCTGTGATAAAGTTCTTTCAACTCAAGGTCATCCCATTGCTCAAATCGGAGGTCACTGTTCACCTGTGCAAAATCCACCTTGGGATTTCATCAGTGTTAGTGGAGGATGTGAACAGCAGGAGTAAAGCCATGGAGTCTGCTGACAGTTTGGGGCAGAAACCACAATAAGGAAGAAGACTGAAAGCTAAAGTAAGAGACCAAACCTCGCTGAGCTAAGTAAGCCATGGCAACTGATATTTCAGCAGAAAGATGGTAAAATTATTAATGATTTTTAAAAGTAGTTGGATACATTTTGGTTGAAAACCCAGCAGATACAGGCTTGCTAATGTATTAGAATGCTGTCTACCTTTGTAATTCTGTCTTCAAACATGTTCAATCCAGTCTATTAGGAAAGTGTATTTCTGATTTTATCATGTTGGTTGTCAAGAATTCAACTCAAGTCCCTTCGTCATATGCTTATTGAACACCTATTATGTCGGGGTCATGATAGAAAATACAAATGTAGCCCAGGCTGGTGTGGCTCAGTGGGTTGGGTGCCAGCCTGCAAACCAAAGGGTCACTGGTTCAATTCCTGGTTGGGGCATGTGCCTGGATAGCAGGCCAGGTCCCCAGTAGTGGATGTGTGAGAGGCAACTGAACATTGATGTTTCTCTCCCTCTCTTTCTCTCCCCTTCCCCTCTCTTTACAAGTGAATAGATACATTTCTTTAAAAAAATATAAATATACATTTGACCTTGTCTCTCTGTACAATCTAGGGCCACAAGAGTAGTAGAAACAAAATCTTATTGATATGAGGAAGGGAGGCCTAGTTATAAATAATTTTACCAAATTTGTGTATTTTTCATCTTGCTAAAATACAATTATTTCCCAGTAGGCTATCTTGAGAGGGAGAACAAAAGGAAAAGCATAGAGATAATTCCCCGACCTAAAACTGGGATCAAAGGGAAACTGCTGTGTCATTCTCACACGGTATATCTCCCCAACATCCTATTCATGGCACTTGTAAACAGAGTCCTTTTCAGCCAGTACCTGTCACAGGTCTTCAGAGACCCAAGTCCCTGCCTTCACCTCCCACACTTGAGATATAAACCCCTGGGCCCAGCCTCTCACTTCTTCCAGCTGTTACTAGAGCCTTCTCTTGACCTGCAGCTGGGGGTCAAGTTCACAGTCCTGATCCTGTTTTACATATCATCTGGGGTTAGAGAGATACTAACTTGGGGGCTGCTCCAACCTCACAGGGAATTGGGCTCTAGACTGAAAAAGATGCATCGCCTGATCAATACTCAGGGTTTGGGAAAGCGTAGAGGTAGTAGGCAAACCCTGATTTCTCCGGAGTGGTATTGAAGTTGCATTTATGACTTCGATAAATTTTTTTAATTAAGTGTATTGGGATGACATTTGGTTACTGAGATTATATAGGTTTCGAGTGTATGATTCTATGATAGAGCATCTGTATATTGCACTGTGTGCCACACTTCTCCAGCTTGCCGAGGATGGTGGGATGAGGCCAAGACTTGGAGCTGCCCTGTGTTAAAATCCCAACTCTCCTACGCTATTTATGAGCTATACAGCTTTCAGCGAGTTACTTAACTTATCTCAGCTTCAGTTTCCTCATCTATAAAGTGCGGGTAATTTACATACTTTGTAGTATTTTCTGGAACTAACAAATTATATTTGTAAAGCACCCAATATATAGTAAGTACTTTATGAATGCTGGCTATAATTTTTGTCTTACATAGAAATGCAAATGGGATTTTATATAAATTTTTGAGTACTACTTATTTATACATTAGGACTACCTATAATCAATATCTCATTAAATTTTTATCACTTTTAAACAATATTTTTTGACCAAATACTGTTTACTGTGAGACAGATAACCTTTTATATCTTATTAATGCAAAGGATAGTTTTTAAAAACTATTAACTTACAGATAATAATTAAATACAAAATAGATACTAGATAGATAGATAGACAGACAGACAGAGGTACATACTTTATGCAACAGTGAAGTATATTCAGAGAAAAATAAAATATTTACTTTCAACTTGAATGTAGTAGGAAAGAAGAAAACGAGAGCCTCTATTTTCACAGTTATTGAAATTCTCTAACATACTTTGTAGTTTCAGGGGAAGAATATGGATATTGACTCCTACTTTGAAAAAGCAGGTGATGTGAGGTTGCTGGTTCTTAAGGGGATCGTTTTCTTCGGCCCATTAGCTCAGTGGTCCACATCGTGGCCTGATCTCTTATCTCCCGCCTGCATCAGGGTGGCCGAGCACTTAGTGGGCAGCCTTGGGTCTCTCTCTGGGTGAGGCAACAGATCTATCTCACAGGACGTTTGTGAGACTTAAAGGAGAAATCCACGTTAAGTCTCACTGCAGGGCCCCGGCCCATACAGGCCCTCAGTTAACACTAGCTATTCTTTATTGTAACACACTTTGAAACCAGCTCCAGTATAGACCAGGGCGCTCTGTCCCAGCCTGTTTGGGGAAGCAACGGCACCTAACTGTCGTCCTGCACCAGTGCATCCACCTGAGCTGCTGTCCTTGCTGCCACCGGGCCAGAGCCAAGGCCTCCCAACTGGTTTCCACATATCCACGATTGCCCTTCCTACCCTCCCTTGTCCACACAGGAGCCACAATTACCATGTTAAAAACAAACCAGTATAATTTTGGGAGGAGAAAATTAGAATAAACTTGTTCTAAGTTGCTTCTATTTTCTAGAGGAAGGGTTAATATATTGATTAACTTTAAGCTTTTTTCAAGTTGTTAAGTAATCAGAGTAAAATTTTAAGGATTACTCCTAAAAGAATAAAAATGGAGTAAATAATGAAATGAGAAAACAAAGAAACAGAAAAAAATTTAAATAAATTTTTAGAAACTAAAAGCAAAACCAGAAGAAAGCTAGCATCTCTATATTAATATCATACAAAACAGGCTTTATCTTAAAAATAATTTTTAAGGATAAGAGATGTCATTATATAATGATAAGATGTTCATTCCATAACAATGAAACATACAACAGTTGTTAAATACATGACTCCAATAATAAACTGACCTCAAAATAGATTTCTAAAATGCATGAAACTGTAGGAAAAACTGATACACAGTTATAATGAAAGATTTCAACACCTCTCTCCTAATGACTGACCGGTAAAATGATGAAAAATTAGTAAACAAATAAGGCTTGAAGAATACCATTAATATCCTTTGTTTAATAAACACATAAAAAGTCTAAAACTCAGAATTAGTCTAAACTTCTCCCGTGCAAGGCCTAGTCATTATCATTGGCTGCTCATGAAGTTAACAATGACCAAAACCAAAATAGACAATATCAAATGAGTGCAGAGCAGAGCAGACGGACATTTAGAAGCTGAGAGGGGATGTTCTGGGTCTGTAATGAGTGCACCAGGGGACCAGGAAGCGCCGGGAGACCTTTCCCATCCTGGTCATATGAGAATTTCTTTAGGTGATTTACTGGCTTTCCTAACACTCCCTGAAGGTGCTCTGGTGCTGTGTGCCACGCATTACCTATTGATTGATAGGTTTCCTTGTTTTAACCCAGGCCTTGCCAGGAATGATGGTGGCTAACCCTTAGAAACAATCTTTGTATAGCCCAATCTCTTTACTGCTCTCTTGACATATTTCACAATACTGTTGGTTGACGACTGATTTTAAGATAATTCTGGTGTGTACAGGTGAATGATTGGCATGAAGAACATATAATACTTTCAACCTTCATTTTTATCCTCTCTCCAGTGCAGGCCACACTGGGAATGTCTTAAAACATAAGGACATGTTCTTGGTCTTTAAAAAGCATTTACACGTCAAAACCCTTCATGTTATACATCTGAACTTGAACTCCCTAAAGATGCATGCTACTTGTGAAATACAAGATTTTTTTCTAAAGCACATGGATCATGTTACTCATTATCATTTCTATACATAGACCTACCAAATTCTCTTCGTTGTGGAAACTCTTTCTCGGCCTTGCAGACTTTTAACGTACATGGGAAGAATCTGACATTTTGAGTGACGGGAAACATGTTCCACACAGTTCTGGGTTTAAAAATGTCTTTCTCTTCCTTTCTATATCCATCACAAACTGTAAGATCCTCTCTAAGATTCAGGAAGCATATGATAAGAGGGGAAAATCATGCAGAAAGTATAATCCAAGAGAGTCATCCTCTTGTGTGGCTTTAATGTATGCATTTAAACAATGGAAATCAGGGCCAGGATTAGAAACAGAAAAGGCAAAAACTCATGAACTCTGCCAAGAAACAGAAAGCCTCTACTCTCAGGAAGAAACTTAGAACGTGGCAGACAAAGTGACTCAAGTTCTCTACCATTCTTGAAGAAATATTCGGATTTGACAGTTGGCCAGATTGGGTGGGAGGGAATGGAGGAATGAATGGTGAATCTGAGACACAGGACCAGGACAATGAGCCCTGAAGGAGCCCCCGACTGGTGCTGGTCCATAAATCTCCATTCCCACAAGACCGGGGTTTGGAGGAAAATCCCCATCCACACTGGGCATCACTGCTCGTGCTGTGTTCAGATGACCACTCATCCATAGGGGTGCAGTCACTCTACCCATTTGTGGTCTCAGGGAAGAGCTGAGCAAACACAATTCCTTCAGGTGCTAGTGAGCTGAGTTGGGAGGTCTGCTTGGACAACTGAGTCCTTAGATACACAGAAAAAGCCATCCCCGTGTAAAATGGCTCTCTAACCCTCCGATCCATCTCGTCGATTGACACACACAGTCAGTTGTGCACATGAGGTAGTTAGACTCTCAGGAAACTGACTGAGGGCACATGTTGGATTTCTCTGATCACCCAAATTGCCTACCTTCCATTGTATGTCTCCATAACTAGGCAGAATTCCTTCAAATTCAAGTATAGAATATATTTCTGACATCAGAAAAGTCACACCATCAAACTTCAATGTTTTGGTTCTCAAAACAATATTGAGACAAAATATACTCTGATTTTCTTTTACTAAGAAACGGAGATAATAGTATTGCTTTATGTCAGTGGAAAGGAATAAGAATTCCTTGATTAAAATTAATTCCCTAAATAAAAAGTCTAGGAAAAAAGTTTGCACAATCCCAGCAGTAATTTTTGCATGAAAGCATGATTATCTAAAATGGAATATATCCATATTTAGTTTTTGAATGTACAATTAGTTATTATTTTAGAAAGAAGGAACCAGAAATGAGGTATCTTAGAATTTTTGGAATGTTTCTGCATTCTGTCTACAGCTGGCATCTATGCTTTTTTTTTTACCTTCTGGCCACAGGTACCTGCATGTAAGCAAGGCATTTAGAGTTAACAAGAGGTAAGCAAGGACCAGGGCCCCTTGCCACACTTGCCCTCTTCCCCATAGTTAAATTGCATAAAATACCCTGCAGATGTGGAGCAAGAGAGGAAAAAAGGAGAAGCGTCACATGGTATAAGCTAATAATTATTTAAATTCCTAATCAAAGGCTCGCATTTTACATTTGAGGCTCACTACTCTGGCCCTCCCAGGCCCTGAAGCTATTTTTCTTTCTTCAGATTAGGAATTTGCTGATCAAATCAAATGCAGATTTGATCTAAAATGATATGTTTTCTCCTTGTGCAAGTGATTACATCCCCCTAAAAAACTAACTGCTGCCATTTCAAGCTGCACAAGAGCAAAATCACTATTTTTAAACAAAGAATTTCAATATATTCCTCCTATTTTTTCTCACATTTTACAGTCTTTTTTTTCCCGGCTCCATTGTTTGATGCATTAAAATGGCAAAGAGTAATTGAATGAGTAAAAACAACATGGGTAACATTTAAATAAATATTTCCTTTTGTAGGTCTCATCTCTCATAAATCTTATATGCATGAGATACTTAGATACTTTAAATATATTTTAATTTAATCTTTATTGTATTTTTCCATGACCATTTAGTCCCCTTATAACCCCTTCCCACAAACATACTTTTTTTTGCAAGTGTGTTGAGACAATAGTTTGACATTGTCTTCAATTTTATGTATTGCCTGTCCACGGGCTTAAGTCCAATTGACAGTAAGTCAACTCTCTGCCTGTTTTTATGGAGCAAACCTAAGTAGCTGAGCTTCTTTTTGTCACGCCCACCCTAACACCTAGGTAGCCTAAGCACCAACTTGCATATGTGATGTCAGGGCCACTTCTCCACTTCTCCATTGTCTTCTCGCTAATGTTGGACACTCTGCAGCTAGAGATTCATTATAAGGAGCTCTATCAAAATGTCGATTTCCCCCTAGAAGGTGACTCTGGATACCTACTAAATACAGTGGTAAGTCAATTATACCTCAACGGGAATGAATGTGTCAGAGCCTGTCTTGAGAGCTGGTGGGAAGGAGGGTCAGATGGAATGGCAGTAGGGGGTCGGGGGTGACTGGGAACCAGAGGGAATGGACTGATCAGGAGAAAGATCGACAACAGGCAGCGGATCCAGACAGTTGTTTTAAAGAAATATACAGGCCATTTTCTTTCTGAAAATGGCTTTCCAGGGAAATCTTCAGTGAGCCCGATCTGCAGCCCCTGAAACCTCTCTGAGAGCTGCCGTGGGTGGAGAGTAATCGCAAGCTGCCGAGGGCTGCAACCCCGAGTGTTTGGTCCCGGGAAGAACACCTCCAGTGGTTTCCACTCCCGTGTTGTGTTGCCAGAAAACAACTGGGCCAAATGGCAGGGACAGCTATTTGGCAGGAGACTGAAGTTGCCAGAGGAGTGAAGATGGAAAACGAGCAAAATTAACATGAATTCACCACCTGGGATTTTCTAACATACTGTCTGGAAGGGGAAGGAAATTTTAAACTTGCACCTAAACGTCTAGTGCCAACTGGCATCAGACTCTCCTCGTGTGTGCGTTCACTGTGATAAAGCTTCAGTCACTTCATGGTTTCACAGCACCTCCGTGGTCTACTTGGAGTTTTCATTCTTGTACAAAAAGGGGTGAGATTTAAGGGGGAACGTGTTTCTTCACATCGCTGTCCTGATGCCATCGTACTTGTTTCCAGAATGATTTCCGTTTAAAGGAATATCATAAAATACAGCACTAGCATTTTCCATTTATATTTACATTTATATTTTTATGTGTATCTACATTTTAATAATGTAAAATACAACACCTGTTTAAGAGCCAAAGTAACTTTCAGGGAGACATAAATAAAAACATAACGGTATTGCCGAATGTATTTGAGTGTAATGGTGAAATGGACCCTGGAAATAGTCTCTGTCCTAGGCTTTGTGTGGTGGGACTTTCACTAGAACCCATTTGATAACATCTAAATTCTTCACGTGTCTCAGACAATATATGTCAGTACAAATGATGATACATAAAATACTAACCCAACATTTAAACCTCAAGTAAAAATTCACTGCATTATTCTATCATTAATGGTTAATTTAAGTTTTTTCTTTCATCTGCTTTTTTTCTGGAAAAAAAAGTAAAAAGGTCAAGCTGGCATTCATACCTATAGTTATTTGCAATCTGTACATCTCAATGATACCATTTTTCTTCTATAAGATTATTGAGAAATATAAAACATTAAAGGCTTCTCAAAAATGAGCATTTGTATATGGATCTTTGATAAACATCTAAACGATACACCCTAGCTAGTAAAGACATTAGCCCTGTAATTTGAGCAAAAAACAATTATATAGTTGTTATTTTCTTAGAAACATACACACAGAAAATTTGCTAGGAGGAGCATGGACGGCATAGACTTACAAACTCCCCAGGTCAGGTTGACCTGGACCAATGGCTGTAAGAAATTCAGGGGCTTGATGGGCTGTAAGTAGCTGACCCGTGTCTGCCTGTAAGATTGTAGACATGGTACACACAGTTGCCTGGATTGTCTTAAAATCCAACTCAAGAGACAACAGATTTCCAAGAAATGGCCTTTCACCAAAACTGAAAAAAATTGAAATTTGATCAAGGAAAATGGATTCTGAGCTACAGCTAGACAATGGCTAGTTGATTACTATGATATCAATAATAGAGCCAAGGATTCTTGCTGGAAGCAGGAGCTTGATTAGGCTGTTTCAAATCCTGATGGTCCTGACCTCTGGCCTTCGGGTGCAAGATCCTTCTGATCACGTGCTAGTGTTTACCTGTGGACTACACAGTAGCTAGAGATGTTACTAGCCGGCTCAATCATAAGGTTAGCTCTGTAGCTAAACTGGCCGGTTTTGCTGTTCACTCACTGCAAGACTTGGAACAGGTTAGTTGCCACCTCTGGGCCTCAGGTTCCTCCCCAGTGAAATGCTAGTTCAGCTAGGAAGGGCCACCTTCTTATCTGGAATTTTCATTCTTCCAAATTTCGTTGCCTCCATAGTGCTCCAGTATTTTCAAATTTCCATTTTTGTAATTTTTGTTGTTGTTGCCATGGGAGCAAAGGACTGCCCAACCGAGTATTTTAGAGAATCCTAAGATGTTAGATGCAGACATACAATCAATATTCTCACACAAATTACCCCCATGGGCTCCTCCAACAAGCATCCCACCTTCTGAAGCTGCCAGATAAGAACAGTCACCGATCTTTATGTTTGAGTACCCCAAACACCATCAGAAAGTTTTCCAAAATCCCCCTCACCATAACTTTCAATTGGGGCCTAAAAACTGAAGCATCAATTTTTATTTTTCTAAGTAGCATCAGGAAGGAGAATTGCTAGGCATCATCAGATGATGGTGGAACTCATTGTCTTCTATGATGAGTTCTAATTGAAGAACTATTTGAACTTAGACTAGCAACTTATAGTGAATTGTTAAATAAAGGATACTAAGAGACAAAAAAAAGAGAATGTAGATTGTGTTACTCCTGCCTTAGATTAAAACCAGCAAGCACTTTTGACCCAGCAATTCCACTATTAGGAGTATATCCTAAGAACCCTGAAACACCAATCCAAAAGAACCTATGCACCCCAATGTTCATAGCAGCACAATTCATGATAGCCAAGAGTTGGAAGCAACCTAAATGCCCATCAGTAAATGACTGGATCAAAAAACTATGGTACATTTACACAATGGAATTCTATGCTGCAGAAAGGAAGAAGGAACTACTACCCTTTGCAACATCATGGATGGAACTGGAAAGCATTATGCTGAGTGAAATAAGCCAGGCGGTGAAAGACAAATACCATATGATATCACCGCTAACAGGAATCTAAACAAAACAAACAAGCAAGCAAAATATGACCAATGACACTCAAATACGGAACAGGCTGACAGGGTCCAGAGGGGAGCGGGGAGAGAATCATAGGGGAAAAGGGGATGGACTCACATGAACAAGTATAAAGGACACATGGACAATAACTAAGGGTGGGGGGTGGAAATGGGAGGGAGACGGCGAGCATGGGGCAGGGGGCGGGCAGGGTTGGGAATATAAGACAGAAAGCTGTACTTGAACAATAATTAAATAAAAAAATTATTTTAAAAAACCCAGCAAGCAACCAATCTTACATGTATGGTTCACTGAGTATTCACTAGTTGTTGAGAGTTTAAGTCCACATAATAACACCAGTTTGCACTTGAACATTTGCCATGAAATGTGATATGATGTGATATGTGGGTAATTGAAGCCAATTTTCTCATCAAAGAACCAGAAGCTGTTCTGCTGGGTACCTGTGGGTAACTGCTTTGCTTTCTCCCTGTTACTAGTACATAGAGTGGGGCCACTGATCTTCCTTCCTCACCATACAGCTATGGGGTTTTCTTTTCTTCAAGTTTATCAGACTTTGGCATGTGTTTGCAGCGAGTGATGTGGTCAAAGATTGAAGTTACCCCACCATCTTCAGCATAGATCCAGTCTTCACTGTGTGCTATACTTTCAAGAAAAAGTAATGCCAACTAGTTTGCAAATGATCTGCAAATATATGTTATCTAGAAAATCCAAGGTAGACAATATAATGGGTCCTGCTTCTGGGAATAAAGATGCTATTTTAACTTTCTTAATACAGTATTTCCCCCCTTAAACTAATCAAGTAGGCATACTTTTTCCTAAAAAAGTGTTGGAAAGGGTAAAAATAAGGAGTCTGATAATATAACCCTCTTCTCCTGTATCATAGCTCCCTGGGGAACATCTTGGTTCAGCTCTAGGCAAAGAGAAGCAATGTGGATGACAGTTGAAGTGATTTAGACCATTTTGGAGGACCATTCTGTGGGCTCCCCAGCTAAGTGTGTGATAGTTAGGACCAGCTCCCCTATCTGAGACTTTCCCCATTTCAGAGATGTGCCATAAAATTTAGATGGGAAAAATATGTCTTTCTCAAGTCAATTATATAACATTTTTAATGTATAAATATTCTCTACAGCTAGTGACAGTGAATGAGTTCAGCTGATGGTTCAGCTAATGGATCACTAAGTTATTGCATTTAAGTAAGAGATGCAATGAATCTTATATGAAAAAGTATGCAACCTGGAAAAGTTTTATCTATAACTATATCTGAGTTTACACATACATATAATTCTGGTGATACAAGAAATAAAAGCTCATCATAGACAACTTGGAAAATTAAAGCTCATCACAGACAACATGAGATGCATTGCATCTCACAAGGCAACACTTAAAATGAAATACTTCTTATCACTGTTTTTGGTGCACCTATATGCAGTGATCCCTCACCTATCTTGAGAGTTACATTCCAGAGACCCCCATGATAGGTGAAAATCTGTGAAGTAGTGGTGTTATATTTATTTTATGATTTATATATTTTTAAGGCTTTATAAACCCTTCCCACACTCCTGTAAAGCTTTCCCACCCTCTTATTAACCTTTCCCATGCTCTTATAAACACTTCACATGCTCTTAAACACTTTTTACACTCTTAAACCTATGTAATGTTAACAACATATAAAACTCTATATGGGTACTCACCAGTGAAGTATACAGTCGTCCCTCTCTATATCATGGTTCACTTGTTGTGGCTTCACTGTATTGCGAGTTTTTCAAAGCCCATGGTACAGTGAAGTTGCAATAAGTGAACCAGGATACAGCGAAAGATGACTGTACTTCTTTTGAACAAAAAGAGCTATTGTTTTGTATTATGTTTGCTTTTTAATAAATAGCATATTTCCCCATGTCATTAAAATTCTCTAAAAGCATGATTATGGTGGCTAAATACTATTCAATAATATGGTTGTACAATAGTTCATTAAACTACTTCTTTGTGGTTGGACATTTAGATGTCTCCTGCTTTCACTCTTAGAAAAAGCCTCCCATCTTTGTGTACATTTTTTATTATTTCCCTAAGAGACATTCCTGGAAGTAAGATTCGTGGGAAGAAGTGGACTCTTTTGGGCCCCTTGATATGTCTCCATGAATTTATCTCCCAGTTACATTCCTACCAGTCAGGGGAACTTACTCCAATGAGTTGACTATGTCTTTGGATACAGTTATTTCTTTGAAAAAATAAAGGGCTATTTTTTGCTCATGTATATACAAGTGGCACTATATCACAGGCATGGCTTAATTTTCAATCAATTTTTAAGTCCTTTGTATATTGCCGTAAGAGTCACTGCTTTTTTCTGCTGCCCCTACCTCTCTGTCATTGTAAACAACACTGATAGGAACATCTTCAAATATATCACCTTTTGGATCTGTAAAATAACTTCTTTGAAGTACAACTCAGCAGCAGACTTGGTGGACTAGAGGGTATTTGCATGGTCATTTTTGCTAAAGACTGTCAGGTTGCTTTTAGCCAGCAATGAGAGAATTGTGTAGAGCTTACCACTGATATTGTTGCATTATCATCAAATATTTATTAAGGCATATTACATACAAGAAAATATGCCAATCCTTTTACATACGATATGCCACTTCATCCATTTAGTAATCTGGGGGAAGAATGTGCTACTATTACCCACATTTTTCAGAGGGAAAAATGAGAATTGAAATTAACAACTTATAGAGCCAACACAAAATTCCCAATTTGAAGCCCATGCTTTTGGAAAAAGAACCATTGAATGTGTAAATTGAAAGGTCAGTCATATCCTGAGAGGGAATACCATCTATAGAGAGTTAAGGATAGAAGTAATCTTTTGAGAACTAAATAGGGGGTGGGTGGTGAGAATGTAGAAGCAGTAAAATGCAGCTACTATTTCTGAAATTTGATGGTGAAAGGAAGAGATATTGGAGAAAAGAAATTTAAAGAAAGTTTTTCTTTAATTTTAATTTTATGGCCAGAGTATCTTGAATATATTTGTAGAGTGAGAAGAGATAGATTGGAGGGGAAAATTTGAAGAAAAAGGAGTAAATTGATATACCAAGGTTTTGAAGAAGGTAAGAGGGTAAGAAATCATGAGCACATTAAAGGATGAACTTGAAAGAAGAGGTTAACCCTCATGGAATCAAAGGAGGAGATGTGGGGTGAAAATACAGGAAAAAAATGGCTAAGTGGCAGAAAACTTAAGGGAATGTGTGATAGTCCATTATTTTCTTAGTAAACTGTGCAGTGAGGTCATTTGCTCAAAGTCATGATGGTAGAAGTGGAAAATGTTTGCAATAAATTCTGTAGGGGATGAGATGAGGAGTGAATTAAAGATAAGTAAAAAGGATACGGAGCAGCAGAGAAAATGATGTTAAGGCTGGAGTATCAGTCAGGGTTAGCTGAAAATAGTGGAAACTACTTCATCTATTCTAGGCAGAAAGAGATTTAATACAGGTGGATGCCTACAAATCTCTGGGATGCCTGAATTTGTAGACTCTAGGCTGAACTACAGGAGTCACTCCTAGAACCACAGTGCAGAACCAGCCTGCCAGGGAAGCTGTGAGCTCTTATACAACCTGGAAGGAGGGGAATGAGGAAGGCACAGGTGGAATGATAAAGTTCAGAAACATACCATCTAAGTGGCCCACAACTGTTGGCTCTAAAGAAGAACCAGTCCTCTTAGATTCACACCAATAGTGAATAAATGATCCACCTCTGCTTCTCATTCACAGCCAGAACTTGAACTCTAAGAGGATCTGGGAAATGTAGCTTTCAGCTTCACAGACTGCAATAGACTAGGAAGGCACAACAGGAGGTTGGGTGGGATGTTGGATGCCAAACTATTAAAGGTATATACATATATTTAATGTAATATATTATACTAATATATGCATTATAATATGCAATATGGAATATGTTATAGATAGATAGCATAAATATATAGCAAGCTGTAATTTAAAGAGAAACCTGGCCCATTCACCTTACTATCTCCAGGGACATCAGTAGTCTGTAGGCAAAAGTAGAGAAAATGGGTAGTTTCATATGGGAAAGGTTAGGGAGCAAAGAGATCAAGTTGTCTATAGAAATGGCTGTAGACATGACTGAGCACATGAGCTAGAGTAGTCAATGGTGGCCAGGAGTAACCAATGAACTATGAGGATAAAAATATGCCAGATTCAGAGACAGGGGTAAGGGCAGAGACCAGAGAGCCAGGCTACCCTGAACAGTAGCCTTTGCAGGAAGTCACAGGCAAGGCCAAGGCTGAATGAATTACCAAGAGTGCTGCTCACACCAAAGTTGAATAAGACAGGTGGTCACAAGGGGGAATCAGAGTGAAAGCAGGAATAAAAAGTAACATATGCTAAGGATCTGATATAAAGTATGTAACTATCTATAAATTCCTGCACCATGCTACCATTCTCTACTGCTGAGCCTGTGGCAGACATTAGTAATCAATCTCAGCATTTTTTACCTCTCTGAGTGTGAATGGAACTTTTCAACTTAGCACACCATGCAGCTAGACCTTCCCAATTGGATTTGACATTTGTCATAAAATCTACTTCCAAGAAGACTCTAGACTAGTACTCAGAGCAGTGGTGCAGTTTGCATTGAGATAAGGAATTTGTACCAGAAAGTGATTGAACACATTTCTTCCTTTAGTGAGAAAGTCTTGCTCAGAAAGAAACTGCAGTTGAACTCAAGGTTAGTGGTGTTGATTCATGATATATTCCAAGGTCCTCTACTCATCAAAGGCCAAATACAAATATAGGGTCCAGACTTTTAGTAACACTGCCATAGGCCATGAGTTGTTTGATGGCAAGAAAATTGCTATTATTCATTTCTGTATAACTGGTTCCCAAGGCATATGGACATACTAATGTTTATTAAACATTAGGAAGGGTTGAAACAGACAGGAGTGTAAGAAGAAAAATCAAGATGTAAAGAAGTAGGCAGAGGGTCTTGGATCCTCAACAGCAAGCATGTTGAGTTGCTTCAAAGACAGATGGGTGGATAGGTGGATGGGTGGGTGGATGGGTGGATGGAAGAAAGGACAGGTATAGGAATAAGCCATGGTCAAAGTTATTTGCGGTGAGGCATTTTGCTCTAAAGAACAAGGGAGGAGTAAAAGATGGCAAAGGAAGTGTTAGGGCTCTAGATGTATCCCAAATGCCAGTCCTCTGTCTGATGTTTTCAGGGTTTCTGCCATTTCCCTGTTTTAGCCACACTAACATTTTCTCAGTTCATTATCTACTGCTTAATGTCGTCATCCATTCCTAAAAACCAGCTGCACGTAAAACTGTGGATTGGAACTCTATTTTTAATTGTTTGAAGTGGGAATGGGTGTCTTATACATCAAGCCAGAATTCTCAACCAATTTCCTGAAATGCAGCTAAAATCAATAAAAGGTAGATGTGTCAGCAGCAAACCATCGTGTTAGGATATGAAACACTTAAAACATTGCTTCCTGTTGACTGCAAATTGTCTAAGGTTTTTTGGTATGAGATCTTATTTCTCTTCCACTGCTTCATTCTTCAAGATTTCCTTCACTTTCTCAGCTTTTGAAGGACTCATTGTAGAACATTAACCTTGGCTTTGGCCAAAATGTAGAAGGCCCCAAGGAAATCAGGTCAGGACAAGCACAACAGCAAGGAGTGAGTCACGTTGAGTGTGATGTGACAATAACCTCTCTTAGCACCAGCTTCATCTGAGACACACACTCTTTTGTTATTATTTGGAACACTCTTTCTATGCATTATTTTATTTAGAATCTTGTCTTCAGCTTGATGTAACTATAAATGTTTCCCATGTACCATGGTCCAGGCAGGAAACATTATATTGAGAGATACTCTCATTGTATGAAGCTTGCCACTTCACTAACAGCCTTGATCACTAACAGCCTTTGCATTCTACTGGGAAAAGTCTGATGAGAGAGGAAGTCTGCAGAATATGCCTGTGTCTTTCTTTAATCACTCACTTTTTTTTTAAAGAATTGACTTAACATCTTTTATGTTGACAAGCCATCGCCCTTTGCCTTTAGAAGCGATAAGCTCAAAATGAAGAGAATGACTTTAAAAGCACTCTTTTCTCAGTTTTTCTAAGTTTTTACTTGAAAAACTTTAAACCTACAGAAAAGGCAAAGGAACATCCATGTTGCTATTCTTTTGCCACATTGCTTTAGGTTTATAGTCACATAAACCTACAAACACACATTTTTACAAACCATCAAATTCGCAAATTCATTTAATGCATGAAATTCACATAACATAAAATTAACCATTTTCACGTGCACAATTGAGTGGCATTTAGTAGTTTCACAATGTTGTGCAATTGTCACCCCTATGTAGTTTCAAAACATTTTGCTCACCCCAAAGGAGCCTCTATACTCATTCAGTAGTCATGCCCCATTACCCCCTCCCAGCCTCTGGCAACAACCAGTCCACTGTGTCTCCACAATAGACTCATATAGCATGTAACCCTTTCTGTCTGAATTCCTTCACTTAGCATCATGTTTTAGAAGTTTATCCATGTGGTTGCATTGTTATTGGCTGAATTACATATATCCCCTCAAAATGCATATGGTGAAATTATAACCCTAGCACCTCCAAACATGATAGATAGGGTCCTCAGAGAGGTAATTAAGTTGGAATTAGAACATTAGTGTGGGCTCTAAGCCAACATGACTTGTCTCCTTACACGATGAGGAGGAGATTTGGGCTAATGTGAGAAAGATGGTGGAATAGAAAGCCCAGCCCTCTTCCTTACCACAAGGACACACGAATTCAACAACAATACATGAATCAATTCCCTCTGGAAAAAACTCAGAGGCCAGCTGAGGGACTCCTGCACCCAGTTGAGCAGGAGTCCAGCTGCGTCAGAGCAAGCAGAGAAATGCACGGCACCAGCTCACCATAATCTCGCCCCGACTATGGCACCACAAAATCAGGGAAGGACTGTTTGAGAGTCAACCTTATAACATTTTGAGGGGCTGCCTGAGGGGCTGGTTCTGTCTTGCCTGAGTCCTAGTGGAAAGTGCCCAGGTTGGGAGCCACTGAGAACAAAGATTATGGTGTGGACCAGCATGCACTCACTGGCCATCAGCTTTCCCCCAAGTGGGCACAGACTAAGTCAGGAAAAGATCCAAATTCTGGCTTCTCCCTGAGGAGGGGAAGAAGTGGAGCATCTGTCCAACATTCCAGCCTTTTGGGCATTGCCCAAGGGATCAGCTTCTGTGTGAGATATTCCTGCCTGGGAATCAACCAGGTAAGAAGAGAAAATGACAACAACACAGCTGCCACTAGTTGCCGAGGAAACAGCTCAGCCAGGTCAACCTAAATAGGAATCCAAAGCACTAAAGGCAAACTCTGGTGCACGGACCTTCCAATCAACTTTTTACTCGGTCAAACCAAACAGTATCTCACATAAGGGACAGAGACAAAACAGTTGTAGTAAAAATAAAACCAGTGGACTGGTTCCATCATATCTGGAGAACCTGCCTCACCAAAAAACAGTGTGTGGGCTTCAGCTGGGAAAATAGGCCCAAGCATTGCATAATGCATTCTGTTTGCATGAGACAAAGACAAACAACAGTTTCCCGCTGGTTCTTTCCCTACCTGGCTCTCAAGTCCAGTAGTCAGGGTGGTCAGCAGACCCAGGAACAGACACCCATCAGCTTGCCCATGTCACAGTGACTCTTGTCACACCTCCCTAGAATGGGCCACTCCCTGTTTAGCCCACCAGTGCCTTCTTCACCCAATCAGTAATGACCCGATGCACAGTCTAGGGGTGGAGGTTCCGGTAGAAGGCAGAAGGCCTCCAGGGAAGGCCACACAGTAGGGCACCCCTTCCAGCTGCCCATCTCCATGGCAGAGAAAGGGACCCTCGGCTGGAGTCAGGTGCCCTGCATCTAAAATTTGCCCTGGCAGAGCAGGAGAAAACCATTACGATCAGTTCTTAATTAACAGGAATGGAGGAGGAACATCGGATTGGATGCCTGAAAAATGCCAGAGAATGCAAGCCCCACTGAGAGTTCTGAGTGAAAGTAAGGAGTGAAGGAGTCTGTCTTAAAGTAAAAGTTTAGCCCTGGTGTTTCTCAGTGGATTGAACACAGGCCTGTGAACAAAATGGTCGCTGGTTCAGTTCCCAGTCAGAGCACATGCCTGGGTCATGGGCCAGGTCCCTCGCAGGAGATATGTGAGAGGCAACCACACATTGATGTTTCTCTCCTACTCTTTCTCCTTCCCTTCCCCGCTGTCTAAGAATAAATAAATAAAATTTTTCACTAAAACAAAAGTTTATTATTATTCAGGGATGGCCAGATCAACAAGTCAGGGTACCACTGCCATTGACATGATAACTTGCTTCTCCATTCCCAAGGGCAAGGGGCACACCTTGCCATGGGGGCTACCTGGTAGCCACCTGGTGGCCAAGGCAAGGCCCCAGGATCAATTAGGAGACAGGGGTGAAGGGGATTGTTTATTGTGGTTTCCACAGGAAAAACACGGGTGAAGCAGAGAAGAAGGCTTACAATAGACTAGTTGGAATGATTGCAGCCTCTTCTGGGGCACAGGGACTGGCCCTGGTAGTCTGGCCCCTGGCCCTGGGGCAACTGGGGCAGGGGTGAGTGGCCTGGAGTGAGAGGTCCATAATGGAGATTACTGGGCCTGGGGGCTCTGGGTTGCTTGGGGTGCACATGGAAACAGCATTCCCAGGCAAATTGTTTTCTCCCTGTTGGAATTAGCTGACTCTAGGATGATCAGGCTTCCCCCAACCAAGGCCCTAGGATGTCAAAACATAAAAATATATATAGAGAATAAAAAGCAATAGTTAATACAAGATTCCTTTTCTCCAGCTATTTCAGATTTCATTTATAGAGGAGATAATATAGTATTTCTTTCTGTCTGACTCATTTAACCTAGCATGGTGCCCTCAGGGTCCATCCATGTTGTTGCAAATAGGAAGGTTTTTTTTTCAATAGCTGAATAATATTCCATTGTGTGCATTTCGCCTCATCTTTACCCATTCATCTACTGACAATACATATGTTATTGTGTTATTCTGTATTTTTGATATTCTGACTGTGTAGGTATGCATATAGTTTTTGCAAGCCTGAAATCTTTTGTCATTTAAAAATTTGAAATTAAAAAGTTAATTTAGCAATAAAATAATTCAATCCTATAAAAAAGAGAAATATATATTCCAGATAGCCCAATGTCGATTATTCCTACTTTGGCCTTGCCTTGAAAGACAAAGAAGAAGCACAATGAGCACATGGTACTACAAAGTATAGAATTTGTGTCTTGAAGAAGAGAGATCTTAATGCTTTAAAATTAAGCATGGTAGTCATGACGTTTGGTCATGCAGTACATGACAGCACATGCATATTACAAAAAATTAGTCGTGGCACAGAGCTATAGCATCTTCCACAGCAAATGTTAGCTGAACTTGTGCTGTCTGGACAATCTGTCTATGCATATAAAAAAAGAGAAAGAAACTTGGAGATGATAATATATACTGGGGTACAGCTATTCTAATCAGATGGTTGACATGCACGCCTCTGTATATATGAGATTTATAGGCAAACCATAGGCCATATGTAAAATTTCAAGAAAGCATAAAGGTTTAGAGTGACTTTGTTGTCGTTGTTGTCCTACTGCTGCATTTAAAAAAGTTGAGTGTCTGGCTGGTGTAGCTCAGTCGATTGAGCGCAGGCCTGCGAACCAAAGGATCGTGGTTCGATCCCAGTCAGGGCACATGCCTGGGTTGCAAGCCAGTTCCCAGCAGGGGCAAGTTCCCAGCAGAGGACACACAAGAAACAACCATACATTGATATTTCTCTCCCTCTCTCTTTCCCTTCCCTTCTAAAGATAAATAAAATCTAAAAAAAAGTTAAGTGGATGTCTATAAGAAATCTAACATGTTTTTTTTGCATGCAACTCATATTTGTACAGCTGAAAAGTATTTATAAGCTTTGCAGTCAATCTAGTAGCATTTTTCCTCACTTTTTATTGCAGTGGTTTCTTACAAAAGTCATGCTGTTTTGTTCCTAATTCATCTAGGGGCAGGAAAGGAAGGAAGGAGGCTTCAAATTCCTTAGATGCACAAGATTTGACATAGGCTGTAGGTCTCCACTTCCTGGTAGCTTCCCAGCAGATGCCTCAGCCATGACTTCATTGAATTCCAGTAGTTTGTCTGCAGATCTCCCCTTTTGTAAGGTTTTCCTTTATTTCTGAAAAGAGGCAGTGAAGTTTGCTTTCTACCAAGCTGCTTTGATTTCCTCCCAGTTCCTCCCAACACCAGCAGAGCACTCTGGGGGCAATGCCATGTATCTCTGAGACAAAATGAAGAAGACTGTGCAGTGGAAATCAGAACGGAGTTGCTGTGTCTTCCTCCCAACACCCCTGTCAGGGTCTGGTATATGATTAAAGGTTTACTGCACAACTGTGTAGAGAGTACTTCTCTAAAGACTTTGGACATTGAAAAATACATACTGGAAAGAAAATAAATACAATTTAGTGACAGAACAATACCCTTACACCTTTTTAATACCGGGATACAACTTTTTTGGTGAGGGGTATAGAAAAACAGTTAACATTGAATCCATAAAGAATGACTAATCTTTTCTTAATGACCGCAAATAGGGAAAGGGAACAAACTACTGTCTTTAGAGGGTCATTGTCTGGTGCAACCCTTCTGGGAAGATGTTATCTGACCAAAATCTATTACAAAGGCACAAATGTCCTGGGCACCTATAAATATTTGTCATCGAGGATGGTTGGTTAATAGACGAGCCATCTGGTGCCCCTGATCTTCAGAATTCAATAAGGTCTGTATTGTTATTGCTCAAGAGGTTTCTGTTGTATAAACTCCCGACACTCGGTGTATATGCTGCTGGAAGAGGAAGGTCCAAACCGACTCAGAGAATGAAAACGTGCAGGTGGAGGAAGCCTGGGAGCCCTCTCCCCTCACAAGTGCACAGTGAGTGGGAGAGCAGCGAAGTCACTCCTTCGCCCACGCTCAGGTCGTGGTTAACTTCTCATTAGCAGTCTGCTCGCATCTCACTTCCATTAAGAATATTCCGTTTTCTTTGTCTAAAGTGTTGAGTGGTTATGAATAGTAAGGATAGACGATCTGTAATTATTTTTTAATTATTAATGGTTTTGTTAGATCCTTTCACTTTTACATTACATTTCTGTTAATGTAAGTTAAATCAAAATGTACTTCAGTTGCCAAGCTGTCCCCCGATGCATTTTTCATTCTTTCATAACACTACTTCAGATTTCTATCAGGTGTCTAGGAGAAAGCTTGTCTTTCTGGAGTCACCCTGACCACGCCGATAGATTCAGGGACTACTGCGTTCTGCAGAGTCACTGGCCACACCACCACACCTCACCAAATCTCTAAACTCCCAGAAGCACCCAACATCGGGGTCAGGCTGTATACACAAGTTGCTTGACCTTGACCAGCAGCTCTAAGCTGAATGCAGAGGATCTGTTTTATTTAGTGGTGCCAGATGAAGGCTCTTGGCACTTTATAGATATGAAGATTCTTAATCAATTAGAAACCAAAAGGAGGGGGGGGGGCAATGCGTGAGTTCCAAAGGAACAGATATCAGAGGAAGAAACCAGTGTCCTGGGTTTGTGGTCCAGCTAAGTACCTTGGAGAACAGTGTAGGCAGAACGAGTATTCTAGTCCTGTGCCTTAGGAAGATAGCACTTGGGGGCAGAAAGAACTTCCCTGGAGAGAAGAGGGGAAAGTAATCAATTTTCCATCACCAGCAGAAAGGCGCTTGTTAATGGTGCACCAGTCCCTCAGATAAATGGTCCTGGGTTGCATTTACTCAGGGCCCTGGTGTCAGATCTAGTACTACGCAACTCACACCATTCAAATAATTCAAATAATAATAGCCCTAGTGAGCTAAAAGAAGAGAGAGCCGGTGAGATTTTTCATTTTTTTTCCTACGCACAACACTCAGCCCCAGGGATCTTTGCGCCGCTACAGTTACAGTTGGCGACTTTTGAAAAGAAATGTTACTATGTCAGGGTGAACAGCGGTAGGAGGGGATCCTAGCGCCGGGCGAAACTCCGGGCAGAGGTGGGGCGCGGCGACTCACGGCGAGTGCAGGCAGGGAGCCAGATCTCAGCCAAAAGTACAGCGTTAACAAACACTGCACTGAACACAGACGCTACTGAAAAGGACTGGATGCATTATGCAGAGGGATTTCTGGATTTCTTTCAAGTAATTAAGTTTCGATTTCTTGCATTTATTTTAGTTCCAGGAAGCGCGAGGCGCCATGGATTGCAAAGTCCTCATTGATTGTTCCGATGCCTTAAGTTTGATGTCGTGACTGGACTTAACTTTGGGAAGAGGTAAACACACTGACCAGGAAAATTTACTGCCACGAAAACCAAGTTTCGTTGGGGCAGGTAAACACAGGGGTAGCCGCTTGTGGATGGAGCAGTGAGGTCTGACCCCGCCCCTCCCCCCCCCCCCCCGAGCGGNTCTGACCCCGCCCCCCCCCCCCCCCCCCCAGAGCGGCGCGCGGGGCGATGGCGGGGAGCGGGTGTGCCTCCGAGTGAGTGTGCGTGAGTGTTAGCACGTGTGTGCCTGCGTGCGTGGGTATGTGAGCGTGTCTGTGCCTGTGCCGGGTGCGTCAGTGAGTGAATCTGCTTTCCGCCCCCACCCCCCACCCCGCGCTCTGGGGCTTGTGGAGTTGGGTACCGAGAACTGAGTCCTTCCCTGCGGCAGATTTTAATTTCTCAGCGCCTGCTGTGTTTGCTCCCAAGGTTGGTCGACTCCAGTGGGTCCAATCAGCTGTGCCCCGCGTGCGGGCTCCGCGCCACACACAGCTACAGCAAAGCCACCAGGGGGAATCCTGAAGGCGTCTAGGAGCCCCGCGGGCATCCAGCGGGCCTGGGCTGGCTGCGTCCGTCGTCCCCTCCTCCCAGTCTGCTTTATTTGAAATTGAACTCTGCTCCTTTCCTCCGCCTGCAAAAGAGGGAACCGTTGCTTTCCTTTCTACAGTGACTCCGCTCAGCCCTTGTCTCCTGCCGGACCACTTTCCTCGGTCCAGAATTACTAGGTAGAGAGAGCCACGTGGCTCCTTCGGTGATTACAGGACCCGGGCTCTGGCGCAGGTCTTCTGTCCCCGTCCCCAAAGCGTGCCCTTCAGAGCGCCAAGAGCCCCTGCTTCTGTTCCCCTCGTTTCGCCCCGCCTGGCCTTGGTCGAAGGGACGGAGATTGCAAGCCCGAATTTCGACCTAGAAGGGCCTGGGAGCTGCCGGATGCCGAGGTTTCCGGAGGCGCTGGCTGGCTGCTTGCATTGGGAGGTTGAGAGGGAGACTTAGCCAGGAAGGCAGTGAGAGGAGGCTGTGCCATTGGGCAGAGACGGTGCTTGGCATCTTTGGGCGAAGGGAAGAGATTTGGGGCTCAGAGAGAGCCAGCGGAGAGGGGAAATTAGAGACAAACACAGAAGCCTTGGTGGACTGCTTGGAAGAGGAAAGGTGTTCGAGCACGGTGCGCACCTAACACTCCTGGAACTAGCCCCTGTCGCAGGCCGTAAGAAACCCGGGAGACCGCTCCTTCCCCGCATTTTGCTCTGGGGCCAGCTCTGAGCATTCCCAGAAGTCTCAATTTAGGGGATAATTCCCTCTCCCAGCCCCTTCCCAGGAACAGGCGAGGCCATGGAGGAGTTTAATCGCCTCCTACACTTCAGCCCCAAGCTGCAAGTCCAGAGAGAGCTCAGGGGGTCTGATTCGATTAAGAATCCTAGAGAAGATGCGTTGGGGGCCGCTGTTGAGGTTCCCTCCCTCCGCCCCCAAGCCCTGTCTACCAGAGACCGAAACGGTGCACGACTAGGGCCCTTTACAAGATCTTCCTTGCAGTCCAGCTCAACTGTGTTTGAAATACAAAGAAATCATGCTGCCCTTACTGAATTAAAATTTAATAAAACACATTAGGTCCGGTAAAATATGAATGCACTGCTTAGAATTTTCATAGTAAATTAGGACCCAGACACAGGGGAGGAGAGGAGGCAATGATCTCTCCCCTCAGGATGGCTGGGGGCCGCTGGAGTTCGGGGTGAGGGGGCCTACAGCAGAGATTCTGCCGCCGGGAGTTTGGGTGGAGACTCCTGCGACTCCTCACCCGCCTGGAGGGAAGCTGGTCACATCTGTCCGCATCTGGCAGCGGATGGGACAGCAGCTATTGTCCAACAAAGAGGCTTGGCGAGAAGAAAGGCGCTCCTCCATGTGGTGACACAGTGGATCCATTCTTCATTTCTCTGCTTTTGAAAGTCACTTCTTTGTTTTCTGCGGATTAGGTAGGTCCGTAGGGGTGCAGAGGTGCCAGTGCGGACAGGTGCTTGGGCATAAAAGTGTGTGTTGAGGTCATATGAAGCCGATTTTGGATACTGGGCCATTTCCTTCCACCCCTTGGGGTTATTACCAACTTTCGAATTCTTCTGACGGCCTCTACTATGGCCGGTGGGGCCCGGGAGTGTTCCTTCCTCCGTGAGCATCCTCCATACTTGCCGGAGCACTTTGCAGCAATGCCTGTGGGCAAATTCGAAATGGGTTTTATTGATATCACCGCAAAGACGTTCTTATTCTGGACACTCCTGAAAGGAGCTATTGCAAGATTGCGAGCCGTGGTGATAAAGAATTGCGTCTTCCCATTCAGGCAACACAATTACTGCTGTTCATTTTCCACTTTAACTGAGAACAAGGGATATCTAACTCCAAAACTTATATATATATATATATATATTTTTTTTTTTCCAGGGAAAGGGAATAAACTCTTGGACTGCTCTATAGCTACATATTAATTTCATCTCATTGTGATTGTTAGCATAAAGCGCTTCTTTTTTCCTGTTTGGAAGTAGAGATATCTGAGAAATAACTGAGAAATAACTGCAAGATTTTAAAAAGTTATAATGAAATTAATTTAAGGCTATGTAGATTTTAGCCATCAGGAAAATATTCTTTTGGAAGTTGTCCTGCTTAAAATAGTTTCAGTCAGTAAACTCCACATCAAACAAAGTTTTCCAGTTATTTTAACAGTGCCCTCTTTATTTCATGAATTTATTAAACAACCTTATTTATCATATGAAGTGGTGACAAGTGTTTAGCATTTTGGAGATCAGTTGTCAGTTGCTATTAAAATCAAGATTAATTCATATTAACGATATGCATTTCTCAATACTCCCAGGTGACAACATACATTAAAACAACTATTGAAAGTAATTAAGCTCAATAAAGGAGGAGGGGACAGGGAGAGGTTCAAAACACCCCCAAATATTTGATTTTGTAATCCAAGTTCAGCAGACTGTTGCCACAATGATGCTTGGGAAACTCCTCAGGGTTGCTTTTCACTTTACATCTAATTAGGCACCTAATGAAAGAGAAGAATTTTTCCCCATGTGGTTTTTCTCCTTGATACTCTTTTTTTAAAGGTCTTTTTCTGTTTAATCCCTTCACCTTTTTCACCCAGCCCCCAACCTCCTCCCCTCCAACAGCTGTGAATCTGTTCTCAGTCTCTATATGGTGAAGCCTTTTTCTAGTTTGTTTCTGTTTATTTTGTTCATTAGATTCCATCCAGAAGTGAAATCATATGGTACTTATCTTTCTCTGATAAGCTCATTTCACTTAGTGTAATACTCTCCAGATCCATCCATGCTGTCCCCAAAGTTAAGAGTTCTTCCTTTTTTGTGACCAAGTAGTATTCCACTGTGTAAATGTACCACAAGTTTTTTTTTATCCACTCATCTGCTGGTGGGCACTTGGGCTGCCTCCAACTCTTGGCTATTGTAAATAGCACTGCAATAAACTTGGGGTGCATATAATGTTTCAAACCAGTGTTTTGTGTTTCTTCAGATATATTCCCAGATGTGGAATCCCTGGGTCCTAAGGCAGTGCCATATTTAATTTTTGAGGAAACTCCATACTGCTTTCCACAGTGGCTACAACAATCTGCATTCCCACCAACAGTGCACAAAGGTTCCCTTTTTTCCACACTCTCTCTAGCACTTGTTGATTTATTGATGATAGTGATTCTGACAGGTGTGAGGTGAAATCTCATTGTGATTTTAATTTACATTTCTCTGATGGCTTAATGGTGTTGCCGCACCTTTTCATATGCCTATTGGCCATATCTGTATCCTCTTTGGAGAAGTGCCCATTCAGGTCTTTTGTCCATTTTTCAAAATTGGATTTTTTTGGAGTTAAGCCTCTTTAATATTCTTATGTCTTTATTTAAACACATAAACAAACTGTTTAGGACTGCAATACCCAGAGTTTCTCCTGTGGTTCACTTGACATTAGAATGGGGGGGGGGGTTAGGTCGAGGTAGACATTTGTCTCCCAGTTGTTGTCATCCTGCCACTCTCATTACCCATGTTGCCCTTACACAGAACCGATAGGAAAAACACACCCAACATCTTTTGATGGATTTCACCAGGTTTTAGAGATGCTCAACAGTTTACACTAATTAGACCATCCGAAGCCTTTTGAAGATTAAGCAAATTGGACAACCCTTGTTAATTAGAACATAATTTGAAGTTTGAAATTATATCACTGATGAAGTAGTCTAATTAGTATGATGATATGTTAATGGACCAGTGAGACACAGCAACAGTGCAGTTTGGTGTGAACCTCTCCAGGGCTTGCACAAAAACCCTTTCTCCTATGCCGGCATTAATAAAAGATTTCTATAGACTTCAGCCTTTCCACGATGACATACAATTTATAGTACACACAATGCATTAGCCCATAGTGCTGCTCAATTTTTTCACTATTATGAAAACTAATAAATTCGTCAAGCTGAATTAAGCATACAAATCAGATGAGGCATAGCAGATTACACAGTGAAGCGCGGTGTCTCCCGAGCCTAAATGAAATTTCAATCTAATAATTCCTTCCTGGCCCAGTCATAATTTGTTTAGAGATGTTGCTCTACTTCTTTCAAAGCGCTATTCGCACTATAATTAAATGATACTCAAGCTTTTAACTTTGATTTATTTCATTTCTTGAAGCTGGAGACAGTGAAAGCTGTACAATGTCATTTTTTTTTATTTCCTTGAAAATTACCCTGGCTGTTGTTGATACAGAAATTAAACACCTAAGCATTTACTTGAACCGTCCAGCCCAAGCCACATTTATTCATGTCAACACCCTCTCTCCATTCCCGTGTCCAGGCTTTTCAACACTACCGGCAGGAACCCCCTTCGGCTACTATTTACTTGTTCCTCCACAGAAGGGAGGAGAAAGGCAAACCCCGGAGTAGCACAGGAAAGCGCGTGGGTGTTAAGCACCATGGACAGAGCCCGCTGCACCCAGTTTGTTGCGGTCCTCCCAGCACTCTGGCGACTTCGCGAGGACTACGCTCCCAGCTTGAACCTGCCGTCTGTCCCCGCTGAGTTCAGGGGTGAACTGGCGGCCCCCTCTTGCTGCTGCCTGGGGGCTTCCGGGTGTTGACCACTCCAGGACCCTCCTTCGTCTGTTCCTTTCCACTTTGTTTTGTCCCAGCGCGCGCCAGCGCCTCGCAGGCCTGCCGCCTGCTCTCGCACCTGCTCGCCTTCCCCAGGCACCGTGTGTCTGCACCTGCTCCCAGCTACCCACGTCCGGGTGGGGCCAACCCGCTGGCTCCAGCGTTCGTGTCTCGGGGCCTTCTCACCCTCGTCTGCACCCCATTCGTTCCGCACTCTGGAAAGGTGACGACAGCCCCCAACACCGAGGGAAGTAGATGATACCGGAGTAGGGAGGAGAGGAAGGCTGTGCGTGCGCAGGAGAGGTTATCTCCTTTTACAACTGGAACTGTGTGTGTCCACTTCTAAGAAAAGAGGTTCCCACTGGGAGGAAAGTGGGAGCAAAGTATTGGCTAAAAATAGGCTGTCTCTGCGCCGAGTGGCTGTGGGAACGAAGATCAGTGGGACTCGTGCCAACCCCAGGGCGTGTGTGTATGGGAGGGGGGGGGGTGTTCAGTAGCACATGCGCTCTGTGATCTCTGGCCCTGCCTCTCCTTCTGTCAGTTGCCCCTTCCTCCTTTGATTGTAGCTAATGAAGAATAATAAATCCAGTAGCGGGGTTTGTCCGTGGATCTGTCCAAGACCCAACTCAAACCAAACTGGATACAGGGAGGAGGAGAAAGATGCGGATGAAGAGAGAAGAGGGTGGAGAGGAGTGTGTGTGTGTGGTGGTGCGGAGGGAGTACAAGGGGACAGGGGGCGGTGGGGCGGTTGGGCCGTGGGGGGTGGGGGGGGGACTCGCATGCGCAAAGGCGACCCAGGCCGGCTCCGTGGCTGTCCAATCCGCTGAGAGCTTCGAGAAACCGAGGGAGAGAAAGCCCTGCAGCCCTGTCGACTCCTCGTCTCTTCGGCACCAGGCACCCGCGGGGACCGAGGGGGCGCAGAGCAGATCACCAACCGCTGAGCGCACCAGACAACAGTGCAGAGCAGCTCGGAAAAACCTGGTCGGCTTCAACGTCCGCGTCTGCGGCTGTGGCGGGGAGCCTGGGATCGGGGTCACCTGAGCTGTGGGGTGGGGCGGACGAGTGGGGGCAAAGGCTTGAACTCCGCCGAAAACGGGGGGCGGGGGCGGCAGCCAGGTAAGAGGTGTTCCTAGTTGTCTAGGAAAAACCTCACCGGAGGTTGCCTTGGCCCTGCAACTTTATTTAGGAGTTTCTTTTCCCATCGAGGCGGGGACGGGGCGCAGGAAGCTGGAGGGGATGGAGGCTGGCTCCTAAGTAGGAACTGCCCCGTGCGTGGAGTGTAGACCTGGCCAGTGAGGTGGGGTGGAGTGGGAACACTAAGGTAAGTGAAGGCTTCGGGGAGCCGGGAAGGGGCGTTGGCATCTGAGCGTAGGCGGGGGCAGGAAGGGGAGGTAGAGGGCGCAGCGGGGGAGCGAGAGGAACATATCTGGAGAGGGAAAGGGCCGAAGACAAGAGGGAGTAAAAAAGAAGGGGCGACACTAGAATCCGAGCTGGAGATACTAACGCTTCCTGGCAGGGGAGGGCCGAGGCGCGCGGGAGGGAGAGAGGGAGGGAGGGCGGGCGGGGGGGTGGGGGCAGGCGCGGGGAGAGGGGATTATAACTCGGCGGCCGCGAGGCGCTGGGGCAGTTTAGGGCGCCCAGGTCTGCTGCCAGCGCCAAGCGGAGCGCAGCATCCTCTCAGACTGACGCCGCAGCCAGCGGAGGAACCGGTAGCCGGTGCAAGGCGCGCGGAGCTCAGAGCGGCAGCGGTTGAGCGCAACTTTTCACAGCCCTTCCCGGCTGCCGCTCGCGTCCAACACTTCTCTGGAGAGTCCCGGCAGCCGGGGTCAGTGCGTGCGCTTTCGGAGAAGGGCCCAGGAGTGCTGGGAAGATGATGATGATGTCCCTGAACAGCAAGCAGGCGTTCAGCATGCCGCACGGCGGCAGCCTGCACGTGGAGCCCAAGTACTCGGCCCTGCACAGCGCCTCACCAGGCTCCTCCGCTTCCGCAGTGCCTCCGGCCAGCTCTCCAAGCAGCTCCAGCAACGCTGGCGGCGGAGGCAGCGGTGGTGGGGGCGGTGGAGGCCGGAGCGGCAGCTCCAGTAGCAGTGGAAGCGGCGGTGGCAGCGGCGGGGGCTCCGAGGCGATGCGAAGAGCATGTCTTCCAACCCCACCGGTGCGTATTTCTGCATAATCACCGCTTAAAGGCACATTTTGACAGCCCCCTTTATCTGCTTGATGTTTTTTTCATGTCTGCACAGCAAATCACCCCACACCTCCAACCAATTCCCCCCCCTCTTATGTATTCAGTGGGTCTTTCCTTTCATATTAATTTTATGACCTGGGATGTTGCCTGTGCGCGTGTTGTGTGTCGTTTGCAGGCTCACTTTCCTCCTCCTCGTGAGCTCTCGGTTTCTCTTGGTGGCTCCTCCGCAGTTGTTATTTTCAGGATTATTATTAGTACTATTAATTATTATTATTTTAACGTTCTGGGAATGTGGTAGGCGCGGCCGCGGTGTGGAGCGAAGGGCCAGGGCTTCCGGAGAGCGCGCGCACAATTCCCTGCTGAGCGTAATGTGTGCCTTTTACTTGCAATTGCAGAGCAATATATTCGGCGGGCTGGATGAGAGTCTGCTGGCCCGCGCTGAGGCTCTGGCGGCCGTGGACATCGTCTCCCAGAGCAAGAGCCATCACCACCACCCGCCCCACCACAGCCCCTTCAAGCCGGACGCCACCTACCACACTATGAACACCATCCCGTGCACGTCAGCTGCCTCCTCGTCGTCCGTGCCCATCTCGCACCCGTCGGCGCTGGCGGGCACTCACCACCACCACCATCACCACCACCACCACCACCATCAGCCGCACCAGGCGCTTGAGGGAGAGCTGCTGGAGCACCTGAGTCCCGGGCTGGCCCTGGGTGCTATGGCGGGCCCCGACGGTGCCGTGGTATCCACGCCAGCTCACGCGCCGCACATGGCTACCATGAACCCCATGCACCAGGCAGCGCTCAGCATGGCCCACGCGCACGGGCTGCCCTCACACATGGGCTGCATGAGCGACGTGGACGCCGACCCCCGGGACCTGGAGGCATTCGCCGAGCGCTTCAAGCAGCGACGCATCAAGCTGGGAGTGACCCAGGCCGATGTGGGCTCTGCGCTGGCCAACCTTAAGATCCCCGGCGTCGGCTCCCTTAGCCAGAGCACCATCTGCAGGTTCGAGTCCCTTACGTTGTCGCACAACAATATGATCGCGCTTAAACCTATCTTGCAAGCCTGGCTCGAGGAGGCGGAGAAGTCCCACCGCGAGAAGCTCACCAAGCCCGAGCTCTTCAATGGCGCGGAAAAGAAGCGCAAGCGCACGTCCATCGCGGCGCCGGAGAAGCGCTCGCTGGAAGCCTACTTCGCCATCCAGCCTCGGCCCTCCTCGGAAAAGATTGCGGCCATCGCGGAGAAGCTGGACCTTAAGAAAAACGTGGTGCGCGTCTGGTTCTGCAACCAAAGGCAGAAACAGAAAAGAATGAAATATTCCGCGGGCATTTAGGAGACCTTTGGGCTCTCCAGGGACAACCCCCTCCTCATCCCCTCTCTGCCCCCCTCTTTTTTCTGCCTCTTTTCTTTCCACTTCTGGCGACCAGAAATAATTCCAGTAAATGTGAATCCAGAGAAAGCGAGGACCGAAGAGCGAAAGAGTGAGGAAATGAGCCCCAAGCCCAATGAGAACGTGAAACGACTTCTCTGAGGAAAGAAAAATAAAAGAAGGGATTCGTCAAGTTGTAGTGAAGTTGTCCCTATTCACCCCACCCCACCCCGGACAAGGCACCTCTGCTGCTTCAGAAGAAGTCAGGAGTTGGCTGTTAGCAGGAAGGCAGAGGAGACAGCCTTTTGAAAGGCCCCCCCAGAATGATCAAGTAAGATTTGTTTTTATTCCTAAAGACATCAGCCTTGTTCAAGCTTAAAAGTACACTTTGCAGCTATTTTTCAGAAATAGAAATTGATTCAGGACTGAAACTTTAAACTAGAGTTGATGCTTAATGTGATAGAGACATCTCTAAAGTATTTTGAATTTTAAAAGAAGATGGCAGATTTTCTGCATTTACACTGTATATTATATATATATTTTTATTGTGGTTCTTACCCCCTTCTTCCTGCTCTGAAGTGTTAATGCTTGAGAAAGGAGTTTCGCCTGCTGTGTTCACTGATCTTAAAAGCTATTATTAGATTATTGCCGAACAACCCTCTGTAAATTATTAATTTATCTCTCTAGCAACTTAATTTGTGCACATTCTAATTAATTAAACTTCTTTAGTGGTAAAAACTGGGGGGGGTTGTATGACTAGTGAAGTTAAAAATGTTATGTTTGATGAGTTTACTGAATTTTTACAGCTTTCCTCTTACCCTGTGTTTCTTTTGGCCCATTTGTATATTCTCACTTTGAATGAAGGCTTTTTTCTTTGTTTTTACTGGTAGTGTTCTGATTTGTGAGTCAACACGCAGTAATGGATGTCTTAATCGTGTAGACCTGATTCACTGTCCAAAGTATTGTTTACTTTGTTACATATTTAATGGGGATTCCCACATTCTCCCTGATACACACCCACTCTCACCCTTTACACACTCGCGCGCACACACACACACACACACACACACCTCTAATGGAAGAGAAGTGAAGCAGTTGAAAGCATGACTATAATGCATCATTTTCTGGCTTTAGATGCATTTGCCACTTGGTGTTTGTTCTTCCAGATTCTAAGATTTCACCAAGGTACTTCAGTCTTCTGGTTTTCAATTGCTTTGTTGACTCCATTGTAACATTTACAGGATTCCTTCGGTTTTTCCTTTTAGAGGTTTGTTTGTAGAAAAACTAATTTGAACTATAAGGAAGACAGTGAGTGCACTGCTTGTAAATTCACGTTGTTTGGTAGAATTCCTTTGGGACAAAAAATTTGGTACACGGAGACTGGTACCTTATCTATTGTAAATATTTCATTCAAAATGATGCACATATAGATATATTCTTACAAATTTTACTGTATTGCTGTTCCATTTGAGGCTCTCCGAAGTATTGAGTTCTGTATATGACCTGGTTTCTTGTTTTTGCTAATAGATGATTTATTTACTATGGTAATGTATTATTTGGGGTGTTGTTTGATTGTCTTTCATTGAAGAGATGGTTTTAATGTTTTATTGGCAAAGTATGCTGCTTTTTCATTAAAATATGCTATTAAAATCAAATAGCTTTTGAATGTGATGCTGTTTTAAATCACTTACATTGGAATTATTTTGATGGTTATTTTAACAGCAGGAATACATTCTGATGATTTATTATGGAGTGTTTTTTTAAAAATCGAAGTCTGACTTGGATTTAGTAGTGGGTGTTTCTCTAGGACAATATAAACAAACAGGGTTTTTAATGTCCTTCTGGTAGCCAGGGCTCATCTCGTCGGATGCTTTGCTTTTTCTGCCCACTTGAGATCCTAATGTTTGCCTCTGAGCGCCTCTCTTGGAATCCTTTCCCCTGATCTGCAATAATGCTACAAAGGGGATCTTTGTGCTCAGAGTCATGGGTAAAAAGAAGTAAGAAACTCAGGTCAGTCTTCAGTAGCACTGGGAGGCTGGGTGTGGCAAGAGTCAAGACCTAGTTGGGGGAGCGGGACACCCTGATTGAGGCCTAGGGACTGGCCCACCATAGTTCTCAGTTTAGTCATCACACATGGGAAGCAGTGTCCTAAAACCAGAGCAGGAAGTAAAGTATCTATCTATCTATCTCTTCACCCTCACCTTTAAGGAAACTCACATTCTGCAGTAGTAGGCAGAATGGGTGGGGTGGGGTTGAGGAAAAAGCCCTGGGTGGTTAGAAGAAGCAAATTATTGCCCCCTTTCTAGGATTCACAGAGACAGCAGAGTTGCTGGAAGTCTATGTGATGCTGGTCTAGCACAAACAAATTTTGCACATTTGATACACAGACTTTTTTTTCATCCTAGTTTAAAGATATCTTCTTTCCCGTTTTAATATTTTTTAGATTTACTACAACAATGGAGCAGTATATCAGGGTTTCACGTTGTTGTTTTTTTCAGAAAGGCTCTGATTTAGATATTTGCATTATTAGTGATGAGAACATCATGTTAATCTGTAGGTCCAACAAGAGGAAGGAACCAGGTCACCCTCCAGGGGCAATTCTGCTCACCTGAGCTCTGGCTCTTTTAATGTGGAACTGTCTGGGGATGTTTCTTGTTTTGAGGATAAACTTAGGAGCTATCCTATGAGCCAATGAAAATTGTTATAGTGATTGAAGTTGAGGTTGAATGTTGGAAAATTGATTGTGATTTTCAAATGTAACAGGAAGAGTTGTAAAAGTTGGATAAACAATGGGTAGGCTATTTCTCTTCCTATAAGTGAACTTGAGGAAGACACTTAAAGAAACAAAACCCACGTGTCTATGTGAAAATAATGGGATGCATTGCATAGATACCTAAGACAACTGAAAGTTGTAGAGATTTAGAAGAAACAATTGTGAACTCATATATAGTGACATTGGTGATTTAATTTTATTCTTTTTTTTGGAGGTTGAAAGTCTTTGTTTCCATTTCCTCTCCTATTCTTCCAGTCAGTCTTCCTGAAAGTCTTTCCAACAGCCAGCCCCAGATTTTACTATGCTGAGTACTGATTTCAGCACCACGGACAGTAACCACACGCCTCAGCCCTCCTTCCCCACACGCGTGTGACCAGGAAGGGCCAGCCACCTGGAGAACTTTCTGCTTGCTGACTTTTTCCAGAGTGGGGAAGATGGATTAAGTGAATTGAGTATGTAGCAAATCAGGTTCGCTGATCTAGGATAAAAATGATCTTCAATGAGCAACACCTTCTCTTTCCCATATGTGGCTGTAATCTGAAGGTCCAGGACATGTGCATTAAGAGAGAGGTGAGTCAGTCAGGGGGAAGAGAAGTGTGCTCACTCTGTTTCTACAAACCTGACACCTTCCAATAAAGAGAGAAATTCCATGGAAGTGATGTAAATTGAGAAATACACTGAAGAGAAATAAAATAGGTGTCCTCTTTAGTACATTTTGGAGCACATAATAGCTTGCCTGTAGGTATATTTGCCTGAGATTTCCTGAGGAAAGTAACACAGTAGTAACCATCCATATACTTATACAATTGAAAGTGGAGGCCTGTATTTTCTCCTTCAGTCACCAAGTGTTCTTTGTCTCCCATGGTCCTGGACTTTTAAGCCTGTATCATATTTTATGTTCATCGTCTCTATGTCATTATAAGGGCAAAAAATCCCCCTTCTTGCCTACAATATGGAAATTATATTCACCACTTGAGCCTGCTTAAATGTGCATGTTTTATGGGAAAAGTAGAATTTTATGAAGAAAGATATTCTGAAAGTTTTTATTAATAAGAGGTGCAGGGAGATACCAAAACAAACCAAAGAGATTTGGAGAGAAGAGGATTGATCCTCAAGAAGAAATTAAAGGTAAGAGTAGAATGAATCACATACAAATTGTTGAGAAATACCCATTTGGTATTGACTTTCAAAATGCTTAAATGGATAAGTAGCAAATTGAAGCTGAAGACCTTTTTGTTCAATCAATCATGACAAAGATCTGGCATTCGTGACTCACTTTCTGATTTTATTTCCTCGAGTTCCACAATTACTGTTTTATTGGAAAGAGGTATTTTATGTTTTGACTTAGCAACGTACCCAGTTATCTTCACTTTGACAAGTCAGAACTATGAAATTTATTTTTTAAACTTCTCTGAAGGCAAATGATCCAATCTCTGTGCTCAGTGTGATGACCTAAATCTAAAACGGAATGGAATAATAAATGACTGACAGCAAACACCATGTAAGTCCTGGTTAATATCTAAGTACTCTTCACACCAGTTGGATTATAATATCATCTAGAAAATGTAGCTTTCTAGACATTAAGTCAGTTGGTCAACTCTTTTACTGGATTTAGTTTCATTGACACATAGCTTGGGAAAATGAAAATATGCAAAAGCAGATGAAGTAAGATTTATATTCAGAGCACTACTCTCCTGTATTTCTATAAACTATATTTTAAAATAAATAACAAAACATAACTAAGTCTTTTCACTATCAAGGCCACAGTGAGACCCCTCTCTGCTGAGGGAATTAGAATTTGGGGGGTAAAATGCTTTATTTCAAACTTAAAATGAATCAATTATTTTTGATGCATCTATTGGGAGGCTCTTGAGATGGTGAAAAACATTAATTTTTTTACTTGATTTTAATAAGCATGTTATTTACAAGAAAAGAAGCTCACAATTTTCTAGGAAAGCCATGCTAGTAAGTTTAGAAATTAATCTTTTCAACTATTTGGCAAAAACAGTTTCTATCTCTAGGTAAATGGTCCAAGTTAGAACTCAAAACTGCACTTAACATTCCAGTTGGCCTTGGAGGGAGGGGCTACAACAGAAGGGGGAAAAAAAGTTGGATTGGTTTCCTGATAGGACAAAAGGAAGACAAAGGTTTCTGATGATTATGATGATAGAAATGTTCCTGGAGTCTACATTTGTCAGGAGACAGATTTATGGCAATGAGGAAAAAAAAATCACTAAATTTTTCCTGCTTTGCCCCTTTAAGGGAGCCATTCCCAGTACTGAAAGGCTATTATGAGCGAATTAATAAATTACACAGCAAATTATTAAATCCAGATAATTACAAGGAATAAGTAAGTAATCATTAGTTATCTCAGCTAATTACTGTGGGTCAGAGCCAGCCGGAATGTGAAATCCTCCTCGGGAATTGAAATTAACTTTGCACAGTGAGTCTCTCCGCTTGACATCCCCAGTCTGTAGGTACATGGCAGCTCCCTCGTGAGTCAGTCTTTCTATTTAACTTGGAGAGAATAGAAATAAAATTAAGTGGCGACGTGATCATAGGAAGCTGCTCAGAAGGCAAACTGTGGGTTTTATTTTGTACTTTCAATGCCTGGAGATGAAAAGCTTTATTTACACCAGTTTCAAAAAAAAAATGTAAAGCACCCTTGTTGAGACAGGCTCCCTGAACACACACACACACACACACACACACATCTCTAGTCCATAGTTCTTTGGTGTGACAGATTAGTAGCACACGAAGGCTAAAAAAGAGCATGCTTTTTTTGGGGGGGGGTGATGGGGGTGTGGAAGTGAGAAAGAAAGAAGTAAAATGAAAATACGACTCTGCTTTCATCCCCCACAGTGGAAAGGCTCTCAAAAAGTTGCAGCCTGGTCTAATAATCTGTTTGTTTTGTTGGGGTAACAATATGCTTTCGTCTTGCCAGAGGAAGAGCCAGTTCAGTGCAAATGTTGTCTCTTGTTGGTCTTTCACCAGATGCTTTGAGAACTGACGTCACCTTTTCCTTTTTTTCCCCATATAGCTTTACTTTGTGAAGCCAGCCTCCAGTAGTACCTTGTCTCCTTTCTCACAACCGCCCCTCACCCCCAGGCCTTCTCAAAGGGCAGAGAAGACAGCCCAGCCCAGTGCCTGCTAGAAAGTAGAAAATGCATCTGTGTGATAAAATGATTATGTGTACCACAGGGCTGGGAAAAACTGGACATAGGAAGAAAACTGCTGTTAGTACATTAAAATGAGGGGGGGACCTAAAAGGTTTTTTTTTTTTTTTATCAATTGCAATTAGACGGACAGTCTTTCCGCTCATTCCCTGCTCTAGTCTGGGATGATAATAAAAATTTAATGAAGCCTGGGACGAGCAGAGCGCTCTGTCTAGGGACCATGGAATAGAATATTTTAACTGTACATTTATACCAACTGTCTGGCTTCAAAGACGTGACTGCTTTTAATCTCGAATTAGAAAACCACAGACTTGAAATTAAATATTAGACACCCTCCGATCCCCGATCCCCTTCCTTTCTGAAATATTGTCGCGACTCTGTTTCCTCCACTGGCCCATAACACACATATCTTAGGTCTCCAATTACATTTCTGTGAATAATAGATGGCTTTGATAGGGTGCAATATTCTGGTGCTTTTTTTTAAATAGAGTTAATGCAATATTAATTGGCTGTAGATATTATAAGAATGCACAGCCCTCTTTCCAGGAACAAATCAATGAGATAGGGATGCTAGAGAGAGCAAAGGCGAAGCTTTTCCTCAGCTAAATCACTTCTTTGTGCAGGGAACCTTCTTAGCGCTTTGGGTAAGTGAAGGGGCACGGTGATCTCCGTGGCTCTGGCTGCCCTGGGTTGGCAGCCGAGAAAGGGGACCACAGATGAGGGCGGAGGTACAGAAAGGGACCAGTGTGAGAAGCAGGGAGCGGGGACAGTATTTCTGAGAGGTTTTCCTTGATTTTCAAGGCTGATGCTTTGCGCCACCAGATTCTTGCACCCACCTCCTGGCTTAACAGCACTTTGCACCCTCGGCTTTGCGTCGCCTGCTAGCCCCAACTCTCCTGTCCTCCAGATCGGGGTGCACGCTGGTGAGAAGCTAGAGGTGAGGGGTGAGGGTTGGAGTCCATCTAGTTGGGGGTGGGGAGCAGACCCGCGCACCAGCGCAGGCTGGAAGAGCTTGCGCTGGCCCCGCGTGGCCCCTGGAGCCTGGGGGAGCAGGCGCCTTGCCAGGCACGCAGCCAGAAACCCGCGAGAAAGAGAGGCCCGGGCGCGTCGCCCCCTTGAATTTTACTAATCACGTCTATTTAAATTCTAGCGCGGTCTGCCGCGCTCTCACTGGGAAAGCTCTGGAGAACTGGACCCATCAATTATTCTGAAAAAATCCCGGTCTACGTGAGGCTTCCAGCCTGCGGGAGGGAGGAGAGAGGCGGGAGGCAGTGGGAGGAGGTGGAGAACCTAGCCCCTACCCCTCGCCCCTTGTCCCTGTCCTTCCCAGAGCGGATCCCTTGGCGAACACTTAACTTCAGGGTTCTGGGGCCCAAGGGAGCTGGTGCGCTCTCTGAGCGTTTGCGTTTTCGTAGGCCTGGAGGGGTGTTGGTGGGAGTACCTGGGACCTGGCCTGGCTTTCCCTTCAGCCCCCGTGGAAACATTTCAGTCTGGCGAAGCCAGATCTGACGGATCACCGTTTCCCGGGCTGCTACCCGCTTTGGCATCGCACCCCCCCACCCCCCCGCCCCCCCGCCCCCGCCACTCGCCTTTATGGCAAGTTCCTAATGCGGGCCTAGTGGTTGGGGGGCGGCTGGGCGTGCAGCAGTCTCCGCCTAGCCTTCCTTTGCTCCACAGCCCTGCAAGGTTGGGACCTTGGGGACATTCTAGTTCAGAATCCTTTTAGGAACCTCGATTTAAAGTTCTCTAGCACACTCCATCCCGCCCTTGTTCAGGCTCCCAGATGCCCCGAGGCCGAGCGGCAAGACGGACGCGCAGCTGGAGGCGCAAGAAGAATGCGTTCGCTGTAAAGTCGGGAGGCGGGTGAGCCAGGCTGGTAATTACTGCCCCCCCACCCCCACCCCACCCCCACCCCAGCCTCGCCCGCCCCCGCCTCCACCCCCCACTCAGGGTCTGCAGCCATTACTCCAGCTGTCATTCGGCAGAAAGCAAGAGCCCTCCCCCACCCCCAGGCTTTGCCGTAGCTAACAGCAGCCGGCGCCCACTCGCTCTCCCACAGTGCCTGGGTCGTGGTTCTTAAATTTTTGTTATAAATTTTCAGAAATACAACATTTCCTCCTTCTTATTTCCCCTAACCTTTCCATTTTCGGGACCCTGGAAGCTTAGTCAAAGTCTTATTTGTGTAGATTGGTTAAGTGTTTTTTCCCCCTTTGCGGGGGAGGGAGTGTCCTCTCGCAGCTTCTGGGTCCCCCTGAGTAATGCGAGGCGACAAGAAAATGAAAAGTATGTATCCGATGTGTTCGAAAGGTGTCAACCGGCTTCTGGAATTGTCGTAGGATGCTGAGTCGTCCTGTTAAATCAAAGGGATTGGTTTAAAAGAACAAGTTCCTGATGGGTTTGTAAGGGATGGAAAGGCTTAAACCGACACCCTCTGCCTGAGTGGCAGGGACAGTGTTTGCATCCTTGAAGAGGCCCGGCTACTCTGAGGTCGGTGTGCTCACCAGGAGACGGAGGGTTAACACGCGCAGGGCCAGGCGGGCCCCCGCTCCCAGCGGGTCGCTGGGGCTTTGCTCCAGGGCAGTCTGCGTCTCTGTGCGTTGTGGTCCGACGACCGGGTGGAGGTTCCCTGATTGCAAGAGACAGAGTAGGTCTCGGTTTGTGAGGTGATGAGTCTGGGGTTGGGGAGGGAGGACATCCCTTTGGGAAAAACAGTCACCTCAGACTCCAAATTTCACCGCAGTCCAGGGCCAAGAGGTGTAAGGGTGAATTTCCTGGAGAAAGTCCACAACGTGCCCAGAGTAGCCATCTTTCCTGCTCCAATCCTGGTCCCTTGCTTTCCTAGTTACAAACCCAAGGGCTTTCTATTTCTTACATGGGGGTGGGAGATGAGGCATCTCTCCCTTTGTGGAGGTGGATGGCCATCTGAGAGCAGTGGGCCTTCGACGTAGCAAAAGCAAGTCTGTGTTTTAAACAGGTATGCTAAGAACTGGCCTGAAAACCAATTGCTTGACAGCGTGGAGGGGGGTGCACCTCGGGCCACAGCTGTACCTGCACCTCGTGGGCTTGGCCTGAATCCACCACCGGTGGGAGAAGGGGCAGAAGTCCTTTAATTCATTCTGTTGTTCTCCTTGCATCTTGTCACCCGGGTAACACCCACAAAGGCACAGACCCACTCAGAGCCAGTTCCTGGGGCCAGGATGCCGTGGTGAAACTTTTCAAACTCACTGAAAATCTCCCCTGTTGCCAGCCCAGACTGCTGATTCACCTGGAAGGGTGCTCGAGACTCTCCTTCATGCCATGTTGTGCCAGTGCCCCTGACGGCCTTCTCACCTCTGTTTGCCGCAGGGGTCCTTCCTGTCTTCCCACAGCGCCCACACAGGGTGTCTTCTGGCCGCAGCACCTCTGCCTCTGTAGGTGGAAGCAGTCTGACTTCCAGGAAGACCTGGGGCCCAGGCTTGCAGCAGGGATGAGGGGCCAGAATTAGACCCAGGGGTCCCTGGGGAGTCAGGATGCAGTGCTTCAGGCTCTGTGACTCCCAGGTTCCCTGGCGACTACCAGAGTGGGTGGCCTGGCTACTGGTTTTAAGTACTACTTCCATAGCAACTCTGAGGTTCTGACTAACAGGGCCAGAGCTGGCTAACTTTCCATCTCAGTGCCAGGAAGGGGCCACTTCTTCACCTGGAACCAGAAGGAAGGCAACAGCTCTCCTGTTCGCCTGCAGAGACTTTAGGGAGGGGGAGAGTAGGGAAGAGAACCCAAATGCTGGCTGCTCAGCTGGGACCTGTGCCCCTTCGGAGGGAATGTCCTTTTTGGGGAGGGGGAGGACTCATATCCTTCTATCAAGCTTCTAACTTCTGTGAAAGGATCCTAAATAACTTAGGTCAGACTAGATTGGCAACTTGCATCCTTTTTTTTTTCCCCATCAACTTTTCACTTTTCAGTCCTGAGAGCTTTTAATTACGGTATTGTCAGAGGGGCCCATCCTTCCATTTCCTAAGTCATTTCATTGATTTTTTTTTCTCATGCTGCTTTCCTTTTCAGTAAGACTTACCCCATCCCCTGGGATTCATTCAGAGTTTGAGAGGGAAACGAGAAAAAAGGCGGGGTGTGATGGGGAGACGGGTGGTTAATAGGAGAGTGATCACCACCTTTCCCCAGGGGGAGGAAGAGATGCAGAGTGACCACGTCTGCCCTCTCCCTGTGTTAGACCTGCAGACGTGTAGGAGGAAGAGGAGCTATCACGAAGCAGGAAGGGCTCCCCGTGGGGAACCAGCCCAGCCCCATGGCCCTGGGTGTTCTCAATCTGTTCAGAGGAGAAAAGCTGAAGCACCCGGACACCTGGTAAAGAGTCTTGGTGACACGTGTTCACTCACTGTGAACACAGCCGCAAACTTCCCTAAAGGTGGTGTGAGCTATACACTCTGGGTGGGGGGGAAAAGTGGAAGGATAAGCGACTCGAGCTCTCTGAGTTGAGATATGGCAGAGACGGCTTCTCCGTCTCTGAAGTGACCCCCTTAAAATGTTTCTTTTTAAAACCAGTTGAGAACAGAATTCTTCAGTTTTGTTATTTTTTTTCATAACGTAACTCTAAGTTTTTATTTTTCAAGACAGTTTTTACCACCCAATTCTGGGCTTAGCACGGAGCCTAAAAGAGCGGGTGAACAGCAGAGAGGGGCAGGATTTTGTGGTCAAACAAAACGAGAGCTGAGGCCACCTTTTCTACTTGCTCCCACTGCGAGGAAATCCTACGCCCGTGGGTGGAAGACAAGCCCAGCTGTTTCCTCGTGTGTTCCTTTGGCACCAGACGTGGGTGTGACTGGGGAAGAGGGTTGGAGGGAGGAACAGACAAAATTAATGAAGATGACAACAATAGTGTTTCTTGTACCCCAACTTAAAATTATTTCACGACTCAGTAATAATGGTAAGAAATTTCTCACTCTTCAGCAGTTAAACCCTGACCAGTAGTTATCAGTTACTGAAAGAGAAAATGATTTCATCAGTCTGGGAGAAGTCTCTTTAATCCACAGCCCCTCACCCTTCCATTCCTCCCCCCTCTTCTTACTCTCATCTCTCAAATGTCTTGGACAAGGAAATCTTAGAAGGTGGCCTCTCTGGTAGAAACAGCTCCCTTACTGAGGTAGGATTTCTGTGCCAACTTTAACACTGCCCATAAATTGCTTGTAGAAAATGATTCCCCCAAATCCATATTTATCTTGCATGTGTGAGGCAGGGAAAACTGCCTTGAGATTCAGTAATGCTTGGCTTTCCTGCAGCAGGAAGGTTGAATTTTTGTTTGTCTGTAACTCATAATAAGCCACTGGCAAGCTAGAGTTGGACGGTTTTTCAGGTTTTGAAAACTGACTCTTCATAAACTCTTTCCCCTTCTCCAGGAGAGGATGTTATGTCTGAAGGTGCAGCTCTGAGCAATCCGACTGTCACACAGGGCATTTGCCCCAGCAGGTACCACGAGAAGTGATAAAGCAGAAATTGGACACAGGTAACACCATCTCAGGGTAACTTCTCTTCCAGGCTTCCCATGAACCATCAGAGCAGGTTGGAAGGGAATCACTTTTAAGAATCAATCTCTAAACCCTTTCATACACACTCATAATGTGAGATTTAGCACTTAAGTGGGAGGCATAGAAGGACCAAAAAAAAAGCAAAGCCACAAATGTCTCCTCCACTTTAAATTGGGGAGGTACAAGAGTCCCTCCAACCTTTCCAATCTCAACTCCTGCTCATTCTTTTCTACTCTTCTTCTCCACTTGCCACTAACTCCCATCATCTTTCTTCTTCCCCTCCTCCTTCTCACTTTCCTCCTCCCAGTCCCCCCTCCCCTTCCTAGCACTCTCTCGCAGAACCCGAGTTGCATACAAAGCTAGGGATGAGAGCTCAAGCTATTTCTCAGAGAGAGGATTCTAAACAGTGGTCAGTAATACTCTGGTTGCTCTTCAGGTGAAAATCTTTCGCCTTTTACTAAGGAGTGGTCAGTAGAGCTTAGATCCCAGTGGCGTCTGTGTCTTTGAGGGCAATGCAGGGACAGGTGGTGAGGGAAAGCCTGAGGCACATTTGGGTCCTAGTGAGGGATGGGGTCCTGGCTGTCCTGTGTATCTGGGTGGCTGCGAGGTGCAGGTCTAAGGGAGTTGAGCCTGGATGCCCCTCTTCTGAGAACCTCTTTTAGCCTATGGAGGGGATGCCAAGGACATTTTTACTCTTTCGGTTGAAGAAGAAAGCACACACCGACTGTGGAAGATACCATATTTACTACCCAAACACACGGATTTGCAGAGGGAAATGCCATCCGCTGTCTCTGCCCGGTTCTGTTGCCGATCTATTAATCATATCCTCAAGGATTGCCAAAATGGCAGGGCTCTCTTCACTTCTCAGTTTATACAGAACAGAATCATTTACATAAAGTCCTTAAGGCAAATAACTGTTGGGGCTCTAATTTATATCTGATCGAAAATTAGCCGTCATTATGCGCTCCATTAGCAGCGTCTTTAATGTGCTTCTAAGCACCATTTGTCAAGCGGCTTGTTAATATCCTTCAAGTCTTTAAAGTTGAGAGCTCATTAAAGAGTGCGCTCTGTTATTGATGTAATTTAGATGAGTTTGGAAGAGCAAGCCCGCCATGCCTTGAATGGGCAACCTCCAGAAGACGGGGCAAGGGGGCATTGGGTGACTAAGTTTGCTGTGACCGATGTCCCAGAAGCCTTTGAGCTTCCTTGACAGCAGGTCGCGCGTGGGTCCTGCAAAGGTGTTTGTGAAGGCCCAGGCCCTGTGTGGAAGTCATTCATCTCTCTGGGAAGGCCTGGGTTTATCTTCAACGTTTCCTTTTTTTGTCTCGTCAAGTCATATTTACTGTTACTCCCTGGACCTTCTGAGAAGGGATGGGGAGTCTAGATAAATGAGCCCTAATCTAAGGATCTTTATGAGAGAATTTACCTGTTTTCTTTGCTTTCATTTTTGTTTGCATCTCCATCCCTTATCACCTAGCTATTTACTTTCTGAGGTATGCCCTGTGTACCACAGGATGGAAAAGGTAAATATCCATTGAGAAAACCTCAGGCCTAAAGACAGGGATCCTGCCCTTGACCAGATTTTGACTGAGGTACAGTAAACCCGCTTAATTATGTACATATTATTACATTATCTATCAACCATCCCATCAGAAGAGCATAAAGGCCAATAAATTACCTCAGTTATTTATCTAAAAATCCATATATTTTGTCATTTTCTTTCTGGAGGAGATTATGTTAGTGTAACATAATAAAGGAAACCATTAGCACAGCCAGAAAATTGCAACTGAGTGCAACAATAATTCCACTGGCAGGAATAAATAACAGATAGAAAGCTGCATTTTGTCCATGACTTTCTCATAGGCTGTATCGGCCTCCTTTTGATTTGAGTCCTGAGCGTATCTGTGAATCCTGCTATTGAGGTTTCAGGAAGATTTTTGTGTGTGTCCCCCGCCCCCGCACTTCTAAATCTTACATTATAAGAAAAACATTGAAACCACCATGAATTTTGAACCCCACTTTTATCCCTACTCTAAATCCACTTCCACTCTTGAGACCTACTGGGACCTCAGAGGTTCATGCAAGATACTTAAAGACACTAGGCATCTTATTCTCGCCTCTAAATTTCTCAGATTCTTCAGCCTAAGAAGCTGGTGTGTGCGGATGGCCCTGTTTTATCAGATTGAAGGGAAACAAAACCAAGAGTTGGGGAACTGGTGGTGGGGAGTACAAACACTCAGAGTGAATTCTAACCCCTCCCCCTCTACCTCCAGCTCAAAGGACAGTCTCATTTCCATCCTTCTCTGGACAGTTTGGTCTTGCACTCCACACCTTAAAGAGTTCATTACGCAGACGGAGAGAGAGAGAAGGGAGAAAGAAAGATATAATAAGATCAATCTAAGGACATATTGAGGTCATATAACCGCACAAATATTCTCAAGTGCTCTGTATAATGTGCAGTGGGGATTTTGGGCAGTTTTATTGTGTGGTAGGATCTTCATCTCCGTTGTTTTTTACAGGATTCCTCCAGGCTAAAGTAATAAAGCGAGTAATTAGAATGCTAAAGACAGATGTAAATAACAGGAATGAGACAGCGGTGACAGATGAGCGGCTGGGTCAGGAAAGAGCCCAGTTGGTGGAAATGACACTGCTTCCTCGCTCCGATCCCCTCCCCCACCCCATTCCCTTTTTCTCTTTCCGCCTCTTCCCTCCCGGCTGTGTGGCCTAGGCCTCAGGCCTGGGACACACAGGTCAAAATTGCATTCGGGAGTCGCAGGGCGGCTGCGGTCTCAGGCGTCCGGAGTCTCGGGAGCCACAGGCTCGTCCCAACCCCCAGTCAGTCACCGGGAAGGCGATGGGTCTTCTCGGGGCCCCTCTCAGGTCCTTCGGCCTCGTAGGGCACCACTGTCCCCGCCCCCAGTGCCGCTTCTTCCTCCCAACCTCCCAGCTGCCTTCAGGCCTTTGTCGCCCTTCCCCAGCCCCCAAACCAGAGTAAAGAGACCACCTCGCACCACCCCCAACGCAGGTGCCTTCAAGGCGCACATTGGCCGAGGAAGCCCGGGCCCGCCCTTGGCACCTCCGCTGGCTGTACGGCCTGGTACTAAAGCCTGAGAAGCCTAAGGCAGCGAGCCCCGAGTCCCCGGGAGTCCCCGGGAGTCCCCAGTGCCCTCTGCCTCCTGTGAACCACAGGCTGAGAGTGCACCATTGGGCTTCATTTGACCTCCCATCTGGGGTCACCCCAGGAATGCAGCTTTTCGGCTTACATTTGTTACAGGGTACCCCAGGTAGACCCGAGAAAACAACTCACGGTGCCTTTTGACAAAAAGATGTAACAGTAGCATTTTTTTCTTTCCAGCCCTGACCTATCAACTACCAGCATGCCAGAGAGCAAATAGAACAATTCACAAATGAGCCTTATTTCCTTCCCAACCATTTAAACAAATAGCGCAGCCTGGTCTCAGCTTGCTGTTTGGAAGTTTAAAAATGTAAACGCTATTGTACTTACGCACTAGCTTTGACATTAGAGAATGCCATCAGACCTGATTCAAACCTCACAGCAGGTCCCTGAATCTCTAACACCCCATAGGTAACTTCCATGACCTGAAAGCCCCTCTCATTCGTCCTTAAAGCAGCCACTGTCCTAAACTTGGGATTTTTTCAGGTTTGAAGTTGTTTTTTTTTTTTTAGAAAAATGCCAATTTTAGATATACGGCTACCATGGGGCGTGGACGTGGTTAAGACCAGACAGAAATGACCAGGCTTCACCTTTCTATTCTAACCTCAGAGCATCGGAAGCTTCCTTTTTTTTTCCCTTTTCTTTTTTAGCATCAGTGATCTTCAGATCAGTATACATTAAACACACAAACAAAAAAACCCCACAGTGGGCCAGGCAAGGCTGGGAGGCAGCTCTAATCTCCCCTGTGATGTCAGCACTGGGGGGGTTAGCAGGTGCTTGTGAAACACGGGGACATCTATGTCACTGAGGAATTCCTCTGTTACTTCCTGGATTATTAACATTAGTTACGCCTGCTGGCTGGGGACGATAACATTCCTCCAGGTTTTTAAAGGAGGCTTGTAAATGAGCAGGGAAAAATGAGAAATAATGTTCATCAGTGTTGGTTTTCATGTTTAATATGTAATCAATACGTATATTTTTATTATTCATATCAATATAATGCACTGGATGCATTTCTTAACCTGTTCCATGCCTGATTCAGACTGATCATTATCTTGTTTGTTAACATTTCATTTTTAAACAACCATCTTTTCCTTAAAAAAAAAAACCTATGGAAATGAAGCTGGTGATGATGGGAACTATTCCTCTTAGGATCTTAGGTCAAATCTATAGCCAGGGTAGGGGTTTTTTGGGGCTTTCATTACCTCTACACATCATGAAAATAAGTATTGCAGGTAGGCATGAGGAAAGAGAGAGATCTGTTTCCTGGATGCAACGTTTGTTAACGTTGGTGGGTGTTGGTGAGGGATCACTGTAGAATTTATGGAAAGTGGTCGCCTACTCTGCATGGTACATGCTTTCCTGTCTCTAGTAACTGAAGTCTGATCAATGTGTAAAGGGACTGACCTCAGAAAACTGAATCAGGCCTAAAGCTTGTGCTTATGAAGAAATACACGGAATAAATGGGTAAACTCTCTGTTTACGTGTAGCCTCAGGCCCTGAAATGTACCTCCGGTCTGGAATTTGGTCTGGAATTTGCTCTAGCCATATTTTGGCTAGAGGTCTTCACTCACACGCGAGTGGGCGCGCATGCCGCCGGTGGTGGTAGAAGACAGTGGCCAGAGCAGGGCCTTGGAGAAGGCTCGCGTGTAAGTGCCTGCGTGGTGTAGCCACGTTCTGGGTGTGACTTTCTCCCACTCAGGTAGCAGGTGAGTAGAAACTAGGAGAAGGAGGCAGAGGTCATGTGGGCTGGGACTGCCTTTGCCAGAGGTGAGAAGTTCTTTCTTCTCATCTTTGCAAAGAGCCTGTACTATGTGCACAAACCCTTTGTCACAGAAACTTTGAATGTTAGCTTGTGACTCATTTGTGGGTAACAAACTTAACTTAGTGGGCCTTGACCAGCATAAAAAGATATTTTAAAAAATGAATGAAATAAAAAACAATCCCTGTAGAACACACGTGAAAACAAGCTTCGTTTCATGAAACTTGCGTTTTAGCTTTATCTGTATCTGTATGTTTATACTGGGCCACAGAGCAAAATGTATTTCACGCTGTTTTAGTCAAACACATTTGAAAACCACTGCTGTCGGGCCTTTGTCATGCACCTTTCCCGAGAACTCTTTCTGGGTTACACCAGTCCTTCCACAGTTCATCCGTTTGCCCGCATCAATGACCTGTGCCGCCGACTGGTTCCTTCTCTAATACTTTCTGGTACTGTTAACCTCTCACGCACACACATCTTTTCTAATTGAATTTAAACTTCTTCAAAGATGATTGTATACTTAGGCTTCTTGGGACACCTCACGGTCTCTGACGGGTGCTGTACCCTGCCTAGTTGATAAATGTTGATGGTTAAGCGTGTGCTTAACAAAAGCAAGCCGGATCTCAGCTCACGTGCTCCTTTTGCAGGGATGCATTTCTTGGCCTGTTCTGCCTCCACTGTAAGCTGGCCCATGTCCCCATGACGGGCTGTCCCCGCACTTGCAATGCCTTCATAACACTCACTGGAACTAGGATATAAATATTTGTGTGACTAGGTGATTTGTTTCCTTCACCAGAGTGTAGACTTCATTAGACCATATTGGCTGCGCTCACGTGTATTCAGCACAGTACTTGATGCCTGGTGGGCGCTCAATAAATATCTGTTGACTGACCGATGGACAGACAGGGTGAGTGACATAAAGAATGACCAGTAGTTCCAGCGGAGGTGGCAGGCCCTTTCTTGTTATCAGAAAGATGTTTTACTGATGAGTTAGGATGGCAGGAGAAGACTCAGATCTAGTGATATGAGAAAGTTATTTTGTATGAAGTCATTGCCTTATCGTCATCAGCATCATCATGCAATTTGGGTTTGCCTGACCCTGCCTATAGAAGTGGGTCCATGCCAGAAATAGCTCTGGGAGAGGCAGATCTGAAATCTTTGAATAATTGCTGGAGCGAATAGATTCTATTGTCCGAAGTTCCTTTTCTGACCTGCATGAGAAATCTCCCTTACAACTTATAAGCTCTTTGTTTCTCCCTCTTAATAAAGCGATAATCTTCTTTGATTTAGATACATAAAGGCTGCTCCCCTTGTGATTTCACTGTTTGCCTTGGCCGATAGTAAGAATTGAAGATTTGGGCTAAAACATCATGGATTTTTTTCTCTATACATATTTTGGGAATATTTATCTTCTTGTTTTCTGTCCTTGTGTAACTTGGTTTTTTTTTGTTTATTTATTGGATTATGTGCTTTCTAGTTTTAGTATGGCATGTATCAGCTTTGGAGCTAGATACACCTGGGTTCAAGTTCTGAACAAATCAGGGTTGTCATATTCCTAGCTATGTGACCTTGGAAAAGAAATCTGTCTGTGTCTTATTGTTCTCACCTGTAAAATAAGGCAAATATTACCTTACTCAGTGCTTTAATTATTATCTGAGTTACTAGCACAGTGCTTAGCACATTTCAGGTGCTCACAAAGCATTCACTCTTTTTCTTTTTTTTTAATATTTTATTTATTTATTTTTAGAGGGGAAGGGAAGGAGAGAAATATCAATGTATTGGTTGCCTCTTGTGAGTCCCCTGCTGGGAACTGGCCTGCAACCCAGGCATGTGCCCTGACTGGGAATCGAACCACGATCTTGTGGTTTGCAGGCCCGAGCTCAATCCACTGAGCTACACCAGCCAGGGCCACTCTTTTTCTTTACATTGATAGTAACTTCACATTCTGTCTGGAGGAGGTAAGCAGAAGCCACGACAATATGAGGGTTTGATGTGTTAATGTTACATTTCTTATCTTTTGAGAAGTTGAGAAAATAATCTTGTTCCTTTCAATTACCATGCCTGCAAAATTCAGAAAATAATCATTGCATATCACCTCAGAGAATCATTTGTTAATAATATTGATGTATAAATTATTTGAAGCTGAATAGACTAGAAGAGATAACTTGGTATGCTGAGAATGTCATTTCTAGTTTCAACGATCAGGTTTCTATATTAATCACATAAATTGTAGTTTTTTCCCTAGTATTTCAGGTATAAGTTCACCTTATATTTCTTGAGAAAAATCGAAGCTAAAATAAGTCACATTGTAGGCTACCCTGTGTGGTTATAATATATCTAAGGGAATGTGAAATAGATGCTGCTTCAGCTTTAGGGGTATAATGCTAAGATACTAATAGTGGCCGTAGCATTATAATGCTTCGATTTAAAATGCAGCCAAACAGAACTGGTTAGGCAGGCACACAGGCTGCTAGCAGAACCAGGCATCAGAAAGAAGCCGAGTGTCAGGATCTAGCAGGTTGATAACCTGGGACTGAGAAACCAATTTTTGCTATTTCAGGTCAGGAAGAGTTCAGCACGTAGGAAATGAAGGTAGTTCAAGATATAACACTATAAAAAGGATGCACAGCAGTGAAATGCACAGAGTATTTTTCTCCAGTTTTTGTTATGCAAGTTTTCGGGTTTCATGTATGAATCTAAGATTGCAGGTGTGTCCTGGAAGTCACTGGGATGCAGGGACATTCGCTGCTATGTTCATGATTAGATGGGAGACGAGACCTATTTTCCCCATATGGGATGCATTCCTTCTCCTACCAAGGTTCCTGGAATTGCTCTATTAATTAGCAAATTGAACATTTAATCATGAATTTAACTAACTTTCATTGAGTTGCAGGTATCTTGAAAGATGCTCGGGAACAAAAGACTCGTCTTACTCTCGAAAAGTTCACATACTTTTGTGGAGACAAACAGCCAAAGAAAGCGGCGAGTCCACAGGAGGGCGGTGGAGCAGGGCATAGAGTTTTATGGCGCCAAAGAAGTTGGAGCAACAACCGCTGTCTCACCAGGTGCTGGTGTGCACATTCCCTCTCTTCTCTTCATCCCTGCAACACACACCCAGAGTTGGCAGGATGAAGAATTTCTTTTCCTCAGAGCCTGTTTTGACTTATGCGAACTATAATTATTTATTAAAGTCAAGTGGAGAAATGAGATAACTAGAGTGGATGTTCAAGGAAAGATTGTTTGGCCATTGACTTTGGCGTGCATTTGCCATTTCAATCAATATAACTTTTTCATACATTTGCTGTAAGAATTTTAAGTGTATGCACAATTATTATACATATTTTTAGCTCAATGAAAACAATACTCCATTTGTTATCCCTTTATTGAGAAAGGACACTTTCTTTTGGTTTCCTTTCCTTATTCTACAAAGATGGTGTGGTTTTATTCTCCAAATCAACACATTAAAAATATTTAGGTTGCAAACTGGGCAAAGTTTCTCTTTTACTCTTTTTGTGGAGCTAGATGATTGGATTTTCTGGGCTACTGCTTAAAAAATGTTTTATTTTTTATTATTTGCAAAACGTGTCAGTTTAACACTTGGGAAGATGTTGTGTTTAGGAGAGAAATGGCCAGTCTGTGCTTTGACAGTTGTGGGTGTGAACAGGGGTCCTTTCTCAAGGTGAGAACCTCACAGCGGTAACAAAGTTAAGAAAATGATAGTGCGCCTATAAGTCTGTTCTCCACTTACACTCTATTTCTTATTTGTTTTAATGTCTAATAATCTGGCCACCTCATGATGGCCTGGGCCCCTCATGGTCCAGCAGCTGGGGAGCTGGCTTCGGCAGTCACCGCCTGCAGGACTTGGCCGGGAGCCAGGCCACAAGGAAAGGCTTGTGGAAGTCCGGTGAGGAGAATTAGTTAAGCTTTTAATTAACTCACCCTTTCCTATTGGTAGGGATGCGTGGTGACTCAAATATTCGGCTATATTTCAAATGCTTAAACTAGGCCACACACTGACGTTGGCAATAAAATGGTTTACTGAGCTTTACGCAAGAGAGCATGGAGGAATAGCAAGGCTTTAAGGGGATACTCAATAGACCCAGGAGCCTGCGAGAATTTGTACAGAGATGGAAAGATTTGAGCCCCTGCAAATTGCTGGGAGCTCCACGTCAGTCGGTACGGCCATCGTTGTGGGCGTGGAAGGCACAGGTGGTGTTTATGAAAGAGATGACATTTGAACACATCCAGCCGATGTATTTCTGTGTAACTAACCTGGATACATCTAGACACCTGGGAACTAGTGAACTGCCCTTGTGGGGTCCGTAGTTTGTGCATGTTCTAAATCACCTTTTACATCCCCTAATTCTTAGAGAGATCACAGTTTTGAGTCGTCATACGCTAAAGGGGCCACTGTCTCTGAAATCAACTTCTAAATTTTTTGTGATAAGAATATTTATTGTTGTCATGACAGAAGGCCTGAGAGAGGGCACGCTGAAGGTGGTTAATCCAATGTGAAAGTGAAATCTCATCCACTGAAGGAAAGGAAGGAAGTAACCCGTTGCTCAGTGCTGTATCGGGCGTGGTCTGCAGAACAGGGCGGGTCTCAGGCTCCTTAACAAGTGCAGACCAGCCAGCGGCGCAGCTAACGGAGGTGGAGGAACCAAGGATGTGGCTGGCAGCTAAGTCGGCTGCTTGTGACTTCTGTAGTCTACCGGGAGGTTGGGGAGAGTACAGAGAAGTGTCAGTGTGTAGCACAGGTGATTTTATCTTTACTTATTGTCTGGGGGATTTAGCAGACATTATGGATGATACGAAAAATTATACAACTTGACTTCCTGTAGTTTATTTTTCAAACACAAATGATTGCATTTCAACTGAACTTTAGTAATTTAGTTTTTTAAAATATTTTATTTATTTACTTTTAGAGAGAGGAGAAGGGAAGGAGAAAGAGTGAGAGAGAAACATTAATGTGTGGTTGCCTTTCACGCGTTCTCCACCAGGGACCCAGGCAACCCAAGCATGTGCCCTGACTGGGAATCGAACTGGCGACCCTTTGCTTCACAGGCCTGTGCTCAATCCACTGAGCCACACCAGTCAGGGCTGAAGTTTAGTAATTTAGTTTTTTAAAAGTATGTTCCCATGTTATCTAATGGTAAAAAAACCAAAACACCTTCTTTTCTTCATTTACTGCTTCCTTTTCTTCCTCCCTGCCCATATACCTATTTCTCATATTAAATCCCCCTTTTAAAACTATTTTCTCCTTAGCATAGATGTTTTAAAGATCTGAAGTCTATTTTACATTATAGCAGCTATGTAAAGTTTAATCATATAGCTACATCTTAAGAGCTAAACATTTCCTGTGAAAATGTTAAATGAAAGTGATTCTTTTTGTTTCGAGTACTAGCATTTTGACTTTATCATTGAGCTTATAGGCTTACTGTATGTATTAAGCACCTTGGTAAACTGAAAAGTTCTGAATTCATCCTCAGAGAAGGCCCCAAGGGAGAGTGAGCAGCAGTCCCACAAGCTGCAGAACTGATTGTGCCCTGTATTTTGAAGCACGGTAGGTAAGGATGTGCAAACAGACTTCTACAGAAAGATGAAATGCTACAGCCAAAAGAAGTCTGAGAGAACATTGCGTGCAAACTCCTCGTATTGTCGGAACAAAGAGGCGAAGAGTGTTGTCCGAGGTCACAGGGCAAGACCACAGCAAAGGCAGCACGAGGCTGCAGGTAGGAAGGACCTTCACTAGGTGGCCTTTTGTGTGGTAATGACCACATCATGAATTAGGGTAACATAAAAAGCAAACTAGGGAATTAAGAACACAAACTTCTCCACTCACACCTGTGTCAGACTTAGTTTCAAAGCAGTTTTTCATTTTGCTGCTTGGAGGCAGAGGTCTGAGCGACCGCGGTGGGGAACTAGTCTATTCTGCCTTAGCAGCACAGTGGGGACGGGGCAGCTGCTGCTGTGCCTCCGTCTCCTAGGCTGCCATGCCCCCTGCCCTGTCTCGCCTTACTGACCTCTTGACTAGAAGATAACTCTTAGTGACCTTCCTCATCCTCCTGAGTAGAAACTTGAAGAGTAATGTGAATCACAGTGCAAAGGGGTTCTGTTGAGGTTGGGAAGGCGAGGGACATGTGTGGATTGGGAGAGGGTAGGCGAGGTCTGTGCATGTCAGGGCCCAGCGTCCATGACAGTAAGGTCCGAAGGATTGGTTGTGGTGGGGGGACAGCTGCTAGACCTTGACTTAATCATAAAAAGACCTAACCTGGTTCTCATCTATTCCACAAAATTTAAAGAAATTCTTAGAGAAATGGCTGATCTGCTACCCATGGTACTAGTGATGTTTTATCTCTGCATGGCATAGATTTTAGGAGGTTAAAGAAGCCAATATTCCTTCCTCTTACAATTAACTAGCTTGCGCCCCATTCTTCATGTTCCTTTTCCAGCTTATTCACTTCCCTAGAGTAGGTAAAGGCCATTAGATCTATACAATTTGCAGTAATATTCTCCGATAAGTGACTGAGTCTGAGCCATCCTTTGTAAACCTGGGAAGATGAGAAATTCGAAGAATACCTATTTGATATTTAAATGTTTGAGTCTTATTACTTATTGAACCTTTATGTTAGTGGGTGTTAATTATTAAATTATATGTTTATTGTAGGAAATATGGTAAATAAGAAATATTTAAAATGTGACATAAGAATATATGTAAAGGATAAAAATTCACCCATTGCCTCACTACTCAAAGTCTACTAACATTTTGGAGTTGGTCGTTTGTTTCTTCTATCGTTTTATCTAGTTGTTTTTTCCAGCATTGTATTTGCGCATTTGTGGTTTGCTTTTTCACTTAGGTCAGGAATCCTAGTAGCAGACAGGCAGCAGGCAGTATTTTCATTAGGGCAGTGTCCTTTTCCACTGTGTAGTTGTAATTTCCCTATTTGTTTTCCTTTTATCGGGCACATAGATAAAGCACAATATTTGCTATATAGATGATGTTATAGTATACTTCTTCGTGCATATGAGTTCTGGCCTTGAATTCTTTTCTTAGCATCAATTGCCATAATAAAGTTACAGGGTCTTGATATATGTTGTCAGTTAGTCACCCAAAACTTAAGAGCTTACACGCTGCTTGTGACAACTGAAGTTCTGTAAGGCAGGTATCACTTGACCCATCTTCCAGGAAGAGTACCAGCCTTTTCTGATTCACTCCCCCTGGTGCTCTGATTGGGGCTGCAAGGGGCGCTGTCAAGCGGTAGCATATCTTCCTAAGTCTTGGCAATTGACTTAATAGGGACACGTGACCCAAGTTAGGCCATTTGGGCTTCTTCCTTTGCGTTTTCATATACAGAAAGTTGAGATAGTCTGTCCTTTGGGGATTCTAAGCTGTGTTGATATACGTTGGAGCTGTCTGCTGCCAGGATTCCTGACTCATGGAAGAAACTCTACAACTGGGGGGCAAGAGGGGGCAAAACAAAAACGGGGGGTTGAGGTGGAGGGGGTGAGGCAGGGCGGAAAAGAGGATCAGAGGATGACAGGAGTCAGGAGAGCAGAGAAGGGAGTGGGAAAGAAGTTGAGGACTAGAGGAGAGAGGTGAGTTCCTCAACTCCGTGATTCTTGAGGTAGAGGGTGTGCACGTCCTCTCCAGTTACAGGAGCCAGTAAATCCTTTCATTTGGGTAAGTGAACTTAAATAGGTTTCCTGTGGCTTGCTTCTGAAAGGGTCCTAATATACCTTCCCACTTTTTGCTACAGTTCCAGTTTAAGTTAAAAATCTATAGCATGAATTCCCTATTCTACTTTCCACTGATATCAAGTGTTAGTCGTTATTAACATCAGTATTAATTTCTATGCATATCCATGCTTAAACTAAAAATGCTAAATTGGTTAGCATTTGAATCAAGATTAGTGGCAACAGAGGTAAATGCATTTTAAATGAATAAAAGAGGTGTTGAATGAGTATTAAAAGTTTATGGGACATTTATTCTTCACCTTAAATTTAATAGATAGGGTCATAACTTTTTTCTTTTTCTCCATCTCTCTCTCTAAACTGCCTATTCTTAGGTAGAAAAATTCAGGAAATGATTAAATTTTTACTATGAGTGAATTCTTAATTTCTTCATTAAAAATAAAATCTATGCCCTGGCTGGTGTAGCTCAGTGGATTGAGCAAGGAAGGGCCTGTGAAGCAAAGGGTCACCAGTTCAATTCCCAGTCAGGGCACACGCCTGGGTTGCCGGCCAGGTCCCCAGCAGAGGACACGTGAGAGGCAACCACACATTGATGTTTCTCTGCCACTCTTTCTCCTTCCCTTCTCCTCTCTCTAAAAGTAAATAAATAAAATATTTTTTAAAAATAAAATAAAATCTTATGTTTCCTTCCCAAGGGCCCAACATATTTCTTAGCTTTTTGTAATGTTTGGGTTGTGTCTGGGGCCATTTCTGAGTGCACCTCATGTCCATTCCAGGTGACTTGAGATGCTGTCAAAGTGGGCGGGGTGACGTATGCCATTGATTTGAGCAATTCCTAAAAGTCTTTCACCATAAAGTAAACGTGGGAAGGTCTCCTGAGAAAAAGGAGGGAGGGGGTTGGTTAAAGTCGTTGGATTCTCAAAGCATTTTCTGTGCTTGTTTGTACAGTGAAGCCTCTAGAGGTGGCTATAAAAAGCAGCAGTTCCCAAACTTTTATTTTTTTAACCACAGGGCACCTTTTTCATTTAACATTTCATTTGCAATTTGTTTGGTCCTGGAAATACAGCAGTGAACAAAATGGTAAGTTTCTTTGCTCTCACAGATTTTGCAGAACTTAGAAGTGCACCCTGCAGGACGCTGAGTACACACGAGCACGTGACAACTGCCCAAGTCTTTAAAAGCTGTACATGGAGCTAACAAAGTTGTAAAAATGGATGTCCCATGATCTTTCCTTGACTGATATATCTGCGAAATGACCTGGAAGGCCAGCCTTTCAGTGACGCTTTTTGGCTTCCTTGACGTTTTGGGCCCTGATGGAAAACAAAGAGCTTGTTTCTGGCTTTCTGCACAGATATGGATATTATTTGTACGTTCCTCTCAGTTTTGCTATAAACTTAAAACTGCTCTAAAGAGGTCTTAATAGCTCTGGCTGGTGGGGGTCAGTGGACTGAGTGCTGGCCTGCCAAACCAAAGTGTTGCTGGTTTGATTCCCAGTCAGGGCTCATGCCTGGGTTGTGGGCCATGTCCCCAGTAGGGGGTACTCAAGAGGCAACCACACATTAATGTTTCCCTCTCTTGCTCCCTTCTCTTTCTATAAATAAATTTAAAAAATAAATAAATCTTTTTAAAAAGTGTTAATCAAATTTAATTTTCAAAAAGAAAGTGGAAAACTACACAAGAAGCTATTAAAAATGGTTTGGAGTAATAGGGAAAACAGAGATATGAGTGAAAGCTAGACTTTGAAATATATACTTGAGCAGATTTTTAAAATTTGGTATCAAAATATATTACCGAGAACTAAAATAAGAAATACAGAGCCTGGCCATCTTTTTGTAAACACACAGACAAAATATAGCACACACAGTGAAGTATTAATGACACTCGTCTCTGTGACTTTGGGGTTCATTTACTTATGATTTTTATTCTTTGTTTAATTATTTAGATTTTGTGAGTTTTCTACAATATGTGTAACTCATGTAATTTTTCCTGGCTTTAAAACTTATCATCTCACTTTCCCAAACTCACAGAGGATCCTTTAGCCAGTGTCTCAGGATAAGAACTTTGAACAACTTCAGGAATGGTTTTCAATCCTGGACCCCAAAGCACATTTCTCTCCACTTTCTACTGAAGGGAACTGTCACTGAGAAGCGCTCAGAGTCTATTCTAGAGGCCAGACGGCTCCACTTATCTTTAAAGGACCAAGGCATTTTTAAGATTTGATAGCAATCCATTTCCTTTCTTCCCCTGAAGCCAGTGTTACTATTTAATATCTAGTTAATGACTATAGGTTACACAATATGCCCATTCACATATATTTTTGTATTGAAAGAGAAACAGAAATATTTCAATTTTCAGAGATTCTGCCTGAATGCTTTTCACTGAGAGCCTCGTCTTTCTGCCTAAGCTCATTTGGATTCTCTTCCAATGCATGTCCACACATAAAGATGAAGGGTGTAAAACTATGTTATTAAAAATATTGATTTTAAATTTAAAACTGTTGAGGATAAATGGCTCGTTCCAGGAAAGTCAGAGGGGAAACTGCAAAGGAGGGTGTTACATGTCAATAAGCACCGTCAGGGCATGCCACGCTCCTTGCCATGACTGTGAGAAGAGGCTGCGCAGTCAAGTGTCACTCGTGTCTCTGCCTCAGCTGCAGAGAAGAAAGCAAGCTGTGACACCGCATTGTCATCACTGATGTCTGCCAACCACTTACATTCATGACACATGCACAGTACCTGCACCGTTCCCGTCCTCATCCACCAAATATACTGGCAAATAAACATTGTGTTAGAGTAAGATTGCAAAACACTTTTTGGAAAATGTCTATAACATAGGCTAAAGGAAACTATTTTGGATGGTTTTGCTCTTTTCTTTAAAAAATTTCTTAACTAAATTTATTGGCGGGACATTGGTTAATATAGTCTTATAGGTTTCAAGGGCACAACTCTATAATACGTCATCCATATATTACATTGTGTGTTTACCACCCAAAGTCAAATCTCCATTTGTCACCAAATATTTGAACCCCTTTACCCTTTACTACCTCCCTCCTAAGCCCCCTTTCCCTTTGGTAACTGTCATGCTGTTTGTGTCTATGAGTTTTTTTGTTTGTCTTGTTTGTTTATTTGCATTGCTTTCAGTTTTCAATCTCACATGAGACAATCATAACGTTCTTGACCTTTTCCTTCCAACTTATTTAGCTGAGCATGATATTCTGAAGACCGATCCACACTGCCACAAATGGCAGTATTTCATCTTTTCTTACGGCTGAGTGGTATTCCATGGAATACATGTACCACATCTTCTTTATCTAATCTTCTGTGGAGGGACACTTTGGTTATTCCTATGTCTTGGCCACTGTGAATAATGATGCAATGAACACATGGGTCAATGCATCTGTACACATAAATGTTTTCAAATTTGGGGGGTAGATACCCAGAAGACAGATCGCTGGGTCATATGGTAACTATATTCTGCAAATAATGATGGTTTTACTTCTTCCTTTCCAATTTGGGTGCCTTTTATTTCTTCTTTTTATCTGAATGCTGTGGCTAGGACTCCCAGTACTATCTTGAATCAGAGTAGGAAAAGGGGACATCCCTGTCTTGTTCCTGATCTTAAGGGAAATGCTTTTGGTTTTTGCCTGTTGAGTATGATGTTGGCTGTGTGTTTATCATCTATGGCCTTTATTATGTTGAGGTATGTTCCCTCTATTCCCATTTTGCTGAGAGTTTTTATCATAAATCTATGCTAGACTTTATCAAATGCTTTTTTAGCATCTATCGATATCATCATATGATTTCTATTTTTTAATTGTCTATGTGGTATATAACATTGATTTGTGGATACTGCAGCAACTTTGCATCCCCAGAATAAATCCCACTTGATCATGGTATATGATTTTTTTAATGTATTGCTGGATCTGGTTTGCTAATATTTTGTTGAAGATTTTAGTATATATGTTCATCAGGGATATTGGCCTATAATTTTCATTCTTTGTAGCATTTTTGTCTGGTTTTGGAATTAGGATAATACTGGCCTCATGAAATGAGCTTAGGAATTTTCCTTCCTCTTGAATTTTTTGAAATAGTTTGAGAAGGATGGGTTTTAGTTTTTCTCTGAGTGTCAAACATAGATATGCATTTTATACATACTTTGGAATGAAAAATATCTCTATAGATTTTCAATGTTGACAGTCTATCGATCTGTTATTGCAAGAGTAAAATGCAGCAATAATTACTGATTATGAAAATTGCAATATTATACAAAAATAATCAGAATATTTCTGATAATAATTGTATAAAGAAACAGATTTAAAGTAAGAGTTAATATTGAGAAAATAGGTTAGGTAGATAACTTTAGAAAGAATATTATACCTCTTAGATTCAGCAAATATTGGTAAAATAACAAGAAAATCACAGAAATCATGTTATAAAGATCAGAACTACTCTTTGAAATTGTTGTATTAGTATTCAAATATTAATTAAAATTATCTTTATTTTATAGTATTTTTAGTTATTTAATTTCATTTAGGCCCTGGGTTTTTCAGGAAAATGTTTTCTTTGGAGAATGGATAAAAAGCAAGATGTTAAGCGTGCCTTGTTAAAATTTCACAAGGTGGGGAAAAAACCCAATGATGTACAACATCTGTGATAAATCATCTTTGGCCTGGGCATAACAAATTTTTTATAGTTTTTCTTTCTCTAGTGAGATTCCTCATAATTTTACTTATTTTGACCATCTTCCTTTTAAGCTTATGAATGAATTTATAATACCTGCTTTAAAGTTCCTAACATATGGATGGATCATTTCAGGTCTGTGTGTAGTGCCTACTGGTTTTCTTGGTAATGGGTCATAGTTTCCTAATTTTTGTATGTCTAAAAATTTGCTATTAGGTACTAGACATTGTTATATTTTGGGGAGACTAGATTTTTTTTCTTTTAAAGTGTATTGAGTACTGCACAGTAAGGCACAATAAATTACTAGCAGAATCTTTCGATCCTAACAAATATGCTGTGATATTTTCCTTATATTGCACTTATTTGTGAAAATTATAAAAATCTCTCATATGTATATTTACATACATCTATTTGCATGAGGTTGAAACATCTTTGAAGGCTTGAAGATATTTTACTAATCACGACATTATTACATTTTATTAGTATTACTTTCTTTGTAAGTATATTCTATGTCCTTAATTACCTTGTGAGCCTCAGGGATGGATCTTTATGTCTCTTTGTAGTCATGGCATTTGACACACAGCTGACACGCAGGAGAAGTTGTTTTAATAACTATGAAGAGTATCTGGAAGTAGTCCTTTGGGCTTTGCTGCAGTCTGTGTCCCATAGCTAAGCTTACTTCACTTTTATGATATCAAACATCAAGTTTATATACTCATTCACTCATACTTCCATTCATCTATTCATTCAACAAATATTGAGACCCTACTATACGCCAATCCCTGACCTGGAGCTGTGACTGCAACAATGAATACAATGAAATGTTCATGCCCTCATAGAACTTATGACTTAGTGGGTATCAAGAGTTTAGCTAAGTCAAGCCACGGTAGTGCTGCTTTGGCATTCATTCTCTCTGGCCATCCGTCCTGCAGGCTCCTTAAACTGACACAAACCCCCTCATGGAAGCCCATACGTTAGATAGTAGAGTTACAAGTCCTTGTGAGTTCCTAATATGACTTCCCCAATGGCCCTGTGACAAGCAGTCTCCCCCGCCTCCCTGGGCCTTCCCCTGTTTGTCCCTTACGTAAGACCCCTGTGGGGCTGACCAAAACCCTGTTCTTTTCGGTTTTAATCCAGCATTAATTAGCCTGGGAAGGCCAGAGGGGACAAGAAGAAGAGCCCCGGTCAAAGCCAACATATATATAGAAGTGAGGAGTCTGCTATGCCACTGTGAGCCTTTGGGATTTAGGGTCATTTCTAATTGCTGCATTATTTTGTCTATTCTTATTGAAACAAATGAATTATTTCTAACATACTTATAATAGCATGTGATGCATAATGTACCTTAAACAAACAAACAAGATTTTGAGGAAGTCTGGTTGTTGAAAAGAAACTGTATAGAGAACCAGTCTGGGACCACAAAACCCAACTTCTTGACTACTTCTTGCTTGTATCATAATTGCGTGCTATAAATATAAAATATTATATGTGTTGTTGTTCTTGAGATCTGAACTAGGTAGTAGAAATAAGATGCTGAATGTGAATGATTTGCTAATGTGTTGCATTACAAATATTTCTAAAATATTTCTAAAATATTTCTTATGTAGTCTTTATTCCCTGGCTGCTGAGTCTACTTCTTAAGGGTACAGATTATCTTATTAAAAATCTGTACACAATGCCTAGGACAGTGGCCTCATGAAATAATCTCCCCTTAATCCCTCTGCACTAATTTGATAACCACAATAATTAATTACATTCTTTATCTGAATGGTTTGAAACCATTCAGGAGAGTCACTGTCCACTCTGTACATGGTCCAAGAGTCACCCTGGTCTTCCTAGCCACGCGTATTTGCTTTGTTAGCTAAGATATTGTATTAAAACCTGAAACTGATCCTTTCCTTAGGTTTTCTACTGGAAATTTAATTATTTCTAAGTTTTTTTTTCATAAATTGCTTCTGGTAGATACATTGGGTAAAAGAATGAAGAATATTCTTTTCTCTTGTTCATATCTACTAAAAAATCACAGGTTTAAGAAAATTTTAGAAGTTGATCCTAGCAATATTAGCTCTTTAAAAGGGTAGATTAAGGTAAATTGTGGCTAACGCATGATGTTCAAATGTGGATAATTTCCTCCTTGAATCATTGAATGACATCAAAAATTTCTAAGCTGTTAAAAAGTACTCTGCAGAAAAGCCGAGAATGGAAAAGCAACTGGGTATACACCCATAATAAACATTTAGTGTATGGAAAAGCCTTTACTGAAACCTGCAATTTTTCATATTATCCTTTATAAAATTGTTTAAAATGATCCTTTAATTACTTACTTAATTACAACCAAAGTACTCAGTCATGGAGGCTAATAGGGAAGAAATTAACCCCTCCAGATAAATAAACTTTCAAGCAAAAATTGAGAAAAAGTCGTGCATTTGATTTAAAAAAATGTTTTGATTGGGGATTGCAAGGCATATATTTTTTTTTCTGCTTAAAAATAATTCTTTATTATACAATACATTTAGAGAAAATAATGTATATCTGTGTTCCCTCCTGATGAGTCAGCTTTGTACAATCTTTCTATAATTCTGTTTACTTCAGTGAGCTATTTTTAAAGAAATACAGCTTTCCAGGTGTAATTGCTGCCTCACATACATCCCTCACCGATGCCATTGCCCTCCCTCCCTCCACAGAGATAACTCCTACCCTGAATCTGTTCATTATTCTCATGCTATTTTTGTTCCTTAGCCACACACACAACATTGCTTTACATGTTTTAAAATTTTGTTAAAATAATATGTACGCATTTTTCTGCAACATTTGTTTTTGTGTAAAACTATGTTTTTGGACATTTATCTCTGCTGGTGTACGTCAGTCTTGTCGTTCATTAACCGCCGTAAATAGTTTCTGTTGCAGGAACGTCATGATATATTCACTTCATATTAACCAATACTTTCCGGGTTTTCATTACGATGAAGGGCACAGTAAAAATTCTCAGTTTGTCTCTCTGTGCATATGGGAGAAAGTTTCCTCAGGGTACCTGCTCAGAAATGATTGCAGGTACCAATACCTTCAGCTTCGTTAGATGGTGTCAAATTGCTCTCCCAATGGTCTCCAAGTGACCACTCTCACCCTCCAGTATTTTCACTACACAACAGCCAAAGTTGTTTTTCACAAATGTAAGTTCACATGTCTTCGAAGTGTAAAAGTTTTAAGTGACTTCCCACTGGTATTCAGAATAAAATCTGAACTCTGTACTCCGATCTAAAGATACTTATGATCTGGTACCTGCCTACTTCTCCAACTTCACCCGGGACCACTGCCTCCCACTCAGTGTTCTGCGGTCACACCTCCCTGCCTCGAGTTCTGCAAACCCACCAGACTGTCTTACCGCAGAGCCTGCGCTCGGCTGCTGGAGCGCTTCTCCTCTGGAGGGGTGTGGTTCACACCGGTTCTTCTCATCTCGCAGGTCTCAGTGCAAATGGTACCTCCTCCGAGGCCTTCCTTGATGACCCTATTTACGTAAACAGTCCTTTCCCCATTATTATCCATTCTGTTTCATTTACTTCTTTCAAGCTTTTATAACAATGTCTTGTTTATTTACTCACTTGTTAGGACTTGGCTCGTGTTCTCCATCTTGAACGTTGGCTCCATGGACACAGTTTTTTGTTCTGTCCATGGAGCTGCTTGTTGCTTCAATAATGACAGGTCAGGACACGTACTTTAAAAGCTACAGTAAACCCACAGCATCTTGGACAGTGAGCAAAGGGGGATAAATAATTGCATTGGGAACCTCAATCTTAAATGAGTTATGTCCCTTTAAAGAGAAAGTGGAGTTTTCTACAATGTCTAAAATGGAAAAAATGGAGACAATGTCTTGTAGCTCTGATGGCCTGCTTCGTTCCTTCTTCCCCTCCCTATTTTCTTTCCTTTAAGGCTTTTTTAAAGCCTACATTGAACGTGCAAACACACATGAGTGGCAGATTTAGAATTAGAAACTCTGTGAGCTGGTAAAGAAGAAAAATACCATGTGGTTCATTTTACCAATTAAGCAACAAAGGATTAAAGATGAGGAACTCCCCTTTCCCAAGGTCATAAAAGGAAAAGACCAGGAATTATTTTATCTTTAGTATACATTCTTTTTATTACATCAATTATACATGTTCATTGGAAAATACAGAGAATGTAAAAATTAAATTTGTATCACTTGAAATTCTACATTTAAAAAATAACAACTGTTAATGTTTTGTAGTATATCTTTCAGAAATTGCTCCCATAAATATTCAGTCATATAAATAAACAACATACATTTCAGGAGTTACTCTTAGACATACTAATATAAATAATCCAATACAAACCTGCATGTACATATGTATCTATATTATCTATCTATCTATCTATCAGCTATCAATGTATCTATATATCATTCTGTTCATTCTAAATAACTGTCTTCTTTCCTCAATTAATAATAATAATATAATACTCTTCTTTTCTGTCATTAAATATACATCTAAATCCAAGAGTGATACTCCAAATATTTAATGATTTACTTCACAGGTACCAGGCAATGAGAAAGTACAGGCTGTGTCAGACGTCAGTCCTTCAATTGCTAGCCCAGGAGGGGGCTGAGATCCTGCTCGGGGAGAGAATGGGAGAGTTCCCAGGCATTGGGAAGAAGGTGGGGACCCAAAGTAGCACTGCAGAACTACAGCTAAATGCTACAGAAGTATTTCTGTATTTTAATAACTAGTTTATATGTTCGAATGGGCAAGCCAAATGCCAACCCTATCGTCATCATTCTTAGTTATTGCATGTTGTTCCATGGTGTGGTAGGTCGATTTTTGACCTGCAAAATGTCCCGCCTTAATTCCAGGGACCTGTGACTAAGAGGACAAATCACCACCATGATTTTATTATGTTATATGGTACAGTTGACCTTAAAATAGGAAAGTTATCTGGATGAGCCTAATCTAATCACATGAGCAGAGAGCCTTTTTTCTGGCTGTGGCAGAAAGGGAAATTAGAGAGCTTGGAAGACGGAGAAGGACTCCAAATGCCATTATTGCTTCCAGAATGAGAGGGGTTATGAGAAGGGATGCTGGTGGCCTCCAGTCACCAGCCAGGATGCAAAGGCCTCAGTCCTACAGCTGCAAGGAAACAAATTCTACTAAGAGCTTAAATGAGCTTGGACGTAGATTCTACCCCAGATCTGACAGGTAAAGAGCCCAGCTCAGCAGATACCTTGATTTTGGTCTGATGATACCCTAAACTAATGATTTTCAACTGGTGCATTGTGAGAATTTTTAAAACATGCAATACCTCACTATTTAGTCAGAGGCACTGACCTTTTTTCCCTTAGGTTATCAAATAAAAAAATGACAACAGCCAACACAATAACCCTCTGGTGTGAATGAATAAAAATTATACCTATTTTTGTCAGATCAGCAAAAAATATATATTTTTCACATGCCACAGGATTTGAGTAATTAGTTTATGTGTGCCATGAAATGAAAACAGTTGAAAATCACTGCCCTAAACAGCCAAACCTGCTGGACTCTGACCAACAGAACTGTGTGCTAATAAATATCATTTTTTAAAGATTTTATTTATTTATTTGTAGACAGAGGGGAAAGGAAGGAGAAAGAGAAGGAGAGAAACCTCTTGTGAGAGAGATACATCGGTTGGTTGCCTCTCACACACTCCCAACTAGTGTGACCTGGCCCTCAACCCAGGACTGTGCCCTGACTGGGAATTGAACCAATGACCTTTTGGTTCGCAGGCCAGCACTCAGTCCACCAAGCCACATCAGCCAGGACATATATTGCTGTTTTTATTTGCATTTCTTCGACCACTAGTAAATGGGGATCATGTTTAAAAGTTTAGGGGTTCAAGTGGTGATAAGCTTACTGTTCTCTGAGGCCAAATTTATTCAATTTGGTAAATTCTAGATTGTCCCAGCAAATAGTAATAAAGCTTTTAGAAATGTTGAGGCAATTTGCATATACTTATAAAACATTTTCAGGACAATAACTTGTAACAACTTTCAATTTCATAAAACTTATAGATAAGATGCTACGAAGAACTGCCATCTCAAGTAGAATTTGAGAAGCTAGGTACCAAAGCAAGATGTGTGGGAAGAAGAGCAACTTCTTAGTGAAGTGTTAATTGCACCTACAGTATTTGGGTTTTTCTCTTTTAGTCAGTTCAGGTAAACTTTATGAAAAATCCAAAAATAATTGTATGACCGCATTACTGTCCAGGGTACACTCTATAATTTCTATGGGATATGTGTGGGAGGCGGGTGGGAGGGGAGATTAATTTCAGTTAGTTATAACAATATAATCTATGCTTATTAAAATATCTGGGTAAAGTAACTTGGAAAAAGGGCCTTAAAGCTTTTCACCTAATGGAAGTTACGTTCATTTCTTTTTCTAAAAACTCCCTATATTTTATCTTTAAATGAGACTCTTGAAAGCTAACCAAATATGTCTTCTATACATTTCAAAATGTGCTCCCACCCCGATATGGATACGCTGTCACGCTCCTGTAAGAGAACCGGATGGCCCCCAGAAGGGCAACAGCAGGGGGAGTGGGGAGGGGTGAAGGGCCCTTTAAAATTAGACCAGGAGCTGTCCGCCAGCATATTTTCACTGTTACCTAAAATGTGGGTGTGCCAAGATAGTTGCTTACTTAGGAACTGGGATGTATTTTTAAACCACTTTTAGAGAATCTTATTAGAGAGTATGAAAAACAGAAATGGCATAATACGGTAGCAGCTTTTAAAAGGAGACTCTGAAAGGGAAAGTAATTACAGTTCATTACGGAATGCTGCACTCCAGGCGCGGCCATTTAGATCCAGAAGGAATTAGAGACCACTGTAAATAGTTACCCGTGCTCCGCGAGGAGTCCCTGATGCATTATTTATGGGAGGGCCTTTTATACATAAGTACTAGCATTTGATGCAATTGTGATCTGCATCTGTCATCATAAAATCCTGATTTTGTTACCAGGTTCACCGGTAAAAATGACTCAAGTTGAAATTTAAGGAGAAAGCGCCAAAGAAAACTTTTGATGAAATCTATCAGACGGGATAGCAGGGTTGCCGCTCAGTGTTTGATGTAAAACCTGGGTTCTGGTGACCTTACTGACAGGTTCATGTTTGACGTACCTAACTTCCTCAAGTGTTTTAAAAGATGTGGGCTTTTTGATTAAAAATATTCTCACAACACTTCCCAAACATTTTTTTTCAAGACTTTATTTATTTATTTATTGAGAGAGGGGAAGGGAGGGGGAAGGAGAGGGAGAGAAATGTCGATGCAAGAGAGAAACACCAACTGGTTGCCTATAACATGTGACCCAACCAGGGACCAAACCCTCAACCCATGTGTGTACCCCAACCAGGAATCAAACCTGCAACACTTTGCTTGCTGGGGTGAGGCCCAGCCAACTGAGCCACACCAGTCAGGGCTCCAAACATTTTTAAAGGCACTTAAAATTAAATTTACAAAGGCACTTGTATCCCATGATTCTCGTGGAATAGTGGATAAAAGGAAAAAATTATAGTTTATTTTATAGATAATTGTCAATATTAAAGCATTTGGGACACATTTTGTTTTCATGGAGTTAGATGTTTTAGACAAAATGTGTAGTAAGTAGTGCATTGCAATACAACATCCATTGAAAACACAGTTACAGTTTTAATTATAACTCTAGCTGTATTATTTGTAACATACTCCTATACAGATAATTGAAGACTCAGGTGACATGATACATTTCTTCTTGCTTTGTTGCTAAGTCAAAAGCTGGTTTAAGTCTCATTTTTTTGGTTATCTGGAAATCAGAAATAAAATAAATTATATAATGAAATTTTATATTGGGTTAGGAAGAGACACTTGCTTTGAAAAATATTATTGCTTTCTGTAATTTTCAGATATAGCTTAAAAGATGAAAAATACTTAAGCATCTGTGATATATAAAAGTGAATCTCTGATTTTTTTAAAGTAATGTTTTGCTTTAAAAAAAAAAGCAAAACAGTGAAGTAAGCCAGTCTGAGAAAGACAAGCACCACATGATTTCACTCACACATGGAATATAATGAACAAACTGAACTAATAAGCAAAATACAGAGCCCCAGGGAACAAGCCGACAGCTCTGGGGGGGACGTGTTGTAGGGTGGAGGGATTGAGCATAGAAGAAAACAAGAGAGAGAAAGAACTCATGGACACAAACAACAGTGTGGAGATGGTGGGGGGTGGGAAGCAGGTAGTGGAGGTAGAAGAGGGGATGGGGGGATAAATGGTGATGAAAAAATGAACAAATAAACTCAGTGTTTCAGTATTAGCTTATCAAGTGCTGGCTGAAGTTATTCTTATTTTTTGAAGGATTCTATTATACTTGGTATCTTTACAATGTGGGTACTTAATAGAAACTTTTTACTTGATTTATCTTACCGAGTTCTTCTTCCAAATGCTCTGAGGTTTGATATAAACTTTCCAATGTGTCTCTTCTAGACTCTTCTAAAGAAAAAAAAATGTATAAACTTAATGGTTTATGGCAAACACAACTCACAGTTATTTTGAGCTTCAACCTGGAAATTCCTTCTCAGGGATATCTAGCCTCATCACCTGACTGATAAAAGGGTATGTCTCGGCTGTGTTACCAGGGCAGATAACAGTGGCCAAAGATGGCTGCACTCTGCATGCTCCCCCACAGTGTGACCCGGCTACTCCCCATCAAGAGGTGGAATCTAATTACCCTTCTCTTGGGCTAGGCTTAGGACTCTTCTGTGGAGGAAGTGACTGCCTGCCTTCTGAGGCTAAGTCCAAATAGGCTACGCAGCTTCCACTCAGCGAGCACTCTTAGGATGCTTACTTTGGCAGAGCCAGTCATCGCCTAAGAAGTCCTCCCACCCTCAGGCTGTCATCCTGAACAGGCCGTGCACAGACGCTCCAGGTGATAGTCCCAGCTGAGCCAAGCCTTCCAGCCATCTATCTCACTGTGGCTCTAGTCTGGGAGTGGAGCTGCCCTGGACTTCTCAAGCCAGCCCCTCCCTCAGCTGAGTGACACCATTGGCTGAGGTCAGTTGGTGTCTAGTCAAGCCATGCTTGAATTTCTAACCCGCATAATTCTTGTGAAACATCATACACAACCAGAACGGCCACATTTGGGGGATAAGATGACTCATTAAAGCGATGCTCAGGAGGAAACTGAGTTTAGAGAGCAATATCAATTATCCAAATAGTGAAATAAGATAAGGGAGGTTTATAGGTACGTATAGACACGTTACTTTGTTACTGAACTTTCATCTCGGCCCTTCTATCCTTAAGTAGGAGCCACTGGAACTGATCTAGTAAGATGCTCTTTACCCTTGCTCACGACAGGCCTCCCTTTCCAGGCCCCCTTTCCTCTCTCGTATTCTGCTTTACCGAAGTCTCCGTGCCCTATTTCGTCCACTCCTCCCACCCACCACCGTTCCTGAACTAGTTCCACTGTATTTGCCCCCTATTTTTGGAAATGCCCTTTGCTTTCTCGCTCTAACGGGCACCTGGCTGTCCTCTGAGGACACCGCCAGTCCGGAAGCCCTTTTTTCATTTTTGTTCTTCTCCGTTTTCTGACCACTGGACCTGGAGACAGGTAGGTGTCCTCCTCACACTCCATCTTTCTCTTTCAGGACATTTGGCCTCCCTCCTTTCCCTAAAGCTCATCTTACCAGTTTACACAATCAAGTGCCATTGTGATCTCCCTACAACTGGTGTCCTTCTCGTTTGGTTTCGGCATTAGCTCGTTGTCACTTTATCACCACTTTGTTAGTTTAGCACTCGGACAATTCTCCCTCAGTTTCTTGAGCTCCAGCCTTTTAGATCTGGTCCTTCACCCTAGCCCTGCCATTAATTCCTGAGGTCGTTCTTAGACTCAGTCATTACCAGTGACCACAGGTCCCCCTCAGACTCAGTTTCTTGCATTTAACTACCTGACTGGTGGCTCTGATCTTTCCAGATCACTCCCTCTAATGCCCTAACTCTAGGAATTCTTCACACTGGGACCTCCCATCCTACCACCTTTTCACTGTTCCTCCCCATTTTGATGTCTTCTTGTCCTTTATGCAATTTAAATGCCATGGTCATTCACTCTTTTGCACGTAGCCTGACTGCCGATCTCCTACTTTGTCGGACTCACTTCCCAGAACTGTAACCCCAGTCAAATGCAACTCTGCCCATGCTTCTCATATACCTTACAGCTCAGTGTGGCTGGAGAAGACACACAACAGGGCCTCGCTTTAAGTTCATGGCCATTAGTGCTTTTAGGTGATCCTATTGAACCTTGATAGTCACTTCATTCTTCTACTTTCCTTGATGCCTACTCAAATTTTTCCTCTATTTTCTCAAACCTCCAACCCTCCACATGCATCCTCACTCTCACCGATGATTTCTTTTCTTGTTTCATGCAGGAAACAGAAGACAAGCTCTGCATCAGGAGTAACTACCCCTGCTCTCTCTTCCTTATGCTCCCATCGAAGGCCAACCCTTCTACTTCCCCGCTAGATCTCACCCACTCTTGCCTACCATGCAAGGCATGGGTCTGGTGATTCCTTCTGCCTCCCATGTCAGTTTTTTTCCTTTCTACTAGATCCTCTTCATCAGCATAGAAATATTTAGCTGAAGTCACAAGACTAAGTTCCGACCGATGAATGTGGACACAGGGATACATTCTGCTTCTAGGCCTGAGTGTTAGACATAGGGCATTCGTCTCTCTAGAAACTTTCTCTTTCCTCAGTCTTAAACATGGAACTATTATCTTATGATTCAGGTTCTACCATGCAGACAATGACAACACCCTAACTTAGTGGTTCTCAACTGGGGGTAATTTTGCCCCACCAGGGACGTTTGAAAATATCTGGAGACATTTTTAGTTGCTACACGTGGTCGTTACTGGCATCTAGTGGGAAGAGGCAGGGATGCTGCTAAACATCCGATAATGACCTTCACATCCATCCCCATTCTCCTCCCTAACAAAAAGCCATCCAGGCCAAAATCTCAATAGTGCAAGACTGAGAAACCCTCTCTTAGAGGATGATGGGGCTACAAGATGGAAGGTCATGGCCCCCTGATTGTCGATGGGGATACCCCATAAATACAGATGGCTCACTTAAGAAGTAGGAAAGAAATACTCTTATATATTCTAAAACTACTGTACTTTTGGGACTCATAATGGAAGCTTAGCTGTTACCTTAACTAGAATGTTCTATCATTCCTTTTATGTAAAGAGCTAGTGTGGGCTTCTCAGTTTAATATTCTTCGTTGCATCACAGCATGTAGAAACCTGCTGACATTTTATACTATCTTGATACCTATTTTATACTATCTAATGTCTTACACTCAGCAGTCTTGGTATGGAAGGGTATAACAATATCTTTTAAGCTGGAGAAATCCTTCCTGGATTTCCTGTTTGAAATTATGCCTAAGTGGTCTCAAATAATTGTTGTAAACTCATTCTTCAGATGTTGAGGAATAGTGATTTTTATGGTTGAATATTCTCCAGCTAGCTTCTCTGAGAGCAGCTATATCCTTCTGTAGCTATTCTTTTCAATTTTAGGTCGCATCTTCTAATTTAAATAGAAGACACTGATGTTCTCTCTGTGCAAGGAAACCATAGTGATGTTTAAGTTACACAGAACACTTAAACTCATCATTCAAGTGTCCTGATACCTCTGTCTGTTTGCAACAAGGAGAGCTCTATGGGGTTGTTTGCTCTGGGCTCTATAATTGCAAAAGCACTCATTTTGATCCCTAACCTAGGTTTTCTGCCGTGAGTCTGACTGATGGTGTGATTTGAGATGTTTGATTGGTAAGACTTTGAGGAAGCTGGAAGATGAGGACAGCAGGAAGGGAGACCAGGCCAAGACAAAGTTGAGAGTCTGACATTTGCTTATACTGTCTACATTTCGGTAGAAACAGGCACTTATATGTTGCTAATACTGAGGACTCTCAAATGGTAGGTCCCTCACAGCGGCAGCAAAAGGATCTCGTTTATACTATCACTTAGCCCACACTGTACCAAAGAGCAACAGAATAAGTCATCAAATGCAGAATTGCAATAAACCTACCACCCCACCCCTTTATTGAAAAACAATGTTATATAACTTTCTAACATTAGGAATATTAGAAATATTTCTAATATTGCTATAATATTATAAAAATGAGATTTAAAAAATGTTATCCATAGAAAAGTAAGAATTGAAATGGAAGAGACACTACCTGGTAGTTTTGTAACTGAAAAGGTAAATTTTTATAATTTTGTCATGCAAAACATTTGTAGTGGCCTTCCTCTAGAAAAAAAATAATAACTCACACATAAAGGTTGTGTCAGAGTTTATAGACTTGGACCCCTGGTAATGGATTCAACCTTTCCACAACAAATCAAAAGTATTGCATGCTCACATGAATATACAGCAGTCATTCCCTTAAATTTAAAACTCACTATAAACAGCAAACACATAGAGCAGGATATGGAGGCTGTATCGTGTCAGTGTGGTCTGCAGAGAATTTCTTCATATGGTTTTCGCCGTCTTGAAATATATGCTGCAGTTCCAAGCTAAAGGGATTACTCCTGAATAGTCATCACAGGGCTTGATTACGTTCGTATATCATATTTAGCCGGACCTGCAGGCTATTATACCATTAGCTATGCTGGTCCTGCTGTTGTCAAAAAGTTGATCACCTAATGTTTAAAAAACTCCGCTTTCTGTTCACCTTATCATGATGGCTCCAAAGGTTTTGTTAAAAATAAAGCAAATTGTGTTTCATGAAAATAATGAAGAGTAAATACGGTGTGTAAAAATGCTCATATCTTATGGGTGATTTTAGCATTATGCCATGAAGAGATTATATTTTGCTTTATTATTTCTGTACATTTTACTGAAAGTCATAGATGCGATTTTAGTAGAAACAGTACTGTTTTTCTCACTGACTGTAGAGAGTCTCAGGAACTGATTTCTGAGACAAAAAGAAGTCTCTCCCTCTCTTCCATGTATTCAAATCACATAAAATTAAAACCATGGACGTAAGCCCAGTACATCAATATTAATACAACAGTACATCTACAATGGCCTAAGTACACTATGGCTTTGTCAGGCAACCGTACTAAGGAGGAAAGAGTTTTGTTTTGAGGAAATATGTATATAAACTGAAAATGTGCCACTCACACTTGATAATCAGAAAATCACTGCAAATAAGTAATATTATTTTTAAGTTATTCTTTAGACGATGGTTATGTATTTTCAGTCCATCACCATAGTTAACATTTTTTAAAGAAATGAGTTAAATACATGGTCTTATAAACCCTGAATCCCATTACCAATATAAAGTATAATTTGATGTTTGCTTTCTAACCCATGTTATTATAAATTAGCTATATATGAAGTAACAAAATAAGAGTATATCTGTGAAAAAGATATCGACAGTTGTGGTTTCAGTATTTTAAGCAGCCTGTACAAAAGGGTCCAGAGAATCCCATCACTCAGTGGGAGCAACGCTGGCCTTGAAGCCGTCCTGGTTGAACAGCTCGTTTCTGACTCATGGTCCTGGACTGGTGCTGGGTGGGCGTAGGGACTCGTGCCCTCCTTGGCACGCTCCCCCTTGTAACCGATGGCCTGGAGAATGGCTGGTCAGGGATGCAGCCTGTGATCCTGGAGCACAGCCAGACGTTAATTTGGGCCTCATCAGCACTGTTCTTGAATGGACAACTTCTCAGCAAGTTCTTGTGCGTCCTGATATTTCTCCTAGTTGGTTGCCTTCGCTGTCTCACCTGATACACACAGTAGAGATGGGCTGGGTCCAAGTCAAGGAGAAACAGAGGGCACGCTCAGCTGGGATTCCACAGAGGCCAACCGAAGGACTACTGCGAGATGAGGACAGGGCTGAGGGACCCACAGGGATGTGGAGGTACCCAACGACTTACAACAGAGGGATGCTGTGCCATTACCTTCCCTGAGGCCGAAGGTAAAGGCGGAGCGGATGGTGTTACTGGACCCTGAGCGAGAAACAGAGATTCAGAAAAGGGGTCGCGTGGTAGAGCCTGGAAACAGCGGTTGTAGGGTGTGACAGCTGCCAGGACTGAGCTGAAGTCAGCGGCAGAGAGGTAACTCCCTGACTTCTTCACCCTCTTCACCTCTGGTCTCCTGCTGGCGGCTTCCCTTATATAAATCCAAATCAGGAAGCCAGAAGGCAAGTGAACCTGTGAGATGCATCTGAAGTCAGTGTCTTGAGACACGGGGCAAAGCGGGACAATGGATCTTGTGTATGTATGTGTGTGAGTGAGTGTGAAATAGCGTATAACAGAGTTTGGAAAACACACAAACTCCAAGCTCTTTTTGTAAACAGAGTACTTTAGAACAAAGGATTATACAGGGTCCGGCAGAAATAAGGCCTGCTTGAGTGTGGTTGGGAGGGTACGTGAATGTCTCACACGAGATGGACAGCAATTTGACCATTTCACCTAAAATGTCATATGGTGTGCTTGACTGTCATGTTGTTATGTTACAGAGTTACATGCTTGTGATTTTGTAATAAAACATTTTGTAATAAAAAGGGGCATTATTTGTATGGGTCCCTGTATAGTAGATAACACTTTTAATGAATAATCTAGAGATGCAAATATTAATGTTTTTGCAAGAGACTGATTTTCCAATATATAAGGAGATTTCCAAACAAAAGACACTGTAGATATACAATATCCAGTCCAAGTATTATAAGATGAGTAAACATGGACCTTGACATCAGCGAAGTTCCTAGTAATTTCTAATTCCTCAAAATAGATCTTCCTTGAAAAACCAAAACAATTCTGCCACCAATACTACTAAAAGCTAGTTAGAAATGCAGACCCAGTAAGTCAGAACTTGTGTTTTAAAAGAATCTCAGGGTGATTCATTTGTTCATGAAAATGTGAGAGTCGCTGTCTTATATAACCTTACTCTTACTTACACTATTTAACAAAGAAGAAAAACAGTGTGTTCTGTAAAAGGTGAAGTAATGGTTGCTTGTCTTTTGTTCAGTTGCAACATTCAGAGCATGAGTAGAAACAAAATGTTCCCAGAGATTGAGAATGTAGTTTGTACTAGGGAATACAATTAGGACTTTTTAATAAAAACCTCTGAACCACCCTATGCTCCAGGTATTATGTTCCCTGTTGAACAGGAGAGGAAACCAAAGGTTGGGTGATTAACTTGCTCCATAACACACAAACATAGCTGGAGATTCAAATCCAGGTTGGTTTGGATCCAAAGCTCATGGTTTTCTTTAAAAAAAAAATTTCATGGAATCTACTGGGTGACACTGGTCAATAAAACCACACGGGTTTCCAGTGTACAACTGTGACATGTCATCTGCACGCTGCACCATCTACTCACCACCCAAAGTCAAGTCTCTTACCCCCCTGAAGTCTCCTCTTTACCCTCTTCCTCCCACCCCCACACCTGCCTTCCCAACAACCGTGCTGCTGTCTGTATCTATTCGGGTTTTTTCCTTCTTAATCCCTTCACTTTTTTCAGCCAGCCCTCCAACCCCACTCCCCTCTGACAGCTGTCTATGATCTATAATTCTGTGTCTATTTGGTTTGTTTGCTTTCGTTTTTATTTTGTTCGCACATAAGTGAAATCATATGGCATTTGTCTTCTATGCACCTGACTTTCACACCCATCTTCACCGCAGCGAATTCAGAGAAAGGTGAGCAATGGGAAAAGCTCCTTGGGCCCTGCATTGTGTTGGGCAAGGAGCAGTTGATTCACCGGACTTTGCAGAGAGCTGCTGTGGAAAGCCTACCTAGTCCTCAACTGTTATTGGTCTGTTTAATTTCTGGTTTTCTAGAGACTGCTTCTCATGCAGCAGATAGAAAACTTGCAATGCGTCCTGGGGATGTCCCTGCAGCCACGGCTCTGACGCGCAGGCCAGGACCACTGAGCCTGGACTAGTCCTAATCCAGGGTTTGCATCATGTGAGTTGTTGTTGCCTTTATTTCATTTTACTTTGACTCAACTCCTAACGGATTCCGCTTCATAAAGTCAGAAAAAGAGGGGAAGAAGGCAATTTATTCATGTTTTCACTGGAGCTCACTGCAGACATGAAATTTCTCTAAAAATGCAAATCGTCTGGTGCAACACAAGTGACGCTCTGTAGCTAAAGCTCTTAGAGGCGAGTGCTTTCCCAGGGCTAATGTCCTTATGCCAAGTGATTGAATAAATCGATCCATTTATTACAGCGTCTTCACTTAAGGATTTTACCCCCAGATGAATGTGTGTAAGGGTACGGGAGGACTTCTCTTTATCACTAAGAAAATTGATTACACTTGTTAATTTGGCTTTTAATCTTAAGTATGTCAAAACAAACGCCATAAACGAGTGTAGAATAAATCAATACAGATCTCTTCAATATCAGATTGATCAAAAAGGATTTAGTGAGACTCTAAGATGTAAAATCCGAATGTACAAACTAAGCCCTTACTTATGTAATATGACTTGAGACGCGCTCAGTGTCTGAAAGAAACTCTTTCTGAAAACAGAAATGGTGCACTTTTGTTGCATTACAGAAAAATCCCCAAAGGCCTACCTATCCAAGGTATTTAATGTGAACATCCATTTTAAAAAGATTTCTTATCTCTTGTCCAGCCGTTCTTGTTAATTCAAGGTGCACCATATCACAGATTCTTTATATGCTACATAAAGCGAAAATTACACTTAACAAGTGTAAGGTTGGTCATAAAAAATAGATAAAACAACACTCTTAAAAGCCAAGATATCACCAGGAAAGGCTATCAGTCATTCTTGGAGAGAAAGTGAAGACAATGAGAAATAAAAATCATACACAAAGACTCCTAAAATGCTGCTCAGATCAGATCTGAGCTATTATGACATGGGTTTTTGTAGCAACCGAGCAGCAAAGCGATCACTCAGTGCACACTTTTGATTGAATATATTTTTTATTTCACTTGTATAATAATGAATGAGACAGAGATTCATGCTACTCCGCTCCCAGAATGACGTGAATTCTAAGCTGCTTTTCCACTAGTGGGTATAGTTTATGTTGAACGCGTGCTGTGTCTCTCAACTGGTAACCCCTATTCATTTTTCATTCATCCAACAGATATTCATTGAGGACCCAGCAAGGGAAAAGCATTTGTGAGGCAGGTTCTGGGGCACTGGTGGGAGTGGTGCTCAAATTAGATGGGTTCAGGAGTACCTGGCAGAGGGGGGCCGGGGGGCACTCCATCTCCAGCCATGGATGGCACGATTCTTTGGATGAGTGCTTCGTCTTCAGAGAAGAAATGAGAGTTTGATGTATAATTTCTTAAAGTGATTCATCTAGGATAGACTAGTAACATGCAGAGGGTTTCAAAACAAATACTACGACACTGTCAGGATACAGAAATGCATTTAAATGCTTGTCTCGGCAAAAATAAGACTGTTGGGTTTTCCATGGTAGGACTCAGGTCTTCAATAGCTTGGTTGGTCGGTCAAACATCTGCAAAGCAGAGGATCTCTGTGCTGGAGCCCGTCTCCTTCTCAACACGTGCACATTATACCTCTGTGCATGGATTTTGACTTCCAGGTAAGGAGTCATTGTTGGAAACGTTTCTGTGGTTTGAATTTAAGTATATAATCACTACTTATTTATAGTCTGCAGTTTATAATGTTTTCTCTTTTCAAAAGTAATATATTTATCTCTGTACCTACAGTACCTTGCATAATGTCTTAGAGATAGTATATACTTAATGTTTTCTGAATGAACATGGTTTGGAGCTTATGATTTACTTTAAAAAATGTGACATCATAAAATATTGCTTGGCACATATAACTAATCAATGTCTGTTGAAAGAAAAAATGAATGAATATGTTTACTCTTAAAATTTTAGATGAGTGCACAAACGATATATAATTAAGACAAAGGCATTGGATTGAAATGCTGGGTAATTTAAAAAATTCACCTGAAGATCAATGGACATCTCTTTAATGAGTGTATAAGAAATACTCAGTTCTTAAGTTTTCTCATCTTATAAGTAGGAAAAATCCTAAACTTTTGGTCACAACTTTTGTAGTGCTTCAGAAAAACAATGAGATTAAAAAAAAAGTTTGAACTATAAAAGTTTAATTGAATCCTGAGAAAATTTTGTCTCCCAAATGGCTTTAATGTGAAATAAGAAAAGTTCATAAATAGAAAGTATCTTTAAAGAAATGAATAATTTTTTGCTTTCATATAAAACACCTTTCAGCTTATATACTCATTAGGCAGTTCTGGATATAGTTCATTTAAGATGATTGATTGATTGAAAAATTCTTCTTGTAAATACAAAATTTGGGCTTCAAAAACTGTAACTTTCTATATTTTTGAAGAACTAACAGCTAAATTACTAAAGTCTTATTTCCCAGTCTAACTGCATAGCCATTACTATGTACAGTGAAAATGATCCAAGTTTATCTCGCTACAAATTTTCCCTTGACCCTCTCAACGACAGATGTTTTGATAGAATTACCTTACATGCCAATAACACTAGTGATTGACATTGTTGATCCTACAGAAAAAAAAGAGCTTGTTATGCACGATTGCTTCATATAATTTTAAACAGTTAAGTTTAATTAAATACTTATTTAATTTTTCCTTCCTCTGTGAAGCTTTCCTTAAATTAGGTGGTTCTCCTTTGCTCTTCACAGCACCACACATCTTAATTTTAGAATTTGCCAGATTGTGCTAGATGCCAAGTTCCTTCAACCCAGAAACCTCCGAAATGATGGTAGTCAACATTCTGAAACTTAGTGGGTTCCCAAGCATTAGTTCATCTCATTTGTGGGGATAACATTATTATCCCCGTATTACAAGAGAATGAATGGGTAGAGGGCCAAGGAGTCCGAGTGACACAGCAGGAAAATGCCAGGGCCACAACCAGAACCTGGGCTGTCTGATCCTGCAGGTGGCGCTCTTCATCACTCTTCCTTTTGGGGAGTGGATCCCCACTCCACGGAGTCTTATTCCCCACATCTGTCTTCCAAACGCTGCTTAGGGTAGCCGAGCCCTGTACTTCCTATTTTCCTAGTGAAAAAAACATTGTGTCTCAAATTTGTTTTGGAAAATGCCCAGAAATTAAGGATATTTAGTCAGTCTACCCCTCTTTCCAGGGCTAGGAGGCCCAGTGAAGGCTGGGTTGGGGGAGCATGTCGTCCTTGGCTGGTCAAAGTCCGACTCCCAGGTTAAGACCAGGTGTGTACTTCATGATGCTAGACTCTGCTACAAGAATTTATTTGTGGCACTTTGGGAACATAAGAAACTTGTGTTGCTGGGGCTATTAAGAAACGCTAGAGTGTATGCATAAAGATTCTTATTCCTTGCTGCATTATTTTTACAGCTGGGATGGCACAGAAAATGGTTTGCACAGTAAGTAAATCTAATAGTTAGAAATAAAAGAAATCCTTGAAAACCCTGAAAACATTTTGTTTATACACATCAGTGTGAACTAATCTTCCTTCCCCCTCCCTTCTGTCCTTCTTTCTCACTCCCTCCCTTTTCCTTTCCTTTCTTCCCCGCCCCCCACCCCCCGCTCTTACTTCTTCTTTTAAAGCAAAATAGTGGATCTGAGTACTAGATTGAAATAAAGGTTAGATTCAATTAGGCCAATTAGGCCATATATAAAAAACATCTTTGAATATAAGTTTCTTTTCAGAAAAGATTTTAATGGAAATATAAAGCAAAAAAAAAATTCGTGGAAAACACAAAACAAAATAAATTTCTCAGCTAGGACTTTTTTCCCCCCCCAGCTAAAGCACTAGCTAACTAGGCCTGACATCACAAGAGAAATCAGTCCTCAGGCCCTGGGCCTTTGACGCCTCGCCTGCATCAGTCGGAGACCTTTTGCCCTAGCAGGAAAGGCCAGGTGAGTCTCTACATCTCGAGTGGAACATGTTCTCAGGAGCAGGGCTTTCAAAAAAGCAACATACAAGAAACTTTGAAGAGCATCACGGGCCTTATGAGGGTGGGAGAGTGCAACATAGTTAATTCCATCCCGACAGTCAGATTTCACCTGAATGTGTATTTTCGGCGCTCTAACTTGGAAATTTTCTGTTACGGCACTCACAGATCACTGAAAACAGGCTCCTGGCCACGCTCTGCCCAAGGTCCAGTCACACTGTTTTCAAGCTCAAAACAGATATTGATTTTCATTTCAAACTCTAATGCCAAAATTAGCAGTGTCAGGTTGAATTAGAGGTGGATGGCTCATAGAGTTCAAAAGCGAACCAGCTGCACAGCCAGACTGCGTTTTCTGGGCTATTTTGTTCTCATGCCCTAAAGACAACAAAGCACTGAGTACAAGGCACCCTTCAGTCTCATGGAACCCAAAGAAATACGTGGTCCACTTCCACTCCCGTATCTTCAGCACATCGATTTCCTTCATGTCAGTTCAGGGGTGAATACATACAGTTTGAGGATTATTAAAGATTGCTTTAATTTTCTTCTGCTGGGCATTTTGCTTATTTAGCTTTTAAGAAAGCCAAACTGGCACAGCAGTTTACATGGACAGAGCACTCCATCGAGAGTCCCATAAAGCAGGGCAGGCAGCACGGCCACTGAATTACGGCATCAGCGGGGTGTGGGTCCTTTTATGTTTAGGATTGACTGAATGGAAATAACCACAAATTGGGCTGTGGAGAGCTCCCCTCACCTGGAGCAGTTCCTCAAGGGAGCAAACAGAACCCCGCAGTACGGACAGTCAGAGCATTTGTTCACCAGGAGGAGCAAATGCCCACAAACCCAAAGCCTGATTCCTCAACAAGGAAGAGAGGAATGGCTTACTTATCAGTGAGGAAGAGTACTGCCAGAATGCTTTAGGGGTGAGGCGGAAGGCAATGAGTACTGCTGTGCTCTGGAATCCATCTAGGTCTGCACAGACAGTATCCCAATGTATCTGCTGGTTGCTTATTCCCACTCTGAATGAAGAAGGTTTCGGTTAGATATCTCCCATGTAGAGATGTGTGTTTTCACAGTATGTGTACTGTGTGTATGTTGTGTGTGTGTTAGAGAGAGAGGGAAAGGAAGGCAGGGGGAGAGATGAAGAGTGAATAGGTTATCAGCAGCAGAGAGAGAGCTTCCAGGTTCCTCAAATGCAGATTTTCCAGGATCAAAGGAGATGGATCTGGCAAATGCTTGATTATGCAAGTGTCCCAAGCTGCCTTCTCCTACATGTCCCAGTCCCACAAAGGGCGCAGCACGGGTGCTGAGTCACTCCGAGAGCACCATGGGGAGATGCAGTAGGTGTCTCTGATAGGCAGGATGGGTGGTGGCCTCTCTGTGCCCCCACAGGTGACATGAATGTCCCTCTCTCCAACTCTCAAAGTATGCTGTCATCTGCTTATTTGTCTGTACTGGAACACTTTGATGGCCGGATTGTGTTTTCTTTAGCTGGTATTTCCAGGGATTGGAACATGTCTGGCTTACAATTTGTACTCAAGTAAAAGTTGATGAATTAAAGGTTAGTCTGACTACCTTGTAGGGATATGTGAGTATGTATTAGAGATGAAGAGAGGGAGCAGTCCCCTCACCCTATCATAGTTCAGGAATGAAAATCTGAAAAGTTAAGAGGAAACTAGAAATGGATTCCTTGTCATTCTTCATCAATAGCCCACCCCCCAGATTTGGAGAACAAATCAATGCTGAACGCCAACACCCCGAGGCTTGGTGTGGGGGCGGGGCTATCCCCAGTTTCGATCAAGCACATGCCACACTCACAAAGGTCTGAGAAAGTGGTAGGAGTTGGTGGACTGCCTGGTAAGGCAGGAGTGGGCAAGACCCTGGAGGAACAGGGCAGACAGCACTCTGAGTTGAGTGGGAGAAAGTAGAAGGAGTTTGTTCCTGAACACAGAACGAGAAAAGGAGATGGTGGCAGGTGGGCTGAGGACCTCCAGCCGTGGAGCTGGGACTGGCCCTCCACGTCAGGTGGGGTGGCAGACAACTGCAGAGTGGCTAGTCATGGCAGTGTTCCTTGTTTGTCATCGCAAGCAACGCTTGGGCAGGCGACAGAGAGTGGGGAGTGAAGACTAGCGCTTCCTGTTTTTAAACAGAGTTTAGTTAATGTCTGAACTCTAGGCCGCAGTTCAGTTACTAACTATAGTCATGCTTACTGCTCCACAGGTGGAAACAGTAAACTACCACTGACTGAAAAATCTTGGCACCTTTAGAAACTGCAGGTCTTCTGATACACGACGTAGCACTCTCTGCCCACCTGCCGGGGCTCGTACTATGCAGACGTTTTCAATAATTTATGGGACAGCACAGTCAAGAGTCCGGAGGGTGGAGGACAGAAAGACTCCTCAAGGTTTTGAAGTATACTGTATACGGTTTATTATTCAAGTGCTAATATGAAGATGGCAATGGGCTCCTAAAGGCTTTTTTGTCTCTTGCCTGCAGTGCTGGCCTCTAGCACTCAACGCTAAAAGAAAGGGCGCTGTCACCTCTCAATGTTCTTCTCCTTTTGTCCACAGAATGCCACACCAGGGGAACCTATCTGCAAACACATGCTTAGCTTTCTGCATTGCAGGTGGGAAGCACAGCCAGTTCACTCTGTCTGAACTCCCTGCTCAGCGACCGACGGTGAGAAGGAAGCTCAGGCTCCTAGAGTGCGAGGAGTTTATGCACTAGCCTTCAGCTTATAGCTCCTCTGTACCAGCCCTGGGGGAGGACAGATTTTATAAATAAAATATTTGTGAACAGCAGTAGTCACAGCATTATTACAGACTTTAAAAAAAAGATATCAAAGGGCACGGTTACGTGAAGGGAGCAACCAGTCGGCCCTCGCAGCTCTGAACCGTCCAGGGCTGCACTGCCACGCAGGACTTGTTAGTGGGCTCGGGAAAGGAAGGGCATTTGTAGCATGTGTTAGAGATGTCAGAAACGCCGCAAGTTCCCAGTATCCTTGGTGCTGATTTTCCATAACCCGCTTAACATTATGATGTTAGGTATTTGTATTTGCGAAGAAACGGTGAGGTTTTTGGCTGAACCCTAACTTCAAGGAATTAAAGTAGTCGTGATTTTCTGTCCAGTTAGATCCCGCTGCAAATATGCAATGCAGCGACATAAAGGTTTAAAGCGTTTTCCACGTAATTTTCGTTTAAATGAAAGTACTACTCTCAGGTGTCCGTGATGTGTTGGTGGAGGTGAGAGAGTGTGATTAGAGAAATGCCATGGCGGAGAGTTCCTCGGGGCCCCAGTTCTGTGGGTTGGTCTGGTTTCTGCCTCCTTCCTTCCAAATGTGATGAAAATATAAATTTAAGGGTCCGAATCATGGGTCCAAATGGAGCTCAGAGCATGACCCAGAGTCAAATCCAGACCATTCCAGAAACTCGTTTAGGAACTTCAACTTAAAAAGACTTTTGGTCTTCTTAAACAAATACATCTCCTGATTCAACACATTACAGTTTACTGAAATTCAACTCTCACGTTTAAACAGAATCAGATCCCATGATTTTCTTCAGCAAGGTCCTTAGCCAGGTTCTGATGTCTACCTATTATGCTCAATTTTAGAAATCTTGTTAAGTAGATATTACACCCATGAAGTTTAAAGTGATACAACATCCTATAGGTAGCATTAGGAAAACAGAATACAATTAGGTATCTGAAATCTAATATGATTTTTCCCCCAAAGTACTGTCAGTAGACTATCAAATTTTAACTGTTTAAGGAAAAGTTCAGGAGAGTAAAGGGATAGATCCTAACAGGATTAAGGCAAGTTGCCTCCGTGTGGACTGATTTTCAACATAAACTAACTGTCTTCTGTACCATTTAATCACAAATACATTCTTAGATGCTGGCAGCTACCCAAGGCCTTTATCTCCTCTTATGGTCTAGGAACTAACCCCCAATTACACAAATTGGAGTAGGTCAAGTAACGAGCACGAGGGCATAGAAATTACGAAAAAAAAATTCTCTTGTGTCACAAATTATTCATGAAAAACAATTCCTCCTCTCCTATTCTTTAGTAATTGGTAATCTTTCTAGAACAAATATATTCAAGTAAGCTTCCAATACACACTTCGTGCAATGCATGAATAACCAATGTTGAAATAAGAGTTGGATGATACGTTTTTGATTCTGGGGGGTCAGAGCTGCCTTGTATTTCTCTGGGTAAGATGTGGGAGCTGCAGGAAATTTTACTTGCATATTATCCCTCAATAGATATTTTTTCAATAGACTCATCTCTGTGCTCCTTTTTACTTACTCTTTTTTTTTAGCATGGTGTGGCATACATAATTTAAATAACCAGGGAATGTCTTTGGGCTCAAAACCACCTGCTGGCTTATATTAGCTAATTAATGGTGATTTATCTGAGTTACTAATTTGAGTGGAGCTGATTGCCTTTAGGAATTTGGGGAATGTTATAAGAATTCTGATTAAAACTATGCCTTTTGTGATGGACAATCTCCTTAAAAGGCTTTTTACAATGTTGCATGTTAGCAGACGCAACAACAACAACTGCCAAAGTGACAACTTCGAATTGTTCTGCGGCTCGGATCAGGGCTCCTGCAAGCTTGCTTCCCTGTGCAAGTCCACTTCTCCCCGGCCAGGCTTCTCCTCGTTTTGTCTCTTACATTACGGCTTATTTGCCTTTGACTACTTGAAAAATAGAACTGCTCTCGAATCCATAGAACTTGATCATTTTCACAAAAACGAATGCAGTAGATTCATTTTAGCCAAACTGCGTGGCAGGTGGACCTGACTCCCAGAGCCTGAACGTACGGATTTCACACGGCACAATGTCTGAAGGAGAAACATTCCAGAAAGCTCTCAGCAGTCTATCTGTTGGTGTCATTTCTTCTCTTCTCCGCTGGTCTCAGTACCTCTTAAGACAGCGTAGTTTGTAGAGAACGCAAGCCAGCCCCCTCTATTTACTGTAACCCCTCTGTGAGTACAGCCAACGCAGCATCACCTCCTTTGAGAAACTACATGGTGGCCAGTGGTACTTACAGTACACGCTTAGGGCTCGCTGAAACACTAATCCTATCAGCTGTGTTCAACTTTTATTCTGGGATGGTGCGCAGTTATGAACACATGATTACTGCTTTGAGACTTCTGGATTTAGGAATAGTTTCTCTAGTTTAATCAATCCCTCCCATTGCCCTCCCCCTCCCACAAAAAAAAGCCATGCAAGTGATGACAAAATGCATACAGTGCTTAATGTATATGTATATATTTGTTTCTATTAATTAATTCACACATGACTTTTTAGAAAAAGGTACTTTCCACAATGCATTGTTCTTAAATTTTTTAACTATTAAAATAACTAAAAATAGTCATGAAAGGATTCAGGGCTAAAAATTTTAACTATTGAAATAACTAAAAATAGTCATAAAAGGATTCAGGGCTAAAAATAAAAGATGAGAATTGAGTTCCCAGTGACCAAAGACTCATGTTTGGTCTGGTTTATCGAACACTAAGGAGTGTGACCAATGTATCGTTTTCCACTTTTTCTTATTTCTGATATGCTTCCAGGGCATAAAACCTTTCCTTTAAAAATAAAAGATATATTCCCATATTCTACATCAATGATCAAATCTGACAAACTTTTGTTACTTCAATTTTGAGCAGTAAATGATTAGCTGAGTCATATTTCTAGGTTTGGAGCTTACAGTCCGTTCGCTGGGGATGAAGTGTTCGTAGCCATCAGTGCTTCTGCATTTTCCATGGTTCTGTTGACCTCTTTGGTGGCTCTGAGTTAGGATTTTGATTGTGTCTTTAATTGCGCAACTCTCAGTTTCTTAGGACGTACTGGGCTCTGTGGCCACGCTGAGTGACGCATGTTCTCTGTTGCTGGTGCTCTGCCTCTGATGCACCCCGCCCTGTCCCAACTGTGGCTGCTTTAAGTAAATGAGAAGCTCTTCTTCATCTCTTTATTGACTCTCTGTTGAAGAGTCATATATCCTTGGGGATACAGAAGAAAACTTTTTCTGATCTCCACATTCTCTCGGTTCTCCTATTTTTGACTTTAGTAGGTACGAGGCCTTGTTGCTGATGGCAATCCAATTTCAAGTCCAGTTCACTGCGGGATGCTTATGGATCTCAGGCGTTCCCGTTTTAACCCAAATGTGGTGCGGGATGCGGTAGAGTGCACAGTCACCCACATCTAACGTACTGTCAAAGTAAGTGCTGTGAGATAGAAAAGGGTTTGTTAGAGGCAGTGAGCAATTGAATTTAGGTTAGTGCTCATAGGGGAACTCCACGAGCAGGTGTACTTATCTCATAACTTTCAGATAGATTTAGTTAAATGACACTTTTAAGAAGGTAAAATTGTTCATTGGTTAACTGGTTGACAGCAGAAAGAACATAGCAAGGTGTTCAAACAGGAGCGATTTCGGTTCCTTTATCTTAGTCACCATCAGCGAGTTCGAAAGTGAACGTCACAGACCATGACCTCCAAACCTGCTGCAATCAGACTCCACCAGAAAGCCTCTCGCCCACGCTCCCCAATTGACACCTTATTTCTTTGTTAGAGATGGCGCAGCAATAGCTAAAGGCTGACTCCATGCAAGTTCTAAACTTTGTTCTACAGTAAAAACCCCCACACTGAGTAACGGTTGATTATTGCCGAGCCAAGGGGGAGGACAATGCCAACACCTGCCCCAACCGAATTCTTGAGTTTCAGTGGCAAGGCAACTGCATGATGTTTGCAGAGCGCGAAGTGGGGAGTATACTGCCAAAGCATCTTAGTCAGACCATTTGGGGGAAGTTTGACATTTGGATTTGAAGTTCTTGCTGATTTCTAAGAACTAGTTTGGCATAAAGTATTCAAAGACCTTGTGACCGGTCCCATTTCAAGAACGGTAGGCGGGAGAAAATAGACTCCAAATCACAGCTACTGCATTGTGTAAGGTTCTTATTAAAAACAGCATATTCCTGTAGCCCAGAGGCTGACAGCTTCCTCCAAAGCAGAACTGCTGCTCTAAGCTAACCTCGAGGGGCTACTCGAGAGAGATGCAGCCTTCTCCCCTCTCCCTGGTGGGAGTGGGGGACGGATAGAATCACATTCAATCACAATGCCAAGCCTCAGTCACCCCAACAAGTAACATTCCTTAAGGCATCACTGACATGAAGTTCCCTGGTTAATTGGTGTATAAGTATGTCAATAAGAATAATTAACTTAAAATAGAAAAATTACTTTAAAATAGAATCCATTAAGGGGAGTACGTATACCTAGGCTTAGTTAGGTAAGAGGTTTCTCTCTCTTTTTTAAGCATCACATTCGAACATAGCATTTGTTTCTGTTACATCACTTGTGCTGGACGTTTTATCTACAGATGGTCAGAATGTGATACAGTGTGCGCCTCCAGCGTTGAGTGCAGCCATGCTTGGTGACGTGGCACCAAGGCACAGGGAGGTCCTAATAATTCAGTTCAGGAAGGAGGAGCAGGTGCTGGGGTGCCACCAATGTGGAGGTCTTTTCTTGGCTACTCAAAGTGACAGCAAACGAAAGAGGGGTCCTTCTTCTTTTCCTCTTTCCCGTGAAGATCAGCACCTGCCAATCGCTGATTAGACTTTTCATGCACAAGCCTGGTGGCTGTAAGTCTGCCTGGGCATTAGCATTACTTGTGTGCTTTTATATGGATTTTGGGGGTTTCTCTCACCCCCAAAACCCTTCATATACCATTTTATGATTCTATAGATTAAATAAATGCAATGAAAGTTCTGAAAGAATTTTAGGGCTTATTTACAAACACTTAGCTTTGTATATCTTAAATGCTTATGCACACAGATACATTGAAAAGAGTACTGTATTTTTAGAACATAAGTTTAGAACATAACATCCTCAATATAAAAAAGAGAGCAGTGTATGTATTAAGGCTAATTCACTTGCAAGATTTAACAATTTTTATAGAAAGCAATTCTTTGTTAATTCGAATGATACCTTAAATGCCTAGTTATTTTTTTTAAAAGAAACGCAAAATCCTAAGTTAACATTTAGATAAAATGAATTCAATTTTCCAGGTGTTAATTTTTAAATCAAAGAGTGGGATAAATTACGAATGAAAACACTGGTTTTTAATCTTATCTATGAAATAAACGCCTTTAATGCAACTTCTCCCTGAGAGCATCTCCGCATATAGGTTGATGCCCCTTCAGGGATCACACGGTGTTCATTCTCCCCATTTCAGCACTGACAGTTGATTGGGTTTGAAACATAGCCACCAACCAAGGGAACTGATTAGATAGACAGGCTTCAGAAGACAGCAGACGTTGGCATTTGCCCAGATTTACTATTTTAAATGACGATGATACTCTCTATGGCTGGGGAAGAAAAGAATCTTGGTTCAGGAGTGCACATTCAAAGGCTGTAAATCAACTGTCAATAACACTGACCGAAATGTTTCTAAAGCTTTCACTCTCCAGAGGGCACGGCTGCCCGGGACCCAAGGCCTCAGCCATGGCACACAGTCGGTTCAGACAGCTGCAGTCTCAAGGAGAGCAGATCACCAAGGGCAAGTTGGGGGTTTCGGCAATGGAACAAACCCAGCGAGCAGAGAGGTCTTGAGTCAAAAAATTATCCACTCGGATTCTGCCTTTTCAGCAGTGCTGAGCTAAACTTCAGGGAGAAAGCAATCAGATCAAGTCAGTCAATTCTAAGGCATGATGTTTGCATTTGCAAATGAATGTTTGCTTACTTAAAGAAATATCTCATTCCTGAACATCAGACAGAAGTGAGCTGTGTGTATGCAAACAATTCTGACACTTGAGGAAGCAAGGTGCTGTGCATTAGAAGATCATTGGAACAAGCCAGGTCTTTGGGTTGGCGTCTGCCACAGACAAATTCCTCCTTTGATTTGTCGCTGTTTTCATAGTTGCTTATCTTTTTCTACTTCTACCTCAGTAGGTTTCTCAAATAGAAAGTTTACAATGCTTCCCCACATTCTTAGGGCACTGATGGTAGATGAGGAGGCCTCACTGTTTGAATGGGATCGGTAGGGCTACCTGTCTGATAGAAACATTAAACATGAAAACTGAACTGGTATTTTTAAAAAGTGGGTTTGTAATAAAACGATTAGTCTCCTAATTGCTAAATTTCATTGCAGTGATTTTAAAAACTGAGTCAAATGACATACTTCAGCTTTGGGTTGTATTGGATCTTTGGCAGAGGATGAAATCAAAAGGTTTAATAAATTGTTAAATACCTTTTTTCTCCATTTACAACCCATGCAGGAAATATAGCCTCTGGTTAGGTTAGAAGGGATTGTTAAAAGGACTGTGCATTGAGAAGACGCCTTGGTGGGTATATCGACAGTATTAGAACTAGACAGGTAGAAGTCGTTGAGTTCTTAAATGAATGGTTTAAAGTTAAAAAACATCATCGACAAATTCCTGTCAGAATTCCTTTAGGGTCGTTCACTTGATCTCGCCGTAAGCAGAACATTCATCATTGCTTTAACAAGTCGGCCTTACAGATCTCCAGAGTTTCCTTAGGTTTCCTGCACAGCACGTATCACCTACAGCTTTAACATGAGAAAAGAATGTTCCCTTACAACGTCCGCTTGAAAACGTCATTCTCTTTGTGACATCGCGAGTCATTCCCTGCGCAGAATCCTATCTGGTCTCTGGAATCAAAGAGCTTTGGTTTCGCCTCTAGTTCCGCCCCCTCCTGGCTGGGTCCCTGGGTGAAATTACTTAACTTCCCCAAACCTCCCTTTTCTCCACTGTAACAGGAAGCCCCCAGCTCCTTCCTTTCCTTTCCGCTATTTTTGGCAACTGCCCTCTTCTGCCGTAATTGCCGATGCCTTAGGTCTTTCTCCACCGTTCTCCTCCCACGATGAAAACGTATTGTTTTGTCCCATTGCCTGGAGCCTTGCTAATGTGTTAGCTAACTAATAATTCCCCTCCCACATAACAAAATGCCTTAATTTAGTGGAAGCAGACATTCCCTCTTAATGATAATACCTTACATTTGTATATAATTTATAGTTTATGGAGCTTAATCTCAGTTAATTCACATGGCATCCCTGAAAGTAGGATATTTTTATCTATATTTAGTGGGTGAGGAAACCGGCACTAACAACAGGTCAAGTGATTTTCTCCAGGGTGTGTGCATAATTTGGGACTCAAGCTGTAGGGCAGCTGACCCTAAATTCGGTATGTGTTCCATTTAACAGCTCTAATCAGTATGGCAATTTCAGCCTGGAAGGATGCCTGGTATTGCAAAAATGACAAGAGCATTGTGGGTTAAAATAATCTAGTTCAGCTCTCTGGACCTCAGTTTCCTCACCGTTAAAATTCAAGGATTCAATAAGGTGACCTCTAAAATCCATTTTAGCTTTTAATATTCCATGATTCTATAAACATATTTCATAGTTGCAATTTCTATACACATTTTCTTTTTCTTTTCAGCTTATATCAATAGTTTGCACAGAGAATTTAGTTATCAAGTATAACAGCATTTTAAAATGTGCTACCATATATACTATTTTTAAGAGGAAAAGGAAACTAAGTACCCAAAACTAAGTATTCAATTTAAAGATTCAAATAGGAGTGAGTGGCTACCAATTTCTCCTGACGGGACCACAGCTGCTCTGGGTTGTCCTCTGTATCCAAAATTGCTAGTCTGAGGGCGAATACATCTTCTTAGGAGAGAAGCACGTGGAGCAGTAGAGGAGGAAAGGGACCCGCTCAATTGTCCTCTGCAGGCGAATCCGCTCCAGCCATGGGGAGGGCCATAGATGTGGAAATGAGGTCTTCCACATACTCACGGACTGAATTTTAGAAAGTCAAATGTACAAGAGCATTAAGCCATGGAGTCAATACTGATGGTCCCTAAGTTAAACACAATTCTCTATTTGTTATTATAAACGGCCTGAGAAAATCTGGCCTGATTTCACAGGACAGGCTAAAAGCAAAATTAAAGAAAAAGATGACATTTTGAACCCCCTCCACCCCCCACCCCTTAACACAACTAAGCTGGCTGAGCTGTGAAAATGTGATGGAAATATTAGAACTGTTGTGCCTGAAAAAAATGCAGCGATCCTTTCATTCTTCCTGTCTTTTAATGCTCCAGGGTTTTGGAGACGAATAGGAGCAATAAGTTCACTTTGCAGAATTAATGCAGTAATTCTTTATCATAAGAGCAGAGCATTACCTCAATCTGATTTTGCTACAAAATGGTTCAAAGTCTATTTTTAATGATGGCCCTAATTTGTTAACACCTTTTAAATTATTAATCCCCTTTATATTCAAGTAGTTATTGCATGTCATAACAATGTATCTATGCAGGGAAATTTAATAGTATTTTCTAGATGTCAAGAAAAGGCTTGTTCTGCAAAATGCTATTAAAACTGATAATGAGCTAAATATTTGCCATAGCAAACACCGAAATTACTATATCAATCAGCATTGGGCGCTCTTATTCAATAAACAGAAATTAACCTATTAACTATGCCCAACTTTCAGCAACAAAACGGTTGCTTTCAAGCATTTCCCCCTTCTTCAAATCTATGTTTTCTTAAACCTACCTAAGGCCCTGTAATAGCAGAGTTTTGAATCAAATCCTTAGTATCAATATTTATGGTTGAAATTCTAACATAACAAGACATAATATCATGAGTGTTTTGCTCCAGTGATTACAGATATTTTTGTCTTTCCTTTTAAATACACATTAACTTACACACACGAAAAAATACTGTATCTGATAAAGTCAAATACTCAAGCCTTGACATTGCATTTTAGAATATTTTCCTGATGTTCGGGATTGAAAAAATTTTTTCTTTTTATGAATTATAGGGTTCTAGTAAGGCATACCTAAACAAAAATATAATAGTGAAAGATAGTGTAAGGATCTACCATTGGCTATTTATCGCCTTTATTTATTATTTATTTATTTATTTATTTATTTATTTATTTATTGTTCAGTTACAGTTGTTCTCATTTTCCCCTCATTATTTTCCCCTGCCCAACCCACCCCCTACCTTCTACTTTCAAAACCCCTTTCCCCTTTGGCTTTGTCTATGGATCCTTTATACACGTTCCTTGACTTGACCTTTCCCCTTATTCATAGCTTTTACAACTAAAGTGAGGATAAAGGATACATTTTCATGCATTCCTTTAAGAAAGATGTAGATCCAAAAGTATATTGCATAGTCTTAAAAACAAAATAAAGTCCCTATTTCTGCTGGGATTTACACTGGACCGGAAAAATGTTATCTTCTTATCGTGAGTATGCCCTAGTTCCAATTACCATCTTAGTTGCCCTTGGGCTGATAGTCAGTGTCACACAACAGTGACCCAGAATTGGTTTTCATTCATACACTTTTCTGTTATTCGCAATATAATTTAGGAACTTGTTAATCTTCAGTTGCTGTCATAATTTCAAAGTTTCTAAAACACTGCACTGTATGCACATTCCAGCTCATTTAAAATAAGGCTGTTAACATCGAAATGATGAGCATTGGAGATCATATGGATAAACAATAAAAATAATTAAAAGTAGATAAAAATAAAAATAACATGTCCATTATGCCTTAAACGTTCTCAGAGTGTATTGTGTCTGTTCATTTCAGCTTCCTGGAAGTAAGCCACAGAATTCCTCTTCATTGACTACTGGGGATGTCCAACCTGTGTCCCACAGGCCACATGTGGCCCAGGGTGGCTGTGGATGCAGCCCAACACAAAATCGTAAATTTACTTTAAATGTTACAAGATTTTTTTTGTGATTACATGTCATAGTATATTTCTGTGTGGCCCAAGACAACTCTTCTTCTTCCAGCATGGTGCAGGAATGCTAGCAGACCTGGTGGGGTTGCACGGCTGGGTTAACAGGCGTGAGCACCGGGGAAAGAGCCTAGACCTGACTGTGTTCAGGATTGTAACTCTGGTGGTTCTGAATGCTACCTGCTCCTTAATCACTGGGGGAGCTTTGTAAAGATGCTGTTGTCTGAGTGCCACCCAATTGATGGCCATTTAAATCCATATCCTTGGGTGCGGGATGTGATGTTTCTGCATGAAGTAATTTTAAATGTCAGAGGATTCTAAAGTGCAGCCAGGGTTGGGAACTGTAGGGAATCTTGCTAAAATGCTGATCTGATCCAGGGGACCTGGGTAGGCAAGAGCTTCCGCATTTCTAAACGACCCCCAGGTGATATGCGTGCTGCTCACTGCTGGGGACAGGCCACCTTCTGAGCAGCGAGACCACGCTTCCTCCTTCACATCCCTCTTCTATTACCTCTTTGATGGGAAAACTGAAAACATCTTCACTTTTTTTAAAAGTGGATCTTATACATTTAAGAAATTAAAGGCAGATATATCCTTGAGTAGGTAATTTCTTTGACTTGAATAAATTACAATTTCTTGATAGAAATGCACTCAGCTGAATTCCAATCTTCGAGGGGTTCAAAATTAAGCATAATCTAATGAGATAACACCCTTTAAATTTAGAAAGTCTGGGGCCAATGACCAATTTGAGCAAAGGCAGTGGTTCAAAGCACGGATTCTGAAATCAAACAAAACTAGGTTCAGATTCCTGCTCGGTCCCTCACGCTTCTCATCTCCTTCTAAGCCTCAGTTTTCTAAAGTGTGAAATGGTAGCAATAAGAATATCTGTTCGCTGATTCTATAAATATACATTCAAAGGCCATTTGATGCCAGGCACTGATACTCAGTGGTGAACAGAGCAGCCAAGGTTCCTACTACCAAGGGGTTTACCTGCACCTAACTCACAGCATCTGGGCAGGAATAAAAAAGGATACTGCACAGAGATTGCTTAGCATAGGGTTTGCCATGTGAGGCCTCAATAAATGTTAGTCATTATTTTATGTGAGCTCTGAAATCTTAGCTGTTTTTATGTGCAATTAGCACATAGCGTTTTGATATGTTGATGGCCCCAATAAAAACAGAAACCATTGATTAAATATACTAATCATAATTTTGGATACAGAATAGAGCTTACAGGCACATTATGTGAATAAGCCCAGGAGCTGAGGGTTAAGCCATCATTATTAAGAAATGAGTGGACTTTGGTTTTGAGTTTTATGGTCAATTTTTGTGAGCGGCTACGTTCGTTGCTCAGATGTTTCTAACAGCACTGAGGAGTAGGTCTGTGAACAGGATCAGTAGATTCAAGTGAGGGCCACAGTGCAAAAATATTTAAAGTTTCCTTGAATACCAATTTGGTAAAAGCTGTGCATCTCATTAGCTTAGTATTTTTGAAAATGGCTCATTTCATTATGAAATGGTATCCATTTCAAGCAGATTTTCCACTTTTTACATCTTTTGAGAGATATAGTTCATAAGAGATATAGTTGAAAATAGAAAATTTCTCTCAGCTGCAAAATTTTAAATGTGGACAGTATAAAAGGAGATAGTTTTGCTAAAATAATCCCTAAAAACTGTTGGATATAGGAAGGGCACAGGATTAAAATGCAAAAATGTCAATGTTTTCCTTTTGTATCAGACTTTAAGTAAGCTGGACAATTTCATAAGCCAGACTTCACAGAGGCAGACCATAGAAATACCCAATTATAACAAATAAAATGAAAAATTACACTTTAGACCTCAAGTGACCCATTAGATTTGCCTTAGAATAATCATGTATTGAACTAGTCCACTTATTTTCTTATTGTCCTGACTAATGACTTTATGCCTTTCTCTTCTCCTTAAATCTGACCTCTAGGTAATGATGTTGCTTCTTATTTCAGTAAGAAACCTGGAGCACTGACGAGATAACGTGGATACACTTCCAACAGATATCACCTCACGCACCTTGTCTATGCACACCTGTTTCCATGGAGATGCGTCCACGCTGCCAACAAAGGCTAACCCCGCCTTTTGTGAGGAGGTCCCAACCCCTCTTGCCTAAACAAGAACATCCCCCCAACAATTCTCCCCTCTTCTTCACCACAATTTCTTCCCTCTCTATTGGATCGTTCCCACCATACCCAGCCATTCACTTTGGAACCTTCTATCCTATCACTCTTCTCCTTGCTCACTCCTCTTGAAGCCATAATGACTTTGCTTTCTTTGAATATAACAAGCACATTATGTTGTAGGCCCCTGGGTATTTTCCTTACTTTTTGCCGGCTTAGCCATTCATTTTTAAAGTCGTTAAAACTGTGTGCTCCACATTTCAATGGGAATGAAGTGTTTCATGGAAATGTAGTCATCTGTGATGTTTCCCACCCTCTACCTCTAGCGTTGCCCTTGGCACCCAACCTTTACTTGTGGAGTAACCTCGTTCTTAGGTCTTGGCCATTCTTCTCTTTTTGCGCCCTCTGCAGGTTAGCTCGTGAAGTGCCACTGCTACGAACACTAGCTATAGCTAGAGTCTGAAATTTGATGCTGCAGCCCAGTCCTCCCCTCTGAGCTCCAGACGTACATATCCAAATCCTGCTTGAAATTTGTAGTCGAGGATCTAAATCGCCATCTTAAAACATTTTAAACAAAATACCCAAATTAGAACCCTTGGTTTTTCCCAAAGTCATCTCTGCCCAGGTGTTCAAGCCAAAACTTAAGAAATCATCCTTCACTTCCTTTTGTTATTTACTCTCAAATGTAATCCATCAACAGGATTGATTCTATATAAAAAAATATATCTCAAGTCCATCTGCTTCTCTTATCACCACATCTGTGCCAACACCTTGAACCAGCCAAATTTTTTTTCAGAGAGGGAAAGAATGTCAGTATGTCATTTACACTTCTTTTCATTCAATTTCCTTTTGGTGGGAATTAAGTTGGAAAATCTCTTTTCCACTTTGCTTTCTGCATTCTGCACGCTTAGGTTCTCATGGATTCTCTGTTGCACAGAATCACCCGCACATGCACACGTATCAAACAGCGACCTGCACACCCACATTCAGGCACAGTCACACCTCCTGTTTCACCCGTACTTACGTGAGTACATAGTTCTGCATCAGGAAAGAAACAGACCGCATATTAAGTAAGTTTCTAAAAATGATGAGCCACAAAGAACAACTTTGTAGAAATAAGTTTTGAAATTTTGTTCTAAGATATATAGTTTGGGCAGCAACGACTTTGAAGAAAGAGAAGAGGAATTTCAACCTGTAGTATATTTGATCTTAAAAATCTCTGAAAGATAATGTATAAATAGAAGAATAAAATAATTGTCTCACTCCAGAATTATTGTGTGATGACTTCTGAAAAAATATTTTATAATAAACATTTATTGCTAACCTCAATGGAATATTTTCCAGTTATAACACTAGTATTATTCCTTCCAATTAATTTCTAAAATTTCCTAAATAATTCCTAACCATCCCAGTGTTTAGGTATAGCTTGATACTATAAACAAATAGGAGCAACGCATTTTTAAAGGAATTCACCTGTGGCCTGCCACGGTCCGGCCACAGCTTATCTAAGGGCCCCACAGGTGAAAGTAGGCGTCGGCGATGGGTAACAGAGGACAACACGCCTCAAAGGACAGTGAAGCTCTGTTCCGTTTATTGCAAGTACAAGCTGATTTTTTATATTTTCATTTTTGGCATTGATTAATATTTTGCAGGTGTTTTGTTTGATTAGTTAAGTAGGAACAATCAATACAAAGGTAACCAGGAAAAGTACGAAAGTTCCCATAGTGTCAGTTATGTTAAACAAAAGTTATTTTGACCAGGAGAACCATTAGTCAGACAATTTGAAATAGTTCTATGTACACAGTTTGAATGTTTTACTGTTTATTAAACTTCTCAGAGTTTGACATGGGCAACAGGTACGCTTAGACTGAGCAGAGGTTAGGAAATTCATTATAAGCCTTTGTAATGTCTAACATAGCTATCTATCTTGCTGTCTAAAATGTTTTTTGTGTACTGTGGACTCTAACTCCTTGGTAGATGTTTCTATGTGCTTAGTTTGTAATAGCTAATCAGCTTCTTCTGTTTTTATGCCTGTCTAATTCTAATTGATATATATTCCTATTCAAGGTAAAGGAGGGGCTGTTACTCTAACAACTCTTTGACAATCAGGGGCTATTTTCTTAAAGGGGTTTTTGCTATTCTATGAGGCAGTTCTGTGGGAATACATATTTTTCCCTGAACTGTTCTTTCTTGGGTGGCTTTCACAGGAACAAATAAGTAAATTACGATGCCTTAATTCAGCCAGGGTGATATTGCTTAGGACTTCAGCCAACTGTTGTTTTTTCTCTGAGAGTGGTCATTAATTCTAGGAGATTCCAAATTATCAGAAGTGCAAAGGTTAGAATACTAAGAAACAGTAAGAATAAAAGCAACACCATATATCCACTAATGCCATGTCCGTCCTGCTGGAAAACGCTTTTGTGAAGCCGTCATCTCCAAGCCGTGACTGTGTCAGCCGACCTGGTTAGCACTGGACGTGGCAGTGGCCTAGAAAAAGCTTTGAAATAATATTGTAAATTGAATTCAAGCAGACTAGGTGACATGTTCTTAAACTAGATCCTTTGGTAAACACTGTTAATATTTAAGATCTATCAGTAATTTAAAATAATGACTTAATTAAATATTTTAAATACAAGAAATAGATNCGTCATCTCCAAACCATGACTGTGTCAGCCGACCTGGTTAGCACTGGACGTGGCAGTGGCCTAGAAAAAGCTTTGAAATAATATTGTAAATTGAATTCAAGCAGACTAGGTGACATGTTCTTAAACTAGATCCTTTGGTAAACACTGTTAATATTTAAGATCTATCAGTAATTTAAAATAATGACTTAATTAAATATTTTAAATACAAGAAATAGATGATATGATTCTCTGTTTTAATTTTCAACAGAGAGCCATGATAGATTAGAATTAGATTAGGCTGACTCTGTCTGGGTGAGTCTGAGCATCAGGACATTCACCCACAGTTGTTGGCTCTCAGCTGTTGGTGAAATGACCAAGGGCTCATTTGACTTCCTTTACATTGGTTCTTCATCTCCTCCCGATGCTAGCCAAAATCAGATTTAATGTATAGGTTTTCATGTAGAAGGGAACCACCTGCTATTTCCACTGCTTTTAGACCCTCTTATGAGATAACAGAAGCGAGAAAGTGAATCTTAAATTGAACACTACATTCGAATACTCTTTTTTTGGCTGATAAGATGTTGTATTTCACCCCACCCCATCTTAGTAAAGACATTTATAGCTACTTGGGATTGTAGACCTGTAGAAGTTCTTGAAAATTGAATATTTTCCTATTTTAAAGTATTATATATGTTTTTACTTTTCTTTGATATATCAAGGAGTGTAAACACAATTCTAACTTCAATTTTATCTGTCCAAGAAAGCAAAGAATGCTTAAATGTGTATCAATTTTCAGTAGGAGAGGTAAAAGGAAATAAATGTTTAAAACATAAGGTTATTTATTTTCTTCTAAAATCTTCCCACTTGAAATAAATGTGACACTATGCTTTGTAATAAAGCTTTCAAAATATTTTAATGACATTTAAACAGTTGTTAGAGGGCACTCTTAAAGATATACAATTTCAAGAATATATGCTTCTGTATCTGCTCAAATCTACCTGCTTCCTCCAAATTGAGCTCATTGGAGCACTTCTTTTTAAGTTCCTTTTCCATCAACATCTATAGGGAGGGACCCCAGTGTCCCAGAGATCTCAGTAACACTCAGGGTTGGCCATATGAGTGTGTAGAGCATGGTCAGACAAGTAATACTCTAAATTTGGTGTGTGTGTGTGTGTGTGTGTGTGTGTGTAGAGGTTATAATGGTTGTCCTTTTCTGCATAGTAAACATATGTTCTTGTTGTTTAAATTGTGTAAAACATGAAAATAAAAGGAAGCCTGCTCGATTACACAATCTCTGGAGACGAGCAGTAACCAGGGGTCATCTGCCCCATTTGGGTGAATGAGGTAAGACGTTCGGGCACATTCACAATGGAGAACATCTGTAGGGATTCCTTTCTCCGGGACAGGTGCTCTTCCCTGGGCTAGTTTCAGCCCCTACTCTCTGAAGGTTTTCAGAGCTCCCTCAACTTTCCGGCTCCCTCAACTTTCCGGAACATCTACCTATTACTTCATATACTCGATATGCAGGCTGGGGCAAAAATAGGTTTACAGTTGTGAGTAAATGAAACACAGAGTTTATACTTGCATTATTATTGATTAATTATTGTAGTGTTTTCCATGCAAATGACTGTAAACCTACACTGGCCCTACCCTGTGTGGATAGCTCACTGTGCCAGGTTTTTCACACTCCTTTCAACATTCCACAAAAGTCTGAGTGGTTTCCTTACATAACCAATTAGAAAATGGAAGATCAGATAGTTAATGGCTGGACTTGTACCAGAGTCCACATCTCTTGTGTCTCCCTGCGGATCACTTCCCCGATTCCATCCCAGGAGCTTGGAGTGTGTGGACTTGCAAGAGTCTCACAAACATCCAACTATCCTGATGACCTTGGACTTGAGGATTATAATAGTTAGATGAACTTTGAGTAATTCACTAGTTAGACATGCATGTGCAGTATAAAGTGTGCAAAAGGCAACCATTTATAAAAGAAAATAAAATGGCAGCAGACATAATTCGTTATGAAAATATGTCCCCCCCTTCTTGAAATGACATTGTGTACTTGGAAATACACCTGATAATAAAGTGTCTATAACAAAAAAAAATGAAATACAATATAATATTTGCCACATTTAAGTAGAAAAATTGCTAGACCGATAACTCCATATTAGAGGCTTGCTATCTTTCCCACCTAAAATATATATGTGATAAAAACAGACAGATTACACTGGATTGGAGTTAACTTTTCTTCTCAGTTAACTTTCACATTAACCTCCAGAAAAGGGAATACAAGAGCTGAGCCCTGAGCAGCAGACCCTTTCCTTTCAGATTCCTGGAGTGGAGATTCTTGAACCTGCCGTGGAGCTTATGGCCCGACATCGGCATCTCCAAACAGATGATGTTTGGAAACCAGTATTATTGTACAGATTAAGACTGAAATCTTGAAATACACATGACAAACAAACAGGTAGACTGTAAAGCCTTCTCGCCATTGTGTAAAGTCATTTTATCTTCTTATTTATTTTACTTTTCCCCTTCACTTCAGAACTAATGCACTTTTAACAATCTGTTCATTTTAAATATTATGTTCCACGTGAATGGCCAAGACATAATATTTAATACCTGTAAAATAATGAACTGAAAATTTTATTTTACAAGTGTTCACTTCCTGCACCGTAGTGGCACGGAAGGGACTCTTAGGAGACAGGAGAAGTCTACTGCGTGAAATGAGTGAAAGAGCGTAATTCAGCGTAGGAGAAGTTTCAGTGTCTTCCGTGTGCATCAAGTCAGGATGTCAGGAATCAATTTGTCGAAGTAAAAGTAAAGATAGAGAATTTGAAACTGACATTCGGACAACAAGATTCACTTATGAAAAAAGGTATTACATCTGAAAAGCTGTCATTGTAGGCGGCATGTTTTATTTTATTTTTTATCCTCACCTGAGGATAGCAAATTATTTTACAATAAAATATTCTCCTGTGGTACCTCAAAAACTGTTCATGTGTATTTACAGTCTTTTTTCATCCTCATACCTGCTCAGTTTCCCTTCACCTACTCCTGTACCCCAAAGAAAAAGATTTTCATTGGCTGAGATATGCCAATTAACAGCTGCTCTTGAGAAAGATGTGCTTATTGATATTAGAGAGAGGGGAAGGGAGGAAGAGAGAAAGAGAAACATCAGTGTGAGAGAGAAACATCAATTTGTTGCCTCTTGCACATAACTGATTGGCTTTCTAACACTACTCTGTTGGAGAAACAGAACAATAAATTTGAAAATACCACATTTGATGCAAGAACTAGCTCATTGTTTTTCTTTAGTAAGAAATGATAATGACTGCCCTGGCTGGCGTAGCTCAGTGGATTGAGCGCGGGCCTGCGATCCAGACGATCGCGGTTCGATTCCCAGTCAGGGCACATGCCTGGGTTGCAAACCGGTTCCTTGCAGGCTAACTACCAGCAGGGGATGCACAAAAGGCAACCATACATTGATGTTTCTCTCCCTCTCTCCTTCCCCTCTAAAAATAAATAAAAATCTTTATTAAAAAAAAAGAAATGATAATGACTGATGGTGAACATTTTTCTTATGTCAATGTCATCTATTCCATGATGCAAAATACTGTTGATTATAGTGTCTTGTTGTTTTTAGACTACTACATAATTCCCATGAGAAAATGTCTATGAGAGTAGGAAATGACAAATCCAACCAATTTATTTTGTAATTATGACTTCGCTATGAATGACTATTTAGAATAGACTGTAGAAGCCTATAGGCAAGTAGCCTTTTAAAATTTAAATTGACCTAAGTTTTCATCACCATTGGTACCCAAGTTAACATGAATAAAAAAGAAGTTTTGTTTCAGATGGATAACCTGAAAAGACCTTATAGTCCCAGAAACCCTGTGGTTCAGGCTCAGAATTCTGGCATAGGAGAGGAAAGGCAGTCCAAGAACAAGAGCAGTTAAAGTATATTCAAATGTTTGCATTTTTCAGGTTCATCAAAGGAGATCCATTCAGGATCCAACATACCTCATACTCTCCCATTTCCTTCATCGTGCAATTCCTTTACACTCTCCACAGCTCCCTGACACTTCACATAAATCTCCTCTCCTCTCTCTTGCTCATCACCTTTGTCTCTCTCCCCATTTACTTTGTTCTTCATTCTGTTATGAATGAAGACTTAGCTTCTCTCGCAGCTAATGAAAATCCTTTTCCTTCAGGGTCCAGGAGTAGGCGAAGGGAAACTGACCAGGTATAAGGATGAAGAAAGACTAAATACACATTAACACTCTTTGAGGTACCGCAGGAAAATATTTTCTGTCAAATAATTTGCTATGCTTTAACATGACCTCATTAACAGCTGCTCTTGAGAAAGACAGTCATTAAAAACGTGCACTAGTAGAAGAATTAATGGTTCACCTGTTCATGGTATTTTTGGTGCTACTCAACTAAGAAAAGAGCTTAATTTCAGACGAAGATAGACCACTGATGGCTGCATTTTTAAAGCAGGAAGAGACAGCCTCCTATCTTTAATATTATAATAATGCCTCTGATATTTGTCTTCTACATGTACACTAAACAACACCATTTCTTTTAGGATATGGCATGACACACTTATAAATATCTTAATTATTCCTTCAAGATCAAAAAGAAAGATGGCATCCATGGATTAATGAAAATTTTAGAGAGCAATTAACCCAGGACCCTACTCTCAAATGGTACTTTCATCTAGTAACCTAAGTAAGACTCATTTCTATCTCTAAGCTTTCTAAAGACTTGTGAAGTAGGCTGAGCAATTAATGAACTCACCAGCTTAAATTCGTTTTCAAATATAGGATCCCCTTACTTCTCCAATATGTTTTTAGATGGCAGAGGGTAAACTCTGGTCACTTAAATTCACTCCAAAGGTGACAAAGAAAATAGTAAAGTTGTTGTAGGTGGTACAGAACAATGGAAAGAGTGCGAGATATGCTCTATGAAGATACACATTCTGAAATCCTACTTGTTCCTCAATCCTTTCCTTCTGTTTCGAGAGAGCAGAGGGGAGTAACCTTCCTCTCTGTTGCTACTCCAACACCTGTGTTTTTGGCTCGCATTGTGATCGGTGTCTCAGAACTAGTGCACAAGGACAGAGAGGGTATCCGTTAGGAAATCTGGAAGCTGATTATTTAAGTTCAGGGGAAAAAATCTTTTCAAAGTCACAGAACTGAAACAAGGGAAAAATAATATTTGAGATAATTTGTTTTCATGTAAATATTATTTAAGCTACAAACTTTTACTTAGAGCCACAAAACTCACCTATGGGGGTGGGATGGGAAATTGTTCAACATAATACAAAGGAAAATGGCACGCAAACATCATCTTACTGCATCAGGATACATCTTCAATAGTTTTAGTTGTTGAGATAGATTCCCGTAAGCTTAAATGTAGGACCAATGAAAGAATTCCATTAAAATTATATTCAAACACGATGCAAGGTAATTTTATATACACCTATTATATTTCCCATATGTCATCTTGTAAACTGTGTGTGTGCGTACAGAGGGTCAAAAGGGCGGCAGTGATTGTGAATTTATTAGGCCAAACATTTGAAAGCTCAAGTAAGTCTACCATGTTTAGGTTTCCCTTATGTTTTTCAATTTTTGACAGCTGTCAGTTTACAGATAGGATTACTTTATCTAAGCATCACACACACTGCATTAGTATCTTCAGAAAACACCCCGTGAAAGCTGCAGTTTCACCATCCCGAATCAATTACTGCATTCTTAAACTTGAAGTATATTTATTTGTGGGCACAGAGGCAGCCGGTGGGAGGGTATTGATTGGAGTATAATGTCATGTGTAGCAGGAGAGAAAGATGTAAAGTGTTTTCTGTTTAATGGGTTGGTATTAAGTAGGTGGGAATGGCTTCTAATTAGCCAACAATTGCTGTGTTTCCCAGTTTCCCTCCTTTCCCTCCTCCTGCCGGTCACCAGCTGCCAATCTGCCCCCTTTTTTTTTTATTTGGAGTTCATTGCTCACTGCAGTGAAAGCCTTTGTTTGAGAAAGAGGGCTCCCAGGGTCTCAGCTGCCTGGGTACAGCTTGCTGCCTACGATGAGTAGCAACTGTCAGTTTATTTTATCTCAACCTTTTCATCATGCTGCTGAAACTGATCGACTGAAACCACCTGAGAGACCTGAGGATTCCGCACCTACAAGTCATTAGCTAGGGCTGCAGTCCCTCACCACATAGCAAGTCAACTGAACACGTCCTGAAATTCCGTCCACTTTAACCCCATGTTTCCCCAGGAGCACATAAGAATTCTGCCCCTTCTGGTTGTTGAAGCCGAGTCGGTGGGAGACGACTCATCTCACGTGCAGGCATAATGAGTCAGGCTATTCTGCTTTGGCTGCAGGAAGAGGGAAAAGGGATGAGGGTCTCCTATGGTGGTCCCGCTGATGTGGGGGGACATTGTTCCACTGACAACAGAGTGAATGTGAAACTGGAAAAACCATTTTACAAAGTGACTTTATAACATCAGGCATTCAGCCCCATTCTTTACACATAATACATGTGTGGGACTGAAGCCCGATTTTGCATGCATGTGATCAATAATACAGCTTGGGGGGGGGTTCCTGTTCCATTTTAGAACTGAGGAAAGAAAATCCCCCCCCATACACACTTTAATGGTACTTTGAAAACCGGTGGTTTTTTTTTAGACAGAGAAACCATCTAATCTGTCATATCCAGAATTCTTCAAAACCAGATTACATAATGAGAAAATTCCGAGGAAAATCTTTAGTGAAAATCAATGTTATGCAAACCTATTGAAAAATAATGCTGCTGAACACCACTTAGAATTGTGGAGTTGCGACTAGGCGATATTTACTACATTTCGACATGGTTAGTAGGCTTCTTGGGGGAGTGAAATGTTGGAAACATTTAGAAGGAGAAAGGAAAGGTAAAAGAGCAGAGAAAAATATTATATCTGATAAGTGATGTGAAGTCACAAATAAGAGTTGGGATTAGGGAGGAAAAGGTCAAGAATTTTCACTTGATTTAAAAATAGATATCTAAAGAAGGCAGAAGAATAGATGTACTGATTTAGAGTGCTTTTCATAATTATATATGAACTTATGATGTTACTAAGAAATGTTATCTGAAGACACACTAAGTGGATTTACATACATTAGTGAAATATATATTATATATTGATATTTAATATCTATTACATATACCAAAATGTATAAACACACAATACATGTATATAACATATAAATATATAAAATATATGTCAGGAAAATCTAACTGTGCATTTAACCTAGTGAGACTGTTAAAAACAGATTCTCAAGCCCTATTCACTAGGGAGACTCTGATTCAGCAAATCCATGTTGATGCACCTGTAAGGACCCCCCGGACCCCAGACAACCAGGCAATGTTAATGCGGGTGGTCCTTGAGTTGCACCTTTGGGAAACTGTTTAAACCCTATTGAGAAGTTTAGTTTTTCACAGAGCATCTTCAAATAACTTACATCGTGATAGAAAATTGAACAGTGTATTTTGAGTCACCAGTGAACAGTTCTAATTTCATTTTCCTCATTAGGCTCTTCTGCTTCTAATTTCTTTAAAATCATCAGAAAATGAAATAGACTAGACTACAGTAGACAAATACCAGAGAGCTGCACATGTAGTAAGTATTGTTTCGTCAGGCTCTTGATTCACTTACGTGTTCCATGTCACAAGGTAAAATATATTTCTTACAGCAGGATTCTTTAAAGAGTCCACTGCTTTACAACCCGTTCTTCGCCCAGCAGACAAAGTGATCTTTCTAAAGAGTCAGAGTCCCGTCCTCAGACCTCAGTGACAATTTTCCATCACAACTGGAACCTAATCCAAAGTCGTCACTATGGCTCGAAGGTCCTAGATGAACTGCCTTCTACTGAAAGCTCACTTCTTCCCCTTGCTCTCACTCAGTTTGCTCCCACCATATTGGTCCTCTCTTCATTACTCGAACAAGCCTAGCTTTACCTGGATATCTTCTCCCCAGTTCGATTGGTTTCTACACACACCATGCCTCTTTTGTTGTGGCGTCTCTGAACCTTCTGTTTAAAATAGCCCTCCTCAAATGCAATCACTTCTGTCCCCTTTCCCCACTTTTTCTTCACAGCACTTAGCACTGTCTGTAGCAGTTGCCTGCCAGCATCGAAACCTCCATTTCCATGCTTCAGAAATTGTAATTCATGTAAGGCATTAAAAAGCCACATACTTTCCCAGGTTCTCTTGCAGCTGGGCAGAGTCATGTGAGCAGGTTCCACCAATCAGCTGCATACACACCAAACTTCGGAGCCAGAGTTGGGACTTGTTAGGCAGAGCTGTGCAGAATTCAGCCTGTTGAGGCCCGGCATCGGGCGTGATTCTACATTGTACAGCTTCCTAATAGATCTCATGAGAAGAAAGGAACCTGCCAACATACTAATAGCTGTGCTGTTTCATTTTTTTCTTGAACAGTTTTTGCTCTTATATAACCATGGCTTTAGCACCTGCAAACTTGAAAGACTTGTCATATACATTTTTTTACTCATAGAACAGGGGAGTTAATTCTTTTGTCTCTGTAAAGAGGTCTGTGTAAATATTTTCATGAATCTAAAAACAGTCAGTCAGTTACACTTTGTGAATAGAGTATTGCATTGATAGTGATCTAAAATTTGCTTTACTTTTAGTATATGGCTTGACATTTTGCTGGGTTACTTCAAACTGATGTGCTTAAAAGAGTCAGGAGGGGATCCTGAAGAAAAAGCAATAGGTTGGTTTCAGTCTACTCATCTTTTACAGATTATAGTTTTCTTGGCACGTACTGAGAAAGCTACCCAGTAGAAAGTTGGTATTTTGTAAAGGAAAATGCCTATGTTATAGATAGAAAGTGACAGTATTATGCATAATTATCTATGCAATTACACTTGCACATGCTTGAACATTTTTAGCCAGGAATGCTTAATAACATTTGCATGGTTAAATGAGACAGCAGAAACAACTGGAGAGGCCTCAGGGCATGGTCATCTATTTAAGCATCCGCTTGGATTTTCAACATAATTAGTCATATAATTGTGTGCCTAAACTTAGTAGATTCATGTAAGTAATTATAAATTATTAAAAAGCTGTGCATGTATTTGCTCTCTATTTCCTGCCAATCAAGTTACTAAGGAATACACTATACTCGTGTCTCATCATAGAAATCTTCAGGTAAGATTAGAATGTAAAGCCCTGTGTGAAGGTGAATGAAAAAGTGAATCTATTCAGATGAGAGTGAGTTAATAATATAACTCTTTGGGTATCCGTTGTTTTAGGAAGAATTCCTATGACCAAATCATAGTATCTGTCTGTTCATCTGTCCCCACTAAGACTTGTATGGAAAATGTTTCGTTTGCTTATGTTATATTCAATACAATGTGCTTTTATGTTTTTTTTTCAATTTTAATTAGTACCTAAAGGTTGGACATAATAGCTTCCTTCCATATAGCTTATTTCTTTTTTTGGTTTTTCTATTAGTGGTTGTTGGTAAAAACTTGGACCCAATAAATCTGAACATCAAATATATTATCCTCAAGATATTAAGATGGTCATTTGGACTCAAATTCTCCCAGTATTTCTCATCTATCCTGTTCTTGACTATTGATTCTGAAGCTTCATTTCATATTTCTCCACTGTGATTTTAATACCAAAGTTAAAAACATGTGGTGACTCGAGGAAAACTACGTATCTGTCCCCAGGAGGTTTTCTAACAAGCAAGACTAGAAGACCTTTGAGAGCGTTGAACTAAAATTCCTTTGATAAGAGTACAAAACACACTTCATTTTCTGTATTTTGCAAAATACATTTTATTGCTTGAGACAATAGAATGTGTAGTCTTAATTCAGAAAAATCGGACTTATCTCACTAAAGGCTAAAATTAAGCAGTCTTTTTTCTCATTTTGGGTGCCCAATTCCATGTTAGACGTCAATAAATGCAACCCCTTGGAGGCACAGCACTTAAATGAGCTAACTTCGGTTTCCTTCTTGGTTTGACAAGGTCCAACTTTGTTTACCTTAAGGGCACGATGAAAAAGCATCTATTTGCTCAGATTTTTTATTGAAGATTAGAATGAAATGAAAGGAAAGGAAAAAAGCCTGAGTATACATTGGGGTGTTAAAGGATGTGCGGTGGATGAATATTGGTCTGTGTTTTTAATAGTCATTTCACTGCGAGAGGAGTTCAGAGGACTCAGAAAGTGCGTGTTTCAAGAATTCACTGCAGGAAGGTCAAAACACTGGATGGATGGGCATTCAACTTAGGGATTCTCTGGCGTTTCTTCCTATTAGACTCCTGCTCAGCAGTGCCCACTCTGCACACACTGGACCGACCGCAGGAGGCAGAGGTCATCCATGGGGGATGAAATATAAACCCAGAGACTGCAGCCAAGTCAGTCATCACAATAAAGCACTATAAATAATTTCTGAAAGGATATGCATCATGAAAAGTATTTATTTTTCTATTAACTATGGTAAACCGCCTAGACTATGGAAACATTCACTACCATCTGAGAGCTCAAGACATAGAAGAGGACGGAGTAAAAGAACATAAAGGAGAGCACATTTTGGGACCGTGGATATAACTTTTGATTGATGTGGTTAAAACAATAAAAATTCATAATTATAAAAATACCAAGTGAGAGGTAATTAGAAGGAAAAACTCTCACACAATACCTTGGACCAGGAAAACTCTGCAAAGAATTGGAAGCCAAGAAAATTTGTTTCTTTGTGTTCATGTTTTAAATACAGTATTAATGCCATTTCTTTTTGAGAAGAAATTATATGGATCAAGAGTCACTACAACTGTCCTCACAGACCCTTATCAAAAAAGGATTAAATACACAGGAGAGGGTCTTGTTGCCCCCAAACTGGGGGGACAAATGGTAGAAAGTGCTATAAATTGGCACAGTATTTAGAGTCCAGGGTCACAAGTAAAATGACATAGTCGGAAGCAGATGTGAGACCCCTCACTGGGAGCAGAACAACCAGACACAGGTGACGACAGGTTTTGCCGGAGCCACACTCCCTGGGTGCCTTCCATGGGGACAGCTCCAGCTCTCCCTCCAGTTGTGCTGCCCTTGAACCCGCCGCCAAACTTTTCACAAGCTTTTCCGATGAGCAATTCCAGAGAAAATCAAAATTAAACCAGATTAGAGGAACTCCGCTACATTTTTCTTAGAAGCGGTGAGTTCAGTGTACATTGCAAAGTTAAAAATGGTAACACCATCAGCTACCAAGAACTGTGAGCAGAATCTAAAAGAGGCGCCGTTTTTGTCTGAGCAATCAAGAATTCTCTTTTATTGCACTGAGGCAGCAGGTAGAGAGGGAGGCTCTCAGAAGGGGTGGGGGGAAGAGATCTTTCAACCCAAGGGATCTAAAGCTACATTATTATTTCCCAATGAAGCAAGCATTCGTTTTCTGAAGAAATACTTGATTCCTAAGGAAGCAAACTTGTCACTTGCTTTGAAGAAAATATACAAAGGTGGATGAACTCTATTTGAATAAGGAAATTTGAAATTCAGGCTCAAAATCAGCTGCCCTTTATTTTAAAATGTGGCTGCAATTAACTACTAATTTGTCTTTTTCAGCATGTTTCATCTCTGAAAATATTTTTATCAGTTGCAGAGGACATTGAATTCTCTAAGCTCTTTCTTAAAATTTATTAGATGTTCATTCTGATAACCTATTAATTTAAATTAGATTAGCAAAAAAGATGCACATCTTTCTTAAGCTGTTTGGCAGTAGAGCATATAGAAAGAATATATTTTACTGTCTCATCTTCAGTTTGTCTTATTGAACTTTTGGGGGGGGGGTGTGACTAGAAAAGGAAGCGAGAAACAAAGACTCCCTGCCTCTGAAATATCACAGGCGGACTCAACACGCAAACACACCGTTTACAAATTGTCCTGCAGAGAGAGCGTGGTCCCAGAGCTTCCGCTGGGGTTCCCAGGCTGCTGTCTCGCAGGCCCCCGTGAACAATCCTGATGCTCATGGCGTTGGGGCAGCCTGAACTAAGCTGTGATAACAACTCTGAGAATCTCAATGTTCATCACAATAAAGGGCTGTTTCGTGTTCACAAAGCCCCTGCTGCAGATGGGGATGGCTTTCTAGGACAAGTGGTCTACATGCACAGATTTAGCGGGCCGACTGCTTGGACCTTGTGGCTCCGGTTTTTAACTCTGCCTTCCTCCGTAATCGCTGCAGCTGGGCATGATGAATCAGCTGCTGGATCTGCGAAGGGCTCTCCTCTGTGTAAACCCAGAAGTAACTCTGGTCCCTGGGCCAGGACTGGTCACAGGGCACAGCCTCGTTTCGTTGCAAAGGACTAAGAAGAGCCATCCTCCATGTGCCCGGGAGAGTAAAGAAGCAGATACTGGTAAGCACTTGCGAATTCTACCCTCCTAAGCAATGGCTACTGAGCCCTCTAAAAATATATGGGATGATGGTATGTTTTTCCGATGAGAGGGGAGGGACCTTAGCTTTTATCGCTTTCTTTAATAGGAGAGAGATCTGTCATCTAAAAATTCTAACAAACTTTTCCCCCCAAAGAAGGTATAGATTTATATCGAGGAAAGGAAAGCTTTGAACTTCAGGAATAGCTCATAGAAGTTGCATTTTAGGGTAGGTCCCGAGACTTTCCAAGATCTATCTGTTTGCCTCAATATTCACAATTATCTTGCCCCACATTGACTGGAAGACTTCAATCATACACTATATTACAACTGTCCTAAATTTTGGCAACAGGTCATCTTAAAACATTAAAAAATAAACCCCTATTCAAATGCTCCGAATAGGTTAAAGTACTTTTTGTCACTCCCAGTATGGTGTGAATCAGTTTAGTCGATCCATTTCTCCCTAACAGTGATCAGAACTTTGACCCTCTGAGAGACAGGTGTCCAAAGTGGGGAAGGAGTTAAATGGTGAGAAAAGGTAAGTACATCTGGAACATGGGGCATCTTTAAAATTCAGAGAGAATCGAAGCCTGAGATGCTGCCTAGCGCTTGAAAACAAAACTAATAAAAAGACCACAACATGAGCGTGCCCACGTTGGCATTCCTTGAGCACTATGAGGAGCCAGGCACTGCGCTGTCGCCGCTGGGGCTGCGGTACCAATGCTGGTTCTGTGAGAGACGCTGTGTCGGCCATGCTGAGTGTTTTACCATTACTGCACTGGGTTTGATCTGGGTTTTACCAAAGAAACCATGACAGCAATTTAGAGTTGTGGTTCCACACAACTCTATCATTTCATGATGATAGGAAAGTCAACACATTTCAAGAAGATTTTAACTCATTTTCAGAGGAAGGAGGTTGCAGGAGTGGTACCAGATTTCGGAAGAGTGGAGACAGCCACCAACTCCAGTGCATGAGGAAGAAACCATGATGACTAGTGAATGAGGCATGTTCTGGAATTGGAGGCCCCAGAAACAGTGGGGGGAAAACAGGATTTGAGGAACTGCTGAGGAAATGGGACACATGGTTGGCTGAACAGAAGGGGGAATTGAAAATCTGCACATTAAATAGTTTATTAGGTTTAGCAACCTCAAGAGTGCCAACCAAGGAAAAGTAAAATTGCAGGTAGCCAGAATCTTCTCTAAATAAACTCCAGCAGAAGGATCAAGTATTTATGCAGGCGTTTATGTGGCTGTTAAACATATCATAATAGTAATAATAATAGCAAATTAACTTTTGTGGAAACCCACAGAAACTGGTGTTTATGGGGGGAAAAGCAACAAATAACTTGCTCATGATTTTCCTGGGTCGCTCTCTAAGGGCTACAGAATGCCATGTTTATTTAGAAGATGCTCTTACTGATAAATTGTGATTGGTTCTAGAGGAATCTTATCAATGCACTATTTGAAACCTCAGATAACAACCTGAAGATATAAAGTGAAATCTTTTGCCAAGAGTCACAAAACTAATTAGTGTTCAGTACGATATTGGAACCCAAGCAACAGGATACTTGCTAGCCTCTCAATTATACCAAGCTGCTTTGGTGAGCTTTAAGTCACATTTTTCACCAGAATCTTCTTTTTATCCATGTTACCTTTTTGAACACATTATTAGACAGTTTTGCTCTGTGATGATAATACAAACCCTGCTTGCTGACTTTTGGCCAAGGACATAACTTTCTCCTCATTGTTAGGGTTATCAAATAGCAGTAGCTGATCAAAGTACAATGGAACATGAGACTCACTCTTGAATGTTGCCTTTTCACCTTCATTAAAAGGACTGAGTTCATGAATGAAAAATACAAGCAAAGAATAGGGTAGGAAAACAAAGCTTGGCGTTGAACCAAGCAAGGGAGCCAACATGAAGGCAACACAAACCAAGGACCAAGAGACAAATTCATGATCTCGATTGTTTTCTTTTTAAAAAATTTAATGAGCCCCGGCTGGTGCAGCTCAGTGGATTGAGCATGGGCCTGTGAACCAGAAGATCGTGGTTCGATTCCCAGTCAGGGCACATGCCTGGATTGCAGGCCAATTCCCAGCAGGGGACACATGAGAGGCAACCACACATTGATATTTCTCTCCCTCTCTCCTTCCCTTCCCCTCTAAAGATAAATAAATAAAATCTTTAAAAGTTTTTTAATGATTCACTAAACCAAGGTGCTATTTTTGGCACTCAAGGAAACTTTTACATGCCATTTTCTAAAAAACTGTAATTGTCTATATTGACTAGGAAGCATATTCATCTATTTCTATACTCAGAATTTGCATCCTGTTTCTCTCATACAATTTATATTTGGCTACAATAAGAATGTTCATTAAAACTGTGTCACTGATGTTATCAGTGAAGTGGTTAACAATCTTGGCATTTAAGTGGCTGTAATTACATTTCTAGGTTAATGGCCCTGTTACCTGTCCCACCTCTGGGTCTGTGATCTCCATGAGGCAAGATGAATTAGCTTTTCATTAAAAAAAAACCTTCATGATTGTAGAGATAATAGTTCTAGTAAGGGAAATAAACTATATCCTAGAGAAATCGGCAGAAATTCATAGGCCCTTAAGCCTTCCAGAGTGAACTAATTTCTGTCGCTTCAGGCTTCAATAATTGTATTGAACTGCAATTGATTTGAATTCCCTCTCACTTCTTAGATTTGGGAGGAGAATCTATTCTTACTTTGCTACTGGAAAGGAAATGGGAAACAGGAAGTCATCCCAGGTGTAGGGAAGGGGATGAGAATGGAGGGAAGGTTCCCATACTTGCTCTGCTCCCTCTGAAGAGTACAAAGAAGGGAGATGATGGCTGGGGACGCGCTGCTCCATTTCATCTAGAGACCTGAGCGCTCTCGCCGCTCTGTTCCCTTTGGGGGCTATGTTCCTCTGCTTAAAAGAATATTGCCTGCTCCAGGAGCTAATGATTTGTTTGGAGGATGTAAGTCTCAGAGGTGAAGGTAACCGCGCAGCTTTTATGATGTATCTTTCAAACCTTTGATCTGCTTTTTTCTAAATACATGGGACCCCTCTGTAGCAAGATTAAAGATGCCTTTTCTGACAAGCAAGGCAAAGTGTGAAAACCTAAAAGCTGCTCAGACCTCCAAATAATATTTCTGTATTTATTTTGCCAACATCATACTTGGTGCTGTCCTGCATTCATGCGATAACTGCATGGTAATCAAAATGCAGTATCGGATCATGGGGGTTTTTTCCCTCATATTTTCCAAGGAGGTGGGGGACTATGAATCCTGCTTTAAAAAGTGGCTAGTGCAAACTAGTTTATGGCTAGAACATATACACTGATCTTGAATTCTATTTAATTTGACAAATATTTCCTTCTTAGCAAGTGGGTGTTAGACATTGTGCCCTTTTTTATAAGGAATACCAAGAATCAGAACTTGTTTACAAGAGACTCATACTTTCCATGGGAAGATAAGGCAATAAAAGAAATGGCCATGAAAGGATGCAAAATATGACCTGTAAAAGGGTTTGGAGAGAAATGAATAGCACTCAATGTGCGACAGAGAGAAGAGAGAACATTCCAATGAGACGGGAATCAGGGGGAGAGTTCAGCATTTGAGGACGCGGCAGGATCTGTGAGATTTCTCTGGGTAGTGTTGGAGCCGGAAATAAGGTGTTGGGGGAGGAGGTGGTAGCAGAGAGAAAAGGAGGTCAAAGAGGTTGAGAAGCTTGTACTTAATTCGTTGGCGGTAGAGAGCCAATGAGGGTTTTCAAGTGGAGCAAAGATAGGATAATAAAAGCTGTGGTGTAAGAAATATTCTGGAAGCATTTTAGAGTAGACTTTAATGTATTTTGAGCTAAAAATATGTTTATGTAAACAAGCAAGTGTGTTTGATAATGTCCCACAGGTTTTATTTCCATATAGATCCGTGACCACAAAAAACGGTATGAGAATTAACTTATTCCTTTTGAACCTGAAAGATTATTATTTCTCACTTTCATAATGTCCTTATGAGGCAGTTCACCCAGGCATGATTTCTAACCCCGATCAAATGAACCGGCAACAGGGTGTGCATTCTTAGCGTTCTGGAGAATCTGATCTTCTCCACCATATACATGGCTGCATTTTCATTGTCAGAATAATATTTTGAAATGCGTTTTTTTGTTCTATTCCTAAGTTCTTTAGGACATAACACATCCCTACAAAAATATGGAGATAAAATGTAAAAAGAATAGAAAAATACTTTTTTAGAGCAAAGAAAAATAAAGAAGATTTTGAAACTCAAGATTGTAGCAAAGAGACACATGGCCCTGGTCAGAAGCCAGGTGCATGTGTTTTTTCATGATTATCCTGTGATGACTAAAGTTCGTCCAGGTTAAATCTGAAAACACGAGCAATTCAACCTACTCTCCACCAAGCCTTTTGTCAAAGCAAGTATTCTAGTGTGGACCATATTTCCTCTACTTTATCTCCTGGGCAGAAAAAGTGAGAAGCTAAAGGAAAGATAACTCAAAAGTACAGAACAAACTCCCAAAATAGGACAAAGGAACATTCTGAAGTAAGCAAAATCTTATCCAGAAATGATCAGTTCATAGTTAGCCATAAATATATGGGGGCCATTTGAGCACACTGAAATAGGGCAAGCCATGTGTTTCTAAAGATGTCATCTTGTTTTTCTTATTGTACATATATTTCGAATGAGACCCTTCTTCATTTTATAACTAGAAAACAGACAGTGGCGAGTGGTATTCTGCTCATGTAAAAGAATCAATAAACTTCCTTTGTGTTTAATTTACTATTATTTACTATTTATTCTACGGAGGAAATAAATAGCAAAAGAGATTGTTTTATCTAAGGCAAAGAAGAAGTTTCAGTTAGGAGTAGCTTCTTCACATTACAAAATTTTGCCTAATGAGTCCATTTGAGTCATCCCCAAACATTTCACTTTTAAAAGTTTGATTTGCAAACAAATAATTTTGTAACCCAAAGTCTGTCACAGGCCATACTGTTTACATTTTTTTTTCAATTCCTAATCTAAAAGTCTTATCAAGTTGAAACACAAAACTTACCCTCACCTACCTAGTTAATTGAGGATTTTGACTAATTATCACCAAAAAATGTATATAGGAAAACTGTAGCATTGAACAACATCACTATTAAATATTCTCTAAGTTAATATTCAAATTTGAATCAATAAAAAATTGGAAAATCTGCTACTATCAGAAAAGTAAGAGTATAATGCCAGCTTGCATCTGTGAACACTTCCTTTGGTCAGTAAGGTCCAACACTGAACAGTTTTTAGACCAAACATTCCATATTCCTTGCAGCTGATCAGTACTTACTGTGGAATACTGAAGACAGCTGAAATAAAAAACAGCATGAGAACAGTGACTTATCAACCTGAAGGCATCGCTACCACAATTCTATGCTTTCCTTTTAAGGAAATTGAAGGTAGGCTACAGCCCAAAAGTACATTTCATCTTCACAGAGTCATGAATAAATAAAATGAAAATTACCCCTGTGATTAAAACACCAACGTTTGAATAAACCTTTACCGTGAAAATGAGTTAGCCGTTAAGAATAATACAAAAACTGAAGTGTTTTTTAAAAATGCCTTACCCACAACAGGATCAGGAGCGATGTCGCTTCTGCCCTCCTTCCACGACAGCAGGTGGTCAAGGCTGGGGAGGTCTGCAGACTCCAGGTAGCTGTTCACTGTCAGCATTATCTGATGGGCCTTGGCTATTCCGTAATGCACTTTTGTTTCATCCATGAGGAGGATGTTGGCTAGCTTTGCTGCTGTGTCACAAGCTTGCTGAAAGTACTCAGAAGCTTTACTGTAATGTCCCTATAAATGTAAGAGAGATGATTTTTTTCTTAATTTATTTTTCCCATTCCACATATGCTCCCACCTCAGCAAGTACCACACTGTTCCTTCAACAGGTGTAGCAGTTCATCTTCAAGAAGGAAGTGACGGCAAATAGATCTCTACTAGAATAAGGTTCTTTTTAGACACTGTGATGGCTAAGCTTGTGTCCCCGAAGTTCATGCACCAAGAAAGCTGCTTCTATCGGGTTGAACTGTATGAAACTTAAGTTTTCTGGATTAAAAAAATTTTCAAATACTAGCAGTTTTTCATATGGTTCGACCTAATATTTGATAGCAAGAAGTAGTTTGGAAAAAGATTCACACTGTTTTGGATGGAATTTTCTTATTTGTAGCATTGAATTTACCTAATGAAATATTTTTAAGCAGCTTTAGTAATCAGTCACAGGAAGAGATCACTTTCAGCCAACCTGTTCAATCAAGCATCAATGAAAATGGATGTGTATGCCTGATGATTTAGTTTTAGTCCCGTTTTCCCATGCGTACTGCCATTCTTGACTGAGAATGGATTTTAAACATAGGACCTTGACAGAAGCAACACAACCCAAGTGGTCATTTAAACTATCTCTTTTCCAAGTTCTTTGCAACACTTTAAAGTTACAACTATAAAGATAATGGTTTCATTCAATCAAATTAATTTCAAAATCTATTTCCTGTTTTTTAAAAAGGGCAAATAATTCTGAAGTCATCAAAATCAGAAAAGACTGTAGTGGTTAAGAGTATGGGTTTAAATACCATAGCCTCCTGGAGGCTTGGAGACCCAGGGTAGGTTATTTCAGCCCTCTGAGCCTCTGGGAAAAGGGAATTGCACCATACCATGTAAGGGCGGAGAGAATAATAACAGCTACCACTTACACAGGTGGCATTTTCTCCTGCTGCTAGACTCTATTCTAAGTTCTTTATATATATATTCACTCAATGCTCACAACCATCTTATGAGGTGGGAAACCTGAGGTGCCTAGAAAGTATTAACTCGTCCCAGGCCACAGATTTTGTAAGTGAAAGAGCTGGGCTTTTCACCAAACAGACTGAGTCTGGGCTCAGAGTTGGCACTTTTAATCATTACATAAATTGCCTCTCGAAAAAGATTAAGACAATGAGTATAAACATAATTTGAGATATAACTACCCTCAAAAAGGATAGATCCTACTTGTTATCCAAACAGCAGTTTTAACTGGAGAAACAAGCCTCTTTTATACTGCTCGTAAAGGAGAATCTGGGTGATAAAAGATCACGACAGGAGAAATTAAATCAAAAGTCTGTCATGGGCAATGCATTGAGAAACTTTTATTTTAGACATTTTTCTCTTCTTTCTTGCTTCTTTCATATAAGCAGTCTGTTGCTAGAGTTATGTATTTCCTTTGGAATTGCTCTTGGGACTGTCCTTTCTTCCCCTTGCTGAAAGTATTCAGTGAGAGACCTAGCAAGGGCTTCACGGCTGGATAGGAAAACAAGAATTTGGAGTAAGAGAGGCGCCTGTCAGTGTCAGCAGATATGAGCCAACTGTTATGATGCAGTTCCTTTGAATTTAAACATTTTAATTGCTCTTCACATAGGCAGTTACCAAGGCCCTGCATTGTCTGTGAATATGTGAATTGGTGTCAGCAGCTCATGGTGACTGAGCCCAACATGGCACTCAGGTCCTGCAAGAAGAGGAAGAAAGAGGCGTGTCTCTTCCCAGTCACTTCCCCGTGGGTCCACTAGGTCCAGCAAACCAGAGGCCATTCCGCTAACAGATTAGGGGGAAGTGGGGATCAAGTGCGAGTAGAGTGTTAACGCTATGATTGTCCCCCTGAGCAAGAAGCAAGTATACTCACTTTTTTGTTGTAGATGTCCCCAAGCATTGTACTTGCTTTCACGACATCGAGGCTTCGAAAATTGTTTCCTGCAATTTTCACAACCTCTTTCAAGTATTTAATGGCTTCCATCATATTTCTTTGGCTAGAATAAATAAAATAGGAAACTATTGGAGTATCATTTCACTTAATGTCACAGTGAAGAGAAAATAGTGTGTTTCTTTGCTTTAGGAAGTTGAAAATGGTTATCAGGATAATGAAGGTAAAAACATTTAAAAATATTAAAAATTAAACAATATTGGTTTGATTTTGTTGGCGTACCTAGTATGTTAAAATTTAAACCTTCAAACCCGCGTGATAGCTGGTGGAAATGTACTGGTTTGGAAAATGACTTGTCAGTTCCTCAGAAACTTTAACACAGAGTTATCATGTGACCTGGCTACTCCACTCCTTCGTATATGCCCAAGAGAAATGAAGATGTGTGCACACAAAAACTTGTACATCAGTGTTCACAGCAACATTGCTCTTTGCAGTCAGGAAGTGGAAACAGCCCAAATGACTATCGATTGATGAAAAGACAAGCAAAATGTGGTACATATTCATACAGTGGAATATTATTTAGCCACAGAAAGAAATGAAATACTGATATACACTATAACATGAATAAACCTTAAAAACATGCTAAATTAAAGAAGCTAGTCACAAATAACCACACATTGTATAATTTCATTTACATGAAATGTCCAGAACAGATAAATCCATAGAGATAGGAAGTAGCTTAGTGATTACCAGAGGCTGGGGCAAGGCAGGCATGGGAGTGACTGCTAAGGGGTATGGGGTTTCTTTTCAGGGTGATGAAAATGATCTTAAGTTAAATTGTGGTAATAGGCTCACAACTCTGTACATAGGCTGAAAACGAATGAAATATAGCTTTTGGAAAGGGCAAATTATATGGTCTATCAATCATACCTTAATAAAGCTATTACTTTTTAAGTAAAACATTTTGAAAGTTTACGAAAGGTGAACGGTAGTTTGTTTCTGGAAGTGTCCTTCAGCAGTGAAGTCCCAGGCATCACTGAAGAACCCATGCAAGTGTTATACACACTGGCAAGACACTCAGAAAGACACGATTTCTAGCAGAGTACTTGGTGTGCACTAGGCATTCGTATCCACGGTCCAGCAGAGGGAAGGCCAGTGAGTGTGGTTGGTAGGGTACGTGAATGTCTTACACACAATGGGCAGCAATTTGAACATTTCACCTAAAATGTCAGATGGTGTGCTTCAGTGTGGTATTGTGATGTTACACAATTACATTCTTATGATTTTGTAATAAAAAAGGGACATTATTTGTGCCAGACCCTGTATTTTTGAATGAAAAAAAGGTAAAAGTTTGAGAGGGGAAACATTCGTACAAGTTCACATACAAGTCAGGCACCCAGGTGAATCCTGAGACCCTCAGTCACTGGGCGATTAAAGTTCCTGAGTATAAATTCCTATCTTCCAGATACTTTAGTAACATCAAAAAACCTTTGGGAGACTCTCAAATGCTCCTGAATTCTACTTTCTGGGGAATATCGTTCCTGCTTTTCAGGAGTCTGTCAATTTGGAGAGATAAGCATTTAAATTCACAATGTGGGATTAATTGTGATGGGTACTCTGAACTATACGTAGTGCTCGGAAACTTGGAGACATTCCTTTCACTATCCTCCCCACAAGTCTACAGTTTGTAGCCTAAATTTGATCTTAAGAGACAACCAAAGGATTTGGAGCCAAATCGAGGGAACACAATGGTGAACTCAAAGCACCTTGACACATCTGAAAAGCTGTGGTATGCGTGCGGGAGATGTGTTTGAATTTTGAGCTGCATCCTATGCTAGGTGTGCTTTTAGGTTCTTGGGCTCCTCGCAGCACTCCGGAGCCTCTTCCTCCCGTGCCCTGCCCCGGTCTTCAACACACAGATTGGGAGTCCCTGCTCTCCACCATCCCAACTTCCCCCAATGTGTCGCCCTCTCCGGTGTCCAGAGCTTTTCCCATTTCTCTCATATCTCCATCTTCCCGGGTATCTCATTGGCATTGGGGTCTCTGCCCACTCACAGTTGCCTTGTTCCAGATTTCTGTCCAGGTCTATCCTCTCCCCTCCACTAAATGCTTACCATGGGCAATTTTGCATACTACTATGGTGTGTCCTAACTCTGGTATGCACATGTATGGCGAATCTGTATTTCTAGCCCCAACTTTCCCTCTGTATTTTATAATTGCCCGGACTTACTAAGCATGCAAAAGGAGATAGTTCCCTCCAAGTGATTATCTTCAAAGATGTCACCTAATGATGAAGCTGGTGGCACTCTGAGGATTCTCTCTTTAGGAAATATCTTCACAGTGTTGTGTTATTATAAAGCATTCACAAGTAATTTAACCAACTTCGTTCCAAAAATAGGGTTATTGCTAGAGATTGTGGTTTTTTTCCCCCCAAAATGACTCTAAATGCATTGGCTGTTTGCAACAATCAAGCCCACCTCTCAGACGATGATGTCCCTCTATAGGCGTCATTCAAAAGAATATGCCGCAAGATCAGAAAGCATTTCAAAGCAGTGCTCATTTTCAACAGGTGGTGGCAGGCTTAGGGATATCAGCTTGCGTAACCATGCGAGATGTGAGGAGCACAACATTCATTTTCGCAGATGAGCTGGGGTATGTTTGTAAAAAAGGTCCATTGCTTTGATCTAGGCTCGAATCCCAGCTCGGCCTTTTCATGGAATAACTTTGAACACATTTTCACTCTTCCTCAGCTTCAGTTTTCTCATTTTGAAAATGGCCACAAAGTGTCATGAGATGAAGAATTACATACATGTACAGCCTGGTCCCTAGAAGCAATTCATTAAATGACAGCCAGTGTCACTATTACCTCTGAGTGAACTGAAAAGCTATCATGCCTACAGCTTTCTATTTGATAGAGTCTACCACCAGCTGAGAAGAAACGTCAAATGAGCTAAGCAATGCTTTTTGAAAACCTTTCATAAGGCAATGAATGGCACACCATGATTGGAACGGGCACTCTCCGAGCCAGAGAGGCAGATAGAGTCCTGGCGTCTATTTTCTAGAGGGGCAGGGTCCACAACCTAACACTTGTTGTTGACGTGAGTAGCAGGTACCATCGGATGCATTCCATTTGCCTTTTGTATTGGTGAAGGAATGGTCTACGTATCAGAAATAGAATGGCACTTCACATTCCCAAAGTTAATGTTGCCTTTTATCTTTCTGTTCTCACTTTTTCATAACCAAATTACGAATAATCTTCTTCCACATTGAGGCATGGCTAAATTGTCCAGAAAAAAGTTACGAATTGTTTGAGGAATATTTCAAATGCAGACATGGAATAAAATACCATAAGGGTGTGGTCACTACTTTAAACATTTGCTTTGTGCAATAACTAAAATGGTACAGGGAGCTCCAGGGTGTACAAATATTAATAAATAAAACACACTTAGGGTTTTTGACAAACTTGTAAGTTCCTAGGACTAAAATTTTTTATCAAATTGATGTTAACTCTCCAAGCTCTTTCTTGAATTGTTATATTTAAAAAAATGATGACATAAGAAAAAAAGTAGAGACCTCTTTTGCATATCACTTTAAAAGCTTAGGGAAAAAAGTATTATTTTTACTTAGCTAAGATGGGGTCACTGAGGCTTATTTATGTTCATGTTCCTAAAAGCTGATATATTTTTGATGGAAGTACATTTTGGATTAAGTCTGGCCTGCCGAGGATTGTTAAACCACCATATATTTTAAAAAACCCACAAACAAACAAACTAACAAAAAAAAAAAAACAAGTTCAGTGAATAAGAAATGCAAAATAGTATAAATAAAACCATTGCTGGGTGAGTCGAGTGGTTTTTCCCCAAAGGAGCGACAGATCCCCCAAACATCTAACAGCATCTGGAATGCGCTCTAAGCAAATAACGTTACAGAAAAGCTCTTCCTATTGTAAATGATCTGCTCCACTCAACAAACGCACAGTTCTACAGCCAGCAAAGCTGTTAATACAGCATCTGAGATCTAAACATTAAATGTCGCTTAAAGGACTTCTAAATTTAAAAGTTACCCACAGATTTAGAAGCTAGTCTTTCTTTAGAAGGAACAGGATCACATCTTTTTCTCACAGAGAAGCTCCAGATTATCTGAACGGGTTAAAGGACAAGGTGAAAGTGCTAGACAGACGTTAATTCCAGTTTTCTATATGCAGTGCACAGGTGCAACTTGAGCAGCATATTATATGGTCTAATCATTAAATTCATTCAGCCGGACCTCAGAGAGTTAAAAACATATATTCGGAGGAACAGGACTCCTCGGTCCAAAGAATGAGAATGAAACAGGGCAGAATATTTGTGTATCAAGGTGATTCCAGTTTCCAACTGGGAAAACGCCACTGTTAACGCCCACATCCCCTGACAACTGTCCAATTATGTACATCACACTTGGCCTACTGTTTGCAGTAGAAGTAATCAATAAAGGATGTGGTTGAGTGAACATAGATTTTGGTGGAACCAATGCATGAAAACTTAATCATTTACTCGGAGAGAAGAAATCAAATAGAGCAGAGATGGAGCAGACACTAAGGGGTTTGTTGATTGTGCCACCGTTTGTGGGCCACGGGTGACAATAATAAGGCAAATGGAATCAGTGACAGGAGAAAATGTGAAAAGCTGTTCTTAATTTCATGAATTAATAGAAATGTTTTGATGTATTTTGGGGGGTCATTTTTAGGAGATTTTTGCATCAAAGCCTGGGTGTTCCACTTTAAAGAATATATGAAAATTACTAGGGCATGTCATTTCTCCCAAGCAAGAAGAAATTAATTTTCAGCTATAATAGAAAGGTAATTTTCACAGTTGAAACTCTGTACTGATTGATTTAAAATGCCCACTGTGGGAAGTTTTCCAAGAAAGAACCAGAGTTTACAAGAAAATTTATAATTGGTATGGAATGAATCCACGCTAATTGAAAACAAGGTGTCTCAAATAGCTTTTGCTTTTGTAATATAATTTTTCCCCTATAAAAGCCACCTTATTTATGTTGAGGAATGTGCCATATTGGTTAATGAGTTATTTCAGTGGAAAGGATACAAAAAATGCTGTAAGAAAAACTGAGGTTATTTCCTCCCCTTTCTATGCTTACTCAAATTATCTGTCTATATATAGTAAAAATATTTACTTGGTATTTCTCAACTCACTTTCTCTTTGTTTTAAGGACTATAGCTCTGGCTTTCATTGCTGTGTCACAGGCTATTGTTATTATTTCAGAATATTGACCCTTTTTACACTAGTATTCCGAGGAGAAAAATAAAGACATTGTAAATGCTTATTCTCTGTTGCGCTGCTTAATATTATTCAGAGCAATAGCAAAAATAACAAACCCTGTTCACCATTAAAACCTTCATCGATAATTCTGATGCCAGGGACTGTTCTAGTCCTACCCAAAGAGCAACGCTGTATTACTGAGTCCTCGGTCTTGAGGGAATGTGGCGTGTTTTTCAATTGAAGCCTCAGTATAAATTCTTATAACCATTTTAGAAGCTTCCAGCCTTAAAGCCTATTCGCCTTTCATGCATGTTCAGCTGATGGCCTCACACACACACTTATCTGAGACATGGCTATCCTCTTTCATTTCCTTTAAAGAGATAAAATATGTTTATAGAGATAGGGCTTACCATTAGTGAAACCTGTGCCATTGCACAGGTTGAGAAAGAGAGATTTAGAGGTGATGCTAAGCCTCATATGCAGCTTGATTTATTTCCCAACTGCCACCACCACAGTTTCCTCTGTTTTGGCTGTGCTCCATTTCTCCTAATCCGAGGACAGTTTAGGGCTATGACAGGGATGTACATATGTGTGCACGTGCGTGAGTGTGTGCATGTGTCAGAAAACACCAAGCCCTCAAAGCAAGATTTTTTTAAATGACCACAAAATTCATATCAAAGCATTTCTAGTAAGTAGTGGACTTGATTTAATAAGGCTTCTTAGATATCTTGGGTGCTGTTGTCATCCTGTGAAGGAGTTTTGTTTTTGAAACCTCTGTCCGCCTCTTATTTTGCACAAATGGTGAGAGCACATGCCAAGGCGCACACTCCCCTGCCTGCTTGTCCATCACCCCCCACAGGGACTGGGAGGCTTGCCACGGACTCGGAACACTTTCCTCTAAGGCCTCGGAAGCAGCAGCTCCTGCATTCTTGTGCACTGCCCAACATTATAAAGTTAAAACTCCGTGTCTACCGTATAAGTCACTGATGGCTTCATCTGTAATTTAGTAGATGGGAATTCATATAAGTAGACTTCGTTTCCTTCGGCACAAATAGGGATAAACCTCCTTGCCTGTTACATGTCAGCCCCAAGGTGTGCTGCCAGACTGTTGGGGATGTTGGATTAGAAGTGTCCCTGGGACTACCCAACACACACCCTACTTCATGACATGTCAAAGATAGCTGAGTCCTCTTCCACACCTAAACCCCAAGTAACGCTTAAGCAGCCAAATTAAAAAAACATTACATTTTCTCTTGTTATTATTGCCGATATTTACCAGCAATTGTTGAACCCTATCTTAATGTTTACTGTAGAGATCAGGAATTCAAGTTCTGAAGTGGAGACATTAAGATTTTCCAGATGAGACACCAGGTTAACAGGTGAGAATTTGTTTAAGATAACTGCATGTCTTCAGAAGTTTCAAAAACTGTATTTTTGTAACCAAAGGGTCATTCCAATACTTTTCTGGTCCTGTGACATAGTTAAGTGCTTGATATGTTTTACAAAGGAAAACATCTTTCCCTGAAGTTCTATCTCTTCAGTTATGTTGGGACATGATGCTGCTGTGTAAAAATCACTATGTACACATGCTAGGGGATGATGCATTTATGTAACCGTGCAGGCTCAGGTCAGGTCTGCGCCTGCAGAGCAAGACCAGCAATCCAGCCATTTTTCACGGATGCTGGGCAGAGTGCTAACAGCAGAGTCAAGTAATCTAACAATCTAACTGAGCTGGCCAAAGGGCACAAAGTTTGTGTGTTCTAAACAGACATTAAACGAATACTTAGAGGTTGCATTCAGCTTCAGTGAATTTTTTTGAAGACTTTTTCAATGCATTTGCCCATTTCATGTTGGGTAGTTTACAAGCATGCCTGCCCACAGGTCCCCCCTCATATATTGGCAACAGTAATTATATAACGATGATCCACTTTTACTTCACTAGGCATGTAATGTTTTAAATACCTTTCAAAGAACAATTTTACCTTTTCAAACCCTACTTTCTATATATTTACATGTGAAGTACAAATAGGAAGAAACTAGAATTTGACACAGTCTATATCTACTACTACTATTATTATTACTACCATTTTTTAAAAGTTATATACTATATATAAGATAACATACCACAAACTGGGGCCTTAACTTTGATAACTTTTCTTATTCTTAGACTATCTTGGCTTAAATTATAAAGCTAATAATACTGCTGTGCAATGCAGTGATTAAATGGAATATGCGACAAACACAATACAATGAATGAAAGGCCGGTCATACACTTTCCACAGAAAAATTCGTATCAGTTTTCAGGTATACGCTTGTTAAAGTTTCTGTTTTAAATAAAATTTTGGAAATACTGTTTTTGTGCCCAATCGCTCCTGCAGACACACTTGGAGGAGAGACGTCTCCATGGAAGAAGCGCAACTGGAGCATGAGGGGAAAGGTTCCTCAAAGCGAGGGTCTGGGAAGGTCACGGCGAGCCGCCGTCACTGAAGCGTGCTGCGTATTCCCATGCTCTCCGCTTCTTTAACCTGAGAGGTGACCTGATTTTTCCCCCTCAGTCAAGGTCATCACTAACCTTACAGAAAATCAGAACTAAAATAATACAAAGGAGCAACAGATAAAGAAGAATTTAGGCGCACATTTTTAAATACCGCGTTGGTTTAAAATAACTTACGATGAAAGGGTCACTTAAGAAGCGCACTGCTTGAAATTTAAGCAGGCAGTAATGGAAAGCGACAGACCTCAAACAATTTAAGTCTTTCACAGCTGAGTGGATCTGCAGTGACAGGAAGACAAGGATGTGCTAACTTGCCTCTGTAGGACCTTGGCTATTGCTTCGTAGGCTCTTGCCAGGTTGAGGTCATCTTCCAGCTCTGTGGAGACCTGACTGTAAGCGCCGAGGACCTAGCAGGAAGAGAAACACCTATTACACAGAGAGCCTGGCCAGACTCACTGACGCTGCATTTCCTAACAGAAAAGATTAAAATGAATAGTTGTGTTTAATGCCTCCATAAGATATTTTTGGTTATTAAAAATTCATGTTGCTTTGGTTTATTTTTATCTATAGCATAACTTGTTTCACAGCCATCTCTTCAAGCCATGACAAGGAGGTCTTACTTTTATGGAAATAATTCTTTTCCTGCACAATCCAAAATCTTCCAATTTATACAACTTAGGTGTGAATAAATAATTGAATGGCTTCCAACATTATTTTAAAATATGGGACTATTACCTAGGTAATAGAAAGCAGATTATTCTACTGTGGTAGCTTAAATATCACTTTTCTTTCTATAAATAGCTGTTTGAAAAGCATGAATTGAGGTGCCAGGCCATTTCTAAATCTATCATTTTATTAGATGCATATCTCACAGTTTGTGCGCATATTCGGTATACACTAAAAATATTTCTTACAAATGTCCTTCATTACCAACAATCTCTTCAATAATCAAAAGATTACGGCTGCCACCGTCAAATGCATGATACTAATTTAATTTAACACGGACATCATCGGTGTGGTATAATTTTCCTTTTTACTCTTTTTCCCTTTCAATGGCCAGGAGGGGGAAAGATGCATCAAGCAAAGTCTCCCTTCTCTCTTCTCCCCTTATTGTTACTCGATCCAACCTATTACACACATGAGGACACAGGAAATCTCCAAAGACCTCTATGCAAATCCTTTCCGCACATTTTCTAGGACAGAATTGGTGCTAATCATTTGACAGCGCTGGGAGAGAGTCGGGGTGAGGAAGGACATAAATGCGAGCCGAGGGCCACGGCCTGCCCTCCGCGGCCCAGAGGCTTTGGTGTTAGAGGCAGCGTCGCTTGTGCGTCTTTACTTTTTAAAAAGCGAGCACCTGGGAAACGATTTCAATATGGACGTTGTGACACCTCACAGAATTTGGGTTCTGTATGGTTACCAAACGAGTGCTTGGCATACACCGATATTAAAACTTGCTCACTGACACACACTGACCCAGCGTTTTAATTCCCACTAAACCTATAATGTTCACATTTTTACTTCTTATTTTTAAGGCTTTTAGGAAGACTTGTATAAATCTGAGAATATTCTTTGTACTTGGCCGTGCATAACTGAAAACACCTAGATTTAGTCAGATGTGATTTGACATAGACCTTTCTAAGTGAAGGGGAAAAAACCCTGAATTTTGTGAATTTATAAGAGGCTTCATTGAGTTCAAAAACAATAATTTAGGAAGAGACTTTCTAAGATCTTTCCTGGCTTATATATTTTTATACAACACTCTATTTTGTGCCCCAAATAGTTTGTTTTTGGCAAACACTGTGACTGTGTGCCAGGTGCTAATTAGACCCTCGGGAATCTGAAACAGAGAAGAGCTTGTGGCCCTCCCAGCCCTACAGTGGGACAGACCAGGGACTGGGGCCACTGCGTGAAACAGCAATGGCTGAAGGCAGGTTTCTCCAGGGCTCACGCTGCACCACTTGCCCATGCCCCTGGCCCCCATGCACCCTGAGGAAGTACAGTAACATGGGGGGGGGGCAATTTCATCTTAGAGATGTGACTCCTCAGCCCAAGGATCATAGGGTAGTAATTAAAAGGAGGTGCTCCAGGGCCGAGGGCTCCTGTTCCACATCCGTGTGCCACGGCTTCAGGGAGCAACAGGGCCAGAAAACCCGCCCCGTCTGGGGGTCGTTCTGATTCTACAGAAGCTTCCTCATAGAGCTGGATATGGAACTAACACTAACCTTAGAGTGAGAAGACTCGGTTTCCAGTCCCAATTCTTGCATGCCCAATACATTTGGGCCAGGAAGCCTTCCTGATTTCAATGTCTTCAGGTGTAAGAAAGAAAAGCCACTTCTGAGGGCTGTTGCAAGGCTACCATACAATGACACAGAGGGCTATGTAGATTTTAGGACTGGGAGTCTCTGCGAATCTGTTCATCAGCTATCAGTAAATGAATCCTGGTGCAAGGTTCCACCATCAAGGTGAAGACGACGCATTTTTTCTGGGCTTGAGGAAGTTCCTGTATCTCCTTTACCTACAAACAGGAACCATACAGGCAGTGGGAAGAATATAGGGCCGTAGCGGTCCACCAGGGACACAGTCAGTGGCATGAGATCTGTGTTCAGGACCCTGATCAGAGCAGCTCATGAGAATCAAAGGCAGGGCCACGCTACTGCAGGAGGGTGAACTCAGGCAGGGGAGAGCGTAAGGAGCATCCATTGCAAGCCCAGCAGATGCGTGAATTGCATAGTTCAACCTGAGAGGAATGGAAAGGCCACTGTTCAAACAAAAATAAAGAACCCCATAAGAGCAAGTGAAAAAATAATGTGAGATTTTGAATCCTGTAGAAAAGAAAGATGTCTTACATTGATCTTATAGTAAGCAAACTTATGCATGTTTTACAGTTGACAAGGTACAATTTAATTTGTAATAAAGTTAATCAATTAGATTCCTTGAACAAAGACAGGAACCTTTTTTCAAAGAATACTTCAAGTGAGAAAACACAGTGCAGAATCTGAGGGACCCACTGTGCCTGACTGACGTGCCTCACTGGGCATCCTGGCGGCCGGCAGTAGGTTGGACACAAGTTCAGGGTCTGGAGGCTTAAAATCTAGCATCACAAGTAAAGAGGAGACAATAAAGAATCTCAGGGACAAAATATTTTGATAGATTAAAAACTTATTCTGTATCTTTTAATGTCATGGACCTAATCAAACTTGGTCAAAAGACATAGGAAGAAACATTAATTAAGCATGCTGTTGTGCAAATGTCAGTGAACACCGGACTGTGCATAGGAAGGAGGTTACTGGAGCTGGAAAAGTCAGGAACACACCTGATAAAATTTGAGAGCTCCGTAGATGCTTGGCCCAATTGCTCCAATGATTTCAGTGAATGATGGAGATGAAGGTTTGAAAACGATTTCACTAGAAATTTTAAAGGCAATGGACTCTATCCTCCCACTAGAATAGAACGATGTACTTGGAAAGACATTTTCCAATAAAGCCCAAGTTCTTAAAATGAAATAATTTCCATCTGTCACCTAAAAACAAAATTAATAGAATACTTAGCATAAAAATGAGAATGTGCAAAAGAACAATGCTGGCAATATGCTACACATTCCCTGAAAAAAATTGTGCTGTAAAATCAGATTTTAAGAATCTTTCATTTCTTTTGTTGCAACAGCCTTCAAGAGAGCATTGGACTTAAGTCAAGACTGTCACCTGTGAACAAAGTCAGTGGGACATGCAGATACACACCCACCACTGTTTCTGTAGGAAAAGAATCCAATCCATAGAAATTAGCACGTAAGTAGGTCCTAGCATCTAGCCCACTTAACATGGACATTTTGTAATCTTGCAAAAATTTTAATAAACCCTAATTCTACTCTTACATCATATTTTTGGTATTCCTCCCCATTATCCAGTACATTTCTTTCTCTAGTTACCACCCGCTCCCCTACTCTTAGCTATTTCAGTATTTGAAATCAGCTGGGACTTTTACTCTGAGGGCATAGACCAGGCTTTGGAAGGGCCTTATGGGATAATTAATCAAATTTCCCTCTGGGTGTTCAAATGTTCTTCTAGTATCATAGACTTTCCAGTCAGGCAGGTCTACTACTGAGCTGAGTGACATGTGTCAAGTGACTTAATGCCTCTGAGCTTATTTCCTCAGGTGTGAAATGGAAATGAATAAAGCCGACCTTGAAGGGACATTATGAAATTCCAATAAGAGGAGGTATTTAAAAGTACTAAGGTCCTTCTAAACACGGAGTCCTCCGTGCCTGTACGGGTCATATGCTCCTGAAAGTAGCCCTGAGTCAGAGTTAGCTGCCAAAATTGCATACATTATTTTTTTTAAATCTAACTAAAAGTTTAAAGGTAAAAAATAATAGGCCTGAAATTTATATAACGTATGTACATCTTTACCTCTTCCTCCTCCCACCATTCCTACAAAAGTTAGAAACACAGTTACGTATAGGACATCTCTGTTACCTAAACAAACAGAAAGCACATATGGTAAAAATGAAAATATGTTTCATTTCATGAAAAAAAATAATAGTACCTATACTAAGGCTTTGAATGAAGCAACTGCTTGATTTTCCCCTATCAGTTCTCAAATGGGGGTGGGGGTTGCACCCCCTGGAGATATCCCTGGGGATATCTGGCAATGTTGGGAGAAGTTTTAGGTTACTATTACATCAGGAGAGGTGCTGGTGGCATCTAGTGAGTTAAAAGCCAGGGATGCTGCTCGATGCCTCATGAGTGCTCCCACCACAGTTCATGACCCAGATGTGCCCCCACCACAGCGCATGACCCAGATGTGCTCCCACCACAGTGCATGACCCAGATGTGCCCCCACCACAGTGCATGACCCAGATGTGCCCCCACCACAGTGCACGATGCAGATGTGCCCCCACCACAGTGCACGATGCAGATGTGCCCCCACCACAGTGCATGACCCAGATGTGCCCCCACCACAGTGCATGACCCAGATGTGCCCCCACCACAGTGCATGACCCAGATGTGCCCCCACCACAGTGCATGATCCAGATGTGCCCCCACCACAGTGCATGACCCAGATGTGCCCCCACCACAGTGCATGATCCAGATGTGCCCCTACCTCAGTGCATGATCCAGATGCAGATGTGAGTAGCGCTTTTACTGAGAAACCTCGATCTAGCCTTCACACGAAAAATGTCAACACTTGGACGCTACCCCCTTGTGAGGGTAGCCACAGGATCATTGGAGAGTTACGTGAGGACACTGTTGGTTAAGATGAAGCAAACCCTGTACCTTCCGCCCACTAGCCAAGGTTGTGTTTGTGGGAGAACCCAAACTGGTGCCCCTTCCATGTGACAGTTCTTCCAGTGCTGAACGATGGCTGCTTTCCCTCCTCAAAGCCCCCAGACACACAGGGGCATCCAGGGTGCTCGGGGATAGGTGAGAATAAAGCCCCAACTGTATAGCTGCACCGAACATTTTCTTTCTAGCTTTTCTACAGGTGTACGAGTTCTAGAAGAGTTTAAATAAACCCACCTGGACACGAAAGTGTCTGTAAACCATCCGGGGGCATCCCTCAGATTAGTCTGTAAATGAAGTTATGAATCCATCGTCTAGGGTGCACTTTTTACCTCTTTCTTTCTTGCCCACCGTACAGAGACAGCACAACTAACATTTTGTTTGTTATATACCCCCTACACAAACTCCGCAGTGTGCTGCTTCATCATGAAAGCTCAGCACTGGGCTCAGCACAGTGCCTTACTCTGAGGAGAAAAAAGCAACAATACTGATTTACTCCTGTGTAACAAGAAGTGCAAAAAATTTTTAAAAATCGAGTGGCCCTCTTGAGCTTGAACTCATTGTCAAATCTTATAGGAAATACATTTATTCTGATTTCTGGCACTCGAACCCCCTTTAGCCATTTCACAGTGGGTGAGCAGAAAGGATGTTTCTGCCTCATTTACAGTGTCTGAACGGGATTCAGACAATCAACTGCAACATTAGTCAACGAAATCAGTGGCTAATGATTTCTGACAAGCACTGCAGTAACAGGCCGAGGACCAGACTGGGCATCGACAGCAGTCAGAGCACTTTCCCGGAGCCGGCGACAGGCAACGAACGGTAAAAGTCGGTAAAAGCGGGGCAAACAGAACGGGTCTCATTTCACACAGGGACTCAAACACTTTCCACAGGGCACAGCCTCTGTCATGCAGTAAGGACACAGATAGCTCTGTCCTGCAAAGGTGCTACACTGAAAGGACATGAAGGGCCTGCAAGTGCGCAGCTCTGCAAACTCTAATGCACAGAAGCAGTTCGACAGTTTGCATTTTGCTGAAACTGTTCTTGAGTCACTAGTCTAGCCTTTCTACTCACACTGATCATTTGGAGCATGCACGCCTCCCTCCTGAAGTGCGGCACTCGTTGCGTGGGCTATCTGGTTCACATAAAGTGAAGGCCACACAGGCCAGCGCAGAAAGGGCTGAGTCTTAAAAGACACGAGTTCTTGTTTTTTTTTTTTTGCCATGAGCTCAGGGTATGACCTCAGACAGGTCACTGGGTTACCCTGAGCTTCAGATAATGGTATGGGAACAAAAGATCTAGGATTCTGTGTTTCAAAAATGTGACTTTGATTTGAAGACTCTACATTGATATATTTAGCAATTCAAGATACGCCCNTTGCATTTTGCTGAAACTGTTCTTGAGTCACTAGTCTAGCCTTCCTACTCACATTGATCATTTGGAGCGTGCATGCCTCCCTCCTGAAATGCAGCACTCGTCGCGTGGGCTATCTGGTTCACATAAAGTGAAGGCCACACGGGCCAGCGCAGAAAGGGCTGGGTCTTAAAAGACATGAGTTCTTGTTTTGTTTTGTTTTTTTGCCATGAGCTCAGGGTATGACCTCAGACAGGTCATTGGGTTACCCTGAGCTTCAGATAATGGTATGGGAACAAAAGATCTAGGATTCTGTGTTTCAAAAATGTGACTTTGATTTGAAGACTCTACATTGATATATTTAGCAATTCAAGATACGCCCTAATTGTTTTCAACCATTTATCTTTGGATTTAAAATCCTGATAAATTTATTTGATAGAGAAAAAAATAACTTTTAATGATGACTCATTTCATTCCATTGAAATTTTATTTTCATGCTTCCCCTTCATTTGAACAATCTTGTATCATCTTAATGAACTGCTTTTTAAAAAGAAAAATAAAGCCCCTGCAGTGGAATAGATGATAGCAAGGAGAGCTAAATCCACAATGCTTTCGATTTATATCAGGAAACAAGTGTCACAAATGCAATGTCCAGTGCTCTTCAAAATTAGCAAATTATTCTTGTACAATCTGAAATTTTGAAGAATTTGATAAAAAATTAAAGTTATTCTTAAATTTCCTAAACTGAACTGGAGTTGCTAGCTACTCACTCATGTGTGAGGAGTTTACATTGTACTCGCAACAACTATATAAGGATAGCAATATATCTCAAAAACTTTCCGAGAATCTTCTCTCATCTAAAACTCTCTCTCTACCCATCCATGTATAGATGGCTCTCAAACTGCAAAATAATACAATAAAATTCCACTTAGAGTTAAAAGTAAAGGTTTCCTAAATAATAAACTGGAATATACTGCTCAAAACTGCTATTTCCTAAACTGGTCATTATAGTTTTATGCTATGTTAATAAGGGACACATTAACAAATAATTTTCATTCTAATTCTCAGTTGTTATTTTCTAGACTATAAGTCTGAAAGCATGGAAATATTTATTTTGTACAGCCCAACTATAGTGTGAGTTACATCGTATTGCACCTGGAAAAAAAAAAACTTTCTTGCCCTTAATCTCTTGCTAGAAAAATCCATTGGATGCTTTGCTACATGTATTGCTAGGAGGCCCTGGACTACAGCCAGCTAATCTGTGAGGTGGCCTCATAAAAAACGTTCTGTTCAATGGAAGATTACAGTGATTGTTTAGTCCAATTGTGTTCTCTTAGGTAACCCGGACCCAGGGAGCAGTTGGTAATGACCGCAGTGAGAAGGTGCTCAAAAATGAGTGAACACAAGACAGTGACCAAGTTACGTCAACAGACTGAATCACACCGACTGCTGCAGCTGAGGGGATGATAAGAAAACTCTGCCCGTGTCCTCTGGGGGTCCTGCAGCTCCCAGGAATCTTTCAGTGTGTGAGATCAGTAAACAATCTTTCAACTGTTTACTGATCCTGGGTGTCCCCGGGATAGGGTCTCTCTTATCATCACAGGAATCTCTACAATCACTCCCGTACTTGATAATCTGAATGAATCCCTTTCTCATACTCAAAGAGTAAAACTGAGAAGTGCTGAGAGATAAAAGGGCTCTCTAGAGCCAAAGTGGCAAGTTAATAAGTTCAAGCCTTTTCCTCCTCCGTGTTCAGCAGTGAGAGACAATACAGGTTGATTCTTCCCCTGGCGTGGTCATTACATTAGCGAGTGACTTTCTGGATGGTTTTAATAAACACTAACACTGGGAAATTTCTGTATTTCTTCAGGAACCAATTACCACCCAGAGATGTGGCTTCCCTCTGGCAGGACAGTCACCATCTATTCATAATCCCTTTCACTGGGGCTCCTCCTCATTCAGAGCAGGCTTCAGTAACACTTCATCTTGTTTCCCCCTTCTCCCAAATCCACGAAAGCCTTGAAAGACATTTGGAGCATGTTCTCTCTACACAATTTGATATCCTTCCCACCATGAGCCATTATTCTGGTAAACTTGAGAAGCCCTAATTTAGATCCATGATGTGATGCTTTTGTATCAGGCTCTGTGAACACACTTCTTTAAAATAAAACGTGGTCGGGAGGTCTTCCTCTGAATGCTTGCACACAGAGAAAGCTTCATCTATTACCCTTTCACCGTGAGAAAAGAGACAAGAAAACAATTTATGAGTCCTTTCCATTCTGACAGATGAGACAATGAGTGGAAATGCGATGCCTGCCAAGAGCTCTTATCAAGCAGGTTCTAACAACTAGTAATAAGCGTAAATAATAAATGGCTGGAATCTTAGGGGAAACAGTGGCAATATGAAACGATTTTTGATACCTCTGATGGGGTTCTGCTGCTCTTGGAATTCCCTGCCTTCCCAGTAGAGTTTTGGCCTGACAATAAACAACAGTTTAGTACTTTATCTAATCCCAGCCAGGAGGTGAGTTCAACAGCAAGCTCTTGCAGATGTTCACATCCAATAATCTATCCATAATTGATGAAACAGCGAGGTCAGATGTAATGGCTGTTGCTATTCCAGCAACAAATAAATGGTTATTGACAAAACGAGCCTGTGTGGCACAGAGCGCTGAGCAGTGACAGGCACAGGACGGACTCCGCAGCGAGCCGTGTGGCAGGAAGGCCGCACTGACACCTCAGCAGATGGAGGGACCTCGGAAAATTAGGGGGAGGTCGCTGAAGTACAGAAACAAGTGCAGACAGGCTGGGGAGGAGAAGGAAATGATGAGCAGGCACTGGGCCGGGCTGGGGACCTGGGTGAGTACAAATGTGTGAGCAGTGCAGAAATACCTTTGAATGTGTGCCCTGTGATCCAGGTGTCTGCTTGTGTTTGTCACCAGCGAGTCTTCACTCACACAGCTGGCTGTCAAACTGTGCAGCCTGGGTGACGCCAACACCAAAGTGGATGTGTGGGATGCTTTGGTGTCCAGACTGCTCCCTGAGGGAGAATCATTGATATTCCATTTAACACTGCAAATTCCGTTTTTTTCCTTCTCATGTATAAAAAATATCTAGGAGATCCATACATGCAATTTTAAGAACACTTTAAGATAAGCCAAAGATGCCAAATTGTGAAGTTAGAAAATTTCTACAGACTGGCACTAATCCTGAAATGCATGCAGCTTAAAATCAAATTTACTGCAAGGAAATGTGAGCAAAAGGCAAAGTTTTCTTTAATAATAAAAAGCAAACACTGCATTCTATTCACCTCAACCTAGGCAAAGGCTATAATACATGCATTAATCGACTACACTTTTATTGACTGAATATAATCCAAGATATTTGAACCCAAATAAACAAGATAAAATCTTATACTTCTGTTCAAGGGCTAAAAAATAATGTTTTTCCACAGTTTACTACATAATATTATAAAATGAAGAATGCTAGAATGAAATGGTAGTTATTATCGCTATAGGTAGTCATAAAGAGGCTTGGGACAGAGATGTTTTAAATATTAATATTCCTAAAATCACTTAAATCAATTTAACACTCTTTAGTGGTTTATTTATAAGTGTGATTTATTCTCTCCTTTGCAACCAACACCTTTGATCAGCTATGAAATAACATATGAGCTGAAAATAAAAAGGCGAAACAAATTGCTGCTACCATTCTTATAGTAAGCTTGAGGCTTTACAGCCTAAAGTAGAAAATTACCATTATGTTAGGTGGTTTCCAATTATTTATCAATACTTATAAATGGAGAATTATAGAGCCCAGAAGGGCTGGTGGAGGTTGTTTCTGGAATCACCTGTTGGTGGCTCTGCTTCCTGAGCTTGGCCATGCTCCAGCTAGGGCCCTCTGAGGTCCTCTCACTCAGCAAATCCCGCCCCGCACCAGTGCCCAGGACCGTCTCTGTCCCCGGCCTCCCAGGTTACAGCTTGGCATCTCATCAGTTTGTGTGCACATATTCTGATCTCAGCCTCCGTTAAAGCTCTCACCATGTCTCTGGAGGCCAAGCCCCCACCATGTGTCCTAGCCCTGGGAGCTGTGTCACAGTCTCGTGCTTCTTGATGGAATCTCTGCCTTGGTACCTGGTTGGGTGCCTACATATTAAAAGTCTGGAGACCTGAGAGCCCCACCCCTGTGGCTCGGTGCTTGTCACTTGACAATGGTCATTACTACCATTTATTGAGCAAAAACTACTATGTGGAAGTATGTTATATTTATGGTGTATTTAATCTTCACAGAGCCCTTTAAGATAAATATTAATATTTCCATTGTACAAATGAGAAAAATGAAGTGGAGAGACGTTGAGTGACTTGCTCTAGAACACACGGTCCTGGAGCTGGAGTGGCAGAAACGGATCGGCACTGGGTTTATCAGATTTGGAATCCCGCTTCCTCTGTCCTTCAGCGTGGCGATGTGCCTGCTGCTGGACCGCCCCGGGAGTGGCTGTGCTGACCCAGACCCCCACGTGCAGAGTGATGCCTGCTCCACAGCTCCCAGAAGCCCATCTCCGCTCATCTGCAGGAGTGCCCCGTGCGGACAGACACCTGACCGCGTAGATGCTGACTTTCTGTGTGCCTGGTTACAGCCTTGCCTATTATCAGTTGCTATTTTTCATCACATGGCTGAAGTATAATAGTTAATACTAGTTAATACTGAGTATTTATTCTGCCATTCTTCTGCCCACAGTGACCCCCTTTCCACTCAGGAAAAAAACGCCTGACTTTACGATGGCCACCCAGGCCTCCCAGGATCCCACCCCTTATCTCTTTGGCTTTGGCGGCTGCTGCTCTGCTCCCCTGTGCTCCTCCTTGGTCTCACTGGCCCCAAGCCTCTCAGGGACAGGGCCGCCTTAGGGCTTTGGCCCTGACCATGACCTCTGCTTGGAATGTGCTTTCCTCCGACATGCACATGGCTGACTCTCTCATCTGCCTTAGTCTTTCCTCAGATGTCAACTTCTCAGGCCCTCTCATCACCTGTTTGAAATTCCCCCACCCCACAACTCTCTTTGGCAGCCCTGAATCATTTCTCTGTTGAATTTTTCTCTTTTTTCTCTATAGCACTTCTTACATACTATCTAATTTACTTTTTAATTATGTTTCATCTTTATTATCTTTCTCCAACGGGAGGTGATATTCTAAGTGCCTAGAACAGGGCGTGGCAATAGGTGCTCCAAAACAACATGCCGGATGAATAAATCACAACTTATTCTTAAGACGACACCATTAATTAACTTAGTCTTCCCAACACCCCATTAGTAGGCGTTCATATTTACCCTTATCTTTTTTAATGATAAGGAAAGAAGCACACAAAGGCAGCCACTGGACTAAGGTCATTCCAGTGGTAAGCGGTTGAGAAAGGACATGCGCCCAGGCTCTCTGCTTTCACAGAGGGCACTCACTGGCCCCCTCTCCCATCTCACTGCCAAGAGGGCACTCACAGTGCCACTGTGTGGGTGGGGCTCAAGTCTGCCTTCTTTTGGTGCCACCTGTCCTATTGTTGACCAATGTCCTAACAATGGTGTCCTGCAGAGTTTCATTCGGAATATGAACAAAGCTTAATGACCTCTCCAAGATCAAAGAACTTGCTGACAAAATCAGAAGCAGAACCCAGGATGTCTGACTCTCAGTTTGGTGGACTCTGGTATTTTCAAAACCAATTTTGAAGATCCTAGTGGTTTGCCTGGGTAGTACTTTTCCATTCTCATATAATCTATTAAAACAAACAATTAAAAAGTAATTTTGGCTTTGCAAACTTGTAACAAATATTAATGTTTATTTCTATAATATTTTAAAAGGAAATGTTTATTTTTGTAATATCTATGATATTATGAACATATAAAATGAACATAATAAACAGTCACTCTGCTGTAAGCTAATATAAGCTCATAGGGAAAATGAATATGTTTAATTAAATTTAGGAAAAATGTATACTTAAATCACTTGCAGTATAATATTTAGGACTAATAAACCATTATCTCTTTACCATTTTATTAGAATTTTTATCAACATGCTGTATTAATAAATAGCATCTTCATTTTACAAAGTGGGATGCTACGAGATTTGTCTGTGATCTGGTGAGTCAGTCAGTGGTGGTAGCGGAATAGCATAATCTGTGCACTAGTCCAGCAAATCACGCTTTTACTACTCTCTAATGTTCGCCGGCATTTATTGCAACAGGACAGGATGCCAGATACAGCTCGAAACACTTTCTTCCCTTAAACTGTTTAATCCTCAGAACTGCCCGTGAGCTAGGTTCTAGCACAATCCTTGCGCTATTGATGAGGAAACAGAGGCACAAGCAAGGTTAAGGAACTCATGCAAGGTCACAGGATGAGAAATGACAGGGCCTGAATTTGGAGTCAGCTGAGGTGACTCCGCAGGCCATGGTCTTAGCCATGGCATTGAACCACGATAATGGTTAAGATGATAAAAGAGAGAACTGAAATCTACAGGAAGGCCTTTATCTTCCTCCCTCTACTTCACTTTATCCAAAAATGATACACATTCTGCCCTACCCGTTTTCTTTTTCAACTGAAAATCTAACTAATGGTGCCACTTGTGCACGCTCCCTGGCATTTACTAAGAGTTGCTAGCAGATAGCAAATTTGCATCAGGAGCAAGAAGAGACCGAGGCATGTAGGAACAACATATCAAACATACCGCTTTTGAAAACAAGAACTCTCTTCACATACGCATTAACTCTGGAGCTGCACATATTTTATTGTCAGTGAAACATCCAGAGAAAACAACACAAATGCAGCTAAGCAGTTAAGTCACAATGAATGAAGAATCCATGGTACCCCATTATCTATGCCAATGGCTGGTAAGAGAGAGATGGGAGGCGGAAATGAGAATTCCTGACACTTCTTTCTCTGGGGAAGCCACGCAGGAGGGGGTCACTCCCAACCTGCCGCCACTTGCCACTTCTGTTTCCTGTGTCCTCTCCGACCATTTCCCAAACTCTGTCCTGACTCAACTGGCCCAGCAGCTGAGAGGTGATTTTGCTTTCTTACGCTTCACGTTGTTCAATAATAATTTCTACTGGACGAGAATAATAAAATGTTATTTATGCTCATCAGGAATTCATTGAGCAGAACAGACAAGAATCTTATTAAAAATTTATATGGGAGATTTGTGTTGAGACTCAATAAATGAGTTTGGAATCATCCTACTGACAACTCCAGCAGTTGCATTAGCCATTTAGCACGTGGCTCTAGTCCCGGGCTCTGCATTTGCTGCTTTGTGACTGTGGGCAGGTTATTTCAGCTAACTCTCAGCCTGCTTCATCTGTGAAATGGGACTAAGAGTAAATGGAAAATACTAATGATATCTGCCTCTTAGGGTTCTAGTGAGTATGAAATGGGGTAAATTATGTAAATAGTAAGGTTGGCACAGATCTGGGGATATAGCACAAAAACACACATTAGTTGCCATGGCTGTTCATGGTGATGCTACTCTATCAGTCACAGCTCAGCTGATTTCATGGGACAAAAATCACCAATCTAATTCAGGCAAGAGGGTAAAGCAGGGACTCGATGCCACGGGGAATTGCTCTCTCCACTTCTCATCTTGGTTTCCATGTGTAAGCATTATTCCCTCTGCGGTGGGCTCCATGGCTCTGGGAGCCCCCACGCTAACCTTCTCACCAAAGGACTGGCTCTGATTTGAGAAGACAAAATTATCAGGCAAGCAATCTGATTGGTTTGTCTTGTTTAGGGCACCTGTCCTAGGGATCCAATGGGGTGAGCAGCAATGGTGGTGGGGATGCCTGCAACCCCCAGGTTAGAGACAAGTCCGTGGCCAGAAGGAAGGTCCCATTGGAGACTGCCATGTTCTGCGGGGCCAGGACAACAGATGTCCTCCAAACGGCTATGTAAAATGTGCTGCTTTGCTTTACAGCTGCTTTCTCCCCCTGTGGCTTTATCTCACTTAGCAGTGCCATCTCACTTTGGATTACCTGAATAAAAGACTTCTGATTCATTTTGGTCTCTCTCCTGTCTCTATCTATATGTTCACCTAAATACCCAGAAAAATTGCAAAATCGGGAAATATCTCTCACACATGTGAACCACGCCACCACGCCTGAGTTCACTCTTCAAGTGAAATATTTCAGAAGAGCACTTGTGACTCCTCCAGCCTCTCCTTTCAACTTGTCCTACACGCAACTGCTAGGCTCTTCTGCAAGTCCCTGCCCTACTGAGGCCCCTGATGCTCCCAACCCACCTCCTCATCTGCCCAGCCTCTCCCCCAACAGCCCCTCTCCCGCAACACGCACACTCCACCGTGACTGACTGTAATCGCAGCAACCCCAGGTCTTTACTCAGGCTGCTTTCTCTCCACTGAGGGGGCAGCTACTGTTGACCTTGAAAGGAGTTCAAGTGCTACCATCTCAATCTCCAAGTAAGATGAAGCTTTCCTGTTGCTTCTCCAGCTCTTGGTCCCTGTCGTAAGTACAGCACAAGTATGTGCTAGATGTCCATTTCCCCAGTGGACAACACAGTCTTGCAGCACAGCAGGTAGGCATCTACGCGAGCATAAATTGCCCAGACCTGGTATCCAACAGAGTGTACCAAACTGAAGTTAAAAAAAACAACAGTCCATCACCAACATAGTTATTGCCAAGCTTGCTCATATTATTGACTTTGGCCAGATGTACTCAAGATCCAAAAACCACAGGGCTGTGTTTTTCTCCTGTTTTGTTGTTTTTGCTTTATAATTTAAATGATCAACAGGTCATCTTTAAATGCACATTACTTGTTAAGCATTTAATAATGCTATGGTTTTGGATTGAGGTGAGCTGATGAAAGACTGCTATTATTGATCCTACGCTGAGGATTTTTATTCTGAATAGTCTATATAAAACCTACTTAAAACATTAATAAGATCTTTGTGTTTTACTTTTTTCTTGTTATAAAATCAATATACTAAAGATCCTTGAATAATGTTTTTTCATTCAACATCATTTCATTATAACATTGATGAGAAGCCATAAGAAATTTAACTCAGTTTGTATCAGTTAGCCTATGGTAAAATTGGTTTTGTTATATGTTGTTCCACTTCAAGTCCAGAACCTATACACTATGTCACGTGAGGACTTACTGTATGTAAATTGTAGAAAATTTTGGGAATACAGACCCATCACTCTCCCAAAAATAGAAAATTAATGTCATCCATTATTACAGCTTCCACAGAAAACAAAGTGATGTTTCTGGTATTTTCGTATTTATGTTTGTCTTATATGTATGCACAGCCATGTATGTAAACATATGTAAGTACGGTCATAATGTACATTGTTTCATACTTTGACTTTTTTGCTTATTTTTTGTCAAAAATATTTTGATAATATTTTTATTGTTATAAAATACTACCCCTTGTCTTGGCCACATGGCTCAGTTGGTTGGAGCATCACCCCATACACCAAAATCTTGCAGATTCAATTCCTGGTTGGGGCAGATACTTAGGTTGTGGGTTTGATCCTTGCTAGGGGAGCATCTGGGAGGCAACCCATCAATGTTCCTCTCTCTCTCTTTCCCTCTCCCTCCCTCTCTCTCTAAAAGCAATGAGCATATCCTCATGTGAGGATTAAAAAACATTTATTCACTGTGTCATTTTATTGGCTGCATTGTATTGCATCATAGAATAGTCAGCAATGTTTAATCAAATTGCTATTATATATTTATTTTATTTCTGGATTTTTCACCCTTATAAATAGTGCTCATAATATTGTAGATTACAGTTACAGCTATCTCTGAATATATATTAATAATTGTGCAAAATAATATTATAACTAATTATGTGTACATACTCGTAATTATTTCCTTCCAACATACTCTGAAGTGAGCAATTCCTGAGTCAAAAATATGCAAAATTGTGAGTCTTCTTAAAATAGAAAACAGCTATCATTTATTGAATGCTTACTAAGGGTCGGACACATTACTGTTTTATCTTATCTAATCCTTACCACAACTTGATCATCCCTGTTTTGCAAGCATGGAAAGGAAAGCTTACAGAAGTCAAGTGACTTGCACACGTGTAGTCGAATTCAGTGCCCCCCACCCCGTACACTCTGCTGCCAATGGCTGCTGATGCCAGCCCCTGGAACTACCTGCCTGATGGCTGGGCTCATGATATGCTGGAATCACCAAAAATTGGTGCTGCTGAAAGCAGCTCTCAACCAATGAAGGATAGGAATTGGTGGACAAATACTCCAGCTCCTTGTCCCTTCACTGGGATGACTGACTGGTTTCTACACTGTTTCTTAGAGGGTTCCAGCAGGACCGAGTTCCATTTGCCCACGGCGGTTACTCGCTGGTGGAAGCTCTCCCAAACTAACGACTTGAACTCAAAGCTATGTCTTGAAGTTCACCACTGGTGAAACCCACACGGAGACGTCAAGGTTGTTCGTCCAATAGCCCCAAACTGTTCACCTCCCACAGCCCATGCTTTCCCAGACACTCAAAGAATGCCTCATAAACTTTGCAAAAAATATCTGAAAATGTGTTTTTGAGTAAGAACTGTAAGACATACTTAGACTGCAATGAAAAATATTTTGTGGTTAAGTTATTCTGTGTTATTCATTTATTTTGAAACTCTAACACATAAAATTGAGTTATTCACACTCTTTAGAGCAAGATACACTTTCATCGTTGATCTTAATCAATTTGTCTCCTTCATCCTCCCTCCCCACTCATGTTCCCTTCCCCCACAGGCCTCTCTCACGGGTTGCTGAAGCGGTTCTCTCTGGACTGGGACTGGCGCACCACGGGGCAATCGCACCCGGAGTCCTACGTACTTCTGCCCCCCCCCACCAGCTTCCACTTCCAACCACGCTTCCCGTGGTCCCATACTATTTGACTTTCTAATTTTTTGCCTCTCAGTCATGCTTTTATGTAAAAGAAAATTAACTTTCTCCCTTGAAATGCTGTCACACACACGTATATAATCAACCTTTGATTATTCAGGAACTGAACATCACTTTGTGGATTGCCTGGTTTCTTCATTACCTTCCTTCTCTTTCCTTCTCACTGACCAGCATCATTGCCATTTGAGGACAAAAAGGTTCAAGACAGGACATTTGTGGGCAAACTGCAGATTTAATCTTAAACAAGCTCAGTTTATGACTTATTAACTAAATTTTTATGTGCTTATTAAGGGAGAAAGTTGAAATTACTGGGTAAAAGCGTGTCTTAAGTGTACAATTAAATATTAGGAATATAGCAGTAAAGTCATGTTTAAAGTCTATTATATGCTATTTTTACTGAGCACTAATTATACGAAATACGCTGTAATGTCAAGATAGCTATGATTGAAGATCAAGTAATTGTCTACACTACAAATACATTTGACAATATTTTGAATACATTTTAATATGTTGAATTACATTCTTCTTTCTGAAGCTACCCCTTCTGGGTGGCGGAGGAGGAATATATCATTTGGCTCAGTCTGGAGTGACGAGTAGGATCCACGCACGACTGTTGTTTAACGTGTCACGTCCTACAATCACCCCCGGATTTTGCAGGCGTGATGCCTCTTCTTTTTTTGCAGCCCCTGGATCACCGCACACCAACAGCTGTGCCGTTGCCTCCAGGTGTGTCACACAATTGGTCTTCTGATGAACTGTGCAGGCTGCTTTATTGCTCCAGAGAACATTTTTGTACGTTAGGCCTTGAACTTTAAGGAGTACACATACATTACGTTCCATATGTCACTACTATTCTGCACAGTTGATTAGAGCACTTTGTTTTCACAGTGTTGAAATCCATCTTCTTTAGGATGAACCAAATAAAAATAATGATATTTTTCTTTATTTTTCCTTCAAAATGAAGATTGAAAACTTTTGCACTGTTTCTTAAAGTGCGAATGACTGGGAAGGAAATTTTCAGCAGTTTTGTAGAGTTACTCTAGCAGCACATTTTGTAATGAATAATAAGAACGATAATGAAGTTTCAGTTAAAGTGGTATTCTAGATCCCAAAGGGGTCAAAACCAGCTTTCCCACTCCAAAAAATCAATGCATTTTATTACTAGAATATCAGTGTTTCTGTTAACGTAGGCCACGGACTTTCTTTCCTGAAATAAACCGTCACTTTATTTCCAAGGAAGTCTCTATCTTGTAAGTGTTTGCCTCAAGGATTACTATTTTAAAAAGTACAGATTTTCATGTTTTTCTTGAGTTCTTTTTCTTTTTCTGCAATTTTTTTGTCATTTAAATGACAAATACTATAATTTATATGACACATGTCATTATGAAAGTCATTGTTTAAAAAGAAGAAAGCACACATGCTATTTTCTAAGCTATAACATTGAAAAGAAAAAGAACAATTAGGAAAATGAAATAGAAGAAAAAGGTTTAAAGAGAGCCAAACTCCCCAGTAATGAGGAAATTTTTTAAAATTCAATTTGCTAAGATTCTGGCCTGCAACCAGTGTTTGCTCCACAAATTTATATTTAGTTATTCCTGGAGGGTTATCTGTTCTATTGTTTTAAAAGGGTCATGGCTTTAAATGCAAAGACAATAGTAGCATAATTATTAGTAAAACATTTTACATTTTCATAATCTTCAAATTAATAAAACATATTCTTGTGAACAACTTAAAAGCTTATTTTCCAAGTCAGGCTAACTGTTCAAAAGGGTATTAACTAATATCAGATATGGAATCCATGCTTACACCATGCTTTAAATGATTGCTTTATAATTTTGAGGAACATAATTTTTTGTAGCTTGGAAATAAATCCATTTTTTTCCATTAGAAATATGACTATTTTCTTCTTATATCAGTGTGTTTTCTAACCCTACCACCTTCCTTTTGCTGGTCAGATAATGGCTATTTCAAACACGTCTCTACTTCACGAGGGTTTGGAATGAAAAGGAAGGGAGTGCTTTTGCGACTTGGGGAGGGCATGGCGGGGAGTGTGAGGCAGCAGTTGGGGGAAATGGGGTCTGGAACAGCTGCTCCTGTTCGTTCTCCCGGAGGCTGCCTACGAAGGGTCACAGGCCAAAGGCATGTGGCAGAGGGAAACTTGGTGGAAAGCAGAAAACGAATGCAGAGACCCCTGAGCTTACACCTGCATTGCCTCCAGTGGAGTGGTGAGCCTTCTTCCGTGCTTCTGAGGCTGGTGATAAAGCAACCGCACAGCCCCAGGAGGCACGCAGGCTGCACGCAGGACTGTCTCCATGTTTTGTGTAGTAGTGACCCGCAGGCTTCCAGGAGGAGGAGTCACCATTCCTGTGCGCAGTATCTGAGCTCCCCTCAGACATGAAGGACATTCATTCAACAGGAACAGAAGGGTCCATCTTAGGGAATGATTTCTAACTGGCAAGTAAAGACAACTTCTATTTAATGAGTGGTGAATAGCTCTGATCTTTAAACAAATAACTCAAGTCCCTCTTTTGCATAAATCCTATTTTTTAACACAAAGTTATTAATAAATTAATAATAAAAAGTTTTCCACAAAGCTTTGGTTTATCATATTTCCACTATAAAAATATGTGCCAATGCAAAGGTAAATATAAGCACTATATAATTTATATATAATAAATAGTACATTACAGTAAAGAAAAACATGAGTATAGAGCAGGCACTTTGAAACATACTCAATAAATATTATTATCATTGTCATCATTATTCAGTACTAATTATGCCATAGCCTGTAGTAATAACAGTATCTTACATGTGAAAAATGTTTATAGTTTACAGTGTAAACACATTTTTTTTCACTTGATCTTCACAAACGTACAGGGAAGCTGCCACTGCCATTCCTATCTTATAGACGAATTCCAGACTCCAGTGAGTTAAATCCCTGGTTGCATCACGGCTGCAGTGGCAGAGGAAAGTCTTCACTCAAAAAGTGACCAAAAGGAAAACTTGTTTTATGAATGTTACCAGGGAATCTGCCAAGGTGGTATGTCAGCGAGACTACCACCTGAAGCAGAGTCCGCCGCGGTCAAGAATGGAATGAGTTTTAAGGGAGGAGGTAATGAATAAGACCGAGAAAGGAGCTACAAGGCAACAACTGTGTGGAGCATCTCCCCCCACACTCTCTGTGAGTTAAGCATCACAGATTAAATAAAGCCTTCTTCATTAGAAATGCCCTTATATACAATAGTTTCATCTTTGTTTCTATCTCTTGTTTTGAAAGAATAAACAAGATTTAATTACATTTACTCAGTGAGATGCTAAAAATATATCATTTTACAAATATGATCCATACACTTATGAACAACCCATAACTAATAGAATTAGAATTAGTGTAACTATTTTTTTCTGATATTTATTTTAATTTCTCTATGGGATGCTGCTGATGAGGCCAGAAGTTTAGGGTAACCTTGTATGTATGCTAACACCAAAGTTAAAAGAGTTCTAAGCTATTATAAAAATGCTGACATGTACACAAATACAGAGAGAGCTACTGTTTTGTATACAGAATAATTAAGTAATAGTACATGTGATGAATCTTGTGCTCTAAAACAAATGAAATCAATCGGATGAATTTTTGCTTTCATAGTATAATTTTAGTAGGCTATATTATTGCTAAATAATAGGAAAGAAATAATTCACTCAATGTACTAAAGCTTGAGTAAAGGCGGCATTCCTAAAATTTTTAAGTAGAATAAGTATAAGAGAGGAAAAAAAATTCATGCACAAAAATAAAATGCTAACTGACTCACTTCCTTTTTCTTAAAATGACTGCATGGTCACAATGGGTGATTGTGCCATCTGGTCTAACTTTGCACCAGGCCTGAATAAATGTGATTTTTAGTAAGATACAAGGGTGGGCAAAAGTACATTTACAGTTGTGAGTAGGCGAAACACAGAGTTGATTTGTGTATTATTATTTATTAATTATTGTAGTATTTATTGTTACTACGATTAGCCCACTTTTGCCCACCCCTGGATTTTTCTCTTTGAAACCTTAAGACTTCATAAGATACATTTACCTTCCAAAATTCAGAATTTACGCTACTTGGAACATTTACAGGTCTAAATTGATGATGGCCAAAGGGAGTTAACTATTTTCTCAGTCCCTAACACATGCAGAAAACAGTCTCCTCTTTAAAGGTCAGGGTCTTCGTGACCCCCTGCACGGGTTTATGAGCGTAGCTATCACTGCTCTTCTCCTAACGCGTTTTCCTCCTGCATGCAGATATTTCAGCCCTGATAAACCCGGTATTTGTTTGAGGTTAGCTCTGTCCTGTCATTCAGTAGAGAACTTTTTCATCAGCAAGGAATGGATGCCCCATGTGTGTTCGGGTACTCACCAACATATCCGTCTCTTACATGTATTAATAATGTGTTAATGACTTAAAGTCTTTAAGATATATTTAAAAAGTTTCAAAATCTCTTCTGCTTCTGATCATCAAAATATTTCATTGGAAATAGCTACTTGTGACAAGTTTCTTCAAGCCAAGTGTCTTAGGGAAAAAACCATGTTTAAACATTTTTAAACAGGTGAACAACATTATTGGAAGGGAGAAATTTTTTGTCAGAGGTGGAGGTTGAATCTAGAAGCAAGATACTGAAAACCTGAAAATATTCTTAATTAGACACTGAAATTACAAGCGAGGATATAAAAACATCACAGGGAATGGCTGAAAAGTAAAGCTAGACTGGGTGAGAAAAGAGAAGGGAGAAGCTCAACATAACCAGACGCTGTCTCCTATTGGCTCCAACCTGACAAACCTGATTTCTGAGCGTTCCTGCCCCTCTTCGTAGCCACACTGCAAAGGAACGCCATCCGTGCTCTAAAACAGGTGAGAGCAGGGGTGATAATGCCGCACAGGGTGGGAAAGTATGATTAAAGAGGATTTAGGAGAATTTTTTTCTGTGTTGAATTTTTACTTCGTGACTAGCTATCTAATCAATCAAGTAATCAATCCTATTTATGAACTGATCATGTGATTTTTTTATACCATATTCACTAAATAAGGAGAGCTCTGTCCTGTCGTGGGTTAATAAGAGGCATCTTGTAAACTAGAAGCAGCACTGTCAGAAGGTGAGAGACTGCAGACAGAAAGACGTGCTGTGGTTTGCAAAGAGATAACCGGTCACTTATGTAACAGGAGCAGCCCACCGGGTCCTAAACGGAAAGTGAGAGGGAATTCAAATGCGAGTCTGCAGAATGTCCTTTTATCTCTGAAAGGAAGCAAGGAAAAGTGGCTAAAGTAAGATGCTAGAGAGAATGAAAAGACATGGCCTTCGACCTGAAATCAAAGCAAGCTGTCAGATTTCATGGGAATCTATTACAGTCCAATTGCAGAAACAGGCTGTTCTCTTCCATCGACCTGAGCTGAATGACCTCCATGTCCAGAATCAGGCACAATGTCTCAGTGTCCATTCTCTACCCCAGCCCCACCCCAGCCCCAACTCCCAGTCCTTAGTGACTCCTCGACTTTGCTCTTGGCATCCCACGTCCAGCCCTGACATCAAAAACTTCTTTGGCCCTGCAGCTCTGCCTGTGGGTTGGACTCCAATCTTCTGCTTCCTGCAAGCCCTCAGTCTGGATGAGCTGTGTTCCCATAAGGCAACAATATTCTGCCACAAGCAAGACCTGGGTTCTGAAGAAAGCCCCTGACTCTTCCCGACTTCAAAGACTACTACTCTTGCACTGAGAGTGTAGCAGCAAGCCCGAGGCCTGTGGTATGGCCTGCCTGGCTTCCCAAGGCCTCCACCCTGGCTGGGGAATTCAAGGACAAGAATTAATTAACTCTGACTCTAACCCAGGTACTTGCCTGGGGGAGTGGGGTAAGTTCTTACCGAAAATACCTGCATGGAGCTCTCTTATTCCAGCCCCAGACCTGGGATGGGAGGCAGAAAGACTTTTCAAGTTTTGGTCTTTTTGACATGTCCAGTTACCCTGGCTTATTGTACTGGTCACCCAGGGCCCATCTGGACACCTCCGTCTCCCCTACATCCCATATTTGGCCTATGACCAAGTCCTTCAGAACTGCCAGATCTACTTGCCTCCACCTTCACTACTACTACTTACATCCAGAGACTTAGGTCAGGTAAAAAGAATAAAAGCTGGTAATATTCAAAGGCGTACTACATATCTGGCAGGCACTCTTAAAATTTTGCATAAATTATCTTCTTTTTTTTAATATAATTTTTATTTAATTCTTGTTGTAACAAATTACATTCATCATTAGACTACCCTACATCACTAGCATTATGTTGCAAAATTATAGGACAGATCAGTGCGTGGCATGATGCCTGTCACACAGAAGGTGCTCGATAAATAGCTGTACATAAATTAATGAGATTATGTCACTAGTCTTATCAAAAGTCATCGAAAATTCCACATTGCTTAAAAAATCACCTTCAGACCTGGCTGGTGTGGCTCAGTAGACATAGTTGGTGGCCTGTAAACCAAAGGGCTGCCCACTCGGTTCCCAGTCAGGGCACATGCCTGGGTTGCAGGCCAGGTCCCCAGTAGGGGGTACGGGAGAGGCAACCACACATTGATGTTTCTCTCCCGCTCTTTCTTCCTCCCTTTCTTTCTCTCTAAAAATAAATAAATTCTTTAAAAAATTACCTTCATACTCCTTAACAGAGCAGTCATCACGCTCTAATCCACCATAAGATTCAAAAAGAACCTTAGAATGAGACCACCTTTTAAAGCAGGGGTCCCCAACCTTCATGCCGCAGACCAGCACCAGACTAGCCTGTTAGGCACTGGGCCGCACAGCAAGAGGTGAGCTTGAATGTAAGGCACTCGAATCACCTCCAAACCATCCCTGTCCTCCCCCACCCCCATCCACGGAAAAATTGTCTTCCATGAAACCAGTCCCTAGTGCCAAAAAGGTTGGGGACCACTGTAAAGAATGCTGCGATGTCATACAAGAAGAGACTGATAAATTTGGTCATATAAATATCTAAGAGTTCAGCATGAAAAAATTTTATAGTTAAAAAAAATGGCCTGCATAAACATGCACAATACAAATTACCCACATGCCTAATTCCCTAAAGACGTAAATAGCTGCTGAAGAAACAGGCACCTTCATTTATTGTTTGTAGGAATGTAAACTGGGGCAGCTACTTTGAAGGGAAGTTAATAAATAAAAATACAAATTCATCTCCTCTTAGCATTTCCACCTCTAAAAACTTATTCTATAGAGTATCCCTCACCTTAGCACAAAGTGACTCTCTGCTATACCCTTTGCATAAAAATGTGTTGGAAATAACCTAAGTGCCTGCCTAGAGAAGATGGTAAATTCATTAGGGGTTGGAACTGTATCATGGGATATCATGAGGCCCTTTTAAAATGAGGCATGTGTATATGCCTTTGTGTGGAAGAGGTTAATTCATTTTATAAACAAAAAAAGGACATATATGTGTATGCACTTGCAGTCTATGTCTACAGATGAATATTTTTGGAAGGATAACCCAGAAACTTGTAACTGTATTTGCCTTTGAGAAAACAACTGTGACACCGATACAGGGGTGGAAGGGAGATTTATTTTTCACTGTAAACTCCTGTGTTGTTTGTATTTATTTAGACAGGTGCTTGCATTGCCCATGAGAGAGGAGTGGGGGGGTGGTGGGGCGCGGAGAGAGAGAACACATAATTTCACTTAATTTTCTAACTTAATCTCATACTGTACTTGTCTTTCAACAGACAATTCACTGCTTCCCAAACACACTGAGTATATTCATGTTGAGCATGCACCTCTGTGTGTGTGTGAGTGTGTGTGAGTGTCTAGGGCTCCATCGTCCTCGTCACGCACACTCTCTGCCTGTGGAAGTGCTGCTCCTCCGAGCTCTGCCTCCCTGGTCTTCAGTGTTGGAACGAACCACTCGTACCTCCGCACTCGGAGAACTCCTGGTGGTGGAACTGCAGCCATGCCTGCAAGTTGTCAGGCTTGTTCGATTAACCCCTACTGGGAAGTGCACATCTTGTTGGCCTCTGCGTTCCCCAGAGGACCAGGGACCTGGTGCTACTGACCTCATGCCATTTACTGAAAAACATTAGGCAGTAGAGTCATCTAGGAAAACTGGTTTTCTATAATGACCCAGTTTTAAGGGAGATAGAGAAAAATACCTAGTTCAAATATGGAAATCCTACTTCGCATGAGTATCTAAAATAGCAAATAAGCGATCCACAAAGTTGAAAATAAAGCAAATACTGTCTATCAAATAGAATTATTACAAGACAGAGATGCATGTGATATGAAGTAGGAAGCTATGCTTTAAATATATTAGAGGTCAAGAGAAAAATGAAAGAAAAATAATTTCATTTATAATATAGAAAAGATAGCTCTAACATTTTATTGATCGATTTATTTTTTTGGCCAGACACACCAAGCCTGGAGACAAAACACACAACACTGGTTTTCATGGTGAAGCACGCTACCTCTCAGGATGTCCCTCACCCCCTCACATGGAAGGTCCACAGCCATGTAATTTTCTCTACTGCTTCACAGTCACCCCCTTTCCTAAGCAAGTTTTCCTAAATCATATACGTTTACAGTAACTTTTTTTTACTACTTATTTTTTGCTATCATTAAACCCATTTTCTCTCATCCTTGGTGACACGGCCATGTAGAGAGAGGGTCACATGACTCTTTATATTTAACTTCCATATATCCTAAAGAACTCCATGGTAACTGACTATGGACTAATGTCTATAAACAAAAAAACAATTTTTCTGTACCTCTAGAATATTGGTAGTGTGCATCAGGTCCCCTTCTGGCCTGATAACAACATACAGTAAAATAAGGTATAATGAAATGAAAGTGTAAAGTGGGAACAACTGAAAGTTTACTTCAACTTACTGTTAATGCTGTTTCATACTCTCCAGCAGCCAAGTATGCTAAGCCCAAGTAATAGGAAGCTTCGCCTTCCATCTTTTTGTCATTTCCTAGTGTGAAAGTGCAGAAAAATTACCATGGCTTTAAGGAAATTGCTTTATTATAACAAACAGGATATTTGCTTTTTTAAGACAGTAGAAAGTTACTGTAACAAAGTATACACATGTATCAACCATCCCTGAAATCTAACTGTATACTGGTTTTTAAAAAAGTCTGATGTTGCCCTGGCTGGTGTAGCTCAGTGGATTGAGTGCACGCCTGCGAACCACACGATCGCGGTTCGATTCCCAGTCAGAGCACATGCCTGGGTTGCAGGCCAGTTCCCAGCGGGCAACTCACAAGAGGCAACCATACATTGATATTTCTCTCCTTCTCTCCTTCCCTTCCCCTCTAAAGATAATTAAATAAAAAAAAATTTTAAAGTCTGATGTTAACACAATCGACCTAGACATGTTCAAGTGCATTAGCGATGTAATTATGAGGCGCTGCCCTCCCACACACAGACCAGTGCCACCATCCTGAGACTCGTGCGTACCATCTAGGCTGGTGCGCCATGTGAAGACCTAGGCAGGCCAGCACTGCTGCTCACGTACCTCAAATAACTGGTAAGGAGAACCGACGTCACATGGTGCACACACAGACACACACACACACAACACCGACACCCAGCTAAGTCTCTGACACGGCAGCTAATTAGCAAATGAAGGAATTGTACTTTTTTTATTAGGCCCAATTTAAAAGCTACTGGTTAAAACTTGGATGAGAATGACTGACAGAGTTTCACTTGTCGGTACAATACAAAATTCCATACACGTTTTGAAACCCAAACTCATTTTTCTTTGCTTAATGACTAGCAATGCTTTTCATCACCTTTCACAAGGAATTTTAGCCTTTCTAATCTCTGTATAATGTGTTTTATTCCAGGAATTATCAACTTCTTTCCACAAGCAGAATGTGAAACACGTAACATGTGGTCCAATGAGACACACATCATACATTCTCATAAACATATAATTTGTTCACATTTGCTGTACAAAATATAACATATAAATCTAGTATTAATGTTACAAAACCATTACAAAAACACTGACGGTCTTTGTACATAGAAAGACCTGTATCCATTTTCTGCTTTTGGAAGTCTCTGGCTTTCAATGTTACGGTACTCCCAGGTAATGCAAGTGCCAACAGATGCACCCTCATTTTTGAGCTTCAGAAAGAAAACACTGGTGCGTTTCTGAACTCTCCATTGCCACCTCTGTGGATTTCAGCAGGAGCTAGCGATCCTCGGTGCTGCCTCCCCCCTCACCACCCCGTGAGTCAGGATGCCCGAAGCAGGGCTCACGAGGAAGCAGGGTCTCAAGTGCCAGTGACGGCACTTTTTCTTCCTCTCCAGCAATTCACGCCAATGGCAGAGAAGTGCACCCTTATGAATTCACTTCAGCACAGTGGACAGAGCAGTGATCCAGTCTAGGGCACTTTAACTCTTTAACTTCCATGGGGCACTCTTTCTCTGATAAAGGTCCATGAGTGCTGGGGCCAGAGTGAGACTAAGGAAGAGAAAGATGGGGTAAAGGAAGAGAGTAAGAAGGAAAGTCGCCCTTGAATGATGGAGCTTGTTGTGTGTGTTTTGTGCTTGCTGTGCTAAGTGGTGCCACTGGGTTAAGCACTGACAACAGCATGTGCTAATGAGTTCTCATCATTTGCATCTAATTCTGTGTAAAGGGTGTCCCAGCAAAGAGGAGAATGAAAATCTACCCTCATTGACAGAAAGAGTTGGAGACCACCAATTTAAATAGATGGATCACATCAAACACTAGTTTTAAAATAGAATTTAAGCATGAGAACTTTTCCTGCTCACTAGTTGACACAAAGTTAAGATAAAGTGGATGCAATAAAACAACGGGGGGAAAACGTCAGCACTATTAAAGATGAGAGACTCATATGGAAGAAAAAGGTAAAATACTGTGAATATATTGTGTGGTTTGAGTGGGCTGACTTAATACTGGCTTTGCTATCTAAATCGACAATGATTTATCTTAAAGAAAATACCATGTTTTTATTTTCAAGACTTTAGGAGCCATTCTTTCCTTGTGGACTACCTTACAATTTAGCAAATGTGAACCTAAAGTAAAATACCTCCTCCTAATTGATACATGGCATTGAAATTACACATAACTTTCTAGGTAACTAAAGTCAGCTGCTGGGAAATCGAGCCAGGAGCCCCCTATAGACAGCAGGGCTTCCTCTTTGGGGAAGGTTCTAGACCACCATTCATTCAAAGGCCGTTCATGCAAGGAGATACAGCTTCCAATGGGGCGATTTCCTAAGGGTATTCTAACTAATGTTATTAAAAGACACAATGGAGATAATGTGTTGTTCACTTTTACTCTTTAGAAAAATTAAAATTAAAATTAAAATCAGTCTTGCTTACTCCGGCTAAGCCATCTGTCACTCCCATAGATCAGATGTAGCCAGAAGCCAATCAACTTCAGGTCAAGAGCATAACTTCTATCCTTGGCCTTCATGAAAAGGCTACTCTAATAATAAATCACAATGTGGTAATAAAATGTCCTTGCACTTCACAAAGTAAAAACTTCATGAGTAGAGGCTCCACATTCTTTATATTTTCTATATATGCAAATAGGATAGAACATCAAGGACCGGCTTTCACAAAAGTGTTTTTCCTGCTCTAAATGTGTGTATGAGTCCCCTGAGGATCTTGCCAACCTGGGATTCTGACGCAGTCGTTCCTGGGTGGGGCCTGAGGTGCTGTTTTCTCACAAGCTCCCTGGCGATGCTGGTGCTGCCCATCCAAAGTCCACACTTTGATGGGAAAGAGTCTAGAATACATTAGAGTTCTAGCTCCCTGTTACTCCTAACTAAACATTTACCAAATCTTCCCTATTACCTGACAGCAGGGAATTTACAAACAACAAAAGGTCTCTCGGATCGGATCGAAAGAATAAGACCTTATGCACGCACACACACCCCTCCTTAACTTTTGCAAACAACCTTACTTTCTCATTATGGGTTCGCTGTTTTATAACAGGGCTCCCAGAAGGTTATAATTTTGGAGATAAAGCTTTCAAGAAACTAATGGATTTGTTGTTGCCAGCACCGAGGCATCTCTGTTTCACAGTGAAATTTGAAAGTATATTGATGGCATTTGTCTTTGCATTTCGTAGGAAATAATCACCCAAACACTGACGATTTTTATGCCACTCTCGGGAGAAGCAGCGTCTGCCCATTAAAGGAAGCGATGTGTGAGTGCTCTTTCCCACTCACCTTCTTTGGCTATTTCAGAAGCTTTTATTAGAATTCTGATGGCCTGTTTGTAATCTTTATTTTCCAGCATTCTGTCGGAGAGTAATCTGTAAGTCCTCAGGAGACTCTCGCAGGCCAACAAGTTGAGAAAGCGGCCTGTCTCATCCTTCCATATCCGCCCTTGCGTCAATTGATGGAATGCTTCATAATGCTCGGCAGCTTCCAGGAGCTGACCTGGAGAATAGAAGCCATTCATAAACATAAACCACAGGCCAGAACATGTTTTCAAAATTTTTGTGTACATCTTATGTTTTACTATTAAAGGGTGGGGAGGGGGCATAAAATAGAGGCAAGGATTTGTAAGCCTGAAGAAGACTTAAGCTGGAAAAGCAGCTACTACTTCCATTTGGACCTCAAATTTAGCACTGATTTTGGATGGACACCTGCTAGAAGGATGTACTCTGGCTGGTGGAAGTTGACTAGGATTACGGACGTTTTGAAAAAAGTGTGAACGTCCAGCAATAACTGTTAATGACAAGTCGTATGAGCCAACATTCATTTAATATCCCATATGCAAAGCAATGTTCTTTGTGCTTTATATGCATTTCTCCCTGAACAGTCCCATGGAAGAGATTCACGAGTCCATTTTACAGAAGAGAAAGTGAGGTTAAGAATTTTGCCCAAGATGGCAAGCCTGGTGGGTGAGTACTCCAGGCAGTCTGGTCCCAGAGCCTGAACTCACCACCATTCCCTGCACTGCTTCCCCGGCAGATGGCAGGCTTCATTCTCAAGGATAATCTAGGCATCTTCAGAAGGGTCACATCTGCTGCTACAAATTCAAATATTATGAGTCTTGAAACAACTTCTCAAAGTTTGACTGAACTTTCCAAGCAGGCACGTGTATACAGTATTCTGTTAAGTTCTGAATAATTAAAATGTAATTTAACTGCCTTCCTGGACTATATTTTATAATATAGTCCAAATAGATCTTCTTAAACCCAAAACTCTAAATTAGCTTTGAGCCGTTTCACTCCTTGAAGTGTGAGCAAGCCCATTTCTGGAAGAGTAGTTCGCAGCTCCGTGCTGTGGACTGTGTTTACTTGTGAATTGCCTTGTGAAAGGCTCACAATATCCCGTACTTGGTACGGGAGCTTCCTCACTGGAATCACCTGGGCTCGGCATTCAGGCAGCAGTGGTTAGGGTGAGCTGGCCAGAGCTCCTGTCTCAACTTCACTTTTCCTTTTCTGTCGTTTAGCCCCGGGCTAATGACTACCCTCCCTGTGCCTGGAGTCGCAGAATTCTTCTGCAAAATGAGATTATAGTGTAACTATTCGAGGTGCAGTTATGAGAAATTAATAGCTGATACAGAGTAGGTGCTCAATAAACATAGCTACTGTTATCAGTTGACAGTGATAATAGTTTTAAAAAATCCAACAGGTTGATTGAAATACAGGCACTAATTTTTTATATGTAAGTACAACGTACTCTTCCTGCAAAAACTGCAGTTGAGTCCTTATAACAATATAATCATGATTGATTAAATGAACCCTATTTAGGTCATATCGGGCTCAATGCATTTCCTCAGATAGGACTCACCGGATATCACAGGTTGGATATTATGGGATAGTGTGGCCACTGCCAAACGACTGTATATAGTTTCCCCTTATTTTCACACTGGATTTGTTATCAACATTACCAATATTAAAGTATGAAAGAATGCACAGATAACGAGTAGTGTTCACACAGAGACACAAAAGAGATGGATTCCAGTAGAGGCGTGGCCTGTCGGGGCACCCGCTGTGCCATGGCGAAGGAGGGTACATCAGCAGAGACACAAACATGATAAAAGACTACAGAGACACACATGTGACACTATTTGAGATAATTTCATGACATGGGCTGGTGCTCATGATACGGGAAAATATTGGAAAACAGCAGAAAACATTTACAAAACATTATCAGAATTATTTGGGTAATGGATTTCTTTTCTGCATTTATTTCTCTGTCATCATTGGCATTTTCTAACACTTTCTATCATCCTAATGTATTCCTTTGTAATAAGAACTACACAATAGAAGCTATTTTGAAAATAAGGCCTGATCCCTTTCCAATTTTGGTACAAATACTCCAGGTTGAAGTTTGCTGCTCTAATCTATCTTTGCATTTAACTGACCATTTTTCTCTACCTTCCACAAAAGCAGGCACAGCTTGTCATCTCTCTTACCAGAAACACCTTTCTCCAAATACCCACGACCCTCATTTTTTTCAAAACTCAAATGAAGCACTGACATATATGTGTGTTATGTTTCCTCTGTTAACTATATTTCTGCCTTGTAAAGCATAGCCCTGCATCCTTGGAAAGATGGATACAAGAGTTCTTTTTTTCTATCCAGCATCCATCTATTCATAAAGTCCAGACACCTATTTCTCTTTGGACATGTGACTTGGAAAGGGTGGGTACGGGGAACTGTGAGTAAACCAGATAGCTCCAGAAAAAACTGGGCATGCAAGGAAACCAGGAAGGCCCTAGCAACATTGATGATCACACACAGTCACCAGGGGAGAAGAGGGTCCGAGTTTAGGCTGTAAAATAAGTCACCGAGAATTCCAGGAGGTGAGCCAGGAGATGAAGCGCTGGATAACCCCACTAATTACAGCAATGTGCAAATGAGGCATAATGAAATAAATTAAATATGAGAGCTGACAGCCATGTTCAAGGTTTGATTTACTTGGGGGCCAAAAAGAGAGGTGGGGGAGGCAAGGAGAATGTAAAATGTGGGGAAAAGGAAGGTGGAGGAAATGGGGAGAGGGGTGGAGATAGGGAAGAGGGAAGGAAAGATAGGGACTGTGCCCTTGTATTCTATATAAACAGACTTCCCTTTGTCACTGATGCCATTAGGCATCCTGGACAGGCTGTCCAATCAGGGGTGAAGTAAGGAAGGTACTTGGTACATTGGTGTTGCTTGGTTACTATGGAAGTTGGCCTTGGAATGACTGAGAATAGTTGCTTTTGGTTGAGCTTGATTTTTGCTAGGGCTTTGGAACTACTAGTGCTTAGCCAAGGTTCTGATCTCAGAAGAGTCTACCTGAGTTCTCCGAGAGAGAGGGATCATGGTCCAAGATGTGCAGGTAAAAGAGAACAGGGAACTATTCTTTCCTGAGGGCCTGCTAGGTGCAAGTCAAAGGGAAGGCTCTCCTCTCCCCTCGCCATGCATCGCCTTATTCAACCTTAAAAAAAACCTGGTGAAATAAATATTCCTTTTCCACTGAAGAGAAAACTTGAGGTTCACAAAGGTTAAGTGATTCAAATACATAAAAGGCGATGTGTAGGATTGAAACCCAGGATCACAGAAAATACACACAGCTTCATTCCATCTCATCAAGTACTAGTCAACCAACTGAGTCAGGAATCTCCGGTAGCGTAAGTTCTATTCTCTGGACATAAATCTCTCAAGTTAAAAGTAATGCTCAAATCATCAGATTTCTAGTCTCTTCTGTTTTATAACTCTGTGCCTCTACTCCAGTGACCACAGATAACCTCTAACAAAAAAACACCGGTTTGCCACCTGATGTGCTCCTGATGGGTCCTTCTGAAGGAGTCAGAGGTATGACTGGCCATGTGACCTGCATGCAGACTCCCTGCTTCCCCTGAGCCAAGCAGTGACCCCTTTGGGGCACTGCCCCCCACCGTGGGGCACCTGGAGACCCTCAGGTGCCCCCAGCTGAGTCACCTGTGGCCATACCTGGCTCCTCCTGGTTCCACTTCCCCTCCCTGTGTCACTTTGCTGCAGATATGGTCCCTGGGGATGCTGATCAGCACCGTTTTTACACCGAGGGGCCCACCCAGAGGAAGTCGAGTTTTCCAGTCCTTCTCAGATGTAGGGATTCAGTTCTAAAATCATTTGGAGGCAAATAGGTCCGTAAATAAGCCAGGAGGGATTTGGTCCAAACGACCACAAGTGTACAAACGACTTGACTAAAACTGCTACAGGCTGGTCAGAATTGGAAAGTACATATTATAAAATAATATAATATTCAATTTAAAATATTAAAATAGATGTCTATACTATAAAGGGAGCAGAGTAATTTAAATATGCAACTATTTCCCTTTAAGCATGATTAACAGTGATAGGATTTCCATCCAATTTATATTTCCAACTGTGAATAGGGTTTGAAAGATTTTATTACTTTCTGCTAGTGACTCTGATATTGAGACTATATATTTATTAAGACATAATACATCTTTTGGCAAATTTAAGTTTAAGTTGAATATACCTGAGAGAAATACCACAAATGGTCATCAACAGAATGATGATCATTTTGACAAAACTAAATGTAAATATAAATAAAGGTCATGCACCAGGATTTCCAATTAAGCTTCCCTTTATAACTTCTTGAAAGTGTTCATACATAGTCTATCCTTTATCATCAAGCTTTTTGAAAAATAAATTTTAATACAGTAGAACCAGGCCATGTTCCAGGTTCTACCGTTGGTTTCACTGAAGGACAAGTGTCTAGATAACTGTCCATTTCTAGAATTATCAAATGCAAACATTACTTCCTATTGAGGGAGAGGTCAAAGAGAAGAATGATTACACCAAAGTACACAAAAATAAAAGTTAACTGAAATCAGGACAGAAAAGGGAAGCCCTGGGTACCATGCATAGACTTTTAAAACTCTCCTAAGGAGACACGAGCTCTCTCAGGTGCACCAGGAATCACCAACAAATCTCATCATCATGAGTAACATGGACCACAAGAGTGATCTCGACGAGGAAGACATACTACAGATTGCTCCCTTAGGTTCCCAGAAAAATACAGAGAGTCCACTAACATTTCAAGTGACTTGGGGAAGAAAATGGAGCCAAAATATTTTGTTGGACAGATCAGAGATGGCCTTCCACCAATACCATCAGTAATCAATTTATCGCAATAACATAAGAGAGTATCTGAAAGCACATCTTCCAGGAGCCACACCATGAAAAACTGTACAGAACAAGAGGATCCAGGTATGGATAGAAGTAGCCTAAACCTCAGGGCTTGGTTTTTCTTTAAACAATTACATGACATTTACATAAACAATAAAAAGGTTGGCACATAAAGGATGTATATTTCTTTTGTCACATAAAGGAAAGTGCTTTCAAAATAAAACTACAAGAAAGGAGTTTCACTTTACCTAAAGCGCACACAAACATGGAATCTATTTAGCTATTTATTTAAAAATACAAACGAACCCCAAGCAATGCTGTAAACTGCAAGATTTCATGGTAGGATGCTAAGACAAACACTACATAGAAAATAAGAGAAAATAAGATTTTATATATTTGGGTATTATCCAAGTTGTTGCTTGCCCCTCTTCCCCACACACCATCTCTGAAAGTTTATAGATATTTGTTGTATCACAGCAGATGTCTAGAACAAATATTAAGCAAAGAAGAATGTATATGATCTCTCCCATTTTAGTTTTTTTTAAAGTAGGAAGATTGACTAGATATTAACACAAATGGGTTTAAATGTGAAGCTGCCATAAAAGCAGGAACATAAATGTAATTCTCCCAGCCGCTATTTTGATGCACATTTTTGATTCCATGAATATTTTATGAAATGGCCCAAACTAAAGCCATATAACATTCCTGCATTACTGATGCTTGCGCCCGTAAGCTACGAACATTAGAGGCATGATTGAGTGCATTAAAATGAACTCATTCAGCAGTGCATTGATTACGTGAAGGGGGAGGGAAAAGAAAAAAAGAAAAAAAAAAAGAAGTTGCTCCACTTAAGAAAACAGCACACAAATCTCAACTTCGCAGTATAATAAGGGTGAAAGCAAGTTTGAATAAAATGCTATTTCATAAATAAAGGGCGACTCTGTCTGGACCTGACATTCATTAGGCACGATGTTAATTACGTCCAAAGATGGCCCCTGGGTTTCTTTTTTTTTTTTTGTTCAGGTAATTTAAAATGTCACAATCTCTAAGATGCTCAGACTGGCCTGCTTTAGCTCCATGCATCAGCATTTCTGAAAGTAGCTAATTATTTCCTTTTCTATCAACTTGTACATTTGCCAGTAAAAACAATGCCACAGAAACAACTGCAGGAGAATAACTTGACAGGTCTATAAGGCCTATTTCGTCAGCAGCACTCCTACAAGTCTGAAGCGTATTTAGTTTTAAATTGCGCACATTTGTTGAGGAATTGAGGGAAATATTCCACTTTAGTTTAAAACAGCAACCTAAAGGAACAATAAAGCCTTATGTATATTACATTGCATTTTAATCTGGAGCTGCTGGACATCTTTGGCAGTAAGTTACTGTTCTGCCCAGTGTAGACATAAAACCTGCTAGAAGCAATATTGAATAGTAGCAGGAAGAGAAAAATGTTATTGCCTTTTTGTAAAAACAAAAGACACTGCGTTCCATTTCAGTTTAACTGCACGAACATTTTATATCATCTTTAGGTTTTTACATTCAACTGGGATAATTATAACAGCACTACACACGCAGAAATGGTGAAGGGTCTGTCACACTTCGCAGTGGTAACTATCACTTTCAAGGGTTTCTCTCTTGTCAGAGGAGATTTTTTTCTACATTACGACCCACTGCGCAGCACCGCAAAATGGGATGCTGGGAAACGCAGATTTTGTTCTGTAACTCAATAGCATCCCTAATAAACCAGGAAGAAAATGTGCCCATAACTTTTGTAGCTACTTTGGGATACTTAGAAGAAATTTCAGATGCTATTTAGAAAATGAAATTCTTTCTTTAGCATTTTGAAGCAAAGGCTTCAGGTGGCCATTACAGGAATGCCGCCACACCCTGTGAAAGAGTATAGACACTAAACCAGACAACCAAAAGGGCCCTGGGGGGACAGACGTGGGAGAAACTCACCCAGGGATTTGTTACTGTTGTTGGCAATGCCAGGAAGTTGATTTTTAAAATACAGAAGATTTGTAGAGCAGTGGAGGGTTGGGGGACTGGGTGAAGAGATGAAAAGATTAAGAAGCACAAGTTGGTGGTTACAAAATAGGCATGGGATGTGAGGGCCCCACATAGAGAATATAGCCAATAATACTGTAGTAACTATGAGCCTGGTGCCATGTGGGTACTGGAAATATTGAGGGGGACATTTTGTAAACTGAATGATTGTCTGATCACTACGCTATATACCTGAAACCAATACAAAAATAAATAAAATCCAGAAGATTTCCTCGGATCCCTACAATATTCTGTAGAAATTATTAATTGTTCTTGTTTGTGACTTTAGATAGCTGAATTGTGGTCAGTGATGGAAACCTTGAATGATCTATATTCTAATAAACTTTATGCAGGTGGTTTCTACCCAAGTTTTGTAATTTCTAAGAATTAAGCATTAAATAACTTTGCTCTTAAATGTTCATAACTGGAAGTATCGAGATTACTCAATTTTTCTAAATGTGAAACATTTGTGTAATGTATAAACAGGAAATTAACACTAGCCATTAAAACTTTGCAGGACTCATAGAGTTTACTATTATCCTTGAATAGAAAATTGTTTTTGTTTGCTGGGTTTCACCTCATCTTAAAATACTAAGTTAAAGGTGTTGACAAGCATTAAAAAATCTGAGGAGAAATAAAGTCAATATTGGCATTAGATCAACTAATGCATTTATATTGCTCTGGAATTAACCAATAATGTAATTCTTACTTGAATTACATATGACTCAAGATTTTAAATAAACTACATACTGATTGTGTGTATATGTTTATATGAGCAAAGTGAAAGGTATGAAAGCACATATACCAAAGTATGGGTGTTGATTAACTTATAGAAGTTGGAGGTGAATGAGGAGAGTGTTAACTTTTCTCCTATCCATGAAGGTTTTGATGGAAAATAAGCAGGTGCTACTTTGGATATGACAAAGCCTAACAAACTGGCAATAATCTATTAAGGTGAGTGTGGGGGAGAAAATAGCGTTAGCTAAGCACTTACAGCGCCTCAAGCAGGACAGTAGCTGCTGTACCCGTTTGTCAGCGTCTACGTTTTAGAAAGGAGGAAGACAAGAACCTCGGTGTTCTCTTGCCTAAATTCCCTACCAAGCAGGTGGCAGAGCTGATACCCACAGACCAAGGGGCTTTACTTCCTGAAGCTGATCCTGCTTTAGAAACTGTGTCCAGAGTTTGACTTAAAGGCAGACACCACAGTTTGAACTTCAATAACATGATATAATTGGACCACTCACTCCCTTTCTTGAGGGCTCAGAATGAGGATAACAATGCCAACTTTGGGGTGTGGGTGTGAGGAGCATGACATCAACTGTGCTGGCACCATTCGGAGTGCCTGGCACTTCTCACACAGTCAGTAACTTCGAGTGCCATGTTATCTATGACTTGTCCAGGTTTGCCATTTGGAGCAAATCTGGATGGGCCTGCTATTGTGGAATGCTTTAACATCTCAGCAGCACAGGACACCATCACTTACTCAAATTAAGAGCCAGAGGAGGCACTAGTTTGAAACGGTACACTTCACCCAACTTCCATCCAACACTCCTGCCCACTGCTAGTCAGTGGCACCTCTGGAGGGACACTCTGGGGCAGCACTGCTTCCCAGAGCATCAGGGGGAAGCCTGCCTCCGGAGCAGCTTATTCAGAGTGCCGAGAGCTGCAGGCTCAGCACGGCTATCCCAGACCCACTTGCGGAGTTTGGGAAAAAGAGAAACCTGCTGCAGAGCAGACCCCTCCGAATGAGGCTTCCTCTCTGCACTGCACCTTAAGCAGTAAATAATTAAAACACCCTGAAAAAGACAGGTAAGATACAACAGCTCTGTGCAGCTCTGTCAGTAACACGGACATGAAAGAAAGGGGGAAGAAAATGAATTTTTTAAAAAAAGGCAGTGAAATAATTCATTTGAAGCTCTAATAAAGTTTCATTTGCAGTCTTGTTTAAAGATGTATCAGACTTTAGGGATGTAACCTAATTACATCTTTATTCTAAGTTCCATTCAAAGATCTTGGACTTTGATTCTTTAACACAGATCAAACATGGAATAAGTTTCTTGTGGCTATCAATACTTTAAAAGGATCTCTTGATTAAATATTATAAGGTCTTATGAACAAGTACATTTGGTAGATGGAGAATAAACTGACATACCCCAAAAAGTGACAATTAATTTATATAGAAAAAGCAATGCTAATTTACTTAATTTGTGAAAAAAAACTTTTAAATAGTCAATTTACTTTTATTCAAACACAAAATGATCAGCTTCTAATGCCAATCTAGCCAAAGGCACCTTAGAAAATAAGGTGAAAACGTATACTAGCAGCCTCTATACGGTATTACCTTCATGGATCTAGTTTCCCTACAGAACCATCCTCTCCATGGACAATCTAGATGGGTTACCACCTGATGCTTCTGTGACGTGGTGTCTAAACCAAGACAGTCATTCAGCGTCTATCAGCTATCACGAACTTGGTCCCTCTGTATGAATTTGTAGGTTTCTAGGTTATATCTTTATTCAAAGCTTTTGTCCCACACATATTCAGCTTCCCTTCCTACCTGAAAACCAATTAGCAATTCAGATTCCCCCCCACTTTCCTACTTCATTAATAGTAGGATTCAATCTACAGTGGTTCTTGAATCACCACTATGATTTCCTACCAACTGTTAAAACCTTCTGCCCATTCCTATACTTTTGAATTCAGTGGATTTTTTAAAATTAGCTGGTTTTTCTCCATTTAGAAAACAGCACGCGCACAAGGTCACCTGCTCTAGCACAGCGAAGGGGTACGCGAGGCCAGGTGCGCCCCCCTCCACGCTGCTGCAGCTACTCGCTTCTCCAGGGGCCGCCTCGGTTGAGATGAGACAACGTGTTTCTGATGGGCTTTAAATCCTCTCAACAGCGCTTACATCTCTATTAATTTTTAATAAAATGAAAGAGAAAATAACATACCACACTAAAAACTGATATATCCTTTGCATTTCTTTTAGTTATTAAGGCTGTTTTTCTAATAAACTGGCAAACATTATTCCAGGACAAATAAGAAATTACCATGAAACTTCTATTAATTGTGATGTGGCATCTTTGATATTAAAATCTTTGATGGTATCACTGTATTTTAATCTTTTTTTTTGAGAGTTGAATATTGTGATGATAAACTTCATTTAAAATGTCAAGGAATAAAAATATTCACCAAATGAAGTCATGTTTATAATGGAATAGAGACCAAGGTCAAAAGCCAAAACTCTAGGAAAAGATTGTTTATAGGAGGTAACGGGAGTTTTTAAAAATCTCCTTATATTATTTTAGGTAGTGTCCAGTGAATCACCACCCTACCACAGATGTTTTATCTGTCAGACTTCAAAACGAAGGAACATGCATTCTGCACACATTGGGTCATAGCACTCTACTATTATTATATTTCCCTTTGTCCCCTGAAATAGTATTTCTTTTTAAGTGAAGGAAGATCACTGACACCATATTGAACGTGGGTTGGTCTCCTGAGGCTGCCACTACAAAGTACCACAAACTGGGTGGCTTAAATAGCAGAATTCACCCTCACTCAGTTCTAGAGGCTGGAAATCTGAAATCAAGAGGTTGGCCGGGGTGGCTCCTTCTGAGGGCAGTGGCAGAGGATCCGTTCAGGACCCCCTCCTGGTTTGGGGCAGCTTCCGGTGTTCCTGGGCCAGGAGATGGTGTTCTCCATACACCTTCACTTCACTCTTCCCTCTGGGCATCTCTGCCTCTCTGCCCAATTTCTGCCTTTTTTGTGAGGACGCCAGTCATATCATTAGGGCTCACCCTAGTGACTGCGTCTTCCCTTGATCCTCTGCAAAGACCCTGTTGCAATAAGGTGACTTGACAAGTTTTGGAGATTAAGAATTAGACATCTATTGGGGGCCCACAAATCGACCCTCAACAGATGAGACAGGAAGTTCTCTCTGGAATGAGTAAACAGAAAGCACCAGCACTGAATACGACGGCTGTCCTCATCTGGGCAGCATGGTTCCTGTGAGCTGGCGGCACCGACCCTGGGGAAGCAAAGCAAAGCGTGTGGCCCCCTGGTGAGGGTCTGTGAGCCGGATGGAAAGTCTTCCTCCACCAGCAAAGGGATGGCTGGGATCACAGATGTGGTTACAGTGAGGTCCACGTGGGAGCCCAAGCACATGGCAAGTCTGAGGTCAAGGCAGAGGGGACAGGGCAGAAGGATCAGGCGGTGTGTGAGGACAGTCCTAAGAGGCTTCACTGAAGGAGACGCTCATTTGAAAAAATAACTGTGCCTCCAACCAGCCTAATGGCCCGGACGGCTGAACACGAAAAACGTGTTCTCACACACAGGGGGAGGGCTGGGGCTTGGAGGAGTTGGCTCAGTCACTGGGGAAGCTGTTACAAGACCAATGCTTTGTTTTCCTTGCATCTCCTACACCCCTCGATTAGAGACCGTCTACTAGCCCTGATATTTAAAGGCAAGCAGAGTGGAGAGTCTGCCCGTGGCTCTGTTCACTGGCCAAGTGGGGCTGGTAGAATGCCCTGCTTCTTCCCAGAGTTGGGGGACAGTTATAGGAACAGCCCCTCACTCAGTTGCAGTGCCTAGCAAGAATTCTTCCAAGACTGAGGTTTGATCCGCTCTTACTTTAACTCACTGATTCTCTTCTACTTTGATCCACTCTTGAAAACATCTAGTCTTTGGATGTAGAATTTCTTTTGTAGCTTAGAGTCTTGCTCATAGTCCTTGCTTTGTCCTAGCTCTTAAAGGTGTCCATGATCTCTTTATGTTAATAGCCTTCTTTATGCAGAATTTAAAGATTTAAGAGGCAAGGGTTAACTTGTCCAGCTCTGGTCCCATGTAGGCTGGTTTTCTGGAATATAAGATAGGCTCTAAGAAGGTTCCGAGGAAAGGAGTTGGCACCGTGCTTTGAAGGAAATCGGTCCTGACCTATTGCAAGGCTGAGCCCCCAGTCCCCCACTCCTGACACAGGAGAGGCAGGTGCTCTATAGACTATGAATGCCGGGGTGACAATCTTACTCTTTGTATGCTCCATACCATAGCTGCGACCACAGGTAGAGACCGCAGCCCTCTCCCACCGGCCCCTCTGCTGATCATTCCCCAGAAGAGGCTGCACCACCTCAAATCAGGAATGCTGAGCTGGCAGGACATGCCTGGTATCAAGGCTCTGCCACATCATACTGCTATTCTGTCTGGCCCCCGTCACACCAGGAATTGGACAATTCATCCCTGAACATACAGCATCCAACAAAGGAGCAGTGGGAGGCCAACACACCTGCTACTGCTCCTGTCTCTGGAAGTTGTCTCCAAGCAGCGCTACTCCCACAGGCCTGCTGTGAGTGCTGCTGACCAATTACCTTGTTAGCATGGCAGCCGTCCCAGCAAACTGGGTGTCCATCCAGGCCCTAACCAGGCCTTCTGGAAGCAAGTCAGGGGTCTGGAGATAGATTAAAGACCAACCCTGCGGTGGGAAGAGTGGTGGTGGTGTTGCGGTCAGCCTTCAGGGTGACAGTTGATGACTGACAGTCGTTCCGGTGTGTCTTCACAACACTGCCCTGCCACCGGTGCCCTCTAAGGCCTGGCAAACCACACCAAAACAGACTATCCAGAATCTTCCATGTCAACAATAATCCTAAGACCTGAACTGAGCAAGCTAACCAGGACAATTCTGCCTTTCTTCAGTCATTGGGAGAACTGGGAATCAATGCTGTAGATCCCCGTGAGCTTTAAATGGATCCCTGTGCTAACGTCACAGATACTGGCTTTCTGAGCTGACTGATGCACACTTCCTGAGCTGTGGTGACAAGGGTCTCCCCACCTGTCTTCAGTGAACGTGGTCAGCATCCTGGGGCTGTCACCTGACATCTAGTTCCAATCGTCCTCCTGATCGCCCACAGGCAAGTCTGGACTCAAAACTCAGAGGGGTTGAAATAGAATAGGTTGCTTCCAGAGTGAGGAAGAATACTTAGAAGCCACCCATTGGAAGTGGGGCAGGAGGAACAAGACAAAAAGCAGACAGAAATTCAGGGTTACCTCGTCCAAGACTGATGCCTCTCCAGGATGGCCTCCCAGAAAAGAGACTGGCTTTCTGCAGTGCTCCATGGGAACCAGCTAGTCCTTAGCACTATTAATTCCATCAAAGTCCATTAATTTGATCAAAGGTAAAGTTTGGAGCTAGACTCTAACTCATTGGAAGGGGAAGAAGGAAAGGTTCTCACAGTCGTTCCACTGTAAATGCTGATGTGGTCAACAGCACACCAGTTTACCAGCCCCCAATAAAGCTGCAAGGCTTGGACCCCAGGCCCTCAACGGTGCCAGGGGAGGGGCTGGTGCTGCACCCAACCACAAATGCTGACCTGGCAGGAAGGGACTGAAGTTAAGGTTCTGACACATTTTCATGTTATTATTGCCACGGCTCCAGATCACCAGGCGAGGAGCCAGTGCTTCTGCAACCATGTCTTTTAAAAAGCCCCCTCTCTCCAAGGGTCTGACATCTGGCCCTGCCAGACCTCCAAATGGGCACAGCTCCTAATGATGCAGTGTCTGAGTGCTTTCTCCAATGACCACTCATCCTGTTCATATGATACAATCCTTACAAATAGTTCACAACTGTGACTGAAGATAGAGCCACCAATTTGCTACAAGGGTTTGTCAGTCTGTGACTACACCATGTCTGCTGCCCGGGCTATTGTCAAAATATCTGGCCTGAAGAATGAGACTGCCAGCCCTTGAGTCAGCGGCAACCAGGCCACACTGTACAGGAGACCCCATCTTTAACAGAAGTGGAAGTAGAACCTGTCTGCTATGCTTGACTCTGGCCAGGGGGCTCGGAGTGAGGCTCTGGTCACATATGTGCCAGTGGGCTGAACGCTGGCCCCGACTGCACTCAGGTGTCCAGTCCCTGTGAGTGTGGCTTCTGCTCAAGTTCATTTGCTCCATGTTCCCTCAGGGTGCTGGAGCCCTGCCCTGGACCACAGCCTGCTCGGCTGGGCCCTGACAACCTGCCTTTGCCATCTGCCGGCTGGTATCCTGCTCTAACCTGAATGGGCACCCCTGGAATCAGGATGCTGCCACCTGCCCCTGAGCACAGCTGCCACCTAGCTGTTGCTGTGGGGTCTCCATTAGCTTGTCTAGACCAATCAGATCAGACGTGCGGAAGCTACAGCACCGTCACCTCAGGGGGAATCCTACAGCCAGGTGAGTCCCCATTCTGCTCCAGCCACATATTCCTGATAGTCCTGGTTTCCCATCCTCACGCAAATCCTACCCCAGATTATAAAAGCTACACAGATCATTTTCACCATTGCTAGGTACATCCATACTCATCTCTGGAATTTTCATCAACACCAAATCAGTCACGTTATCCACCAGGCAATTAAAGCATGACTCTTGGGGCCCACGAATTAATAAGGCCACAGAAAAGAGATTTAAATCTGACAAAACAGTAGTTGTACAACAAAACAACACAACCTAACTTAAAAATAGTTTCATAGTTACAGCATTCTGTTTACTGGGGAATAACGGCGCATTCTGTTGTACTATAGGAGGACATCTAACTGTGAGTGAGCTAAGGATCTCCCCGCAGCAGCCCTGCCCTGATCACAGTTCCCAAACTCATCCTCTCTCCCAGCCACTGAAATGATGCGGGCAACACAGTGCCATGGTTACCAATCACAAAATTAGAAGTCACTAGATATTTTTTGAATGTGTAAATGGATGGATGGATGGATGGAGCAATGAATAAGTCCTCCAACAGAAATACACTGAGAGATTTTTATTAATCAGAACAAAAAACAGGAGTTGTTGTTTAATAAGCATTGCCTTTCGATTTTGCAAGATAAAAAAGTTCTGAAGACTGGCGGTACAGTAATGTGAATATACTTAGCACTATGAAACTACACAGTTAGACACAGTTAAGATGGAAAATTTTACTACATACTGTTTTTACTATAGTAAAAGAAATTTAAGAAATCAAACCAGATATTAAAATGAGAAAAAACACTTTTAGAAAGATTTAGAATATACTCATTGATAGTTGCCTGAATCTTACTAGGACCACTCCTGTAAATTTTCATCAGTGCGCCCCTAACTTCTTCAGCCCTTCTTTTCTGATATTATTTCTCCTTTCTTTTGTTGACTTCTCTTCTGGGACCACTAACTGGCAATTTGATTATATATGATTTGTTATCATAAGTGAAAGAACTGGATGGCTTATTCCTGGCAATCATAAGTGAAAGAATAAGTGAAAGAATTGCTATAAAAAGAAAGCAAAAAAATTATTTCATTCATTTGGGGGTTTCCTAGAGTAGAGAACAAGAGCTACTAAGTTCTATTTCCGTATATAATTTTCAGGGATTTTTATAATTGGCTCATCATAGAAGTAAAGCAATTCTTTGTTTGCATGGATCAGTGGCTATGAGCACAGGCCCTAAGCTAGCTGAGTAGTGAAGACCAGCTCTACCACTCACCAGCTTAACCTCTGTGTGCCTCAGTTTCCTCGTTCTCTAAATGAAGATACTTTTTAAAAAAGATTTTATTTATTTATCTTTAGAGGGGAAGGGAAGGAGAGAAGGAGAGAAATATCAATGTATGGTTGCCTCTCATGAGTCCCCTGCTGGGAACTGGCCTGCAGCCCAGGCATGTGCCCTGACTGGGAATTGAACTGCGATCGTGTGGTTTGCAGGCCTGAGCTCAATCCACTGAGCTACACCAGCCAGGGCATAAAGATACTTTTTAAAAGCTTAAAAATGTATTTACCTCACCTGTGAAATGGGAATAGTTATTTTCAAAAGCTTAAGCAAGAATTTTACTTTATTTAAGCAAAAGCTTATTCCATTTTTACAAATTTAAAAACAAAACTCTATTTTTAACAATAGGCTAAAAGTTAAAAAATAACTTCTTAAATTTTAGTAACAGCTCTTCAGTGCATAATTTTATGATCACCTATGATGCCCACATTCAAAAAATAACCATTGTTAACATGGTGTATGGTACATATCAAACATAATATTTTATATTGCATTTGTGTCTTATTTTTTCGTTTAATGTATCATGGGCATTTTCTCAAATTGATACATCTTTGGAGTTTCCTATCAATTTAGAATAAAATCCAAAGTCCCCACCCTGTCCTAAAAGCACCAGCATGATCCCAAGTCTCCTGGTCTACCCTTAGCTCCTCTCTTTCCAGGTCCTTGCTCACTGGGCTCCAGACACACTGGCCTTCCTGCTCAGCACGCACTTGCCTTTGCCCTTACAATGCCCTCTCTGTAGGACTTTTCCTCCAGACTTTCACAAGGCTTCATCGCTCCCACACTTCATTCATGTCCCACCTTCTAACAGGTGAACACCCTATGTCAAGTAGCCACCCTGTCTCTCCCTCTGCCCTGTTTTACTTTTCACCTTATCACACTTACCACTACTTCCCATACTATTAGTGGGTAAGGCCCGTTGGTCCCAGTGGAGTGTAAGTGCCATGAGGGCCAGGACTTGTCTGCCTCGTTTACTGTTTTATCCCCTGGCACTAGGTTCTGAACAAACCCTGGTTGAATGGACAAACGAATGGAATTTTGGAATTTTGGACAAATGGAATTTTGCTCTAGTTTGTCATTCCATGACTGCACAGAACTCTGTTGCAAAGATGTTGCTTACTATACTTACCCTACTTTGAGATATAAACCATACTGCAATGGGCATGCTTAAACACATTCTCTTAAATACTTGGTGACGGTTCCTTCAGGGCTAAGTTAGTGCAGCAGCTTCCCAACTACCCCCTCTTCCTCTTTTTGCTCCTCCCACAGGCTACGCCACTGCCAGGCCAGTATTATGTCCCACTGCTTTCCCTTCCTGGAACGCACAGAAGCGTGGGCCCAAACTCTGCGTGCTGGCCTGTCCTTATTTGGCTTTTGCACTCTTAGGCCCCGTCGCTGTGCAGAAATATATTTTCCACTCTAAACAATTTGCTCCTCCTATTGGTTCCTCCAATCATTTACTCTACATAGTTCCCCCTTAATGAATATATTCCTGTTTGTTTACTGACCCAAATGATGGCTATCTTCCAGGTCCCCAGCTACCCCTGCTGATCCCATCATTCCTTCCTTGAATCTAGTCTGCATAAGCACTCACTTTTCTGCAATTTTTCAAAACTTTTCTGCGCCTTCCTGCATCCACCACTTGAGATGACCCCAGCTATCTGCCATGTTCTAGCACCTACTATAGATTACAACGTGCAATTCTGTGAAGCATAAAACCCTCTTCTTCCCCTTTCTCAAAGTCCTATACAGCTCTCACCACAAAACACTAAGTATTTTCTAATTTACTTGATTTGGCAAAATCAAAACTTTTGTGGAAAATGAGATAACTTTTTGAAGAAAGAAAGAGAATTAGTCATGACAAAATATTATATTTTTCTCTCTGTATGTATATTCTACCCATTATCCTTACATGAACAATTCTTAAATTTCTGCACGCCATCCTTATTAAACCACCATACCAAATATGTTTCTGATTATTTTTTGTTGTTGTTTTAGACTTTGGCTTGTCTTAAGATAACACTAATAACAATTAAGTTATTTTTAAAGGAACATTTCTTTCATGCACTATTATAAAATCACAATGGGGCAGTATCTGAGTTATACAGAATTTTTGGGGGCTTTTATGTGGGGAATACGGGCACTCAGGAAATCACAGTGTTCCTTTTCTCCCTTATTTTTGTGCATGAGAAATCAAGTGAAAATGCACAGAGGGCCCTGAGAAAGGCAAACAGTTCAGATGGTGCAGAGCGGGTATGTGAACGCAGGGCGCGTGCGGGGCCAGGGGGAGGAGCCTTCTCACTGCCATGCTTCGGCAGAACGCCAGGCTTGCACGCGAGCAACAGGGGTGGCACGCGAGCAACACTGAAGGTGAGTCTACAAGTCACACACCCCTTGGCTTCTTCATCTCGGCAACTTACATTTTTATACCAAAGCCTCGGGTCTTTTTCTCAGGCCCCAGGGGCTTTCCGGTTGTCTGGACTCTGACCCTCCAAGGCGCCCAAGGCAGCTGGGCGAATGGGCACTCACCATCTTCCTCGAAGAGGAGTCCCATGTGTCCATGCGCCTGGGCTTCTTTCTTCCCGCCATCAATTTTGATCAGTTGGGCGATCTGAAAACATCGCTCATAGAAGTGGTTCCTCACCCACTTGTCTTCAGAATTATTGAAGTAACAGGCCAGAGCATACAAGTTATTATAGACATCTTCAAAGTACCCTTCAAAGAGAGAAAAACATCATATGCTAAATTAGAAAAATGTCTCATGACACATCCCTTCAAATGGCAAATCAATATACTGATGTTTATTTTCTATTTGTCCTTAAAACATGATTAACAATTTTAAAAATCAAAATGCAAAAATTAATGTGTATTATTAAAATAGCTACATTAATTAAAGAATGAGCCCATGAGGAAAGCAACAAAAAAATCTTTCCAAAAACTTAGAACATGTTAGAAATAGACATAGTCTTTGGTTGAAGCATTGGACTTTATATGAGACAAAAGACAATAGTATCTATTAGCAGTGCTTTTGAAAGAAATGAGTATGTGGTTATTAACAAATACTTTTCCAGCCCTGGCTGGTGTAGCTCAGTGGATTGAGCGTGGGCCTGCAAACCAGAGGATCGCGGTTCGATTCCCAGTCAGGGCACATGCCTGGGTTGTAGTCCAGTTCCCTGCAGGCCAACTCCCGGCAGGGGACACACGAAAGGCAACCATACATCGATGTTTCTCTCCCTCTCTCCTTCCCCTCTAAAGATAAATAAATAAATAAAATCTTTAAAAAAAAAGAGTCCTTTAAAAAAAAAACAAAAAAAACTCACAAAATACTTTTCCCATGGAAGAATTAAAAAGCATGTAGAGATTCTAGAGAAAGCAATGTTTCTTAACTATAACAAAAAAGGTAATGCAAATGAAGAAATTAGTTGGAATACGAAGATAGCGAGGTTTTTCACTCACAAGCAAAACCGTCACGAGGCTTCAAGAGAACGAGGATGGCCCCACAAGCTGCATACACTCTATAGCAATGTTGCTCGCCATGCAACTTACTAGCAATGTTAAGAAAGAGTGAGTTTCTATCCTTGTGTTCTACGAGTACCTTTCTCTGCTGAAAATGCATTAGTACTAGTCGTCCCCCCACTCAGACAGTTACTAGTTTTTTAGTTGTCAGTGTCCTGAAGTTCCCCCTTTGCCCTGAAGTGGCACCTAACTTATCTGTACCAAAAAAAAAATGTATTAATATATTGTGAATCAGTCTTATGAATCCCGCTGCCATTAATCATAAACTCGAACAAAAACATCGGGTGCTAAGAAATTGTGCCTCGTTCCTGTAAACTCCATTCTTTGGTGAACGGGAACGAAGTCGCAATCCTTATGCCTTTTTGCATTTGTGCTGAAAGCACAGTTGTGAATCTGTGGGTTCTGGGTTACCTTTCCGAGGATTTTTTTTATCACATCTATTATTGTTTACTGATATACTCCTGAAAGGATTACAATTATGAAAAATGTTTGTACATGGCCCACTACCATTGCTGTGAGATTAAAATAGAAATGCTTAGAAAAATTGAAGCTAGGCTGACTATAGCAAAGGGTAACTTTGAAAAACTGCACGTAAGTCACTCCAAAGTATCAAAAGAAATTTCTGAAACCTGCATCATTCTTTTTCATACATTGCTTCCTAATTCCATAGGAAATGAAGATTTAAAGTAAAACAACAAAATTTCTCCCCGTCACCCTGTTTTTGGAGGAGCTGGGAAGTCTAGAGAGTCATTCTGCAACTGCCTAGGTGAAAAGTGGAAAACAAGCTGGGTCATTTAGTTAAAAAACAAGAACTCTCATCTCAGAACTGACTTCTTCTGTTATCTGTCTTTCATTCTGAATCTTCCACCGGAGGTGACTAGGGCACTAAAGTCTGTTTTGTAATATTTTATGTTCTTTGTCTCATTTAGTGATCAAGGAGTTATTTTTTAAAGGTTGGAAGTAAAATACTTCATATCTGCCATTTTAAAAAGTTATATAAAAAGCTTTTAAAAATATATGCTGTGCTTGAAATAATTTTCCTTTTTTAGTAATTAAATCTTAATAGAAAAACATTTTTAACATTTCATAAATGAAGTTTTGTTATTTCTTTTTAGAATGAGTTATATGAGCTATCAAGATTGCATATTTAAAGACTAATTGATGTTAACCTATTAATAGTTAATAGCTTAACTAACTTCACTATTAACTAACTTAAAATAGTTAAGCTGTTTTATATGGAAAAATGAAGTTTTTCCAGAGTATTAAATATAAAGGAGTATATTCAAGTTTTTAATCTTTGTGCAATCCAAATACATGGCCTCTACCTTTTCCATTATAAGCAGACTCTAAACCCTCCTTAAGTTGTTAGCAGGTATGTTTGATAAGATGAAAATCAATTTTATTGTTGGTTTATTATTTAGGTCAGTATTTATGATGCTACCTAAGAAGGAGATTCCATGATAAAATAAATTCAGATGCTGCTCTTGTTAATTTCCCCTTTTCAGTGAACCACAATAAACATCGGCATGTTAAAGGCTTTGATAAGTCCGCAATAAACCAACCTGCTTACATTAATGTTAGTTTGCATAGTGGTTCTCCAACTTATTTCACCAGACAATTATTTTTTGTTTGCTTTGCTAAAACCTACGAACATCCAGCAGAGTCATGCTTTCGTAGACTCTACCCTGAGTATCTGAGGTAAATGTTGCCAGAAAAAGAATGCTGCTTAACCCTTGACAATAATTTAAAGTCAAGTGCAAATAACATTGAAGTTATCTATTGATCCAGTTGCCATTACCATTATTGCCATCCCTTCTCTAGCCCCATGGGGCACGGGGCCCTAATCTTCATGTTACAGATGGTACAGAGGTCACTCACAACAATGGGTCACAAAAGAAATATTGCTGGGGACAAAGAAATACTTTAATAAATGGAAAACAATCCAAAAAAGCAATGACTACCTGACTTTAAATACCTCTTTGCTATAAAACAGAAAACGACATTTTGTAAAATAATTTAAATAAGTCTAGGTTCTTGCTCCATAAGTCTTAAGAGACAGAACTGGCCCCAGACACCTATTGTGAGTGCCACAGCTTTGATGAGATGAACTTCACAGTGACTCTGGATGGCCAGTTGCTCCAGTGAGAAGAAATGAGGATGATCAGAGATACGCTCCTTCAGGACAACTGTCGCAGGTCCCAAACCATATGTGAGGAGTACTGAGGTACCATTAGCAGATTTCTACAGACTAGACAAAGTGTGTGTGTCTGTGTGTGTGCATTAAGATTTAGGATTAATTCCAGTTAGTAAGAGTGAATGCAACCCTGCCCATTTCCTGGGACCGTTCTGGGAAGAGCTGGGACAAGTAACAATTTCCCCCAATAAAGTTTATGTGTTAGTAAATATGAAAAAAGGAAAAAATTTAAAAAATATGCAAATGTTTATATATCCTTCAACTGAAGTATTTCCAATAATAGTTATTGCAGTAATTTTAATAGTTCAAACAAGCAAAAGCCACTGCATTTTGAAAAAGATAACTCTATGGAGGAAGAACTGAGCAAGAGGTAATTTCATTCCATTTAACAAATGCAACCTTGGTTACCATGAATATATAATGTACCACTCAGTAAAGAAAATATTTATTGTCATAACTTACTCAACATGTATAAGACATTCATTATTATGAAATTCGGACTCTATTTTGGGGATTGGATAAACATTTTTTATTTATATGTATAGTTACTTTTCCTTAATAAAAGTATAAGTGAAATGATTTCCGCCTTAAAATAGACTACTTATCATTTAGTTTCTTTATAATTACAAAATGCTTATGATAAGTTTCTCAGAGTCATGACATCTTACAAAGTGATATATTTGGCTCATATTTATTCTACTCAAATGAAAGCCTCAATTGAAAACATTTAGTGAGTATGATGAATTGACATGAAAAAATGACCAGTGGGCAAATTCTATCTTGATCAAGTCTATGTTCAGTGTAAATACCACTTCAGAATTTGGGACTGGTATTACTGTGTAAGTTTTTTTACAACAGCATTTTTATTTACAACAGTTAATTTCTTGAGAAATTATGTGTAAATCACATTTTAAAATTCACTAAAGTGTTCTATTTTTTAAGTCAATCCTACAATTAAATGCTTTTCATAATACAAGTAACCACCTCCTGTCTATCCACCCCAGTTCACTTACGGTGCTGGTGGTAGGGTTTTGTGCACCTCATATTTGTAAGTCAGGTCGCGAGCTGATGAGAAGTACATATCAACTTTCCTGCAGAGGCTGAAGGACTCCTGCTACCCTTCAGATTTCCCCATTGGAGCATCAGTAGCAAAAAGTTGCCTAATATTTCCTCACAGAAAGGCCTGAAGTGGAATGTCGACACCGTTATGCTGGGGCCTGAGCTTCTCTTTCTGAGCCCTCTGATATTTTCACACCAAAAGTTGAAAAGAATAATTTTGTGTCAGATTCTAGGATTTCCTGTCTTTGATTATATAAAGTGACTAATTTCTAATATGTAGCTAAGAATTACTTATGGCAGCAATATTGGCATTGTAAAGAGTGAAATATTTTGTTCAATACTTGAAACAGAGAGACTTTCAGGAAAACATATTAGGACAAAAAAGAGGACTTTGTTAGACATGATGTGATGGGACACATAAAATTAACAATTTTATTCCTAATTGTGAATTATAGCATTTCATGTCTTCTCACTATTTACTAACAAAAATTTTCTGATTGATAGCTGTAAGACTTATTGGTGAAACCTTCAAACTCCATTATATAAATGCTAGAAAACCAGTGTAATTTTAAATTTATAGTGCTTTTTTGAAAGTTTCTCCTTGGTGAAAGTCAATCATATATAAAGAAACACTTTGGGAGGATTTAGAATTAATGATACAGAAGATTTTAACACATTGGAAAGTTTCGGCAATGTCGTCATGAGCTCTTCCTGGTCTCCCCTGCTGCAGAGCGCCCTCGCCCGGGTGCCTGTGTCTGGGGCAACCCCGGGACTCAGGATGCCTGTTATTTGTTCCCTAAGGATGCTTAGTTGACTAGGCTGAGCTGTGCCAAGTTGCCTTAATGTCTCAACTTGAGCTGTGCCAAGTTGCCTTACTGTAACAACTGGGACTCTTCCCTCCACTCACCTTTCCTCTCAGCCACCTCGGCCCTGGTCAGGTAGTGGTAGAAGTGATCCAGCTTATTGGGCTGCTCCTCCAGGGGTCTCTGGGACCAGAGGAGAGACCTGAGCCTGGCCTGCTCCCTGAGGGCCTCCCACTTCTCCATCAGAGCGAAGAGCTCGGTGAAGGACTTGTGGTAGCCGTCCCGCAGCATGTCCACACAGATGCTCTTCATGTATGAGTTCTGGTAACTGCGAATAGAGTCGGAACACTCAAGGCGTTATCTCAGTTCTTGAAATGTGTGCACTGCTTTTAATGCTATAATAATCAGAGATTGGATTGTGCTGCCTTTTTCCCCCCAGTGAAAGCACTGAAAACTATCTCTGCCTCAAACACTAACAGTGGACCGACTTCAGTTTCATGAAGGCTGCCAGCAGCTAATGCAGTAGTTTTAATGAAACTATATTATAAATATATCCATTCTGGAGTTGAGCCCCCCTTGGTAAGGACAAACAAGCTAGTTGACTGATGTCTTAGTCTGTGTGAGCAGCTATGACAAAATCCTACCGAGTAGCTTATTTTCAAAAGAAACTGCTCACACTTTGGAGGCAAGGCATCAGTGTGGTCACCTTCCGGTGTGGCCCTCTTCCTGGTTCGGGGCTGGTCCCTTGCAGGTGTCATGTCTTCACATAGTGGGAGGGGCTAGGGAGCTCTCTGGAGCCTCTTTTACAAGGTGCTAACTCCACCACGAAGATTCCTCTTGTGACCTAAACACATCCCAAAGGCCCCACTTGCTGGCACTTTCAGGGATTTGGGTTTCAACATAAGAATTCGAGGAATACCAACATTCAGACCATTGCAATTGACAACATCCCAAATCACTTGATACATTTATGAGCCTTTCACCAAAACAAAACCATCAGTAAACCAAGCAAATATTAAACACATCACTTAATATCAAAGCAAAGCACTTTATTGTAAATTGTTTCACTGTGCATTGTGGAGGCTCATTCATTCATTTATTCATTCATTCATGCAGAACATTCATTCAATAAATTATTGAAATTTATTACTAAATACATTTTTTAAAGTTAGGATTACATTAATGATTTATTAGTATTCCACTACTAAATAATATATCATATGCAAAAAGATAAGTTGACAAATGAATATTCTACTTATTTATTCAAACAACAGCTAATGAGGTTCATTCTAAGTGCCAGGCACTGTTCTAGACCAAATAGGTTCAATGTCCTGGGGTCAGTTTGTATTCTCGTGAACGAACACAACCAACAAATAAGTGTACAAATAATAAATAATGTCAGATGATAAAAACTGCCGCACAGGGACTAGGGTTATGAGATAACACTGTATATGTGGTGGCTATTATTCCACTAAACAGGAAATTAGAGGCCCAATGATCCAGGTTTATGTTATTTTACATTCTTTCTAAAAAACAGGGGACAATGAAATAGTTAAGACAATGGATTTAATGTGACACGCACTACTTGCCACAAAAGTTTCAGCCTGGAGTGGAACTAGCCTAGAATTAGCCCAAGCACCCAAGGTCTGATCAGAACATCCAGTTCCACAAAATCTCCCTGGACTCATTTCTTCTCATCTGGGAAATGCATATATTAACAAATGCCCTGCCTGCATTGCAGGATTCTGCTAAGAACAAATGAAATTACGTATGTGGAAATGATCTGAAATGCTAAGTTCTGCTCTAGTGGTTCTCAACGCCCCGCCATGCCACACAGTCACCCGCAGAGTTTAAAACAAACAAAACAAAAACACCCAGCCCCCACCTGTAGAAAGTGTCTTACGCAGCCGACCAGCTTAGCTGAACAACGAAGTACGCAGAGTAGTGAAGAGGAGGGTAGCAAAAGAGGACAGTTTTTGAAAAGGCAGGACCCAGATAGTGAGGAGACCTCAGAGTCACAGGAGCAAGTTGGGACTCCAGGCTGGGAGTGAGGTGGAGCCATCCAGGGGACTGAGTCAGGAACATGACTTGAGGAGACTGCATTGGAGAAATCTCTGGAAGGACTGCCCCAGCTGGACTACCGCCCCCCCCCCCCGCCCCCCACCCGCCACCCGCCAGGGCCCCTACTGCTGGAGGACTGGTCCACAGAGGGAATAAAGAAACCACATTCCTGGGCCAAAAGCTCAAAAGCTACTGTCTTGTATGAAACAAACAAATTATTTGAAATGGGGAAAAGAGAAGCCATAACCTATTTGAGTTTCTGCCCTCTGAGATAGAGTGTGGAGAAGCAGCAGTGAGGTCCTGTGAAGGGCTGCGTCCTCTCTCCCCGCCCCTCCCCGCAATACCAGTGGCCACAGGCAGGGGGCGTGTGCTGCAAGGCTATGCAGGGAGCTGCCCACGGGGGCAGAGGGAGGACCCAGCTGTACCTGGGAGCACAAACAGCATCCTGGAGCTACTGAAGGAGTCAGGTCAGTGCATTTCCAGGGCGGACAGAAAGGGAGGGATCGAGCGCACCAGAGATGGGCACCCGTGTAGAACCCCACCGGTCAGGAAAGCACTCAGTTTCCAGTAAAACTTGCCTCACATGGCCTTCAGAACTAGAGAGTTTTATTTCTCAGCACAAGGTACCTGAAGGTAGGCAGCTACTGGCCTTGGTTCAAGGCTCATGCCTCTGGGATTATTTTAACCTTTCACTCAGCCTTGTCCCCTGCTGGTCACTGGAGGGCTACCAGCTCCAAATGACCATTTCCTCCTTCGAGGTGAGAAAAAAAGGGGAGAATGGAGTGGCACCAGCTGCGTCTTTGCCTATTACAGGGAAAAACATTTCTGCGACCACTAATGGATGTCCGCTTTGGTTTCACGGGCCAGAACCCTGCCATGCGGCCACCCCTGCTGTAAGGAGACTCGAAAGCAAACATCCTGCCTGTTCTGGGGCACGTTACCACACTGAACAAAACTGGAGTCATACTAGCCAAGGAGAAGGGAGACGAGGCTACAGACAGGCACATCAGGGTCTATCACAAGGTCCCAGATCAAGATCTGGAAGTAAATGCTGACAAACCGCACGTCCAGCGTTTCCAGATAAAGCTGGACAGAGTGCCGATGAAATGTGAATGTCACACAATGGAGCTGAAGGAGGGCAGGGGGACAAACAAGTCGGTGGCCTCAACACAGAGTTATGAGATAAAGATATCGAATACTTAGTGAATGAGTGGGTGTTAGGGTGATGACGGAAAGTAGGACAACCAGGTTTTTGGAGTAACTTCATGTGCTAAGAGGGGAACACAAAAGGACGAACAGTTTTAGGGAAGGAGAAATGGATTTAGGTTCAGAGAACGTGAATTTGAGGAGCCTAAAAGGACATCCAAGCAGTAGCCCCAAAGACAGCTTTGCGGTGGTAGAGGCGGTCTGAGAGGACAAGGGGCTGGAAACCCACCCTGGCTTCACACCAGCACGGACGCTTCACTTCCTTAGGTTTACGCCTGGGCTGCCCAGCACGCTTTCCTGTGAGTGGAGAGAGCCTTCTGGAGCCAAAGTAAAGAATATTACGAATAAATAACTCTTAGACTATTGATTTTCAACAACAAAAATAAACACTAGACAGGGGGCCATCTCAGTTCTAATTGCAACGGGGGCAGAAGTGCAGAAAACCGCCCCGGGAGCCTCATTTCGCTCCCCTGGAAGAGGAGGCTGCTGCCGGTGGACCTGGCGCTCCCCGCCCTGCAGAAACAGCTGCTCCCCGCTGTGTGTCCTCCAGGCTGCACTCGATTTCAGACTCCCTAGCCAAGGGGTGGGCCCGTGACCAAAATTAAGGCACTGGCCTTTCTCCTAAGATTTCGGATCTTGAGGCAAGAAACATGAAAATGTAGAAGGCCATTGGAGCTCAAGCAACCTGGTAGCGACATCCTGAGGAGTCTCAAGCAGATATTCCTACCCAGACCCATCGTACGCCCCAGGTCTTGTCCTGTCCTCGCAGCCAATTCTCCCCTAAACTCAGCGAGTCACCTAACACCCCTCCGGTAAGATCTTTCCCACTTCATCTGGTCAGAATCAGCTTCTGCCATCTTTGACCAAAGAATACAAAAACGGATTCAGAAGGTTCTGGCCTAAAATGGTTTCCAAGACGTCTTTCAGCCTCAACACTTCTACAATATATAACAGCAACTTTTAAGATTTCAAGCACATTCAGGGGGTGGGATGGGAGGGGAGTAGACAGAAAACTGTACTTGAAAAATAATTAAATAAAAAATTTGGGAAAAAAAATTCAAGCACATTCTAAAAACAGACTTTTCTTTATAGAAAACAGATTTCAAATATCAATAGAATCGTATTTTCAAATGCATTATGTTACTAGGCTGCTATTTCTATTTTATACATGTGTGTTTGTGTAGGCACGTGCATATGTATCATTGTTTAAGCCTTGTTACTAATATTTGAGAGGAAGAAAGAGGATTGTAGTGAACTGTTAAACAGGTTCCTATTCAAACCTTTGAAGTTAATGCAAATAATTCCTTTTAACTGCAATAATTTTCACTTATTACAACAAACTAGATATCTGAAAATAAAAATATGTTAATATCTACCATTACATGTGCATTTCTCAGCTTTTATATTTCATAACAGAGAACCAAAGTCCACTCACTTTATGAAAGAGGAGTTTTTTAAAATACAAACAGAAATATAAATGGAATGCAAATTCACTAGTTTATTTATTTCATTTGGACATAAAATGTTTGGTCTCTGGTTTCATTTACATATTAAAACAAATATTACTCCAAATTAAAATATGTTCTTTCTAAATATCAGGAGACGAAAAGTATCCTTGACTTCAAGTCAGCCTACAGGGTGAAAAGGGAGAATCTGGAAAAATTTATGGAGAGATTTGATAATGTGTGATTGGAGAGGAGTTGTCCTGACAGAAAACACCAGTCATGAAGCAGAGGTTGTGATGTTCACGGACGTGCGGGGCATCAGTAAATCTACATCCCACGGAAGCACCGGGCCTTGTGGGGCCCAAGGTAGGACGCAGCCGGAGAAGGGACTTAGGTGTAGGTTTAGGCAGTCATGCATTTCACATGGAGTCTATTACTATTCAAAGGCATTATTCAATAGAGAGCCTATGTTTAAGTATTCTGAATTTACATCAAAATTTCCCTAAAAAATTCTAAGATTAAAAAAAATCCATGGACTGACAGGAAGTAAAACAGAACCATTTGACACAACTCCACAGCATCTGGGTGCTCGGAGATGCTGGGAAATGGGAACTTTCCATTAAAACAGCTGCAGAAGCAGAATATCGTATGGAAATTCCACCTTAAACCATTTTGAATAGCTACTGTTTACAGAGCACCTACAATGTGCCAGATGCTGTGTAGACATTATTTCTAAAAATAACTCTACAAAGTACTGCTTCTATTTTTGCAGGTTAGAACAAAACCAAACCAAACCCTGTCTTCAGTGAGGTGGTGACTTGCCCAAAGCCACAGTAGCTAAGACATGGCAGAGGTGGAATTCATACCCAGGTTTCTCAGACGGGAAATTCTGAATTTTTCCACTTTACCACATTGCCTCCCTCATGTCAAAGATTGTTGATATCGCTCCTCCATCCCCACACAGTTCCTGTTTATCTGCACTGACTGTTTCAGAATTTGACATAACTGGACAATGTAACTCCAATTTGAAAGCTGTTGTTTTTGCCCTTGTTGGATTATGACAGCTGTCATTCTGTGACTGTCCCGAAGAACCCCTTTCCCTACAACGAGGGAGCAGACAACCAACAATATCCTTTCAAAGCCAATTAGATGGATATAATTCCCACTCAAGTGTATACAAGAAGGTCCCCCCAAAATGCAATTTATTTATAAAAATGGTATATCTATTCTTATATGTTTAAACTTCAGACACCTTGAAAGTACTCTCCATTTGATGCAATACACCTATCGAGACATTTTTTTCCACTGCTCAAAACAGTCTTTTGAATCGCTTTGAACAGCGATTTTGATGTTTTTTAGTGTTTCTGTTTAGTGTTTTACCTCTTCCGCTTCAGCACAACATTCCCAGTGTAGACTTTTCTCATCCGCGCAAACAACAACAAAAAAGTCACTTGCACAGGGATTCAGTGAATAGGAAGGGTATAGTGTGAGGGTCCTGCTGGTTTTTTTGTTTTTGTTTTTCTCAAAAACTGCTGAACGCTTAGCATGCTGTGGGCACGTGAGCTCATAAATCCCCCACCATGAAATAGGCAAACACATCGAATGAGTCTTCGAACAATTCACTGAAGCCAGACACAGCACAATACGCCAGCTTGTCCACTGATGCAGCCGGGTTCCTAGAACACTCACCCAGCAAGGGAAGCCTGCACTACGAGGGGCCTGCCTTCCAGGAGACAATTTGGATTTTGTGGGGGTCTGAGGCAAACATAAAAGGATGAAAAGCACACACTTCTACAAATATAAAAACCATGAATAGATAGAATAAATAGATATGACAACTTATTCTCCCTGCACTTACAGGTATTTATACTTATTACAGACTTTCAAAGTGAAAATGCATTATCAACTATTCTATTATAGTGTTAATACATTTAACATATTTTATAGCACAAACTGAAATAGTATATCAAGGTGAAACTTCAAAATCAGTAAAATATTTTAAAAGCAATTCAATAAAAAACTATTACTTTAAAAAAGATCATAAAATTTTTATTTAATCTGACAAAGAGAAACTCAAAAGCCATGTAATATCTAATCAAAAGTCAGGCTAACACTTTTATTCCATTAAATTAATATTTATAAGTCACTAGTGGGTTATCTTTGTGTCAGTTATAACAGTCTTGTATTCATATTGTAGGGACAAATGTTATTGGAATCCATGACGGGATAATTACATTGACTCTTAAATTAATACTTAAATATCTTCAGTTAATATAATTTCTATGGAATAAAGTCACTATTCTTACCCCTACTTTTCAGTTAGGTATATGTTATGTACAACTAGAATTGAGAAAAACATCTATTTTTTTCCATACACACACACATATACACACTAATAAAAATCATGTAAGTTATTTGGGTATGTTTTATATTTTTTTGTGAGAAGGACAGTTGTTCACCAAAAAGCTAAAGCAAAGATACAGCATTTTCTAGCATTTAGAGAGAAGTTAGAAAGAAAAAAAATTAACTATGTTTGAAATGACTTTGCTTTAAAAGGATGTAGAATGACTTTACAATAAAAACTGAAAGCATTTTTCTTAATTTTACATTATCATGGTTTTTAACAATGATTAGTAATAGTGTTGAATGATGCTGATTAAGTATTACTCTAGTGACAGTCAGACATATTTTTGTCTAATAACGCTCAGAGAGTTGAGCTTTTTAGGGCCTTTAATTTATTTTCCATGTTTAGTACTTCAAACTATAGCAAAAAGAAAAGTTTCAGTATAAACAAGTCTCTTTTCAAATTTAAAGGATTTCCAATGAGTTGACTGGTCTCTGGGGGCATCTACTGGAAATTTAGCAAACTGCAGTTACATCATGTAAATTTGATAACTTTCATTATCCATCTTAATACAGATATTATTTTAATTGATATGCAAATAAGGACACTCAAAGAAGATAAATGTAAAGTTATGCATGGTATTCTATCTCATCCATCTGGTAACAGCAAAACATGTAGCTGTCTGTGAGATCAGTTAACAAACACTCAACTCTTAAAAATGGAAATAGGGCGGATGGCGCATCGCCGGTGAACGGTTCTGCAGGCATTCAATTCTCATGTTTGGAAAACTTGGCAACGTATTTTAGAGATAAACATTCACATATTAATGAGGCATTTTATTAATCTCAATTAAATGTACATAAAAAGCACTTTTAAATTTATGATGGTTTCTCCCAAATTCATTTCACATTTCACTATATCCACAAATCATAAATAAACTGATAGTCACTGCTTATATTCTATATGATTTAATTTAACTATTTAGAGGTTAATACCTCAAAAAGTAGAATTTGCTATACTTGAAACCAAAGAATCTATTCTTTATTATAATTAGCCATTACAATTACAATTAGTCATTAAAATGAACATAGCTGTTAATTTTTCCTAAACATTTGAAAGCATCCTTAAATAAAAGTGAATATATAGTGAACATAATATAATCACTGTAGCTTACGGAGAGTTTTAACATTTATTTCAATAAAAAGACTCTTATAATAATATTTTTGGAGTTATGATTAATCAGGTAACAGAAGTTTTAACATCACAGCCATTGTAACAATCTTGATTTTCTTTGTGTAATTTGAATTATATTTTCTTCATGAGGAAATTAAAAAGATAATTTTAAAGGTATCTTAACAGTATTATACTTATCTTGTACCATAATATACTTCATATATTACTATAATTTCATCTAAGATCCTCCTAATAAAGACTGAGACATATAACATTATAGCTGTATTTTTAAAAAAAACTTATGCATGTATTCATTTATAGTATTTCTGAAAATTTTATTAGTATTACTAGCCAAATAAATAGTAAACTGAAGAAAGTAATCAACATTAAAATGTTATCACAAAATCAGAACCTAATCAAATCCTGATTAAAAGAGAAGGATTTTCATTTCAATTTAGATTTATTTTTTATATATACACTTATTTGATAACTTAAAAATAAATAAATAACATCAAACCTCAAGCAGTTACTGAATACAGTGTTTTGTGATTTTTTAAACAATTAGAAATTTACTGATTTGAGTCTTTAGAGGAAGTTGTCACAGAGTCAAGTTTTCTGGGAAAACACAAATTTTCATCCACTGAAATAAAAGTTAGAAAAAATAGACAGACTTTCAACGTTTTTAAAGTGTACAGGAATATTTTAAAATGCTACTTGGAAAAAACTAATCCAAGTCAATCTTTAATTCCTTTTTAAAAAACTAATAATAATAATTACTGAGGAAGTTTGCCCCACAGTATTTTTTAAATGGGACTGTTACTAACATAATTCTTTCAATAAAAAATAAAATGCTAAGAAAATTGATCAGCAAAGAATTCTTTCAATAGCACAGTAAGTATACAGTTCAATATGGGTGATTTTATTTTAGGATATATGGAATATTCTCATAGAATAGAACAAAATCATTTCTCTGATTCAATTATGTTAAACTGATATTTAGCAAAAAGGCAGTAACTCTGTGAGATCAATAAATATTAATCAATCAAATAGAATTTTTGCTGGCAACTGTCACCCAGTATCACTGGAAAGCTGTGGTTATTTAGTAGACAGACTGCAAACCTTACAATTGCTTTAAATAATTTTCTTAACATAAAGGCATTTTTTAAGGTACATACCCTGTTAAAAAAGAATTACTCAAAGGATTCCCATTCAATCAAATATTTGAAGTACAGCAATTATAATCAATCAGAAATGAATAAACTATTCATTAATCAATATAAAGTATTACCAAAATATTTACCCACACAGCTTTCACACATATTTCTTTACTGCATATTTTCTTTCCTGAAATATTTTCTTTACTAAAAAAATCTCAAACTTAACATTTTAAAAAGCCTTTCTTTAGAAGTTCAATCAAGAAGCACTGGAAAAATACTCTTTATGAGGCTAATTACACATAAAACCTTTATAAATAGTCTTATTACTTGCAAACTCCCTGGAGAAATTCAAACATATTTTTACAAAAGATATTTTAAGCCAAAGATTGAACATAGAAAGGTATGAAATTAATATCATTGTTTAAAAAGAATTTTCAGTGAAACTATTTTCAAGCCAGAAGTACCACACTGGAATCCAAACACCTTTGGCTAAATAAGGCAATAATATTAATTCTTGGGGTTTTTTTTCAATTTACACTATAACTTTGTACTATAGAAAAACATAATTATAAAACCAATTTAAATTGGTTATATTATTACTTAACCATTAAGTATGAGCTGAAAAATAAAGCTTGAAAATAATCTTAGATTTTGGATTCTGTTAAATTATTTTTAAAAACCTGAATGTTCCTCATCCTAATGTAATGAGAATAAACATAAGAAAAAAGAGAGAAAAACAAAAAAAAGCTTTATACTACATGACCACAAACGCATGTAAACATGATCATACTAGCTCATCATCTCCACATTTTTGTGTAAATTACTATTTATAATTGTTAATTAATACAAAACTGCACATGATACATTACTCTGTTTTTAAAACATAATTCTATGATTGCTCCACAAATTTTTTGAAATCTACTCTAGGACAATTTGCCTCTAATAATATCATTTATTTTTTTTCCCTTCAGTTCTTCACCTCTATATCTTTATAAACAAAAGAACCATCGATTTCCCATATAAATTGAGTGAAACACTAAATTTTGAACAAAAAATGTAAGGCTGGAGAATATAAACACAAAACTTAGTAAAAACAACAAGTTGCATTAAGAAGAAAACTTCAGCTCATTGTGCTGTGCTCTATTTTCTTTTTACTAAAGTATGTCATACATTTTATCTTTGCAAAAGTTTGACAAGTTTTGCAAGTAAAATTCTGTTTCCTCTACGCTTGCTAATAGTCATGAGAATCTGTAGTTTGCACCTTCCTATTAAAAATGTATTGTATTTTTTGAAATTATTCACCCCGCCTTTTATCCAGACCATGTCTTTGAAAGGAGGAAGTAGATAATAAATGGAATAATTCATGATTCCCCATTAAATATGAAACTTTCTTTTGCAGAGTTTAGAAAATGAAGTTCTACATAATGTACAAAAGTAGATTAGAACTTTTTTAACCTTTTCAAAAAAAACCTTTCACATTAAACAACTTCATGAAGAGCTTTCTTTGAAAAAAAGGTAAACCAATCAATTCTTTACACCTATAGCTTCAGCACATATACTGTACTGTTGCTCCTTCCAAAGCTATTTTCTCAGAATACTTAAGTATTCATTCTAATAATGGCAAGAAAAATACTATACAGGAGGCTAAAGTATTAAGTATTAAGAAATATAAAACTGGTGTAAATTACAAAGGGAAAACCATGCAAATTAAAAATGAAAACAAAATAATGTATTATTCATGCTCATTTCAGCAATGTAATGGACAATACCATAAGAGCAAATAATAAAACCTGCAGTTACATTTCTTTTATCATGACATTTCCTCTAATGCGGTAATGATATTCTGCCATGAGAAAGACTATATGTACCTTTATAAACTTTTCTTTACAAACTATCCATCGGTACTCTGTTAACCACACTCTTTTGCCATTTTTTGGATAAAAAAAAATAGAAACTAAATCAAATAATTTTAGGCTCATTCCAGCTCTGTCGTGTTACATTTCTTGGCTAAGAACTAGGTGGTAAATGTAATTGAAGAGGCATGTCAAGTTCTGACATTTTTAGGGCAGCAGGTGACCTCAAGTTTCTATTGTGGAATAGTGCATCTTTGCACTCAACATATTCTAATTTTCCCTATATCAAAAAGACATTAAGAATACATTTTCCCCTTTCCACCTTACATGTGTGAAAGATCAGGACTACAGTGGAAGCTTTGGGAAGAAACCTTCCCTTTGTGCGGTCTCAGTTAACGTTACAAAGGAGGCGTGTATTGTGTCCATGTGAAAAATGAGGCAGAATTTCTCACAGGCTGTGTGTACATAAAGATCTACCTTCCAGAAGATACGTTTCCTTTTACATTTAGTAAACACTAGATTAATGAACACTAAGATAAATCACTCATTATTAGGCTTTGGCTAGATAATATTTGTATATAAATATCTTATTTTCCTGAATGTTGCATTCATTTTATCACAGCTATCTAAAACTATTTAGGAAATTTATACTTACAACTAAGATGTGTCAAATCAACTATATGCATCAATAAGAATATTGTAAGAACTAAAGTAAGTATTTGTGAGAAGATAAAACAGCCTTGAATTCAAACTTTCAGGAAATAGTAAAAAATTGATATATGTGGGATTATAACTTTCTTGAGACAGAGAACGTGTCATTTGTGTCTTTTTTTTTTATTTAACTTTTGTTCAAGTACAGTTTTCTTTCTTGTATTCCCAGCCCTGCCCCCCCACAGTTTCTTTTGTGTCTTCATATAATAGTGCAAATGCCAACAGAATGAAATATTGCATAACACTATTAACATAAAACAATATAGAATTCATAAAAATTAAGGGGGCATACAAATATCACCGATTCATAAAGAGATTAATTTTATGAGAAATGCAGCCGTTAGGAAACAATGCAGCTAATAACATAATTTCAAAATCTAGAAAAATTTGAGAATAAGGAGAAATGTATTTTGATGCTTTTTTCCCCATTAAGTACAGATAGTGCACTTTTCTGTGTTTAGAAAAGCACGTTTTGTGTGCTACTTTGGCATAGCATACTACTTTGGTTTACACATGATCGAGGCTCCCTGAAGCAGAGGTTTTCCTATTTGCTTTCTTTTTAATTTTTTATTTAGCTTTGTTTACATATTTACTATTCTTTGAGATTTTTTACAACACTGCTCATACAAAATACTATTCTGTTTTCCTTTTACGTAATGGCTTTTTCTGGTGCTGGTGTCGGGCCAGTTCCGGTCTCAGAGAGTGAGTTCAGGAGTGTTTCTCCCTCTTCTATTTTTGCGAAGAGCAGGAACCCAATTAGCATTATTTCATCCTCACGTGTTAGGTAGAATTCACCATGAAAGACATGTGGGCCTGGACTTTTCTTTGTGTGAGGTTTTTAAAACTACTAATTCAATGTCTTTAACGGATGTAAACTTACTGTTTTATCTAGTTCTATTTAAGTGAACTTGGCAGTGTCTTTCAAGAAATTTAGCCATTCCATATAAGTTATATATCAGCATAATTACATTTGTACGGTCTTTACTGATGTGTCTCCTCATCTCTGAAATTGGTAGATTGTGTCTTCACTCTTCATCTTTGATCAGTCTGACTCAGCGTTGATCAATTCTACTGATATTCTTAGAGAACTAGTTTTCAGTTTTGCTGATTCTGTTTTTCTGCTTTCTGCTCTCATGTCGCGATTCACTTTTCTCTGCTAACATTCAGTTTAAATTGTCCTCATTTTCTAGTGTTTTTTTTTAATGAAAGCTTAAGGCATTGTCTTTGAACACTTCAATTTTTCTCATGTAAGTATTGTAATGCTATAAACTTCCCCTTAGCACTACTTAGCTGTGGGGCACAAATTTTGATACACTATGTTTTCTCTTTCATTCAGTGCAAAATATTTTCTAATTTGCCTTGCGTTTTCTTCTTTGACCCATGGCTTATTTAGAATTATGTTATCTACTTGCCAAATTTGTGGGAGTTTTCCAGAGACAGTCTTGCTATTATTTCAAATTAAATTTGAAATTGTTATAAATTTTCATTGTTATAAAAGAACATAATCTGGAGGATGTAAATACTTTTATAGATATTGAAATTTGCTTTATGGCTCAGAATATAATTTCATTTGATACATGCTCCATGTGCAACTTGAAAATCATGTGTGTTCTGATGTTGTGGAGTGTTGGCAGAATGTTCTGTAAATGTCAATTATTTATGTTGATCGATGGTCTTGTTCAAGTCTCCAATATTCTTACTGATTTTTTATCAATTATTGAGAGAGCAGTATTATAATCTCCAATTATAATTGTGGACTTGTCTGTTTCTCCTTTTCTTTCAATTGGTTTTTGTTTTATATATTTTGAAGTTGTGTCATTAGGAATACAAACATTTAGGATTATGTCTTTTTGACGAACCAACTCTGTTTATCATTATAAAGTGTCACTTTTTACTCCTGGTAACATCGCAACTGCTTTCTGAAAATGTATATCTGAAAATCTTGAACTCTCATTTTTCTTCTCTTCTTTCTCATTATGTTAAGACTTCACTATCTTGCCCTCACCATTATGGCTCAGTTGCTTAGGCATTGTTCTGCAAAGCAAATGGTCACCAGTTGATCCCCAGTCAGGGCACATGCCTAGGCTGTGAGCCAGGTCCCCAGATGGGTTGTGTGCAAAAGGCAACTAATCCATCTTTCTCTCACACACTGATGTTTCCCTCTCTTTCTCCATCACTTGCCCTCTCTCTAACAATAAATAAATAAAATCTTTAACAAAAGACTTTACTATCTATTGTAATTCTATGTAGTTATTTCAAGTATAGGAAGCAAATGTGCTTAGCCATCCATTTTGATCTTGACCTTAAAGTGGAAAAAAAAAATCTACAGTAAACTTTTAAGACAACACCCTCTTTCAGCAACATACCTCTTTAGCTGCTCCAGTTGTAGGATTCGAGATTCTTCCTGTGAAGCTTAAGGGGATTTTATGGAAGTTTGGATCAAGATTGTAGAACGCCTGGGCCCTAATGAGGCAAACCCAGAGGAAGGTTCTAGATCCCCAGCAGTAATGGCAATTCGGGAGGCGATGGGAAATCTGATTTCTAATGTATGTCTGAGCTGTTTTCTGTCTAGCTTATTCATTTCTCTCTCTTTCTGAAGCATTTTTTCCTATCTTATTTCTTCTTATTATTTATAACATGAGATGGCTCTGGTCAAATTATGTAACCTCTCTGTGCCTTGTCTCTGGGAGTAGTCAACTCTCCACAAGATTATTGTAAGGACCACTTAAAACAGACCAGCTACCAGTGAAGATGGAGGCATAAGTAAGCACAGATCACCTCCTCGCACAACCATAGCAAAGATTACAACTAGACTACAAAACAAATATCACCCAGCATCATCAGAACATCGAGCTTTGTGGAAGTCTGATTAAACCGAGGGATTAAAGAAGTCCCATCCATCAGACAGGTAAGAGGGCAGAGATGCATGCAGAGTCACGGAGACCCGGGGGTACAGAGCGGGCAGTCGCACACCCACATGTGGTGGATAAAAATCAGGAGGGACACCTCAGGAGTGATGGATCCCAGCCCCAGACCAGACCACCCAACCCAGGGTTGCCATGCCAGGAAGATACGCCTCCATAACTTCTGGCTGTAAACACCAGTCGGGTTTGGGGCAGCGGAAGAAACTGTAGGATTCCCAGGGGTCTCCTCTTAAAGGGCCCACAATGGACTTAGGACTTTGGCAGACTCACTTCCTCTGGGCACCAGGGCAGCAGCTGGAAGGGCACCAGCAGCATATGGTGAGGAACTGAAGTATCTGGCATCAGGGCGAGTCCTGGGGGACACCTTCTTCCCTTACCAAACTCCAGAAGCCAGGAAGCAGCACTGTCCCCTTTCTGAGCCCTCTCCCACACAGCCACAGAGCAGGGACACCATATCCGAGGCTCCATCAACCTGGTTCACGTGGGTTGCCCCACCCTGGAGATTACCTAAGGGTCTGCCCTATCCAATTTACCTGTGCACTGGTCTATAATATGCCATGCTACTAGGACAGGGAGTCAAAGCAAATCTACCTAATACACAGAACAAACACAGGGAGGCTGTGAAAATGAAGAGACAAAGAAATATGGTCCAGAAAAAAGAACTAAACAAAATAGAGATAAGCAACCTTTTGGATGCAGAGTTCAAAATATTGGTCATTAGGATGCTCAAGGGACTCATTAAATACTTCAGCCACATAAAAAAGACCCAGGCAGAAATGAAGGTTACACTAAGTGAAATAGAGAAAAAAATTATAGGGAACCAACAGTGGAGTGGGTGAAGCTAGGAATCAAATCAATGATTTGGAAAAAATAAACATTCAATCAGAACAAGGAAAAATATTCCAAAAAAACCAAGGATAGGCTAAGGAGCCTCTGGAACAACTTCAAACGTACCAACATGCGAATCATAGAGGTGCTGGAAGGAGAAGATAAAGAACAAGAAGTTGAAAACTTATTTCAAAAAATAATGAAAGAAAACTCCCCTAATTTGACGAAGGAAATAGACATACACGTCCAGGAAGCACAGAGAATCCCAAACCAGTTGGACCCAAGAGGACCACACCAAGGCACATCATAATTAAAATGCCAATGGTTAAAGATCAAGAGAGAATCTTAAAAACAGCAAGAGAAAAGCAGAGTGTTACCTGCAAAGGAGCCCCTGTAAGACTGTCAGCTGATTTTGCAAAAGAAACCTTGCAGGCAAAAAGGGACTGGCAAGAAGTATTCAAAGTGATGCAAGGACCTGCAACCTAGATTACTCCATCCAGCAAAGCTATCTTTTAGAATGGAAGGGCAGATAAAGTGCTTCCCAGACAAGGCAAAGCTAAAGGAGTTCATCATCACCAAACCATTATTACACGAAATGTTAAAGGGACTTATTTAAGGAACAGAAGGTCAAAACTATAAATATTGCAATGGCAATAAATTCACAACTATCAACAATTGAATCTAAAAAACAAATTAAGCACAGCAGAACAGAAACAGAATCATAGACATGGAGATCAGTTGGAGGGCTATAAGTTGGGAAGCGGAAGGAGGAGACTGGGGAAAAAAATCAGGGATTAAGAAGTACAGCTTGGTAGGTACAGAATACACAAGGTGATATGAAGAACAGAAGAGGAAATGGAGAAGCCAAAGAACTTTTATGCATGACCCATGGACATGAACTAAGGGGAGATTGCTGGAGGCCAAGTGGGTACCTGGTGGAGGAGGGCTAAGGGGGAAGAATTGGGACAAAAAAATTATTAAAAACAAACCACAATGAGATACCACCTCACAACAACAACAAAAAAACACAGACTAACTCACAATGTTCATTTAATGTATCCTTTCTATTACTGTCTTGCCTGAAATGAAACCTAGCTAAGAGATGTAATATTTGTGATAAACTAAATATCAATATCCATTTTATTGTTTATTAGGAATGCAAAATTATATGATAGTGCTCCATTTTTCTTACATAATGTCATGTGATATCTTTCCTTGGGAATTTATTATCAGGAAAAAGCTTATTTCTCTTGAAGAACTGACATGCTTTCTTCCATGGGGTACTGAGAAATGCATAGCCCATGACATCTCCCTTCTGCCCAGCCTGCCCAGAAGTTCACAGTGAAACTTACGTTTCCTTCGGGGAACTCCATTAACTCTCGTGGGCAGCGGATTTACAGACTTCTCCTCTATCTGCCTTTCATTTTCTATTTGTAATCTGGCAAGTGCGTAATGTAAAACGTTAACTTTATGTTTCCTCACTCCTCCCCAGAAAGAAAGTAAGCAGGCAATAAAGTGTTATTCTATCTAAGTCAGAAGAGTCTTAAAGAAGAAGGAAACACTATTCCTGCTTGCCGAGGATGCTCAGCCTGGAGCAGAGTCCGTATCTTCAGGCAATTCCCGGTCAGAGAGGCCTTTAAACTGCAGTTCGGTGCACACACACAGATGTTTCACATATGTGTATAGGAAATAAAAGTTCAAAACGAGCTAATACTCAGAATGTTCCCATCTCTTTATAAATATAAACTCGATTCATCCTCATACCTATTAATGAGCCAGGCCCTATGATTATTATTACTCTTTTTTTTTCAGATGAGGAAAGTGAGATAGAGAAAATTTAAGAGACCTGGCCAAAATTGGCCAGTGCTAGTAAGTGTAGAGCTGGAGCCCAGGGGGGTCAGGTTTCGGAATGCGTGCTCTACCTCGTCACATCTGGCAGCCTCCCAACATGTAGCTTTACTCAGTGCAAAGCACGCACTCTCCTGTTATTTTACTATCCTCTTGTTCATTTTAAATGGTCATGATCCCCAAACAGATGGGTTGTAACTATTACCCACTAATGGGTCACATTCTGTAGTTTGTGAAACATTCAAGAAGGAAAAAACGCACACAAACATGATTGTCCGCAGCTATTAAGAGAGTTGAAGTGGGAGCTCTGAACTCTACCACGTGGTGAGGATGAATCCGAGGAGGCCTCACAGAGCCGGTAGCAGACTGCAGCCGGAAGCTGCATGTTTAGCAGGTACACAGGAGCAGGGGAGGGAGAAGGGCATTTCAGACAGGGCACATGTACGGGCTGTGAAGGGGTGAATGTTCACCATTCACTGATCTCCCCCACACCTGTGAGCTAAGTGCAAGCACTAAGGACACACAGGTGAGCAAAGCATCCATGGCTCCAGCCCTCTTGCAGCTTAAGGTCCAGTTGAGGACAAAAGGTAGTAACCACAATACAATGCTGTAAGTGCCACAATGGGAGGGATTCAGGGTATTACAGATCTTAGAGCAGGTTTTGTTACAGGTGTTATGCTAGCAAGGTTACCTAATATCAGCAAGCCATTTAAGAATGAGTAAGACTTGGCCCTGAAATCATAAGGGGAGAAAGTATTCTAGGCCAAAGGAATGGTAATACACTAAAGCTGGGAGATGAGAGAGAATACTGTTTAACGAAGACCCAAGCACCTTCAGAGACAGAGAGGTACAGGGGTTGAAGAACAGGCTCCAGAACCAGACTGCCTAGGTTCAAATTCCTGCTCTTCTACTCACCAGATGTGTGACTTGGTATCTCTGTTATCTCTGTGCTTCCATCCCCTTAGCTATACACAAAACAAATGAAGCTTTTCCTGTAATTAAGTGAATTAATACATCTAAGGCACTTCGTTTAGAGCAGTATCTGAAACACGGTAAGTGCTCAGCAAATATCAGTCAATTATTTTGGCAAGGAATACATTTCAAAGTGGGAATGGAAGAGGTTACACAGGATGGGGTGTAGTTGGCCTTAGCTAAACCATATTGATTGAGCACCTACTATGTGCTGGGTGCTGTTACAGGTGCTACAGACTCAGCAGCGGTGAACATGACATTCCCCAGTAGCTCAGGCTAGTGCAGAAGGAGTCACCTTCCTGCCTGCCTGCATCCCGAATAAATGCCTCCACTCTGCTACCTAGATTTAGAGTGACTGCCCACTGTGCAGACACAGGTGTTGAAATTGCTTGTAACAAGTAGACCTGCGGTTTGTAAAAGTACCTTTGGAAGGCAATTTGGAAACAAATTCAAGATAAAAACCTAAGACTGGCAAAAGGACAATTTACTTTAATAAGTGAGTAAGTATAAGACAGTTCAAAACGGGGCAGGAGAGAAAAGCTTTAGAAGATGTAAAAACAAATGGTTCTTTGTGTCTTTACAACCCAAACTCTCTGAAAATGGTAACTGAGAACATTACCTTCCCCTGTGCCGACAAAGCGACACTCAGTGAACATCACTAATGGTGCTGAAAGATACTCTGAAAAAGCAGGGTCTTAGAGACGCACACAGTTCGAACTAAATCTGTTCTTCCACATAACAGACCTTGATATCTGAAGCAGAAAATAATAGTGAGCAGATTAGCATTCCCTGTCCCTTGATGATTTTGTTTATTTGTATCCTAATATGCATAGCTCAAGCTGTAAAACTGCCCCCCAGAAATTTTTATTTGAATCTATAAATGACACTTTTATTACTTAGCTACTCACAGCAATTATGGTATGATAATAAGGGATACATTAGTTCCTTTAAAAAAGCAATAATGCACTCTGATAATATGAAAATTTTTTAAAGATTTAATTTATTTATTTTGAGAGAGAGGGGAAGGAAGGGAGAAAAAGAGGGAGAGAAGCATCAATGTGTGGTTGCCTCTCACACCCCTCCGTCTGGGGACCTGGCTCATAGCCCAGGTGTGTGCCCTGACTGGGAATCGAACCAGTGACCCTTTGGTTCGCAGGCCAGCACTTAATCCACTGAGTCACACCAGCCAGGGTGGAATTTTTTTTAAAGTATAAAAACACAACACAAATTTCTTCAAAGATCAGTTAACTACTATTAATGAACTTATTTGAAGACTTAACTAAAAAAGTCAAATTATCAGTGTCAAATATAGATACATGTTTGAAAAACATGTGCCTATTAGGCACAACAATAGTCTGGCCACTTAAAAAGTAATAAAGCATACTGAAAGTCCTCCTGTACATGTGGACCACAAAAAACCCAGAAGCCTTTGGTCCTTTAACCATTTCCCTATTATGAAGTGAACTAAGCCCCACCGACTGAACTTGGCCATTCTAGGAACAAGACTTTAACCTGCTCTGCTCAGTCGCTCATTTACATATTATAATCCTATTGGGTTCATAAGACACTTTTGAGGAGTTAAAATTCCTTGACTTAACAGCCAAACAGTTACATGTAACGCTGAACTAAAGGTGTTGTAACCAAAGAATATTCATAGCAGGACACCTGTTTCATGGTGTTGTTAATCTGACATGTATTCTTTCACTTATTCATTTAGTTAACATCTAATCCTGAGCTCAGACCACATCCGAGGACCAAATCCTGCGCTGAGGCCCAGGGCCTGCACGCGCAGACCCACAGCAGCTCCTGTGGAGCAGTGGGCCTGCTCGGGATGCGACAGTTGACACATGAACCCCCAACGCAAGATGGGGACTGGGTTACATCAGAAATAAACCCAGATGATTTGACTGGGAGAAAGTGGAGGCCAGGCTGCTAAACCATGAGGTCAGGCAATGGCAGACAAGAGTGCCAGCAATAACACACTGAGAGTGGGGCAGGGTGGGGCGGGGGTGCGGGGAGAACGGGAGATGAGCTCAGAGTGGGCAGAGTCCCAGCCCTGCACTGCTTCAGGCTAACAATGGGAAGATCTTGGAGGGCTTTTAAACAGAGGAGTATCCCGATCTAATTCCTTCTAAAGATCACCCTTGAGGCCAAATTCTGGCCGTTAAAAGCAGATATGAGAAGAGCAATTAGCAGACTTTTTGATGATTTTGGCATGGGATAAGGGTGGCTATGTATGGAGGAGAGGCAGGTTAACTCGGGGGAATATTTGGGAGTTAGATCTGATCAAACAAAATGATGGATTAGATAGGGGAGGGGTAGTAAAGGCAAGGGGAAGCTCCAGCTGTCTGGATGCCAGGTGATGAGTTGGGGAACTACCTAGTGGAAGCTGAGGGGCAGTGGGAGTAAAGCAAGGCTCCAGGGTGGGGCCACGTTACCTTTAAATGTGTATTAAAAGCCAACCAAGTATGTCAAGGAGGCAGTTGGATATAAAAATCTGAAGCTCCTTGGAGAGTTAGGGCTAGATTTACAAATTTGATGGTCACCAGGTTATTGCTAATAACTGAAGCTGTAAGGTTGGATCTGGCTAGAAAGTGTAACTGGAATAGAGGCCCCAAGACCCAGTCCGAGGGCACCCCACCACTGAGAGTTTGAGCAAAGAAAGCCAGCCAGCACAGGGGACGGAGGCACCGCCGCCAAAGAGTTTGGAGGAAAATCAGAGAACATGGCATCCTGGAAATGACAAATATAGGACATTCAGGGAGACAGTGTTCAACTCTGTGAAATGCTGTGAAAACATCAAGCCAAGATGAGGACAGAAACACAACCACTAGATGTGGTAAAAATGGAGGACACTGGTCACTGGGAACAGAGATTTTAGTGAGTTCTTCTGGGGTTGGAAATCTAGTAGGAGTCCATTGAGGCAAGAACAGGATGGGAAAATAGAGATACTGCTTCTGGCTACTGTGAAGGGCAGAGAAAAATGGGGTAGAATCTGGAGGGGAATAAGAAGTCAAGGGAAATATCGGAGTAGGTACAAATGTGAATGAGACTGATCCGATGAGAAAGGACAACCTGGAGACGGAGAAGAATGTTTTAGAAGAAGGAAGAGGGGGTGGTTTGCAGGGTGCAAGTAGAGACGTTTTCCTCAGACAAGGCCAGGAAGGCCCCGCCCACTGCAATGGGAGGAAAGTCCCAGAGTGTGAGTTCACATACAAGTAGGCTGGCACACCCTGAAGTGGACGCATGGTTNAAATGTGAATGAGACTGATCCGATGAGAAAGGACAACCTGGAGACGGAGAAGAATGTTTTAGAAGAAGGAAGAGGGGGTGGTTTGCAGGGTGCAAGTAGAGACGTCTTCCTCAGACAAGGCCAGGAAGGCCCCGCCCACTGCAATGGGAGGAAAGTCCCAGAGTGTGAGTTCACATACAAGTAGGCTGGCACACCCTGAAGTGGACGCATGGTTACTTTGGGACGAGACAAAGAGCACAAACATGGTATACAATATCAAAGCTAGTGTACTTCAGTTATACAGAGTAATAATGGTAACATCTACTGCCACCTTAGACAAGTTTAAGGTAGTATAGAGGGGGGGTTGAGGGTGTGTCTTAGATATTGCTTTTGATTAAAAATTTGATGCACCAATTTCTCCCCATTGCATCCCCGTACACTGCAGATGTGTTACACACCATTTGGATCGTTGTATAATGCAAGTTCCTCCTGTCAAGCATGCAAGTTCCGTCCTACGGCTTAGTGCTCTCTGATTTCCCAGTACAATCAGGACTCACTCATTCCGTGCTCATAGATCTTGTCTCAAATGGAGACAAGGATGGGGCCAAGTATTTTACAATGAAATATCATTGTCTCTCCCACTGTGAAAAACCTAGTATTAGTTATGAATGAAGTAGGCACTTAAATCCTTGCTGACCAATTTGTTTTCAGAGTTGAATGGCTAACAAAAAGTTTTATGCGGCAAATCTTTGGCTAGCAGAATATGCAGAATTCCTAATGGCACTTGCTGGTTGTTGCTGGTAGACACTGAAATCGTTCACCCATTTTCTTCTTTACAATACTATCCAATTAGTTTGTGTGGGGAAAAGTCTAGAATGTATGTCAATCAAAAGCATACTACTGAGTTAAATACAAGCTATCTTCCTGCTTAGGTTTGCATCCACTTTCTTAGGGGAAAAACTTGGGTCTGAAAAAAAAAGTATTCAAGTGCAAGAAGCTTTAAGGAAAATGCAACATTAAGAATTGAGGAGTACCCAGTGCTACTTGTTTTCTGTAGCATCATATGAACTTGAAATCAATTTGGTAGTCTCCTTAGTGAAAAAATATCATTAAGAGAATACTTGCCCGTACAGCCTATTTTGCATTGTCTTAGATCAAAGTTTTATTCAGAACAGACTGAAAGCTTAGCAGATTTTAAGCATATGGTTTTCTAGGTTGTTAAATTACGCGAAGAATAAGTTTAATTCCAAATTTGAGTCCTAATTTTCAAGCCAGTTACAGCTACTTGCATGTTCTTATATTTACATCAAAATGCAATTATCACTCACATGTACCTTTCTTTTAAGAAGTGATCGTATCATCTGACAGTGCTGCCCTTTAATTTTATCTAACAGGTTACCTTGGAACATTAACACATTAACAGTTGGAATAGCATTTAACCAGAGGCGTCGCGCACCACACACGGCAGTCAGCAAGCTCCAAGGAAGGCAGTGAGGACAGTCACCGTCAAACTGTGTCACTCTACAAAGTGTCTGCTGACAGAAGGAACTGTTCCCTTTTTCTGTGCCACACATAAATTTTAAAAATAATATGTAATGATAGATATCAAGAGACTTAGAATATTAAACTATATGAAAACCTATACCAAAAATAGCATTAGTGATACTTTTTCACTGGGATCCCATAGTCCTAGACAATACTAATCTTTTAAAGGCACTTTTTCATGAATTGTTTTTATTGAATCATCTAATGAATTCCATAAGATGCACGTGCATTTTTAACATTTTCTTTTTTCAGTGCTTATATCTAATGATCTCATATAGGTAAGAAACATAAACCTTTTTAGCTATTGTTCTGAGTTTCTATTTATTTCTCACTAGCCTACATGAATTTTTATACTGTTTTCACTCAAACCCTAAAATAGGTTCTAACTAGTAGTAAAATGGCAAAGTTTATACTGTTGATTTAATAAATAAATCCAGAGAACTTAGAATTATTTTTAAATTAAGCAATAAACTATGATCCATTAATTCTTTTAGTGGGTTGTCGGTGGGGTGGGGTGGATTTTTTTTCATCACCAGAAGAAAAAGATATGAATCTTTCTCTTAAAGCTTTTTTCTCCCACGTGGAGGCAATACACCTTAAAATGGAGGTTAATAAGCAATTAATGGCACAGACTTAACTAAAATATGGCAAATGTGATAGCATAGTATCTTGGTAAATATGAGAATTCTAAGAGCCATACAATTAAAGACTTTGATATGTGTAAGATCAATGGACACGACTTATCACTATTTAATATGAGCTTTAATTTTTAAATGCCATGTTCCAGTGAAAAGATGTACAGCACAGGAAAATTGGAATTCCAATAAAGAATCGAGACAAAAGAAACAAACTTTATATTAAAGTACCTTTAAGAGGTTATACTTACGCAGCAACCTCCTCTTTTGACAATCCTTTGAAATTCACCTCCAGGTAATGATCTATGTCATCTTTTTCTTTGATCAATTGAGACCTGAATGAAACGGAAAGCAATAATAAAAGCACTGCCTTATCAAGTAGAAAAGCTACCAAACGTGGAGGAATGCCACCGGGAGAACAGAAGCACGCAGGGCGTAACACCATGTGCGAGAAACGAGCTGCAATAGTTTTTAGAGGCAGGTCACTGATTGATCACTCCTAACTTCTAATTTTCTAGCATAGAAAAAGACAGGGAAGAATATCAAACCAAGTGTCTAAACAAATAAAACATCAAGCACACTAAAGTCATCTGCATTTTTAAATAAATGTATTTTTTTTCCCCTCAAAGCTTCTAAGATCTTCCATTTTATTCAGGTTCTTTCCTAGTGTAACGTGCCAGGTTACGGAAGTCACATTCTGTTTGGCACCGAACCTTCAACTAAGAACAGCTATTGGATACAAATGTGTAAAATTTATTTGTTTCAAACATTACCAGATTTGCTCTGAAATGCTGAGTGTTTTTTATAATCATACACGAAACTCAAATTATTATTAAAAGTTCCAAGTGCAAAAAGTGATTCTAAGAAAATATATTTACAGAGAAATATATTACATGTGCAGTGTGTTTATTCTTTACACACCCTTGCACCATTAAAAATAAACATTATTAATATCTTATAACTGTGGGAATATAGCACTGAAAAAATATCTATTTTTATTCACAAGTAATGGAGAATGCTGATACAAAACTTTGCCTGAAATGATTATGCTAGAAATGTTTTTATTCAATACTAATACAAGAAAAACTTTTCTTTAAAATTGAGTTTCCATCTTATTTTAGAGACGTGGGATTGGCTTTGTTTTTACTCATGTTGAAAATAAAATGTAACCTTAGTCATTAAGAGAGATAGGCAAAATAATATTTTTCAGACTTTGTTCATATTTCACATTTTTAAAAGTAAAATGTATATATACCAGTATATCTATATACATATATATTTCAGTAGCATGTCAGTGAGATCTCAATAATAATATATGTCATGGAATTATGCATCTAATGAAAAATGTATTTTTTACACCTTTTTAAAAGAAAATTTGATTTGCCATTATTAAAAAAAAAACTTTTTTGCCCTGACTGGTGTAGCTCAGTGGATTGAGCACAGGCCTGCGAACCACACAATCGCAGTTCGATTCCCAGTCAGGGCACATGCCTGGGTTACAGGCCAGTTCCTGGTTCCTGGCAGGGGACGCACAGGAGGCAACCATACATTGATATTTCTCTCTCTCTCTCTCCTTCCCTGCCCCTCTAAGATAAATAAATAAAATCTTAAAAAAAAAAAAAAAACTTTATGTAGTCTAGCTAAATGTATTTATTGATATTTAATTCAGAGGTTTTGGTCTTTCCCAGAAATAATAAAAATGAGGTATATATTTTTTTCAGAAGAAAGTAGTCTCATATGATCTTTGATCATTATGCCTGGCAGAAAATTAAAAGCTATTATATAAAGAAAATAATTAAACTAACATATATAAATTATTTATATTTACAAACAATATGCATATTACTAAGGATCAATACAATTATGAATGTAATCACCAAGTCATGCAATCTTAGTTCATATTCATAACCGTGACAAAATACATCAAGTTCTCTGTCCTGTGATTTCTCGGCTCCAACTCCAGGCACTCTGCCTGCAGGCCTTGACAGGGAGGCACAGCTAGCTGGATGGTGCGTTTGTAGGCTACGCGGTCATTGCAGGGGCAGATCGCGCCTGCCGGTCAACCCTCGTAGTGGGACTGTGTCCTCCTTCCCCCAAAATGAAAATCAGCACTCAGGACCTTTCGGATGAGAAGCCAGATACTATTCATTCCTAAAGCTGCTGCTTTCTGTTCTCCACACATATTTTTTCTAAAAAACAAAAATGTGTATCTCCAAAGCTTTATGGGAGTCATGATGTAATTGGAATAAAAAATAAAATGATCAAATGAGTCCTAGCTTACATAAATATATTTAATAAATATATTAAATAAATATATTAAATATATTTAATAAATATATTTTATTGTAACAAATATATTAATAAATGTATGTCTAAATATGTATTTAATATTTAAATAAAGTTCACCAATCCTTTTGAAACCACAAATTTGGATATTCTGAATATAACAATATATTTTTGTCATTAAACCATTTGTTTTCTGAGACATGTCATTGACAGTTCTTACTGTAAGGAGTTTATTCTGCAAGAAAAGAAATGAAAACCAGGGGTCACATACCTTGGAATTGAGAACGGGGAACATGGCAGCTTCTGTCTGGCTAGAGATGTAAGCTTTGAGCGTGGCACGGGCAGTGGGGGCAGAGTAGTCATTTCGTACTACAAAAAAAAAAAAGGAAGGAAGGAAGGAAGGAAGGGAGGGAGGGAGGGAGGGAGGGAGGGAGGAAAGAAGGAAGGGAGAGAAGTAGTATTTTAAAGATAAATATTTCAAAGAATATTTTAAGACACTGTTAGATCCACAGTCTGTCATTTGAGCTGAGAATGCCTCTTTGTGTATAGCTCTGTTATTCAGGAATGACACACAGTCAGTGAATCTACAGGTTGCTTCTCTCATAATTTTCTTCCACTAGCTGCCTTTTGGCCAATTTATTACTTGTCTACATCTCTACCAGGAAGTAGAAAATCTGATAAATGAGTTGAAAATTTAGTCAATCACAAGTGTTCATATGAGTTTTGTTAGGAGACATGACTGCAATTAAAAAGTAGAGATTTTCAGAACAGCTACGGATTTCAAATGTTCATACTTTGCTTTCCTGTTATAATCAATAATTGAAAACTGCTCATATTTTGCTATTTTCTAAAAATCTTTATTCTTCACAAATAAAGGCTTCCCCTTAGAAGTGACAGATGCCAAGAATAATTCTCAAAAAGGAGACAACTGCCATGAGAGATGTATAACTACAACAGTGTAACAAATCACTTTGAAACACAGTAGTTTTTAAAAAGATTAATGAAAACAACAATCACTCTATTATCATTCATACTTTTTGTGGATAAAGAATGAGGATCGGGCACAATTGACTGGCTTCACTCCACAATGGCAGGGGTCTCCGCTGGGAAGACTCAGAAGGTTGGGGGGTAACTCAGAGAAGGAGAGCAGGAACCCCCTGTGAGTGTCTTCACTTGACAGTTGATGCGTTACCAGCCGGGACCTGAACTGGGGCTCTCTGCCAGAATGCATACACATGGCATTCCTATATGGCTTGAGCTTCCTCACAGCATAGCAGCCCTAGACATCTTACTTAGCGGCTTAGGGCTCCAAAGGCAACTATCCCAAAGAAAAGCCAGGTGGAAGTTGTATCCCCTGTTTGGGCCTGGCCTTGAAAGTCACAGAGCATCACTTGTGCTGTGATGACAGGCCTGTCCAGATCCAAAGCGAGTGAACACAGACCCACGTATTGATGAGAGAGCATTAACATCACACTGAAGGAAAGACAGTGAGGTGGAAGACATCATTGGGGCCATCTTTGGGAAATGCAACATGTCCCAGTGGAGAAGGTACGGGAGCAATAATAAAGGGGGTCTACAATAAAATCAGGTTATCAAAACCTTACTCTGAGGAGGAAGAAGTGTGAAAATAATGTCAGTGGACACAGAATGGAAAAACTGTCATGTGTTGCAAGGGCTTTCAGGTGCAAAAGAACCCACACTTCAACTGTTACCTGGAGAGGCATCCAAAAGACCAGTACCTCTTGATTCCACCAGCAATACGTCCGTCAGTTTTGACCTTGACTCTTAGCCCCACCAAGCAATAGGAAGGCTCGTTTTTTGTTTTAAATTATTTACATCGAGCATTTACTACCAGTGCGACCTAGAGGAATTCACCATCGATATGGTCATTGAGTATATATAGCAGATTAAGCTACTCCTTGGTGCCAGATACTGTCTTAGGTGCTGAAAACAGGAGTGAACAAAAATACAAAGACCTCTGACCTCAAGAATTTATATTATGAGGAAAAAACAAAATATGTTGATCAATAGTGAAAAATTAAGCAAGGAGCTACAAAGTATCCAAATGCTCAAAGTAGCAAAGCGCTAAATGAAAGCATAAGGTGATAAAGTCAAATACATCAGTTTGTGTCCTGATGGAATAGGATCTTGAAAGTTACTGTAAAAACTGTGACTTTCACTCCAGTTGAGGTAAGATTACGCGGGAGGGTTTGGGGCAGAGGAGTGATTCGGCCTGACGCCCACCTTTGAAGGATTACCATGGCCTCTCTTTTAACCGGGGGCTACAGGGAGAAGTGCAGACAGCAGAAAAGCCAGCGGGGAGCCCGCTGCGAGATCTGGGTGAAAGGAGAGGGTTGTTTGGGTAGAGGTGGAGAGAGAGACACAGTCAGGCCTGAGGGACGGCCACCTGCGGATGCCTGACGCACAATACTCCTCTGTGCTACAAAGGCATAGCAGGCGCAGGGGTGGCGGGGAGCAATGAAATGAGAACAAAGAAACTCTTGAAATTCAGTGTAGCAATAAGCAGTCTTGTGTTCTAAAGACAGATTCCTACCCTGGCCTGAAAATATTTCTTCACATAACTAAAGAGAAAATTCTAATGCAGACTAGTGTCTTGTTGTAGATATAATACAATCTTAATTAAAAAAATCCTAAATTATCCAGATTATCATATGACCCATGAAACATAATGTCCACCCATTTTTATATAGTTGTAGTTTTAAAGCACACAGTCTAAACAGCAAATGTTAGTCCTCTCCTCCTGAACAAGTATTACAAAGATATTGTATTATATACTTCATAACTTCATAATATACTGAGTTAATTCTTTAGTAATTTTAAAAAATCTATTTTAGTAGATGTTATATTAACTAGTTGAGTTGCTTGGATAACCAGAACCTATTAACTGGCAACATTATGGAGAACATGTGGTGAGAAGTTATGACGAATGTAGTGTTGGACCCCATGTACAGTTTTGAAGGGACACCAAAGGCTCCCAAACCTCCCTCCCATGAGCCTATTTCACAGAACCTGGGAAGACTTTATGTTCAGAGTCCTTGAATGTTATCAGGCAAATCTGGACCATCTCAGTTTCTTAACCCTGACCTGTCCATTGCTAGTGGATTTTGAAAGGGAGGGAAAACAATGATTCCTCTTGCTTCAGTCAGGGCATTCCATCCTCTATGAATTAAGACTGTTCTGAGAGGCCCACTTTGCTTACCAAGGGCATTTGGCGGGGGTGATCGCTGCATAATTGTGTTTTAAAAGGAGAAAACAGTACTTGTAAGTTCTTCACATACGAGGAGAAGGCTACTTGGACAAGGCCCCAGAAGCTCTGATTCAGCTAATACACCCCATCAAGATGTGTATCAGCCCTCCCTCCCCAAGTTGGGCTACCGGTCTGTGACATCGAATTTATTCATTTTGATGTTTACTTGAGTTAGATTATTTTTGCTAGAACACATAAACATCTAATGAAATCGAATGTAGATGCTATACATGGAAAGGCAGGTCTTCATCACACAGATCAACTGTGATTCTTTTGCCCATCAACTCTTAAGTTGGAGTTTCCCACCATTACACTTCAGCTGCCAGTTTCTTCATTTTGCTCTCCTCTGATGTGAGAGCATTAGCAGCAGGAGCACCTTTACTCTTAAATTTAGTTTAATGTAAGTATTGCAAGCCCTGCTGGCAAGCCTCAAGGCACAAACTCTGAGTGGGGGGTGATCAGAGCTGAATGATAAAGTGGGAAAAAGTTATTAACTGCATATTGGGAAAAATATCCCTCAAGCAATCTATGTTGGAAAGTTTAAGGTCAGAATTACAGTGGAAGTTAAGCAGGCTCTTTTTCCTCTACAAACCCCACATCCTGCCTTGCCTGTGCCTGTTGAGAAAGGAGATTTTGCTTTTCAAAATACATGGTCTCACAGGGGTACTTCGTTTTCCACAATGGATAATGTGTATACTGAAATTTTCCACACTATTTTAATATTTGAAATGCATCAAATATTTAAAGGGATCCTGTAACTATTTTCTCATTTAAGTAATCACTATCTCTTTTATAAGTTCAGTCTGGTTTATGCTGAATTTGAAACTATTCTAGCATATAGAAGCAGCCAAAGGGAAAATAAGTGAAAAAATTTTCAAGTATGTTTTGGGATCTGTTCTTTCAGGGTTAAAATATACCTGTAGAGTGAAGAAAGCCTTCTGCTCTTTGTTAAAATGAGTAGTCTGATTTTCCTAGCCTTGGCCATTGTTCCCAGCTCCTAGGTGACCTCCGAAGTTGAGGAAGGGGACTGACTGAGGCCTGAGGCAGACGTGGAACACATCCTTAGCATGGCACTTCCTCAGGGTTCTCCCAGCTCAAGACCACAGAGGAAATCACACAAGACGAGAGCAACAGCAGGGAGGGCAATGGCTCAGGTTCAGGTGAGTCAGGGAGAAAGAGAATGACAGAAACTCCTCTGGCTGGTACCAAACAAGCTTAGCCCCAGGGGCTGAGGGTGAAGCTGAGGACCCAGAGGCAGCTCCCCCAGTGCCAGGGAGTAGGCGGTGCTGCATGCGGCTCCACAGGGGATGAGACAAAGATCAAAAGGCTGCCTGAAGCCATTCCACTGTTGGTATTCAGAAGAGATTTGGTGGATTCTTTGATCTGCTGGTTGGCTCTTAGATGGGTTGTATTTAGTCTCTAAATTTGGCCTCGGCATGGAAAGACAAATGAGAATGGAGAAACACAGGATGAAAGGTTTAAGAGTGCTGGGTCAGGCTGACTGTGTCCCACAGTGTGAGTTTGTATCTCTGGCCCCCAAGTAAAATTCTTCAAAGAGAGCCCTCTTGCCCAGTATCCCAGGAGATAGCCTCATCAGGAAAACAAAGGAAGGGTAGGCCTAGCGCTGTGGACAGAGGCTGCTGGGGAGGGACTATCTCTGAGGCTGGCCACTGACTCAGAATTCCGTCACTGCGGGGGTACAAGCAGAGAGGTGAAAAACAAAGCCAGTAAGCTCATTTGTTATTCGTCATCAAGAGAATTCAAAATAAATGATTTTACTATCAACAAAATCATTGATAAGAATTAGAACATTTTATTATCACCACCAGCTCTCTTACTATGAAAGGTTAAAGACAACTACAGAAGAAACATAAATAATTATATTCCTGAGAAGATTTTTTTAAAATTCACATTTAAAGAAGTTTAAAGAGTCACTAAATGTGTATCCCTTGTATCATACTTTTAAGAAACTCCCAGCACTCCAAGGTAGGTACTTAGATAAGTAGTTAAACCAAATAAATAGATTTCCTACTAACTGATATATATGGTTAAATCAAAATACAAATCAGAAAAAGTGTTGGAAGACAGGCCATGACTCACTTGACTTCCGTTTGCAGGTTACCGCTGAAGGTCTTTCCGAGCTTACAGACTTCAATTCAGCCTGAAAATCAGGCAGTAACAACAGCGAAGGAGAGAAGAAGGTTTAACATTAGTTCATAGCACAGTTTCTCTCCCCACCCCACATCATGGAATAAGAGTTATTCATGCAGCAAGTGCCGAATACCGACTTTGTGTTTAAAGGAACTTAAAAAGGAAGTATAGACACTACGGAAGAAATGAGTCACTAATTCAGCGAAACACCAATACACCTGAAATCCGAATACATGTTGCTATACAGGGTAAGGCAAAAAAGTAAGTTTACAGTTGTTCATATGGAAAATAATATAATAGTAAATGATAATATAAGAATAAACTCTATGTTTCCCATACTCAGAGCTGTACACTTACTTTTCCTCCCCTCTGTATTTCCAATACAAATGTGACATTAGGGATAACAATTCAATTTCGAAAACTTATTATTTTTACCCAAACCAAAGAAGGCATCTCAGGACTCTTTCTGCTCCTACCTAGTTCTACACAGGCCTACTGATTTATTCCTACATCTGTTCATTTTTTCACTGCCCTCACAGGGGCAGGTGGACTGGGGAGCGTGGGCCTCAGCTGAGGAAGCTTGAGCCAAGTCCGTGGACTGATGAGGAAGGCCTGTGGGGGTCAGGGAAGGCACTGCCTGGAAAAACAGCTGCCCGCCCCAAACTGGAGCCGTCCAAGACCTGCCCCAAGCTTCCTTCCTGCGTCACCAACCTCAGTGGACTGGCCCTGGGGAACAACTGGTTTTCCGTTCCTCCGAAGTATGGCCCCCACAGGTGCCAGGTGTTGGGCGAGGGAAAGGCTCCCCACTTCCCGCGGTGGTTGCAGGCCCTGCTAGAGCCAGCGCATGAAGAGCAGACGCCAGGGCGTCTCCAGGGATACAGAGGGGGCGGCGCCGGACGGGCGTGGTGGGGTGGGGTCAGGGGCGGGGTTAGGCTGAACTGAGCCTCGGGATTGGGGCAGCTCCCAGACTCTCGGACACAGGGGCGGAGTCTGATGGGGCTGGCGGAGGAGTGCTGAGCGGGGCCTCTAGACCCTTCAGGCTTTCCAAACAAGGCTGCTGTGGGAAGTAAGGCCACTTTCAGAAATTAGTTCACCGAACCCCAGGGCCTGGATTTGCCTCCCTGAAACATTTCCTTCATGGCACTGTGTCCTCAGTGTTTAGCAGCATTTCTCTGTTGTCCAAAGGACTGATGGACACTCAGTTTGGCAGGTGACCCGCATGACCTGATGCCACTTTATCCAGCTAGATAATGTTTTTCATTCCCCTCATCCTCAGCCTCTTTGGCAGTCTAAGCCATATTTTTCTTTTTGTCTCCGGAAAGATAAACTAATTTTGAGTCGGGGTGAGCTAAACACCAAAGTTTTCTTTATAGAATCTCCTGGCGACCCCTGTGTGTGTGTGTGTGTGTGTGTGTGTGTGTGTGTGTACACAGATACGCCAGCCCTTCCCCAGTCCAGTTCATCACAACACACGGATTCTGTAGGCCTCTGATAACATTCCAATAAATTATTTTTTCTAAACCCAGAGCTGCCCTGGCTGGTATAGCTCAGTGGATTGAGCACTGGTCTGTGAAGCAAAGGGTCGCTGGTTCAATTCCCAGTCAGGGTGCATGCCTGGGTTGCAGGCCAGGTCCTATTAGAGGACACATGAGAGGCAACCACACATTGATGTTTCTCTTCCACTCTTTCTCTTTCCCTCTGCTCTCTCTAAAAATAAATAAATAAAATATTAAAAAAAAATAAAGTTACCCAGAGCTGATTTTATTACTTGCAACTACAGAATACTAATTTACACATTAAGAAAGTATTAGATAATAAAAAATGAGATACAATTTGTTTAAAGAAGCACAAAGTAGTAGACAAAGGTAATATCATTTTTTTGCCTTGAACATTTTAGAAGACTATAAAATTTAATCAAGAAATTGAGCCCTGGCTGGTGGAGTTCAGTGGATTGAGCGTGGGCCTGCCAAAGCAAAGGGTCACAGGTTCAATTCCCAGTCAGGGCATATGCCTGGGTTGCAAGCCAGGTCCCCACTGGGGGGACACATGAAAGGCAACTGCACATTGATGCTTCTCTCCCCCTCTTTCTCCCTCCCTTAACTTCTCTCTAAAACTAAGTAAATAAAACCTTTAAAAAAAAAGAAATCACATTAAAAATCATACATCATTACATTTGTTTTTCTATTGTTAGAGATTTGATAAAATTCACTTAAAAACTGAGGTTAAAATATTCTATTTATGTAGTGTCAAGTGATGATGTGTTTTGACCTCACTAAAAATATAAAATATTTCTGAAGTTTAAGTATTTTTCATTTGTAGAATAAATCAGGTGGGGAAATCTAGTCAATATTTATCGATCTTACATAAACAGTGTGTGCTACACTAGATATTCTAAGGTAAAACAAAAATCCATTTGCTTATTGATGCCTGCAAGCAATAATTTTTATACTTAATTTCGAGTTGAAAAGCCTTTTTACAGATTTTACCAATATGTATAACACTCTTGTAATTGTCATAAGTGTTTTCTAGTTAAGAGAAAGTAGAAAACTAGCTGTTAGAATTCAATCCAATAGAATCAGCCAATAGTTTGCAAAGTGCACATTCTCCAGTTGTCCCTTGTTTGCCCAGATGTTGTAAAAGGACAGGGTTGTGGAAAAGGAGCAGCCGCAGGCTGCAGATGGGCCCTCAGGCACGCCAGTGTCAGAAAGGAGCACGTTTGAAAGTGGGGGGCCTGGGAAAAATTTTCCTTAAAATTATCAACTATGAAAAAGCCTGGACATTCTTCAGGACCTACCTGCCAAAGCCAAGCTACTTTGTTTGACATCTAATGTATATTTCCTCAGGTTTAAATCCAGATTTAGTTCTCTTCTTCCTTAATGTGTGTACATCACGTTGTTCTTCAATCCAAAGTATCGAAAGAACCAACTTTTCATTATTTTTCTGAGAAACATCAGTTGGCGTTAAAATATACTTGCCCCCCTTCTCAGGAACTTCTTACCTCTGTTTCTTTATGATGCAAATCTAGCAGACTGCTAAATCTGCTCATCTTTTAAAATGCCATCTGAACTTGAAGTACTGTAGGCTTCATTGTCAATTTTGCCTGTTATTCTGTGCCCCCACACACTGGATAAGTCTGCAGTGGCAATCTTCTTTATAGGTGCGGACAGGTCTTCACAAAATGATGTGTTTCGGTAGTGGTCAAATTTCTTGAAAACTTAATTATGTCTGTCCATAATAATAAACATATGTGTGTGCGTGTGTATATATATACACATGCACACTTCTATCCAGTTACTTATATTATAAAAGTATTATATACATATATAGGCATATTAGTATTTTTTAATATAATTCAGAAGTGAGGTTTCCCATATCCAAGGACAAAAACCTAATTGTGTATATGCAAGGGGGATTCTAAATCCATGAACAAAAATATAGAATATAATGACATTTTCAAAGGCTGTTATAAATAAAATGACAAATATCACATTTGGTAAAATTCCACTATGACTTCCAGTGCAATCTCATAGGGAAACAACTTATTAAGTAAAGGTATAAATAAAAGCTGAATTAGAAATAACAGAGGGGAAAATATGGAGTAGCAGTCCTAAGCACTGAATTTGAAAGTCTAAATCCATCCATCCATCCACCATTTCAACACCAGGTAGTCTTCTAGGGTAGGAATATAAAGATAAGTCATGTCCTTGGTGAACTCGCTGAAGTAAAGACAGACACACTAAAGAGACAACTGTTTCTTTGCTTTCGAGCTTTGTGACCCGTCTCCACCAACACTACAGAGGACTGGACTGAAGTCTTTGTCTTCTTAATGGCCTGAGTCCTAGACCACTGCCACAGCCTGCGTCCCCTTCTACTCCCCAATCGGTTCCTAACCCTCTCTGCTTCTGACTCAAACTCACAGCTCAGATGTGACTCTTTCTCCTCAGGTACTGACCTCAGGCTTCTTATGCATTTGTACCCGTTAGTTACCTGCCCTCAGCCAGTTGTAAAACCAGCTATTCCAAAGGAACCTGGCACAGCACAGACCAGGTGGCTGATCACCCCCGGCCTGAGGTCAGCCACGGTACCACATGACAAGTGCTGTAAAAGTGACATCACCCTGAATGTCTTGAGGAGGGACCACGCCGCTACCTAGGACTGAATGGAAGGAAGTTTGGCAGTCATAAGACTTCACAGAGGGGATTGTACCTAAAATGTGATTTTGTGTCTTGAAAAACGTATAGAAGTATAGAGGAACAGAATGGTAGAGAACCATGGCTTGCTGGGTACACATGAATTCTAGAACACAGGGACGGAAAACTGTGGAAGATGGGCCCAGCCCCAAAGCAATATAGCAATATAAATTGTTGAGCTCCAACCACGACAATACAAAATTAAACACATAATAACTCATTTTAATTTAGTATATTCAAGACTATAATTGGAATACTTTCATAGTATCAGTTATAGTCAGGATGTGGGAGAATTATGAATGACCCTCAAGAAAATGGAAATAAAGTCATAATTTGAAAATAAAATAAAAAAGCCATCAGTCCTATATGGGCGGAATTGTTTATTTTCAAGAATATACTGCAAAGAAGAAATCCTTAAAGGCACAGAAAGATATCTGATTAGGCTCTTTGAACTGAATAAGGGTTTACCACAAATAAAATAAACTTACTTTACGCACTTAATTTTGCACTAAATTCATAGAAGGCGTATTTTTGTTAAAAACAGAATCTTGCTGGGTTGAAGATTCCTACTGTTTCCCTAACAATAACAGAAAGTGTGTCTCAATTGAAATACATAATAAAACTAGGCAACTCTCCACATTACCTCCCTGTATTTAAACATTAAGGTTTAATGATGAGATGGAGACCACGGTGCTGCTGAAGATCGGTAAACCTCCACAGCAAGTGTGTATGTTCAGTGGTCGTTAAACATGTAAGTTCCAGAAGGGCATAGCAGGGCCATACTTCACTGCACCAACACCACAGTGAAGGAGGAGTAAAATACTTTCAAGAAACTTGACTCCCACATTGTTTATTGCAGTGTTTCCATTTCCCCCTCCATCATCTTTTGTTCCAGAGAGAAAAAGTTGAAAATTGTGACAAAATTAAAGACATTTTCCAATAGCTTATTCTTGTAAAATATTGATGAAATTCGTGATGAAGGTATTTTTCATTTCTTCCCTGTTAGTGCCACCCAAATGAAGCAGATGATTATTTAATCAGGTAACGAGCAATGCATATAGTCAATTCAGAAGAAGTTACAGGCACCATGGAGGCCTGTGCCTCAGTAAAAACTGCCCACCGTGCGAAATCACTTGTACAAGTGTTGCCTCTGAGACCGGGGACTTGTGGTTCTAAAGGCCCAGTTGTATTTTTGGAAAATTGTGCCAATAATCGAGTCTACTGAAATATAAATTGCCTAGCAGAAACAATATCATGACCCATAAAAACTGCAAAAGGCGGTGGATGAGGAAGAATTTACCAACTGCCCTACAGTGGTCTCCAGAAAGGGTAGGCCAACACCAGTGGCCAGTTCCAGTTACCTAGCCAGGGACAGTCCCAGAGTCATGTAATCCCACAGGTGGTCACAGTATCTTTTAAGGACATCTGACTCCTTTCTCATCCTGGGCTGACCAGTGGACTTTCTATGGTTTGCTGTCTACTGTGAAATAGGAAGCAATGCCCTAAGTTAAACAGTGAGGATTTGTGGCCTTATCAAATGCAGATTCGAACGTAAATTGGCAATCTGGTGTATTAACTAATCTTTCTAAAATTTCAGATAAGGTAAACAAGTTTCTACTTTCTGATTATGTCTTGGTGAACTGGTGAATACTCGTCTTTCAATTTGCAAAGTTCTAAAGTAGACATGACCTAGTGTTTCCATGAAGACTGCCTTCTCACGAGACTCTGCAGACCATGCTTCAGTATCTCTTTCTATGCCAGTGACAGCCATTCAGTTTTTATTTTCCCAACTTGAAAAGACAAGGAAATGATAGAATATTGGGCTTGGAGTCTGAAAATTCACAAGATTCACAAAATGACATATGTGTGTATATATACACATGCGAATGTACATGTGAATGTACATGTGAATGTACACACAAATGTACCACATGTGAATAGGTAACACATATTTAGAACTAAAATTATCATTGCAGAAATAAAATTTAAAAAGATTGCATCTTTTGACTTCATAATCCTTTAAAAATAAGAAGCTATAAATAATTATACATATTAATTGAAACCTCAATCTTCCAAGTACTGTATTTTACACTTTGCTAGTCACATTAGCAAAATGATTTTTAGAACAAGATTTTTAGAAATTTCTTTTAAAAATTTTTCAAATGGTAATCTTACAACTTTTTCAGTTCTTTATACCAAGTAAAATCCTAAACTATAAGCTGTTTTAACTTTAAATTGACCCAATAATACTAGTTATGCCATTGCATAACTACGTGCTGAAAATACGGTGCTGAATAACACACCATTCTCCAGTCTAATGGGCCCATGGGGCATTACATTCTAGTGGAGGAAATGGGAGACAGTAAATAATAAGCAAGGTCATTTCTGCAATATGAATCAGATAAGACAAGATAATATCATTAGAGCGGTGTGTGCATGTGTGTATCAGAGGATGTTTGTGTAGACTGAATTACTAGATAAGACTGAATCACCATGTAAAAATGACATTTGAACCGAAGCCTGAATGAACGCTCTCACAGAGAAGTTAGGCGCTAATCTGGGGGAAGAGCATCATTCGTAGATGGAATGGAACTGGCCAAGCTCCGGAGGCAGGAGCAGAATTGGTACGTGGGCATGTGGCAGACAATTCAGCGGCCTCTCTGTCGCTGGCTCCTTTTGGTGTCCACATCCTCCCCTTATGTGTGAGTGACATCTATGACTTGATTCTAACCAATAGAATATAGCAGAAATGATGGGCTGTCATTTCGTGATTATTTACTGTGACATAAGACTCTATTTTGCTATCAGACTCACTCTAGTCTTTCTCGCTATGTGTTTCTGGCTTTCAAAAAACAATCTATCATGAATCTTATGGCCACAAAGAACCCAGTGCTTCCTAAAACCACACCTGTGGGGAAGCAGACGCTTCCTTAGTCGAGAGTCTGGATGAGAACACAGCCCTGGCCTGATTGAGGCCTTGGGAGAAGCTAAGCAGAGGGTCCAGCTAAGCCCTGACCCACAGCAACAGGGATAATAGATGTGTTGTTAAGTTTTAAGTAATTTGTTACAGAGCACAGAAAACCAATGTGTGCCTCATGGTCAGAATACACACCTTTGGCTGGAGGGCAGTGATCCCAGGGGATAGGAAAATGCATGAGATGAGGCAGAAGGGTGGCAACACAGAATCTTAGGCCACAGTAAGAAAACTGGATTGTATTATAGGTATGTTAGAAAGCCACTGGAGAGATTCAATTAAGCAAGTGAGTGCCACTATCTTCTTGACATGTTTAAAAGTTTCCTGACTACTTGTGAAGGATGGGCTGCCTGGAGTAGCAGGCAGGTGCATTCATTAATGCAGGTGAGAGCGTGAGGGGGATTTGAGTATAGTAGTAGAAAAGGAGTATGTTGAAAAAAGAGAAGAGTCAAGAAAAACTTGAATACAGTCTCCCCGAAACCGAGACACTTGGATTCAGCAGCTGAAATTGCGGTGATTCCTTTAGCGAAATGGAGACATCTGAGAGAGGTCAGGTTGGGTTTGTCAGGAGGAACAGAGAGAGAAAGAGCAAATCTATGGTGCTATTTTGACATGTTACATTTGAGATGTCATTGGAATACTCAGGGAGAGGATGTCAAAGAAGCCATTGAATAAACAGGTCTGGAACTCAGTATTAGGGATACACATTGGGAAATAATTGGAACACTGATGGTAGTGAGAACCAGGAGTGGGATGAAAACCACAGAGGGAGAAGTGTGAACACACAATTAAGAAATTAGATAAATATATAAGCTTTCTTCTGACACTGTAAATAGAGAATTTTGTTTGTTGACATCGAATCCCATAGGCTATTATCACTCAGCTCAATAACATTCATAATATTGCTTTTCATGAATACTTAGTGTTTGCTTGAAATTTGGAGAGTGGCTGTGATACAGACATAGTAAAACCCAATTTCGCTGCGGGCTCTTGGCAGCGCCTACCTGGGGCGGGCTTTCCCCTCCCCACCCTGGTTTCCATTTGAGCCACAGAAGTGGCCCTGGCACCGCTGTCCTACAGGTCCATTGGGTTACTGTCACCCTCTACTCATTCCTGGTCTCTTGCTTCCAGGCTTTCTGCCATTGTCCACGCTTGTTTCTGTGGAATTTTTATTTAGTCCTTAGAAATGATTACTTCCCTAATAAAATGACTGACTGGAAACCATTTAAGCGATACCCTGTCTTACACTTCAGTTGCACGAATGCTAACTTATGACAGCCAGTTTAGTATCAGGGATTACAGGGAGAGTCAAATAAATTGGTAATAATAAACCAAGGATCTACAAAGGTGTGGCTGCTGAAAGGAAACAGAGATAACCCCATACTGAGCTTTTGCTGTAAGATTTCTCACTTCTCAAGAGTGACTCATTTTTTGCTTTGATGAGTGAGAAAAACCAGGAGCTCACCAGTGCCTCAGGCAAGAGAGTTTGAAGGTCTTCTTCGGGACTGAATGAAAGATAATAATCAAAATCTAGGTCACGGTAGTATTTATTCTACAGAGAATTGTTTAAACTAATGCTTTAAATTGAAGTCAGGACACATTTTAATATATGATTCATACCGTGCCTATCCGATATCCTTAATGACTGCATACATTGTAATCTGTTTCAAGGCTTTTACTTTGAGGAATTTTCTCACATCAAGTAGGACAGCCATTAAATTATCATTACAAAGATATCAAACTTTCTTCATTGTGTCTAACTAGTTCTCCAGACACAGGTATGTGGTGTGGGTCTGAAAGCCTTAGAAACTTCAATACACCTTTTCAGAGAGAGAATGAAAACAAAGGGTTTCTGGTTTGAAAAAAAGCGATACAGAATGGGAAAAGTGGCAAAAGGAAAAAGGCCTAGTCTGATGCAAGGCAAGGCAAGATTTGCCGTCAGAAAACCAGAAGGAAGACACTGATAGTTACCATCAGCCTGTTAAATTTTGTAATAATTATTTTAAAATATAAGAAATTTAAAAATGATAATTAAATAGCCAATTTTTCTAAGATGGGGAACAATTGGTGGGGGACAGAATAATTATCTGTCATGAATACATTTTCATGTGAAAAATTAAGCTGTATTGCATATCATCTACATTTCAATAAAATCATTCTGGTTTCTGTTATACGAGGTCTGTCTAGAAGGTATCCAGCCATGTACGATGAAAAATAGAGACATTTATTGAAGAAGACACAAGATACAAGAAACATTGTATATAGGACCATGATATCTCAGTCCCCTCTAAAGGAAGTACCTTCAGACGTCACACAGTTCTCCCAGTCACTATCAGTTGCCCCGCAGTATTTTCCTGAATCTCATCAACAGTCTGAAATCCCTTCACTTTCAAAAGTGATGTTAGTTTTGGGAAAAGCCAGACGTTGCAGGGTGCCATATCTGGGCTGCAGAGGAGCTGAGTCACCTGGGTGACTTGATGTTTCACCAAAAAACTCTGCAGGAGCCATAATGCATGAGCGGGCACATTGTGGTGATGAAGCTGCCAATCACAGCTGAAGCCTTCAGAATCACTGGAATAGTTCCCATGGAGGAATGTTCAAGCTTAACGCAAAATCTGATGCAGATTCATTGCTCTAGTCACTTGGTCAATTTAAACTCCATGGCGTTTACACCCTATGCATGCTCACTCAAGGGCATCTACTGCCCCCACCAACTAGTACAGTGAAGGCATCATCGTTCACACATGCGCATTCCAGTCCACTCTCCTTGGCTGCCAGATCACACACATGTTGTGCAAACCATCCTCCGTGTGTTAACAATGGCTGGAGTTTTCCCGGACAGGTCTTGTATAGCAAATGACTATTCGGCAGTTAAGAATATAACACTGAACTACATGAAGGGTTTGTTCTGGAAGTTTCTTTTGTCAATTCATTCATATGGATGATTTTGAATGCTGGCTCCCTATGAAGACACATGCAGCAGACCACCTGTGAAATTAATACGAAGTCAAAGTGAGTCCCCAAAATTCTGAGGAAGCTGCCCTGCTACTATCCAGACACTAACGAAAACTAAGCAAAATGGCATTCTTTGGCTAGAGACTCCACATTGCAGGACTATTTGCAAGAAAAAAAAAAGATTTCAAGAGGTAACATAGCATGTTTGAGTTATGTTGGGATTAAAAGCTGGTGTTATGTTAGAACCAAAGTTAGCATTTGCCCCATACTCAGCAGTGAGGATGGGTGAGGAAGCCACTTCTGATTAGTAAGTACTTGGAAACCAGGAGGCTGAAGTATGGCGACAGTAACTGGTCGCAGGTCTGTAGGGAAGAGGAGATTGCACAGAACTTCCAATCAGCTTCCTAATAAACTGATGACTAATGGTCACAAGGATGTTGGATAGATACAGGGACTCCCAGTTGCAGGTGAATTTCCTCACTGCCACTGGCTAGATAGAAGTTTTCTAGGCCAATGGAGACATCCTGTTCGAGTTACAGTTGAGGAAGTTCCAGTCCAAAGAGATGAAATGATCACCCGGCTAAAGGTGCGAGCAGAAGAACAAGAGCCATCCAAATCCGACAAAGTAGGCCTTTCTTTCCCACACTGCAAGACGGGCAATGTGTCCGCTCTCCTTTCAGACACTGGATGGAGCATCAAAATGTGCAGATAAACCCACCCTCTCTTCAGCCAATGTGGCCAACTTTCCCCCTGGCTAAACCAGAGTAAATCAGAGAGAAGTCACATTGCCTCATTGATTCGAGTTGTATTTCTCATGGAGTTGTTAACAAGAAGTAAAATGGACAAAAATCAGAAAAGGAGAGCACGGGATATAGAAAATCCACAAAGTGACTAACCACAATGTAACTGAATGTAAACACAAACACACATGTCTGGTGTGGATCAGATACCTTTACCACATTCCAAAATCTCAGAGAAGCCAAGTGAATCTAGACCCAGTAGAATAATTTCTCTGGAATAGGATAACACGCCAGCCTCTCTTAGAACCTGCTGAAGGTTGTATGAAAAGGAGGCACTATTCCCCTTATCACAAGCGGTACAGTTGCAACTAAAAATAAAAATGGCCTTACTGGCGAGGCATTCCCATGCATGAGTCTGCCTTCCTACCCTCTGCATTAGACAAGTAAGCCAACAGATGGTGTTTAGACTGGGAGAGGAGTGTGACGGATTCCTGCACACACACGCAGACACGCTCCCGAGAAGTAGTCAGCCAGTTCCTGTCTGCAGTGCCGTCATTCAATCCATGCCAGCACAAACATGTACCAAAGGGCCACAGCCCAGAAGAGTATTTTCCCGAGGTGGCTAACTTCCCCTGTTGCCTTTCTGGGCTAACAGCCTCACCCTGGGTGTGTGGGAGCCCATCTTCCCAGATTCTCTTTCCTCTTCACCCTGCCTTCCCCATCCCAGATGACCACTGTCTTTAAAACTATTTCCTCCCATCCTTCCAAGTGACTGCCCACCCCTATGACCAGTTTCTCCCCGCAGTTATCAGTCATTTTCTTCTGGCTGTTCCTCCTAATAGCAAGGACTAAGAGGAGTTTTCTAACCCTGAGAGAACAGGCAGAGGGGTTGAGTAAGAGGAAGAGGCCTTACCCCCAAAGGCTCTGCCTTACAGTAGAATATCTAAAAACAGTAATCACTGACAGCCCTTCAAAAATGAATCTTCCGGTAGCTTTTCTCCTGTATCTGTGAGTATCTCTCTCCTTCCTGGCTATTTCAGCTGTGAATTCTAGTGTGTGTGTTGGGGGGGGGGGGGCAGAGTAGATAATTGATTATTCTCTCTAAACCATCCATTTGTGGGTATTGCTGTGTAAGTTGAAGTTCTTTTGCTTAAAAATCTCTATACTATGTCAACCTGTTAGGATGGTGTTGTGTAACTTGATATCAACTCCATTAGCAGAAAGAGAGAAAGATGCCGGATTTAATCCACCAGGCTGGTAAAGTAACATTACATATCTCTTCAAGGCCCCCAGGAATACGGGCACACAGTCCAAGACACAACCGTGTGTTTCAGGCTTCGCACAAAGTTTCCTGAGGGGCAGGAGAGAGACATGGGGCCTGAAATCCAACCTGTCTCCATGTCCCTGCCTTGCGCCCCAGCAAGGGTTTCAGGGCCTGCAGACATTTTGTCACACGAAGTCATCCCTGGTTGGCCAAGCCTCGTGTTAGCTTGGTGGGCTGTTAGCACCTTTACCCGAATGGATCCGTCCATAGCAGAGGCCCCCTGGGGGAGAGCCAAGGCCCCACCTCAGCATCAGGTCTCTGCTGGTTTTAATGTCTGTAAATGAAGAAATGAGATCCACAGTGACTTTTCAAGGCTTCTTTAGCAATGGAATCATTTTTTCAAACAAATTCTGATAAACCTGATGTCTGAATCAGAGCTGCTCTGGTTAAATTCTGGATGGGGTCTGACTGTCCCTTTCCCCCAAAGCATGGTTTATTGGGGACTGTCATTGAAGAATTTCTTTGCTACAGATTACTTTTAATGAGTCATCAGAATTTGAACCAAAGCAAAATAAATTTCTGCCAGAGGGCTACTCAAAGTTTCTTCTTAAACCACTATCTAAAGGTACAAAATAGGCTAGTAATGAATTGTCACAGTTGTCATTCACGATTCTCCTCCTCCCTTGGTCATTTTTATTTTCCAGGGAGACTGGGCCTGTTAAAATAGATATCTTGCTTACATTACGTGGTTGCAATACGCTGAGGATCAAAAAGGCAACGTTTATTTCATGACGAGTTATAACACACTCTTGGTCCTTGATGATTTCAGTAAGTGCCCCCGTCTACCTTGCAGTTTTGTACTTTGTTGGTTGCCATGAATGCGCACCCTCACGTCAAACACACGGTGAGGATGCTTAAGATACAGGGGATTCTACTTCACTAACTCGTTGCTGCTCTTTTCCTTTCAATCTATACAAATTCCTTCTCCTAGTTCTATGCTGAGAAATGTGGTGCTTAAAAAGAGACTTCATCAAGCATTTATTTATTTTTTTTCAGCCCTTTCAAGCCTTTTATTAAAAATAAATATTTTTTTCTCTCTGACATTGTGGAGATTAATTTTACGTGTCAATTTGGTTAGGCCACAATATCCAGACATTTGGTCAAACACAGTCTACATACTGCTGTTATTTTTCAGAAGAGATTAATATTTAAATCAGCAGACTTTGAGTAAAGCAGGTAAGAGAAAAGACTGAAACCCCCAGCAGATGAATGATTTCTGCCTCCAGACCTTAGTACTGGAGTTGCAATATCAATTCTTCCCTGCGTCTCCAGCCTGCTGGCCTGACCTTACAGAATTTAGACTTTCCCCCCCAAATAAATTTTCTGTCTGTCTCCTTCTCTCTATCTGTCTTCATCCTTTCTCCCCGCATGCATACACACACACACACACACACACACACACTGGATTCTCTTTCTCTAGAGAACTGTAATATACAGGTTCTTCATTCTGACCCCTGCTTTTATCTAGACGACCACTTAAAATGCCAGTGAAGGCCATGTCCACATTTCTCATACCCTTTGTGAATATAAGCATCTCTTATTAATTGCTGTTGATTAGCCAAAAGGCAAATATTTAATTAAACCTTGAGAGAGAATAAAACTGCACATGAATTATCTAAGAGCACATAGGTCCGTACATTTCATTAAGATAGTTTAACTAATAATTATGTCCCTTATACCCAGTGTTTGTTTGAGCACGTTGATTGTTTTTTGTTTCTTTTTTTTTTCCTCCTGAAGTTCCCTCGAGGAAAGATGATTTTTCTAAAGTCATATGTTTGTTGATTTGTATTTACTTTGCTTCTCAGTGTGTTCCATTAGAAGCAGCGCTGATCACGCTGCAGATGAACCCTTTTGTTTGTTACCCTTGAAAATGTATACACAAGGGTAATTATTAACTCCACTGAATGACAATGAAGCCTATTAAGAGAAAAGATTTAGCTGGTCGGTGAGCAAAACTCAGTTTTCCACTGTATCAATTTCCTGCCGTTTTCCTTGGTGTTGCTGAACTGTGAGTTTCCACAGGACAGGAGGGTCACTCCAGTGTTGGTGGAGTAGGTTTTGAATACACACTTTAAGGGCAGACACAGCTTTCTGTTTGCCTTTTTAAAGAAGCAGTAAAAATCAAAACACCTCCCATGTGCCTGCCCAGGACTGAAGGGAAGCGGAATCTTCAGTACAGGCCTTGCGAGATCCTTCCTGCAGGGAACGAGGCAGGAGGCTGTGCCATCAGCCACAGGGGCCAAACTCTGTGAACAGAAAAATGAGGACACTTACACTTGAGGAGATGCTGCTGTGCCCCTCCCAATTTCTTCTTGTATTAACTCTCTCTTTCACGAGGGGGCAGTTAGTAGCAAGGCTGTGTATTTTAATGGCCTCCTGTGGTAATAAAATTTGCTTTTTCTTTTAAAAATATTTTGAAATTTTCTGTCCTATGAAGTCCAAATGCCCGCGAAATGCCGGCCTCCGTACAGGTTTCTTGCTAGTGTTTGATGCTACTGCTTCCAAATTCTGGTCACTCTTGCTCTGGGGCTGGGAGAGCGTGTTTCGGGGCAATAAAGAACACACAATCATCGGCCATCGTTAGCAGAGCAGGGCGTTGATCTCTGTGACCAGGTGGCACCGCTGGAGTGCTCGACACAAAGTTGTTAAAGACGTTCCCGTTTAAGGAAATGGAGCTAGAAGAACCCGGGAAGCAGCACAGATACTTCCCCGGCACAGCGCTTGCTGTTCATCTGAGCCAGACTGCTCTGCCCGGAAAACCGAGACGATGCTCTGAGGGACTCAGAGGGCTGTTTACAGGACACGGGCCAATGTCTGCGCTCTGCAGGGGGAGGAAAATCAAGCCATTAACTGGGCTGAAAAATACCCTCCAAAGGCTCCGAGCGATTAGTCTGAGTAAGTGCATTGTATCCACCTTGCTTCCTGCCGAAAGGAGTTACTCTGTATTATAACAACACGGCTCAGAAAAAAAAGAGCACCTAAAATTGTCCTAGTCACAAAGCTATGAATTTTATAGGTCAGTTGTTTATACTGACTACTTCAGACTTATTTCTCTCGCACGCACGTGTAATTAAAATGTGTAACCTAATCATTCTTTTTATTGTCACAGTTGTAACATCCTTGTGATTTATTCATTCATTCACTTATCACAGAGCTTCTTTTTTGGGTCGGACATTGTGCTGGGTACTGAGGACCCATAGTCAAGTAAGTATAATACAATGAGTGATACAAAGCAGTGAGTTCCATGACAGAAGCAAGCTAGGAGAGCTGAGAGCTTATATGCATGGCCAGATCAGTGATTTGCACAAGGAAACCAACCCTAACCATCATGCCTTTTTCCGCTGCAGCCACCTTAGGCATGCACAATTTTTCATGCCAAGATGATATTTTCCATTCTTTTCTTTCTTACCTCCTCAAATGTAAGTTTGAAATCCTGAGAAACTCCGATGGACTTAAACCATGGGGTTTCATGGAGGAATCGTGGTTTATGGGTACTGCTCAAATGCATTCATCAGTGTTAAGAGTCTGAGAGAAACTGCGGCTGAATGACCTGGTTCTTGTCTGAAAGGAAACTCAAAGCAACCACAGTCATTGCTAAGATACAATGTGGAAATAGGGGCTGAGCTGGAGTGCGGCAGCACTGGCTGGAGAGGGCTGGATTCCAAAGCTTGGGCAATACGGACAACAGGGTGAATGTGGAGGATTTGGCTTAAACACATCCCCAACACTACTACTGGGACAGAGGAACACAGCCCCAGCACTGCTGCTGGAAGGGAGGACCAGAGTGTGTCCAAAGGAGACCCGCATCCAGCTGAGATCCTCTCGAGTTCAACAGAGAGACTTTCATTCTTGTGTGCAGTTATTTAGACTGAAAATGGAAACGTGCACTGCGAGGCAGATCTCATTCATGCATAATTGAAACACCCAAGGGTAAAATAGCGAGGCACAATGGATGACATCTGATAAAAAGAGAGCAAGGAGAGGGAGGAAGCTAAAAACAAGATACAAGACCCTGGGGACCAGAAAGAAGAATACCTGACATAGGCCAAATAATCTCAAATAAAAATATTCAAATAACCAGACAATGCAAATATAAAGGCAAATGCATGGAAGAGACCTGAGGATTGGGTAGGAAAAAAGTGCTGAGAATATGAAACATTCGAGGGATGAGTGGCTGGTGAGTGGAACTCTTATTCCAACAAAATGCAGCACATTAGGGTTTCGGTAGTGTTCTCATAAGCCGAGGAACTAGACACAGTTAAACTAGCACAAGATTCATTGTCTTGAAAAATGTTCTGCTCTAAATAGCTATCGAGATATATGTTCATATATAGGAACCATGGAGCATATGCATGCATACATATTATATTTTCCTAACTTATTGGGAGAGCAGGAGTGCATGTATACATATGTGAGTCTGTATGTAGTTGGCTTCCTAGATGTGAAGAGCAATTTCCATTTCAGTAGAGAGATTTGCAGAAAAGTAAAACTCATGACGAGTATTTAAGGACAAAAGTGACTGGCTGGGAAACAAGAACAAGGAGGATGGTTGTTTTGCCTGCTGTTCTTGGTGATCTCAGGGTGGTTTATTGAACCCCTATAACAAGCCAATCATGATTCTAGACCCTCTGGGCTATTCTGTTTAATCTCCGAGAGAATTTCGTGAAAAGGTATTATTACTCCCATTTTAGGACTTGAGATTCTGAGGCTCAGAGAAATTAAGTCACATAATCTTGACCGAGTGGACACCCAAATTCTTCCCATTAAGCACTTTCTCCACTCACTCCTTTTGGAAGGTGAAAGGGGAGAACTGACTAGAAAAATTCTCCCAATGCAACATTTTTAGTGTTGGGCTAGAAATTCTTACTTGCTTATATGATGTGTATTTTCAGTAAATAAAGTGAATAGTGAAAAATAAGGCTATGTTTATTTCCTTTCTTAAAAAATAAAAGAGAAGCTTCTAGATTGCTTGATGATAGTGCAGATTTGTCTCTGTATTTAGGCCTACATCTTGTTCACATTATTATCCCTTGCAATGGGAAGAAATCCGGAGTTATATCACATACAGCGGGAACACGGGTGAGTTGTAGGTATGTGCTCCGTGTGAGATCCCCTATGAATTTACCGTGTATGTCTTTAGCCACCAAGAAACTAGTAATGAGGTATCTAACTTCTTAATGTCAGCAAAGGGTTATTATACACTCTTACCCACCAGGCAGTGAGAATTCAAAGAAGTCACAGTTCCTGCCTTCTGAAGACTCAAAATAAGTCTGTGTGTAAACAGGTGCATGTATGTCCTTGTACGTGTGTAAGATACATGCTTCAAGGGAGACATGGGCAATACGCACAATAGGAATTGGGAAAAGAGAAATTGTCAAAGGCTTGGGTTCAGTCAGCTTCTAACACTTGTGCTCCCGAAGTTGATCTCCATTCCTTAAACGTTGCTAACCTCTGATATTTTCTGATGATTTTTAAATGACTTGGATTTCAAGAATCATGGTCTCAGATTCCAGAAGCCCTATTAAGATACTACAGAAAGGTATTCCAACCCTGCCAGAGATACGGAAGCCGAGGCTCAGAAGGGCTCAGTAACTTACAGAAGGTCACATGGACAGCTAATTTACTTTAAAAATCTCTGAGACTAAGTATATTATATGGGAAACCTTGAAGATAAGCCTTTTAGCTGAAAATTAGGGCTGTAAACCAAATGGAAAACATTGAACTGGAAGGCATTAATAAAGTTAAAAAATGACAATAAGTAGGTCAGAGGGCCCAGGTAAGCTTTTAGATTTAGACTCAGTGAGAAAGAACCTCACACTCAATAATATACTTCCTTTTCTCCCAGATGTAACACGTCATTTTACTACTTTAAGGCTGGGCAAATCTTTAAAATGTATTGGTATATGTAGACATGACCTTCCCTGAAGTGTCCTATGCTAAAAACAAACAAACAAACAAACAAACAACTATAGCAACAAAACCCTCCTCCGTTTTTCTCCTGTCGTTCAAAGCTCACACTTTCACAGAGAAGCAGATTCTGATCACAGCTTGACTTTAGGAAAGCAACCACATTAAACTACATTGCACTACAGTTGAAATGACTGATAAGATCCTTTTCTAACCCATCAATGGTAACATGTTGTTAATCCAAATGAATCTGTAATTAGATGTTAAGAGTTCCAGTATATCAGAGAAGGGATCATATTAACAGCAATGACTCTAATCTTCTTGGCTTTGACCCTCCATGTTCTCACCCCCTTGTAAATCTCACTCCCTGATTTCTAAACTCTTGGGAATGTCTTAGGTGAGCTTAGGTCCAAGTTAGCCAGGTATAGTCTATAATGCATCTACCACGTCCTCCTGCCCAACTGTAGCTCTTTTCATTTACCTGCTCAATCCCCTCACTATGATCGCTGTTCCTGATGACTCTCATGCCAATGTCGACACCCTAACCAAAAGCAGTAGTACATACCCCCAGGAAGTATTAGAAACTCCGGAGGCACAGTCTTTTGGGTCTCTGGATTCAAAGCCATTGTAGCCAGCAGTGAGAACAGGGTCACATATTGATACCAAAGTAACCCCACACATCTATGTCTCATGGAGCCTCATGAAAATAGTTCCTTTAGTTTCATACGTGGAGTGCTCCTTACACAGGGCTTAATACAGATCTCTGAAGGTGACTCATGTGAAGCAATAAGTGTTCAACCCCCAACTGTGTCCCCTTCTTCCCAACTCCTTTATTCAAGCTCTCAGCTGCGCGCAACTTGGTTTATAGAAATAGTTGTCTGTGGGCCTTCATCCCACTAAATAGTCTATCAAGCCCATCACTGTGTCGGTCATATTGTAAGTGTTCATTAAATCTTTAGAACTGATTAGTAAATGAGTCAATGCAAAAAATAAAATATTATGAATTCCAGTAGACATAGTTTAGACTAAGGTTGGAGCCACAGCTGGAAGCCAGATTTCCAGAAAAATATGAGATAAGTATAGAGAACTACGTGGGACTCATAACATCCATTTGGCCCCTCTGTCTGAGTGCACACACACATACACCCTACTCCAAAGAACATAAAGAAATTCTTGGTAGGCCTGGCCCCCCTTCTTTCGGGGAGACTCCCTCTCAGGTAATGTCTGCCCTTTTATTGCCATATTAATGCTTGTTCAGCTGATGATGGGCCACTGGTCTACCTAATGAACCAGGACAAGAGAATTGCTCATATGCTTATGAGTTGGGGGTCAAATGGCAAAAAAGAAGGAAATTGCAGCCCAACAATCAAAGCATTGAAGGGAGCTAATCAGACCTGGGGTCAGCTATTTACTGACTGTTAAATATTTTATGATGGTTATCTGCGCCTGCAGGAGGTTACAATACTCATCACACATCTCATAAGATTAGACAGTAGTCAGTCTGAACCCAGAACTGAGGTAATTTCTACTCCCAGGAGACCTCAAGGCTACCAGGGTTTCAGTGTCCCGTGAAGCCTGGAGTATTAAGAATATGGTAAACGGCGATTTGCCATACAGATCAGATCTAACTGGCATAACCAACTAGTCCTACCCGTGTGCTTCTTTAATGAGTCACTATAATTTAACCTATAATATATAAGTAAGCTCTACAAGAGAAACAAAACGTTAACTTGATAGAAATGTGTTTCTGAATATGCTTCTTCCCATTATTAACTGTTCTCCATGTACATGCAGGACACACGCAAAGCACTATATCATTGGTATAAAAAGGCAATTTGGCTTCTGCTATGTTAATCTAAATGTTCCAATTAGTTTAGTGCTTTCATAATTATGTATAATTCAGTTTGCATTTATACGGAAATGTTTATTTCCATAATTGTAACAAGCACTTAAGTTAATTACACTAACCTCTTAATTCTATGGGCCAACCGCTGAGTCTCTTTGTTAATATTTTAAAGTCACGCCTTTTTATTTTTGAGCTCCCCCGCACCCCATCTTTGATGTGTTGTTTCTATCCTTGTTTGGAATTCTCAGCGGAACCATCTCAGAATAATCTCGCAGTTTTCTTTTATGACGGAAACTTTGCATTTTAACAGTTGTCTGGAGATAGTTTCTTCCTTGTGAAATATCAGTTTTAATAACAGGAAAAGAAAAATACTATAAATCTGCACTAACTACATAAAGCTGAAGTCTCTGAGAGACTGATTAACATGAAGACTCTGTACAGGTTTTTCAATAATTAGAGGATGTGCTTGCATGAAGCCCGGCTGCCCCGGCCTTGAAGCCATTTCCCAGGGCAGCCAGCAATTATTACAGCCTGGAGTACGTGTCTCATATTCCATGCCTGAAGCTATTGAAGTGGTTTTCAAATAAAGGGCTCTTAATTTCACAAAAAGTTAACATCACCTTGGATGAACAGCACTTTTCTGCTAATACCTTCCACTACTTAGGGGGGGAGAGCCCTCGGAGAGAAGGCAATTAGAAATTCCTAATTTGTTGTTCATCCACCCATAAAAGGTTAAGATGTTCTGGTCTCTGATTGCGGGAGCCGGGCAGAGGGCAGACCCAGCCTCCCACAGCGCCCCAGCGAACTCACCACCTGACCTCTCAGCAAATGCTGCGGAGCGTTCTCCTCAGAGCAGATGAGTGAGTTGGCAGTTTTACTGGGGGTTTGAACATTTGGTTTCTTTCTTTTGGCCTCAATGAATTATAAATAACAAACGGAGTACGAAAATGATTGTCATTTTTCCTTTTGGTGTGACGCTTAGTATACTCCCAGTATGCAATACATGCTAAATGCAAGCCATGATGGCTTGGGAGGAAAGGACCCATCTGATGGTTCATCCCCAGTAGCCATGGAGTTCTACTCTTTGACACATAATTGCTTGTATGGTCTGCATAGAATACTGCAGCGTTATGAACAATTATGAGTGATGTAGTTCACTAGAGTATATTATCACTTTCTAACAATTAGTGCCGATGAAATTTTGACTCTACAATAAAACTTACAGAGACATTAGGCGTCTTCCTGATTGGCTTACCATCTAACTAATCAACACACACTGCAAATGACAAGGGAAGCTTTATCTGATTGGTCAAGGTAATTGACGTAGCACTCGATTATCCTTCTTCTATTCTTCCTGTTCTACCAGGTCAACCATACGCTTTGGCCAGATGCACAGACTGGTTCCAGAACAAAAGTCTCTTTAAACTGGAGCGGGAAGTGAAGAAAGGGAAAGGCAAAGAAAGAAGATGAAAGAAGCAAGCGAGTGCACCACCGTGTTGCCAACTCTCTGGCAGTGTACTCGAACATTTGTGCTATGAAAGAATCATGACTTGGCCTAAAACTGAGCACGTTGAATTGATTTGGTAAAATACGATGATCAGTTCAGCTTGCCTCTTCACTTGAATGTGAGAGAGATTCAGAAGTATCCATTTTTGTGTCTTTAGGAAAATTAATTCATTGCAAACTGCAACACGCAGACATCTGTTGCCATAAGCCCAACCTGACAAATGTTTAGAAAAGACTGACTTCTCATTCTAACTACAATTTGTGTCTAACCCTAAATTTTTATTTCATTTTGAAATATTTCTTTTGGAAAAATAACTCTAGTGTATGTAATTAAATTTATGTGTTACCTAAAACTTGCCCCCTCAGGGAGTTTGATTGCTAACTTTCACTCTGTATTTCAGTACACATGGATTTTTGTCTAGAGCGATACAAAACTCCACTTTCTGCGAGCCGTGTTGGTGATGAAATCACTTCTGTAGGAAATCTGGACTCCTGTCATAGCTCCATTTGGGAGGTAACCTAACCCCTCTCTGCTTCCATTTCCATGTTCGTGAAAGGATATGATATTTATTTTTCTGTTTTCTTCTCATGGTCACTGAGAGATTGTATGAAATAATGTATGCTGTGAAAACAATGAAGGATTCTACAAACGTACTGTCAGTAACAAGAAACACTGCATACGCACACAACCCAGGCATTCGTCCTGACCGGGAATCAAACTCCCCACCTTTCGGTCAGCAGGGCAATGCCCAACCAACTTAGCCACACCAGTCAGGGCAGCACATGACTCTTAAGTTAGAAGCTGACCAAGACAATGACAGTGACTGCATGAATATAGTCTTTAATTAAAGACCTTATCTTTGAAAACAACCATCTGAGAGTCACCTTGGCCATAGCATCCCACCTAAACATCAAACTTGAAATGTTGAGTAAAATCAACTACTTACCTATGAGGTACCTTTTATTAAAAAATAATATGGGGGCCCTGCCTGGTGTGGCCCAGTTGACTGAACATTGTCCCACACAGCAAAATGTTACCAGTTGGTTCCCAGTCAAGATACATGCGTGGGTTGTGGGTTTGGTCCCTGGTCCCTCGTAGGGGTGCTTATAAGAGGCAACCAATTGATGGTTCTCTTTTGCATCAATGTTTCTATTTCTCTTTCTCTCCCTTCTGTACTTGCTAAAAATAACAAATAAAATCTTTTTTTAATATGGGAATGTGGCAGGTTCAGTTCATTTCTCAATGGCAAGAGAAACTCACAGATTAAGATGCTCCAGATAGAACAAAATGCCTCTTAGCACGACTCCACTCTGAGGTTGAACCGCTTACTCTCCTTCCCATCTGCCCTATGCCAAATCCTAACACGTGATGGGATATTTGGAAGTAGGACCTTTGGGAGGTGACTGGTGGTGAGGGTGGAGTTCTCAAGAATGGGATTCGTGCCCTCCTTATAAAAGAGATGGCAGAGAGCTCTCTGTTATGTGAGAACACTAGAGACCAGTAGTCTGAAACCCCAAAGAGGGTCCTCAGCAGAATGCACTTACAAAAATGGGAGAAAAATCAATAAGTCATAACAACACTAAACATTCATGAGGATTTGGAGCAACTGAAATCGTTAATGGGAGTATACAAATTTGGGGCTGTTTTATAGAAAGTTGATCACCTATTCTATGGCTCATCGACTGCGGTCCTAGGCATTTACTATAGAGAAATGAAAACATACGTCCACAGAAGACGTGTACAAAACTCTCTGTGGCAGCTTTGTTTATATTGAATCCTAAGTGGCAATAATTCAAATATCCATCAGTTAGAGAGTAGACAAATAATAGGGTACTCATAAAACTGTATACCAAATAACAATAAAAAGGAATGAACCTCTGATACTCTCACTCACACAAATGAATCTCAAAAACTTTGTGCTGAGCAAAAGATGCCAGGCATGAACTAGTGATTACTACATAATTCCATTTATTTGGTGAAAACTAAATATAACAGTCTTCTTTAGTAGGGTAGGAACTGACCAGTTATGGGCATGATTGGACTTCCTAAGGAAACGGGAATTCTGTCTATCACATTAAGGATGTGCATTGCACTGGTATATGCATTTGTCAAAGCTCATTGACATGTTCAAAACTGTGCATTTCAGGGTAGATAAATTTGCCCCAATAGAATGAATGATGCATAAGAAACTAATTTGATTTTTGTTCAGTCAGTAAAATAGTGAGGCTATTTTTTTACAAGCCTGAACAGCTAAGAATTTTGATTTATGTGTTTTTGTAAAAATTCAATGACATATTCTGGCTATTTTTCCTACTATATTATAGGTGAGTTTCTTAGGTCACTTAATTAGACTGTTACGAGACTTCACTTGGTCCACTCTCTGCAATGTATACATATGCAGGGGCTGTTACCAAACTGTGAAGATATTGCTGTAGTTGTCAATTCCTAGAACAACCTTAACTCCCAGGACAAGGAAGACAGTGGCCAATCATCCTCAGTATCACTTTTGATACCTTTCTCTCTTTAGAGTCAGTTGGTTACCAAGTGCCATTAATTTTACCTCCTAACTTTCTCCAGATCCTGTACCTCCTTCTCTGCTGGTTATGAGTTGTTTGACTGCCTTGGTTCAGGTCTTCATCATCCGTCTCCTGCCTGGGCTCTTGCAAAAGCACGTGAGCTTTCATTTCTTTATACACGCATACAGTGATTCTCGGGAAGACCACACGCTTCTGTTGTGGGGGGGTGGGGTGGGGTGGGAGGGAATAGAGAATCCACAACGTGTAGCATTAATCCTGGAGGTCTTATCTCATTCTTTACCGCTACCACCCCCCGCCACTATTACTACGGATAATACCTTTAGAGTGCCATTATGTGCTATGCTCTAAGCATTCACATATATTTAAATGTGTTCTCACAAAAAAGGCTAAATAACAAACCCAACTACACACAGCTAACAAGTGTTGATACTGATATTCAGAGACTCTGATCTTGACTACAGCACTATGCTGCCTTTGGGAACCCCACTAAATTTCAAACATTTAAATTTATACATCAAACAGGATCACACATTTCCTACCTCTCCCACTTGCATCAGTCCTTCCTTTTCGCATATCTTACTACGTGGCCATTGTCACCCTTTATTCCTGTTATAAACATTTACTTACAGATCCCTATACATCCCCCTTTCACACCTCTGCATTTTTGCCCACGCCATTCTTTCTGCCTTTATTCTTCTCGGGCACCTACCACATTCCTTCTCATCCACTTAGGGTCTTCTCCAGTAACTGCCTAAGGAAAGCCTCTCCGAGTTCCTCAAACCCATTTTGAAGTGCTCAGTTGTTCTGTGGGGGTTTCCTGGCCACACCCACTTCCCAAGGCTGCTGGCTTCCTCATCTTGGGAGTGTAGGTGCACTCAGAGGACTCACTCGATAGGCAAATGGTTCTCAGATAATAGCAAAGGCAATTCTGACAGGGATCACCAAGCACCTCGAGGATACACAAGGGAAGGGTGGCCAGAGATGAAAGAAGCCTTTGTAGATCAGGGGGACTGGAGAGGGGACACTAATAAACAGACTTCTCCAAGCTCTGTGCCCACAATTCACAATGTGGGGAATCATGTGCAGTCTTTCGGCCACTCTTTCATAAACTTTTATTTGTATCTTTTACTGGTCTTTAAGTCTTAATGCCTTTTTATTTGATCTCGCTAGCTATGTTTTTAAATTATTTGAAGACAGGCCTGTCCCATTTTTTCCCATATTTTACAACATCTGGTACAGTGTTACAGACAAGGTACTTGATAACTATTTATTGATTTAATGAGTTTAAGCTCCTGGGTCTGGAGTAGTGGGTAATCTCATGGCAGAAGCTCCTATATTGCTGAGTGGGACTGAAGGTCTCTTAGCTGATAAGAGAAAGAAACTGTGAAATCAGAATCCCAGTTGGATCATCAAGATGAATCTGAGTGACTAACTCATTACAGGGTTGAGATGGAAAGGACATTTTATAGCAAGGACACCAATACTGACACCTGAACACGTACCTTCAATGGGTCTGTCCTACCCATTGAAAAAAACAGTGTCTGTACTCAGATAGAAATCATGGACCTAAAGGCTGGTACCCTATCCTCACTGAAGCCAGGAGGAGGAGCACACCTCTGTGTGTGTGTGTGTGTGGGGGGGCTTTATATATTTATTGGGATGGTTCCTCTGTCCACAGGTATGCAACTGAGAGATTCCCATCAAAAATATCAAACAGTAACTTCTGTTTCCAGCAATACCAAAGCTCTAGAGAAAACTTTCCATAGTGGCACACCACACCAAAAATGCTGCGAAAATATTTTAAATAAGCTTAATTAAGGTGCTAAAAATTTTTAAATAAGCTCAATGATTGATTTTTTTGGCAAATGTATAGTCTTGAAACCACTATCATAATTTATACACAACATTTCTGTTACTCAAAAAAAGGTCTCTCATACTCCCCCTGCCCACCCCAAAACCAGAAGAACTAACCTCAAAGAAGGAGGGCGCACAGGCATCGGGGAGCCAGACCCTGCTTCTCTCACCACGTCAGAGCCTGTCGTCATAAACACCGCCTACCGGGAGTAGGAAACAAAAGTTTGAACTGAGTTGTAATCAAAGATAAGATCAAGAACAAAACTTAAGTACAAGCAAGACTGCAGCTGGACAAGGAGGTGAAAGTGGTGGAGTCCTGCCAGGGAGTCCCTGAGGGGAGGTTGACTCTGAGAGCAGTGGGTGACAAAGGATTTGGAGGGGTCATGACTAAAGGCGCGAAGACCGAGCAAGAATCTTCCGAAGAAAATCAGTCAAAGGGGAGAGGGGAGAGAATCATAGGGGAAAAGGGGATGGACTCACATGAACAAGTATAAAGGACACATGGACAATAACTAAGGTGAGGGGAAGAAATGGGAGGGAGGTGGGGAGCACGGGGGCGGGGCAGGGCTGGGAATATAAGACAGAAAACTGTACTTGAACAAGAATTAAATAAAAATTAAAATTAAAAAATAATAAAATAAAGAAAATCAGTCAAAGGATGAGAAGGGGCCCATAATTCCTATAAAGCTCTCAGTTGGATATCTGGCTGGGGAAAAAAGGAAGAGGTATTGTTGCATGCTGTGCTACAGAACGCTGAAGAGGCTTGTCCACAGTCAGAGCTGCCACTGTGAGCCAAAAAGCCTGCCTTCTGTTCTCAAGCCCCCTCATTTCCACAGACAAGGCATTTAACCTCATTGAACAACCAGTTTCCTCCTGTAAGGAGCAGACCATATTTGTGCTATTTATCTTAAGTGCTTTGGTAGGGCTCCAACGAGACAGCTCATGAGAAAGCATTCTGAAAATTTAAACATGTCAGGTTACATTATTAAGCCGAAAAATTAACTTGATTTTCTAATTCAAACCTGTAAAGTATTTTTTTTTTACTTCTTGTGGTGAAGTTACATGATCAGGAAAAGAGGGAAGAGAACCAAGTAAGATGGGAGACCTGTGTTCACCCATCATTTTGGTGGGTGCGAAGAGACCGGCCGGAGGGAAGGAGCCCCTGATCTCATCGCCAGAGCTCCGAGGCACACCCTTCATCCTGGCAGACGGGCCGCAGAGCTTCCATCCAGCACGGTCTCACTTACGCCCAGGTTTGCAGATAAGAATGCGGCTGCTGCTCACCCGCAAAAACATTTCCCGACCCACTAATAAAAAGGCAGCTCGCTCTGTGCTGTGAGAGATGACGAGCGCACCTCGGGATGAATGATGGGTAAAAAGTTGTCATTTCTCTTCTCAAAATCAGGCTCTCACTGGCTCGTGCAGCTTGGTACCTGTGGCTTGTTAGCAATTACATGCGGGAGCCAACCCACCTAAAGCCGTCCCTGGAGAGGAGTTTTAGGGGGCCGCCTAGTCTGACTCCCATGGTGTGGGGGCACTCCTGCATGTGTTTGAGAAGGAGCTTGAACATCAGTGTTTCTTTTTCCTTTTAACATTTCCTCCCTCTTTGTTTTCAAGTGCAGTTTTATTAGCTCTTAATCCAGGATTCAAGGAAGGATGGGGATGGTAATTCCATTGGGTGTAATTTTTTTAGTTCTTTGTAGACACAGTTTTGGAACAAATTATTTGATATTGATTCTTATTACTGTAGAAATGATAGTTGTACTTCAAAAATGATTTCAAGGTTCTTACACCACAGGAGTACCTTGTTTTTGATGAGAAATATTAACAATATAACAAAAGATTTTTCACTTAAAATGTATTAGGTGCCATTCCAAGTACTTTATGTGAATTATAATGCTCTGATTATAGTATTTCCCCCATTTTACCTATGAGAAAACTGAGGCACAAGGCACTGAAGTAATTTACTTATTTGATATATAACATGCATAGTATTTATTTATATTTTACAAAAATGCCAACAGTTCTACTGACTACAAAATTATTCTCCCTAAACCACAGTACTGATTCTGTAATTCACTACTGCAGCAATCATTCATGAATACCCTTTATCTATGATAAATTAAGAATAAATACCCAAGGCTGGCACCCCAGACCTCTCAAACTGTGCCCCCAGGGCCTTCTCCAGTCTGGTTTGTAGCAACTCTCTAACTCAGTGGTCCCCTACCAGGGGCAAGTTTGTAGCCCGGAGGGTATTCGGCACTGTCTGGAGACACTGTTGGCTGTCACAATCTGGGAGGGGTCAGCAATCCTGCTGGCCATCCTAAAAAGCACAGGACAACTGCCTCCTACAGCGAAGAATTATCCAGTCCACACTGTCGGCAGTACCAGGGTTAGAAATCCTGTTCTAAACGATTCTCCTACAAAACTAGACAAGTGGTGGTTCTTTGAACATTGCCTGTGTGTTTCCGCTTTGTAACTTTTTCCATTTATTCCTCCACAAAACGTTCGCAGAGCACCTACTATGTGTCAGTCCTGATTACGTGTAAAACACGGTCCCTGATCTCACACTGACCAGCTGCCTGGCTTCCCACCTTGGTCCCCTTCCAATGTAAAAATGTCAAATGACATTCTCCCCTTATGAGTTATATTTTTCTCTTTTATAGTATTTTTAAAAACAAAACATTATGACATGAGGTCTTGATATTAAATGAAAATTCATAAAATACACTTACCCGTATTTTTGGTGCTATAAGGCGCACCTCCCCCCTCCCCCCGCCCCAAATTTGGGAGGAATAATTGTTGTTAATGCTGCTGTTGAGTTCTGTTTACATTTACATTGGTGAAATATTATGTTATTTATGTCATTAAGTATTTTACCACATTTTTTGCTCCAATTTTTTCCCCAGCTTCCTCTTTTAAAACCTAGATGCATCTTATGGTCTCAAGAATGCGGTACTCCTCTATGATGAATTTAATATAAATATTTAGTACCATATTTCACTGCAGAGTGTTTAAAACTCTCCTCAAACAGCATCCAATGCTGTGGAATGACTTAATCTTGTTCCTGATATGGTTTACTTGTTTTTTTAGTAACAGTTCTGGAAGAGAACGTGGTAAGTCATTGAAGTTCCAACGAGCATACCGTAGCACCTGAAGAGGAGAATGTAAGGGGTTGTACATAGAGGATAATGCCACTAGTTTGCACCCTGTTTCATTTCAGCAATAACATTTTTAAATCAATTCAATAACAATTTATTGAGTGACTCTATGAGCCAGGCATTGTGTTTAATGCTAGAATTCCAAAGAAACACCTCATGCCCTACAATGAGGTCAAGCAAACACTTTTAATACTTAAAGGTGTCTTACTGTAGAAGTAAAGGGACCCTTTACAAGGATGAACATCCTGATGACCAGGTAGATGCAGAGGCGAGAACGGGTGCCGGTAACGAGGCGTTGCTTCCTCCTCAGGCTGTGGAAGAAACTTCAGGAGAGGAAATTCAGAATGTGTGGATCATTGACAGCCCTAACAATGACATTGAATAAGAGTAAATGGAAATGGCTTGCATGGCTAAGTGTACCATATTTAAAGAGATGATTCCAGATTTAAACAATGTAGTCTGCATTCCAAAGTGTTTCCTTATGTGCATAAACCTTCATATTTTAGTATGTTGCCAAAATTAGATTTATGAATTTGTAAGACATAAAATCATAAAGTGTTGACCTTCATCTCTTGATTCAGACTCCCAGATTTACGGTAAGTAATTTTGGCCTTCTTGTTCAGACTCAGGTCATTAAAATCTGCCTTTTATTGCACAGTCTTCAGGCTTAAGTACAAAAACAAACAGATAAAGAAGAAAAAATGGCCATTTCTTGTAGGCAGATTATGTAAATGTACATGAGTCAAAATGCCTCTCAAGGGCCTCAGGGTACGTGTTGGTGCCCTTAAAGCTGTGTCTGCCTCTCGGGAGTTCTCTCTTCCCACAGCTCCAATCGGGGTGGGAGTCTGACTAACTCAAGGGAGAAGGAGGAATGGTACCCGGAAAAGAGGAAGACTGGAAGATTAGTCACTGCACATAAAACAGAATGCATTTGAATCAAGAGAAGAAATCACACAGTCCTGGGCTAATCCTTGCGACATCCTGCCATGTAACGAAAACAACTCTAGACCAGAGTTTCTTAGGTTCTCGTGGCCTTACAAACCACAGGCATGTTTATTACAAATGCAGGTTCCCCTACCATTCCTACCGAAGGTTAGTCCGTATATGGCTCACCGGAGAATGTTGTTAAAATGCAGATTCTAGCTCAGTTCTGAAGGGACCTGAGGATATGAACCCCAACAAAGCATGTCCATGGGCTATGTTTTGAGTTGCAAGGGCAAGACAGCACCACTTCCTAACCCTTTCTGCTCACTGAAACCCCCCCCAAGGAGCTAAAAAATCCTGAGTTGCATTCTTAGAGATTCCTATTTAATTGATATGAGGACTTTCAAAAGCCCTGCAGGCAATTCAAATGTGCAGCCAAGTTTGAGAACCACTGCGCCAGAGTTGATGATTTTGTAGACAGCCCAAGAGTCTATACCCCGGTCATGGCCAAGTCCTTCCCCAGGGTTCGTCTACTGCCGAGGACGTAGAGCCGTGGGTATCCATGGTATGTTATGTTGGCTCCAGCAGGACACGGTGGATTACCCAAGTTTGATTGTGTGAAGTGGTAAAGGCTCCTTGTCACCTAGAAAGGGGGCTGGCAGGCCATTGTGGAAAACCATCAGGGCCTGGTGAGCTGATCGGTCCTCAGACTATTGGAATCCAGAGCTTGGCTTCTGCTTTTTTACCCTGAGACCCAGGTACGACATCAACTCCATCTCTCTCTGTGGAACATTGCACCCTACCTCATACCCCCATCTCCCAGGTCTGCCTTTTAGAGTGCCTTTCAAGTACAGGTGTGCTTAAAGCAGATGAACCCACATCTGTGGTAAATTTGGGAGAGCAAATCCAAAAGAGAGAAAGCTCCTCATTTACCACGGAGGCCGGAGCAACTGAGTGTGTCACCCACATCGGAGTCCTCACTACAGCTGCCCGCCTCTTCGCTGGGGAACGAGGGTTAGGTGCGACTGCAGAATTATTACTGTGTTGTACGGGTAATGCACGCTCTCATTTTCCCAGTCTTTTCAGAGTATGAAACTGTCCTACAATGTTCCCCATTTGCTGCCGGCCAGTCCATCAGTTTCAGAAGTACACATTCGAGAGAATGCTGGAAGAGTTCATTACTTACGTGAAACCCAGCAAGGGGCCAGCGGCTCTGCAGTGTGCTTAGCCAGGAGAGCACGAAAGCCCGAGGAACTGTCACGTGTCGGAGCCTCTTTTCTCGATTTCGTAGGTTCCCTGGAAAAGCAATCGCTCCTAAAATTCAAGGCCTAAGGATTTATAAAAAAGAACTTCATGTATGGATGAGGACATTTTCTGCTAAATTTTTAAACACAGTTCATGGGGCCCCCTATGGTCAGAATGAGTTTCAAGCTGAGATCCTTGTTTTCTTCTTGAATAAGTTTAGAAGTGGCATGGCAGATAACGAGAACACTTTAGCATGAAGAAGGCAGGCATTAGTGTCTCTGGCTGCCTGTTTCCGACTGAGCGGAATATGGCAGATATGAAAAATAATGTTTGTTACGTCTGTATAAGCTTCATCAGGGAAGAAGAAAATTATAGGAGACAAAATCAAATTCCCCCAAGGAATTTTTAAAAATTTATTTCATAACAGGCATGATTCAGACTTCGGATACTCAAGAAAGACCTAAGAGACTGCCTATGCGTTGGTGCGAGATGTCCAATGAAGCTATGGGCTGTTCATAGCGTAGTCCTTGCTTGTTAAGTCTCAGCTAAGGGTCAGCTGGCCCTATGTAGTCACGAGGAGTTCTGTCTGAGCATGAAGCTCTGAAAGGAGAAATCATCACGAAACCGAGGCTCCCTTTCTGTGCCACCTGGCCTCGGAGAGATGCCATACACACTGCACGGGTGAAGTAAACACAGGCAGGTCTTCGCAGATGGTCTGGAAGAAATCTGGATAAATGAAGAATTGCGTCTGGGGAACCTGGCGGGACACGTCACCCCACTGTGTCCTAAGGGTAACCAGCCAGCCGGTCACCTGGAAGTTACACACCAGATGCGGGAAAGCAGATGGTCTCACAGGAGAGCGAGCTCTTTCTGTGTTGCTCCCCCCACGGCCTTGAGATGAACTACTGATATGAAACAAAGCGAACACGTATGGAAACAGCTAATGGGGTACATAGCATGAAGTCAGGGTGGATACCGTTAACCAGGGCCTTATTTGGCTTCCATTGCAGAGAAAAGGCAGGACAGCAAGATTCCTGATGCTTGGAGACCCCAGGCTCTGATTAACCGGCACTCGCGGCCAAGTCTGAAAGCCTCGTTGAAGAGAGTGGAAGGCTGTGCCCGTCCTCTTTATAGCCCCCGGTGTACTTCCCTAAGTATCTATCATCCAGTCTGGAACTCATAACTCTCATGAATCGAAACGCTGTCTCCAGTGATGCTCGCCCTGTTTTTGAAATTGTAAGTTAGCCGGTGCTTCATTTTCATTAAAGTGCTGCAAGTTTAAGGCCTTGAGACCTTGTGCACCTCCTTGTCTGTGCAAACAGGTGCAACAATGTACCTGTTTGGGGGAGTCGTAGTAACAATGAAGGGATATAATGTGTGTAAAGCACTCGAATAGTATCTGGCACATAGTATACGGTCAATAAATGTCAGCACGAACCAGGCTGAGATAAAAACATTCAACAGTTATTTCAAGCTTCCCCAGTACATCTAGAGACCCCATGAAACCCCTTAGAGTTTGTTTGGCTTTCACATAAAAAGGGGAGGCATGGTCTCCCCTTAAGTCCATTTCCTTAAGGTCTTTTGCTTTCTTTCACTCAGATTTATCTCTGTGGATGTCAAAGTTTACTGGCCAAGGCTCCTTTTCAGGGAGGACCACACCGTGCCACACACAGGTGATGGGGGCAACTATTTCTCTGCATCCGTGAGTCGTTGCTTTTTGACGTTGTTGTTCATTCTTTGGCAACTGGCAAGGCGAAATGAAGGTCATGACACCCAGAGTCACTTCGTCCCCTGAGCAGTATTCGGACCCCTTGCTTCCAAGTACCTTGACCCCAGGCCTCTCCACTCTAGCAGAAGGCAAGTGTAGGCCATAAGCTTGGCCTGCCACTGCAGGGCACAGCCCTGGCTGGGTGTTAATGAGACCGGAATTGATTGTGTCAGCACAGACGACCTTCTACCCCTCCTCAGTTTTCCTCTAAGTCAGAAAACTAGAAATTCCTTCCTGTATACTTTCCAGCTAATGTTCCAGAAATGGTTTGGTGAACATTACCCACAACTGGAAATGAGGGCTATGGCAGAGAGCTGCGGGCTCCTTGGTTTAAATTTGAATCATCTGCAAATGTCACCCTGTAAGTCCAGGTGTTTCCTAACTGGCTGGACCTGCCCTTACGTGAGAGAGGAGTCAGCAATAACCGTTAAGTTTCTCAATTTCATGGAGAATTTTTTTGTTGTTTAGTTGAGCTCTGTAACTCATTTCCAAAAGCACCCAAATAGTTTAAATTTTTATAAGTTTGCCTGCATCGATCATTTCCCTTGAATAGCTAAGGAAGGAAAGCAGGGAGGGCTGGAGGAAATTTTCCTGCGAATACAGTGTTTGTGACTGGATTAACATTTTCTTGCTAGAATTTCACGTCCTCTTAGCCCTCAGAAGGTCCCAATTAGGCCTGACACATGGCCATCACAGCGCAAGCGCTGCCTGTGACAACCACATTAACTCCATCGGTGCTGGGCGTGTTTTAAAGTAGGTTTTCCAACCAGTGTGAGTGGACAGATTCCCACTTCATCGCGCCTCCCCTTCCACCAGCCCACTGCCATTTCCTATTATAACACCCTTCCTAGGACGTGCCAGCTCCCGACCCGGCAGGCACTTATTTGTCAATGACTGTATGAACCCGAGACACAGACAACCATCCCACCCACACTGGACGAGAAGGACCACACTGAAACACCGGAAGTATTGTGAAGCAAGTCAGACATTATGCTAAAATGATCACTTGAACATGTCAAGTTTTAAATGTGCCTAAATAAAATTTAAATGGTTCATTTCTAATGAGTCCTCCAAATAGGAAAAGAACTTCATTTATGAAGCCACTGCATTGCCTACATGATACCAAAAATATTCTTGTTTTGTTGATTTCTCCTGTGCTAATTTGTTATTTTGGCCTTTGGAACAGGCATAGAAGTACACAGAAACCCACACAACAACGCATTCTTTGCCAAGATTCTCCACCATTGACCCATCACAAGCTGGGACAACTCATTTGTTCACTCATTGTTTTCAATAGTCTTTGACTGAACTCTTACTAAATGTCAGACTGTTCTGGTTTTTGAGGACATGTGTTTGAATAAGTTCTCATGATACTCACAGTAAAATAGTAAACAAGAAAGGAGCAGATGTCAGTAAGTTCCAAATGATTAAAATAATCAGAGTGATACCCTATAGAGGCACCGGGGGTTTATTTTGGGCTGGGTGGTCAGAGAAGGTTTCTGGGAAGAGGATGTGTGGACTAAGGCCTCTGTGATAAGAAGGAGCACGCTTTGTGAGTAACTCAGCCTACCAGGTACGGAGCACAGTCCAGGCAAAGGACCAACAGTGGAAACAAGTTTGACATACACAAGAAACAGGAAGAAGGTGAGCGCGACAGAGCGCAGTGGTTGAGGCAAATAGTCAAGGATAAAATACGAGAAAGTTGGACAGCTGCCAGGTGAGCAAGGGCCGCTGTAGGCCAGGTAAGGGAGTCAGAACACACTTTGTGTGCTCCAGGAAGCCATGGGAGGATTGTAAGCAGGAGCATCACATTACCTGTTTCATATTTTTAGATTACTTTGGACTGTCTGCGGAGACAGAATGGAAGGGGCAAGAGTAAAAGCAGGAAAGTCAAGGGAGAGGCTACTAGATAGCCTCTTATATCAGAAAGATAAAAGTAGTTATATAGTAGTAGTTTATATAAGAAATGATAAAATTTGGACTAAGGTGGTGGCAGTGGAAATAGAAAATTTTTAAAAATTACAACACTTTTGTGGTAGTCCTAATATTTTACCTTATAATCCACTGCCTCTCCACTCTCAGAATCCCTCGCACATAGCATCATTCATTTAGTCCATCATTTCACACCAGGCAAGTACACACCTAATGTGTGCTGGTGCAGAGCAAGGTCAGGGCACACTGAGAGATGGATATCAGCTCCGTGTCCAACGGCCATTTTGCTCAGTCATCAGGACCAAACCCCCTCGGCTAAGAAACCAGTTGTGAATGAGATGCTATTTTATGTTCAAATCTCTCTTAGGGAAGGCATAACAAAAACATGGGGGGTTAAAACTGACAGCCAAGAGAATTCTATTTATTAGTTTAATTTTTTGCTTACAGCATTCTTTTACTTTACAGAATCCTATTTGTTGATTGCATCTCCTTCCCATCTGTTCATCCATCCTCCTGGACAACCAGAAGTCAAACTTGAAGAGCTGCCCCCGGCACTGGCCAGACAAGTCATTCCTATTCTCAGTTCTCCTGCCTTGCTGCACAAGAGAGGTTGAACGAGACACTCAGATACCTTGGTTTTCAGGCTTGAATCTTCTTATACACTCCTACCAGCATTCTGCCCCATTTTCTGAGGTGGCTCTTTCCAGCACTGAAGCTCTATTCTGATAACTATAGGTTGAGAAGCTAATCCTGCAATCCTATGCTGAATTTGCACATTCTCCGTGAGAATCATAAGGCCTCCGAAACAGAAGCAGATAATCCTAGCTTTAGGATTTTTAAAAAACTCCATGTAAAGTACAAGGTAAAGACATTTCCAGATATATAGAAAAATGGTCTTGAATTTCTATATCAGGTCTTTGAAGAATTAGTAGTGACTATTTCCTTTTCATTTTATGAATTAATCCTTTCCTGTTATACCCTCTCTGGTATTTTGTGCTTTCATCATTAAAATATAATTCATATTTGATTCATGACGATCCAACTTACTGAGATTCATATGGGCAAAATTCTGGACATTATACCCATGTTATTTACTTTTAGCATTTAACAGAAAGAACAAACAAACCACGCCCCCTGGTTGGGGTGCAACGCCCCTCCCCACTGGCCTGCCCCCTGGTCCGGGCCCATCCAGGAGTCCTCAGCAGTCCCTGAAGCTTTTCTGGGAATCCACTGGATAAATATGTATCATCAGTTTTTTCTTGCTTCCCTATTTGATTGATAAACATGCTAGAGAATGTTAGAATATTTTATGCCATGTGATGTAAAAGTCTATTATTGACAATTGATTTAATAAGTACATTTGTGGCTGGTTCTGTAAACGAGACCCAGGTTCTTGGTCAGGAAAGTACCCCCTATTACTGTGAGTCCCATATATTCATAGTTGAACTATGAGTATAGCCATACTGTGAAATGTTAAGCTATTAATAAACATGGTAAAGTATTAAAACAAATTCCAAATCATTTAACATTAAAGGAGATAACATTTTATACTAAAAAGTCTCATATAGAGAAGACTTTACAAATATGAGGCTTTAAAAATTTTAGCAGAGAAAATTCTAATAATTTTTTTCTACAGATTTAAAGAAAGATCACTGTCATTAAGTCTGAACAGTGAAACCCCACGGCTCAGCCGGTGGAACAGGAGCAGAGTCTGAAACTCATTGCCCTGTTATAACATCGCTCGTGGGACAAGTCAGATTTGTTTGCATTGTGCACCTTCAGAGACTGCTACCCAGCCATAATGCCCAGAACTGCTTTAGCGAAATGTCCTTACCAAGGAGGGTCCGAATTCAGGTAAAGGCTTTTGAAGAAATCAGCTTTACTAGGGACCTTTTGCTACATCTAGATGATTTCAAATGTGTTTGAGGAGTTAAACTCAATGTACTCAGTGCTTCCCTTTAGCCCGTAAAGGTTATGATTTCACATTAAATGGTTTAGGTTACTATATAACCTCTCAATTTGAAAAGTGTTTCGAATTTTCATAAGCCCCAGGGGCACGGGCTGTGCACTTGCAGCTCCAGTTCCACAGGCACCTGAGAGGGATGGCGTCCGATTCTTTGGAAAGTGTGTCTTTAGGAAATCTGAAAACAAAAGCAGCTGAGGGAGCAGGGAGTGGACATTTACATGCAAAGATCCCAGGAACACATTTCAGAAAGGGCTTTTCAATCTTTTGATAATCACAAAGCAAGCAGGCTGCTAGTGGCTGTGAAAGCATCCTTTTCAAAGGCTCTGTTTTCCAGCCAGGATGATGTGGGAACTTCGGTCAGGGAGCAAAAATATTTGCAGGAACATTACTTTGGAACTGTATAGACTTCAAAGCTGGTGGTTTAAAATGTGACCCCAAGAGCAGATACGTCATAGTCATTCAAATCAACGTTACCAACGTGCTTGTAGGCAGAGGCCTTGCTGAGCCCGGTGTCATGTGTACGGAGCCCTTAACTGCTGCCGTGGGAGAAACTTGAGTCTTGCCCCTGGGGGGCTTGGCTCTGGGTTCGGTGACTCTGCCAGTCAACTGGCTATGCCAAATACCAGCTTGGGCATATTAAACTTCCTATGGGTTTTCCAACTGCAGACTCAGAGTTGAGAATTAAAAAAATAATAATATGTCAGAAAACAGCTAAAACTATGATCAGTATATTTTGTTTCTCTTCGCTCGGACGCCCTCATCATTCTGTTTCAGCAACAGCAACGCTTGGGAGAGGCGACAAGGCACTGAAGGCCTCCCAGAGAACCCTCTTAGCATTCTTTCCACATTTTCGTTCATTCCTCTGTTGTAGGACACATGAGTACGCGTCAAATAAGAGAAAAGTAAGCAGCAGACTTGGCTCTTTCTCCCCATTCTTCGTAACCTTTCAAGACATGGGCATAGTGGGATGCTGGCTTATCCTTCCTTCCAAGGGATTTGGCACTCTGCATTTTGTCATCTGCAAGTATTCCTAGGAGATGACTGTGTAGGCAAAGGGCTGACCGAAGGAAGAAACACCGAAGAGATGCACAGTAGGGTTTCTGCAGCCGCAGCCGCCCTGCCCTCACGTGGGCCCCATTCTCCTACTGCAGGGGCCACGGCCTCACACCCTGTCCCTTTCAACCACACCTTTTACACGGTCCCCTTCTGCTGAGGACCACACCGCAGGATAAAAAGCCTGGTCTCCACTCCAATCATTTCAGATATCTGTAAAATGGTCATTTGTGGGGTGGAGGTGGGGGAGCAGATTTGAGGGAAGCAGATTCATCACCTCTGTCCTCTGCCCAAGCTTCAGCCTCTGTCTGCAGCCAAGATTTCTCATCAGCGGCCCCTCGAGGGCCCTCCCCATCCCACCACCAGGCACTTTGTAAAGCGGCATCTCGGTGTGAGGCCACGTCTTCCTCTCCACCCAAGCTCTTCACATACAACCACTCAGGTGACAAATCTTGCCCTCAGGTGACAAATCTTGCCCTCTGTCATTTCCAAGTATCCTTTAAAAGGGATGGAGGCCAAAGACCCACCTACTTAGGTGATAAGGAAAGTAAACACTTCCCTCTCAAAAGTACATTTGACTTTTCTTGAAGTGTAATTTCAATTTGATAAACTTACTATGTAAGGCTTCAGTTGTATTACTCTGATATTTTTCACCAAGAGAAAGTATGTGACACATAGATAGATACACCATGCTCTCTTCACCTTTGCTTCTTAGTGTTCACACACAAGTGAGTGATCTGAGGCGGTAATCGGAGGCAGCCCTGGATATAATGAGCAAAATCAAACTGATTCCTGATGCATGCCACTTTCCTCATTATGTCAATCATTTTTGCCTTTATTTACAAAGTTAAGTTAATGTTTGTGATTAATTAGCAACTGAAGTATTTCACCTAAAACCAATAGACTACGGAAGTAGATGAATTAAATAATGCGATGTGACCTATTCAGGTTTGTGAATGATTTATGATTGATATATAAATAGTGTCAGAACATTTTAGTTTAAATCTAGAAGCGTATTCCTATGATTAATGCATTGGAATAAGGGCTTTGATGGCCGTGCCGCATTCTAATATGTTAATTACATATATAAAATATGAATCAGGAGAAAAAATTACTTTAGATGTGATCAAGAAAAACAATGCTTCAAAAAGATGGCATTTGGCAATATCATTTTGAAGTTCCTGAGAAGCAAATGTTACACTTATTATATCATGATTTAATGACGATCATTTCAGCTATGGTACACTGTACTGTTATTAGCGGAAATATATCTGCCAGGTATCCCCACATTTGTTAGTAGAGCACCTCTACGTTCATGTAGATTTGGATGCTGGATAAGAACAGCATCAAGCAGTTTGTCCCAATACTAATGATTATAACATCCTTACTATTTCGCTTGTGGAATTTTAAAACTCCTTGTAATCACATCAAAGTCCCACATCTATGGGCCTGAGTTTGAATGCGAGGTACAAGTTATCTCCAAGAGAAACTATCCTATAATCAACAGATGTTTTATTAACATCTGATAAAAGTTCACATTTTTCAAAAAAATGGAGTTAGTGTTTTGTAAGCCCTAAAATAAGACTTGAGTCCCTGAAATCTTGAGTTTTCTACCTAAATTCGAATGGGTTCGGACTCTTGCTAGAAGCAGCTCCTGAAAATGCATGTCCCTGGTTACCTCCCCACTCCAGCCTCCAACTGCTTTGGCAACAGGGAGTTAAAATTTAACCCTCTGGGCACACGAGCGAGGTAACCAGTGAGCTCTGCCAGAGCCCAGCGGGTTACTACCGTGAAGGAGCACAGGATGGCTGGCGGGCAGTCCCTGCCACCCAAGCACAATGTAGTTTTCTATCTCGTTCACCAACGGAATGGCCTTTGGGCCTCACAACACCACCCGGCCCCGCCCTGCGAAGTGGGCGAAGTGGGGGTTCCGGCCTCCATGAACAAGTGAACAAGCGCAGGGTCAGTCTGCAGCTCGTCAGCGGCAGAGATCGTTACATCATGAACGAGGAGCCTGCGCTTGATTGCATCGGCATTAGGTACTTTGCGACACGGTATTTCCGATTGTCACTAAGTGATTCATTAGGAGACTGTTTAAATGATCCCACTTCCACACGTACATGCAATGCTTATTTGCGCTTCCTAAGACTGTGCAGAGATTTAATCAAAAAGACCTTCCGATGAGTGCCTTGTCGGAGCACAGATATTTTGAAATCCCTAGGAAAATGCAGTTTAATGCACCCAGTGAAATTGCCTGAGAGGAAACAGTGAATACAGCTTCCTTAAAGCCTTTCCCCCAGGCCATTAACTAAGAACCTGGTCACTAACTGCTGGTAACAACCCATTTTTGAGGGATTATTGCTATTATTGGCATTCTGCGGTTTATGGCCACATTTTGTTAAAGACCTCAGGAACAATACTGGAGGTGGACTTGGTACTTGAGAGAAATCGGCCCCTTCCCTCGTGGTGAGAGGCCCGTTTTCATTCCCATCTAAACGGACTGAGGATGAGCCGCGCTGCTGAGTTTATTATCTCCTACGTTTCTCGTTGCTCTAAGAAATATGCTTTACGCCGGAGTCAGCATTCAAATCAATGGAGCAAAAGTATAACATTTGTTGTTAGTAAAATTGAATCCTGCTGAAAAGGCTGAACGAATGCCTGACTTAAACGGGATGTTAGAAATCACTTCGCCTGCCACCGGCGCTTTCCGGCTGACACGCAGCCACGGGCGGCTCCCTCGCAGTGATTAATTGTTCACTGGAGCAGGCGTGTACGCAGTGCCCGACGGAGAAGAACAACCAAAGTTATAGTATTGATTTCCCATAACTCTCTGTGAACCTGTGTACCTAGACAGGGCCCTGCTCTGTGGGCCTTGGAGTTGCCTGCTGATCATTCGACCCTCTTATAATTTCATTTACTGAAAACGGAATGAGGAAGGAGGCAGCCAGGGCGAAAGGCAGGCAACCAGCACACAGCAGAAGGAAAGTTCTCCAGAGTTTCATTTCTTTTGTTCGCTTCAAATGGCAGAAGCAAGTCGGAACCCTGACAACTGAAAACTATAAGGTATATTAGAGAGATCGAATGCAGATTACAGAAATAGGTTATTTGCATGGAAGACATAAGGGTTTTGTTTTGTTTTGTTTGCTTTTTTGAGGTCTGTTATTCTTCCCATTTTTGTAATTGCAGAAAAAGAAAGAAAGAAAGAAAGAAAGAAAGAAAGAAAGAAAGAAAGAAAGAAAGAAAGAGAAAGAAAGATCAGAACATATCATTAGCTCTGCTTCTTAGTGAACTTGACTTTTCTCAAGAAATTTACATCTTTCTCTCATTTTCTGTTAAGGTTTCTTCCTCTGTTTTCTCACCTAAAGAATTATAATGAGGTAGAGTGAATGAGATCTATGGGGAGAGGAGAGGACCCAGAGACGAAAGGTAAAAGGATGATTGATGGTACCAAATTACCATAAAAGTACAATCAGGATCAGATTTTAAAATGAATTTTTAAGCAGCCTAAGAGATACTCTTTGATTTGCAGTCTGGTGGAATGGATAATGTCTCATTCAGTGGGTAAAGTTTCTCACTGTGTGACTTGAGCTTTTTCTGATCTTTCTGACTGGGAGTAAAATGGAACCAAAGCCTAAAGTGGTTTTTCATGCAGAAAATATCAAACACAATATTCTGAATGTCAAAACCTGGGCATAGCAGGTGAGGAAAGAAAAATAAATAGAAGACTATTGCTGTTAGTATAATTGTATCAGGCTTTCCTCCTGTTGGCAAGTGTGTTAAAACATGTATTATTGAAAGGGCAAGCTTGTTTACGTACCGGAGTAGAGTTCAAATTTAGCCTGGTGTAAGATTTTAATCTTTCTTAGGTGTGTGAAATGCTCCAACTAAAATATTAAAGCATGAGCTATGTGTTCCCGTTTGCTTTGTAAACATTTAAAAACACTTCTTATTTTAGGATAATTTCAGATGTACAGAAAAGTTGTAAATATATTGCAGAGTTAAAACTTTACCTTACAATCAGGATTGTCAGATTTAGCTAATAAAGTACAAGACACCCAGTTAAAGTGGAATTTCAGATAAACAACAAATCATTTTTATTACACATGTGTCCCAAGACAATCCTAACTGATAGTCTATTCTCCATCCGTCACAATTAAGGAACCAAGATTGGTTGACTAAACCCTACACCTTACTCGGATTTCACTGGTCTTTCCCCACACCTCTTTCCTGTTCTCAGACCCCACACTGCATACCTCATCGCGTTCCGTCACCAAGTCTCCGTGGGCTCCTCTGAACTCTGACAGTCCCTAGACCTCCCATTTATTGTTAAATACAGCACAGCATGAGAGAATCATTGATAATCAAATAGTGTTAGCAAACACATGATGTACGCACTCAAAATTCATTTTTTAAATTAATGAATTCCAAAAAAACTTAACTTATAAATCATTTCAGTGGTCTGTATACTCAAAGCTTTATTTATAAGATCATAACAACAACAACAACAAATTCTAATTACAAATAAGAAATTTTTGTTTTTAACATCAGAAAAAATTACTAGCAGCAAGTTGTAGTCGTGTTCAGGCTCATCATCAGATCGAGAAGATTGTGTTCCACTGAGCGTTAAAATATCACGGTCCTTCAATGTAACAGCAATCACTGAAAACTTTCAAGTCGTGTGCTTTTGGTTCCCTCAGTTTAAACACTCATTTCACCCATCTCCTCCACAGAATAGGCGTGTTTCTAAGAACAGATCCTTGAAAGACAGCAATTCATATTTGGTATAAACTTTGTCCATATTCATAAGAACAGAGGTTTGGCTTTTTACATTTTTATTTTTTAGGAATTTCCAAGAAGGTCAAAATTTAAAAAAGAAAGTAAGGAAGGGGTACGGGGCTAGTCAACCTAGCCAAAAATATCTGAAGCGTGCAGCTTTGTAATTTAGGTTGATCTTCATGAAGTTCAAATTGCCTGCTTTAAAACTGTTCCATATTGTGGGAATCTTTAACATTTCAGACAGTTGCTTCTTGTGACAGTTTCCATTTCTTCCCCCCTGCTGACAGTTCCTATAATGACTTTAATCATAGAGCCTGGAAACGGAACCAGCTATTGAATAGCAACAAACTCAATGGTCAATGTCTATGTCACTTTTCTGGGAGCAGGACTTTCTAAGCATCAAGGAGCTAATACTCAGAGCCTCCTGGAAAAGTGCTAAGTGCATTAATGCTCTGTCAATCACGGCGGTTCCACGCAGGCCAAATTATGACTATTGGGCTCAAGGCGTTCCATTGAAACTTATTTGTGTGGTATTCGTATCTGTGTACCATATATAACTAATGATGATTGTTTATGGAAAGGTGCCTGTCCAATTATTTTTGAAGGAACACAAGAATGCAGAATGACTGGAAGCATCAGGTTTCTGCCAGAGACCGCCTCAGGTAAGAGGAGAATGGCTAGAGGCTATGAGGAATCACAAGAGACAAGTCAGAGTCGTAAATTGGGAAACTGACATATCTCATCTAATATACTTGCTAACTAGGCCTTTAAAAACCTTGACATTTAACTAAGTTTGGGGAAAAGTTGTGGGGTTTTGTCCTTTTCTATGGGCTCTAACTCATTAATCCCGTGCATGAAGGTGTTTATCATCGTTAGCAACATTAGGAGAGGAGGGAGGCAGTGCTTAAGGAGGCAGGTAAGCATCTCTCCACGGAGCAGCTGTTTACGCAGGCGGCGCCTGTTTCAAAGCCAAGTCAGTCAAAAATGATTCTTCAAGTTATTTACCCTTTTGCTACTTCAGGGCTTGAAATGGCATGAAAGGAACCTTTCATTCAGCAGAGGCATTTAAATAAAGCTTTCGAAAGGCGGATGTGTCTGGAAGAGGGTGGGCTCTTTACGGAAATAAACAAGTTTCCAGGGATTTTAAGAAAATAGGAAAGAAATGAAAACTTCCCAGGGATTGTTGTCTAGTTTAATATCTGATTTTGATCAGATTTATATTATTTAAGGGCATAGCAATCGCCCATGGCAAGATAATCTTTGGCTTCGTATGTTAATGTTCCTGAAGTAGGTTTAACTTTACCATGAGATATTCTTTTTAAGTCCCAGAAACATGAAGCAACGAGACAAAAGACGTATCATTTATAATCAGAAAGCAGCCGTACCCCTCCTGAAAAGGCAGAGAGGGTAGGTGCTGTTCACAAAGCGCACAGTAAAATAGCCGAGCGTTCCATTCAGTATTGCAGTAAACCCACGCCAGAAGGAACTTCATGACACTGAGATGCTTTGAAACGAGGTGTTAGCATTCACCTTCATCAAACCAACACCCTACCCTCCATTTTTAAAAATAATTGCAAGGCTCATGTTTTTCATGCATTTATATCAAGTGGATGATAAAGACATCAAGAGACACTTTTAAAATGTGGAGGCGAGACGACTGAACAATGAATGTATAAAAATTGTTACTAAGAAACTATTTTAATTTTTTTCAAGTGACTAAGAACCATAGATAAATTTCCTTTTTCATCATTTTTCTTTGATCTGTGGAACTTCACCTGTTTTTAAGTGTTTTAAGATAAAAAGGCTTTTACTATTTGCTCCTAAAATGACCATTGAAAATTTTTAGCACTTATACATTTACTGTACAAATTAAAAATAATTTAAAACATGTATTCAGAGGATCTATATCAAATAATATACACCAGTCCCTTCTTTGGGGGTTAATTCCTGTCTATGATATTTCAAGCCAATATTCATTTAGTAGTTTGTATGAACTTGGGATAATGTTACATTCTTTGGAGAAAACATGAAAGAAGCTGAAGACATGGTCCTTGCCTTCAAGGGAGAGTTCAGATTTTACGTGGAAGACATGTCTCACACACCCAGAAATAAGAAGTATAGGAGGCAGTAAAAGATGACATGTAGTGATTATAAAGACCTTTTCTAATAAAGAATAAAATACCACATTATGTGGTTTAAGAGCAATCAAAAGAAGAACTTACCGCAGTTTAGTGAAGGACAGCCCGAGGCCAAGGGCTGAGGGCTGGGTGGTCCGTGGGTGATAAATCAGGGATGGAATGTGTGGAAAACAGGGTCGTCTGCGTGATTTGGTGGTTCATTTGTGGCCGTAGACAGATGACGGTACTTCTGAGCAGGCCTCTCCACAGCTAGAAAGCAAACTAGACACAGAGGCAGTGAATGAACAGACCAAGGCACTCAGAGGGGCAGTGAGGTGACCTTGACAAAGAGGGTGTCACTGGGTGAGGGCATGTGCAGCGCACAGGGTTCCCTCTCTGTACAAGAGCGGCTGCCATGTTAGACAAACTGTTGACACTTTCTGAACTTGGGTTTCCTTATGTGTTACAGGGACCTAATAATAGTTCCAATCTCATCTATGTTTTGCATGTAGTAAATAACAAAAGGCACACGAATAATGCCTATTCCACAGAGCCATGGTGAGAATGCACTAGGATCATACATACAAAAGATGGAGCGGAGACTGGGAAGCGTCCGAGGGTAGGGCGGGCAGTCTTAGAGTCGTTTCTATAAGGAACAGGGCTGGGAGAGCTGCAGCTGAGTCTGGATGGCTCTGTGTGCGTCTCAAGTATGAGATGAGTCAGCAGGTAGTAACTCAGAAGTGGGGGATGTTCTGATGGTGACATGTTGTGTTTTTATGTGTGGACTTTCTCAGGGACCTGATGGAAGGGCCCTGTGGATTCTCCTGGGATGGAAAAGGAGAGCCCAAGGATTAGGTTTTAGGTGACTAAAACCTCTCTCACTGCTGCTCTCCCCTGCCAGCCTCGCTGAGCCCCTCCCTGGGCAGACCCTACCCTCGTGCATCTGCCAACAATGATCATCTCCGGATGGGGGCCATTTCCCTGGGGAGATCTGGATCTCCTATTTCTTAGTCCTCTGGGTTACCAAACTCTTAAGGAAGCACAATTATTTCCTATCCGAGAAACATTCAGCCACAAGCAATTTGTTTCTTCCTCCTTCTGTTTTTGCTTCAAGCTCTGTTCGCTTTGATGTATATATGTATATGGAGCTGGTGCTAAATCCTTTACAATCAATATATAATTTAATCTTTTTTTATGCCTACTGAAATCCCTCTAGCTAGGTCTTATTACCCCCATTTAACAGATAAGAAATCCGAGGCCCAAAATAAAGGATGCAATTTGCCTAAAGTCACAGAGCTCAGATTCCAAGGACCATGTGGTTGCTATAATTACACCCCTGCCACCAATCCAATCTGTATACATCATGTTTGACTTTAATTTTTCTTCATTATATTTATCACGGACACTACATAACTCTTCCGCCTAAGGCCATTACCTTGAGAAGGATATTTACTCTATTTCCACCTCATCCTTCAAATGGGAATTATGCTAGCGCCCACCTGAAAGAAGGTGGTGTGAATTAAGGGTGTGACAATGTAAGAGAATAAGAACAGTGCTTGGTCAATTGTAAGCAACACAAAGTGTTAGCTCTGACTATCGGTGGCATTGTGTAGTGATAATAACAGCAGCGGGCAGAGCAGTAGCGGCACGCTTGGGTGTTTGCGGGTTTATTGTGCCTCCCGTGCTACAATGTGAGTCCTCGAGGACCCACTCTGTTTTGTTCACTACAGAACGTGCAGCGTCAAGAACAGTGCTTAGCGCAAAGTAGAGGCTTAGTAACTATTTGCTGACTGAATGAATACATAAGTGACTTCAAGTGTTCATACTCATTTCTCTGTGACTCTGGGGGTTTGGACAGCTAAAATATACCAGGGGGTGAATGTTGTCTGTTTTTAAGGCCGTCCAAACCTGATCTGACACCTGTATGTGCCTAGGTACAAAGTGGGCACCACGTGAATTCTCCACTGTGCCTCATGCTGATGGTCACCTTTCTTTTTTAAAATTAATTAATTAGTTAATTCATTAATGTATGTTTAGAAAGAGAGGAAGGGAGGGAGAGAGGGAGAGAAACATTGATGTATGAGAGAAACATCCGTCAGTTGCCCCTCACACGCCTCCAACTGGGGACCTGGCCTGCATCCGAGGTACGTGCCCTGACTGGGAACCAAACCTGTGGCCTTTTGGTTCACAGGCCGGCACTCAATTCACTGAGCCACACCGGTCAGGGAGATGGCCTTCCTTCTTGACGTGTTCTCCCCAAGGACCTCATGGATGGACGAGTCATTCTCCATTTTCTCCAAGTTGTCTTCCCCTCCCCATGCCAAAAATTGATCTCGTCTTAAATTTATTGCAACAAGGCCTCCTCACTGGTAGGTGATACATAATTTCTCTCCCAAACTAACACGCTATTCACATTTTTCTAATGTCCCTCGAAACTCTAAACTCTATAAACCCTGATGCTGTATGACTGTGTGGTTACTTCAGAATTTTCTGTATGTGTGATGATACTGCATCAGAGATGTGCTATTATTTACCCTCCACTTGGCAATGAATGCCGTCATCCAAAGGACTGGCTTTCACAGTAGAACTCAGGCTCCTAAGCTGGCACCTTGTGGGGAAAATGGTACTGACAGACTGTTGAGAAAGCCTTGTTATATATACTATGTGTTTTTGTTTCCCGGAAGCAAGGCTGGTAGCGTCCTCTGGTTTGCCCAGTCAGCTTCTTCTCCATTAGAGACACAGGCTTCATTCCAGACTAGGTAAGTTTGGAGTTTAACTTCCCACTCTGCTATGAAAAGTAGCAGAATTTTCTGGAAGAAATTGTGAGTGAGGATAAAAAATAAGAACAAGCAAAGAACAGAGGAGAGGGCAAGAAATCGGCGTGGCGTGCGGCAGAAGGACTGGTCGGAGTGAAATGGGAGAGCAAGGGAGAAATCGACTAAACCGATGAGAAACCAGGAGGAAATGGCAGGGAAACACAGAGAGCGGAGGAATTAGCACAAAGAAGGTGATGAAATGCAGAGAACTCCACGAGACCATGGAGACAGCCCTAGGGCAGTGTGGCTACAGCAGAGAGACAGGACACAGAAAAACTAAGACATGGAGTAGCCAGTCAGTTCACCAGGTGAGGGAGGATTGGTGGTCACAGTAGAACGCACATTGTTTGTAATTCTGGTGGTTTGCAGTAGTCATAATACATCTAGGTGTTTCATTTAATCTTATTAAGTCATAGTCCTGATTTCATTTGTTACATACCACTGAGAAGTTTCAGTGTATCGTGCACCGAGGGCCCCTTGTCCAGGGGTAGAAGTGAAGTGATGGAGCTTCACTTGTAACCCATTATTATCCATGTACCAATTCACCTTACAGTGCTGGAAAATTCCTGGCAGTGCCTGCCTGCACTAAGCGCTGTTCTGAACAATATAAGGATCCCAGTGCCTATTTACAGAAAGAGAAGTAGTTGTTTCCGAGAAAATGAGAAATAATTTTAACGCTTTGCCCAGTTAGCTGTGAAAAAGGACGTGGGCCAGGTAGAGTTTTCAGAAAAGCCAATTCACATACGTACATGCTTCTCTCTGCGCTCCTGCTGCTACCCCAGTTCAAGTCACCACTGCCCCCCCTTGAAATATCAGGGTACTCTCTTAGCTCTTTTCTCTGCTTCCATCCTGGGTCTTTCCAGGTATCCACAACACACCCAACCTGAACTTCTAAAAGTCTCATCCCTCAGCGTCTATGGACTCTTTGCAATGTTTTCCCACAGCACTGGGGTACACCTGAGTTCCCGCAGGAACCCCTATGACCCGGCCCCTGTGTGTCTCCTCTCTCTGTCCCACTGTGCTCGCTGCTCTGCCTTCTTCTCCTCAGGCATGCTGCCACCCTCTTTCCCATCCTATGACCTTCAGGTACATTCTGTCCAAAAACTGGAACACTCCCCCGCCATTTTTGATCTGGCTAAACAATACTCAAGTTTCCTATCTCATCATTAACACCATTTTCCTCATATAAGTTTTGTCTGACCCCCAAGCTCACTGCTTATTTTACTTCTATACATCGATAGAAGTATAGATCTATACTTCTATACATCTATACATCTATAGAAGTATACATCTATACTTCTTCACATTGCTCATGATAATTATTTTTAATGCTTATCTGCATACTTCTCTGTGTGCTTTCTGTGACCCTCGGTTGGCTGTGAGTCTTACTGAAACAGAAGCCTGGTCTACCTTGCCCTTCACTGTTTCCACAGTGCCTTCCTTGGCTCCTGCCATACAACGGGCACTCAATATGCTGGGTGAAGGAGTGAATAAAATTTGCATTTCCAATATCCTAGAGTAGTTCACAGTCCCGAGGAGCCTGCCTCATGTGAGTCCATATAATGCATGCGATGCTTTCTATGCATTTATTTGCAGGGAGGGAACCCCTTCTACCGTTTGTCCCCCTCGCCTGTTCTGAATGGTCTGTGTTGTAGCAGGAGAGCGGGAAAGAGACAGCAAGCCTGTGAGTCTTTCATAGGTAGAACACTTGTCACTGTCCCCATGACAGCAAAGTGACACGTAGTATTCAGAACCTTTTTAGCTGTTGTAAATAGAGGGGTTTGCAGTCCTATTTAGTTGAGATAGAATTGAGCTGAAGGGCAGGCTGTGGTTGGAATAAGGAGAAGCATCACCAGCAGTTTGTATAAAAGAAGGGAGGTGATGTCTCTGGTTCGCCACTTACCTGACACTGCCGTCTTCACAGCAAGTCTCATATCATCCTCTCCTGATGTGCTGTCGCAATCTCCTCAGACTTGTCACCGATCCGCCATGCTTTATTCTGAAACAAGAGTGTCCAAATCTGTACTTCTTAGTGTAATAATGACTGGTCCGAATATCCCAGGATGACTAACTCAAAAACTTGAGTAAATGTTGCCAGTTAAGTTGGAGTGGCTTTTCTGGCAAGGCCAGATCCAATCTAATGCAGTTTCCAATTGCCTTCCTGTGTCATCCAACACAGTTTTCACGATACGGACATAAACTTGCCTGTTACACGGTGCATGTTTCTTTTTGGTGGTGATAGGAACTGTGATCTCTAACATGAGATGTCAGGTCAAATTGTTAAGGTTTGGGGATTCTCTTCTGCAGCCAAACCTGTTTATAGTTTTGAGAATTCTTGCCCACCGATGGTACTAAGCACTTGGGGCCTCTCATCCCACAAGGGCATCATGTATACAATTACCTTTCCAGTGGCTAGATCAGCCCATGTCAACCTTATATTTACTATTGAAACATAATCTACTGTTATTTGTATCTGTTTACTCAGTGGCCATCTGCAGAACCAATGTAAATACAAATGGAACTTGTGGGGCAAGAAAAACACATTGATAATCGTTGACATGGACAGACCCAGTGGAAAGGGTGCCTCCATTCAAACACCTGTCTCCCACTCTCCCACCATCTGTGCCATCACTGCACCCTTCAGCCACCGCTCACCCCTACAATTAGCCTGTCACCAGGGGGTGACTGCGGCTCAGGTGGATTTAATGCGAGTTTAATACGTCCCATTGAGTTTAATGTTGATTTAAACTTTAATGTTTAAAGTAACTATTTCTGTTCTTGCTATAAATCTGTGTGTCTGTGCTTAATTGGGAAAATGAGTCCATCTAAGGCAAGAGCCACGTTCTATGTTTTGCGAAGAGACTACATCAAATAAGCAGATGATGGGCTGTCCAAAGCTCTAAGTGAAAATAGCAGAATGATGCATAATTCATGGTTGCAGTGAAGTTAAAAGAGAAGGTTAATATTTTAATGTGTTCTTAAGAATTCTTTCCCTCAAATCCGCAATAAGAATGTAACAATTGTCTGTATATAGCTATAAAGGAAAGGGAAGGGGTAACATGTAATCCAGGCCTGCTGTACGCTGTTCGGTGTGATGCTGGAGAATTTATGTCCATTTTCTCACCCAATAAAACAAGGCGAGTGTTCTACAAAAAGGGACCTGGGATCAGAGAGTTTGTGCGCCTTGCAGGACAAGCCTAAGTGTATCTGTTTCAGTGTTGTGTTCTTCCCTCCAACCGGTTTTATCACTCACCTTACAGTACATCAGTCTGGATGATTCAAACCTCCAAGGGTCTCACTTCACCATGTGTGAGATATTATACCATCTCCCCTGTAGAAGACAAAAAATTGACTAGAAAACATGGAAATCGCAAGGGGTTGTCCACCCAATTACCTAGATATGACATCATTAGCACTCAAAGCAATGGGATAACCACAATTTCTCTGTTTCCATCCATTCACTCTTTCATCCAAAACATATCCTTTTCATTGCCCATACGCACCAGGCACTGGGACAGACATGTTGGATGGAATGACAAGCTAGACACATAGGCTCTCTGTCCGAATGGAGCATAGAGGGACAGGGAGGAAGGCAGAGGGAGCACCAAGATGGCAACCCCTGGGCAAGTGCCAAACCTGAATCCTGCCCCTCATACCAAAGGACATGCCACAGAGAGGCTGGGGGGGAGTGCCTCTGTCTGCTGTCTGCACAGTGTCCTGAGAGGAGCAGCCTGCCAAGAGCCATCTCTCTGACTGCCACTGTCCCATGGGACCCAGAAATGTGGGTCCCCTTGGCCACCAGCACCAGACAATCAAGGGGCTTCCCCTGGGTGGCAGCTGGAGAATCAGGGCACCAGATGTAAAAACCAGGGCACCAGCCATGTGTAAAACCCCTTCCAGAAGACACTAGAGCTCTGAAGTGTGGCAAAGGGAACGTGTAAAGATAGTGTCCCGCCTCTGCAGTCTCTGGACAGAATTACAGTCAGCCCCTGGATGCCTGTTTAATTAGAAGCCTGTCCCTCAGTTCAAAGCCATGGTGATTGGCTAACAGGCTCCCCTCACTAAATATCTAAACTTCTGGATCCACTGGCTCTTGCTGTGCCCTTGGGGTGGGAGCTATTTAAGAACTCTTTCTCTGCTGCTTACAGTCCTGTGAGACCTACTGGGTCACCAAGCCATGCAATGTAGCAGTATCTTCTGACAGCAGCCACAAACATAGGGGTGTCAGACAAGGGTAGGAGCTCGTTTCTGGGTGATACCAATTTTAGAGTCCCGTGAGACACAAGCTCCCCTGGCGTCCAGAGCGGGCCATCAAAAGGCATCCTGGGGGTGGTAGCTACAAAGATCGGGGGCACAAGAAAAAGCATGTGGCAAAATTCAACATCCATTTATGAGAAAAACTCTCAACAAAGTACATGTAGAGGGAACATAAATGATCATAATAAAGGCCATATTTGACAAGCCCACATACTCATTGATGAAAAGAGTCTGAAACTTTTCCTCTGAGATAAAGCACAAGGTTAAGATGCCCACTCTAACCACTTCCATGCAACATAGCCTGAGCAATTAGGCAGGAAAAGGAAATAAAAGGCAGCCAAACTGGAAAGCAAAAAGTCACACTGTCACTGTTTACAGAGAACATGATATTATATGTAGAAAACCCTGAAGACTTCATCAAAGTGGAATATTATTCAGCCATATAAAAATGAAATCTTGCTGCCCTGGCTGGTGTAGCTCAGTGGATTGAGCACAGGCCTGCGAACCAGAGGATCGCGCTTCGATTCCCAGTCAGGGCACATACCTGGGTTGCAGGCCGGTTCCCTGCAGGCCAACTCCCAGCAGGGGATGCACAAAAGGCAACCATACATTGATGTTTCTCTTCCTCTCCCCTTCCCCTCTAAAGGTAAATAAATAAATAAAATCTTTAAAAAAAAATGAAATCTTGCCATTTGTGACAACATGGATGGACTTTGAGGGATTTTGCTGAGTGAAATAATCCAGACAGATAAAGACAAATAACTTCTGATCTCTCTTTTACATAGAATAAAAAAGAAAAAAACAAAGAAGCTCAGAGATACAGAGAGCAGATTGGTGGTTGTCAGAGGTAGAGGGTGGGGATGGGAGAAACAGGTGATGGGGGTCAGTAGGTAAAAAGAAGAATATATAGTGGATGTAAACCAGACAAAAATATTTACTTTTTCAGATATACTTCAACCAGGATGTTTCATAAATCTGAGACAAATTGTCAAAGGAGAAGTTTGTGACTGATTTTCTGAATTTGTCAACATGTGTATAGCTCTACTCAGTATTTTATTTTTTGCAGGTATACTAAGGAAAGGCACAGTTCCCCTCCAATTAAAATGCACAGCACCTTAGTGTTGACACACGAAATTCCTATTTAAATTGTAACATACTCAGAATCACTCAGCAGCATGCATAAGTCGTAAGTCCCTCCCAATGGAAAGTTTACCCCCTTCCTGGTCCTGAGCCAAGGGTAGAGGATACATTCACGCACTCCTCACCTTTGGAGTCAGTAACGTCCACCAAGCAATCATAAGAGATACATGAAGTGTGTCATGTCGATTTCTTTGCTGTTTAGATGAAATGAGCTCTGGGCTACTCTCAAATTAGATGCTCATCATGCATCATTTGCCCCGTCCATAGAAGGCGGCCATCCTTCAAGAAGAAATCCCTAAATGATGGGAATATTTGTTAACATCTTTGAACTGAATAGATAAAATTTCTCTCTCTTGCTTTGCCTCTCTTTGCACTGTCCCTGCCTTCTTTTATAAAGAAAAAAAAGTGACCAGCTCCTTAACGTGAGTAATCAAAAATACCCCAAAGCAACAGTATTCACAAATGCTTGAAAAATATAATGTTTAAAGGTAAGTATTTTAAATTTCCATTGTTTGTGACTTGGGTGGACAAGTTTTTCTGTATCACTTTTATGTACCTTCTCTTTCAGTAGTGTTTACATAATCTGAGCTGGAATATTAGGAGTAATTTGGCCACTGTTTATTTTGGGAGAAAATAATTAGAAAATTATACTTTTATAAATGGCTTTGATTGAATTTATGTACTTGTTCTCAGTATAATTATTGATATACTGAGACTTCATTCAACTTTGGCTTCATTAAACTAGCTCTTTTCAAGTGAATTTGATTGAGTAGACTCACTTTATATTCAAGGTCTTTATTCATTCTGTTTCACAAGATTAAAACCTATAAAATTAACTAAGGAAATAATGGTAAAGGATTTCCTACATCTATTCTCAACATCTAGCAAAAAAATCATACCATTCATCATGAAAAAGAAAAAACTAAATCATTTTTTAAAGGACAGTTAGCAAAAGTTATTCTACAACCACCAGATCTTAATCTTCTTATAAGCATTCAACTTTACATGGTAACTGCCTGTGATTTATTCCATTGGTAAAAATGTAGAAATACAATGGATAAAATATATAAAGAAAATTTCCCATCAGAAATGTTTATTTCAGTCTAAGTGACACAGGAAACTGTAGCTTACAAGGATTCTCCAAATGCATTTTCATGATAGGGTGCAACACAGGAGACTGATGTGCCGTAGGTTCACTGCAGTGAGTATGTGAAGCAGAGTTTATTCTTGTATCATTCTTCATTAATTATTATGTTATTTTCCATATGAACAACTGTAAACCTACTTTTGCCCCACCATGTATAGGGACTTGAAAAAAACGCTTTGAGTAAATCTTTACAAAAGAAGAAAATCACATTAACAAGATGTATTTAAAAGATCTCAAACATCATTTTTATACTTTAAATTATATATTAATACTCAAAAAAAGGGCAGGTAGGTAGGAAGAAGAGGAATGAGTGAGGGAAAAAGAGAATGAAAGAAATGATCTGTGTTTCCACCATGAAAATAATAAAGTCACAATGACCACGTACAGTGAAGGCAGATCCAGAGTGATGCTTTGTACCAACACAATGATACCGAGTGTTTTTGTCATTTCTTAGAGCTATCTTGGCATTTAACAGTGATATCTCTTGATGATTTCCTTAAATTGCAATTATCATAGGATAGGTGCCTAGCTTTTACTATTTAGGCCAATTTGTCTTTTCCTTCTTTTAAAGGGAAATCCATATGATTCTTTAGAAAATGCTTTTGTTCTTTAGTCTAAAAGGAAAAGTAACAGAAAGTCAATGTTGACATGAATAAGTTACAGTGTATACAGACGGGGAAAATGTAGTATTTTTATGGTTTTATGCAAATAGCAACAACATAGATGCTGCCACAGAGAAGTCTGTTAAAGACAAAACCCAAGAGTTGGATGACTGAAAAAAAAAAAAAGAAGCCACTCAGAGCAACTGAAGATTTTGAAGAATTATTGAAGAGTTGCCGTTGAAGATTCCAGGAAAAAGTAGGAAATCCATCTGATACTGTGTAAATAAAGCATATACAATATCTCTGCACGACAGCATGTTGTCGCCTCTCTCTTCCATTTTGTTATGACATGCTGCAAGGTTTTATTACAGAGGCCGCGAAGAAAAAAATCACCTCATACAAACAAGTGCATATGTTTAAAGGGAAAGAATTCTCAGCAACTGCATTCACTAATCAGGCAAAGCTTTTATCAGTAAATTATGGCTGGGCCAATTAGAAGGTATGACCCCCAGTGACAGTTGAGAGTGGAAGCGGTTATCCCATAAAGGGTCATCTTCACGAGTTCTAATTAAGATTCACACAGAGGGTTTATTTCTAATAGTCAGGAGAGCTACTGTCTGATATTCCACTGAAAATCGGTTTATTTACTTACCCCCCCAAACATTATTGAGTGCCACTGTATGCCAGATACCACTGCACACGCTAGGGGGGGGAAACCCGATAACTAACTCTGTTTTGTTTTCTCACACAGGTCTCTCTGATGAAGGTATAAAGGAGAGAACAGCAAGTGACAGCAAGAGATTGCGGCTGAACGTTTGTGTCTTCCCCCAATGCAGGCTAAAGCCTTTATTCTCGACATGATGGTAGTTGGAGGAGGGCCTTTGGGAGGTAATTAGGGTGAGATGAGGTCATGAGAGTGGAGCCCTCACGATGGAATGAATGCTCTCAAAGGCGGAGATCAGAGAGCTTGCTCTCTGTCCACCCCGGCAGGACGTGGCAAGAAGGCAACCCAGAGGAGGGTCCTCACTAAGAATCTGGCCACGATGGCAATTCTGATCTTGAGACTGCCAGCCTCCGGAACTGTGAGAAGGAAATGTTTATTGTTTAAGCTGCCCAGTTGACAGCAGACCAAGATAGCCAGAGACAATGATTTCAGGAGAGAAAGGGAGGAGGGGGATTTCAGCGGTAAGGGACGACATTTAGGATGATCACCGAGGTCTTTATAGCCGGACAGTTTCTTTCTCCCTAGATGAGAACCAGGAATTGATTTATACAAAAGCAGACCCATAAGCTAGGCAGGTCTAAACCTGTACAGTTCATGTGCCTCTTATAGTGAACGGTCTGGTGGACAGAGTCAGGCCTGGGCTCAACTTCGGGCCTGGCCACTGTGCAGTTTCATCATCGGTCTAAGTTTTCCAACCTTTCTGGGCCTTGGGAACTCCTTATGTACAACGAGGGACCAGAACACTTCCAAAAACAGAAGCTGCCAGAGTCTCTGAATCTTGGGCAGGAACCACAAACACAGGATGAAGATATTTGACTTAGCCTCACAAATGGCTCACCAAAAATTTATTACCATTCCTAGAAAAAACAACTCATATCATGTTCTCCTGCGGGTGACTTAGTAGAATCATCACTAAACAGGAAACAGAAAACCTTAGTTTTCCCTGTAGATGCGAATGAAGGAGAAACAAAAACCAAATATTTGTTAGATGGTGCTTTACAATGACTGCTAAATTACTCGCTTTTTAAAATTATATAACTCAGCCCTAAACATAGGCAGCTGTATTAAAAAAACAGTGTTCTGGTATACATTTGTTTGTCCAAAATGGATGTTGGATCTCAAACCCGAAGTAAAAGAAAAAAAAAACTATTCCTTTGCTCCAACTTTAATGTGGGGCAGATTTTCCATGATCTAAGTCTGTGAAAAGTCGCTTCCTTAATTAACTTCCTTCCTGCTCAGACAGTGTCAAGAGATCGGACTCACTCTGAACCAAGCCAAGCTTTTTATTCCATAACTTATCAAGTGTTCTTTATGGGAGAACATTTTTAAGATTGTGATACAGGGGGAATTTAATGACCCTCTTAAGATAAAGAGCAAGTATAATATTTACCATAATAATATAAATATGTACATATGATATAAATTTTGAGGTATGTGACTGGAGACACTGGAATCTGAACAAGAAAGTTGAGATGCATTTTTCCCTGAACGTAAGCATATTTATAAGCCCTTTTGTTTTAGGAAACCCCTCAGGTTTACCCTTCTAAAGCTCTCACCTGTACCTGCTGCTGGTTTTCCTGAGATTGTCCCCCTGGAGTCTGTAATCACTGCCTGTGTGTCTTCAGGTGCCACATCAGAAGGATTTGGACTGCAGTATCTCGGGGAGGAATAAATATAGAAGCAGAAGAAGCTGCCCGAAACTAAGACTTTATCAGGGGATAAACCACCTAATGCATGTTACCAGCACTTGGGTTTCAAAGCCGAATGCTTTCACGGGCTTGCTTTCCACTTTCACCCTCACTGTGGTTGGAGCACTTTGCTACAGCTTGGCCTGTTTCCTAAATACGATTGTTTGCATGGCCAGAAATAGATAATGCATCTCGTAAACACACAGAGAATTTTTAGGATCACTCAGTGAATGGAAGTCGAACTTCGCATCCTTGCAATTTTAGGCTAATGCTCATTAGTGCCTGAACCTCACAGGAGCCTTGGAACCTCCTCTCTTTACTTAGTGAACCAAACAGGGTTTTTAATCAGATGCACTTTTTGTGCATTTTCTCTCTCTTCTAGTAGTTTTAAAACGTAGCTCTTTGCTCCATACCCCTCCTGACTAATTTTGTTTTCTGCTATTCTTTCCCTTGATTGCACTTTCCTTCTGTCCTGAATCCTTCACATTGACTGCCAGGGCCATTCCTTTCATTTCCAACTGCCTTTTTGCTGGTCATTGGGCTCATTTGGTTCTGCCCTGCACAGTTTTGTGGGGGTTTTTTTCCCCAACTAGCTCTTTCTCTCCACTTTTCTTCTCCGTTCCGCCCAGCTGTGCCTCCACCCCAGGCTGCCCCCATTCTTCTCACTGCTCCAGGAGGCACATCCTGCTCTCAAGCACCAGCCTGGAACTTTTCAAAGAAGTTTTAAAAGCTCCTGGGTGTCATCTCTCCCTCTCTGTCCTCCACGAGTGGCGATCGGAGCCAGTCCACATGTGTTGGAGTTGAGGTGGGTGGAAAAAGCCTTTGGTTTTGCCTGCTGAGAGATTACCGCTTCCTTGTGGTGGAGATGCTGTGCTCTTTGAGGGCCTACGGTGGGGCTGTCACTCTCCGCCAGGTTCAGAGCATTTTTTTTATTGTCCCTGTCAGTTAGCAGCCCAAGGTTACCGCCAGCCCTCTGTCAGGGCTTTGATTTTCGTCAGCTATGGCCAGGTCCTTTTAGTTATCTGCTATCTTTTCAGCTTTGTTCAGGCTGAGCTCTACTTGTCTACTAATTAGCTCTTTGGAGATTTCCCTTTTAAAACTCACTATCACAGAGGACAGGAACCGTTCAAAAGTTTTGTGCTTCACAGAAATTCCATATTCATCCATATCTCGTACAGCCATTTCTTAAAAATTAAACGTGGCAGCTCAGGCCAATTTAAGGTACGGAAGCAACGCTGCCTGTAAAGGGGGACCTTCGGGTTCTTGATCAGGTATGTAGATGAGTGACAGGCGAAGGATAGGGTTTACATCAAAAAACATGGAAGGGTACAAATTAAAAAGAAACTATCACTCCGTCTAACGTAGTCACATGTTCTTTATCTTCTGGTGTGCAAATATTGTGCTAGCTGAATATAAAAGCAGCACAACTTTAGGGTACAAAAAAAAACCACACTGTGATAACATCAAGAGTGGTCTTACATCAAGGAGGGCCCTGAGGATGTCTTTGTTGTCAACTTCAGAAGGAAAGAGAGGAACAGAGGAGGAAACTGGCAGAAGGAATAGATGCCAAAGAGAACTCAAAGGATTAGGTCCGGGTGAGGTGATCGGTATTCGAAAACAGTCTGCCTTCTGGCTCTGATCTAAGGGAACAGGCTGGCAGCCAAGCCAGAGGGCATAGCAGCACGAACACATCTTCGGCGCACTGCTTGGGGGTTGCCTCAGTGCCTTAGAAATTGTGCTAGCAATTAGAAATAAAGCCAGAGCAATAGGCAAAAATACTCTTGTTTCTAGGCAAAACTCTGCTTTTTACATAATTCCCACCCCGACTGACCCCTCCACAGAAACATCCCTTTCTTTCTTTTTCTAAGGGCGCTCCTTCTTTTTCTGAGGCTCCTAAGTACATTTTTCTTCTGCTAACTTAGTGCTGTTGTACGTTGCACTTACATCGCATTTACACACTGTTAATGCCTGCAAGATGAAAGTAGAAACCTTTGAATATATTAATGCTATAACACAGATGTCTTACTTTTTACTCTCCTTCTTTTTTTTTTCCCCCAGCAAGTTGATGTGGCTAATAATGATGCAGATTGTGCTGGATGGGTATGCAGATGAAACAGGGGAATACAGATTAAATAAAAATTTCTTCAAAGCCTACGTTTGCTTCATAATTTAACTTCTGGGCTTGTCTCAGTGGTAGTAGGTGCGACCAGGCTTCAGAACATTGTTCTGAAGCATCTTGGCATCACAGAGGAACAGCCACCCAAACGGCATCGCTGTACTTCTTCGAGGCCGGAAGAAAATAATAATTGAAAAAAATAAGGCCTACCAGTGGCTCTACAGAGAGAGGCTTGACCCCACTGCTGGTAACGGGGGAGCTGTGAGGAGAGAGGGATGAAGGTTCGGTGCTTAACAAGTAGTCTGCTCGGATACGGCACTCTGCTTTCTGTAGCCACATTCAAGCCATCAGCAGCTCCTTCTTCCCAATAGAGACTGTGGTGCGTGCCAGAGGTGGTCACACACTCACTCTGGAGACCTCCAGGAAACGACTCCATCACTGAGTTCTTTTAAACAATGAATGACAAGAGGTACCGATGAGATAAGGCCTTGGAGCGGGCACAGTAGGTTTCGTTCTCGAATCCAGTCATTCTGGAAGCATTTGTTAGCATGCTGCTCAGTGTGGCCAGAACCTCGTCTGTGTGTCTGGTGGTCGGGGAAGATGCGGACAGAAAAGCGGGTGATGATAAGATGAGGGACGTAGGTTTAAGCAGACTCTACAAATCCTTGTAAGCCAAGTGAAGCCATTTACCCCACAGGCAGGAAGCCAACTGGCAGCTTCCAGCAAAGGTAAGAGGTAACGTGGCCTGATGCCCTTTCTGCAAGCACTCTCACAGCTCATAGGAGGAAACACAGACCCTCTCGAAGAGACTGGTGGGAGGAGACCTTCAGGAGAAGCATAGTTCCTGAGATGACTGCGATGACAATAGTCAGATGATGAAATGAGGCTGGATTCGAGAGACACTTCAAGGGACTTAGCTTGAGCAGGACTGAGCTTCATCTAAAAATTCCATCCACTGGCCCCTTGTCCAGACCTTGTGTTTAGTGCAGGTGGTGACTTCCTGATGCTACTTGAGAAGAGATCTGTTGCCTTCTGACACTGTTACTTAAGAAGCAATAGATAGATGGGACTGGTGGGACAGTTGAACAGGCTGTGCCCTGCACAAGGACACCCTGCTGAGGGATGAGTGATGACTGAAACCTAGAAGCTGTGTCCACTTTGATGGGGACTTTTTCTTAATCACACCAAAGTGCTGGCTGGGAGAAGGGGATCCTGGATTAAGGTAAAGGAACCAGGTGGACGGAAATGGGTATTGCTGAGACCAGTTTCAAGGACAATGTCCCATACTTATTCACCCCCAGTCTGCTGTGGGGGCAACTTTGCCTCAAGTCCCCGCCCCCATCTGCCATGGATGAAAGTAAACACTACCAAGACATGATCTGCTTGGGGAGGACAGGTGGCCAGTTTCTCAGAGGAAAAAGGCCTTGAGCCCCTTCCTCTATGGGCTTTCACTGGGTTGTAACACACAGGAATACAGGGCAGCAAGGATCAAACAGTAGATAACATTTCAAAGAAATCTGAGGGCTCAGTCTGAGTCAGAGTCTGTCAGGTAAGGGGGTTGCAGAAACTTTAGGGTACATACTCACTTCCTGCTCAGACCCTTAACATATGAATGAAAGCACTCTTAGCAAAGCAGGTTTCACAGGATATTTTAGGAATTCTTTCTTAGGTTAGATTTCCCCAATGGATCCGCTCTAGCTGGCAAGGAGCTGCACCCCCTCCCCATCAGGTTTTCAGGCTTAAGTGGATTAGAGCCAGGAAGCGCTTCTCCCACAGGACATGGGGACTCGGGCTATGTCACATAGCTGGGGGGCAAGGGTACATTGCTCACTCTTTGTTGCGGCCCCCCCGAGTCCTTCCATGAAGGCCTCCCAAGTGATCGAGTCCGGCTTAGGTTGTTGCCCCTCTCTCTGTGAGGAGACTTACCCATCATTGACTTCTGACCATGCTTTGGGGCCAGGGAGGAAACTGAGGCAGCATTTGCTACCAGAGACAAGCTTTTATCTCCTGTAGCTCACATTCCGGAGGTCACTTGCTCATCCTTAACCATGGGGGGTGGTTACAATTCCTGAAAGCAGGCAGAACAGTCCCCAACAGTTTGCATCATGTCCTTTTAAAATATCTTCCCCTATTTCCTCGAATTCTTCAGCGTCATATCAGTCATGCTGTTTGGGCCCTCTCTCTAACACTCAGCTAGGCCGGCACAACTTTAAAAGGACCTAAAAAGGAATCAGGCACACACAGTGTCTTTAAAGTCAATAGACACAGCCATCTGTCAGGCGCCAAGGGCATCTGGGAGAGACTGTTCTCCAAGCTCATCTGGCCAACTGGTCGACTGCCGGGCCCTAATAATCACATTATTGGAGTGGGCACATCGTCCACTCAGTGAAACTTCTGACATTACTTATGGATGAAATGAGGCCACAAGAGGTCAGACAAGACAGGAGATGAGCTGGCCATGACAGCTGTCCAGGCTGCCCTGGAGATGCAACATCACAGCCGAGGACCCAGGCTGCATCTTCTGGTGCAGAAGGGGGTCTGCCCACCAGAATCACTGCCCCTGCTGTGTTGCGACCCCGAGGAAAGTCTCCCGGGCCCAGCAACCCACCTGGAGGAGGATGCAGGAAAAGCAACGACCACTGATTGTGAAGCAAGGAAAGCCTTCCCCTCCCGTCTCTGCTCTTCTTAGAAGCTTGGCTGCCAGGCTGGGAGGGGAGCTCCATGAGAGCAGCTATCAGCACTGTGGTCAGTCCTTAAGCATCTCTCTGAATAGAAGCAGGCGTGCAGGTGTGGGCGAGTGGACAGCTGATGACCACAACACACACACAGCCTGGGGTAGAGCACTGTGGAGAGAGCTTTAGAAGAGGAGGTCTTATTAAGAAAAAAGCACTTTAAGTATATTTCTCTGGTCAAAAAAAAAAAAGGTCTACTCCTGTGGGTGATAGTCCACCATTGTCTGCCTACTTTTCTGATGTGAAAATACGAAGCTAGAAGTTCACTTGGAGAAAACAGACTTTACTCTATCCTAACAAATACAAAACCACAAATAAAACCTTAAACCCAAATCATTTCAGCCTCTTCTAAATTGCTTCTCACCTAAGGCCAGACATAGTAAAAAGGGGATAGATTCAAATACCTAAATTTATTATCTGTAAACATTTTTTATTGCACAAGAAAATAGCATATTGAATTGAGAACTGGTCACTCAATTAAGTGTTGCAAAGCAGCCTTGTAATTTTACTTTTAATGATGTCCCAATTGTAGCCACCTCTCAAGATAAAAATGCAACTATACTACAATACACACATTCTTTGTGAAAAGTAATACCTAATACGAACTTTAAGGAGCTAAAGGTTAACGAGAGCAGAGCCCCCGTTCCCAAGTGTAATGAATCAGTTCAACCCGGAGTCAAGGCTGTAAAAGCAGCTCCAGCGCTTTTTAGCGCCAACGCAAGGAGGTCCAACACTGTCCCTTCTGGAGAAGCAAAACTGCGTTTCCAAACTGCAAGCACTTCCAGCATGTTGCCCAGGGCCACCCGCAGCTTCCTTCGGTGGCACTTTATTTTAATGCTATGCTTTTCACAGAAGAAAGTTTTCTTTTCTTAAAAAAAAAAAAAGGATACAGAACTATGTAGGTAGTAGAGGAGTGAGGGGCTAGGAGGGATAGCAATAGTTCATGCATCCTGGGAATTATTATCCTTTGGGTAATCCGTCGCCATCCCCCCTTTCTGTGAGTAGAGCAAGATAATTGGCCGACATAAGTAAATATGAATCCGCAGAGCTTCAGACTCCAACTGTGTGATCAGCCCTTTGATGGACTAAAAGGGGTGCCTCACCCAGCCCCGCATTCTGAAAGCAAAGTGGGAAAACCTAGACCTGCTTTGATTTGTGGAAAGATGCCTCTGCTGTAAATAAGAAGCACACGCTTGACATTTCCGTAGGAAGACATCTGAAATCTTAGAATGTGTTTATCACAAGTGTGGTGGGGACATTGTAACACATTAGATGCCTTCGGTCCCGGTTTCACCCGCCAGGAAATTACACGCGCTTCAAAAGAAAATGTTTTCAGCTCATTTGGGAGGTAGCAGTACCACAGAGATAAAACAAAACAAGCAAGCCAAAGACCATAATGTTATAGTGATCGGCTGCTAGAAAATGAATCACTGGGATTTACGGGAGATCTGTGGTGGGCAGAGCTCGGCCCCTGGTACCATGGCAAGGCATACACAAAAAGGCCAGCAGATTTCCTTCCCTCAAAGAGCCGACAGGCAAATGGAAGAAACACAAGCACATGCATGTAAATGTATACGCAGCATGTAAATCTCAAAAAATCTGAGCATACAAAAGCAAGGAGAAGCCAACACACACAGGTTCACGCAGAGATGCCTCCCTGACAGGCTGATTCACGTGAGATGGCCTCGAAACTTGGACTGCTGGGCACAAAACATGGCAGGGCGACACACCGTCCATGATGTCAACTTGTTCATTTTCTGACCAAGAAAGTTTATTGTGGGATAGGGAAGCATTTGCATCGTTTGATCGTACGGTAAAGGTTTAATAAGTTTAACCCAAGAATCGAGTTCCTCACCCTTCTGTTAATTGTTCTCAACAGACTATAAACTTTGTTTTGGCTAGAAAAAAATAGAGATAGTTTTAGGCTTTTCACTAGCCATATTTAAATCATGCACCTGAAAGAAGATGTTAGGCTGGTTGGCAGGAAAGGAGACACAGGCTCACCCAAGGACTTTGGATTTAGACGGCAGGAGTGAGAAGGCGTTTGAACAGATTCCCCCTCACTCTAGGAATCACTCACAGAGACCACGGCGTACATTTGTTATTGTCTTAATACTTAGTATTTTAGCATGAAGAGAAGAAACTGTCTGGTTATGAGAAATAATTTCTCGTAGAAAATTCTAATGTTTACAAGCAAATCTTCCAAACATTTGAAAGGCATAGCAGAAGACCTGGCTGGCTCCTGTTTCAGACGAAGACTCACCCCCTGAGACAGTGAGACCACCATCACAGACACGGCAGGTAACAGGCAGGGGCGTGTATACAGTCGGATGTGTCTCATCGCTGGATTTGGTTTAAGAAATCAGGGATACAAGCCAACTTTCAAGAGAATTCACATCGTCCAAACAACTATATTTACAGCTATACACGTGAATGGTCCAACAAGTGAATCACAATTTTGGTATCAATGAGTGACTTGCTTATCTTGAGAAGCAGGGTAGTTTTATTTAAGTGATAAAAGGATTATTTCAAATCCATCTCTGCCACAAAGAACCTGGCTCTTTAGAGTCTTCTTTAACATTTTATATGCAATGTATGGGCATATTGTAAAAAATAATATGCACCTAGAAAAGTAAAAAACTCAAAAAATAAAAGGACCTACTGAGCCCAGGTAAAATTGTTATATGTAAACTATCTATTTTTTTAAATTATATTAATCAGAAAATCCCATAAATTGTTATATTTTTGAAATAGCATAATAATAACAAAAGCAATAGCTGTTCAAAAGTATAGACCATAAAGTCCTGAAATATCTTCTGAATCATGAGTTTTGGAGATGACCAACGTGGGTTTTATTTACATGCATTAATTCACATCAAACTGGTACCTTGGAAAAAGGGCTGGCAGTTTGAGATGGTATATCTCAACACACACACACACACACACAAATCTTTAAATTAAAGACAAATCATTTGGCGCAGTAGAGATAATGATTTAAAAAAAATTTTTTTCGGAACCATGATAATCGTAGAGAAACACAGCAAAACACCATCAGAATGGGGTGGAGCAAAAAGATCCCTGGTCGTGGGGTCAGAGACTCCGGTACCAGGCTCAGGGAGGGCGGTCTGTGTGCCTCAGTTTCCCTGTCTGCGCAAGGTGCACGCTGTCTGTAACTCCCAGTGCTGACCGGCCAGTGTTCTAATCACAACGGTCAGAAAGAAATCTTTTTCCCACACATCCTTCTTATAGGGCAAAGGCTGGAAATCACAAAACCAAGCTAAACATAAATGATAAACTCACAGGGCTTTGCTCAGTGAAGGATCTTAAATAAGCCAGAAAGTAGAATTTCTGAGGTTGAAGTGTGAAGAGCCAATTCCCAAACTCATGTTACTGTTATGATTTCATCTGCACAAAAAGCAACGTTCATTGTAAAATAATGCATAAAAGTCATTTTGTTTTTATCAATTTTGAACACATTAATATACTAATTTCTACAAGTCAAAATGTATGAGTACACTCATTTACAAATTCTGCCACATGACTCATTTTTTATGTTCAACTAGGCACTTCTGCTATATAATTTATTTTAAAATATGACTCTTTTTTGAGTTTTTAGAAACAAATGATCTTCCAGAGATGTCACACGGTGATGGGGCCAAGGGAAGAAGAGAACCTTGGCTATGTCTATAAAGCTGGTGGGACAGAGCAGTTTGCAGGCTCCTTCCTGTTTGACAGGTGTCTGTGTTCTGCCCAATAGGAACGACCTGGCCCCAAGGAAAGATGGAGGAGCCGTGGTGCAGAAGCTGGAGATGCTGGGGACAGTTGGGTTCCAGCTGAGAACGGCGCCCATTTAATTTCTCATGGTTGAATAGGAATGGGGTGAAAACGGTAATTAGAAATTATATGGGATACCAAGAAAAATGCAACTTCTGTGTCATAAAAGTAACGTGGGCTCTACCTGGTCCCTTTTGGGCTAAATAAGCTGTTTGATCCACTTCTCTCAGTCTCTGTGGATGTCCTTATACGCGTCTAATTGAAGGACTCCTGTTCTCTTTTTATTTTTACTCTATGAAAAATGTATCGGCGATGTCTTATAATGAACTTTGATATGGTGAAATGATAATAATGTCCTAATTATATATAAAAATGTAATTACACTTGCTTCTATTATAGAAAAACTCCGTTTATAATGAAGTGTTATGTTGGAAAAGGATTTTCATTATAGGCGGACTCCTTCACTTGTTAATTTGAGCTCTGATTCATCACTTTAATATTAAAAAAGTTCTTTGTAAGTTACTTTTGATGTGTCTCATTTATGGTTCATTTCATTTCCTGGGCACCACAAGGAGCCCAAACCCAAACTTCTCAGAAAGACACTTAAAAATACATCTTTTGCAAGGAAGCCTTCTTTCTACATGACGTGACAGCAGTGGTCAAAAAAACATTACGGACTTTCTCATTTCCATGGACTCTGAAAACTTTTGTTTGGAAATTCGAAAAAAATATATATAGCTCCTCAGATATTTAAGCATCTGTCAGTGCATAACATGGTAATAGGGAGACTATTTAAAGTAGGTTTTAGCTTATAATCAGCGAGATAATGACTTCATGGCTTTCAAACAACATGTCATCTTTTTCTACTCCTTTTGGGATTTCCCAGATCGCCATCTCACCAGAGCAAGTAAAAAGCTGAGCATTGCAACAAATTCATTTTCTTCTCTTTTTGTAACAATTCTGGTCAAAGTCTTGGTAGGAAAAATAATTAGATGGTCAAAATTAGTTTTGAGGTATTCCGTTATTCAGCCGAACCTGTCCACCATCATCACAAGGAATGAGAGGTTTAATTAAAACAAAGAAGATATTTTAAAATGTCAGAAGGAAAATCCAAAAATTGTTCTGCAACTGCCACTATGTTAATTTTAGAGCACCCACTGTCAGACGTTAGGGGAGGTGATGCAGAGGGATTTCTTTTTAGAGGGGTGGGTCCTCAGAAGTGAGACCGTGATTTAAATAGGTCTGACTTTCATACCCTCAGAATCACTACCTACATGTATTATTCTATCGTTTCTAAGTACAATAGGAATCCTGATAACTCTAGAGAATTCCAGCTCCTTTTACAGCCTTTCCCTGAATTTGGTGCCTCTAGGAACTTCACTATGACTTCAGTTACAGGACTTCAAGAAAGTCATGCTGGCTTCCTCCCTCTCCACCCACCCTAACCCGACATCCAGGCTTAATTAAGCCTTTTGATCATACCTCCTAAATATTTCCCAAATCCACGGCTCCCTCCCCCACATCTCACTCAGATTCCTGCAGTAGCCCCCTGGTCTTTCTGCTTCCTCTCCAATCTGTTCTCCCTAACTCAGTCAATGATCTTGAAAATCATTTAAAAAAAAAAACATGCCACTTCCCTGCATAAATCTTTCCTGTGGCTTCCCCTGCACTCAGAATAAAATCCAAGTTTCTTAAGTGGCTAAAAAAGCTGGTGATGATCTGATTCCTACACACCCCTCCCACTCTACTTCTAGCCTCTCCTCCTTCACATTCTCAGCTCCCCTCGGACTCACTTTCAGGCCCCAAACACACTATGCTCAGCTCCCTCTTCTGAAATGCTCTTTCCCAAAATTTATGTGGCCAGATCCTCTCCTGTCCCTGTGTCTCTGTTGTCCGAAATGCTCCGCAGCCTGCAGGAGCAGTGCCCAGCTGTGGCTGTCTTCCCTCCTAGCACCTTGCTTCCCCTTCCATTCTACGCTCCCCAAATGTCACTCTGGCATTTGTGTGCGTCCCGTCTGTGTCCTTCACCAGGTGTGGCTCTGAAGAGCAAGAGCGATACTAAACCCCTCACTACATCCAATCCCTCATCTCCTGCCTCCAGGAATTTAAACTTCCTTGTTCTCCCCCACGGTACGAGGCATTCTGACCCCATCGGAGTTCTGCCCACGCTCTCCTCTCTGCCCTAAATGACTTCCTCACAATCTGTGGACTTTCAAAACCTTTCTTGTCTTTTAAGACCCTGCTCAAATGCCACCGCATCTCAGAAGCCTTCTTTGATTCCCATATTCAAAATTTATTTATTCTCAAGTTCTAGTTCACTTTCTTTATAGTATTAATCCCACCTTGGTTTGCACCAAGGTTAATTGTACATAGATCTGTTACCTTCACAAACATACTTCTGATCATTTGGGGTATTCTTTTTAGTATGAGCTTCTTTCTATTTTTAAACATCTTTTAATTGATGCCTTCCCATCTCCTCCTTTTAGCAAAAAAAAAAATGTGTTACTTAATAGACAAAGGATATATCTACTTATTAAACAAAATGAGTAAATAAGTCAATGGTTTCCTATATCAGAATTTTCATAAAAATCTCTAAAATCATTTCTTTTTATTAGCAATAAGCAAGTTTTCAAATATATTTGAAATTTTCTAAGAGCACAAATACTGTTTTCATTACACACACTATAATTGTAAATATATAAGGTCATGGATGTTAACTAGACTTCTTGTGGTGATCACTTCACAATATATAAATATTGAATCACTGTGTTATATGCCTGAAATTAATATTATGTTATATGTCAATTATACCTCAATTAAAAAAACAATAAGTGATTTTATTGTAAAGTAATTCAGATGCCTACTTGAAAAATAATGACAACTTAAGGAGAACAATTATATTTTCTCCTTCACATTTTTACTTTCATCCAAGGGAAAATACAGAACCAGCATTTACCAACAAGCCCTGCTAATGCAATGACACAGGAACGTGGACATGGAGAAACTCAGGAATGACAACGTGGACTCAGGAGCCCCACCAGGGAACATGGCATTTAACATGAGCAGAAGGAAGACCCATAGCTGAGAAAACCCATTGATTTTCAAATAAAAAAATTATAGAACTATTTATAATTATTTTGATAAAAGAAATATATGATTAGATGACCTACTTTTATTTCTGCTCCAAGGGATAGGTATCACAACTAATGATACAACAAATTCAAAAGAAAAGGAACTTAGAATTTAAAAAGTCCCTCTTGACTTTTTGGACATTCTGAGGTTTTCATTTCTCTACCTGTAAGAGCTTCCAAGTTGTCTCATTTTAGATGTTAAAAAGCACGAAAGAATATATATATGAATCATCTCTAAAATTATTTTTCAAAGAACATTTTTAGTAGCAGAAAAATTCTCCTCCAAAACAGCGTTATTTTCTAAATCTTAGAAATGTCTCCCTTCCTAGTAAACTACATCATACTTATTCTCTTTCAATAACTTATATTTGAATCCACAGATTGAATCTAAACTAGCAACAGATAGATGTGTTGTTTCTGAAAGAATTATGTGCAACTGAGTATAACAGCAAACCCAAAGTGAACTCACTGGAGTAGGATAGGAGTTTACTTTTCTCCCATGTGTAAAAAGTGCGGCACTCGTGGGCTAACATGGAGGCGCCCGACGGGGGCTCTGCTTTTTCTAGCGTGTATTCCACATTCTTAGTCACAGCTTTATTTCCAAGATTGACACATGGCTCCACACAGCTGCTAGAGCTTCCAGCCCAACACTCCGGGCAACAAAGAGGCAGAAGGTGAGGACAGGGAAAATGTCATGTGTCTTAGCTGAGTCATTTCCCTTAGAGATTTCCCAGAAATCCTGTCGAGTGTCTTAATGTCCTCTACCTTTATCTCATTACCCACCCTTACCTGTGAAAGAAGCCAGGAAATAGTCCTTTATCATGGCAGCTTGCTGCTTGGAACACAATCATGACTTTATTAGTAAGGAACAGGGAAGACTGGATATTGGGCAAGCCACGTGCTGCTGGGTACCTGAACATAAACCCTTAACCCCCCCTAAACCCTCTCCTGCTCACTCTCTGTGCTCCAATCACAGGGTGTCCTGCTTCATCCCCGGTTGGCTCCTGCCCTTTGAAGATCTCGGCTGAAATGCTACCTGCTCAGCCAGACCGTCCTCACAACCCAAGTGTGCCAGAGACTCCTTCTGACCCTGCCCGCCATTCTTGCCGTGAAACCCTGCCGTGTACAGTCTCTAAAGCACTCGACACAATCTGTAACTGATGCCCTGGTATATTTGTTCACCAGTTTTCCATTTGCCTATCTCCAAAGAGACGGTGAATCCCATGTGAGCACTGTTCAGCCTGGATCACTGCTGTATGCCCCAGAACCCATTCTGATGCCTGGCACGTAGTGGGGGATTCAAGAAACCCTTCTTAAACAAGGAGGAAAAAGACACCAAGTAAATTGTTATTCAACTCGTAAGTAAAAACATCACTTTGCCAACATTTTCATTTTGTGGGACCGATTAAACCTCAAATCCCCTCTTGCAGTTACAATCTGCATGAGTCCTGAGGAGTATCAGGTTTCACATGTGACAACCTGGTGGCAGGCCAGTTGGCTGGAATTGTTCTGCTGAACCCAGGAGTTTCTCTCCTTCTGTGGGACATGAAGAGAGAGTTGGGCCCATCTGCAATCTGGGGGAGAGAAGACTCCAAGGGAAAAGCCCTCCTGTGCACACAGTCTCGTTCCAATATTTCTCCTAGGAACCGACTCAGATCACTCATATATTTTGTTTTGTTCTTTTAATACATCAGAAGCAACCTGTCATTCTCATGATGTAAATGGAAGGATGGAAATGGTGGAAGAAAGGGCAGGTGAGAGGGAGGGAGAAGGAGTAAAAAGAGCAAGGAAGAGAGTTCAAACCAGAAAACGGACCTTCAGTTGCCGAGGTGCACCCTTCCCTGCGGCAGTTGGGGTCCTAGTCTTTGGAGAATTGCGGGGAGACACGTTAGCATCCGACTCTTTAAGTACTTCATTAGGGTAAAGAAAAGCCTGTGATGAAGGGAAGTGGTGCCACGCTTGAGGAGCCAGGGGTTCCTGTTGTCCTGAATTATTAAGGAGTCAATATTCAGCGGGCCACTGCCTGCCCGTCTGTCTTCAGCAGGTGGTGCCCCTTTGCCTTTCTCTGGCGGGCAGCTGCTTCCTCCCAGCCTCCCCAGAGCCTGCAACAGCCATTTGTTTCGATTTAAGACAGACACTGTCATTATTTTGTGCAGAACTTCACAGAAGTATTTCCTACTAAATGCTTGAGCCATCTGAGTAGCACCAGGCAGGCTGCTGGCTTCATTAATAATGCATCTGTGCTTACCAATAGGTTTAGACAACTGGCATTTAGCAGTTTCTGCAGGAGGAGTGAGTGGGGTGGATCTCTTTTCACAGCAGTGAGCTCTACTCTGTCAACTCCTGAATGTGGACATCACATCCAACTGCGTTCTGAAAACCAGAGGTGCTCAGACTGTGTGTGGGCTCCTCCCTCTCACTTTGGAGTGCTTCCTGTCGGAGCCAAGTCATGGTGCTTGGCCTTCCCCACTTTCTGCCTTTCCTTTCCAGTGCACTCCAAGGAAAACACATTTACAAGCGCCTCCCTTACAACCTTGTTCACAGCGGGGCTCGTCACACTCACTTTGGGCTGACACTTTGCCCTGCTCTGCCCTCACTTTGTTTCAGTAGATCACAGTAGTGCTGAACTCTAGGACATTCCTCTTGTGTAAGGAAAGTCACAGAAAATGCCATGTACCTTCCAGGCCTTCGATTTGAATAAATACCCATTAGAAGAGCTAGTGCGAGATTCAGTCTTCTGATCTGTCCGCAACCCGTCTGCACCTTGCCAAAAAGCCAGTGCCAAAAGTAATTCGGGCACTCTGAAATCCTGGAGGGCATCAGTGACTCAAAGAAAAGCCACAGAAGTACAACCAAAACATTTGTTGTTGTTTTTTTAATGCTGGAATGCGGGATATATCAACGTGGCAATTTTTTTTCCAAGTCATGATTTCTTGAGATTTCATTTCTAAAGCTCACGTGTCATTGCTGTTTCTCGAAATACACAGCTTTCCAAGTGAAACTGGCAGGGCTGGTCCCAGAGCCCCATTTTCAGTGGAGAAATTATACAGGAGGAAGTATAAGAATATTTTTCTAGAGCCGTGCATATAAAAGTACAATATATACATTTCTGCCCATAGGTAATGTGAATACAGAATTCATATTGTATATATGAAGTCATTAAAAATTCCCATGTTGTATTTCCCCTTATAAGAAATAAAAAATGTGGAAGGCAGAATAACACCCGCCAAAGATGCCCATGTCCTATCACCAGAACCTGCGGACATATTATGTTACCTGGAGAGGAGAAATTAAGGTGGCAGGTGGAACTGAGGTTGTGAAGAAGCTGACCCTGAAATGGAGAGACTGTTCCAGGTTATTCAGGGGGGCCAATGTAATCACAGGGGTCTGTAAGTGAGGTGGAGGGAGGCAGAAGAGTCAGGACCAGAGAGGTGGTGCTATGAGAAAGCCCTGAGCAGCTGCCACTGGCTTCGAAGAGGCAAGGTCCGCTGGGCAAGGACGCAGGCTCCTCTAAAAGCTGGAAGAGGAAGACAAGTGATTCTCCCTTAGAACCTTGGCTGAGAACGTGACTATAGCCCATAGAGGCCAATTTCAGACTTCTGGTCTCAAGAACTATGACATGATAAATTTGTGGTGTTATTTAAGCCACTAAGTTTGTGGTAATTTGTTATAGAAGCAACAAAATAATAATATAAAGCAGTTTCTAGAAAAAGTATGAAAATTATATACTGAAATATACAAGTTCAAGGTAAATATTGACAATCAAAACAACCACCTAAGACACGGTCATTCTCTTACACCACAGGCAGCAGAGAGCTTCTTGAAAGTAATTAGCACTCTTTATCAAAAACAACAAGAACTTTTCCACATTTCTTAGTGTGAAGAAATTGTGCTTCTTGGAATTTTCTTTTCATTATAATTTTGTATGTACACACAAGTATGTGCCTTTTTTGAAGCATGATTTAAAACACTAAACAATTAGAAACAATCAAAATATGCAACAGTGTGGGATTGATTAAAATAAATTATGATGTTTGTGCATATTATGCAACCAACAAAAATAATACTCTAGGAGAATATGCATGGCATAAAGAGATATCAAGATTTATTATATTATGTAAAGAAAGGTTTACAGAACACTGTGATTCCATTTACACAGAACATACACATTCATACATACTTACTAGAGTAAAATATTAGAAAATGTTAACAATGGCTATTTCTGGATATAATGATTACTGTTTTCTTTTACATAATTTACTAAAGTGAAAATGTATTATTTTTACATTCAAAAATACCTACAACAAACTCTTTCAAAAATTGCCTGAAGAAATGACTTTTCCTAGTTCAAGATAGGGGCGATTGAGACTATATCCTTTCCTAGTCACTCCTGTTCTCTGCCCCAAAATAAGTGATTATTAAATTATCAAAAGTAGTGAGAATTCTAAGCTGGAAACATTATTTCTGTGTAGAGAAGTGAATTGAGATGGGTTACACTCCATCTACAACTAACAGACTGAATTTAACCCCAAATGGGAAAGATGCCTGTGGGTTGTTTGTTCACGAGGCAAAGCAGGGCATTTGGGAGCCATGAGTAGGTCAAAGAAGAAGTTCTCCTTTGGCACAGGGCGATGGGCTCTCCAAGTTCTGCAGAGCATCCGTGGGAACCAGCCACCCAAGACTCATCAGACAGAGCAAAGACTTCTCTTTCCCTCATTTTAGAACCTTCTGATGCCTTTGTTAGCTGAATTGTGATTTCACAGTAGCCAATGTATCTCTGGCTCACAGATATGCAAGGGAATGAGAATTTGTTTATTTTAACCTTCCAATATATTGAATAACTGTGTTTTGTAAAGATTTTAGAATATAGATTCCACATATATACTTTATGTATACCCTAATATATATCCATATATACTCTAATATATATGCATATATGTATACTCTAAATATATAGTCTAACTAGATATAGTTTTTCAAAAGTTTTAGTTGATTCCTAGAAAAATATTTGAAATTTAAACTTCCAAAGGCACTGAAATAAATCCACATATTATTGAGCACAACTCTTTAAAAAGTAACATTCCAATGTTGCCATGGTGGAATTAACTAGTAAATCAGGTTTGCTCCTTACAGTTTTACACAGGTTTAAAATTTTGTAACAATATATTACTCATTTTTTTCTATGGGAAACTGAATTTAAGAATTTAATACAATTTAAGAACTGAAATTATAATTCTGTCTATATAATTTTTCATAAGCTGGCAACAATTTATTCTGCCAATTTTACTTCCTTTTTCCTGACAAGATTAGAAGTCTTCCCCTTGCAGAGGAATCTCCCTGAAATATTCTGTGTTCACCTCATGTGTGGCAGAATGAATATGTATTATCAGGTTAACACAGGAGTTCCCCCTTTGTTTAGGAAAATTCCATGAGAGATGATGGCTTTGGGTGAGGAAGTCTGGTCTGAACTTAATCCAGGAAGATGGCCTGGAGGAGAGAGAAGGCAATCAGTGAATGACTGCATTGTTCTACTGACAAAATTAATGGCCGTGGGGGTGGGAGGGCATGGAGATACAGGAAGAACAAAACCAAAACAGCAGCATGTTGGAAAGACTAGCCTGATAGAGGGACTACTGCAGAGACAGTGACTGGGGCTAGGTGCTCCAAAGCCTAGGAGCGGGACAGCCCGATGACCCTCGGAAAGGATTTGGCCTGCTTTACATGCACTTTCTCTGTGACTCTAACTCATCGGTAAACATCTGTTCTCTACCAAGGCTGGTATCGGTATTTTGCTCAGTAAAAGAGTCAGGGAGTTACTCACCCTGGGACAAAAGGGCACAACTGGGATAATTATTAGGTGATCCAGGGATTTGGGACCAGAGGAGACCTTGCCTGCCCCAAAGCCATCCCACAATGACACGCAGAAGTTCTCAGGGAGGCCAAGTTCTCCATTGCGGGTGACATGGAGGCTTGAGCGAATTCTGCCTGACTCACAAAAGCCTGGATGACCTGCGCTAACATGCAGCTTGCAGGTGGTTCTATAAAGTCAAGGAGTTCCCTGATAATCTTTGCAAATCTTATGTAGGTTTGGGGATTTCTATTAGGTGCCTAATATGTGCCTAACATATCACTCATTTACTCAATGAAAAACCGCAACCTCACAGGAGGGGATATACCACGAATATGTGAAATTTAAGTGAACCACAACTCGTTATGTATGTATAACTGTATACATCACAAATTTTAAACTACTATATGGGAGTCAAAAATTGTGCCATGCAATTAAAATGGGCGAGTGAAGAAGTCGCCTGTAGAAAGTGGCTCTATTCCCCATTGTCACTGCTCATTATCTCTCATTAGACTAAGGTAAAAGCCTCTTGGCTCCCTGTCGTCCGTGCTCTCATCACTAAAAGTTATTCTTTACTTTGCTACTAAATTAATCATAATGAGGTAGAGTCTTGTCTGGCACAATGCCTGGCACAGGATGGAGTCTCAAGAAATCCTTGTTAAGTGAACAAATCAATCAGTGATTCTTTTCCATCCTACACGAAGATTTCAGAGTCTCATTATTTCCTATTTATCTTTCTAACACTATATCTTATGATGTCTCATTATTGTTCATCACATTTCGGTGTCCCAGCACTGCCCCCACTCCTGTCTCTAATTCGCCCTGAGCTTGGCGTGCCTTTTTCCTGTTTCAGAAGTTTGCTCTGTCTCCCTTTCAAAGACTTTCCCAAGTAGCAATAGCTCTTTCTGAACATCCGAGCAAGAAAGAAGAGCTCTTCCTCCCATCTCTCACACCAGTTTACCTTCACCTTCCTATGGTGATAATTTTTGTTAACCTGATAGTAAAGGAAGTTGTGCCCCTGCCAGCTGCCGACTGTACAGTATAAAGGCCAGAGGGCTCAGAGGCAAACAGCACAATCCGCTCCAGCTGGCTTACACAGAACGAGGTTCGTGACAAGTCATTACATGATTTAGGGAAATACTGAGAGGATGTTTCACATCCAGAAACAATGCAGCTAAAGGAACAATATACCAAGGAAACTGTGGGCATAGAGACCCTGATTCTACTCCTCCTCTCAGTTCACAGCACCTACAGCACCCGGGACAAAGCACAGGGTGTAGAACTTCAGATGCCTTGGGGAAACAGAGCGGTCCCATCGAAACATTCAGTTTCTCCACACATGACCCGAAGTTCATGTTGCTCACTTCCATGTTCAAAGTCTGACATGTCTGCCTCTGCTTGGTGAAACTGAGTGCTCGTGTGGAATTCCAGCTTCAAGGGAATCTGAGAAATGTTGTTTCTCGGTGCCCACCCTCTATAACACAGAGAGGCATGCTCAAAGTGGTCAGAGAGGGGGAGTCCAACCTGCAATAGTCACCAGGTTGAATAGCCGTACTGAGAGCCTAACTCCTGTCTGTTCTCTGAATTTCCCATCTGCCCAAAGACAGTCCTCAAGGACCAGTGCGTCAGCCAAAATGAACGAACGAATGAGTGAGCAGAGGGATGAATGCACAAGGAAATGCCTAGCACGTGCACTAGGCGAAATAAGGAAAGAAAGAATTAAGAACAGACAACTGGTGGCAGGGAAAATTCTCGTTTCTTTTTACAAATTCTTTTACTTAAATCACCAACTACTACCCTTTAAAATAAGTGACTTATTTTCATCAAAAACTATGAAGGAATCAAGAGGCAGAGCGAGTCCTTGCCACGAACCACTTCCTTGTTCTTTTACCACTGACAAAAAATTACACTGCAAGGAAAATAGCAATTTGTTCATATCACTGCCAAAAAAAAGAAGATAACTGCTTTTTCAGAAACTTTATAGAACAAGAATTAAACCTTGGTATAATCTCACAAATTCATAAATGACTGAAATAACTGTTCTTATTTCTTCTATTCCAAATTTACTTAAGACTACCTTATCAAGTGCCAATTTAACTTCATTCGCACGCAGGTCAGGAACACAGATTTTTATAACATTCTTAACAGGTTACCTTCCAAGAAAGTAAAATAAAGGGTGCTTTATATGAATGAGCATTGAGACATAAAATATTGATCATTAAAAAGGGAATTAAAAATCAACGATGCTAAGTGTTTAGATAATTCATGTCCCTGATAAAATCATGAAGGCCATCACTGACCACAGCGAAACGATTCATGTATTTATAATATTGGCTATGGAATATTACCATTCCCACCTCCATGGCTGTCAACCAGCTTCCGTCTCTCCACTTTCCCTAATGAGTTTGTGACAGACCGTCCCTCAACTGCCAGGATTATCAAGGGATTCAAAAGCAGTTTCTGGAGTCACGCCTCACAGAAATATTGATGGATAAAAAAGTTCCCAATTTAACAAACACAAATATTTCAAAAAAGCATAAAAATGCATGTGTGCTTAGTGAAACATTTCTTTGTTAGAGAGGGAGAGGAAGGGGAGCGATTTTTCTAGGCTCTAGTAATTCACCACAGTAAAAAGGGTCAGGAAGGGAGGAAGCCAGCTTCAAAACTGCTTGCCCAACCGTGCCATTCCCCAAACACATCACTTAAAACTCTGTACACAACATCTTCACACCTTTTTAATCTTCCCACAACTCTGACTGACCAGACTCTCAGTAGAAACCAAGGGAAGCCATGAAATACAGCTATTGTCCTAAAGCAAAGAGAGCAGTAATCTATAGCCTTATATAACTCACTTCATCTCAGGAGCCCTATGTCATTCCAAATTAAGAATTCGCCCATTATGAAGGACCACCTTTCTCCTTACGTGCCACGGGTTTTCGTGTGATCAGTTTTTGCTGCTGTTTTGGTTTCACGGAAAGGCTGGTGTTTGGGGATGCTGCACTCAGGCACACACACACTGTGAGCACTTAAGATTATTTGTAAACATCCATCTGGAGTTACAGTATTGGACAACTATTGCCTTCGGTTGACTGGCGCAAGGCCAGAGTCAGCAGGGCAAGTCGCCCCAATCTCTGGGAGTGTAGAGAAGAGCCAACGGGGGCTGCCTTGTGGAGGAAGGGACTCTAGGCAGAGATGGAGAGGTTTTCTGGAGTGGACCAAAGTGGAAAGTAATAAAATGCAGGAGCTCAGAGCTAATCTGCCTCCTTTGTGCCCGGCCAGGGAAAGATCTCCCTGCCACCCCTACACTTCTCAATTAAATGCTTGTCCCCCTGCTGTGCGGAATGTAATTCTCCACTAAGGGTAACGCCCAGCGACTTCCCACTTTCCTTCTGTGCGTCATTTCCAGCAGTGCTGTGCACAGTTAAGAAAGAGAATCCAATAACACAAAGCTATTTTAATAATTTTAAAGGAAGTGTAAATGGTACACACTCGATCGGGGTCGAAGAAAATCGCTGTTGTGTCGAAGGGCAACAGGTTGCTAATAAATACAATAGTTTAGGAAAGGGCTGTTTCTGCCACGGAAAAAACTATATTCTGGGAAAAATAATACTCCTGTAATTCACTTCTGAAAGCTATTGAGACTTCTTGGATGAAGAATGTAGTTATTAAAGGCAAAAGTACACAATATGTTGTAATGAAATGTTTGTGCTTCACACTTCATTAAACGTTTTGTTGGCCTCTGGGGAAATTCGATCCCTCACACACAGAAATAATGTTTATACATGGCGGTGTCACTAGAGGGAGTGCACAGAGCAATGTTCAAAGGAAGAACTAGTTCCAGCTCCAGGGTACTCAGTTTAAAACACCAAAACAAGACAGGTGAAAAAAATGTGTTTAATACCCATGAAAGAGCACACACAGTTTTGCTGGTTCTTTGGTTATCCTCATGGTTAATTAAAATAGCACTTTTTCTTATTTTTTAAGATTTTATTTATTTATCTTTAGAGGGGAAGGGAAGGAGAGAGGGAGAGAAATATTAATGTATGGTTGCCTCTCATGTGTCCCCTGCTGGGAACTGGCCTGCAACCCAGGCATGTGCCCTGACTGGGAATCGAACCGCTATCATGTGGTTCGCAGGCACGCGCTCAATCCACTGAGCTGCACCAGCCAGGGCTTTTTCTTATTTTTAAAATAAAAAACTTGTGGGTTTTGCTTGAAATACAGGGTGATAGAGAAAACCTGATGGTTTGAATTAGTGAGATTAACCAACAAGGTACCAGATTCCAAATTCTGCAGCTAAATATAACCCAATAACATATTTAGAACTCTGAGATTCAGGAGGTTGGCAGTTTGGGGTCTGCTGACTAGGTTAAATTATAGTATTTTGAAAGAGAAAATTTTAAATAGTGGTGAAATTGCAAAGAAATTCACAAAAATAAAATTTGTGGGAGGTGGAAAAGTTCATTCTTAGGAAACAAAAAGTACAATGGGTCACTTTATAAAATCTCATTAGCAAAAAGAAGTAAAATCACATGAAGAAAAGAAAACCATGGAAGTTCTTGCCTATGAACACCTTGTTTTGCTCACTGGACCGGCTCCATCCTCTGGGCGGAGCTTCCTTAATAGGGATGGATTTGTCCAATCTAAATGAGCAAATTGGTGCAACATTTTTGAAGAAAATAGAATAAGGAAAGTAAAAGAAGATCACATTCAAAAACAAAATCAGGCCCTGGCTCGTGTAGCTCAGTAGATTGAGCACAGGCTGCAAACCAAAGGGTCACCGGTTTGGTTCCCAGTCAGGGCACATGCCTAGGTTGAGGGGCAGGTCCCCAGTATGGGACATGCAAGAGTCAACCACACATCGATGTTCTCTCCCTCTCTTTCTCCTTCCCTTCTCCTCTCTCTAAAGATATATAAACAAAATCCTTTAAAAATTTCAGGAAAGAAATATTCATGACAATGTGTTTATGTTCTACAGACCACTGGGTAAAAAATACTAACACCAAGATTCTTTTAAAAGTATTATGTGAGATCTTCAAGAAGACATGCTTTTGCCTTAAGAACATCCCCCATCCCTCAAGACATGTGTTAATAACCTTGGCGTCTTTTCCTAGAGCTAGAATGTCTATTGGCTGCTTTACTACCAGGAATCTAGTCTCATAAGAAAGTGGTGACTCACCTACGTTCTTCTTCTAAGCCATATTCTTTGTGTGCACATCTAAGTTGAATTTAAGTTGAAAAAAGTTTTAATTTCCAGGCTCCTGGATGATAGTAAGATGCTATTTATAAGAAATATATAACTTGCATTTGGAAGAACATCACACTTGGTTTTCCTTCTTGTTAATAAAAATAACATGCTGTATAAATTGATTTGTATGTTGAAAAATCACACCTGTTGCTAAAAATTAAAGCTATGCAGCAGGGTTGAGAGAGGATGATGCCACACTGTGACAAAAGTCTGTCTCTATAGTCATTTTTATCTGCTATATTTAATCATTTAATGTGTTATACTGTATTAAGCATAATGATAATGTAATAATTATATATTATGTTATACTGCATTAGGCATTATGATAATAAGTATTGAAAAATCAGAAAGTATAAACTCTTTGAAGAGTTTACCTTCAGAGGATTACCCATTGTACAATATCGAATAGTGTACTCCTGAGGCCTCCAATGCAATTGTCCACTGCAGCAATACTGCCAGGGGCCTTTTCACTGTTCTCTTGAAAAGCACACGAGCATCACCTCTGGAGAGATTCAGACTAAAATGCAAATGGCAGGTAAACATCTAAGTAAAACTTCAGATAGCTATAGAAAAGCTAAGCAAAAGATAAGTTTAAACAGAGTCTGGTCTTGGCTGCAACTTATATTTCAGTTCTTTAGGTAATTTCAACGTTTTTATGCTTATTTCAAAGACATGTAAGGTCTGATTTTTGATTACCTGTATTATCCAAATAAAGAGCAAAACTTAGGAGGACTCTTTTTAAAAATAATTCTTATCATAAGGAAAAAATTATAAATATGGAGGATGGTTACTACACTTATTGTGATAATTGTTTTATAACATGTACATATATCAGGTCATCATGTCATGTACATAAAACTAGTGCAATGTTATGTCAATTATATCTCCTTAAAAGTGGAAAAAATAATTGTTATAAACATGTTCTAATTATTATTCTCATAGATCATTCTAATGATAGTTCTATTATAAACATGTTCCTCAACTTATGAGCTGCTCAAGAGCTGCTAGCCTTCCTTTGGACATTGTTCTTGGCATCCTGTGCCTTCCAAACGAATACTTTTCCTTCATTGTGCATATCGAGCCTAGAGAGGCCTCGGTGTGCCGCGGTTGGCTGTGTGATGCTGCATCCCTCAGGGACGGCCAGGAAGGAAGAACGCACTCTAGGTATTTCCAGTAGAGACGTTAATCCAAGACATGGGTTAGAGGTGAGGGGAAGAAGCCAGACAGGGCTGGTGAAGTGACTCAGAGATTAGCAGCAGCAGCAAACTGCTGTCACCCTTGGGGATGAAGGGACAAAGGGAGAAGGCAGGGCTACAGCAGCGGAGAGGCTGATGGAGCCGAACAAGAACACAGTGAGGCTGCCAGCCCGGAGCTAGGTTACTAACACAGGGAGCAGATGGTGCCTGGTAGGAGAGAGGAAATACCCTGGAAGTTCCCCTTTTCCAACTATTGTCTTTCATTGTCCTCCACAACCTACAGCCAGAAGGAAGCAAGGCAGCCTGAGAAATGTAATTCTTGAAGACAGGAGCAGAGAATGACAGGCAGGCTGGGTATGGGTGTGAGAGCACGGATGTGAGACTGTGGCCAGCCAGCCTGGGAACCAACCTGCTCCCAGCGAGCGCCCTGGCTGCCTTCCTCACTTTCTACCTGACTTCTGTCAGAAACGCTATGGAGTCCCTTTGTCCTTAGTTTTGTTTCCTCTCAATTCCTCCATGCATAGGCCAAAAGTTCTCCTTTCTTTTACAAAATGTATTTATCTTGTTTTTTAGCAGACAAACCTGATACAGTGCTCTCTCTGGCTCTACTTTCTTCATGGTCAAGAGACTAATATCTAAACTCTCTCGGGTAACATCCTTGGCCCTAATTACCTCTTCATCTTCAATAATGTACATTTATAACTAGTAATACTTACTAAACTGCCAGTGGTTTCCAGAACCTTCCATACTCTCACCATGTTTCTCTCCTAGGGAACGACTGTGTACCCTCTGCAGGTAGTGGTTATAAGTGTGGAGTCTGAAGCCAGATGGCCTTGACTCCATCTGGCTCTCTGACTGCATGGACTCGGTCAAGTTACTCACACTTTCTGTGATTTTTGTTTCCTCATCTATAAACTGCAGATAACAATAGAATACAGCTCACAGGGCTGCCCCAAAGATTAAATAGGAGTTTATATCCATAAAGTACTTATAACAGAGGCTGGCACATACTAAGTGCCACATAAATATATGCTGTTATGATTGTTACTGTTTTATTTTCTCTAAGATTCCATTATTAGCACTCCTGTAAATGCCTCTCTTTGAGAGAGCTAAGCACTCCTTTCCTTACACTTCCCTGAGCTTTCAATCGTGTTGTGGTTTGTATGCCTGTTGCCCTCCAACAGTGGCACCCGCGCTCACCCAGGGCCTGACCCAACAGCTGTTCACACAGGTGAGCATCTTTCACAGACAGAAATTTCTAAACAATACAAGAAAAGAACAGGCAAGAATAAACTTAGATTTAACAGAAATAGTGTCACAGGATCTTGAGATCATAGAAACACTGGAACCTTTGTCTTTAGGATCCTTCAGAAGAAATTAAATACTCCTCGAGGGCAGGTTTTACTTCTGAAGCCCCTTCTGTGTGCGTGCATAATTTTCCATTTTCTTCTTTGTGCTTCCAGATTCCACCTTCTCTATGAAGTTGTCTTTGATACATGCAGCCAGAAGATAGCCATCCCGTCCCCTCCTGTCATCTCAGTAGCCCTTGGGCAGCCCCTCTTGTGACACATCACTGCACAGCCAGCAAGGAGCCACCTCCACCGTTGTAAATCCATGTTGCTCTCTGAGCACAGGTTCCGGGCCCCAGAGCCGTCAGCGCCGCCCTGTGTGACACGCGGACTACACAGAAATCCCAGCTGGGACCCCCTCCCCTCTCTCTTAGTCACCCCTTTTCCCACCACTCTCTTTCCTCCCAGGGATCCTCACTGCAAAGGTCCAACAAGGAGCTCAGAAAAAACTGCCATCTCCTCCCACCCTTTCAACAGCTACCCTTATAAGGATCCCTGAAATGATGTATGTAGTAAATAAATTGGGACTTTTTTATCCATCATTATACACTGAGCCTCATCTCAGAAGATGCTTTCATGTTCCTTTAAAACCTTGGTAGCTGAGTGATGAAGGCAGATAGTGTTCAAGGAATGTGTCAGGCCCTTTTGGGTGTATATGTGGTGTACTGGGGGGTGGTAGTGTTCAGTGTGTGTGACGTGGAAGAGAGACCCCTCTGCCCCTTCAGTGAGTACCTCCCTGCTCTCTTCACTGGAATGGTCCCCAACTTGCTGGCTTTCTCCCTTTGTTACCCCATCCCTTCCCCATTCCATGGTGGCCATGATGACATATCCAGTGTGACCCAATTCTAACACCATTTTTCTTCACTCAGAACTGGAGAAAAATCGCAAACCACCTTAAGTTGAAATGATACCAAATGCATGGTTTCCAATCTTATTACAACTCATAATATGACTTGTAAATTATTCACGTGTCTTCCATTAAGCTTCCCCACTTCCCAAAGCAGCTATTTTAACTTCCACTCCACCCACACACTGTCCATTGCACAAACTCAGTGTTTGCTTGTTTAATAAATTAATTCCGGGGAGTCAAGTCTAGCACCTATAGGAAACAAGTGGTTCCCAAGAGGCCTTGCAGCTTTTAAAACATCACTTCAGCCAAGTACTAACAGCATGCAGTTCCATGATGGGAGCAAAATCGGCAGCCGCTGCGCATGTGGAGTATACTCGGTTACTCCAGCCTGATCAGGAACCAGTCTTCCTTCCTCTGAGGGGGGCCCACCCCATTCTCCTCAGACAGCCTTCTAGGGGGTTGCACGTCCCCACCCATCTTGCATTCCGGGCATAGCGGCTGGCCCATGAATGGACAGATGACTTTGTCGGCAATAGAGTGGTTATTCACATGGGCGCGATTTTACTAAAATGGTTGTGAAAAATTAGTATGTCTTTTTTCCCCTGGGGCAGCTAAGTGTGTAAAATGTAAACCTGGAGCTTACGGGTGGGCATTTCTTTCCTATTAAGGGAAAGTTAATAGGAAAAAGCCTATATAGAGAAACAATATCAACAGATATTAAAAAAAATTAGGTTTAATAATTGATGACATTGTTTGAGTACCTGGATCCAGTCATATCTCAACACTAGTTTTGGGTACCAATAAATCTCCATCTTCCATAACCAAATAGGGTCAGATTTTTATTATTTGTAACCAAAAGAATCCCAACGGACCGAGCATCTTTCCCCGTACAAGAAGGTAGAAGGGAGAAACCCTCTGTGTCCAGGAAGGAGCCCTGGGAGAGACAAAGGGGCATGTGACGGGCAGAGGGTTCAGCAACCTGAGTTATTTCTTTCACAGGTTTTTAACTTGTAGTGTTTTTTTACAAAGCAGAATAATGTTAAGTTCTTACTAGTCTATTTATCTAATCTCATGTCTCATTAGCTGAAACACCGATGGTCTCCAGCTTAGGATGGTTCGACTATAACAATTTTCAAGTTTACAATGGCATGAAACTGGTAGGCATTGTCCTAACCATACTTTAAATTTTGAGTGGTGGTCTTTTCCTGGGCTAGTGATACGCAGTGGGACCCTCTCTTGTGATGCTGGGCAGAGGCAGTGAGCACAGCAACCAGTTGGCCACACGATCACAAGAGTCCACAACCAATCGATGCTCTATTGTGTACAGTGTTGCCAGCATTTTGGGATATTGTGTGTTGTGTTTTGATATCCCATCATGTCTACAAAATGCCCCTCTGTGTCTCCTGCTTGGGGTAAGAAGAAGAAGGCAATTACTCCTGAGATGAAACTTACATAATAGCCCCACTGTAGGCTCATACAAATGTTCTGAGCACATTTAAGGCAGGCTAAGCTTTACTGTCCGGTAGGTTAGGTTACTAAATGCATTTTCCACTGACACTGGGTTTATTGAGACAGCACCCACTGTAAGTGGAGGAGCACCTGTACGGGTAGGAGAATGTTGCATCTTCTCCTGCTGCCTGCAAAAATGTGTCTCTTCCCAGACGTCTGCATCCAGCTGGACTTCCTCTCCTGCCAGTAGTTCATATTTTCAGTTAGTGTTGCTGGGATTCCTCTGTGTGTGCTTTTCGGCGTGTGTGTCCTGGTGAAGACTTCATTCTCTTCAGCCGTTTCCTTTTAAAGCTGTTTTAAGGTTCATTGCTTCTTGACCTATTTGGCCTTGCCGTTCCTGTAACCCAGTCTAATCCCCCAGTTGGGCCTTCAAGACTCTATTACTGCTGTTCTGTCAACAACCTTTTTTTCCCTTTCACCAACTTTTTTGCTGCTCCCTGATCACATTCAGGGTGCAAAAATGCTAGGAGTGAACAACCATCCGACCCCCAACCCCCACTGGCAGCACCTATGACAAAACCTATTTGGAGTCCTTTTCCAAGATGTACCAGCTAATGTGGCTAAACTCAGCAGCATCAATTCCCCTCCCGGAATAAATCTGAAAGCAACACAGGAAGAGGGTCAAGGATTAACTGATACTGATAGACCGCAGTGGAGGTCCGGACAAAACAGAGCATTCTAGCCAATGGAGGTCTGCGTGCAATTACAGGGAAGGGACGTTTCCCTGGGAAGGAGAACCCCCTTTCATTTGTGAGGTAGCTTAATCGTTCACATCTTGTCTGCTGGCTGTATTGACTGTGGGAAGCACTACATACCACAAGCAGAGATTCTAATGGCAGTTTGAACCGCAGAGATGACATTAGTTCTACGTCTAAGGCAATACACTCAATGCAGTTTTTCATGGCCCTTCATCTTCTTCCGTACTATATTAGACTGACCGCTTTAGTGGGAGTTCTAATGCATCGTAAACCTATTTGGGGCACGTTTTGAAAGCGCTTAATAAAAGAAATGTGGAGGAAAACATCATCAATGAGCAAGGTTTGCCCTAATGATTCCCTTAATCTGTTTATTATATTACCTCTTGCTTCCTAGAGAGGATGATGGTTTAGCAGGTCTACAAATCAGCTGAAAAAAAACTGGGGCTCTTCGGAGCCAAAGGTCCTCATCCCTACAGGGTAATGCAGCCTGCTCGCCTTCCATAATGGGCAGGGTGTGGCTTCTTCTGTTTCCTCCAAGAGACCTTCTGGAAGGAATTTTATGGCCATGGGCTTTGAGTAAGCATTAAGCAATCTGTGGCCTGTGTGGGAAGAGAAAGCGCTTGTCCCCAGAGCTACAAAGTCAATTTTCCTTCCTTCAAGCTGCCCAGAATTTGGCAGCCTCCATTAGACCCAACACGTCTTTGGAGAAAGCTTTTTTTAAAGTTATCTCTCGACCACACTCATTTATGGATCAGGTGACGCAAGCGAGCATTCTTGAGGGACAGCCTGGACTCTCCTGTTCACTACAGGGTGGAGGTGGAGAGGTCTAACCAGAATGGGAGGGTTTGGTGAAGTGCTTCCGCTACCTAACTAGCGGCAGGCCTTCGTGGGGGCCTCTCTGGGGAGCTGATGCCGGTCACTGCTACCTCATTCTTCCCAGCCCAGGCCTTCCCTCGGTAAATGCACAGTTCTACAGGCAGAGACGTTGCGTTGACTTCTACCGGAAAGATCTACATGCAAAGGGGAAGCAGCACTGTATGGAGCAAATGAAAATAGAACCCATGGGAGAGGCTGCCACTTTGTAGAAGTAAATATGATAAACTTGGGCTCACAGGAAATCGTTTTATAGCAGAGACTTTGTCCTTTCAGAGAAAGGGCTTGGCATTTTATTTTTCCAAATGAAATCTTAGATTATTGAAACTGTTGCCAATTGCCTGGTGGAAATGACTTTATCTATAGGGACTTCATGGTACCTTCTCATGAAAAGAAAAATTAACCTCCAATAAATAAAAAAACTTTAAATTCCATGTTGGTAAAATTATTCTTACATTGTAGCTCTCATCAAGGACTAATATATATAACACTTGAAGTTTTTCCATTAAACTGTTTTTGAGTTATGGGTGACAAATAAAATAAGTGTGAACCAACTGAAGGAAAAATGGAAAGACAGAGCTTCCACGTCCCTTAGCTTGGAAGTATATTATTTACATCTCTGCCCGTTCTCCCCGCCTCTCCCCACCCCCATGTAGCTGCGGGCAATGCCATTATTTACAAGTGTTAGGTAGAAAACCTTTTTTACTTTAGCATTCCCTTTAATGCAACAAATATGTGCACCTACTGTGGGCAAAATTGTGTACTAAGTGCTCAAGACATGTAACTGTGATACAGCATTAGCATTTGGATTTTTCTCTTTTTTAAGATTTCTTAAAAATCTTAAAAGGGGTGGGGGAAGGGAAGGAGGGAGAGAAGGAGAGAAACATCAAATCTGCGGTTGCCTCTCTAGCACCCCCTACTGGAGACCTGGCCCACAACCCAGGCAAGTGCCCTGACTGGGAGTCCAACTGGCCACCCTTTGGTTCACAGGCGGGCACACAGTCCACTGAGCCACACCAGCCAGGGCTGGGTTTTTCTTTTAAAAGAGCAAGCTTGATGTTACAAGCACTAATGACCATTGGAATTCTGGATATGTCAAGTCTGAAATGTCTGCCAGACAAATGAGTGGAGAAGTGTATCAGGAAGCTGGAAATTTGGTCCCAGGTGAGACTGAATGAGTGGAGTGGTGGTGTTTTGCGTCATATGATGTCATGCAAAATAGGTTTCCAATGAAAAGTGAATTTAAATGACTCCCAAGAAACTGTTCTTTTAATCTCTTACTTAAAATCTTTTCTAAAGTGGTTAGTACACTTTCACTTGAAGCATTTCACAGTGAATAAGGTCAGTTCTCCCCACTGCCGGCCAAGTATGTGGAGACATCAGGAAACACTGACTCCTGAGGCCATCTGAGACCCGGAGGAGCAATGCAGGGTTACGGGGCCAAAACCCTGGCAGAGCCTGGGAAGGACTAGTGGGGAAAGTGGGCATCTGAGCCACAGAACTGGTGTGGGAAAATTTTCTAAAGAGCGGATACGTTTCAGAGGTTTTTCATGTAAAGAGAAATAAACTTTTAAAAATAGAAAGGTGGCAAAGTGGGAATTGGTGGTTAACCCATTTATATTTATCCTGTTTTTAAATTTTTACCCTTAAAGATATTTTTCCTGTGAAACTGTCATAAGTTTTTCCTTAAAGTTGGGAATTGTGCTGTTAGCCAAAACAATTAAACAGGACTTTGCAATGTTAATCATAAGTCTAAATCAGTTTTTCGTGTCTCAACCATTCATTCATCCATTTATTACTTATTTAGGTATTTTTATGTACAATTACTGCATCACTTTTTCTAAGGCAGTGCTCCTATGTAAAATTCCCATGGAGCTACTAAGCATTTTTCTTAAGGGAAAAGACAGAAGCCTAATCAAGCAAAATCCTTAAGTGACCTTTCAATGATTCTGGTAATGGCAGGTAAAATGTTTTCATTTGCTTTAGATAATCCCATACAGGGTACATTGCTGCAAGCTGGGGTTCCCGATAACCTTAGATGGCACTGGACATCAAGTTCTCCACAAATCACCCCATGTCAAGCCAGATCTTAGAAGAGACAAGACGGGGGTATGTTGTTTCCATAAGGAATGATCAATCACACAGCATCCGGTAAAATGAATTTAACAATAAAAGGTGGGTCTGTATCAAACTAAATATCAACATGACTGATAAAAGCATCCTTCACTTTTTATAACCTTGACATCCTAACATCTGATTTCCAGGTGGTACTGCATTAAGGCCAGGAGCTATAGAGTCAGACTAAACTGGGACCAAGTTGCGGTCCCGCCATTCACAGCTACATAAGCTTGGGAAAGTTAGTTCTCCTCTCTGATCCTTAGTAGCATCATCCGTAAAATAGAGATTTACAATAACGCCCAGTTCAAGAGTTGTGAGAAGTCGTAAAAAGCTTTGACTGGAGTTCGAAGAATAACTAATGTGTGTTATGTGCTCTAGAAACAGCTCTGACTCCTGGCAATGCTATGAATGAGGTGTGTCCACACTGTCCTGTCCTCAGCAGCCCAGCTCAGCTACTGCAGACTCACGCCCGTGCCTTCTTATACGGAGTCAACCATCTCATACTTGGCCTTCCTCTTTCCTTGCTATCTTCTGCTCACCCCCCGCCCCCAGAGTTATTGTCTNTTTGACTGGAGTTCGAAGAATAACTAATGTGTGTTATGTGCTCTAGAAACAGCTCTGACTCCTGGCAACGCTATGAATGAGGTGCGTCCACACTGTCCTGTCCTCAGCAGCCCAGCTCAGCTACTGCAGACTCACGCCCGTGCCTTCTTATACGGAGTCAACCATCTCATACTTGGCCTTCCTCTTTCCTTGCTATCTTCTGCTCACCCCCCGCCCCCAGAGTTATTGTCTTTTCCAAAGAGCCTTGCTTTCTCATGATGTGCTTGAAGTAGGACATCTTTGGTTTTGTCACTTTTGCCTCCAGCGATGTTTCAGGCTTAATTCGTTGTGGGACTGAACCTCTTGTTCTTCTTTGTTGGTTAAGGATATCCATAGAAGCAATCCTCCAACACCATATTTCAAATGAACTAATTTGTTTTCCTATCAGCCTTCTTCACTGTCCAACTTTTGCATCTGTACATAGGACTTGGGAATACGAGGGTGTGAATGACCTTAGCCTTGGTCTCCAAGGACACATCTTCGTTCCTAATGATCTTTCCTAGTTCTCCCACTGCTGCCTGACTGAGTCCCAGCTTTCTCTGGATTGCTTGGCTGCAGTATCCATTTGAATTGATGACTCAACCAAGGTAAGCGAAATCTTGAACAATTTTGATGTAGTGATTAGTCTATAGTAATCTTCTGTGGTCATGTTTAAACAGCAGCCTACTTGACGCTTTCTTCTCTCACAACATACAGAGAGGGACAGAGATTCTTTGTACACTTCTATTCTTAGTAATCTGATTCTGATGTACAGATTTTGTACAAGTTGAAAAACAATTAAAGACAAAATAATTGTGATGATTAGAATTACGTTCTCCCTGAGCAGTCTGGAGAAAGATGGCCCTCTCTTTTCCTCTCCACCCCCTTTGTGTGAACAGGTGCCATCATTCCCATCCTTTTATGTGATGTCAAAGCACTAACCTGCTGACGGCCCTTTTGCCTCATCAGAGCATATACCACACCAGGTCCTCAAGAGTCTTCGGACCGTTACAGGTATCAGCTGGCCACGTGAGGCAGCACAGACTAGACAGTTGCTAGGTTCCTTATGATATTTTGGTGACAAGATATCTAGGCATCCCTTTTTTATTACATTTTGGTGATGGGCTGACATAAGAGAGTTCTATGTCACCTGGAGTGACGACGGATTTAGTCTTAAATTCTTGGGATGAAAACAGTTGCTTTGCAAGGCACCTCCAACAGAAGACAAACAGCTGGATATCCATCTGAATAGCAATGAATGTGGTCAACACAGCCCGCGAAGATTCCGGTTCACTGGGGACCATGCAACATTCTTTCCTGGGACTGACTTTGACATGCACATCTGGTTGCGGAAGGAATCTATAATAGATAAAGACTGAGGTTCACACAAGTAACGAAAAGGCAGGTAGTTGAGAGCGGGTCTGATTGTGGACTCTTACATTTTTAAAGTAGTATTTGTGAAGTTATAGGATTTTCAGAAACAAAAATAGCATTTGAAGGTATAAAGATTTAACCTGAGCTATTTTAAAATAACAAGCTAGCAGGCATATATACTGGTGCTCATTCATTTTTTAGTGAGAAAATGATTGTTGTCTCTTGAATTTGCTCCCCGGTCTGGCCCTAAATAATGTAATCTCAGTGAGAAAATCAAGGCTCTGAGACACATCGCAAACAGCAACAACTATAGCAGATACATTATTCTAGCCCTTACCAGATGTTTTCACTATAAATGTCGATATCAAAAGGTTCATCATTCATATAGGTACATGCTCTAATATGATTCTTGACAGAACATAGAAATCAACTCATATATGTGAGTGAAGAAATTTTATTTCCTTTCAATTTTTCTAAAGACAAAAAAAGCACATTTCTGAGAGCCTCTTTCTCGAGGCCTAAGACCCTTTCAGAATATTTCCTGATCTTTCAGGGTGAAGACCGAGGCAGGAGCCAAATCCCACTACTGTACAGAGTCCGTGTCTGGTTTTTAATTGCACAAGTACTATGTGAACACATTACCATCGCATAAAATTCAAACAATATAGATTAGTTGCTAGCAGACCTTTTCATAGGGGCTCCAACCAAAAAAAATTCTGATTTTTTAAAATTTTAATTGAGGAAAAATTCCTGGTTGCAGAGCATTCTGCACGTGTTTTAAGGGCAGATTGGACAATAAATTGTTCTGTACACAGACTTTTGGTTAGCCACCTGTTTTCTGGCCCAAGCCTCTTTCTTGCCCTCACTATGCCTGATACTGAGGTGCTGAGCCTATCCAAGACTCTCTAGAGTGGCGGTTCTCTAATGCTGTCCCGAGCCAGCAATATCAGCATCACCTGAGAATTTATTAGGAATGCAAACTGTCAGATGCTACCCAAGACCTACTGGATCAGACACTACAGGCACGGTATCCAGCAACCCAAGTTTCAGCAAGCACACTTGCATCTGGTAACCACAGTTCCCATTGGACACAAATTGGCTCCCGTGGAGGACAGACCTCTCTGTCCTCTCGGCTCTGACTTTTCCACCCTGCTACACCGTCTACCCAGAGTCTTTCAAATCTTTATTAAAGTCTGTGGTCTCCTAATGACATCCTTCCTATGTTCTTTATGTGTTCCTCTAGACTTTTTATTTCTTTTCTATCATTTTATTGGGAAACCAAGGAGGGAAAATTGACAGACAGATGTTATTAGGCCACTAACACTAGCCATAAGTCTCATATGTGTATTTGCATAAACATTTCTAATTACATATGTGCATATATTTATTTATTTATTTATTTATTTATACTTAGCACCTATTTTCCTTTCCTGAAATTAAAATGACAATTTTAGTGAAAGGTTTATCCAACAGTGTGAGTGTATGTGTGTGTGTTGCGGGGGGGAGCTAAGAGAAACAAGGCAGACAGAGAAAGATAAAAATCATATGATCTCACTTATATATGGAATCTACAACAACAAGTAAACAAAAACCAAGCTAGATACAGAGAACGAATTGGTGGTTGCCAGTGGCAGGGGGTAGGGTGTGGGTAAAATGGGTTAAAAAGGTTAAAAGGTACAAACGCCTGGTTATGCAACAAGTGAGTCAAGGCATATAACGTACAGCATGGTGACTATAGTTAATAATACTGCATTGTGTATTCGAAAATTACTAGCAGATTGTAAAAGTTGTCATCACAACAAAAATAATTTTTATAACTACATACGGTGACAGATGTTAACTAGGCTTACTGCGGTGATCATGTCATGATATATATAAATGCTAAATCATTATGCTGGGCACCTGAAACTAATTAAAGTGGGAGAGGAGAGGTAGTGGGCTCTGGAGGATTTTTTGAAAAATTTTTGGAGCCTGGTATTTGTTCAATTTTTAAAAAAAGATTTTATTTATTTTTAGAGAGAGAGGAAGGGAAGGAGAAGGAGAGGGAGAGAAATATCAATGTGTGGTTGCCTCTCATGTACCCCCTACAAGGGACTGGGCCTACAACTCAGGCATGTTCCCTGACTGGCAATCAAACCGGCAACCCTCTGGTTCACAGGTCAGCACTCAATCCACTGAGCCACACCAGCCAGGGCTTTCCCAACTTTTATGACTCTTTTCTGTGCATGTGAAAATATCATGTATAATAAACTCTGGAGTACAAAGTTCTACATGTACCTATTGGGCCAAACAATTCATTGTGTTTGTAGTCAAACATGATGCTAGCTTTAATATATTAGGTCTATTTGTAGAATTCTGGGAGAGTTATATTAGTCTTCTATTATAATTATGGATTTGTTATATTTCCATAATTGCTTTCTATATTGTAAACAATGTGGTTAAAAATAAATCTATTACTGCCTTACTGTCTTAGAGGATTGTATATACTTTTATTTTTTAATTTATTATTGTTTATTATTTATCTTAGTGCTTCTTTTTACCTTGAATTCCACTTTCTTGATACCAACTACACTATTTTTATTACCATTTTATTGCTCTTTGTCTGGTATAACTTTTTCATTCTTTTATTTACCATCTCTGGCCATGTCTCACATAGGTAGCACATAGCTGGATATTTTTTAACAAGTATTTTTTAAGATTTTATTTAATTACTTTTAGAGAGAAGAGAAGGGAGTAAGAAAGACAGGGAGAGAAACATGCGAGAGATACATCAGTCAGTTGCCTCTTACATACCCCCAACTTGGGACATGGATCACAACTTAGGCATGTGCCCTGATGGGGAATCGAACCAGTGACCTTTTGATTCACAGGCTGGTGCTCAATCCACTGAGCCACACCAGCTAAGGCTGGATTTTTTTTTAAGTACAATCTGAGAGACTTTGGCTTTTTATCCAAACATGGTATTTATTGAATTAGTAATATCTTTGAATTTCTTCCTGTTTCTCATTTTATGTTTTCTATTTACTATCCTTCATTTTTATTTATTTTCACTTTTTGTATTTGATGATTGATAAGGAATTTTTAATTATGTTTTCTTCTCTTGGTTTGTAAGTTGTATGTTTTATTTAAAATTGTCTACTTATTAGTTTGAAGTTTTTACACATTTAAATGTTTTTTTATAAATAGGCAAAATTAGAGTTCTTTCTCCCCAATTTAGCGTATCCATATTGAGATTTTTTATTCTATTTTTACTATTTTTACAACTAAATCTTAGACAACTACACATTTTGCTTATTTCTTTGCCTATCACTGTTTATTATAACATATATACCATTCTTTTTGATACATGTTGTTGAAATACATCTTTCTCTTCCAAGGAGTGCTTACGTATCTGCTAATAACAGTGTGGTTGTGCTTAGAATTTGGAGTTCAAAGTAATTTTCCTTCTGAACTTGAATGTGCCTAGGTTATGGAGCAGGGAGTTGCCAGCCATTTATGTATTTATTTATGATTAAAAGTTAGTTGATACTAATTGCAGAAAACTTGGAATATTCAATAGAGAATAAAGACAATGAGTTACTCTCTATCCATCATTCAGAAATAATGACTTAGTTTTTCTAATTTACTTTGCTTTGCATATATTTTGTTTGAATCTAAGTGGGACTGTCAATACAAATATTCACACTTGAAGATTCATTAATATTTAGAATTGTATTTTTCTTTCCTATATCACTATTACTTAACAGAATTTCTGTTTTGTAAATGCCTTGAGACTATTATCTTGTTGCGATAAGGATATTACTAATGCTTACGTAGTATAGTTCTGTTTGTCCTGTTTGAGCTCCTCAGTTGTTCAATGTTTTTGTTTGCTTGTTGAAAGGGGCACCATTTTAATAATGGTCTCTTGCTGGCCTACCCATGAATACTATTTCTGTTTCGAGAAACCTACAACCATCTTGTTTTGAATGTCTGGGAGGAAGAAGATGTTGTGTGACAACAGCTGATTTTCTGGGTGTGAGTTCACACTCCTTTCCTCTCAGATGCCAGAAGACAGATGCCTGGGGCACGGCCTCCCTTCCCAAGTTCATGCAGCCACTCTCCCTGCCCTGCCTGGAGGCAGATGACTTGTCCCCGTTACTGGTCCTCTTTCCTCCCTCTCACTCTGAAACAGCCCAGGCGCACTGCGCTCACTTTAAAAATCGGCAACACTCCAGCACAATGGGGTAAAGCGATTTGCTCTAGCATACCACGAACCACTGACGGTGACGAGCACAAAATTTACAGCTCCAGACTCCTGGGTCCACAGCTATGTTCTGGATCATGCCAAGCAGATTTCTTACCTTGGTCCGATCTGATTAAATGCCATGCAACTACTGACTATTTAGGGAAAAAGAGTTTTTAAAAAGTAGAAGCATGTCATTGGCAGAAGGAGAAATAGACTATCTTTTCAGATGTTTTTTTTTCCTCTAAGAATTTAATGTCAAAGACTAATACAGGGAAAATAAAACGCATATTTTCTCCCATAAAATGAGATAGGACCAAAAGACTCCTGGTAGAAGGCAACATGTTCCAGGGTAAATGCTAATGCCGGGGGCGGTCAAGGTCGGCCAAGGTTTTCTTCACTGCTTTGGCCAATGCAGCCACTGCCTTCGGCACCGCTGCCTCTGACCGGACCTCTCATCTGACCAAGGTCATGGCTAAGCTGTGAAAATTTGATTGACTCCTCACGAAGCTGAAGCATTGGTGTGGAAGGTGACCCAACACACACACAATTACTCCATAATGCCCCCATGTCTTAAAAGGGAATTCTACATGCCTGCACATATATGCTAGAGAGAGAACATTGTTTGATCAGAAACTGTAAAAATAACATACACGAATAGAATTTCAAGGTAAGTAATGAACTAATTCTAAAATGCTGAGCTGCTGACTATGGGATGGTTTTATTTTAAATGTCCTTTATGATTTTTAAACATCATATAACGTTGGATCAGGTAGCTTCTGCTGCACAACAAGCTCCCCCAAACTCACCGGTGCCCACAAAAACAAACCACTCATTCACGGTCTGCAGACGGCAGCTCGGGCCACTTTGATCAATTTGACTCGGCTTCCTCTTGTGTCCGAAGTCAGAGGTCAGATCAGCCACGGCAGGGTGACCTTGAAATAGGGCACCTGTGCAGGCCACTCACTAGACTTTCGGTTCAAGGGCCTTGCTCTGCTCCTTCCTCCTCGTTCATGTTCTCTGATGTTAGCATGGGGGGGAGGGAAGGAGGAGACCCACATCCCGAGTTGCCCATGCGTGGCAAATCGTCCTCTTCTTTGTTGGCCCAACTACTTTTCCTTCACATGAGCAATTACACTTCGGTAGTGCAATAATTGCTGTTGCTTTTCTGCGGTCAGTTCCACTAATCAAGTTGTGATCTAGGAAGGAGAACTGGGTAGTAAGAGGTCCCAAGAACCTGCTGGCATTGAACTCAACTCCAAGGTATTTCTCTCAGAAATCGGAATACGTCTTCTAAAGCTGAGCTTTAGAAGCCACCGTATCACCTTCTAGTCTGTAGCAATCCTCAGCAAGCTTTCTACCACGCCTTCCTGTGGTGTTTATTTTCCACCTCCTTTCCCGGCTCATTCTTGGGAACCATGAAATTCTCAAGATGGCTGGCTCATGCCTCCTCCATCCTTCCCCAGGGCTCCTGCCCCGGGACCCTCAGGGCAAGTGTGCAAGCCCTATGACCTGGCCAGAAGACGTCAGGTGTGGAAGAGTGACCCCTCCTTGCTGACACCCACTGACTTCATGAGGAGGGGTTCTTTTCCTCCCACTCCCTTTGGCTTCGGAGAAGAAGCCAACACGTGTCTGCTTCTCTTTCCTTTAGGAGAATAAGAGGAGGCCAGGACCATTCAGTTAGAGCCTCTAAAAGCTACCTCCTTCCCCCCTTCCAGACTTCCTCTAACAAAGGGTGAATGAGTGGACAGTGGAATAGGGGTGAGAGAAAGGTGCTTATCTCTTATTCTGCCCAAACAGCCCCCTTCAGCAATCCCTTTGGGCGAGGTTACCGGCACTGCAGACTGAAGTTTTCTCTGAATTTAAAATGAGGAGAATGTAGTGGCCTGTGTTCTCAGCTGTGAGGTCTAGGAGCCAACACCGGGAAGTTAAACACAGCCTGTCCAGGGCGTTTTATACTATCATGCTGTACAGATAAGCTGTTCCTACAGGCAATATTAAAAGAGTCCCTGTTGTAACGTCATGGTCACTGTGAATAGAGATCTTTTACTTCAAGTTTCGTGGCCCATTTTCCTTTATCCTTTTTGTAGATCACTCTCCTTCTTCTTCTCCTCCTCCTCCTCCTTCTCCTTCTTCTTTTTGCAAATCAAAACAACTTATTGTGAGAGTTTAAGAGTACCTTTATACTCTTTATACACATTGATTAGTTTAAATATCATGATTCATTCTCTTTCCTTCAGCACCAAGAAAATTGATGTGATGGCCTGTCTTACGTTGGTTTCCTCTATTGGTCTTTTATCTGAATGACAAAGGTTCATCCATCTGCTGCTTTTTATCTGCTTGACACTGAAATCAATGGACTACAGAAGAAGGCCCTCTATCAGCGCTGTCAGAAATGATCGCTGTGCTGGGTGGGCCTGCTACCTGATTTCTCTGAGCACTCCCTCATCCCTGAAAGCCTTCTCGAGTCTGTTACAACAGTGACCCTGCCTAGAGGTCAGGAACAAAGATGCTGTACCCTCAAAGGATGCTCCGTACACCTGGAAAGGGGGACTCTCTCAGAGTGTGAGATGATATAATGATCTGCATATCCGGCCCTTGGGAGAAATCACACTCGCCCTGTCTGGGACACATGACCCACAGGATCTGCATTCATGTTCCTGGAAGTCCTAATTTGTCACAAGTGACAGCTGGGATTGAGGGCTCTACTCAGCACCAAGGAAAAAACTCAAACAGATGTGACTGGATTGGCATAACCTGTTTTACGAGAAAAATTTAACATCTTCATTAAAAATGTTAAAATAATAAGATGTAGGCACTTATAAATCTTTTATGATTAACCAATATAATAATAATTCAGTAGAAGAAAATAATTTGCCAGATACCTTGTGATACTGTATATTTAGACAATCTCCATTCATCAGCGCTGCCGAGAACAATCACGTGGAACACTGATTTCCACTGGCAAACATAAACCTCATGGAATTCGGTTCCCCTGACTTGGCAGCTGCCGAGCTCATGCTCTCTGTAAAAGAAAAATGTCCCTGGAACCCACAGTCTCTACTTGTAACTCTAACCCAAGGCAGAAGAAAAAGTAAAGACCATTGATTGCAGAGAGTGACATTCAATTATTCTGACTGGTGAATATTTAAATTATCGGGACAGTTCATTGTTCTCTGCTTGAGCATACAAAAACACCATGCTCTAAAAGGCAAGAGAGCCTGCCACTAAACCCCTAAATTTTGCCTAAAGTGTACTCTCTTCTTTTCCTCATAGTGGCCAGTAGTTATGTATTCTTTCCCCTGAAATACAACTGCTCGTTGTAAAGTAGCAACATTGACTCTTGAGATTTTGTTCCCCTCCTCTCCTTGTCCTCATCGATGGTGACATCCTACAAGCAGTGACAATATAGTTAAAATCCCGGGAAGCTGTGAAGGTACCTTGGCGAGCAACACATTCAGTGACAACTGTCAAGAATTCCTCTGGGGAGGTGGAAGTGTGCACTTGAATGGTATCTTACTAATGGGGTGGCCAAGAGCAGCCCAAACCAACACGGATTGAAGAGCGCATGTGTGTGCTGCGAGGCACAGCCTGAAGGAACACCGATCACAATATCAGGGGCCAGGGTCCATCCTCAGAGGTACACGTCCTGCGGTGCCCCGGAAAAGCACAGTCAAATCACGACTAAAAATCCCAGATGAAGGAAAGAGACAGTGCTGCCCTATCAGGTCTAAGGAGAGAAGCAAGCCCTCAGGTGAGTCTAGTGGCCAAGAGCTGAAGAGATCAGATTTCAGCCAGGAAATGGACCAGAAGATGACTGCACTATTTATGAGATTATAAATGAGAGATGCACTTCAATAGACCAGGAACACGAGAATAAAAATGATAAGGAATTACTTCCTATTAGTCAAATAGGCATTCTTTCTCCTGCTAGCTAGTGGGACATTAACCAAGAGCTCAATGACCCAAAAACCCCGATATCGCCTCCAAGATTACATAAATTACTCCCATAAAATAATTTATGGGAGATGAACACTTTTGTTGCCACCCAAAGCCACTTCTTTGCTAACAGGCAGGGCTGGCTTCGCAGGCAGTCTCCCAGGGCCCCATGCCTAGAAGGACCCTGCCCTGGCTTCAGGCTCTGTTGATTCATCTCAAAATTGTTCACAATTTTTGAACAAAGGGTCCCCATTTTCATTCTGCCCTGAGCTCACCAGATTCTTATTCTCCACACTTATTCTCCCTCCTCTAGGGGGCGGTGTTGTCCTGGAGAACCTGGGCCCTCTGCAGCCCGGAGCCCCTGTTCAGCCATCCGGGCCACACACCGACTTGCATTCCACCTGCCAGGAAGTTAGTTTAGACCTAGGTGTAAGGCGTCATGAAAACAAGTGAGAACCAAACAGAAATAACTCAAGAAGGTTCTGGAAAACCTTCCCTCAAACGTAAAAAGAGACACTAGAGGAATGTTCCTTGTGTTCCAGAGGAAGGCCATCAGCGATCCTGAATCTGACCCCTTCCTCCCTGCTCTTCTGTACCCCAGGCCCCTTTCACCTGGCTGCTTCGGCTGCCTGGAAGCACATGCCGTAGTTCCAATTCCCCCACAGTCCATTCTCTGTGAAGCAGGTAGAAGCCATCTTTGACAAACATAAATCATGTCACCTACCTGCTTAATACTCTCTCGAAATCCCCACCCTCTATAAAATTCCAGATTCTGACCACGGCCAATAAGGCCCCTATGATCTGCCGCTTGCCTTCCTTGGTGACCTCATGTCCTACCAACCCTGGCCTTCCTCAGCCCTTCCCATCACACTGGCCACCTTCCTCAAACACATCACCCTGCCCCTGCCCCTCGGGCTCCAAGCTCCTTGCAAGCCCTTCCCCGGAGGTGCCCACAGCACGGCCCCCTCCCTCCCTGACGCATTTCCTGGCAGCCAAAAAGGACTTATGGGCAACCAGTTATAAGGGGGCAGCCCCCTCGCCACTGCTACCAAGCCCAGTTTTCTTGTTCTTTGCTTTTTCAACAACTTGAAATATTTATTCCCCTCCCTAATACTTCCCTTTGGCCTCTGTTCCCATTTGAATGTAAACTTGATAAAGACAGAGAATTTGTCTCATCAAATAGTACAGCAGCAGATCTATTTGGAAACCTACGGCCAACTTACTCCACTGGGTTCATACAGCCCCATTATATCTGTGGCACATAAAACTCACTAGAGAAATAATTGAATAAATGAATGAGTATTATACCCAGAGTTGCTAAGACCATCCTGTGACCCCAAAGGACTTCCAGGACATTGGGCGGAAGGTGGAGCAGAAAGAACCCAGACCCACTGTGAAGTCCCAAGCTGTGGAGTTCACCAAATAGCCCTGCCTCCTACTTGTCATGTGCAACAATGAGTTTAGGCACTTTACTACGGATTTGCTGGTTACTCACAGCTAAAAGTATCCTGATGAATAATTCTAATCTTCCAGAAAAATTTGACTTACTTTGGGAATGTATCATCCAAGAACACTTTTTCCTTCGCTATCTCTCATTCATTTGGGGCCAGTTAATTATTTTTAAAGATTTTATTTCTTCATTTTTAGACAGAGGGGAAGGGAGGGAGAAAGAGGGGGGAGAGGAACATCAGTGCGTGGTTGCCTCTCACACATCGCACACCGGGAACCTGGCCCGAACCCTGACATGTGCCCTGACTGGGAATCGAACCTATGACCCTTTGGTTCACAGGCAGGAACTCAATCCACTGAGCCATACCAGGGCTGGGGCCAGTTAATTTTTTGTTAGGGGTGGTTGTCCTACATACTATAGGATGGTCAGTAGCATTCCTGGCCTCTGCCTAGTACATTACATTTGAATAGCATCTCTTCAAATTGTGACAACCAAAAACGTCTCCAGACTTTGTCAGATGTCCCCAGGAGAACACAATCAGCCACAGACACAGTGTAAATCTCTCTGGGGTCACACCTTGCCTTTCTTTTCCCTCCTTCCTGAATTCAGAAACTAGCACAGTATGTGGCCACCATTCAGGGAATCGATCCAAACCACAGAATGTATGATGCTGCCCCAGCAAAGCGCCGTAGACAGTCCGGGTGGTTTCACCAGCATCCTTCCAGTTATTTCTAAATAAAGATATTTTTTAGCTACAAACGATGTTTCCCTACTGAGAAGGACAAAGGAATTCTGGGTTTTCTTTCTGAAAACAAACAGCATATTTGAAAAATGTTTCTGAGAACTGGGACCCAAGGCTGTTTTCCACGGTGGCGGCAGCCCTGTGGGCCCCGCTCTCTGCGCCCCACTCTCTGCGCGGCTGCTTCCTCCCCGGTGAAGCCCTCGCTGCCCAGCCCCATTCCCGGCTGCTCACTCCGAAGGCCGCTTACACACCCAGAATGAGGGAGGAACCCCTCCGTGGGTGCTCACAGCTGCTCAGAACCAAACCCTTAGCCGAGGAGCAGGATTCCAGCAGCTGACGGCCAAGTGCATTGTCTGCTTCCTCTGCCAGAGCGTTTGGCTCCTATTTACTGGGTTTTCATCTGCATTTATCTTTTCAAGCAAGTGAATTTAAATCGCGTCTTTGTCTTTTACTACTGAGGCAGCTGAAGTCCCCTTTCTACCTTCCCATGACCTCCTAGGGCAGCCCGCGTTCTTCCTCAGGAGAAGCTTAAAATGCTGTGAGATGGGAAATGGACCACTTCTAGGAAAGCCGAGTGAGCCTGGCCTGTGGCATGTGGGAAGGGCTCTGACTTCCCAGCCCCGAGGGTAGGACTCAAAGAGGGTATTTCATATTTTAAAAGATATTTTATGGTTTTTCTCACACCTGCATGGCAGGCTTTGCGTTCTTCTGTTTGCATAGTAAATTATGGGAAAGCCGAGAGACACTGGAGAACTCAGCATGGTAAAACCAAAGGGAGATTCCACCCCATCCCCATTGAAATAACCACACAAATTAGAAGGGAAGAGAATTACTTGCTGCCTCTGATGGACCGTTGTGGCCGAGCAGTGCTATTTCTGCCCAACTGTGCTGGCCTTTTGCTTTCTCTGCGTTGGGCTTTGTGAAAATATAAAGTTAATTTGGGGCTCTTGTGTTTAAAACTATTATGGCAGGCCCTGTAGGCTGGATACCCCAACTCCAATACCCACTCCCTTCTCCCTTGTCCTGCCTCTAACTTAGGAGCTGGCAAAAACAAAACCGTGTACTTTTCCAGCGTCCCCTGAAGCCTGCCTGGGCAGGCCACCCGTTCATGGCGAGCAGGGCATCCGAAGCATTTGGTGGGGGATTCTGGGAAAGTGTTTGCTCTCCTGATGTAAAAGACGGCTGTTTCTTGTGCTGCTCCCTCCGTCTCCTTCCCGTTTTGAATGTGACGTGTCCCTGGCGTTGCAGTCACCACCCTGAGACTGCGAAGCATCTCCTGTATCCGTGGGCAGCTCTCCCACCGTGGTGTGTGAGAGAAACAAACCTGTTTCTCTAAATCCAGCGGACACCTGTTTGCTGTCTGCTGCCCAAAGGATTCATCATGAAAATACCTGTGCCTATGCTCTTGTCAAGTGGCTGTGAAAATAAACGTGTTTGTTATAATCGTTCCCTCTCTCCTCTGTGCTCTCATTAGAAATCCATCAGTGTGGCTAGTCCAAAAACCCACCTGGCATTAAGTATTAACCTAAGCAAACAATGATGCCATGCAGCTGCAGATGGTTCTAGAAGACAGGTCGCAAATCTAGGTCGTAGTCCTTGGATGCCTGACTTTCTTATAGCTAGCATTTATTGAGTGCCTACTGTGTACTAAGCACTCTCTAAGTGCTGCTTTAAATGAATTAACTAAATGTTAATTTAGTTAATTACTAAATGTTCAAAAGAACTCTCTGAGGTAGGAGCCAAGATCATATTCATTTAAAGATGAAGCAATTAAGAGAGAGAGTAACTACCTTGTCCAAGGTTACCTGGCTAATAAGTAACAGGTGACTTCAACTTCTTTATGATGTTTTATACCACATTAGTTATAATAAGTTATAAAAATATATAAAATATAACACACTGTATGCTTACTCTCTAAAAGTAGTTTCAAATTAGAACAAGTTACCTCAAGCTTCCTCGGGGCCAGATCAGAGCTGCCTTCAACACACACACACGTGTACGACAAATACCAAAATGACGTTATTCCCAGGAAACTCTAGAGCAGCTGTACAGAAATAGGCCAGAAGACACGATCCTAAGATTCGAATAAAATATTGGTCCCTCTGCAGTGGAAATATAACATACAATTGTGTTTTCTCTTGCTTTAGAAGAACATAAAATAAACCCAGAGAATCGTCTGGATCATGTGTAAAGCAAACACAAGCTCAGTTATTCTGCTAACCCTCCGTCCCTCACTAGAAGAGGGAGCCCCCAAGCAGAGTGAAGTGAGTTAAGGACACGCACAAGGAAACATTGCTCAGGAAACAACAAACTCTTGGAGCTCATTACCACAAAAGAGGCACAGGCAAGTAATATAAGACGTGGATTATAAAGGTTTTGGCCAAATTTATGAATGTCGGAACCACCGGTTGCTACTGCAAACACACCTACCCTTTAAGGTTAACGTCTGGGAGGAAGACGCCGTCCTTCCCCGGCAAAACCCCCGAGGCCTGTGGTCGGTGCCACATTGGGTGGGATGGGACACCGGGCTTGCCGGGCAGTGCCATTCCCGAATTCCTTTTAGCTAATACGTGTCTGGGCACAATGAGCACACGTCACTTCAATAGAAGCACGAATGGGGAGTGTTTCATTTTGAACAGGAAGCTTAATGAACTGCTGCTCTCAGACTTCATTGTTTATGTACTTTGAGTTAAACAAGAGGAACAATTTCAAGTTTGGGACATCAGAAGGAAGCCCAGGTTCATACCCAGGCTGGACCACTGGACAGGCTGAGGGGCACATTCCCTTCCTTTCTCACACGTGCTGCACTTTCTCACGTGCAGAATGGGGAGAATCACATCTGTGCAGCAGGCGTTTCCCTGAGACTTCCATAAGAAAACACCTTACACTGAAAAAATCCATGTTATTACTGGGGCGATCGCCAGTTACCAGCAAATCTCAGTCATCTTGGGAGAGGGTTTATAATAGGCATCAGGACAGGGTGATCCTTGCTTTATTTTCCTGGAGAAAACTGTTAAAAATATTCAAAAAGGACTCAAGACCCAAGTCAAATGCCTCTCCAAGATAGCGTTTCTTTTTCCTCTAAGTTTCCAGGCAACTCCAGACGTGTCTCAGTTACAGCGTTGATATTATCGTTCACCTGCCTGCTCCTGCCTCCATTCAACTGTGAGTCCATCTAAGCCAGAGGCCTTTTTATCTCCACATGTTTATCACAGTTCCTGGTATACAGCTGGCAACTACTAGATGTTGAATAAATTAATGGGTGACCGACTCTGGGTCTCCATTTCACAACAGTGGGAAAGAGAAATGATCCAACTATCAAATGGAATACACCTATAGCAGTTAGGTACAAAATCAAGACGGATCCTTAGCTCTCTGATTTCTGCACTCTAGTGTCTAATTCATTTAATTTGGGAATAATAGCACTTTGGTTTCATTGGTATGAGAAATGAAAAGACATGATTGATAGGGTAGTCCAATCTTTACTAAGTGCATATATTTGAAATCCTAAAATCGCATCCCTAAAAATACAGTTTGTGCTCTTTAAAGTGAGATGAGTATGATATGATTTTTGGCTAGAACATCAAATTGGAGGTAAACCTCTTTTTTAAAACAGTAAGAAAACAAACAACCTGATTTTAAAAGCGGGCCAAAGATCTTAGCAGACACCTCACGAAAGAAGATGTGGAAAGTCTCCTTGATGAAAAATACGCCCAGGAACAGATGCCCCCTATCACACACCATCAGGGAAATGCAAATTAAAACCACAAGGCACTGTGGACGGGTGACCTACGCACCCACAAGAAGGGCCCGAATCCCAAACGCTGGTGCGGACGGAAACAGCGGGAGCTCTCGTTCGTGCGGCCGGGCACAAACACGTCTGAAGACGGTTTGGCTCTTTCTTACAAAACGAAGCTCACTCCTCCTGTGCCATCCAACAACTGCTTTCCTTGGTGTGGAAAACTTACGCCACACAAACACCTGTGCTCAGATGTTTATAGCCGGTTTACTCGTAATTGCCCAAACTGGAAAGCAACCAAGATGTCCTTTGGGAACTGAATGAATAAATAAACTGGGGTGCATCTGCGCAGTGAGATATTATGGAATATTATTCAGGGCTAAAAAAATGATCTATCCAATTTTGGCTATCTAGGCCATTAAAACCAGAATATGTGTGTTTAAAAAAAACCCAGAAATTAACTATCAAGCTGTAGAAAGACACGGAAGAGCCTTAAATGCACATTTCTAAGTGAAAGAAGCCCATCTGAAAAGGCGACACACTCTAGGATCCCAGCGTTCTGGAACGGGCAAAACTACTGCAGAAGGTAAAAGGACCGGGGTGGGGGGAGGGGAGTGGGGAGTGGGGAGTGGGGAGCGCCCAGAGGGTTTTAGGGCAGTGAAAACACTCTGCATGACACTATCAATAAAAGTACTCTGTATGACACTAGAATGATGCACACATGTCATCATATATTTGTCCACACCTGGAGTATGTACCACCCCAATATAATATAAACTCTGGTCTTTGGGTGACTGTGATGCGCCAGTGTAGGTTCATCAACTATAATGAATGCAGTGCTCTGGTTGGAGACATTTACAACAGGGGGGGACGACGCATGAGTAGGGGTGGAGGATAAAAGGGAAAACCGTACTTGGTTTTCAATCGTGCTGTGAATGAAAAGTGCACTGAAAGAGTAAAGTCATACACAAACATGTTTCCAGGTGCATGTGGAGCTCCTGTGTATGTGTTTGCATGTGTGCTGTGTGTGTGTATCATGCTTTTCTCACTTAACAGCAGTTGAAAGAGCGAGAGTGAAAGGGGTCAGTAGGCCACTGGATGCCAGCATGGCCCTCAGTGTCCAGAGGGCCAGCCCAGCTCCCCTGCTGCCTTCGTGAGGGACCCCAGGCCGGTCAGACTCAGCACGGTCCACCGCCAGTTGCAGCTCTGGTTGCTAAGCTGACACTCTGCTTCTGAAAATTCTGAAATGCGAGCCACTAACATAACAGTCTTCCTAGTCAAAAGGGCCCAGAGTAACCGTTTAACATTTACCCTTCCTTAGCTTATAATGTAGCCAGGCTGACTTTGCTACACTTGGATTTCAGCCTTTTCATTCCCCAAGCCCCAAATAACATTGGTAGTTAATAGTACCCGTGGCCCATTCTGACCAAGGACACATACATATTTCTTTCACGTCTCTGCTTCGTAAATGCATCCTACACTAACCTTATCGTCATTATTTCCTGCTGTCAATCTCACGTCGGAATAGGCGACGTCTCTCGACTTTGTCATGGTGAAAAGTTTATCCTGCAAATTTTCCGTTTCTTAGGTCTTCCGAGAACGGTGGTGCTTATCTCCTGTGTGCTTCTAGGCGTCTCCAGGGCTCTGCATTTAACTCCGTGCTTCTGAAAGCATCTGTACAGAGATAATACTAATGTTATTGCAACAGACAGGCAGGGCCTCATTTCTTTCTGCTTTGACTGAAAATGCCTGTGCGTAGTGAAAATGTGCAGACGTTGGCGTTTTTTGTGTGTGAGGCCCGAATGGCTGTGGGTCCAGCCATTGGCAGCGGGAAGAAATAATACGCAACTGCCAGATGTTTTTTTTTTTTTTAAAAAACAGTCAAAATTGACCGGTGAACCACAACCTTTAAAATTATTTTCCCAAAGGACCCTTTTACTCTGAAGCTGGGAAAAACTGAATCTACTCTCAGTTCAGAGACAGGGTTGCTTGGAAGAGTGGGTGATGTGCACATCACTTTTCTCCCAAAATAGCTACTCACCCAGACATGGTGGGGGCTTTAAATTCTGGATACAACTGCTGATTAGACTAAAATTTTTGAAGACCTGATTTAGAATTTATAGTATGAAGGTAGAAAGTAGTAGACAAAAGATGGGATTTAGAGTTACGTTCTAGTCTTTACTATGAAGTGTTTATCTCTAATGCATCCCTAAGCCTCAGTTGACTCCTCTGTACAATGGGTATAATAAAACCTGCTCTGACTAGGTTGTAGACATGAGCTGTTTAATGATCTCGAGATGAATACATATGGGAGTGAACTCTACCAACCATCCAGTGCTTTGGAATTTAGGTTTTTGTTCTGACACTAAGACAGAAGTTCCTGGAAAAATAACAGTTTCAGGGGAACCTGTAATGGCCCTGGTGACCTTTGCAGCCTGGGTTTTCTTTGATCATCCCAGTTGGATTATTTATTTTGTTGGTTTGTTTGTTGGTTTAATTCTCCTCATGGCTCCTCATTTTTATCCCAGAACAACTGAACCTTGAGCAGAGTTGTCTCACAGTAATAAAAAATAAGGATTAGGGAAAAATGGGGTAAAACTATACTAGGTGTTCTAACTTTTCACCACCCACACCGGCAATAAGAACTTCAGTAGAAATGATCAGGGGTCACGGTCACATTAGCCTGAGTGACAGCCCTGACTCTGCCGAGTCAACGCTGACTCTTCTGGCGATTCTCCCCAGTGTTTCTAGGTGATTCTGGGGCTGCCTAATGACGATGCCAGCGTCCCACAGCCCCCTCCTTACTGTTGGAGCTGCGGACCCTCAGCTCTTTGAGGTCACAACGTCTTCTCTCCAGAAGACTCTGCATGCCAGTGACCAGCTCAGTTGCCCAAGCGGGGGAGGGTAGAAGCTGATGTCTGAGAGAGCAAATGGAATGTCACCTGCCCTGAACTGTTTTCAAGGGGAGGTTTCCCTAATAGCCCTACATCCCGGGCTGTGGAACAGCTGCTTTCAGAAACGTGGTAAAGGCAGGGAGCAAGTGCCCACAGAGGTCTAAGAACAGACGTACCGGGTGCTGGAGCATTTTTAGGGCTTTGTTTCCAGGCCGCCATTCCGTCTCAAACAGAAGACATTCACGTTTTAATCGAAGATGGTGACAACCACTAAGTGGAACTACAAATCTATAATCTTTACGTTCATTATTCAGTAATAATGACTATGGACATCTAAATAGTGATTATAACTTTTAAAATAACCATGATATTGAGTAGCCATCAACATGAAACAATGAGGTTATCACATAAACTAGGTTCTGAGCATGTAGAACACATAGTAAGAATTCGGTTAAAAATACATAGTAAGAAATGCTGTTCCAGAACAATATCTCTTCAATTGCTCTCTTACCATTCATATCACGCAGCCTGCTTACGTGCTGCAAAACCGAGAAATGATTTAAGAAAAATGTGTAGCATGGAAATCATAAGAATCAAAGTCAAAATATATAGGCTCCATTCCAACTTCCACAGTTTGTCTGGCCCATGTGACACAGGATAAGTCACGTGCCCTCTCGGAAGCAGCCTCCTGGTCTAACCGTTGACGGTCTCAATTGTGTGGGTTGAAGACTGTTGAGTGACAGAGGGTGTAAGTTTTTCAAACTCTCGAGTTCCCATTCTGTTTGTAAAGCATCACTTGTGGGAACAGATAAAACCAGGAAGCTGGTTTGTTATTTTGGTTAGTTTATTCTTTTGGAAGGCTGTGCTCTTCATCAGCACTTTCATTGCGATGACTGTTATTGAAGCAGACATCGCTGTGATAAAATTCCTCACCACCATGACTCGGGCATTCTTTTCAGGTGGACGTGATCACCACACTTTCGTGGGCACCGTACCAGAGTAACTTCGGGCGTGCTTTCGTTTGGACGACGGGCGGCGGCACTCGAGATAAAAAAGCACAGTGCTGACACACGGGCACGCGGTGATGGACTGCCTCCCTGCGCGTGTAGTCAGCTGCTGGAAGCCCAGAAAACTTGGGCCAGGGCGAGCAGCTTCCACAGCAACTTGCTAAGCCCTGCACGGAGTCTGGAGCAGCCGGCAACCTCATGTGAAATTCTTTTCATCTTCCCTCCATGCGCCGGTGAAAACCAGGAGCATTTCTGAGAGGCACAGAGACCCTCAACTGTTGCAACAAGGCAGCGCTCTTGCATTTGAGCTCATGAGAGGAAGGCCATGTTCATGTGCATACACAAGGGCACAGGGAGAAGGCGAGCTGATAGGCCAAAATACATATGCACACCGCCCCTTGGAAGTTGGCTTTTCACTATCTTGCACAAAGTTAATGGAAACCAAGGAACTACCATTCCAGAATCATCACTCCCTTTAATCCTTAATAACCCAATAAAAATGGGCAGCCTGTATTCAGAGCAATTCTAGCAAGCAGGGCTCCAGGAAACAAGGCTCCCTGCAGACTCTCCCTTGATCTTAAAGCTGAACTTGAAACATTTATATGCACGGAGCACCTGGCCAGGAGATGTGAGAAGGCCTTTTTTCTCCCCCCCCACCTCCCGCTCCCCAGCCCCACCTTGGCTCTATTTCTTTCTTTAATAATAAATTCTCAGTTTTCTTTTTTCCCTTCTTGGAAACTGATTCCATTTTAAGTAATGTTTTTTGTTCTTTCTTAATAGTTTAAGAAACGCAAGACAAACGTGAAACCCCCCCATTAACAACCACCAGGTTTCCTGCCGGCAGATCTGTATCATCATCCCTTTAGGAAAGATGAGGCAGAAGTCAGGGCAGGTTACTTCCAACCAGGTGGGGGGCTTCTTTTGTTTGAATTCAAAGGGCTCAGGTTAACCTGGCATGAAACTTGGTGGCCACACAAGTTTTCCGCTCTCACACACCTCGCCAGGTGAAGGAGCAGGATGAGTGAGGAGCCGGATGGGCCATTCTGACCACTGCAGCTTACATACGCAGGTGTCTGAATTATGGCCGGAGGTTTGAAGAAGGACGGAAAGCTGCAGCCTGTCCTAAAATGGGAAGGCCGTCGGTGGCCCATCCTCACAAGGATGCAATGTGGTTGTTGGTGGGAACATGCACAGAGCCTGCTACACAGCCTCCCTCATAAATCAGGTCAAACCCAGGGCACCAGCCTTGCGGCCACATATTTTGAACTAAATGTATCTCAAGAAAGAAATACGAGTTTGTAAGAATCCTCTCCCCTCTCTTTCTTTCTGTTCTTCCTCTCCTACTTCATTCTACCAAACAGGTTGGAGGAGACTTCCTGAAAGACACACCACGCAAAAGGATACAACAGTTGAAATTGGAGAAAGGGGAAAGTAGGTGAAACAACAAATGCTGAAGAAAATACTCCAAACTGTAGAAATACCCGCCATTTACCCTGCATGGCTGCTGGAAGGTGACCCTTGGCTCTGTGGGTGCTGTGACCCTGGCCAGTGCCCGTCAGCCTGTCCCCCAGCCCCGCCCTCCTGCGGACACATCCTCTGTGCCTGAGTGACTCCTCTGAAGAGCGACTCAGATCCGGTCTTGTTCCTGCTCCCAGCACATCAATAGCTACCTGCTACATCTGGACCAAAGTCAGAATTTTTCCTTGTAGCACGGAGGGCCTCCATGACCTGTACCTCTCTGCTCTCTGGCCACCCCACTGCCACCCCAGCACTCCTCCCTGCTGCCCTCTGGCCACACCAAGCCTCAGTCCACAATTCGGATAGTTTTGTCAGAGAGGCCCTTCTACTTCTCTGTGGTGAACTTAAACTTCCTCCAGTTCGGGTTCACCTGCAGTTCATATGCTCCTGAAACACTCTTGCCCACCCTCCTCGTGGTGTCTGTCACACCTTCTGTTTACTGAACAGCTTGCACTGTCTGGTAACACTCTCCGAGAGCAGCAACTCGGTCTCGCTCACTCTGTATTTTATTCCCAGCATCTAGCAGAGTGCCTGACATGTTATTGCTTAACCATATGTTATTGTTTGTTGCATGGATAAACAACCATAATAACAGCTGATATCTACTAAACATTTACCATGGGCCACAAGAGAGGCCCGGTATTTTACCTTCATTATCTTTGTGGGAGATAAGCTACTTCTCACACTAAAGCCACGAGATAAGTTATCCTCATCTTCATTTTACAGACGAGGAAACGGAGGTTTTCAGTGATTGAGTGTGAGCAGTAAGCTACCAGCCCAGGCCTCACTGATCCTCAAGTCTGAGCTCTAACCACTACCCTACTCTAATGACAAATGATGCTTCCCTACAGTCTGGGCGAAAAGAGGGGACAATGTTCAGATTCATAGCAACGGGGGAAAAACGCATCAACAACTGGGGAGGAGCACGGCTTTTCCCGGATTCTGAACTTTAAAAAGTTATCCCCTACGTCAAAGCATTCCCCAGCACCCTGCTCGTGAGCGGCAGCCTGGGCGTCAATCCCTGACTTGAGCAAAACAGCAGATTTTACAGAGCCTCTCCCTGGAAGGTCCCTAGTCCAAGCCAGTGGCCCCACACAGAAACAGAACTCACCAGAGTCCGTTCTCCACCAGGGAAAACACAGTTCTTGAACCAAGGGGTTATTTAAATTGCCAAAATCAAAGCCAGCAAATGTTTCTGTTGTCGTTCAAAGTCACTTTCTCCTTGAGAAGAGTGAGGAGGAGGAACGTTGGTGGGTACAAAGGGCAAGGGGCCTAGAAAGGCGGTGGCAGGTGCGAAGGGACCTGCCTTTGCCAGCGTGCTCTCACGGAGGATCTCTCCGAGGGCCCTGTGATCTGGGCGCAATTCCTCCTCCATAACCCGAGATGCCGTGTCCCAGGGTCCCATCTGCTCCAGCGTCCCCTAGGCTGCCAGTTGTCACTTGTCTCCTGGGGGGCGGGGGGCACTTTCTGTGGTTTTGTTTAGGAGTTAAAATCTGGCTACCCCCTCCTTACTGTCTTCTGCCACAGAGGCTAAAAGCCCTTGGCCACAGAAAATCATGCACACACAAAGACACACACAGGCAGGCACGCACACCTCTGGTGTTGGGAGCAGTGTTCAGCTTGGGGCCCAGTGCAGTCTGCACATTTGCTGTCTGGGTCGGCCTGGAGAGTTCTCTCTGAAACAGCTACACCTTTGCCAGTTGTTGCTGCTGTCAGCCGATGCTTCCCGCCTTGCAAACATTTCCCCTCAAGTGACCTCGACCAGGGTTCATCTTCTCCACCTCGTTTACAGCACTGTGAATGGGAATTTCAGCCCTTGCGAATGCAGAACTTTGTCTGAAGAAGAGCAAATTGGCCTTTAACCACGGAGCTGTAACATCTCAACAAAAACCAGTTCTATATGTTAGTCTTTTTCGCATGAAGCTGTGGGCCTCGGCATTGGTTTCTGAAAACACACACTGCTTGTCTTACAGACGTTAGCAGTTCTCTCCCCACCTAACAACTGCTCACGCAAAATGACTTCCAGGTAGGTAAACAATGTAAAGTCTTTGAACAAAACAGACTCCCTCTCCCCTCGAAGACATGAAGAAAAAATTTACACATAAAAAGTCTGAAAATTCCAGGATAAAAGACGCGAGGCGTGAGCCTTCCGACTATTCCCAACGCACTGGTGCGCTTTAACGGGACTGTGTAAGTCAATGAGTCTGACTCTGCCGACCGGGCGGGAGTAAGGCTGCTCACTGGCAGGACATACGGTTGTCTTCTTTCTACCAGGGAGCTGCAGAATTCAGACTTTGACAAGCGTCGGTGTGCACTCTGTTTCTACGTGTGCTTTTCAGCATCTCATCCTGCACGGTACTCGATGTCTCTCAATGCAATAGTCACTAGTCGTTTAATGCCACCTTATTTTCAGTTCATTGCTCCATGGATAAGAGAAATGGTGGAAAGTTCAAAATGATTCAGAAGAGAACACTGAACTGGTTGAGAAATAAGTCCAAATTCCAGAAGCAAGATGACAGCTCTAAACCATAAGGAATTTGGTATATTTGTCTTGGCAAAGAAAAGGGGTGTGCTAGGTTTTTCTAGTAAGAAAGAAAAGCAGCACCTTCAATCCATGAGGGGAAATGTAGGTGAGACTTCTAAAGAAAATGACCATATATTTTGTGAGAGGGCGGATATGTCCAGAATGAGGAGAGCTGAAGATGCGAGCAGGTCCTCGTCAGCAAGGTGGACGGGGGGCAGGCACCCGAAATGAAGGCGCACCTCAAAGAAGTGTGGGATGCAGCCACTGAGCCCTGCGCATCGCTTCCTTCCAGCCCCAGGGATCAGCAACTCGCCTTCCACTTTCTAAATAGTCCTCACTTAGCAGAGGGCGGCCTAGCCCTTGAAAAGAGTGAGCATCTCTCTCCCGATTCCTGCTCATCTGTGTATAGAGACCTGGAGGAACCTGTGGTGCAATATTAATGCCAAGTGCTCTCACTTAAGTAGGCCGGCCTGTGTTCCATTACCGGCAGGAAAGGAGAAGCAACCAGGTTTTAAAAAAAGATGGCCCGTGCTCATCCCAAACTTTTCGATAGCTTGTCAAAATAAGGGACAGTGGAAGCACACAACATAACAAAATGCAAACACCAAACACAGTTCTTCTGAGAAAACTCCCTGGCGTTCCCTGTGTGGGTCCATCTCGCTGCTCATTACACGAGTCATTTTAATACTCCCTGTCAGTCCGTTCATCCAGGTGCCAGGATTCCCTTTTGAAGCCTGAAGGTAGTCTGTGGGGCAGCCTTGCAGAAGGGGAAACACGTGGAGGCCAGGGCAGGCTTTCTGGCACTTCACACCTGACATCTTCTAAATTTAGAGCCCCCCACCCTCTTTTTTAAAAAATTGCTTTAAAATATTTCAAAATTTTTATTTTAATTTTTTAGTTTGCACAGGCACAGGGTGCTGTGAAGCCCACCTCCAGTGTCTTTTAAAAATTAAAACAGGGCTGATTTGTAGTGTCAGTGATGACTGCTGATCAAAATCACTGACAATTTTTTAGGAGGGAAGAGGTGCGGCTCGCCTCTCTCACTAGAGAGCTCCGCTTCATTTTTCTGTTTTGATCTAAATCTGAATGTTTTTCTGCAGATGATTCTTGTGCATTTTTAAAGGAGAGACACGGGGAATGAAATGCTCAGAAGAAAATAAATGTTTATTTGGACACACAGATTCCTGAGCCCGGGCTAGACAAACGAGCGGCACGCCAGGTCCCTCTGCTGGCCCAGCTCCGAGGGAGCTTCTGCCCCGACCACAGCCCAGAGACTGCGGCCTTGGCATTGAAACCTCCAAAATAGAAGGTTTGGTGGGCTCCACTCCTACCGCCAAGGCTCCTCACCGAATGCAGGGAGTGGTGGGCACGGACAGCAGTTACGGTGAGAAAAACAAGCTGCAGCCCCAAACGAGCTCTGCTCTCAGTCACGCTTCCGACTCTGAAGCAAATGTATATTTCAATGCGTGCTCTGTTTTTCTGTAATTGTCTCAAAAAAAAATAGAAGTGGCTTTTATGAACTAGAAAAACTATAGAAATCTTATCTTTAAATTCAAGTATTTCTTAGAGAACCAGAGAAACAAACGAAGACAGGGATTTAACAAAGCAGTAAGTTTCCCAGAACCTTGCCTTCTAACAACAAAAAGTCATAGAAGTGTAGCTTTATGAGCAGCTGATTTGATTCTTTTAAACTGGAGAATAGAGTCATGGCATTCTAGTGCTTTTTTTTGCCTGTGAAAACCAAATGGTTCTATAATGTGTAAAAAACAGCTGTAGCTTAATTTTAAATACAACACATTCAGGAAAGCAACACCCTCTTTCCCTCGTCATTGTGAGAGCCTTTATGGAAGCCCACGAACTGACACCAGAAAAGGATGGCAGTAGTTTCTGATGCTAATTGCCATGGTATTTTTAACTACGAAAAAGAGAAGATGATATCAGATAAAGAAAAAACTCATGAGGTCAATTGATTCAAACGCATCAAGACAAATTATATTTGAACAGTGATTAGCTGGTCTAAAGCTACCACATTAAACCAAAACATCAATAAGGATCCAGAGCAAATAATGACAGAAATAGACACAGAGACACAGTTTTAAAGAGAAACAGGAGAGGGAAGGAGAAGAGGGGAGAAATGACTTTACAAAATAGTATTTCATATAGCTGGTGGGGCCCTTAAGTTTTTCAAAAGTGATAATTAATGACTTTTAAAGATATACATGCTGATATTTAATAGAATAAACAGAGAAACATCATTCTGGAATATCTGAAGTCATTTCTGTAGAAACCCCTCACTCCCCAGTTTGAGAATCTCTTGCGATAAGAAACGGACAGAATGGGGACACTGTTAGCTTTCTAATCATCAGTTTCATCCTGTCTCCAGCTCTGATGACCTTTGTTCCAGACACAGGGTGAATAAATATTATTTCAATTATTAAAACTATGATTTTTACAGTGATTTCAAATTCAATGTAATTGAGATGCCTAAGTACTTTCAGTTAAGACTTTTTCTCTAAAAAAATGTATGTGGCAATTTTATATTAAGTTAATCTAAAACTCCCTTTGCTTTGGGGATTCTGTTGCTGGAGAAATTAAGTCCACAAGGTCCGCTTCCTAACGTAATTGACCATCGGGAGCATGGGGAGGTGATTTCAAAAATCAGACAACCCACAGTCCACCTCAGATCTACTGACCTTTCCAGGAAAGGTCCCTGGAAATCTTTCATTTACTTGTTTACTGTTACGCTACCATGTTTGGAGCCACTGTCCCAGGATGTTGCAAAATCAAGAGCGATGTGAGTGATTTGCATAAAAGATCGCCCAGCGTCCCGGCAGCTCCCTGCGGCTACGAAGGCCAGAGGAACTGAGGCCACACTGTCTTCTCTCGGCATCTGCACAGATGCCCGTTTTCTAAAGGAGCAGAGAACAGCGTTGTTTATTTAGTGTGCTATCTGAGTAAACTGCAAACTCATGGTTTAATATGCTTCCACCGTATTCCTGTTTTACAGAGTAATACATTTAAATTACTACTCTTTGCCTTTTTATTTTTGATTTGGTTGTTGGACAAATAAACCCCTTCTGTTTATTGTAGTCAAAGCTGTAACATAAAAGAACAATGTTGCCATCTAGTGGTCAATGGGAGACATTTAAGAATCAGGCTGTCAGTGAAATGCCATGTTCAAGAAAATGAACCCCAAAGAAAGAGGGTAAAGTCATTTCAATAAAGGAGACATATTATTGAAAGAATTTCTCTCAACTATGGATTACTATGAACAGCCCCGCTGAACCCAGCCAAGTGCCGGCTTCTAGTCCTAGAATCACAAGTAGGGATGAGCTGAGAGCAGAGAGGTGCTTCACTTGGCTTTTAAAAAATAACATTGTAAACTCACTGTATTGTATTTGCGTAGGCTCACAAGTGAATTTTACTACCAGAGCCTCTCAGTCATCAATGACACCATCCTTCATGGCCAGGCTAGGCCCACGGGGTTCCTGCTATTCGTTGCCTGGACCCAAAAGCCCTCTAAGAGGAAGATTCTACAGCTCCTTTGCACCTCTGACTTCTTGGGAGAGAAGGGGCGTCACACAGCTTCTGGAGGTTCTTCCTCTAGAAGCCGTCTCAGACTGAGCCCTTCCATGTCTGAAGCCTCGAGTTGTGTGGCGGAGCTGGCCTCCCCGAATATCTGGAGAAGGGAGACTTTCGTGCGCGGCATGTGCGAACACTTACCCACAGGAGTTAGCTCACGTACAATCAGAAAGGAAGGAAAAGGCATCAAGCAGAGAAAAGGCATATTATTCGGCAATTTCTGTTGTTTTAATTTTAAACATTTGGTTTGGTCTAAGTGGTCTCAGTTAGGTCACCATGGCATTTCTTACGTTTAATGCTACTGTAACTTAATTTTATTTCTGAGGTTACAAGAATAGTTTGGGGGCAGCCAGATATATGTGTATGTGTATAAAAGGTGAAGGGTGTAACACTGTCTCTCTAAGAGCTGGGAAACCCTCTGTCTCACTCCCAGGCCCCGGGAAGGAGAGATGGGCCCATGGGGTGGAGCTCGGTGTAGAGCATTTTAGAGGGAGATGGGGACGCACTGAGCATCACCTGTCCTTTTCATCTAATGGGACACACTTCCATCTTTACTGGAACAAAAGGCACTCTTCCTCCAGACGTTCCTCTTTTTGATTGGTATAGGCATCTGTATTTGTCACCCAGCTCCTTGAAAATGCAAAGGTGCCCGACCAGCAGGGGTCTGGTAAGGGCCCACACAGAGGGCCTGCCCCAGGTGGGGGGCTGGGGGAACACATGGGGAGAGTCCAGAGCAAAGCTGCTGAGAACACTAGGTTCACAGCTGCCTCTGGGTGGCATCTCGGACTCTTGGTGCTAGGGCCTTACCTACTGAGTTTATTAATTACATGAAAAAATATTAAGAGAGATTTACCCTCTGTCAGAAATCAGTCTTTGCCTTTTAGATAAACTAACTCATCAAACCTCAAAGCAACTTGGGAGGCAGGTTCTCTCATTATCCCCAGTTTACAGATGAGGAAGTTGGGGCACAGCAGGGTTACATGGCTTGCCCAAGGCTGCAGGGCTAACAACCATAGGTGTGTAACTTGGCTCCAGGCCATGTCTCCAGAATCCACGCTTCTAACTGTTGTTGCAAACTGCCTGACTCTGTGGAACTTCAGCCCCTTCCACAGAAGTAAATTCAAGAAGCCACAAGTGAAGTTCCAGGGAACACAGGAAATTTCCTTGCATTAATTTAAAGGCTTTGGGGGACCTGGGATCCCTCAGAATGCTAGTTCTCACTGCACAGTGCTGCAGAGGTAGATGGGACAAGACACTGCACCACGCCCACACCAGGAGTCACAGCCAAAGTGATAATGGCAGAGGTGACTTCCACCAAGATGGACGCATAGGTGAAAACACTGTGCCTTCTCCCACAACCAAGTTTGAATACAACAAAAGTTTTGGAGAACTAGGACACACCCAAAGACCAGAAAACAGAATTATACAGAAGTCCGACAGCTACGTTCAACGGGGACGGTAAGAGAGGCAGAGCCAGCAGCGGAGCTGGGTCGGGCAGAACAGATCCCCCGACCTAGGTGCACAGGCAGCCCGGAACCAGTCGGGGTGTGGGGCAGACTGATCAAGGTCGCACATTCGTGCACAGTGAGACGGACCACGCAGGCCCCAGGGGGCGAACCCAGTGGTGGAGGGCTGACAGCGGTGGCACACTCGCGTGCAGTGGAACAAAACGCGTGGGCCTGGTGACGGTGGTAGCTGCGGTGCCGGCGGGGGTCGTGGCAGCAGGTGGCAGAGGGAAGCCATTGTCCCTCTTTGACCCTGCCCCCACATACAACGTCACAACCCAGCGACTTAGTTGCCCTGCTCTGGTGAAAACCTAGGGCTCTGATCCTGCTACTTAACAGGAACGAACAGCCCAAAAGATGGCGCAAGAAGAACTCAAAGTCCCAGAGCCAATAACTCTCAGTGACCGAGAAATTGCCAGCCTCTCAGAAGCACAATTCAACACACTATTTATCAGGATGCTCACAGAATTGGTAGATTACAGTCACAAATTAGAGGAACATAGTCACAAATTAGAGGAACATAATGAAGGCTAAACTAATTGAAATGAAGGGAGATGCCCAGGAAACCAATAGTGATGGAAAGGAAACTGGGACTCAAATCAATGGAATGGACCAGAAGGAAGAACGAAACATCCGACCAGAAAGGAATGAAGAAATGAGAATTCAAAAAAATGAGGAGAGGCTTAGGAACCTCCAGGACATCTTTAAACATTCCAACATCCGGATTATAGGGGTACCAGAAGGGGGAAGGAAACAGCCACGAGTGGAAAACGTATTTGAACAAATAATAAAGGAGAACTTCCCCAGTCTGGCAAAGGAAATAGACTTCCAGGAAATCCAGGAAGCTCAGAGAGTCCCAAAGAAGTTGGACCCAAGAAGGAACACACCAAGGCACATCATAATTACATTAGCCAAGACTAAAATGAAGGAGAGAATCCTAGAAGCAGCAAGAGATAAGGGGACAGTCACCTACAAAGGAGTACCCATCAGACTGTCAGCGGATTTCTCAAAAGAGACCTTACAGGCAAGAAGGGGCTGGAAAGAAGTATTCCAAGTCATGAAATCCAAAGACCTACAGCCAAGATTGCTTTATCCAGCAAAACTTTCATTTAGAATGGAAGGACAGATAAAGTGCTTCTCAGATAAGGTCAAGTTCAAGGAGTTCATCATCACCAAGCCCTTATTATATGAAATGCTAAAGGGACTTATATAAGAAAAAGAAGATGAAAAATATTAACAGTGAAAGGACAGCAAACACACAGTTATTAACAACCGCAGCACAGCTGTCTGTGGAAATAAGCAGAATGAATGGGGGAATAGAACAACTGTAATGGTATAATCAATAAAATATATTTAAAAAATACTTAAAAAAAACGGCAGAGGTGAGGCCTGTGTGAGTGTGGTTGGAAGGGCAGTAACGTGGGTGTAATAATTTAGAGTTGTAATTTGAGCCTTTTACCTAAAATCTTATATGATGTGCTTGAGTGTGACATTGTTATGTCACAGAATTACATGCTTATGATCTTGTAGTAAAAGAGTTTGTAATAAAAAGAGGGGGCATTATTTGTGTGGGACCCTGTGGATGATCAAAAATCATGCGATTTGAAATATCAGAAGCTATAGTTTAAAATGTCTTTCTTCTATCCATTCGTTGTAGTTCTTTTTTTGTCACTCTTGAAATGACATTGAAGCAGAAGGAAACACAGGCTTCTTTGGGCTTTGATAATTTAGTCATTAAATATAGAGATATATGTAAGTTTATTCTAGAAATGCACACCTACTGTGTGCAAGGCATTTGCTCGATGCTGCTGCGAATGGAAAGCTAAATGACAAGTCACTGCAATCAACTCACAGCCAGCAGGGGAGATTTTTAAACGGTGTAAAATGACTGTGATCTTACAATGACATGCGACTCTTTCTAAATGAGAGGCACAGAACCATGAGTCCTGTGAAACCCTGTAATTCTCTGAGGCCCAGGACGATGAGTCTCCCACTGACCACTACAGATGAACAGCGCTGTTGGAACACATCATTCAGACGCTCAAAACACACCAGGTATTCTTTTAAAATTCACACAGCAACCCCAGAATGGTAGAGAAGTCGAAGGAAGCAACCAGAGAATGAATTGTGTGCAGAAGCTGAGACCAAGATGAAGCAGCCAAGAAGAGCAGCTAAAATGTGCCTGTCAGCTCGGCCTTCAGGCCACGGCCCTGAAGGCACCCTGGTGAGGGCTTCACAGCATCTCCAGAAGGTGGCCGACATTCCTCCTGACTCCACTCTCGTTGACGGTATCTTATAAAAATTGTCTGGAGTGGCCCTTCGTTCTCTACCCACTCATGAAGACATGCCTTCTCTCTCTGGAGCTGTCAGTAATGACTGCTAGTTACCCAGCCCATTTCTCTCCTAACTGCCTTCATCTGGTCCCTGACCCAGGCCCTTTCCACCACCAGGGTCTTCTGTCACTTTGTCACTGCTCTTTGCTCCCATGCCAGCGAGAGTCCCATACAAATTACTCGGGTTAGGTTAGGTTAGGTTAAAGGACTCTGGAGACTTCACAGAGCACATTCTCGTAAGGCTAAAAATAAAGGTAAAATCTATGGTGCCCCAAGGAAAACAGTGCCCATCGGTGCCAGGAGTCTGAGAGACTTCCAGGCAAAAGGCATTGCTTAGTCTCCAGATTAAGCCACTAAGATTTGTATTTTGAATCTTGACTTCCCAAGACCTTCAAGCAGGAGTTTCTGGTCCCATTTATGCCCCTGTCCCATTAACCAAGCCAGGCTGACTGGTTACATCTGGGGAAAGCTGTCAACAAACACAGTGGCCTTGAGTTTCTCCAGGCGAGTTTCAGACTGTAAATGTGCATTCATAAATCATTAGTTTGTTGGTTGGTTAGCCCAGTGACCTAAACTGGCCAAGACTCAAAGCCCAACACCCAGCTGTCTGTGGAAATAAGCAGAGAGCCGTTCAGTTCAGCCCTAAAATAACCCTACAACATAGGAGCTTCAACTACAAACAGAAGAACCTGGCTGTGGTCACCTGAGGCAGAGGGGATGTGACTGGGAGGGCTCGCCCAAGGAAGATGAGGGAGTTGCACTGGACAACAGGCATTTAACAGGACAGCTGTGGACAAGGAAGTGGGCCCTCCACCGACGGAGGTCTGACCGAGTTTCCAGGCCCTTCGCTCCTCTACTCCAAATTCAGATGGATGGGGAAGGGGCCAAGCTTGAGACCTATGCTCGCCCCCCATCCAGGGAAGTGTGAGACCCTAACAACCACCGAACTAGACCAAGAGATAATTTCTGAGAAGAAAATCGACTTATCAGATCCGCAAAATGCATCTTATCAGATCTTCCGCCGATTACAGCTTATAACCCATCTTTGTACATGAGATGTTGGAAGCAATTCAAGAAAAATGGTTCACGTCTAAGACAAGGGCATAAATTCAGCCCCTGTGAAGTTTTGTTCTTCTCGACTCCCCCTTCCTACGTCACGCCCTCCGTCAGCCAGAAGCTGTGCACGGCTATTGCCACTTGAAAAATGCTATCAACCAGCTGGCGTGAAAAAGGGAACAAAAATAGCTGGTGGCTTTTAAAGAAGGGTTTTCTTATTTAAAACGCATATGTATGCTCATTAGAGAAAGTTCTGAAAGGGAAGAAAATGATAATGAGAACAATTAATATCACTTGTGGTCTCACCACCAAGAGGCAGATTTCTATCAACATTTTGTTATATTTACTTCTGGGTTTTAAGTTGTTATTTTCGTCTATACATTTGTATTAGTAAGAGGAACATTAATCTATACCTGTTTCATTACATCATTTCGAGAATGAAGTCTATTCAGTATTTAGGGACATTTTTGCCTTTTTAAGAAAACTTTGTTTTATCTAGTCCTTATATTTTACTCAAATGTATAGTTTTTTCCCCATATGTATATTTTAAGAAATCTGTACTTTAATGGCTTTTAAAGAACCATGTAGAGTAACTGTTACATAGTTTAAAAAGTACAGGGGGGAGTCAACTCCATGAATTCACGCAGCCTGGGAAAAGGGGGCCCGGGAGGGGAATGATTGGAAATCAGCCCTGGCCCTTGCTCGCTGGGCAGAGGCAGAAAGGGCAGGAGCCAGCAGAAATCACATGACTTAGCAACAGGCAGAGACAATCCCCTGGAGTCCAAGAACTGCCCTGGAGCCAGTCCCTTCTGAGAAAGAAAACACTACTCATAACAGAACTCGAGGTTCTGGCATCAATTTAACTCGTATCTTAGTCCTGCCCCACCTCTGGCCTCGGTCTCCCCCCACCCCCTACCACAAGAAGTGCTATATATCCTGGAGTCTCAAACCCTTCCCAGACCCATTAAGGACTTATTTAAGAAGCTCAGCTGGGGCCACTGTGATGTGCAGACCGACTCTCGAGGAGTCTCCTGAGGGGGAACTGGTGAGGGAGCTCTGAGCGGTGACCGTGTCACGAGAAGCAGTGACTCACCCAGACGTGGAGAACAGTGTGAAAACTGCAGAACACAGACAGGCATCTGCTTCGTTTGTTTTGGTTTGGGGATACAGGGAAATAATAATGGGAATATTTTTTACTTTCTGTCATTTTCTACCCCCCTTGATTTTCACTGCAGCCTGACCCCTGACCCGTGGATGTTAGAGGTGGGTAAGTCACAAGATGTTTTCTTATAAAGCTTAATGAGATGAAATTATGAAACTGGCTTGGGAGTGACTTTTAAAAAAACTGTCCCTTATATATAAAATATTAAACGGCCAAATATTATTTGGTCATATAAAAAGGGGGAAAGTTTTTCACAATATTCAAACTCAACTTGCCTAAAAGTGTTGTTTAAGAATTGACATTAGGTTTTCCTACAAAAATTTCATGGTCCCTTTTTGGTTGTGAACAAGGTGGATTCCGAGCCCCCACTTCAACTGGACATGATACTGTAAACCCAGCAACTTCGGCCTGACTTCACGTCCCCCCGCAGCCGTGCGACAAATGTGAAACCCATAGATCCTGGAGCTGATCTCCTGCTTGGCAACAGCACAGACGGGCCGCCAATTCATTCACACTGTGATCACATTCGTGTGCGGAGGAAATACAGATTTCCACCCACCCTGTAACTGAGTTTATACTTCTCCTACACACCCGCCTGCTCAATAATGGAAGAAAAATACCTTAGGCAGCTTAGCTGGCACGAGACCCTCAAACACCCCTTCAGCAAATGCTCCATCTCTTTAGGTCAAGTTCAGTCTCTCCTGTGTCCCCCTGGTTGGATCATCTCTGGTTTCATTAGCAGGGAGTGCAGTTTCCGTGACCCCGTGGTGGAAGAGGGAACCAGTGGTCCACAGAACCAGCCGGTGTCCTCCACCTCCATGGACTCCTCACACACAGTGACTCGTTCCCCATGGATTCCAACACTGCGCTGTACCCAGTGTATCTCTGGGCCTCCTGCAGCATCCACTATGGCACGGCTGGAGTTTCTCTGGGCTTCACGGTTGGGATTCTGTGGGGCTCCCTCATTCCTGTTCTGGGCTTCAGTTTGCCTTGCACCAGCGCTGTGGGCCCACTGGCGTCTGCCCCATCTTCTCCCCGCCCGTGGGTCACCTCCACCCCCGTGGCCCACTGCAGCACCCTGGCCCATTCACTGGCTCCCCTTGGAGGCCCATGGGGCTCTCTGAGTTCCTTTCACTCCTCAGCAGAGCTAAGGGGACTGCTAGGTTGAATTCATGCCCCAACCTCCATTTGTTGAAATCCTAACTCCCAAGGTGACGGTGTTAGGAGGCAGGACCTTTGGGAGGTCATGAGTGTGGATGCCTCGTGAGTGGGTTAGTGCCTTTATGCATTACGGAGGCCCCCTGCTTGACTGTGGGGCTGTCGTATGGAAGTGAGTTCTCACCCTACACAGAACCTGCCAGGGCCAGCATCTCTGACTCCCCAGCTTCCAGAACTGGGAGAAACAAATAATTGTTGTTTGTAAGCCACGCAGCTCATGGCATTCTGTTACAGCAGCCTGGACAGGCTAAGGCAGGGACCTGGTGACGAGAAGCCGGCCCTCCTGCTCCACCTGACGCCCCTCCAGGTGCTCACTGCAGCGCTCCAAAGAGGGCAAAGGATTCCGGGTTTGAACCCAGTCCTCTCCCCTCGGCACCTAATCTCTAAGAGGAGAGACGGAGATACACATTCTCTCCCATTTCCCCTCATTTTTACAATCTCCCAATGGGGAGGGTTGGGTCAGGATTCCCATTTGAAAACCATACAAACTGAGCAGCCAGAAGCCTAAAGAAGCTTGGTTATGAAAAATTTTTCAGGCTTGCTCCCCATAGTCTGGTTTGCCAAAGAAATTAAGAAAATCAGCATTAAGATTCAAGCCTCTCTAGGCAGATGATTCTTCACAAAGGCAGCACCACCCCTTCGGGGGCATTTTGGAAAGTTGTGGGGTTGTTCTTGGTTAGTACAAAAATTGGAGAGCTGGAGAGTATTGGCGTTCAGTACCTAGGGCCAAGGACAACCGATGCCCTGTAACGAAGGAGGCAGCCCCCAATGAAGAGTCGTTCCACCCAAAGTTTGTGTCGGTGCAAAAGTTGTTCACAATTCTCTGAGCTTAAAATCCTAACTTCTAGCAGAGCGTTTCTGTGTGGCTTACATATAAACCATATATTTAGTTTATTTAAACCAATACAAAATTTTCAGTAATGCAACGGCCATATAAGTGAGGGAATATCACTCTTTGCCCTGTCTGACATGCTGAGAGCTCTTCGCCGTTTCCACAAGGCACCGAGAGCAGGGCCGCTGTTTGCCCCAGAGCCACCCAGCCTAGTGGGCCACTCAGGCGAGGATGGAGGCCCACGGCTGCTCGGAGGGGTGCGCCCAAGCGTTGAAATGCGCATTGTTTCACCCCAAGTCAGCGCCCTCTACTTCCCCTTTATATTTATTTCAATGACAGCACTACTGCCTATCGCTAATTAAAGGGTGTAGTACGTCATTTGTACTAGCTCTAAAATTCATTTGAAAATAGTAGAGAGGGAATAAAAATACTTGTTATATAAACAGGGTTGGGGGCAGATGCGTTTAAGAGCCACTGCTCTGGGCAGCCCCCATTTCTTCCTTTCCATCCTGAGCTCCTTGGACAGGAGTGAAATGTTCTCCAGCCTTGCTCCCCTTCGTTCTCCTCAACCAGTCTGAGAGGGGGGCGTTCTCATCCCTCTTCTTAGAGCAGGGATGTCAAATTCATTTTTCCCAGGGCCACATCAGCCTCGTGGTTGTCTTCAAAGGGCCAAATGTAAATTTAGGACTGTATGAACATAACTACTCCTTAACAGTTAAGCGAGAGCTGGGCACTGCCGCTGGGTGGAAACAAGGTGCTGGGCAGATAAAACAAGGCAGAGGCCAGATTCAGCCCATGGCCTTGTGTTTGCCACCTGTGCTACAGACAGTGGCACTGAAGCTTCGGGGTCTGAGCAAACCAATAAGTGAGAAAGCCCATACTCAAATTCAAGTCCACTGGCTGCAAGGCCAGGCATCTTAGTCATTCTGCATATTAAACTGATATAAAAATATAATGAAAAGAGGTCCTCTTATGTACATTTTAGTTACTACCGTATTTCTACTCACATCTATAACCCGTTCATGGAAAATACTTACTAGGCGATCAAAGGGAGCTGCAACCAAGGCCTAGAGTCTTCTGTTTCAGCGAACCCCCCGTGGACCCTTTCGGAGCTCTGCCACCTAACTGCCCCCCTTCGCACACCTCTGCTGCAGTAACTTCCTCAGTGTTTTAGGTGGGAAAAACACCAATTCTTGCAGTGTAAGGTAGTAGGTAACAATTTTATAATGTAATATTTCTCTAGAGTCATTCACGAAACCCCAAATACTCTAGCCACATTAGTTCTAGAAGAAAACTAGTCCTACCCCCTAATTATTAGAAAGTACAGCGAGGACATCTCCATCCACGCTGGCACCTGAGAGGGGAGGACATCGCAGATGCCTGAGCAGCCCGCGTGCAGTTCCCAGGAAGGGTTTTTCTCAGAAGTCATCTTGCACCCAGCTCAACAGGGAACCTGGGCAGACAGGAACGAGGAAAAGAGCGGTGGCCATGTGCAGAGTAGCTAGGACAGGCTGCGTGTCCGTTGCTTTAGGTACGTTACTTCATTAAAAGCGCAGACAACCTGTGAGCTAGGTGTCATTCCCCTCACCAGGCAGATGAAACTGCATGTGGGCCCAGGGGCGACATAGGCCAGGGGGGCACCGGGTGCGTGAACTGTGTGGTGGACGTGGGGGTTTTGAACTCAGCCACGTCCCATCACCCCGGCTTCCACACACTTTCACACATGCGTGGGCCTGAGGCCCTTGCAGGAGCTCACAGATCTTTCACCCCACCTTTATTACTATTCTGTCCTAAAGGATCTTTGGCGGAGGGGGGGGGGGCTCTGGATTAAACCCCTAGTTAAATTTGGCTAAATCTGGGACATTTAATTTCTAGGGAATGTTCTCGGTTGTCTCTGACAGACAAGGGTACAGCTGAAATTTGGGCAGCCGATGCCACTGCAGTGATGGGAATGTTTCTCGGGAAACCCAGCAGTGATGGGAAAGCCTGCGGATACGCTGTAACTACATGCAAAACGACACGGTGGGAAATCCCCAGCACCGTCTCCCCAGCCTTCCGGCACCCTCTCTATTTCTGGTGCTGCTGTTAGGCTGTTCCCGCGTCCCAGCGAAGTCATTCCACTGCAAAGAAACTTGCTTCAAAAGCATCCATGACTCCATGTTCTCACCACCTTCCTAATTTGTTCTAGGACAGAACCTCACAAAATTGAACTGAAGATTAGAAAAGGTAAATGTGAAAGCAGCAGCCACTGGGTGTCACTGATTTACTACGTGAACATCCCTCTTCCCACATTTCTACAGCAGGAGAAACCCGAGCGTTTTAGTGGGATATTTTGAAACCCCTCATGTTCTCAAGTGCTAAAGACAAATATAGGAGAGTTTAAAATGTGACCTTTGTGGCTTTGAAAAGAGCAATAATAATATTCTTCTGTGATCTGTTATGAGTTACTCATAACTCTAATATTCCCATCTCAGAGATGGACATGCTGAAGTTGAGCAAGTAGACAACGAGGATGGCAGAGAACTATTGCCGAACTTTATTTTTTAGATCAAGACTTGAATGTTTTGTTTTACTTTAAGATAGTTCTCTAAAGCCAGGGATGCACTACCCATTACTTTTTCCTTGTACCCACCTCCTAATTCTATGTATCAGGGGCAGTGGGGGTGGGGGGAGTCATTTCAGAACATCTGAGAATTTCAGGGTTCAGATTATGTCCCAAGCCCCTAAAACATGTTTTAGGGGCTATCACTTAGCATAGGTCTGTTATGAGTCCAGAACATCCACAGCAGTACCCTAATCTTACCACAAAATAATGTGCGGGTTATCGTCAGTCCCAGATGAAACGTGCTGGGGATCGGGGAAGGAAAGGAACCTGCGGAGGATCCCACAGGAAATAAGATGAAGGTGATAATTTAAGCCCACATTTCTGGCCCCCCAAGCTACGCCCATTCGGTTATACCAGGCTGTGTCTCTAAAGAAATGCTGTCTTTATTGTGGACACATCCCTCTCAAAACAATTTAATGTTGGGCGAAACCTTTGGTTAACTAAGTAGTAAGTGGCAAACATATTAAATCCAAGACAATAGTGTCTTCAGTGTTTTAGAATCATTTCCTGGGTAATTGCACTGGCCAAGGGAATTAATGACAGTCTCGCCCCACAAAGATTAGGCAATGCCCCCTCCCCAAACCCTTTGGGTGGCGTTCTGGCCCGAGAATTAGTTTCTCCGGTCTTCTGCTGTCGAAGCAGACAGACTCGAATCTCTTCCACAGTTGGATGTGTTCCTGCTCTCCATCCATCAGGACAAATGCAGTCCTTATTTAGGCTGAAAAGTGGTGGAGAGCTTTGGGGTTATTTATGTATCTTCGAATAGGTGCAGCAACCACCCAGCAGAGCTATAAACTGTAAATCTCCTGATTCTTTCTTGCCAGCACGATGGAGCTCAGAGCCAGAGGCTTTCTCCGGGGAGATAAGATAGCATGTCTACATCACCTCCTGCCAAGAGGCTGCTCCACAAAGAAGGCAGCTTTCTAGCTGGGGCCTCTGCCTCCTTGCCTTCCCGAATCACACCTCGACTGTGGATTTTTTTTGTTCTTTGATCCAGCGTCAAACACCAGGGCTTCTTTGCTTTCTACGTTGTCCCTCCCAACCCTTTGGATTCCTCTCAGACCTGGTTGGTAATTTTTCCACTGATCCCGGAGAGTCTGGCAAATAATGCCATTATTTTATATTTTAAAACAGAATTAGGTTCTAAAGCACAACTCTTGTTTCCCTTTCCATTCTTCATTGTAAAGACAATGCAAGACTTTTCTTATCTTGCTCAGCAAATCTGCATCGGAGAGAGGGAAGGAGTCCCTCGTTCGTTTCTTCTCCCCCTAGTTATAGCTTCTTCCCCTGCCCCTTTCAACATAATTTTCTGGATGATAACATCAAAATACACTAGGAAAACTCACAGAAAACTCAAGCTTCTCTCTTGATGACCATTTCCAAAACAGAGATGAAATAAATGTACAATAGATGCAATAGTTGAAAGTTGATCCTCTTTTCTTTATTGAAAATGACATTCCAAGATTTTATCTTAAAAACTAGATTATTTATAATAAAAACCCCACAAGTAATATGTATTTTGAAGTGTGGTCTCCTCTGCTGCCCATGCAAACCCTGCTGCAGGGTGGCGTCCGGGGGTGGGTGGTTAGGAAATGTGGGAGGATTTCTACGTACTTGTGACATCGTGCACTACTGACTCTGTATAAATGCAGACAAGCATCCAGCCTCCTTTTGCCCAATATTTTTCATAGGAGCATCTCTCATCTCATTCCACTTTCAGGTCACTGGCCTTGCCTAAGCACCTGCCAGTCCCACCATCAACATCACCTCATCCCTGCTCAGTTAACCTTTGTGAAGCCCTGTCCTGACTACAGGCTTAGACGCTCTATACCATTGGCCTCTTCATTCACCCAGCACACATGTACTGAATGGCCGCTCTATCCCAGGCACTGATCTCACTTTTTTATTTCTGTGCAATGCCTCCATCACTGCTTCTTATAGCACAACCACTTCAGGAACTGGTCCAAAGTTACACAACCAAGAATAGGCAGAGAAAGGATCCAAAGCAAAACGGAAGCTTTGAACCAGCTGGAGACACCAGCTCTGAGGTTTATCGCATTTACGATACGAAGGTTTTTCCTCTCTCGTGGTGTTCTTTCATCTCTGCATCTAGTAAGTTTCCCAAAAGATAAGTAAATAAAAAAATAAGATAAATTATCTTAAGCCAGCAGATATTCTAAAAGAGAAGTCATTAATGCAGATGAAATGCTTATAAAATCTGACACATAGTCATCTTTGTATTTATATCTACATGAGTTTTTTCCTGCTTTGCCAATGTATTTTACCCATTGGTCATTACAAAGATCAGAGCAACGGTCTTACCCAGGAAAACCCATTTTAGAAAGAAGTGTTAATTTGGAGAACACATCTCCCAAAAGCAAGTAACAGGCCTCTTCCCGGCTCCCCCCGTGCCCCCACCACCAGGAGCAGGTGAGGACTAAGACAGTAGGGGAAACAACTGAATACTCATTCTCACAAGGGCTGCCATCAAAATTCTCTCACTTTCACAGTCCACACTAACAGTTTAAAAGGTGAAAGTGTTCCAAAGCTGCAGACACAATAAGGTGTTGTCTGCAAAGGAAGGATTCGGAACTCTGCCCACAAAGCGGGAATTAATGAAAATCGGAGTATGTACTTTCAAGCACACAGAAGAACTTGGCAGAGGTGAGAAGCATTCTCTGTCCCCCGTTAAACGTTATCGCCACCACCTCCCTTTCTGATCATTTGTAGGGAAACATCTCCTGCTAACAAGCACACTCTGCTCTCAGAGAGGGATCTGTGTCCTCGGGACACTGTAAATGTGATGGTGAAATCAAGACATTCAGTCCACGAGAGGTTCACATGAGAACATAAAACCCTGCTCAGCTTCCTCGGCTTTACCAGCACAGATGCCTCACCGTCTTATCCAGGTGTTGACATGAGGCCAGAGCAACTCAGACGAAGAGTGCCACCAGGAGGCCCCACCACCCAGGTCCCCTCTCCTGGCATCCTTTCCACCGCTCAAGCATTTAACCAGCTCAGCTCATGCATGTCCATCCCACCAGATCTCCCCCACAGCATCGCTTCTGCTCGGGGAGCAGAGAAATTGCAGAGGTTGTTGATCTTTGCTGAGGGCTGTAGATCCTTAAACTTGCTTAACCTAGCAAGACCAAAGCCATGTACAGCATCTCCAGCTGGCTTGCCTCCATTCTTCCTGACTCCAACTTGCCCCAGCAGCCAGAAACCCCTCAACCCCTGTTGACAGAACAAGGTTATTTCCTCTCCATAAAGCATGAAGCATCAAGAAATTGATTCTAATTTCGCTAACTAGAATAGTGTAGAGGCATTGTCAACTGGTGTATCTCATAAACATAACGAATGGCAAGAGGATATGTTTGTTATACTGCTAGGTCAATTGGCTGCTCAAATATGCTTGGGCAACTGTGCCCAGAACACCAAAGAAACGTGTAAAATAGGTGATTTTATTTAAACTGTCCTCAGACAAACAAGAAAATTCCTTTTGTAAAATGCCTTCAGACATTTGATTGTCTGTTTCAGCACACTACTCAAACCATCGTGCTACAGGAGAGAGACAGGGCCCAGGGGCTGAGACCCGCCCCTGGAGCGACTCACTTCCAGGAGTGCGAGCTTGTAGGCAGCCTGTTGTCTACAGGACAGTGTCTCCATATTTTGCTTTAGGCTTTCTTCTCCCCTTCTCTAGTACCCTAGCATAGGTACCTTTGTTTCTGATCTGAATTAGAACCACACACACCTAAAAGGTAAAGAAGGTGGAGGGAGAGAGGTACAACCTTCTTCCTTGGGGCAGCTGTGTCTTTATTCTAGTTGGGAGAAGAACAATCTGGGAAGAGGCATTATAGTAGAGAAATTGCTGACTGACCAGTGAGTCATCAGAGAACTCTCCTCCTGTGGCCATGACCCCAGGGCTAGGAGAGCCTGCAAAGATGCTGGATGGCAGATGGACCTGAAGCAAGTGAAGGATGGGCCTAAAGACATCTGGCCACCCCCAAAAATTCAGGAACCCTCTTATCAAATTCTAGGAATAAAGCCAAGCTTAATTAAACTTGATTCATGATGAGAAATTGGTTTTTAGACCTTTTTTTTAGAACAGACTGCAGAATTCATCGGGTAGATGAGCTTTATAATGTTAATATTATTCAGGTTCAACAAAACTCTACCAAAATACAGACCTAACATAGAATCTGTTTGTGAATGGCGACGCCATCTTCCTCTTTTATATTCCAGATCTTATTCACAAATTCGCACATTTTAGGAATCAAAATTTTCACAGGTTGAGTCCATAACCATAAACATTTAAAATGATGTTAAATTTCAAATCTAGTCACCTCCTACTCAAATTCATTATTCCGACTGCTTTACTTTGATAGTGATACCTACTAGGGGTTCCAGTTTTGTTCATTTCCTCATGAAAACATAATGAGGTTCTGATGCAAAATAATACAATATTTTGTGTACAAATAGCATTGTGTTTCTTTTTAGGGAAAATAAATAAGTTATCTTTCACTAAAAAAAACACTTTTCATTTTGAAATATTCATAGATTCCCAGGAAATTGCAAAGATAGGACATCTAAACATTAACTATAATATCAAAACCAGGAGGATGAAGGGGCAGAATGAGTATGTCTCCTTCTGTACCCCATCACATGTGCAGGGCTGGGTAAGCACCACTGCAAGGGAGATACAGGGCTACTGTATCGAGAGAGAGAAAGATCTTTGTGGTTTCACATTCTTCCTCCCCACTTCACCATTCCTAGTCCCTGAAAATTGCTAATCTGTTCCCCACCTCTATAATTTTGCCATTTCTACAATGTTATACAATTGGAGTTATATAGCAAATGACCTTTTGAGATTGGCTTTATCTTTTAAAAAATGTTCCACAGAGGCAGAGTTACTTCCAGATGTGTGTAATAGAGCTCATCCTAGCTGATGTGGCTCAGTGGATTGAGTGCTAGCCTATGAACCAAAGGGTTGCTGGTTCAATTCCCAGTCAGGGCACATGCCTGGGTTGCGGATCAGGTCCTCAGTAGGGGGTGAGTGAGAAGCAAACACACACTGATGTTTCTCCCTCTCTTTCTCCTTCCTTTCCCCTCTCTCTAAAAATAAATAAAATATTATTTAAAAAGAACTTAATATTTGACTGTGTTTTGGACATTATGAATTCATAAAGCCACTAGTGAAACTGATTTTTTCAACGGCTAGCAAAACTCCTGTTATCCGGATGTATTTTTGTCTTCCTCTATCTTTATTGTGAATTATTTAAAACAGCATACTCCAATTCGAATACGGCCCATGTTTTCAATAAAGTTTACCAAGAATAACATGCTCAATGTACCAATTTCCTTTTAATAGAAATATCTCCATAAAGTTATAGTATCACTGAAGTATGAAGCTAAACACAGGAATATTTCTTAAGGCTTATTTTATCCTAGGAGAAATTAATCTTTGCACAAAAATATCATGCAAATATTTATCTGCAAAAAATTCTAAGCATGTCTCTAGAAAACCACATTTATAAACAAACTGGTTGAGCTGCTTAAAAAGACTCTCCACTAAACTGGTGGTTCTTTCCTCTCATTTTCATTCCTTTCATAGAAATGTATTGTGTATGAAAGACCTACATGATTTTTCACTGGGTAAGGAAATTCCAATTTTAGAAAATAAAGTTGTGTGACAGTATTACTACAACTTATTGAGACCAGTTCTTCTAAGAGCTAAGGTACCTCCTACAGGGATGGATTTTTTAGAAAATGAATGGAGCAAACAGGGAAAGAAGGAAGTTCAGACCACAGGATCTGAGAGCCACAGCTTCACCTCCGCCCTTTCTGAAGGCCTGGGGACACTGTCAGGTCTTGGATTTTGTAAGACTGGCTTCTCCGCCTCCCAGTCTTCTCCAAGGCAATTCCAGGTAAAACGCAGAAGCACGCCCTGCGTGTCTGAGACTACCCACGCCACTTTGCTTTGGCTCCACTCTAATCTCCACTCATTCAACAACCTTGTAAAAATTGTAACAGCTACCCATACCCAACCAGTTTATATATGGCCTGGCTACAAAGTTCTTTTGGTTTTGTCTGTAGCTCTAGTAGTGCTCAGTTATCTTGAACTTCATTTGAGACAATTTTGTTAGGTTGTATCGTGACAGCTATCCTGTCAGCATGCATTTAAAAAAAAAACAAAAAACATCGAGCCCTGGCTGGTGCAGCTCAGTGGATTGAGCGCGGGCCTGCCAACCAGAGGATCGCAGTTCGATTCCCAGTCAGGGCACATGCCTGGGTTGCAGGCCAGTACCCAGCAGGGGCCAGTTCCCAGCAGGGGATGCACGAGAAGCAACCATACATTGATGTTTCTCTTCCTCTCTCCTTCCCTTCCCCTCTAAAGATAAATAAATAAAATATTAAAAAAAACATCAAAATTGGTGAATTTTTGTATAGCCATTTTAATACTAAAGATGGAAGAAAATAAGCAACATCTTTGGCATATTATGCTTTATTATTTCAAGAAAGGCAAAAATGCAACTGAAACACACACGCACAAAAAAGGTATGTGCAGTATATGAAGAAGGTGCCATGACTGACCAAATAAGTCAAAAGTGCTTTGCGAAATTTTGTGCCAGAGATTTCTCATTGGGAAATGCTCCACAGTTGGGTAGACCAGTTGAGATCAAAGACCAATTTGATCTCAATCAGTTGAGAGGCTGATTGAGATCAAATTGAGACATTAATTGAGAACAATCAACATTATACCATGTAGGAGATAGCCAACATACTCAAAATACCCAAATCAGTAATGTTATTGGTGAAAACTGAAATTGTGTCTTTTATTTTTGGCTAACCCAATACAAAGACAAATTTGTACGTTTGTACATGTTAAGCTGCTGTATTTTAACAGTGCTGTCCTTTGATGTCATGCGACTGATGTCTCCAATAAATAGAGCAAATATTTCTGTAATAATTATCTGAGGAAGAGGAACATTTTTTACCAAAAACTGGACCTTGGTAAACAAACCTTCAGTTAATTCATTATTTTATTCAGTGACTATTTATTGGGTGCTTACTACACACCCAGCAGTGTTCTCTAGCCTGAACCACTGCCCAAACGAGAGACTTCGGGGCCTGGGGTGGGGGGGCAAATTTTTTCCTTTACCCTCGCAGGGTTTTTCTGGCTGGGCCTGAGAAGTAAATTGACTTAAGACAGATGAACAGGGGAAGAGCATACTGTATTATTTAACACAACTTTTATGGGACACAGGAGCCTTCATAAGGAATGACGACCCAAAGAAATGGCAAAACCTATTTGCTTTTTTATATTAGGTTGAACAAAGAAAGGCATTTGTGGAAAGTGACTAAACTATGTAGGGGAACTAAAGAAAGAAGAATTATTTTAAGTCTCAAGTCTTAAATTCTCTGAAGTCTCAACTTCTCATCCTTGATGATAAGAATGTTATTTTCCTTCTAGTATAGGAAAGACATCTTGCATATAGGAATTTCATGTCCTACTTTGAAGAAAGAAAAAGAAAGTCAGATGTGTGTGTGTGTGTGTGTGTTTACTGTTTAACGGTTCTGATAAAATTTAAGTTCAAAGTGTCTTTAAGTTCAAGTGCCTTTAAAGCAAAGTGGTCAATGCTCCAGAGAGGAACATTTTGGACTGACCTGTTCTGAACTACTCCAAGGTCACATATCCAGCACCTGCGCAGTGTTTCCATTTAGATATCTAAAGGGCACACCCAGTTTAATGTGTCCACAACTAAAAGCCTCAGCTTCTGAGGCCCTAACATTGTTCCACTCACTGCTCCCCCATGTCAGCTGACGGCAACTCTGCATTTCCATGTGCTCAACCCAAAAGACCTGATTCATCCTTTCTTCCTCACACTCCATATTCAATCCATCAGGAAATGCTGTGGGCTCTACCTTTAGAATGTATCCAGAGTCTGGTCCCTTTCCACCACCCCCACCACCAGTCTCCCTGGCAGAATCCACAAGTGTCACAACCGCAATATTGCAATGCCCTCCACACCAGTTCTTCAGATGTTATCTTGCTCCCCTACAGTCTGTTCTCAGCACAAGAACCCAAATGGTTCTGATAAAATTTAAGTTCAAACCATGCCACACCTCTGCTCAAAACCCCAGTGACTGCATTTTACTCAGGGAAAGTTCTTACTGTGGCCTCTGAGGTTCCCATGACCACTTGCTCCCTGTTACCTGTCGGGCATCACCCCACGTCCCCTCCAACACACTGCATGCTTCTTCCAACAGCTGAGCATGCTTCCAACTTAACTCTAAGTGCTGGTTCTTCCCTCTGCCTGAAGATTTATCCCCCTTCCCCCAAATATTCACCTGACCAATTTTTATAACTTTTTCAAATCTTGTCTCAGATTTCGCCTGCAAACACAGCCCACCCCAAACACACAAACTCCCACACTCCCTACTGGGACTTCCAACTTCTCTTAACCTATTCTATCTTTTCCCCATGACACTTATTCCAATCGAACCAAATTTATTTTGTCTTGTTATTGTCTTTGTTGCTCGATGACAGTGTTTTGTTTTTGTCTCTTTCCTGATGTGTCCCAAGCATCTGGCATAGGGTGGGTGCTTAAGGAACAATTAATTATTCATTGAAGGAATGCGAGCAAAGCAGATGTGAGCCCTGCTGACAAGATTATAATCAACAGGAGCGGTAACTCATCTCTCCAGGCTTCCTTGTGTGGTCAGGACCTCGACAAGTCCATCCGGGTAGGTCTGAGGGTGCCCCTTGTGGGGCACATTCTGATTTTGAATTTTATGTAAAGATAGCTACTCTGTAGGCATTTGTGCACACACTGATATAGAGTTAATTCAACACATACTTGTTAAGTATCTACTCTGCATAAACTATCACTTATCTGTGAAGTTTGTCTCATTGCCCAGGGAACCCTTGAAACTCTCCAAATTTAAAATGTTAAAATTATGTTGATCCCACCCCAAGTAAGCTTCTGACACCTTCCAGCTCTAATTTTATTCAAATGCAACAATGTCTGGCAGTAAAGAGCGACTGTTTTCAATTGGCTTTCCACATGGTGCAACGGTACCTTCGAAGCTCGATCACCAAAATCTCACCCTTAGGAAACTGTAAAAGGCATGAGAAAATTTCAGCCCCAAGGCAAAATCATTAATTAATTTAAATGCCAAACAAATTTGCTGGGAAACATAAACTTTTACCTTCAGGTCTTGTTTTCCTTCTAAAGAGAAGAGTACACATAGTTCATTTTTCTGAAAGGCCATTTCCATTTTGTTTCACAGAATAAAGCTGGGCTAATTGAGCCTGAAAGTCAAAAATGTTACCAAAATGGGTAAGATGAGGCCCATCCCAATTAGCAATTTATTTGGTTGATATCACAGCTTAAAAATGTGAGAAGCAGAACATCCCTGAGTGAATGCACACCCTCCAAGGCCATTTCATAGTATTACGGAGCACAGAGATAAAGCTAAACAACCCCTCCCTTCCCCCCATCCTCAAATGTGTGCATTAATAAGACGGACCTTTGCAGAGTAAAGATGAGTCATTTCTAATTAAACTAAAGCCAGATTCTCAGTTTCTGGAAAAAGAACCGAACCAAACAGCTTTTTTTGTTGGCTGGAATTACGGTACTTTAAATTAATTTAGAAAACGTCAGAAAAATAAATAAATTCATTTCCCTTCTTGCATGTACTTTTCCAGTTCCCTTCAAAAACAAAATGTTCATTTGAGGCCATGACAGCCAAAATAGAAATGTCTTTGGCATAAACTCAGCTTTGTAGCCTGCAGGCAAAATATAAAATTGTTAAATTGGAGTGGACCAGAAAATGGATGATAAAACTTGTCCATGAAACTTCTACTAATAACAACATTTGTCACATGACACATACTGTAAGTAATAACACATGACCAGACAGATGTGTTACTGTCCCGAACGGCAGGTTTTGGTGCCTGTAAAGCAGTAGGCCAAGTTTACCCAGCCCTGCGGTCATGGCCGCCTATGAAACTGATAAGGGTGAAAATGCCCTTCTTACTCGAAGAAATAGTTGGGAAGAGAGTTCTCTGGTGTTTCGGGCTCAGGGAGTCTCGCGTTAAGTTTCAGGTGGTTGTGTTATTCGACATGACCAAACACAAATTTCAGTTATTTTCTGCTTTGGCAGTATTATTTCCTAAGAGTTAGGCCATTTACGTATTTTGCCTCTGTTTCTCTTTCACTCAATAGTCAGAAAGAGAGAAAAGTGACTTGGAAATAGGCGAGACAGCTGGTAGCTGAAGGAAGCTTGTCCATGGGTAGTCGAGGTACTAAAAGTCCCTGCTTTATTCTGGCTTTGCTTTGCCGTATTCTGCTGAATCTGAGACACCACTGGTTGTGAGATTCTCCATCTCATGCACCAATAGGAAAAAGAACATACACTTCCAGCCAGTCTGTGACCCAGCACTGCGTAGTAGTCCTGCCGGAAGCCTGGGTGGGCCGCACAGCCTTCTTTGCCTGAAAACGTCTTTTATCTATTCCCAATTATTTGGCATTTCCTCTTGCCTTCTGCTGCAGTGCTTGGCCTGTAATAGGAATTCTTTTGCTTTATCTCAGTAACAAACTATAACAAAGCCTCACGGACCCGTAGGATTTTCGCTTCGTGGGGAGAGCATTTTCCCTTGAAGGAAGAACATTTGCTTCACTGGTTGTCACAGTCTTGGCCAGCTGCTGTCTGTCTGCGTGCAGAGCCGCTTTTCATCTCAAAGTGCTTGTGAGCCTCTTGTCAAAAACTTCTGAAATAGGGGTTATGCTCAACATTCACCTTTCCAACACGGCGCCTACACTCAGCCAACGTCACCACAGCATGGGGGCGGTGACCTCTTCTCCACGGCTCACGTAGGTGCGCCTGGCTGACAGCACCTCGGCAGTGTTTCTCAGTCTTCGACAGGCTGGGCTACGAGGGGGAAACGTGCGCCTCAGGAGCAGCAGAGTGCACGCATTCTCTGGTCACCGACTGTTCAGGGGTAGATGGCAAACTCAAATGTCCGTAGGGCCAATTAAATCACGGACATTAAGTGCCGCTCTCTCCACATAAGAAACACGTGCCCTCTGTACCTATAGTTCCTCCCACTTTTTATAGAGATGTGGACATAAATAACTATTGGACACCGTGAGGAAAGCAGCAGGCTGCACAACCAGGAACGGCGCAAACTAAGAACGCGTGTCCTATCTAAAGAAGGCAGATGTTACCATGTCAGGAAGACTTGAGATTTTGGACACAGCCCTGGCTGGGGTGGTTCAGTAGACTGAGTGCCGGCCTGCGAACCAAAGGGTCTCTGGTTTGATTCCCAGTCAGGGCACATGCCTGGGTTGCAGGCCAGGTCCCCAGTTGGAAGCACGTGAGAGGCACCCACACATTGATGTTTCTCTCCCTCTCTTTCTTCCTCCCTTTCCCACTCTCTGAAAATAAATAAATAAAGTCTATTAAAAATTTCTACTTAAAAAAATATTGGACATAGCTGTAGTGTCCAATCTCCTGATTTTTAAAGAGAAGTTGCGAATCTCAATTTTTTATGTGAAATCTCTTCATGTATAAGTTTTGGCAACTGATTAAAAAATTTCAAAATACCATGCATGCCGCACAAAGCAATCTGTGTGCTACATTTGGTTCACAGCTCAGCAATTCATGGTGTGCATGCAAGATACACCTAACATAGGTCAGCCATGTTACAAACAGGGCCGTTTGTTTGTTTACAAACAGCAAACACAAAATGAGTGGAAAGGTGACCCTATCACCATAATATTTTTGCCCATAAAGTATCAGGACACATTAGATTCCCGTAGAAAACTGAACAGGAACTTCTTTCAGCCAGTTCACTTTGAATATTTGTTAACAATTACTCCATGTAATTATAAGAAAGATTTCAAGTTTTGAAGCTAGGAGCAGGCATTTTTTCACAAAATAAAAATGATTGGTTTTTTGAGCCCAACTACTCATTTAGAAATGAGAATCACCACGCCGGGCCCTGGTCCTGCTCAGGGCTCCTGCTCCTCCAAGCGCAGGGCCGCCTTGCTGAACCCAAGTGCTGTTCCAAGTCTCCCTGCTCTGCTGTATTTTATTATTCTTATTTTTCATCTCAGAGAAAGGATATGGGAGAATAAAGAATGGTGACTCTAACCATGGCTCAGCTCAATACAGTCATCTCACCCTGGCCAGTATAGCTCAGTGGATTGAGCATGGGCTGTGAAACAAAGGGTCATGGGTTCAATTCCCAGTCAGGGCACATGCCTGGGTTGTGGGCCAGGTCCCCCAGTAGGGGGCACATGAGAGGCAACCACACATTGATATTTCTCTCCTTCTCTTTCCCTCTCTCTAAACATGAATAAATAAAATCTTCAAAAAAAAAAAAAACCATTAATCTCTGGTTTGAAGGCTTGAAGTCAGCCAAGATGTTGAATCCTAAATGTACCTGCTCTCATAATGGAATTCAAGGCCATAGGTACTTCATTTTCTGGGACTCAATTTTCTCAAATGAGAAATTTTGTCAAATGAGCAGGCAACTTAAGTATTTTTGCATTTGTGTTTTGAGCAACTTTAAGGACTCAGACACTGTGCTTAAGGAGAAGGGTCTGGTTTTATACGATTAGCCTGTAGTCCTAAAGGTAAGGCTTTCATTTAATAGGAAACTATAATGCCTGAAAAACATGCAGTGCTGGGAAAACACGGGCTTGGTGATATAAGTGATCTGCAATGGGGTCTTTCCAGCCCTAATGATTAGATTGTAAAACTTCCCCAACGTATGCGCACCTTTTAATATTGTTCTTACAAAGTCAAACACAAAGACGTTTTCAGATTCAATAATAACTCCAGCTTTTAGGCAACATGAATCAATAAGAAAATTCTGCTAAGGCTGAGTATGCAAAGATACAACTGGCTTTGATTTTTCTCTTTGAAATGAAGCTTTTTTCTTTTTAGATTTTGCAAAAGACACCAGAGATAAGCACGAGTCTAGAAAAGGCAGCTTACACTAGGAAAAATGAGACCTTGCATCTATTCACTGTTGATTACGTTCTCCCTGATCAAGTCTGTACACAGAGGAGCCCCCCTTTTGTGTGATGGGGTATGTGCCAAGACCCCCAGTGGATGTCTGAAACCTCAGAGTCCCGAACCAGATAGATACTATGGTTTTTCCTGTATGTACATAGCCATAATAAAGTTTAATTTATTAGTTTAACACAGTAAGAGATCAACAGGAATAGCTAATAGTAGCCCTGGATGGTGTGGCTCAGTGGATTGAGTGCCAACCTGGGAACCAAAAAGTTGCGGGTTTGATTCCCAGTCAGGGCACATGCCTGGGTTCCGGGCCAGGTCCCCAGTAGGGGATACGTAAGAAGCAACCACACACCGATGTTTCTCTCCCTCTTTCTCCCTCCCTTCCCCTCTTTCTAAAAATAAATATTTTAAAAGAATAATAATAAAACAGAGCAATTTTTGCAATATGCTGTAATAAAAGTTATGGGAATATGGTCTGCCTTAAAGCATCTCATGGTACTGCACTCACCTTTGTACTTGAAGGAAGCTCTTTAGGGCCAGATTTCCGGCCTCAGCGCTCTCACCCTTTGGGGCCATTAGCAAGTAAAACAAGGGCCGCATGAACACAGGCACCTCCAGGCAGCAACAGTCGGTCTAATAGCCAACATGGCTCCTAAGTGCCTAATTGTCAGGGAGCCTCCACAGCATGGAGACACTGGGCCAAGCGGTGACTTGCCTCCTGAGGGGGATGAAGCAGCTGTCACGAGACTTTATCACATGACTCAGAACTGGACTCGAGTTCAAATGCATGAATTGTTTATTTCCAGAGTTTTCCATTTACTATTTTCAAACCATGGTTGACTGACAGCCGGATAAGGGGGGATTTCTGTACAAGTGAAGAGGAGTCTGAAGACGTTTGGGGCATATAAACCATAAAGACTCCAGACCGTGTTTTCCAGGAAATGCGGGCACCGAGGTTAAAACAAACTTCACTGTACAGACCAGGCAGAAATCTAACTGCCCTTTAAACACACTCAGTGATTCCCACCCCTTCTGCCTGTGTCTGTGAGGACCCCTGAACCTGTTCGTCCACATCTCTTTAAGTCCACATCAGAGCCATCCACACACCTCGCTGAACTGTGATTCCATTTCCAGTCTCTTGTGTTCTCCCAACTCATTCTCTTTTGTATCCCACAGTTTCGTGCACAAATACATAAGTAGGTAGTGAGGACATCAGTGGAAGCATTACGTATATTAATGTAATAACTTTTGTATCTGTGGGCAAGAACACTACGACTATGTGTGGAATGTAATATGAGTTCAGAAGCACTTTGAGAAAAAAATGAAAACAGCCCAACTGATTGTAGGAGACTAGACTGTATGGAGAAAACAATACCTACATTGCATCGGTGAGTGGAGACAGGCTGTGGTGTATGATGCTACAAGTTTAACGATATCTCTAAAGAAAAATACAGAAAGAGAAGGAAAAATTTCACAATAATGTGTAGGGTTATTGAATTCAGAATAGCATTATTCTCCACTTTTTGAAATGTTGACAATGAGTTTTATATTACTTTTATAATGAAAAAACTAATGAGAACCATGCTTTGAGTTTCTGTGCTCAAAGAAATGAGGAATACCAGCGGAATTTTGTTATAACATGAATCCGAGGTTCACATAATTGCCATTTTTTACAGGAATCCACTTTATAGCAAACGCTCTATTTTGGACTAAAAGTTGACAGCCTTTTCTGCAGGCTTCATCATGGGCCTTTTAATAAATTCCATTCCAAGGAGAACAGTGTTGTAGCAACAGGCCTGTGTCCTGCTACCAAAGGAAATTTCATAAGCAAACTGAACGAATTTGTTTCCTACTATATATTTATCTCAATTAGGAGCCCAGAAAGTAGAAAAAAAACTTGGTAATTATCTTACTGGCCTCTAAATACCTTCATGTTTTAAGCCATGGGTCAATTTAGGTATTGAAAGACCCAATCTAGTCAAAGCCACAAAGTCTACTGACCACCTGAGGAAAACCCCACCGTTCATCCTCTGGCAAGTGACTGACCTAGATTTGGGCCGCAAGGCACTACAGAGTGTTTCCAGGGATGGGGGCGGGGCATCCACTCCCAACCCGGCTTTAAAGCTATGAGTGTGTTAAGGGAGTATGCTGTTCTGAAGACAGCAAGAGAGGGTGGAATTCTTCATCTTTCTTTTTTTCCCAGAAGGACCTGGCTACTTCCAAAGACTTGCCTAAAGAAATGTGCCTAAAATAACACATTCCACCTCCATACAGCTACAGTTTAAAATATTCACAAATCATTCCAAACTCCTTTTCTTACCTCAATTCTGTTACTGCCTCAGTCACCAAAAAAATGCCCGATTGGTGAATATAAAGTTACAGTTGAATGTCTCCCACTGCTCTTTGCTATGTGACATAGTCCCACACAATCAGACATATTCACAACTGTGCTGTGGTTTTCCTGCAAACAACTTTATCTTCTTGCTGAAAACAACAGCCTTTTCCAAACCCTCCCCTTTCTCCTACATTTTCCCGCCCAAGATGCAGGTGCGAGGGTCAGGACCACAGCAGCCATGTTGCAAGTAGGAGGGCATAGCCAAGAGAAAATGCAGAAGCCTTGGAACTAACGTTGTTAAGGCGCTGAAATAAAACTGGAACCCACCCACCTCCAGACTGACTTTATTCATGTCAATGTGGTTGGGTTTTTCTGGAAATACAATAAGGGCAGTTTTATCTAGTATGGCCCATCTATAGCCAACTGCAGCATGGTGTGTTCCTTCTTTTTTCCCTTTGTTCTACTTTGTTCTACTCTCTCAAAAGAGGCTGAGGGCAAAGAATAGAGAGACTTTATGATCAAATATACTTGGAAAACACTGAACACTCTGTTCCCCTTCTGGGGTGTCACAGTACACATGAAACTACTGCAGACTTTGAAAAGAACAAATATAGAAGAAAAACTGAAACAACATTCAGATGCTTCTCAATCTTATTCACCACTGAACTGATTTTTCAAGCAACCCCTTTATTTACTGTACTCCTCTGAGAATTAAGGTTCTGAGGGCCATATGTGGGAAGTACTAAACTATATTTATCCATAATTATTTTCATAATTGTTGTCTTACATTTTCTTATTTTCAAATGACCCATATGTTCTGGAAAATGTTAGAGAAATTCCAGAGAACTCAGATCAACACACATTCTGATTGATACCAAAGGCAGGCAGGCAGGCAGGAAAACCAGGGGTTACCCTGGCTGGCTACAAATTCCCCACTTCCTTTGACTGGAAGATGCAGCCCCAGATCCCGGCAGCTATGGTAACCTCCACATGCCTTTCTGCACATGCAGATATCGCCTTCCAGACTCAACGCGAGACCTGACACCCTGCTACTGCTGTCTGTAGCGACAATCGCCATGAGTCCATGCAACAGGCAATCCTTGCTACTCTATGATACATGTGGATCACCCCGTGTTCTTAAAACCCTTTTCACCTTTCATGCCAAACTCGATTCCCCTTTGGGGCTGCTCTGTTCTCTCCACACGGGCATTTGATGTGCCGCCAACGAACCACAGGCCGCACTCACCACCCCCAGTGTCCTTTTCCAGATTACTTCCGCTGGGCCATGAACCCAACGGTGGCCATCAGGGTGTGTGTATTTTTCCCTTTTCTCTCTTCACATTGTCCCAACTTTCGAGCCAGAATAACTGAAGCGCTGGGTTCTTGTTGGGATTCGCAACTCCGTGCAGCCTTACAGAGTCTAGGCATTTTGCCAGAAATCTAAACTCTGTTGAACTATGTTAAAAGGTTAAGCATTTCACAGAGTTTAGGTTCCCCTGCCCCCACTGCACTCCCAGATTCTGCCTGGTTTTTTAAATGTCAGCTTTATCGAGAAATGGAATAACTAATAACGTGCTGGATGGGACACTTCCAGCCATCACCATGTCACCATAGCAGAGCAAGAAAACCCCAAACAAGTGCTTACATACGACTCTCTCCTTCACTAGAAGAGCTGAGGCCAAACAGTCAATTTAGACCGTTTTAAGACAAAATGCTAAAAGCTTTCCATAAAAATAAAATGTTTAAAATAAAGCTCTTACTCATAGCTCATAATAACTTCTATTTTAACGGAAAGGCTTTCCTAAAATGAACATCCATGAATAAAAGGCAAACCATAGCCTCCCCAGTCTGGAGGGAAACAGGAAACACTGGCTCCCAGGCCCTTCATTGTGAAAGCCTCCTCGTGGTTATTTCCTGGAACCCAGGGCATCTGTTTCCTCATGGCCATGATGCTGTGAGGTTCTCCAGCCCACAGGGATATTGAAGGGAAAGGAAGTGAAAAATCTTGAATTTGTCCTTCATTCACGCAGCTCCCCATCTGAGGGTAAATGCTGTTGGCATATCTGCAAAAACGTTTCCCCAGTTTGCTGCTCTCTCTTACCCCCACTACCCTCCAGTCCCAGCGACCATTCTGTCACCTGGACCCCCAGGGTGGCCCACTCCTTGGCCTCCCTTCTTCCTCTCCATGTCCATTCTCCCCAGGGAGCAGCCCGGCCACTGGGTCTGCAGAGCCTCAGAATAAGCCTCAGAATAAGCCTCACACAAGCTTCTTATCCTGCTTTATAGGGCCCTGCTTAAATCTCTCCTCACTTTAAACCACCTCCTCCTTCGCCACCACATTCCTGCCACTTGGGACCTTCCTCCTCTCCTGCAAACACACCAGGTTTATAACCTGGGCCCCATGGGGCCATGCCCCCCACCCACCTCATTCTGTGTATGGCTGGCTCCTCCCTGTCGTCAATTTTCAGCTTAAGTGTCACCTGTGTAGGACAGCCTTCTGCAGCCACAGTCTAAAAGCCCGGCTCCCCAAACGCTCAGGTTTTCCTCCCGCAGAATAACTACACTACACAGCACCTTCCCCATCTGGTATTTTCTCTGTTCCACCTTCGGATTTCCTCTACTGGTCAAGAGCAGGAATTTTCTCCTCCACCGATGCATCTCCAGCACCCACAACAGTGCCTAAAACTCAGGAAGATCAAACTTAAGTCTGTCTTGAACGAATGCCCGAGCAGGACAAGAACTGAGAATGGGCGCTTCCTCCAGCTCCTGTGGCCCAGCCATGGGAAGATGTAACAATACCAGTCAGCGGGGACTTTTGGGTAAGAGCGTGTCGGGGGCTGGGCATCCTGTCAGATGTCTTGGGATGTGCCATGAGCCTCTGAGAACTAACCCACGGAAAATACAGATACTGACATAAAGAGAGAGAGCTGTTTGTCTTCACTTGCGGGGACATGAACTGCTCCAGGTGGCTGTTTGTGTCTTTAACATGTTCAATATAGTTTAAGCTGCTGCGGGTCAAGGAAATATCATGATAGAAAATTTCCCTAAATACAGAGTACATCTTTTTTACTTGCTGTATCAAGGTAAATCACCAAAGGCGTCCTGGTAGACAGTCACCACTTCATAAGCAATTTACAAATATAGTCAAGCAACAGGACTCCTTGCTGCTCAGCAAACAGCCAGCTTAGGTGACTCACATCCATAGGCTGAGAGCTGCATCTGTGATCAAAGATCAGAGCCAAAGACGATCACTGGAAAAGTGCTTAACAAATCTTTGGCTTCAAAGCTGGGTTTCATGTGGAGCCAGAATTAACAAGGGGAAGCATGACCAGAATGGAATGCAAGGGTTGAGCTCTGTGGACACGTCCCTGGGGCTGTGACCTGCTTTGGGTTGGCAGCCCTGGGAGCTGGGCTTGTTTCGGCTTAGGCGGCTTTGCTCTCATGGCCAGTCAATGGGATAGGAAGGAAACGGGAGAGGAGCCTGGGCGAAGAAGCACACCGGCGTATACAGTGAAGGTAAGAGGAAAGGTAAGGATCACGGTAAGGTCGCTTCTGGGAGAACACAGATAATAGCAAATTTATTGATAAGGATGAAAGCAAGGAAGTCGACTGGCCCTAATGTCATGAATTCCAATTCTGGGTCTGTACCCAAAGGAAATGGAAACGGGATATCAAAGAGCTATCTGCACACCCATGTTCTCTGAGACACTACTCACATCAGCCAAGATACCGAAACGACCTAAGTGCCCACAAGGGGTGAATGGGTAAAGACGATGTGGTATCTACACAACAGTGGAATATTATGCAGCCATGAGAAAGAAGGAAATCTTGTCATTTGTGACAACATGGATGGACCTTGAAGGTATTATGCTAAGTGACATGACTTAGACACAAAAAGACAAATACTGTACAATGTCACGGATATGTGGAATATAAAAAAGCCAAATTCATAAAAGGAAGGAGTAGAAAGGAGGTTATTAGGAGCTGGGGACTGGGCAAATCGGAGAGATGCTGTTTAAGGACACAGACCAGTGAACATAGTCAACAATGTTGTATTACAATTATTGAACTTGGTAAGAGACTAGATCTTAATTATTCCTGCCTTCAAAAAAAAGATAATTATGTGACATGATAGAGGTGCCATCACCACAATGGGAGTCCTATTACAGTACATAAATTATCAAATCAACATGCTGTACATCCTAAACTTACACAATGTCTCATGTCAAATATATTTTAATAAAAATAAATAGAGATCACAGGAGGCAAGTAGGCAGACCAGGTAGAAGCTGAATCCGATAATATTAGTATCTGGCAGAAAGCTTCTCATAAAAATGTCACAATACAAAAGGACTGCAATTTCTTTTGAAGAACAACACAAAAGGAAACCTTATAGACCTGAGTCAAAGAGCCCTTACTCTCTTTGGTGTGTTTAAGCATATATTGGGCTATACTTTGTGCCAGGTTATGCATCCAGCAATGAGGACAGAAAGAGAAGTTACACATCTTGAAAACAAATCTTAGAGAAGTATGGGGAGCAGTGACCCACGTGCAAACAAAGAGTGATCCGAGCAGTGGTACAGGGTCAAGGCCAGGGCTGCTGGGTAAGGCAGGAGAAACATGAGTGTGGTAGGGATCCAGGGCATTTCAGAAAAGATGATTAAGTACTTCTTTTTCTTTCCGGTTATCACTCCATCACAGTTCAGCAAATGCTGCGAAAACACAACATATTGTACCCCTTTTCTGAACAGGTATTTCAATCCCTGAAGACAGAGAAAGAAACTTCTAGATCAGACTTTAAAATAGTATAAGCAATGTCTCCTCCCAGTTTTCCATCCTCATCGTCTAACACCCCCCTGGACATGAGACGTTTTCCTTTAATCACCATTTCTGCTGTCTTAAACCAGGAGCTCCTGCTCACCAACGTTGATCCATTTTAGCTGCTTTTGAGATCATTCAGTTTCCTGAACATGTGCTGAATTTTTTTAACTTCAAAATTTCTTTGTTAGCATTATATAGTCTTTTTTTTGGACAGGGATTCATTCATTCATTCATTCATTCATTCAACGCAGCGCATCCTCACTTTGGGTGAGTCACTGAACTAGGCAACAGGAAGAGAAAGACAAGCGAGTCGCAGTGAACCTGCCCTGAGGAGCCTCCTTCCTGGTGAGTGACCAGAGAATCCCACAGGCATGCTAAGGGCCATGACAGAGGACGCATAGTAGGAACTGTGAGGGCTCATTATCGGAAAAAGTCTTGGCCCGTCAGGAAAATTGTTTAAGGAAAATAACATCGAAACTGAAACATAAAGGATGATAAGAATTTATCCAAGTAAAGAATGGAGGAAAGAATGATGTCATCAGACATATTTTCAAAATCCCTAAGACAAGAGTGCATTCCAGAAAACACAACTATGGGACTATTGTCACTGGGGGCGGGGGATGGATGGAGGAGAGCAGGAACAGTGTGAGGCAGGGTTAGGAGAGGTGCGCAGTGCCCTGGTTTCTAAGGAGGGAAGCGGGAGAGAAGTTGTAAAGGATCTCATGAGACATATTCAGTGCTTTTGATTAGATCCAGAGGGTCATGGGAACCTTCAGGAGTTTTTAAGCAGGGGAGCTGAAGAACCTAGATTTCTGTTTTACAACAGTAACACTGACCACAGACCAAAAGAATGGATTTGGGGGAACATGGATGGTGGTAGCCCGCGTATAATTTGAAGGTGGTTAGAGCGGTGGTATCATAAGCCAAGGGAGGGAATGTGTGGCAGAAAAGGAGAAAACTGAGCATGTTAAACACTGATGTTAACAAACCTATATGGAAAGGTAAATATACGGGAGAGAGGGGACCATCAGGAAAGTAGTCCTTGAAGGATGTGGCCCAGAGTTCAGACTGAGAAGCCAACTTGGGGAAGAGACTCATCTTCCACTGGAATGAAAGGAAAGAGAAGATGGTGGGTGTGGATGCAGGTCAAGTTTTAAATTTGCTGGCATGGACTGAGGAAATTCTCTACTTGTGCCTGTTTTCTAGAAGATCTGCTGGCAAGATTGGTTGCTAAGATGGACTAGGGAGGAGGTAGGGTAAGGAGTTCAGAAAGAGTGGGTAATGTCGAGTGTGTGGCTGATATCAAAGGCACACACTTCCAATGGCATGAATCCGGCCAGTTGTGTGGATGTGTCGACAGAGCGCAACGTCCCAGCTGTGGGTGGCTAATGAGCAGGCACTTGCATGACTAAGCTGTAAGGTTTTGCCAGCAAGCAGGGAGGAAGAACCAAGGACAAGAAAGTCTGAAGATTCTTTAGGGTATGTTTCCTACATACCAGAACACTCTCCTATATAACCACAATACAGCCATCAAATCTAGAAATGAACAGTGGAACACTGTTCCACTGAACACTATTAGACAGTGTGCTACCACCTAATTCTTAGACCCCACTTAAGTTTTGCATATTTTCCCATCAGTATCCTTTGTGACAAAAGGTTCAGTCCAGAACCACATGCTGGGTAGTCATGTCCCTCCATCTCCTTTGGTCTGGAACAGATTCTCCATCTTTTCCTGCCTGTCCTGACTCTTCAGAAAGTGGTAAACCCGTTACTTGAAGTATATCTCTCCGTTTGGCTTCATCTGCTTTTTCTCTTAATTAGATTCAGAATATGCGTTTCTGGCAAGAATATTTCAGAAGTGACGACATGTCTTTCTCAGTGGATTCTGTCAGATGGTGAGTGATTTCACCAATTTGGCCGATTCCTGGTGCTGGTGACTTTGGGCTCCTGGGTGAAGTCCAGTGACTTCCCCTCAGAAAGGTTCCTCCCTTTGCCTTAGAAATGAATGATTACTTTGTAAGGGGATACTTTGAAACTATATAAATATCCTGATCTTCAAATTTTCAATTTATTCATGAAAGTACTTACATCAGGTAGAGTTTCCATTTTATTCAATGGGGTTTAACCTACCAAGTCATCATTTATATGCTCCAGCTGTTCCAAATTGGCCAGAAGGAGCACACTTAAGCTTGCTTCTGTTTCCTTTTGACATGTCCGCAACATCTTTCTAGCATTTTCTTGCTTTCTAGCACAAGATGTCCTGTCTTGTGTTTTCCTTGCCCGACCCTGGGAATTTGCTACTTCCTCAAGGAGCCTGGTGCCTTTGCATGGAAGATAGTATTTAAAAGCCAACATCTGAGTGCCAGATGGTATGAGGGTCACTGCTCCTAGGCCTCTGTGTACAAAGAGCTAGGAAACGTGTGTGTGTTAGATAAATGTCCCAATCACTTCCATACCCATACATTTACACCTTCAATTACTGCCCTATCTACCTACCTACTTACCTACCTGTCATCTATGCCAGCCCATGAGTTCACATGGAGAGTTACAAGTCCAATCCAACATAAAGTAGAACAAACACAGGGTTCATCCTATTTGTTCCCTGTTTTATTTGTAGCTCCCTTCTCCGAAATGGAGAAAACCATCTCCAGCACATTTGCTAAATTAAGCCGTCCCCCTGGGCGTAGCCTGCCACCAATCCTCCTCCAGGTGGCTGCTTCCACATGGAACCCCTCACCAAGACCCTCTCCTCCACCCTGCACCTCTAACTCCCACACCAGGCCACCGCAGCATGGACACTTTGCTCTCCCTGCCCAAGCTCTGCCTCCCTGCACCGGCCCCAACTCCCCACTGGCTCCTCCTCGTGGACTCGCCCCTCTCCCTGCCGAGTTCTGACACCCTGTGCCCGCTGCCCATTCCCTCTCCTTACTCTGTGCGAGTTCTGACTTCCAAGCCACCCCTTCCCTCTGCAGGGATGCCCTCCTCACCCAGCTAGAGCACTGATGCCGGATCTCGAAGTGCGAAAGGTCTTCCTCTGCTTGGGCTCTGGGCCCTGGCCACTCTCCCAAATGTGCACGTGGTGTCCGGGATGCCTGCTTTGCTCCGCCCACATAAAGGGTTTAGGACTGAATCTTGGGGGAAGGAGCATGTGGGCTCTGAAATGCCTTTTTTACATAGAAAATAAAGAGCTTCAAAATGTCTAGCAAGTTGTGTTAATCATTTTTTCATGTTAATGTTTATCACTATCTAGTTTTTATTACGATTAGGAGTTACTAATTTATGAGATGAATAAAATTTAGTGAGTTCATTGGTATCTCATAAAATTTAAAACTAGCCTTTTCAATTTCAAAACTAGCCTTGCAATTAATTATGCCTTTTAAATTAATGATGCCATTTTAGTGCCTTTTTTTCAGTTTTCTTAATTTTTTATGTATATGGTTGGGTGTTGATTTGAGTAAAAATACAGACATTTTTATTATTTTTAAGGAAATCAGAAAATTGATTCATGAAATGTTAATTTTAAGAGATAACTCACTCTCTTCATTGTGCTGTCCGGTTTTTGTTTACAAATCCCATGTGTGTGTATTGTCACTTTACAACCAAGTTTTCTCTACATAGTTTCATTTCAGTACATTTTATATCAAACCCTGTATCAATGTTTCACATTTGCAGAAATGTATTTATTCTTGTCATCTAAAATATTCACTATTTAGAAACAGACGCACTGCCAAGGTCTTTATTTTGCCTTTTGTTTATAAAACCATGAACATGTTTAAAATAATAGTCAGCTAAAAAGTAAAATGGTCGATTTGATTATTTATTTTTGTGTAGTGCAAAAATAAAATAAAAATTACTGAATTTAACTTTTTCTACTGAAGACTTTTTTTTGGAAAAAAAATACACAGTAGTAATTTCTTAAAACTAGTACTTTCTAGTCCTATTTCTGCATGAAGTTCGATTTTAAACACACTGCTCTGAAAATTGACAGTTGCCAGACTAGAACACGATTTTCCTCCTGCAATATACAAGGTAATTTCCTTTCCCAGATGTGAATGGAAAAAATCCTTTATTTTTTTCTTACATTAACCTATGTCAATTTTATAGGCTTTTTCTTTGTCTGAGAATGCTGAAACTGCAGTGATTTTAGCAGCATGTTTTACCTGGATTTATTTTTCATAAGTCTATTATTTTAAAAAATATATGACAATGGGCCACACTTAAATTTTTGCATTGTATGTCCAATAGAGTTTTCAATAAAGGCTAGGTGTTATATAATTTATTAGTTTCCCTAATGAGTTCACCTTTCAACAATGTCGTTGATTGTGCAAAAGATTGTGTGTCGATCAATTTCCAATCTTGTTAGAAATCCTTTTCATCCTTTTTCCTCTTGCCTTTCTTTTCTTCTTATCTTATCTTCAAACAATACAGTTTTTATTAATAGATATGTGGGAACCTGGAGTCATTTTTCCTTTTCTGCTTGCGTTACAAAAATCAAAATGAATGTGTGCTCCTTCCTCATTGCAATTTATGATTTAACAATGCGACAGTTCCTGGCCGTGTCAGTATTCTTCCTCCACACGCACGTCTCGAGGCCCCTAGTCTCAGGCACCGGCTGGCGCGGGCACCAGGGGGAAACAATCTGCCTTAAAGTACCACACGAGGTGCAAAGAGAAATGCAAAATTTTGGCCATACCGTTTTTCATTCCACTAAAGCTTTTCCTCCGGCTAACTTAAATTTATATTTTCACTTGGAATGTTTTAACACTTTCACCAATCTACTCAGTGAATCTCTATTTGTTTTTAATGAATTGCTCAGAAATTCTACCTTTCATCTGCAATGCAAAAGTGTCTAAATATTTTCACATCCCAGAATTCAATATAATTAAATTATGCATATAGTTTTTTGCAATAAAAGACTATGTAGCCTGTGACAGTGTATGAAAAGGAATAATTTTTTTAAATTACACCCTATTTTTAAGTCTAGAAAATGTTTTGTAATATTTTGTATAAAGCAGATGAAATGTAATATAGTTTTAAATAATATCTATTATATATCCTCCTACTTCTTCTGAAGCTTTACTCCCTAAACTCAAATGACTACATTTCCCATGGGGAAAATGTCTCCCAGATACAACTGAATTCTTGATTAATCAACACTAAGAGTTTGTTATGATGGATTAAACATTCCGCCCCCAATGTTACTATAAGCTGCTTAAGGTTTTCAGAAGATGTGTGCTCTCCAGGAGCTAGAATTAATTTTTAAAATTCACAAAACACACGTGTCCAGTTGGTAGAAGTGCTGACTTAACTCCACCTTTAAAAAGTGAGCCAGGCTCTGCTCACATGCAGAAGGGCCAGGTTATGCTAATGAGAACCATTTAGCCAGCTGCTGACACTTATTGGCCAGGATGATCAAACTGCATGTAGGCAGGAGATGCCACCGGATGGCGTGGCTTTTAAATCCATAAGGTCTGCAAGAAATTTTCTCAGACGACTGTGTGCAGCCCAGAGGTGTGTGATGGAGGCAGCCTGGGAGGACCAAGGGGAAGGGGCTGCTGTGCCCCTCAGCAGGAACCCCACTTACGGGACAAAGAAATGGCGGGTGTGAGAGAGCAGTCACCCTACCAAGGGTGGAGATGAGAGGAAGAAACAGGGGAGAAAAGGAGTTACAACAGGGCAGGAAGGGACTACATTTTAACAATGAACATGGATAATACATCAGAGAAGATAAAGGTATTTGCCAGTTGTCAAAAAGCTAGGTACACACATGGGGATGATAAAGAGGCAGGTGGGTGGGTGGGTGGGAGGGAAAGGGTTCAGGGAAGATCTTAGTCACACTAAGAATAGTCCAGTAAGCACCATGAAAGTAGACAACTGACTTCATTGGCTTTTGATATTATTTTATAGACTACATTGCACTTGAAAAACGACAACTAAGTAAACTAATAGTTCTGGCCAAACTTTTATAATCAATTTCATAATTTCCAGGAGTCCTAGAGTCATGGGCCCACAGCTAGAGGACCCCAAAACTCACAGCCTCATTGCTGTTCTCAGGACCCCCACACAATGCATGCCTATTTAGAACAAATAACCTCCTGAGACTCAACTTGGGAGATATTAAGAATATCTCTTGCCCTGGCTGGCATAACTCAGTGGATTGAGCATGGGCTGCAAACCAAAGGGTCACAGGTTCGATTCCCAGTCAGGGCATATGGCTGGGTTGCAGGCCAGGTCCCCAGTAGGGGCCACATGAGAGGCAACCACACATTGATGTTTCTCGCTCTTTCTTTCTCCCTCCCTTCCCCTCTCTAAAAAATAAATAAATAAAAATCTCTCTAAAAAAAGAGTATCTCTTAGGCAATTACATCCCAGTGCTATCCACACATTTTATAGTAGTTAATAATAACAATAATGTCTAATTAGTAAATGCTGCCATATGGTCTCTCCAGTGTAACCAAACAATAGCATAAAGGGGAAGTTGGGTATTCTGGTAACAGCAGAATTTCTATTCTGAATGGAGACATAGAGAAGATTATAATTTCAAGCTGAGAGAAACACATTTAGAGGCTAGCAGGGACCACCGAGTAAGGAGAGCCCCAGAAATGTTCAAAGTAGTAACTATAGTTTTTCACATTAAGTAAAACATTGGTCATTGATTTGATGTGGTAACTAAATATCTTTCATTAAAGAATTATTCTTAAGGTCCTAGATAAAAGACAGTTTTATACTGAAACTATTGATGGGCTTTCAAAATCTTTTCAATAAGTATATGGTTTATCATTATTAACCTTCTGAAATAATTATGTTACCAGATAGTCTAATAAATAAATTACCCTTGCATTCCTGCTTAAGACTGACTAGTTATGTTGGAGTGTCCTCAAATATACAGAACACTATAATTTATTGTTATTTAAGATTTTCTCATACGGATTTCTAAAAACAATTGTTCTTAATTTTCCTTCAGCTGGAGAGAGGGTGAACACAGGGAGATCTCTTCCTGGTATTAGTAGCAAGGGTATTATCTGTTATGTTACACACTCCAAATAGTTTATTGTTTTAATGAATAATATTAGAAATATGAGCTCCTTAAAGACTCCTTCAAATTAGCCGCAGAAACAAGTAACCTAGGGAAGTATCAGAAATATTTTGAAATAAGCTAATTTTATTCCACAATTATTCATCTGTTAAGGTTTCCTCCAAAAATGTATGTTTAAAATGTCTTTCTGTGGGTCAATTTTGATAAAAATTTAGTTCCCTATTAAAACAAATGTGTCTCTTTCTCGCATTTGTTGAAAGAGAAGAGTGAAAAGCAGGTATTACTGAAAAAGAAGAGCTGCAATCAATAAATCTGGGAAACTGGACTGAATAAAGTAGTGTGGGTTTGCCTAGGCAGAACTTCTCAGAATTCTCTTTCCAGGGCAGTCCTGGGAGTCTTTCAGTGAGGGGGCCACTCAGTCAGCAGGCGGGGATCGCCCGGCTTACTTGCTAGGCAACCACTTCGCCCTGAATGTCTTGTAGGGCACACTCTGAGGACTGTCCCCTTACATCATAGGCATCGTAGACAAGTTAATGTGAGTAGGTGGGTAGGTAGGCATAGGCAGACAGGCAGTTATAATGGAATTTTTGAAATTTGCCTTTGAGTTTTGCAATATTTTTAAATCAATCATAACTTGTGTGGATTTAAACTTCTCTTATAGTTTATGAAAACATTGTGCTTTCTTGACTGAATTTCCTTGTTCTCCATGTTGTGGGTTATATAATGGTCACCTCTGGTCAGATCTTGAAAGTTCAACATAAACAGAGTTAGTTCCCCTTTGACCATGTATCCTAGACAATATTTTTCCTTAGGCATTGCTTGGATATTTTCTTTTCAGAAAGGGTTAGAGGTTCTGTTGACTGCCATTCAGAAAAGAGATTCTGAATGAAGGCTAACTAAAATGACCATGACACATCAGAGCTGAGGCTTCTCAAAAAGACAAGACCTAAGTCTGGTAAACCATTGACACATTTCCTGTACAAAAGTACATTGCCCACGACACACAGGAGCATTCTGAGCTAAGGACTTTAACATGCGTAACCCATGATGCACTGAGGGTAAAGGCTGAATTACCAACACTCTTGGGAGACAGGGGCTGCACCCATGAGCAGACACACAAACTCACACATATACACACACCGATATACACCCCTACCCCTAAACTTTACCTGGGCAAAGCAAGTGAAAGACACAAGAAAGGGAGAAAGATAAAGTTTACCTGTGTCCTGATTTTGTCCAGATGCAGCCCACAGAACTCTGATTTTTAAAAATACCCCACTTCCCAGCCCCTGACGCGTTAGTAAGCTCCACCTTCAGGCTGAATGGTGAGTGCAGCTTATTCGGTCTGCTCCCATGTCACAGTGTGGCACCAGTGAGGAAGGTCATTTGCTCAACACATGTGGCCGGCTGTCCAGCGGCTCCGGCTCTTTAGACCTCATTAGGCCTCGTCAGCTGGGTCTCGCAGGGCCCAGTGGAGGAGCCGCCCGCTATCACTCAGAGAGAATAACAACCAAAGCTTAAGCAGCCTCACAGAGTTTACGCTTCAAGAAAAATACCCTGAAATTTGCATCATTTTTAGTTGTGCTCACAGAGCCCACATGTCTGAAATCACAGTTCAGAATAAAGCGCTAAAACCAAAACAATCAAGAAACTCAATAGCCTGATCCATTCATTCAAAGCAGGAACTGCTTTGGACATATGATAAAAGCTCCATCCATGCCCCGGGCTCAGGTCTTGGTGGCCCTAGATTCCCCAGCCATTCTAGACCTTGGCCACGGGAGCAGAAAGAACAGAGACCCCTGCGACTGCGCAGCAGGGGCCGGGAGGGCACCCCTCCCCCAAAACTCTGAGAGCTCCGCCCCCCTGCTCCAGCGCCTACGGCCCTTGAGCCCTCGCACTCAGCTCCACTTTCAAGCCACCAGGGACAGCCTCTTGGTCCGCTTACATTTTCCTTGTTACAAGTAAAACAACAACAATAAAATCCATCCATAATTCTCACATTCATGGTTCGAGCCAATGCAGTTTCCTATGACTTCTCCATACCACGAGATGCAACGGATCAATCGTGCGAGTGACCCTAACTCGCACAGTCACGCTGGCAGAAGTAGCCACTGCAGTTACCCAAATGGTCTCCCCTTGAAAGAGCAAGTACAGAAAGCCGTCACTGTCCTTCATGTTATGGAAGAGTCACTATCTGTGGGCATCTGTTGGGCGCAGTGGTTTGCCTTTGAAACTGGCTCTGCTTCAGAAACACCAGTAAATGGGATGCGGTTTAGAGAATGTAGTGGTCATAGACCACTATGATAGGCGAAAAGCAGAGTGAAGCAGTTTGCGTGGAAATCAGAGCTGCTCAGCCCGAATCGTTCACAGTCCTCTGCCCATAGATTCTGGAATCCTGTTCTGCCCCCTTTCCCTGGGACGGAACACAGCACAGCCACGTGACACTCCAAAGAAGCCTCTCCTCACCCAGCAGTGCCTCCCACCACTTTCTGCAGCCGCTGTACTCACCTCGCTTCACCCAATTCTCTCCTTCCCAGGCCTTCTCAATACCAGTCCTTCCCGCTGCCTCAGAGGTTTCTCTAGCTTCACGGAGCTGGCTAGAAGCAACCAGAGCCTCCACGGAACTCTGGAGTCAGGACCAAGCAGTGGCAGGAAAGGAGAGGCTAACCTGAAGCACCTGAGTGAGGAGGCGCCAGCGGGAGGTTGAAGGAGCAGCTCTCAGGGGGTCGACCATTTCAGCGCTGCCCTAAACCCGGGAACCGTGAGGCGGCAGGATTCTCCAGGCTGATCACTTGACCTCGGGTCAGTACCTTCTTAACCTTTGTGACTCCTCGCTGCTCTGGCACTTTGCACCCTTTGATTTAGTCCAATGAGCATGACCCATGTACCTATTGTATGAGCCAGGCCTCGGGCTAATTGCGTGTGGAAGAGAGGGGACTGGGTGAAAGGACATAGTTCCGTAAACTGTCAGCTCTAGGAAAGCTCTCTCCCCCCAACATCTAGAAGAGTACCTGAACACCATATACCCCCGCACCTGGCACAGAGCAACCATCGGGTATTTGCTGAGTCAGCAAAATGCTCACAGTTACTGCCTCACCTAACGCTCCGGTGGAGTGGCTGTATGCTATGCTGGGGACTCGGAGTGGCAGGTTTTAGTGAGCAGGCAGAACAGGCCTCTGCTTTGCTCTGTTGACCTTAGGAGAGAGATGTGTCATCAAAGATGAAAGGCTGTCTTACCAGTATTATATCTGCCTCCACCATGAAACTCTACAAATCACCCCATAACCCTTGTCCCCTCATTTTCTCCCCCATGTTCCTTCCATTCTTGGGGGCTCTTGGAGCTGCGGGCCGTGGACCCCAGAGCTCTGTGAAGTGGCTGGCTGTCTGCAGCAGGGTCAGCAGGGAGTATGGGCTCCCTGGGCCTGTCACTCAAGATGAGTGACAGGGCTCAATGACAGCCTCCTGACCCTAGGGGATAAGCGTGCAGTGTCACTGATGTGCACACACCAAATCAGAGGGAGCGCACCCCGCCTCTCCTCCCATCTCCAATCCTCCCCTTTCCTGCGCGTCCAGCGTGCCTGCTGCGGCTATTGTTTCCTCTTGCTTTCTCGAAGGGGGCTGGTTGGATGGGGATGGCAGTTGGAGTGTGGACCAAACCAGGAATAAGGCAAGCAGGAAGTAGAGGACAATGAAACGCTTTCCAGAAGTGGAATTAATCTGGGCAAAAAAAAAAAAAAAGAATTACTGTGCTGATTTTTTATGCTCAGTGAACTAAAAAGATCAGAACTAAAATAAGTTTAAATGAACAAGAAATTCTTTCTCTAAATCAATTCCTGTTTGCTCAAAATGCCAGGATAGCTCACAATACAAAAGAAATGATGTTGACTATGTGTCAAAATGTGTTTTAAATAAATGATATGATATAGTAAAACGGATTAAAAGTACACAGTATCTTCCGATTATCTCAGCTGATTAAACTAAGCCATTCCACACATCTGGGGGGCGGGGGGCGGTGTGAGTATCTTAAGGCATGGCCCATGCTTGGGGAGTTTCCTAGTCCACATGCAGGTCTTACAACTTTACATTTGTATCGTGTGTGAGGGGCAGGCTTTGCAGCCAGGAAGCCTGGGTGCAGAAGTCTCACTCAGCCACTTACCTGTGCCATCCTCGGCGAACTTCCTGTGGTTTTTTCAGCTGTAAAGTTGAGGATAATAACAGGACCCACCTCACGGGATGTGATGAGCATCACACACAAAGACTGAAAACAGTGCCTGGCACGGTCACATGCAGTAAATATTAGCTATTTAATTTTGCTAATTAATTCTGCTCAAATAGTAAAAAAGAAAAAAAAAAACAAGGACCATTTCAAATCATCTGTAATGTCAAAATACCTTTACCATGGGATAGCATTGTCCTTTTTATAAATTTTGCTATTTTCTCAACTTTTTTACAATGAGTGTACAAATATAGAAATGATTTATAACTCTAATTAGAATAAATGTATTCAAATAACAGAAATGATTAAGAAACTTTTAAAAATAAATGAAGCTTTAAAAACTAGGTATTGAAAAGACTGAGGCACATTCAGATTTGGAGCCTGTTTTAGCAGGAAGGTGTTCATCCTGTTCAAGAGAGGTCAAGGTCAAGGGTGCAAATGCCGGGAAGGGGTGATAAACCAATTTGCTGAAAGCATGTCATTAGGAATAGTCCTGACTGCAGACAGTAACAGACACTGGCACCTACTTAAAGTTGGGATCAAAGGAGAATGAGCCCAGAAACTATAGAAATGTTATCATTTTCAATGTCAAATGCCTCAAATTTTATATTTAAGTAAATCCTTCATTTTTAAAAATGCTTCCATGCACAAATACATACAAATGCACAATGCCAAATTATTAACTATAAGTTGTGCTCTGTTCAATCACCTGAAAAGCTGAGATTTTTTGTAAAAACAAAATAATTGAAATATAACTTAAACATCTATTCTTAAGTATAAACAAAAGGGCACAATTCTGATACTGTTTTAAACAGTTAAAAACATAAAACAGATCCCATGTATTCTGACCAATTCTTTGTGCCTTATTAGATCTACTTTTATTTTCTTCACCCGCATTATTCACTTTTAATTACATGGTCAATAAATAGTAATATCTGAAAATCATTTTTAGACTTTTATTTTACTTTTTTAAAAAACTAAATTCTGGAAGATAAAATGTTTAAAAACATTTGATTAGGAAATAAGATACATCTCCATCTAAAAATGTTCTCAAGACAAAAAAAATAGAAGTTTATTCCCTCTGGCTAACATTTAGCAAATTCATCACCCTGCCCCCAGAAATTTCTACATATATATCATCAGGTGGTGGTAGTGGTGATGATGTTGGTGGCTTATGAAAATATTTTTGTAGACTACAGTCCTGGGAACACGGGAAGTGCTACGTTCCGAGGAACTGAGCTGTAAATGAATTCCTCTGTGAGGAGAAGAGCAAGCAGTCTTAACCGACATCAGAACAGCCTTCACCATGAACACAAGGGAGGCAATCAGCCCAGCACCTGCTTAGCTGCTTCTGGATACATTTTTCTGAGATCCCATGTCAGACTTGTAGTATCTGACCTACAGGTGCAGCTCACAGCCACCAGAGGTCAGACTTTCACACCTCTGTCCCAAACAGATGCTACTCTTAAGTCTCCGACAAGGGTGCCTCTTTTTCAGCACCCCATTTTCTTCTTCAATTTTTCACATTATCACAACCAAATATAAGAAGATTGCGTATAAACATAAGAACCACATATTTTACTTTCCCAGGTGAAAGCAACTTCCTGAGAAAAAGAGAAGGAAAAACATAGAAAATAAGATGATAGTTCTTTTAAGGAGAGAACTCTGGTACTGAGGAGGAAGAGCCCAAACCAAACAGCCTACAGACCACTTGGAAAAGACAAGGAGAAAGCAAAAACTCCATATGAGCAATCTGAGGTTCGAGATTTTATTAAGGTATCAGGCCTCATTCTGGAAAATAAAGCCAAATTTCCCCCAAAATAACAATAGTAGTAGCAGTAAGGGTAGTAACAGTGGAGGAGGAGGAGGAGGAGAGGCAGCAGCAGGAGCCAGTGTGTGCTGAACGCAGTGTTCTAAGCACCATACACTTGATTAGAGCCTCACTTTAGGTGTGAGGACACCCGTTGCCAGGGACTTTCTAATAATGGTCGGGAGCCGAGAAAATGCTTCTAAGTTGTCAACAGCACTCCTACATTTGAAAATGTGCTCAAAGAATTCAAACAGGGGAAGAGTCAGTCAGCAGTTTCCTACTTTGGGCAAGAAGATATCCTATTAATTCCAGGGTTATTGATAATAGCAGAATTTGGAAACAACCTAAGTGTCTACAAATAGCAGAATAAGTAAATAAAATAGCAAATATTATGTAGCCGATACAATTAGAATGATGAAGATTAGAAGCCATAAAAAATGATGAAGAGAAAATAGAACTTAAGGAAATTGTATGTGCTGTGAATAAAGCTATGTAAAATATTCACATGTATAGAGAAGGATAAAGAAATCTGATAGAAAAACAATGTCCTTCATACAGTGTATTATATATACAATTCCAGTTTTACAGGAATTATATACACACTTTAGAAGTAAAAATCCTGGAAGACATTTTAGAAACCCTGCCAAAAAATACCATGTGGAACTTATTCCTCGTGGGACTTCAGCCCATGAGCAAACTCAATGTATTCCTCAGAGCCGGCGTTCCCCCAAGGTCCCTCCAACTGCCGGGCCCATCTGCTTCCCAGGTCCAGGCTGGATGGCTACATTTCTCAAAGCACCCAAGGGACGCAGCAGTAACCACTACTGTTTTTGCTAGCAATAGCAATAATACACAAAATGTGCATAGAATTTTACAGTCTTAAACAATGTTTTTGCCTACCTATTTCAAGTCCAACTCCTGACAAACCAACATTGCCAGTGATGAGAATTCCATGGTGCTTTCAGCAGAAGGACGTCCCATAAGACAGCAGTGACATTTACACAGTTCAGGCCGCACTTTGGGGAACAGGGAAGCAACTTGTGCCATAAGCAGGCCACAGCCTCACCCAGCTTTCCAACAAACTGCATTGCACCCCAGTGCCACAAAGACACAACACAGCAGACATAGAAACCACGTCCTAGGTGCGTTCTTACAAAAGACCACAGGCTCACAGGTGTAATGGCTATCCTCTTCCCTCTCCCTAATAAATGTTCTTAGTGGTTTCCAAACCTCTCTGTCATCACAAGCACCCAGACCAACTGAATAAGGGCAGTGTCTGAAAAAACATATTATCTAAAAGGCTGCCTAGCTTTTAAAAGTCAACACGATATAATTTTTAGGGAGCAAAGCCAAAGAGGCAGAAAACTGTACCCAACCTTTAAAGTTGTACCCTTTGGCCCATGTCTAGATAAGTCCTTCTTGGTCACGAGCATTCTTTTTAAGGAATCCCCTACCATTTAGGAAACCAGCCTACTTGACCCACAGAACCTCCAGCCGTGGACTAAACTCACTGCTGCTCTTCTTCACACCTCCCCACACACCGTCCACATCTCCCATATCCAAGTTAGCAAGAGTCTAAAATGCCTCTTTCTTTACAACGTAATGGCAGAGAGCTTTAGGGTAATAAATCCAGAAATGCAGCCACAACACTACAGGCAGAGACGGCGGGAAAACGCAGCCGTAGACATTCCATGTGGTCACTAAGGCAGGCAGCTGGTTTTGTTCAGAGCAGAGGTGTGGATGCTGCAAACTCTAGCAGATCAGTGATAAAGCCTCTGGGCTTAGAAAGAAGTGCAGGCTGATGTCTCTGATGGTTATAGGTGCAAAAACTCTCAGCAACACACTGGCAAACTGAATTCCACAGCACATTAAAGGGATCATCCAGCATGGCCAAGTGAGATTTATCCGTAGGATGCCAGGATGGTTCGACACACGCAGATCAATCAATGGGGACACCACATTCATAACGTGACAATGAAAATCATACGATCAACTCCACAGATACAGAAAAGGCCTCTGACAAAATTCAACATCTTTTTATAACAAAAACTCTCAACAAAGTGGGTATAGAAGGAACATACCTCAACACAATAAAGGCCATATATGCCAAGCCCTCAGCTGAAATCAAACTCACTGGTGAAAAATTGAAAGCTTTTTCTTTACAACAGCAACAGAACAAAGTGCCCACTTTTGCTGCTTTTATTCAGCACAGTGCTGAGAGTCCTAGCCAGAGTAATGTAGGCAAGAAAAAGAAATAAAAGGAATCCAAGTCAGGAAGAAGTAAAATCGTCTCTGTTTACAGGTCATGTGATCTTATATACAGAAAACCCAAGGCTGTTAGAACTGAAAAATGCAGTGCGGCTGTACGGTACAAAATCACTACACAAAAATCAAGTGTGTTTCTATATACCAACAATGAACTATTTTACAAAGAAATAAAGAAAACAATCCTTTTATAACAGCATAAAGAGAATAAAATGTGTGGGAATAAATTTAATCAAGGAGGCGAAGATCTGTGCTCTGAAAACTCTAAGACGTCGGTGAGAGAAATGGAAGAAGACACGAAGAGATGGAAAGGTATCTTGTGTTCATGGATTCTAAGAATAAATATTGTTAAAATGTCCACACTACCCAAAGCAGTCTATAGATTCAGTGAAACCTCAAATTCTAGTGCAAATTCCAAATGGCACTTTTCACAGAAATTGAAAACCAATCACAACACTTGTATGGAATCACAAAAGACCCTGAATGGCGAAAGCAGTTCTGAGAAAGAACCAGGCTGGAGGCTTCACAGGTCCTGATTGCAATCTGTACTGCAGGCAAAACAGAATGGTACTGGCAAAAAGAGACACATGGGCCAACAGAAAAGGGTAAAGGGCCCAGAAATAAATGCATACATATATGGGCAACTAATATTTGACCAGCGAGCTAAAAATACTCGATGGGGAAAGGACAGTCCCTTCAATAAAGGGTGGTGGGAAAACTGAATAGCCATAGACAAAAGTGAATTTCCTCTTCCTTTTTCTGGGTGTACTGTTGGTTCATCTACTTTGAACTCACAGCCAACAGCATTGTAACTCATGCCTAAATGAAGCGTAGATCTAACGCACATTTTTTTGTCCGCGACCCACAGCACAGCTCGGCTATGCTTAAGGACATCAGGCAGCACTTAGGTACCAAGCTTCTTGCTATGTTGAACAGCAAAATCACACACACAAAAAAAAAAAACCCACAAAGATGCAAAAATAATGTGACCCAGTAGAGGAGAGGACACATTTACAGTAGGAGAGCTGAAACGAGATGGCAGAGCAAAACTCAGCAGGGCGTGTGCGTGGCAGGTGACTTCAAACTTTTACCATTCTCCCCACATCTGCCGGTGGCCACAGAGGCACCACAGAGTTGATTTGGGGGTTATGAATAAGTTTTAGTGAGTAGGCTAATTTGCAAGTATGGAACAGGTGAGAAATGAAGGTCAACTGCACTTTGGAATGAAGACATTCTTTCATGTTTCAAAGGGAGGAGGTCCAGGAACACTTAACACTGTTCACACCTTAAGGTGTCATTTCAGATGATGCTGATATAATGCGTTGGTTATTGTTATTATATCCCGGAACATCCTAAAGAATCTGGAGAAAGTACATATCTTTCAATGCTGCTTTCTAAAGCCGTATCTTTATCCAAAAGCCTGAGAAAATGTCCATGGAAAACCACAAAGAATAAAAATCTGAGGTCTGTCTAGAAAAAGTTCAGCCACTGTTAATACAATGAAAATGGTTCATGCAACATCGATGTGACTAGGCAGTCAAGGAGAGAGGACAACTCACGTGCATGAACAATGACGACTTCACCATACTAGTCAGTGGGAGCAGTAGACACCATCGAGTGGGCACATGTGCTGTGTAGCCATCACATTCAAAATGACTGAGTGAGTAGAGCAAGGAATCTACATCAGATTTGGCATTAAGCTTGAACATTCCTCTACAGAAACTATTTGGGTGATTCAGGAGGACACAGGTGTGGATGACTGGTGAGCGGCAGCTTCATCACAACAACATGCCCACTCATGCATCACGTCTCATGCAGAGATTTTGGGTGAAACATCAGATCACCCAGATGACTCAGCCCCACTACAGCCCAGATTGGTACCCCCTGACTTCTGGCTTTTCTCAAAACTAAAATCACCTTTGAAAGGGAAGAGATTTCAGATTGTTGATGAAATTCAGGAAAACACGATGGGACAGCTGATGGTGAATGGGAGAACTGGTCCCAAGGTGCCTCATTTGAAGGTGAGTAGGGAATCACTGTCCTGTGTTCAATGTTTCTTGTATCTTCTTCAGTGTCTCTATTTCTCATAGTACATGGCTGGATAGCTTCTGGACAGACCTCGTATCTAGACAGAAAATGAACTTCAAAGTTGCAACTCCACAGATAATTTCTGTGTGGAAATTAGAAAATGTGAGACCCAACTGCCCATGCCCAAAGCTGGGAAGTTTCTGTCCCATCCTCATATTCTGACTGCCACCAGCTCTGTACTTCACTTTCTGTGTTCTAAGTCAGCATCTCCCTCCTGTTCACCCAGTTTATCTCAAAATGGTAGGGAAGTTTACACTTTTGCTTATAAAATTACGATCATGTTTTAGACTCCCTGTGATTATTCCCAGAACACCTTGAGTTCAGATAAACATGGTCAAATGAGTAAAAGTAATTTTGTGCTAGTTTAAGGTGTGCTTATTCATTCATCCTACAAATATCTCTCAATGAACACTTACTCATTACCTGGCACCACACACTAGCTCTGAGGGCCATTCCAGCTGGAACACATTCCTGTAAGGGGTGGAATTTGAGCGAGACCTGGAGTAATGCAGAAGGCTTCAAGAGAGAAACAAATAAGCAGCCTGAGAAAAATCTATGTAGAACAAAATGAACACACTCAAAATAACAACACTGCCAAGAAGTGATCTGATCCATCCGAAGAGGGAAAACTCTACTCTCACAGAACGAGATTTAACCACTTCCATCAACTGTCTGCAGGGAGTCTTCCATCACCCGCTGCCTTTTATCTATGAGCCAGTTTATTACTCAAGACACATGCTTGCCATACCCACCTAATTAATGAAAGGGAATTAATATGAGTATGTGTAAGAGCATAGCGCACTTCACTCAATAACAAGGTAACAGTAACAGAGGTGTAACATCGGGGTGTTTGTGGGTCAGTTGGTTTGTTTTTGCAGTCTGGTCATTCAGTCCCATAACTCTGCATCTAGTTGGGCCCTCTGAAAATTGTGGCTTGTTTACAACTTATAGAAAAAGCATTGATCATTTGGTGAGAACAGATACGTTCTCGTGCACTGCAAATTTACCTCTCCAAAAAAACCTGTTGAGGCTTTGTAAAATATCAGCCTTACATTTCATAAATGCTGGAAGCTCTCAAAATCTAAGAAAACACAAATATTTCAGCACCAAAAAATGCAATAAGGATCTTCCTGCGGTCACAAGGAAACTTCAGGTGACGCAGAAGGCTGAGGACAGGTGTGGTCAATTCATTTCACTCTCATGGAGACAGGTCTTGACAAGCTTTCCAGATGTCCGAGTGACCCTTATGTTTTACTGTATTTAAAACACTCAGGCAGAACCTTTCAGACAACCATGGCCACAATTCCTTTCGTTCGCCCTCATCCAAGCTCACAAAGGGAAGAATCCTTCGGAAAAAATTAAGAGCTACTAGCATTTCAGTTACGAGTAAGGAAAAGTGGCCCTACAACTAGAAGGCCAAGTGAAGGTGTCCCCCAAGTTGGCAGCCTGTCCTTTATGTACCCACAGAGCATCTCCCTCACAGAGCATCGGAGGGTCCATGGTAGCTGACGCCCAGTGGGCACTGGGCAGCCCCAGGGGGCAGTGACAGCTGGCGTGTGTTAACTCCATTCCACCGACGTGGAACACGAAACAGACCACATACTTTCTTTCCCCTAGCCAGTGCACAGTGAGAACAGCATGCATACTTTCTGGTTCTCCATCAGGTACCTGTTTTTCAGCCACCAAATTCCATTCAATCCTAAAGATACTCAATACCCACAACTGGATGACTGATTTAACCCCAACCCCGAAGGAATCACACGCAGTAATAACATGTGAGTATAAAACCACACCTTCAGAACAAAGCATGCTGCAAAAACGAATCGCAATCCTGTAGAGTAAGTAAGCCCTCAAAAATAATTCTCAAGCATCATTATACATGTTACAATAAAGTTTGGATTATCCTTACCCAGTTTAACTGGGGGTCCTATGCATTTCTCACCTCTTTGAATCCACGTCAGTATTTATTTTGCTTTGAATAAATAGATAGAAAAATAGAAAAATAGATAGCTTGCAAAATCAGATAAACAAGGAATAATCTTACCAGAAAGGTGAGAATGTCTCTGAGGCACCTTAGTTTCTCCCCCGCCCTACCTTCCATCATCACTGCCAGGTTCTGTAGCTCCCCGGAGTCTGCTGCTCAACAACCACTAATTTGAGACCAAACCTTTGAGTGTACACATGGAAAACCGAGGCCCACAGAGTGAGGCACAGGCTCAAGCACATCACAAAGCAGAGCAAGAATATAATCTTATTTCTAACCCAGAGGTGAATGTCCCTGCCCCCATTTTGCCATTATTCTCCCCAGCGTCTCCTATCCCCTTCTCTGTATCTTCTCTGTAACATAAAACAGAACAAAACAAACACACACAATAAAGAATAAGAGCAGAATTTCAACAAGCTTGCTCCTGAATTTCTGCACGTTCCAGAAACAACACTAAAAGCTGTTATCATTGCTGTCACAGAGCATAGGATGACGTCATGTACACACAGCTCAAAATCCCAGACTGGTGAGTTCAGATTTCTACCCACCCATTACTTTTAGTCACAGGGCACATGAATAAGCTTAGTCACCCACAAATGTGGTGCAACAGTGTGAATTGGCTGAAAACAGATATTACTCATCAAAAAAAAAAAATACCTACTGAGTACTTGAAAGGGGATATGTATGTGAAATAGCCCAATTCCCATAATCATTTATTTCAAATAAAATTTAACTGATTCCCAACACCTCTAGAAGTATAGCTCAAATTTGACTCTTTATGCAAATAAAAACTGGATATTCTACATTATCATGGTACTAGCTTAACTTTATATTTAAAATACAGATAAAACTTAAAACTTTATTGTATAGTTTCACATACTAAAAATTATTGTGTTACAATATTTTCAATGTTTACAATAACATGGCCCTTTGAGATGATAAAATGAGAATTAAATTCTACTAAAAATATATTCAATTAATATTTTACCTGTTCAATATAGTCCAAATCTCAGACAAAATATTCTCTATATAACCCTGAATCTTATTCAATAGAATTTAGAACTGGTGGATTCAGATCTGAAATATTTGCTTCAGTCATTTTTTCTTTTTTAAAAACAATTATTTCACTATTATAATAAGAGTATGTGGTTGTAGAACATTCAGGACATAGAAGAAAGCATAAATAAGGAATATTTTTAACTTACTATAGTACTAACTTCTAGAGGTAAAGATTGAAACCATTTCTGGCACTACATTTTAAGCTTTTTTTATAACCTGTTGCCTCCCCTCCTTTGGTATTAATTAATATTTTACTAGGTTGTTAGATATTCTCAGAAAATGTGATGATCAATGGCTGCCTCATAGTCTACGTGGTTACAAACCACTTTACGTCATCAGTTCCTAATGTTGGATGTTTCAGGACCCTTCTTTACAGAATCATGACAGCCACTAGTACGAACAAGGCCACTGCCACATAACTCCACCAACACACCTGCGCTAATCAGGGGCAGAGTCACAGCCCAGCATCCTCCCTCGTCCCTAGCAGGTTTAGGTACACCATGAGGTCTCATCACCCCAAGCCAAATGTTGATGGAGGCCAACCCTCCAGTTTAGTGGTCTGATATTCCGTAGAGAAGGACATAGTCTATGTGGTTCTTTTGTTTTCAGTTTTCTTTTTTTTCTTTTGGCATATTAAGGCAGATACTCACAGAGCCTGTTTGCAAATTCTTTACCTTTGGACTGCATTTGGTTTTTTGGAAACCCCAAACCTAAGGGTTTCTGAAGGCCTTACCCATGCATAACCATCTTGGTCACTATTGACTATTAATGTCTCCTGAGCAGGATCTGCATGAAAGCAGTTATTACATGAGCAATCCAACAAGCACTAGACTCAATGGCCACGCTACTTTGGCCCAGCAGGCCCTTTTCCATTTGTTCCCAAGACCATGCACTCACTGATTAAAAGCAGGAATGCCTGTTCGGGTCCTGGGGAGGGAGGTGATGAATGGTATGTCTGAACAGCTTGGTCCCTGGCTCGGTGTCACTGAAATGCCACACTCCTCACTAGAGTCCACTGATAAGCCAGACAGTGCTAGCGACTTTTATCAACAGACTCTGTAATCGAGGGGCCCGAGTGGAAAGTTAGCACATAGGTTGTTCTGTCAGCACGGGAGGCTTATGCTATTAGCAGACCTAAACAGATTTCAGATTGTAGAACCAAATAAAAATCTCGGTCATTAAGTACATAAAAGAAAAAGTTACAAGAACTCCAATAAAAATAAAATGATGTTTTGAGAGAACCAAAGAAATTAATCTTGCAGTCCATTGGCAATAAAGAAATAGTGAATTGTATATTGTTTTACATACTACACTAATTAGTGCCATTTGGGACAACTTATGCTCCAGGCTATTTGAACTAAAGAATACTGGAAGAGATCTGGAGAATCACCATGAGCCAAGTAGAATTTTTTTAACATAAAAACAAAACAAAACAAAAAATCCCTCTCTGATCTCTCAGGAGAGCTCATTCCTGGAGAACAACTAAACAGTACTGTGCCATATAACCATGAAAATGCAATGCCCATAAGGATCTTTATTCATGAAACAAAGTTCAAAGTTGTCTAGAAATTTAAATGCTTGACATTTAAATCAAACACAATGTGAAGCAAAATAAAACGTTTTCACACAATAAAATGGGTGCAAAATGAGCTTCAGAAAATGGAGTAGTTTTCTTTATGGATCATCAGAAGCCATGATGTCTTCCAAATAGTCACCAGAGTTCTAGGCTAAGGGAAAACATGTGTGAAAAGCATGTGACAAATGGAGTTCGGTGCTCAGTAAAGGAGAAATGTAACAAATTTACCTTGGGTAATTTGATTACGAGAAAAGAAGCTTTGGACTTATTCCCTAGTTCACTTTTTTTTTTTAAATATGGGAATCAAAGCTGACTAAATGTGGTCCCTTTGCTTATTCTCGTTCACCATGTGCTGGAAATAACAAAGAAGAAGAGAGTTCCTGGAAAATGAAACTCTAGGAGAAGTTCCTGAAAGAGCAAGAGAAAATCACAAAACCATGCAAAGATAGTATCGCTTGAAAAACTACGAATGTAATCATCAATATGTAAATGTGATCATGGGGACTCTAAAAATTACTTTCTGCACTTGCCAGAAAAATGGTGACTTGAATATATGTAGGTGCCTCTCCCATGGAACATAAAATAGAGATAAAAGTCACATCAGTGATAGAAAGTAGAGAAGCTTATCAAGGCCATGCCCGAAATATTAAGGAAGTAGAGTAGCAGCTGTCAGGTAAACAGAACACAGTTGCAGAAGCTATGGAGGCTGGGGGAGGAAGAGTGATGGTCCCTCCAGTGATGTCCGTGTCCTACTCCCAGAAGCCAGTGACTATGTTACACTCCGTGGACAAGGGGCATTGAATTTGCAGATGGAATTAAGGTAGTAACTAGCTGATCTTTAATTGGTGAGATTATCCAGGGTCTATCCAAATGGCAGAGGGAGGCAGAAGGGGAGGTGAGAGTGGTGAAGGATGAGAAGGCCTTGAAGATGAAGGCAGGGGCCCACAAGCCAAGGAACTCGGGAGGCCAGTAAAGCAGGAAAAGGCGAGGGATGGGTTGTTGCTCCAAGCCCACAGAAAGGAATGCAGTCCTGCCAATGCCTGATGTCAGCCCTGAGAGATGCATGGCCGACTTCCCCCCCCACAGAGCTGTAAGACAATACACCTATGTTGTTTAATCCAGCAAGTTTGCGGTGATTTGTTTGGGGCAGCAACAGAAAACTAATACAGATGCCCTTGAAAAATGGTGTGTGGAAATGGATAGAGGAGAGTCTTTCAAAATCCCCTAATTTGGAGAACAAAAGTATGATAATCAGAGGACCTTGGGAAAGGAGAACCACTAGGAAAGTCCCTCTACCTCTGGATTCAGCAGCAGGCAAAGCAACTGTGATGCAAGGCCCAAGGGCGTAAAAAATAAGTGCATCGAAGGAAGTCAAGAGTGAGATACAGTCTCCAAGATGTGGGGGTGGGCATTTATACTGAACACAGTTGGTCCCATCTAAACAGGGAGACTAGGAACAGACACACTACCCTTTCTGTGGTGTGCAATGACCCCACAGAAAGATGGACACAGGAAACCCCTCTACAGGAAAACAAAGAAAAAGTTCCCCTACTGGGACTGCCCAAGCTACAGCTCACTGCCTAAACCCCTCCTCGGGCAGCCAACTCCTGAACAAGTGATGTAAATATATATCCAGCAGACACTGGACGTATGGAAGGAGATAAGGGGAGAGAGCAAGGCAGAGCTCCCACGCTGTTTATGGGCTTAGCTAGCCCGTTCTTTATTCAGGGATAGAGAGAAAAGGATTCTTCTACATCAAAGGAGAAGATGCAGAGAAAGAGAATAATATGGATCAAGGCATTTCAGAAAAAGGGGAACATTGGTTAGAAAGACACCCTATGTTTTCAAATTGCAGAATGTGAAATAAAATATGAGAAGAAGAAACAACAGAGTAAAATGGGAAATAAACTGTTAAATGTCAATAGATAAAATATTCCTCCAAGGAAACAAAATCTGTTGGAGATATTAATGTGTTCATAAGAAGACAATACAATAAAACAAAAAGTTAGACCAAATGAATGATACCAAGGACAGAAAATGAAGTTCGAGCATAAGAATAACCTTCATTTTTTTAAAGAAGAATCTAACACAGGCAGAAAAGAAGTAATTAAGATGTAATCATCAGACATATTTCTGAACTGAAAAAGGTATTACTGTGCAAAAAACCTGATTCACCATAGATGAGGTAATGCCACTGAAGAAAGATGAACTTTTATATATACTCCAGAGAAATAAAGTTAAACTCCAAGGATAAAGAGAGGACACAGTCAGAACCCAGGGAGTTAATCTCAGGCTTTTTTTAGTCAGCCTTCAGAACCAAATGATCATGGGGCAATGCCTGCTCTACAGAGATTTTTAGGGCAAAGTTTGGGTCTCGGGATTTTACAATCAGCCAGTTTGTATGATACACATTACAAAGGCATAGAAAGTTACATACAACGAGAAAAGTTGTATTCACAGAAGTCCTCTGACCTCATGCATCCCTCCTCTAGCCTGTTCCAGTCATATTGGCTTCCCCGATGTTCTTAGAAACAATGATCTTTCCCCGCCTCTCACAAAACACGTACAGTTTCAGCTGGTGCGAGGGAATGCGGGTAACGCGCTGGCAGGCTTCTCGCCCGCAGAACTGCACGAAAACAAATGTCTGCTGTTGAGGCCACCCAGTCTGCGTTGGTATTACGCTTCCACTTGATTTGTTTACTTTAGACTTTATTAAGCAGGCCTACCAGATTAACACAAAAGACAACCTGTGGGAATACCAATGAACCTCCAGGCCCCGCTGGGAGAAGAAACGGACCCCCTGTTCCTCAAAGCCAGCGCTCCCGGCTGCTGGAAGTGTTCTCCCAGAAATGCCCCTGCGGACATGTATCCTAAGAGAAGCATAGGGATGTACAGAAAATGTATGACAAGGGAATCCATAGTAGCACAAAATGCACACTGTCTATAGCAACCAAGTGCAATACTTCTTATACATACTACGGGACATACAGTTGACCCTTGAATAACACAGGTTTGCACGGCGTGGTCCACTGAGATGCCATTATTTTCCAATAAATACTGTCAAAGTATTTTCTCTTCCTATGCTTTTCTTAACATTTTCTTTTCTCTAGCTTACTTCACTGTAAGAACACAGTATATTAGACATATAACATTAAAAATGTGCTAATCAACTATTAATGTTACCAGTAAGCCTTCTGGTGAATAGTAGGTTATTAGTATAAAGAGTTTGGGGAGTCAGAAGTTTTACCGGGGTTTCTGACGGTGTGTTCACCTAAGGCCCCTGCTGTTCAAGGGTCAACAGTATATACATATATAAATGATATGTGTAATGTGTATACACTATCTATATTTATATAAATGCTGAGCCACCATGTTGTACACCTGAAACTAATATAATATTGTATGTCAACCATACTCTCACACACAAAAAAGAAAATGTTTACTTAAAGTTTGAAGGGAGATGATGAAGCTGTCATAAGCCAATCATAAAATATGAGTTGATTACAGTGGTCTTCTGTTTGGTGGATTTAATCGGGGAATACATACCTCATGTGGACTTCTCTAATAAAGATTATTAAGGACAATAGTGTGTCGATCTTATGGCGAACATGAGACAATCTCTATAATACATAAAACAAGATCTGGTGAGCCCTGTTCCAAGGGGCCAGCAAGGTCCAGAACGTTTTCGTTTCCCTGGTGACATGATAAGCACTTTGAGGTCAGAGACTTGGCATTTGGGTCTTTTCACCTTCTCCTTGGTGCCTTACACTGTGGACCAGTGGTTCCGACCTTTTTGGCAGCAGGCACCAGTTTCATGGAAGACAATTTTTCCACGAATGGGCAAGGGGTGCAGACAGGAGCAGGAGAGCTCCGAAGAGCTTCCTTTGAGTTTCACTGGCTCTCTCACCTCCTGCTGGGGATGGGGAGGGGCGGAGACAGGAGGCGGANTGATAAGCACTTTGAGGTCAGAGACTTGGCATTTGGGTCTTTTCACCTTCTCCTTGGTGCCTTACACTGTGGACCAGTGGTTCTGACCTTTTTGGCAGCAGGCACCAGTTTCATCGAAGACAATTTTTCCACGAATGGGCAAGGGGTGCAGACAGGAGCAGGAGAGCTCCGAAGAGCTTCCTTTGAGTTTCACTGGCTCTCTCACCTCCTGCTGGGGACGGGGAGGGGCGGAGACAGGAGGCGGAGCTAGGAGGCGGAGCTCAGGCTGGTGCCCCAGATCCTAACAGGCCACAGACCACTACAGGCCTGTGGGGGAGGGGGCTGTTGAGGACCCAGGCTACAGATAACGTAGGTGAAGGATCCCATTCCTCTAAATGTTCCCCAGACCCCAGATTGTATCACCTTTCTCCCATTTAAGCTATTACTCCAGCAATTCCCCTTCTCTCCAAAATCTTCAAAGCTTTGCTCTCTCTTTCTGAATTGTTCCCATCAGGAGACTATCACGAACGTTATATCTTAAAACTTTAAACACATGCACACACCCCAACGTTCTCTTGCCCCTTTTTTTCACTTTTCACTAGTAACTACCTTATGTCATTGCTTTAAAACTCCTTAAAAATCGTCTCCACTGCCATTTCCACTTCCTCTCCTTACAATCTCCTCCAAAATCATCTAGCAGGCACTGTCTCCTGCCACCCTGCCCAGAGGCTTTCCCAGGACACCTGTGAGCTACAGAGCTCTAAGTCCAGAGGTGAATTCCCAGTCCCCATCTCACTGAGTGATTGGCCAGCAGCATGAGACAAAGCTCTCCCACTTTCCCCTCGGCTCCAGGACAACACACTCTCTGACTTTTCCTTCGGCCTCACTGCATCTCTCTGCTCAGTCTCCTTTCTGGTTCCTCCTCCTTTTCTTGGTTTCTTAATGGTTCATTGATCCAAGACACAATACCTACTCTTTATTTACACTTACTCTGGTGATTTAAGACAGTCCCATGGTTTTAAACACAGGTCGGAAGCCCTAAATCTAGTATTTCCAGCAAGGAAATACTCTTGACTTTTCAACTCCAGACTCATACACAAAACTTCCTACTTCATATCTTCACTTGGATTTCGAATAGACACATCAAAGTCAGAATGAACTCAACTCGCTCTTTCCCTTCAAACACACTCCATCTGCAGCTTTCTTCATCTCTGCTAAGGGTAATCCCATCCTTACAGTTATTCAAGCCAAAACACTTAGCACCAAGAGAGAAACTTTCGTTTTAATGTGAAGCCAAATTTTAAAACCACACATGTAATTAAAGATTCTTAATAGGTCCAAGCTCTTAGCTATAGATTGCGAAGGCTCTGAATGAGACTCTGACTACAGATAAGACTTTGACAAAGTCTCCTCCTGAGACGATGACTGTAAAACTCTCCTGCTTCATCTCCCATGACTTCCATCCTTAGCCTACATGCCACAGACTTAACAAAGGAAGGCACTTCCCTGCCCCTCTACTAGGAGGTCTCCTATTTTCATTCTAGAGTCACATAGCTGCTTTGAGTGCTTTTCTCTCCCTATACCCCCTCATCTGACAGCTGAACTATTTGTCCACCAAGTCACATACACATCACTGTCTCTGTGCAGAGATCTCCCTTTGGGCCCCCAGAGCCCTGGTACAGAGACAGCCAGTAGCCACCAAAGATGCTCCACTTCCTTGGGGTGACTACACTGATTTTCTTAGAAGTAGCTGGCCATTTTCCAGCTACCTTGCTCAAGGTGGAGCCATGCAACTGGTTCTAGCCAATGCAATGTAGACTTAAGTGGCATGTGTCATTTCCAGGGAAAAAAAATCTGAGCATCAGGTGTGGTATCCTTCATGAATTCTCCCCTCCCACTTCTGAGTCATTGCTTCAAGGAAATACAGCCAGGAGAGCTGTCCATTTAGGGCCATCCACATTGGCTTTTGCACAAGCAAGAAATAATTTTTATATGAAGCCATTGAAATATGGAGTTATTTTTGATAGTAGTTACTGGATCCTAAAACATGAACTGTGCTCTATACTTCATTTGATAACTTCATGTTTTTAAAATTGATGTTTATTTCTATACACATTAGCCTCCTTACTTATCTGTGGGTTATTCATATCCCGAGTCCCAAGTCCAGCATAGAGTAGGCACTTCATTAAAGTTGTCGAATTTGATTCAACAACAATTACGAAAGGGTGCTGCTGGTGGAGCCAGAGCTGCCACGCAACTTGAGGGGCTGGGTCCATCCCTGCATCTACGGGGCCCAGCAGTTGTCTTCCCTTTCAGTGACACGACTGTCCTAGCTGCACGCTCAGGACCCTGACCTGCAGCCCTCTCCCCCACAGCACAATAGCCACGCGGGTTGTCTCCCACCTCTACCCCGTGTGCCGGAGTAACGCACTTGCCTGGACCCCAGCTTTTGTCTGCTAGGTCAGTAAGTCCAGCTAGGGAAGTTTTACTCCTTCCATGGTGAATTTCCCGCAAAATGAGTCCCTAGTACCCATGCGTGCAGACTTCTATTGATGCCGCAAGTAGAGAACTTACTTTGAGCTCCTCATGCATCCATTTTCCCTGGCAGAGTCTGTGCCCATTGCGGGAAGAGCCTCTGGTATATTTGCATCTTTAGCAGCTGCTCTATGCTTTGCTCAGGACAGGTTCAATAAACGTGTTTCTTAGTGGAACGGCATGGAGCAAGTTGAGGAGTAGAATTTAAATACATGATTTTCTGATTGCACTCTCATAAAGCAGCTCTTCTATACCAAATACCCATAACCCCCTCTAATCAGCTTGAATAGCCATTATAGTATAATTGGTTATTTATTCATATATATAATTGCATCCCCCCAGAAAAGAGCTAGAGATCATTCTTGATCAGTAAGGGACCCTTTGGTTTCCTAGAATATTAAGTGTTTGTGTGTGTATGTCTCACTATGTATTTAAGAGATGGTGCTGTTTGCAGCTTTATCACTAAAGGGAGTTGAGTTACAGACTATGTTTTTCCCAAAGCCTCAGTCTCAATTGACTTAGCAGCCTCTTTGAAAAGCAATGATTATCCTCTTTGAAAATTACCTACTGAATGAAAAAGAGAATAACTGAAAAGTAGAAAAAATATCCTCAGTGCAATAATGGTTTAATATACTTTATTCCCATTGTATGCTTGGCAAATGTGTAGACATTAGTTTTAGAAGGTATTAATAATAGCATTGCTTCTCTTATTTTCAACCGATGTGGAAACTACATGATAATCTTAGAATCAACAGGTGTTTTTAGAGATGCCCATCCTGAACAATACTTACTCACTGGAAATTCTTAGCTTAGGGATCTTTACTGTATTGCTCCAAAAATCTTAGCATTCGAGAAAGGCTGAGAGGTCTCAGGAACAGTTCCCATCCCAAGATACAAGCTAATTGCCCACCCAAGGTAACTATGTTGCCGTTTTATTATTAAAAGTTAAATTATCAAAGAAGTGGCTCTGACCTCTTCCTCAGTGTCCCTGCACTCCTCCACAGCTTTCAAAGCTCCTAGCTGTTGCACATCTGTATAACCAAATTAAGAACCTGTGCGTCTGACTTAGCTATCAGAAACAGGAACCGCTTTTAACTGTAATCGGCACAACGCCCTGGTTCCTTAATGCCATTCCTTAAAACAGTGCTGCCTTCTTTCTTTATTCCTGGGCCTCCATGTTTCAAATAGAGGGCCTTTGCACTCAGAGTCCACATTCAGGATTGTGAAAAGGAAAAAAAGCCCCACCAGTGTTTGCCAAGTTGCCCTTGCTTTGGTTCAGTTGGATCTCCATCAGCGAACCGAGCTTGTGAAGAGTCCAGCCCATACTTCCGGGGGAGATCTGCCTTGACTTCAGGCTGTCAGAATGATTGGGAAATTGCCAGCTGGTTATAAATAAAAATCTGTTGAAAAATAATGTTCATTTAATTTATGGTGTCCCGAAGTCAGAGTTATGAGAAAACTTTCTGTTTAGGAACGAAATCAAATCCCAGGATTCATAGAGACAAAGTCTCCCACAAAGAGGCATATTGCCTTCATGGACATTTAAGACAACACATAGGAAACAAAAGATATTGCGTGAGTGTGGCATGGAATTCCACAGCCAAAGGGCAGCTGTGTCAAATGCAGGAGACGCAGGCCTCGGTCCTGGCTCCCGGCCTGGGTTCTGACGGACAAGTGTGAGGAGCAGCCAGACCTCGCCTCAGTTGCTGCCTCTGCAGTGGACATGCCTGGACCCTTGTAGGGGTGTCCAACCTTTGGCATGTCTGCGCCACACTGGAAGAAGAAGAGCTGTCTTGGGCCACATGTTAAATACATGCAACACATAATCACAAAAAAATCTCATGATGTTTTAAGTAAATTGATGATTTTGTGTTCACAGACCGCAGGTTGGACACCCCTGCTTGGTGCACTGATCCTCGAAAAGGCAGGGTACTTCATGGGCTGTGGCCATGTAACAGTGCATATTCCTGGGGCCAACTGTGAGTCTAGTGGGTCAGAATCTTTGGAAACGGAGCCTCAGAATCTTGATTGTTATAGATACTCCAGGCAATTTCACTCCACAAAGACTGAGAACTATCCCTTTGGTGCCAATCCTAATGTTAGGCAGACATTTAGGGGACAAAGCCTAAAATTCTTTGGGCCCAGCATTGTCACCCTCATAGATATTCTCTCCCCAAGTCGGATGAGTAGCTGTTGCCTTTTCACTGAGATAGAATCTCCATCTTGTGTCCCAGTTGGGATTATAATTGGGATTTTGTCACATTCCTTCAGACTCCCTACCTGCAACCTGCCTAAAACTCTGGTCCCCTTCAGAAGGTCAGTGCTGTGACTCCCTGTGTTCCTGAATGTTCTGTGGCTAACATCTGGCCCCTGATGACTGGCCCACCTGCCCTGCCTGAAAGTGAGAATCCCTTCCCTGCATTTCCCTTGTCTATCTGCCACTCACCTTCTAGAATCATGGACACCTGGTGTCTTTGCCCCTCCCCATCAAGACTACTGCCTGTTGCCTATCACAGAGGCGTCAGAAACCACGGCATCTTTGCACCTGGCTGTGTGCCCCCAGGAACTGCATAACTCTAGTGCATGGCTGAGTCTTTCCTCTCTCCGCACCCAAATGCAGTTACCTGCACCATGTCTAGCCATGTCTCAAAATACGGTAAGACACTTTCTAGGGGAAATTTCAGGTACAAAGTTCTGCAATGCTCTGGCTCAAGGTCCTCCACAATACGAGGGGATACGGAGCAGGGAAGAGATGTGTGAATGAATGAGTTTTCCAGGTTTTTCTCACGTGCCTCCAGAGTGGGGCGGACAAGGCTGCTGGACACGGAAAGGTCAGCAAAGAGACAGACAAGCCCCATAAGCTGGGACTTCTGGGAGCCGGGCTGGAAAGTTACTAGTGGGTGACCCACTGTCCCAGTGTTCCCAGAACTGAGGGGTTCCTGGGTCATGAGACCTTCAGAGCTCAAATTGGAAAAGTCCCTGAAAATCCGGGATGAGTTGGTCACCCCAAAACTCAAAATTGTTTGGATTGTTGCTAAATCTAAGATTTGGGATGTACAAGAATTACAATAAAAAGGAAAGAACATTAGATTTTATTTAAAGTACTTTGCAAAAATATGTAAATATTACAATGTCTTTGTATTTCTCGGGTCTGTTGGACCACACGTTTTGAATGTAATTTTGTTCATAGACCAGCCCCCGGCTTTGTGCTGGTTACCTGTTAATGAAAGAAAACACACGAGTATTATTAATTCCACTGCCAGACATTTTTAGAAGACCTAATATGCCAGTCACAAGTGGAAGTGCTTTACATAGATTATCGCAAATTACTGGAACAATGACCCTAGTAGGTGACCACTATTATTAGCTGAATTTTACCAATAAGGAAACAAAGGCACATATTTTAAGCAACTTTTCTGAAAAGAACCCCTGACCCTGAATTGCCATATGGCAGACAATGAAAGGAGCCTCCACTCCGTTCCAACAATGTAAACTCAATGGGGCATAGACTAGCTGATCATACAGTCCCAGCGAAATACACATTTCTGTCACACCCCTGTGTGCACACAAAGAGGGACAGGTCCCCTGGTCAGATCGGGGACTCTGCTCTCCACCTGACCTCCCTTTTATACTGTTAGCGTTTCTGGAGTGTTTCCTCTGTGTCAGCCATGGTCCCCCTGTGACCTCTTTCACTGCTCACCTCTATCTTCCGAAGCGATTGCGGCAGGCTCCATTTTGCAGAGGAGGAAGCAGGAGCACAAAGAGATTAAGCAACTAGGCAATATCACAAGGCTAGAAAGTTGTGAAGCCAAGACACAAACCCAGGTAAGTTGGCTTTATTCATTTAATGACCTCCGTTCTTCGATGTAATGCATACAGACTGTAAGAATGTTAAACTCTGCTGACTATTTAGTTAGCCTAGCCTCCTCATTTTATCAATAGTAAACCAAAGACCCAGAGATTATGAGATGGGAAAACAGAAATATGTATAGTTGGGAAATATGTATTCTACTATATATATATATATATATATATATATATATATATATATATATAAAATATCTATTGTATCTAAATATGTATTATAATATACACATTATAATATAAATAATATCATATATTATATATTGGGAAAACAGTATATATATGTATATGCCAGAAAGAACACAGGGTTTAGATACAAACAACTGAGTTTGATCCCTATCTGCCATCTACTAACTGTAATTTGTGTAGATTATTAAATCTCTCTAAACCTCAATTCCCTCAACCATAAAATGAGGATAATGCCTACTTACTGGGGAGATTTCAGGATTAAATAAGACAATGAATACAAAGTATTTAGTAGATTTCCTTGCTTACAGTAAGGGATCTATAGAGGGAATTTCTATAGATTACTATTGTTATAATTAGTACTATAAGTACCCACTAGTTACTAGTATTACCTGCTATTACTACTACTATGACTACAACACTGTGTCTTACATCATCATCGTCATGCAGACCATAGAGCAGTCAAGTGCAGGAGAAGCAGGCTTAAAATCTGGCTGTCTAACTTACCAGGATGCCCTATGTTCTTCCTTATCATAGAAACAACATTAAAACCCCACCAGAGAAAGCATTTAATGAAGACTTTTGGAATCCAACAGGTTATCTGATGTGGCCGAAAAGTTGCAGATGAGAATGTACAAAAATTAAAATGGGATAGAGCACAAAGTAAATGCAGTGCCATGGAATCTTGGGAAATGGTGATGTTTCTTTAGCATGACTTCCAAGTTCAATATAAATCCAGTATACATGTTGGGTTTGGGTTTATTTTTGTATTTCTTCTGGCTTCTGTGTGCACCCTGTGAACACATGGAAGACTGTCAGACCTTCTGTATTTGCAGCACAGATCTGAGATTCGAGACTGAAAACAGAGGGCTCACAGCTACCTCAACAGAGAACGGATTTGGTGGAGCTGTATTTCTGTTAAGAGTTGACAAAACAACAGACCAAATGCAGCTTCAGCTTTGCGATCACTAACATGACATGGCAAAAGTCCCCTTGCCTCCCTCTTCCTTTTACCATAATGAAATGTCATTAACATATGTTCATATGAATAAACCTTTCTAAATAGGGGTACATGGAAGAACAAGTTACGACACTCATGAAGCATTTTACAAAGAAATTTTTATTACACTATTTTAAGTTGAAATTCAAAAATTAAAATCATTCACAATCCTATAATGTTAGATAATACTTTGTTGTTTATATTTTCTGATTTTTTGTAAGCAAATAAAAATTCATACCTAGGTAAATATAAGCAGACTTTTTAAACATATTAAACTAGAACATTTTCCGCATAGCAAAATAGAATTACTACTTTTCCATGTATGCAAGGTCAGTCCAGAAAGTATCCAGCCATCTACTATGAAGAATAGAGACATTTACTGAAGAAGATTCAAGATACAAGAAATATTATACACAGGACAATGACACCTCAGTCATCTTCAAAGTAGTCACCTTGAGACCTCACACAGTTCTTTCACTCTCCATCAGCTGCCCTATCACATTTTCCTGAATCTCATCAATGGTCTGAAATCTCTTCCCTTTCAAATATAATTTTAGTTTTAGGAAAAGTCAGAAGTCGCAGGGCACCAAATCTGTGCTGTAGTGGGGCTGAGTCACCTGGGTGATTTGATGTTTTGCCAAAACCTCTGCATGACCCATGATGTATGAGTAAGTGCTTTGTCATGATGAAGCTGCCAATCACCAGTTGCCCAGAGCTGCAGGCTTCTGAATCATCCGAATAGTTTCCACAGAGGGATGTTCAAGCTTAACACAAAATTGGGTGCAGAATCATTGCTCTACTCACTTAGTCATTTTGAATGCAATGGCCACACAGTGCACATGCTCACTCAATGGCGTCTGCTATCCCCACTGCCTAAAACAGTGAAATCATTCTTGTTCACGCATGCACATTCTGGCCCACTCTCCTTGGCTGCCAGGTTACATCAGTGTCACACAAATTGTTCTTGTTATATGGACAATGGCTGGACTTTTTCCAGACAGACCTTTGCATGTTACATAAATTAATCACATCCCGTATCATTGTTTTAAGTAGTTGCCTGACATCCCACTATGTCGGCGCACCATACGTTATCAGTCCATCACTGCTCATGGATACTTGGTTGTTTACAATTTCTTGCTGCCAAGAGCAATTTGTTTTTGTAAATATCCTTGTTTGTACACCTTGGCACACTTGTCAGAGTATTTCCTTAGACACAAAAAATTTCTAGAAGTGGAATTTCCTAATCAAAGACTGAATATTTGAAGGCTTCTCAACATACACTTTGCAATAAGTACGATGCATGTATTTATAACATGTATGTATAGAGCCAGCACACTTATCTGCACCCTGGCAGTGGACATAACTGAGCCTGCGGCACTGCCTTTTCCAGCTGCAACAGCCCACAGCTTGCCTGGGTGGCCATGGGGTCCAACAGAGAGTCCAGGAAGACCCTCTCATGGGCCATACCTTTGTTACACAAGGAGAGGACAGGACACAATACCCAGCTGCTGTGAGGACTTCCTGCCCACCAGCTGGCTAACAGCTGCTGACAACTCCAGTGTGCTACAATGTCATAAACTATCAAAGGAAAACACCATTCCAAACGACGAGACAATTGAGAATTGCTAGACACTGGCATTGAGAAAAGTTTTGATATTTACGTGCATATCTGTTTTGCTTTAACAAGTTAAACAGGAAAGAAAGGGCTGGTCACATTCAGCAAGCAAGAATACTTTTCCTTTGGGAAAAACAAGAGGAAAGAGCATCATGACAGATTTTTGAAACCTGGTACACATTTCCTGGCCAGACAGAGTAGAATATTAGAATGCCCAAGGCTTGGGGGAGTGGGAGACAGTGGGAAAAACCTTTCTCTTTTGCCTGGGTAATATTTTCAATCACTTCCTACTGGAAGGTTTAAAAACTAAAATCAGAGTGTCTCAGTGGATTATAAGCGAGAACAAAGCATCAGAACGAGATAGAACAGCTCTTCCTTGGGAGGCTTTGAACTGAAGGGAGCTACTTCCTGCAGAAAGGGAAGGACCAGGACAAGTCAAACGCTGGACGTGTGCACACCATGGGCGAGCACGCCGGTTGGGAGGAGACAATGAAATGCAATTCACACTTGAACAAACTAATAAATGAGGTAGTTTCTTCTACCTCGTCGGGCATGAGAGAACTATTTTACAGGTAGTTGTCTAGTGCTCTCTACTGCCTTTCCCAGTAGCAACTCAGCTCATCCTGTGACAAACTACCCCCATTTTTCAATGAGGAAACCGAGGCATACAGAGGTTTTTTTTTTTATATTTGCCCAAGATAATACAACTACTAAGTGGAAGAGCTACGTTTCAGACCCAGGGAGACTGGCTCTAAGAATCTATGCTCTTGGCCACATGGGTATGCCAGCTCTCAGGCCACAGTGAGAGACGGGATAGGATATCCCCAAAGCCCCACAGTTAGTTACCTCCTAGTAGCAGACCCAAGAGACCAAAGGGCGTTTACTTTCTATAGGCCTCAGGGTCCTCAAATAGGTGAATCCAGATGTTGGCTCTGTCCTCATCCTCCTCCTCCAACCTGCCTCCCACTCCCACCCCGAACACAGAGCTCAGCACACCTGGAGCTCCACATCCTTTCTCCCTGCTTCCACTGAGTTTGAATCTGAATTTTTACTCACTACCCAAGCAATTTTAATTGCCACTAAAATGTGATCATCATTCCCCTAGAATCCTTTGCTATGAAGACACTGAAATAGTAAATCTCGTTTTTCTGAACATTTTGCAGGGGACACAAAAAAGGGAGGGGAAAAACATTGCATCCACAAAGAAAAGTACTTTCAAACTCCCGATAAATATCCCCACTGGTCCCTTAGCTCCGCGCCATCAAGTGGGGAAATACTCCTTCAGTGCCTTTTCCTCCTTTCAGTTCCCAGAAGTGACAACTGTCCTTTCTTCTGAATTTCCACCCGGGGATTTTTAAAATAAGATCTTTAAGATCTCACCTCTTTCTTTTAAGGTGTAAATGGCGTATTTATTTATAAATAATTTCATAACTGCGATGCTCCAATGAGGTGGCAGATATGAAACTCCCTTATAAAAATGGAGTGACACATTAACCAGAGGTTTCGTTAATACTGCCCCTGGAAAGACGGTACAAAGTGAGCGACTGAAAACGCGAATCTGTCTAAATTTGTGATGGCGAGTATGTGAGGAGGAATCTGAGGGAGCGTTTTTACACAGCGGGGATTGATGTCGGCTGCAGACCGTGCCTTGGCAGTTACATCAGAGACCATGCTGAGCTGATGAGAAGATTTACAAATCTGACCTCAAGCAACTCTCTTCGAGGTGCAAACAGACCCCGCCCTCCCAGTGTGTCATTCACCTCTACTGGTCTTCCTCTTACCAGCTTAAGTTCTGTACTTTACAAAAGTCTCAAATGTATATTCTATTCCCACTGGCTCCATCTTTATCTCCACACCCAGTTCCTCCTCCTCACCTTGGAATCTGGATTCTCTCTCTCTCCGATGCTACCGTGGAATGGGTGCCTGCAGGTTCACAGAGACCTCCTGTTGGGAAGTGTGGCGGGCATGTCACCTCCTTCATCCTCCTGACCTACCTGACTGCGTTTGACACATTTAAGTTAACTAGGGAAGAGTTTTGAGCAAGAAGGCTCTTACTCAAAAGCAGACAATATGAATCAATCTGTCCAATGGTCTGTTTTTCTAAGTTATAAAAGAAATCTATTTTAACCACCTGCTTCACTGACTCATGCAGCACCAAAACGCGAAGGTACGGCTAGTGTTTGAAAAATTCTACCAAGTCACACAGCTCATATGTGGCAGAAAATTGATAGGGGTCTCCCAAAATTTGACAGTGATCCTAAAAATGTTCATGACACTACCGGGGGCAAGTTATAAAACAAAAACAAATTTTTCTACATTATTAACAATAAAAAATAAATTTCAATCCACTAGTCAGAGAAGAGATTGAATTACCTTTGCATTCTTTCTATGAAAAATATTACAAAATTACTGTCTTATGCAGAGTTGATAAAAAAGTATGTAGCCAAAAGATGTAAGAGAAAACAGTAATATGAAAATGTGCAGGGCACTGTACTGATTAAAAATTATACTATTTTTCTGGATTTATATGGGTAGTATTTCTCAGATTTTATTAACTTATAATTTCTGGTGATTTATTATTTGTAATAAATATTCACTTTTTAATGTAATGCATTTGCAACTTTTTATTATTTTTAAGGAGGGTGTCCCCAAACTGTATAAATTCCAGGTCCACCCAAACCTGCATCCCCCAAATTCACACTAGCTCTTCTATCATAGGAACCCAGACTATTAACTCAAGAACTCTTGCGGATAATGAAAATGAGGTATCATTATTAGTGTCTTATTAAAAGACAGCAATTCCTCTCATTTCTTCCATCTTCCTGAGCCCCCTCCCTTTCCTCTGGCTCTGATACACTCACACTTGTGCTATAGGCTGATAATGTGGGATAAATAGATAATACCTCTGCCTTAAGTAGAGGCAGACCTAATAAAGGGTAGAAGACATGAACACTAATAACTGTGCAGTAACTTTTCAATGCTCTTCTAAAGAGTTAAGAGCATAGGATGGGGAGAGACATTATACCCAGGGAATTCAAGTAAAGTGTCTCAAGAGAGGTAACAGCTGACCTGGGCATAAAAGGATGGGGAAGGAAGCCTGATAGAGAAGGGAGACAGCGCCCCATGGGGAAACCTGCAGGGTACCGTATGCAAGCGTAGCATCAAATCTTTCTAAAACACACACTCAGATATGCTATGCTGGATGCAGGATCAGAGAAACAAACACAAATAAGCCACACCCCAAAAGACAAGCATCGCTAGCTTTCCAGAAGAATTAATAAATGATAAGCATATACACGGCATCCTCTTATACACCAAATGTTTATAAGCCTTGGAAATGTGTAGTTTCAAGCTCTGGGATCAGGGAAGTCAGGGCATTGAATCCTCCAACGCCTACTAGAGTTGTCACTGGGGACACCCGTGCACTTTTTCAAAGCCTCAGTTTTCTCATTGGTGAAGTATTTACATCCAAAATTGTCATGAGGATTAAACCAACTACGCGAGACATGAAGAACTGCTGAGCAAGCATCGTATGTTGTCATTAAGTGACACTCACCCATCCAGATTGTCCTAACCGTAAAGATAAACATGCATTGCACATCTCTTTGTTACACCAGTAATTAACTCGGGCAAAGGCAGCACCTGTTGCCAAAACAATCGAGCTGGAAGCAGAGAAGCTGCAAATCGCCACAGCCTTCCACGGAATTCCAGAAATGCTCTCACATCCTCTCTCACATTCCTTTAAGCACAGACCAATTTAAACAACCACCCAAAGCACACCAGGTCAAAAATGTACATACAGGGGACAAAGGCCAAAAATAAAATCCCAATGAAAAATAACCCTCTTGTGAGGAAATGAGACCTTTATTCTGTGTCAGATGTGATTCAGAACATATTCTGAAAAGTCAAGGTGTCCAAACGCTTAGCCCTGGGAGAAAGGTCTGCAGACTGAGCCACTTCTCACAGCTTGGAGAGAGAGGTTAAAAAATAGTTGTTTTTTTTTTATTGTGCTTTTCCATCACCATTTATCCCCCTACACCCTCTTCCACACCTGAAGCAGTAACAACTTGATCCTTTCCAGCCCTAATACAANCATCCCCCAAATTCACACTAGCTCTTCTATCATAGGAACCCAGACTATTAACTCAAGAATTCTTGCGGATAATGAAAATGAGGTATCATTATTAGTGTCTTGTTAAAAGACAGCAGTTCCTCTAATTTCTTCCATCTTCCTGAGCCCCCTCCCTTTCCTCTGGCTCTGATACACTCACACTTGTGCTACAGGCTGATAATGTGGGATAAATAGACAATACCTCTGCCTTAAGTAGAGGCAGACCTAATAAGGAGAAGAAGACATGAACACTAATAACTCCCTAGTAACTTTTCAATGCTCTTCTAAAGAGTTAAGAGCATAGGATGGGGAGAGACATTATACCCAGGGAATTCAAGTAAAGTGTCCCAAGAGAGGTAACAGCTGACCTGGGCATAAAAGGATGGGGAAGGAAGTCTGATAGAGAAGGGAGACAGCGCCCCATGGGGAAATCTGCAGAGTACCGTATGCAAGCAGAGCATCAAATCTTTCTAAAACACACACTCAGATATGCTATGCTGGATGCAGGATCAGAGAAACAAACACAAATAAGCCACTCCCCAAAAGACAAGCATCGCTAGCTTTCCAGAAGAATTAATAAATGATAAGCATATACACGGCATCCTCTTATACACCAAATGTTTATAAGCCTTGGAAATTTGTAGTTTCAAGCTCTGGGATCAGGGAAGTCAGGGCATTGAATCCTCCAACGCCTACTAGAGTTGTCACTGGGGACACCCGTGCACTTTTTCAAAGCCTCAGTTTTCTCATTGGTGAAGTACTTACATCAAAAATTGCCATGAGGATTAAACCAACTACGCGCGACATGAAGAACTGCTGAGCAAGCATCGTATGTTGTCATTAAGTGACACTCACCCATCCAGATTGTCCTAACCGTAAAGATAAACATGCATTGCACATCTCTTTGTTACACCAGTAATTAACTCGGGCAAAGGCAGCACCTGTTGCCAAAACAATCGAGCTGGAAGCAGAGAAGCTGCAAATCGCCACAGCCTTCCACGGAATTCCAGAAATGCTCTCACATCTTCTCTCACATTCCTTTAAGCACAGACCAATTTAAACAACCACCCAAAGCACACCAGGTCAAAAATGTACATACAGGGGACAAAGGCCAAAAATAAAATCCCAATGAAAAATAACCCTCTTGTGAGGAAATGAGACCTTTATTCTGTGTCAGATGTGATTCAGAACATATTCTGAAAAGTCAAGGTGTCCAAACGCTTAGCCCTGGGAGAAAGGTCTGCAGACTGAGCCACTTCTCACGGCTTGGAGAGAGAGGTTAAAAAATAGTTGTTTTTTTTTATTGTGCTTTTCCATCACCATTTATCCCCCTACACCCTCTTTTACACCTGAAGTAGTAACAGCTTGATCCTTTCCAGCCTTAATACAATTGATTGCTTCTTTAATATCAAAATGTGTACCTTTTTAAGGAAGGACATCAACCTCCTGGATTTACAAAGACAATTATAGAACAGTGAGCTGTGTATATTTCGGCCTGGAAGGCCGTTAAATCTGTCCCTGTAGAATTAGAAGGCGAACATGAAGTTCCAGAGACACTAGAGAGAGGCAGCGGATACACCTATGTTCTTACAGTAAACCAGTCTCTTGATTTTTGTGACTAAGGATTCTGAGACTGTCAATATGGAAAGAGAGGGACAAATCACTTGTTGAAGGAAGATTTGCACGAAGGGAGGGTTGTATCATTTCACTGGAATGAGGCACCTTTACAGACCTGGTTATGTGACACTTGAACAACAACCAGCCTTCACCAGGTGACTGCACAGGGCATCGGGCAGCCCTGCAGCCGCACTGACATACACAGTCACGACGACTTCCTAAGACAGCGGGTACTGATGGACTGGTGGCCTCTTATTAGCAAACGGAATGATTTCACCATCTGAGAGCAAGTGCTCACAGAACATCTTTAGAGAAAATATTACAAAAGTGATCATTTTTGTGGCCCGTCTGAGGGTCATTGTATGGTGACATTAGGCTAAACCTTAACCTAAGGCAGCAATAGTTTGAGGTGAAAAAAATTCCATTTAAAAACTTACCTTCTTAAGAAAAGCGGTCGATAACAGTTGTGACTGGGTTCCAGCCAGCCACACACCTCATCCTTATGTGTTCTCCCCATCTCCGTTTTCAGGAAGAAGTCCCAAATAGTTGTTTTATTGAGGGAACTGTGAAGGGTTTTTGTTATTGCCACATCCACTTTGCTCATGGCTACACTTCCTCCGTCATGTTTGAATGAGGAGTGGGATGTGCCTTAATCTGCTGGTAGCGGGCACACCTGGCAGCCTGCCTTCGTCCTATCATCCCATCTCAGTGTCTCTGTCAGGTCCGGGTGTACCAACTGTCTGTTGGATACCATCTTTACCTTAGTAGAGAAACTTAGGTGTGATGGTACTAACACTTACAGCAGCCTTTCCTAACTCCCCCAAGTCGTGGCACTAGAGAAAACGGCCGTGTTTACCCAGCACTGCAGGAAAGAAATAAGGCAGCATGGTCCAGAAGGAACTGGCCAGGGGAGCAAGGGACAGCGGGGACGAGTGCCAGCTCTGTGTCATGTCCCACCCGACAGTATCTACACACCCAGGAGCCCCGCCCTGCATCTGCCTGAGAGAGGTCACCTTCAGCAGGGTAGGTGTTTCAACCGCTCCTTTGGGAATATAAGACCCTGAATGGTAGGGGACTTCATGGTAGGGGACTAGGAGTCCATACGATTTATCAAAAGGTAATAATATTCTTCCATGTGATTATATTTTATTCATTGTTTAAATAGTGTTGGCTGTTGTGAAAACATCTTATAAACAAACCATTTACTTACAGCCTTCTCTTCATTTCCCAATTCTCTAAAGTCTTGGCATGAATGGTGTGGAATGTACGTGGGTTTTAAAGTAAACCAGACCTCCCAGCAGGCCCTGGTACACACCCATAAGGCCTTAGACAGAGGCCGCTCTGTCTGAGCCTCAGTTCTCGCACATAAATTGGAACAATAATATCTACTTCAAAAGAGAGTTATGGGTTTTAAAAAGTTTGAAAAGCTGGCGGCACAGAGAAATGAGTGCTTATTAAATATCAGCTCAATTCCTCGCCATGGGAGAGAATTGCCATCAGAAGTTAACCCCCCACCTGTCATCTTACTTTATTCCTTTCTCCTCTACCATCTTCCCTCTCTCACTGGCCCCTCCTCCTTGCCTTGTTTCCTATTTCTGTAGTGCCTGCTGCCTCCGTTCGTAGGTTCTTACTTTCTTCTCTGTAAACACTGGGGCAATGAGGGAGAAGAGAGAGTTTGGATAGGAATCAACAGGCAATATGGTCATTAATTCAATTCAACTCCCAGGTTTTGTAAGGTACTGCCCTAATCACCTCAAGCAATAATAAAAAAGGAAAAGAAATCATTTCTATCAGGTAATTACTGTGCCCCAGACCTGCGCTGCCTAACTCTCAGTCTCCATCAGTAACCACCCTTCGGATCAGTGGCTCTCAGCTCTCACACCACTTTGCCGTACCAGGAAACGCCAGCACGGACCCATCAGCAGGAACAGCCTGTGGAAGTAGTGAGTCTTGCTAAGAGAAAGAGGACCAGATGGTGGATACTCAAGAAATATTTTCTTATAATACAAGTACCCGAAGAAGCAAAATTCAGCTAAGGTATGGATTCACAAATCAGATACAAACCCATTGCTCCAAATATTTTTTTAAAAAGTCAAGGAAACCCTAAACTAAACTTAAAAGAAAGATACTAGAGATTTACATCTCCTTTCTTATATATTTGTTTTATTTTGCTACATTATTATCTGTGATACAGGGAAAACCCAGAAGGTATTTAAAGTGTGCTGATGTTCTCTGAGTTCTTCTAGGCTAATGACCCCCCCCAAAAAAATTAAGAGAAAAAGCCAACAGGGAAAGCGTGGTGGAGACAGCAAGAATTGCCATGCCAACATTTCCAAGATGGGATGATTTCTACAATGAATCTGCAGGCTGGACCCCATCTTCTACCACTTTCTGAAACACTTCCTCTGTTAGTTCCGATACCATGACCTTCGTTGAAAAGAGTAGGCAGATAACATCTTAGCTCATACACAAAAACGTCAGAATGCGATGGAAAGGCAGTAACCCTAACCATCTGGCACTGACATGAAGCAAGCACAGGCGTTGGAAATCATCTGAGTCATTTTCATAGTCATCTCAGTAACAGCTTCGTCCAAAGGCACTACCGTAGCTCTTAGAATAATAATTATTGTTACTATTCTCGGTGATGCCGCCACTGGTGAGCCACGTGAGCAAAAGCGTTTCTGAAGAGGTTGGGGCGTCCCCAGCCATAGCAATGAACTTCCAGTGCATGTGCCTACGAGGTGTGAGTCATTCTGTAAAGATATAGCAGTAATGAGACCCACAGTCAAGAAGCATAATACTGTCAAAAACTCCAATTTTATTTTCTTGCTAAAAAAAATAGGATCCAACAGATCTATTGTCATTTCAGAAATAAAAAAGTAACCCTATGTGTGCACTTCATAAAATTATATTAATTTCTACATTAATATCTTTCCAGTATACCTATATTGGAAATTTCTGGCTCATTTATATTTTTATGGTAATGTTCTTAAATATGGTTCTTCAGAGTATTGTTTTAATAAGACTTGGTTTGGGGGAGGGGGTAGGTCTGGCTCAGGTGCACGGTGATGAGGGGTGCCATTTATATAAAAGTCCACATGAAAACTGACCCCTGGCGTAGGGCAGCAAGGTGGCCCTGGATGAAAAGAAAAAAGGCAGAATGAAGAGAGGAGAAAAAAGAAGACAGTATGAATTATTAAAGAATTACTCTTCTAGGTAAATTTTAACCTATAAAATATTTGATCATGGGGGATGTTAGAAAACAAAGAAAATATCTTTACAATGAAAATTATTGCTCCATCAATTTAAAAAGCAGAAGAGAGAGGAACAGAAAGAGAGAGAAGGGGAATTAGAAGTAATAAACAGATGTTAAATCTGCCTAGTTACACTCTAGGTTCCTTAATCAATCAGAATAGTAAAAGCTTCTGTTCTCCCTAATACTCTTGATATTCTAGAAAGTCAGGGGTATCCAAACTTTTGGTGCCTCTGAGCCACACTGGAAGGAGAGCTGTCTTGGGCCACTGTGATTTTGTGATTACATGATATTATGAAGTGTAATCATTTAAAAAAAATCTCATAATGTTCGAAGTAAATTTACAGTTTCGTGTTGGGCTGCATTCACAGCCACCCTGGGCCACATGCAGCCCATGGGCTGGACACCCCTGGGGGGGCAAAGAATCAACAGGGGACAGAGCCCTAACTAAATAACACTCACCAAAGTTATCAGAAAAATGGGCAGGAACTAAAGGAAGAAGAGATACAAGAGAAATGTTGGTTAGAGGAGGAAGAAGGGATTGGGACAACAATACATTAATGAGTTCGATGTTGTAAAAAGCAGAAATGGTAAGGGATTCTGAAGAAGTGTGAGGGAAAACATAAGGAGACAAGTTTTCTGAGGGACGCGGAGTCAGGGAGTCCATTCGACACACGGCACATCCCGGTGCCTCTCTGGAGCAAAGGAAAGGCTGCCTCAGCAGCAGCAGGGCACTTCCCATACTGACTACATGCGCTGCCGAGGTAAACACCGTGTGACTTCACATCCTCCCTCAGGTGCCCTCATGAACGACATCCTATGCTATATGCTCATTTTTGCAGATGAAAAAGATCAGGTCTCAGAAAGTGGGGGTAATACTTACAAGTTTTCATTCAGTGTGTAACTTCTGCACCCACCCCCACACTCAAACTCTTAAACGTTAAAATGAACCTCCACCTTGCCTGATCCAAGTTGGCGGAATTTGGCACGCTCCACTCGCAGGGCAGCATCAGCACACCAGCTTCACAGGGTGATGCGCCTTCCTGTCTGTTTCACTGGCGACCATTGTGCAATTTTATGCTGCAACAGCGCCCCATGTCAGAGACCCAGACCACTAACTGATCAATGTTCAATTTTTACTTTTAATGAAACATACCCAATAAACAATAAAACTTCTGCATGAGTAATAGGGCAGTATTTCAGCTGACTTCAGTAGGCCATCATTTGAATATACCCATTTAATGTGGCAGCCAAGTTATTTACTCATGCGTGACTCAAAGAAATTCTGTATGTTTGTGCAGAAATGTACCAAAAAATGTAACTGGATGAGATAGAGAAAGTTTAGGACTTTTTAGTAATCACATTGATAGACACATTCACACACATTAATTCTTTGTTTCTGGAACAAAGACTCAGATTTCAAACAACTTCTTGAAATACTTTTGTTGTTCTGTTTTGATGACGTCCAGCACAAATGGTGATGTTTGAGACTCTGATTCCTCTGAACGCAATTAGATTTTTGGGGGTAATCTAATATAATTGATCAAATCATGAATTTGAATTCTAGAGCTTCAAAGTCTATGTCAGAATATCGGAGGTACTTGTTTTAAAAAATGAAAGAGCTAGTCACAGTTCAAAGTGATAGTATGTTCAGATTCATATTATGGCAAAACTAGGTACATATTCACCAATTCCATTTTATTTTTCTTAGGAAAAAAGAATACAGCACAGTGTTTCTTATAGCTGGGTTAGGTATAGGGGACCAGGTTTTGGCCACTGACATGTAGAGGGAGGAATATGTCCCTTTCATGCCTATTTTATAAAAATCCAATGCATGACCATCCATGACAGCAACCATGGAGACCATGTGTTGAACATAACGAGATGAAGAGCAACTCAACTGCTATGGACAGTGATGTGCGAAGCGAACCTTTATTAATGAAGCCACTGAGATCCCAGAGCTTGTTTGTGATGCACCATAACTCAGCCCAACCTGACCAGTTAAGAAAGTGGGACCGGAAATGGGGACTAGTATTATAAAACTTTTAAGATACGGCGGTGCATCAGGCAGCAAAGAAGCTGGTAACAAAGGCTGGGAATACGGTGATCTAAGTTGTGCAGTGGAAAAACAGTTTGTGAAATTGTTATCAAAGATACCTTGATAGGCAGACAACAGCCTACTACATCAGAAACTCTAGAGGAAGGGAGAAAACAATCATGCCATTGGTGTACACAGAGCTGGCTCGGGTAGGGTGCATTTGGCCAGGCATTCCATGAAAGATAAGTTCAGGGAAGAGCTGGCTGGTTTGGAACACTCTGAAATACTATTTATCTCAGGGGTCATACTTCACTGAAATAACAATATTTCCAAATTTCCGCAGGGCTATTACATATTTGACATTAAGGACTAACACTGTCTACCTCAAATCCAATAGCCAAATGTCATTGCTGCTCTATTTTCAAGCCAGACCTGTTCATATTGGGTGGTAGAAGGGCGAAGGCAGGGGGTACAGAGAAAGGAATGAATCTAACTGTTACTCCAGGCCTTCAGAAAATCCTGAGTGAGTGTGTTGCAGACTGTTTATGCTCAAGTTAAGAATACAGTCTCTTTTTCAATAGTATTTTTGGCCTCTCCTAAATTTCAAAGAAATACTTTTGAAAGGTTAGTGAATTTTCATATCTAGAAAGAAAAAGAGGCCATTGTCTTACCACTTTCTTCAGAAGGCAGAAAGAATACAAATTCAAATGCTGTATTCAAATTCCCTTGAAAGACTAACCATAGATCTGGGGTGGGAGACAAGGTCTGGTATTCATTTTAGCAAGCTGGACTTAATGTTCTACTTTGGGAGGCCACGCGTGATAGTCATTGTTTAGCATCATTCCGCTAAGGCTTCAAAAATCTCCATAAAAGAAACCATACGGGGAATTTATGTGCCTCACATTATGCCAAAGCTCTGAGAAGAGTCGGCTTGGACTCGGTGGCCAGTAAGGTTTCCTTCTTGTCGAAGGAGGAACAGCCATGGCCACCACTGGGACCACGTGGGAAGCAATGAGGACCTAGTCGGGGCAGAGCCAGGCAAACCATGCAGGTGTCAACCGAGCAGGGCTAGAAGCCAGAAGGGTGTGGAAATGGCCATGGGCCAGTCCTCAGGACACTTCCGACCCAGAGGAAAACTTCATGAGTGAACGGGGTGGGACACCTACCAAAATAAGAATCAGGAGTTTGTGGCTTGAAAGTGACTTCTTCCACCGACCAGGTATGAGACTTTGAGACAAGTCACACCCCCACTTTGGACTGCAGTCTCCTCTTCTATGAGATGAAGACGTCGGGCTTAATTATGGATTGTCAGTCCAACCGCCTACAAGGGCCCAGCAGTGGTGGGATGGGAGATCCACATGGAGTGCGGAGCTGGGTGGGCGAAGAGCACGCGCCTGCCAGCGGGGGCGGCTGCCGCTGGACTGCAGCTGAGGACGGCGTCCCAGAAACGCAGGCGCAGCGTCACCAAACTTCCAGTTGTTTCAGAGAAGCTAAAGACCAGGGATTTATATGGAAACTCTTTCGACTTATAAATGTTCACACTTAATTCTATTTTTAAAGCACATTATTGCCCAAATAAAAACTGTCTGCTGGCGGGGTGTGGCCTGGGGACCACATTTGTCAGATAACTATCTCTGAACTAAAGAAATTCTAAGTCCCCTTTCGTATGTGACGATAAATGCAAACGAATTGCCTGATAAATGGCATTTCATCTCTTCTGTCTTGTGATGTCTTTCTTTTCTCTCATTTTTTCAAATGCTTTGGAAGAAACTCCCACACGACGTGCTGGGGCCCTGGAGTTTTGTCAGCTCTGCTGACACAGGATTATTATCCCCGAAGTCCTGGCCACAGACTCCAGAGGGAATTGCCCTGTCTTCATTCTTCACCAATTTGCAGCAGAGCAGACTGTTAGCTCCTCTTCCGAAAAGCCAGCCTCTTCTGTTTACTCACGTGTTTCCAATAACCGTGTCCCAGACCCTTGTGCTGTCCCCTCTTTTCCTCACACTTCCTACATGTGGGTGTTCCCGGGGACTCGGCCCCCAGCCCTCTCTTGTTCTCTCTCAGTTCTTATCCCCAGATCTCGGCTGGAACTTCAGCATCACTGGATTCGTTCACGTGCACAAACGTCCTCTCCACCGAGGAGCGCCGACTCTCCCTTCCCAACGGACATCTGAACATTTCTACTTGGGCCGTACAGACCATTCCTCATGTTTAACGTGTTCCAAATTGATTGTTTTCTCCAAAACTTCTACCTGTGTTCCTCTTGCTACGAAGTTCTCCCACTGGTCCTCCAGTTCCTCTGAGCTAAAATCTTTGTTATCTCTGACTCCCCTCACTCATCTCCACGCTCACGGTATTGGGGACACTCATCTCCACGGGGCTGAGTAGGCCCGAGCTTCCTGGTTCAAGGCTGGGTGCACCACGTCTGTCTTTCCTGCTGCAGTCATGGCACTGCCGACACCGAGTCGCCACTCGCATCATGTGATACCCCTGTCCCCACTGCCTCCCAGAAACACCCGCTCTCTGCAGCTGGCGTTCAAAGTCCACTGTTTGGCCTTTAGACATCTTCCCAGCCTCTGCACACAGAACACCTTCTGTTCCGGCCAAACCGGCCTCAGCATTGTTCCCCAAAGACTACGTTTTGTTCATGTTATCTTGTCCTCATCTGTAATTTCTACCTGTTCAAATCCTGCTGATTCTTTAAGGCTCAGATCAACCTGCATCTTCAAAAAACTTCATAAATTTCCTAAGTCAAACTGACCTCTTCCTTAAGAGTGTCTGGCCTATTCTAGGCCCTTCCATATAAATTTCACATAGATTTGAATGCCAGCTTTTCAAGCACCCATCGCAAGCACCCCCCAAAACCAAACCACTCGCTTGGGATTCTTATTGTTATTTCTTTAACTTTTAGATCACACTTTAGTATTTTTTATTTTTTCTTTCTTCCTTTTTTTTTTTTTTTGTCTGACTAGACCTTATACTGCATGCCATAGGTTTATTTTGCTATTTTTTTCTGGTTTCCAAAGATGAAAATTTTGAATACAAATGCTAAACTTCTTGTTTTCAATATAAGAATTTAATACTATAAACTTCCTTTTATCATTTTATGCACTTACATGCATCCCCAATTTTTAATGTGACATTTTCCTATTCATTCTCTCCAAGAGATTTACTAATTTCCTTTGTGACCATCTCTTTGACTCAAGAGCTATTTAGAAGTACAGCCATACCTCATTTTATTGGGCTTCATTCTATTGTATTTCAACAGATACTGCATTTCTTTTGCAAAATGAAGGTTTGTGGCAACCCCGTGCTGAGCAAGTCTATCAATATCACTTTTCCAATAGCATTTGCTCACTTCACAACTTTGCGTCACATTTTGGTAATTTTTCACAATATTTCAAACTTTTAAATTATTATCAGAATTGTTATGGTGATCTGAGATCAGTGACATTTGATGTTACTACTGTAAGTGTTGCCTTATTTCAAGACATTGCCACAGCCACCCCACCTCTTAGCAACCATCAACCACCCTGATCTGTCAGCAGTCACCGCCTCATGGGAAGACACCCATCAGTGAAAAGACTACAGCTCCCCAGAGGCTTCACTGTGATACTCACTGTACCGTTGTGGTCTGGAGCCAAGCCCCCCACATCATCAAGATATGCCTGTGTGTTGTTTGATCACATGTTTTGTAATTTGCCAGTTTTCTTTCCGTTATTGATTTCTAGTTTAATTCTGGGTGGCCACAGAATTCTTTAGGACATCTCAAGATTTATTTTATGGCTGAGAATGTGGTCTATTTTGACGACTGTCAAATGTCACTTAGGACATATTGGTTAACAGTGTGGCTTACTTCTTCATTCCTAGTTATTTTCTACTTGTGTATGTTGATATCTCCAACTAGAATAATGGATTTCTCCACTTCTATCAGTTTTGCTTCATATATTCTGAAGTCTTATTATACTTCAAATACACACTTAAACTGTTATCTTCTTCATGAATTGAGCTTTTCATCAATATGTAATGCCCCTCTTGATCCTGGTTAATATTTCTTGATGAAGTCTATTTGGTCTGATATTAACATGGTCCCTTCACTTTATTTCTGTTTGTGTTTGTATGGGATGTCTCTTTCCATCCTCTTACTTTTAACAAATCTATGTCTTTATAGGAAAGTAGTTTCTTATAAAGGGTATATATTGGGTCTTATTATCTAACCTAGCAATGTCTGCCTTTTAATCAGCATAATCAGATAATTCATTTTTAAGGTAATTATTGATATGATGGGTTATATCTATCATCTTTTTAGTTGCTTTCTATTTTCTGATGTTCTTTTTTTCCCTTTCCTATCATCATTTAAATTGTATAGTTTGTATTATTTTTTTCTCCAAAGTTGGCTGATTAGTTATACTTATGTTTAAAAATTTTTAATGGTTGTCCTAAAGTTGACATTATAATTTATTAAATTAAATTAAATTGTATTATAAATTTTAAAATTTATCATAGCTTGTTTTAAAATAATATTTTTACTTCACTTATTTTTACTATATCAGGATCTTATAACAATATATTTTCAGTTCATATCTCCTAAAATTTATACTTTTGTTTTCTCACATTTTATTTATACATATACTACTATATTTATATAATAGTATATGTTTATATTTATATTATGTTCATATTATAAACCTTAAAACAATTTTGACTTTGCTTTAAACTGTCAATTGTCTTGTAAAGTGATTAAAAGTAAATAAAAATGTTGTATTTACCTTTATTTTTAACATTATTTTCACTATTAATTTTTGTTAAATCCAAATGTTTACCTGGTATCATACCCTTTCTCCATGAAAAACTTTCATCTTTCTTATAGGGAAGCTCTACTGGGAATGAATTTTCCTATTTGTTTATTTGAAATTTTTGGATAATCAGTTTTTTAAAAGATATTTGCACAGAGCATCAAAATCTGAGTTGATGCATTTTTCTCTTTAAATATTTAAAGATACCACTCTGTCTTTCAGCCTTTAGATTTTCTAACAAGAAGCCCATGATAATGTATTTTCTTTTTAATTTGACTAAGATACATTTTTTGCTGTTTGTTGTGCTTATTTCTTTATATTTGATTACAATGATGCTTCAAATTTTTTGTTTACTTGGGTGTTTTGTTTTGTGTTGTTTGTTTTAGGTATTTATCCTGCTTGCAGTTACATGAGCTTCTTAGATTTGTGACTTGATATCTTCCTTTGTCTTGGGAGAGTTTTTAACATTTATCCCTTCAAGTATTTTTTGACTCATTCTCTTGATTCTCTCCTAGGGCTCTAATTGCACATATATTAGCCCATTTAATATTGTCCCATGATTCTTGTGTGTTATCTTTTTGTTTTTGTTTATCTAAAACATTATTTTTTCCACTTCATGTTTCAGTTTGGATTTCTACTATTCGGTTTAGATAGTTTCTATAATTTTTTTATTTATCTTCTAGTTTACTGTTTTCCTCAGTTCTATCAAGTCTAAAGATGAATTTGTTGAAGGAATTCTTCAATTCTAATACCCATTTTTAAATTTTGTATTTAAAAATGGTCTGTGCTTATAGTTTTATCTTTCTTCTTAAGTTTTCCATCTGCACATGCATGCTACCCTCCTTTCTGAGTAGATCCTTTAATATAATTGCTTTAATTATTTAAAGTCCTTGCCTCGAGGTCCAAACCTGGACAGATGACTATCTAGGTACAGTCATCTCTGTACCTGGATCTTTGGATTCCCATATCTTTTGACAATGGGTTGTATTTTCTTGCTTTTTAAATTTTCTTATAATTTTTAATGAATTCCAGTCATTGTATATGGAAGAATAGAGGCTGAAGTAACTAATATTTATGCCCCTTTCCTGTCAGGCCATTTGAGGGAGAAGGCGAGTTAATCTATTCAAACAATGAGCTGTGTCTGGTTTAACCTCAGTGTACCACAGACTTCACATTCCAATGGTGATGGGTGGCCATCACACCTTGTGCTGAGTGTGGGACCCGAGTGCCAGACAGATTTTCTCAGTGTTCACTCTCCATCCCCAGCTCTCAGCCACTGCTCTGTGTCCACCCACAGAGAATGACTCGCTCCACCCTCTTACATACACCATGCCAACCGTAGATAGCTATTGTTGGATAGACACTCAAAGGTAGGCTTCCTGAAGTAGCTCCCTCTTTCCCTGGTTCAGCCTCAAGCTGAGGCAGGCCCTCTGTTCCTTGAACTTGAGGCAGAGCTTTTTCAGTATGTCTGCCTTCCTCCCACAACAGCCAAATTCTCTGCATTGCAACTGCAGTTTACTGAATTTTGCTGTGTATAATGTGCACTTTTTGCCCAAATTTTTGAAGGAAAAATAAGGATGTACATTATACATGAGTAATACTAATTTTTTATCTATATAAATATTTTTAATTTTATTTATGTTTACACATTAAAAGTGTGACTCTAGAAAGCATTAACAACATCCGTATGCAAAATAATACCCTGGAATCCAATAATCAGTTTAGTTTCTAAATATAAATAAATAAAAATTAGAGTGAAAGACTTTTTTCCTGAGAGTTTGGGCCAAAAATGTGGGTGTGCAGTGTACATGGGAGTGCATTATACATAACAAAATGTGGTATTTTAGTCAGGAGTCCTGGTCTCCTCTAGTGGCGGTGAACCAGAGTGTCTACTGCAAGGCATATGCTAGAGATACAAAGTTGAAAAGGCATGCTCCGTATCTTCAAGACATTTACAATCTCTGTTTGTGAGACGTATATTAAGGTAATGCAGTGTGGTCACTGCTAATGTGGAGGTATAGTCAATAGGAATGATTGAGCAATGGAAACATGACGTCATGAGAGACAGGAAAGAAAAAAGATTAAAATGGTAAATCTACAAACCCTAATGACTCTGGTCAGAGCACATTAAAATTAGTGCTTAACAAGAATGAACTATTTAAAGAGTGGGAAATAGATGCCGAGGCACAAAACACATGAACACATCAATTTAATAATGTCACTCCACTGAGACACAAACGAAAACTTCACTTTAAAGTGGGGACAGTAATTGGTAAATGTGTCACAGTAGAAACATCCATAGGGGATTGTAAGAAGGGGGTTATAGAACACTAAATACATACAAAAAGTCTTATACTTTAAAGGCAGCATAAATCTCAAGAGAGACTAGAACTTGGAAAACTTTGAAAAAGCAGGAACTTTGAAAGAAGCATCTAACTGAAACACGCTCTGCAAAGACCACACTCCAAAGGAAACAGGAGATTCATACTTTGGTGATCGAGCCAAATTAGAAAGCTATCTGCTCGATAGTCAACAGGTGGGTTCTGAAGGGCTAGACAAAAGCATATACTAGATGGTCCAGAAAAAATGTTTTAACCTTAAATTACAAAACAGATCTGTCCTAAAATGACCTTTTATTTCTCTTCACTTGCCATAAATAGAAAGTTAAAAGAGCCCAACAGCTGTGTTTTGGAATAGATCCCAGATATACTAACTTCTTTAATATTTTGTCATTAGCTGTAAGTTTTAACTATCTATTGCAAATATCATTAATTAAAAAATGAATATAAACAAGGACTCCCTTTTGTTTATAATTTCTGCTCTAAGATGATAAGTATAATGCAAATTCTTAGAAGCAAAAAGCTTTAATAAAATGTAGCCAATAGAAGCCAAATGGGAGTTTTTATTGAAATTCCTATCAGGTATAGAGTTTTCATTCCCTCTCTACCCAAACAGCACAGGTCCAGGAATTTTTTGAGCGTGACTTTCGGTCAAACAAATGGGCACATTTCTGTCATGATGGCTCCTCATCATATTTAGAAGACAGCCAACAGCATTTTCCTGGAGTATATTTGATCATACCATTGTATTTGCAGACCTAGTGGGGTCAAAGTGAAGTCAAAGGCTGGATGATAGACCAGAAGCTTGACTGAAGCCAGTGTGATACTCTTGCATTTCATGGATTGTTGACCATCTACTCTCTTTAGCACTCTGCTTGAGTCTGGGATGCATCATCGAACAAAACCAAAATGCCTACATTTGATGGTACCTACATCCTATAAATAGGAAGGTGCCCATGAGGGGCATAATTAACCACAAAGTGAAATGGGTTCAATAATAATAATAATAATGTAACATGTGTAAGGTACCTATTACCTATGAACTGAATACTCTTCTTCTTTTTAGAGGTTTGTGTGTGTCAATGATGGGATAGTTCAATGACTCTCCCAAAAGCACTTGTGGAATGTTTAAAAATAGACTTTAGCCCTGTGGCAACATCAGCCTGGACCCACAACTCACTCATAATAATACACAATTGAGCACCAAAGAATCAAAGAGGTGAAAGCCTTCGGTTTTAAAAAATAAAATGCCCAAGTTTTGCCTTTGGCTCATTCAGCGTGTGTGAGCAAGCCATTTTCTTCTGGTTCCATTGTAACAAGGAAAAATAGGCCAATTATGTTAACTAGAAATGCAAATAATGAAGTTCTCATGACATTTGATGCATCTTGCACCATTAAGGGAGAAGAATATTGTATGTGGGGAAGAAAACTTCCACTCATGAGTTGAAGGCGTGTTATTCTGCTGTTACAAAATTGCATGATATTGTTAAGTTTGAAAAAAACAAAATTACACATGAGAAACCTCCTGGATAAATATTTTGCATGTCAACCAAAATTCAGCAGAGAAGAATTTCCGCTCCACTCAGGTTGCTGTGGGGCCCTTGAGTCTTCACCAGGCACTCCTGCCTGTGACTTTGCAGCCATCGGAGTGTCTGGCAGAGAGCCGGGCACCACAGCACAGAAGAGGAGCCTCTTCACAAACTGATCGAAACCTTCAAATTAAGGAAGACCATGTAGGGCTGTGACTGGTGTGGCTCAGTGGGTTGGGAGTCCTCCCCAAGCTTCAAGTTCAATGGTTCCATTCCCAGTCAGGGCACATGCCCGGATTGCAGGCCAAGTCCTTAGTTGGGGGCTTGTGAGAGGCAACTGATGGAGGTTTCTCTGCACATCCATATTTCTCTTCCTCTCTTTTCCCACCCTTCTCTCTCTAAAATAAAATAAAGAGATAATTTTCTTTTAAAAAAAGAAAAGAAGCAGAAGAAGGAAGGAAGAAGAGATAAAATTGGAAGGAAGGGAGGAGGGAGTGGAACAGGAAAAAGGGAGAGAGAGGAAAGAGGGATTGAGAGATGGAAAAATATTGAAAATTAAAAAATAAAAAATGATAAAAAAGAAGTACAAACTGGTCAGTACAGAATACGCAGTGGGTATAAGAACAGTACAGGAAATGGTGTAGCCAAAGAACTTATATGCATGACCCATGGACATGAACTAAGGGGGGGGTATTGCCAGAGGGAATGTGGGGTACCAGCAGAGGGAGGCAAAAGGAGAAAAACTAGGACAACTATGATAACATAGTCAATAAAGTATATTTTAAAAAAACAAAAACAAAAATAAAAGAAAGAAAGATGCTGTGGGTCTCACACACCCAGAGAGAGGAACACAGTGAGTGAGAAAACTTCTACTATCTCATTCCTGATTCTAGAAAGGTTCGTTTACACAACTTGAAGGAAAACTCACATTGTTTATGAGTTTCATGCTTTGTAACATCACCAGCGGCGTGGAGGAGGAAGTGTTTCCTGCACACCATCGGCCTAAGCCAGGATCTTAAAGAGTTAACTTGCTTGGTCTTAAATATTTACACGCCATGACTATGATTAACTAATTTGGATTATTGGGATCCGTCCCAAAACTCACATAAACTGAAGACTTCCTTTCCCTGGATTAGGTCTGAACCAACAGAAAGTCTTAAGTTCTGCAGAGTTTGGAAACAGGAGTCTAGTCTTTTCATCTAATAAAATAGCTGCCCCTAAATCTCTGACTGTATAGTCTGTGTTTACCACAGAATCTGGGACATTAGTCAGCCTGCTGAAACTCTGCCCTCAATAACAGCCATTTCATTTCCTCAGCCCTACTTAAGTTACAGTTCAGAGTCAACTAATTGTTTTTTCTTTCTTTCTTTCAGCCAAACTACCCATGCTTTGAAGACAGTCCAAGGAATGCTCATTCGTTTCTATTGAAATAAAACCTATTCATTCCTTCTTACTAGTTTACCTTTGAAGTGGCTTTAAAAAATTATTTGATACACATAAATGTTAATTAATCTGACTGATAAAATAATATGAACTCCGCTGACATCAGCATTACCACTGCCTCTGCCCATTACTCCTCATATGCTGGATGAAGTGCAAGCCTCGGGGAGCAGTGGACATACTCCAAATGCTCACCTCTAGAAAGCAGATTTCACAAAAGAAAATAAATGTTGACACTAGAATGTGAAAAGGGGTGTATTACATTTTTTCATAATACCCATTGTAGTATTTGTTTTTGGATACTGCCTAATTTCATGGTGTAACTAACATTGAAATCCACCAACATATTTTTCATTCTAAAATAAAAACTTTTTTTTTTAAACTTTTTTTTTTAAAGATTTTATTTATTTATCTTCAGAGAGGAAGGAGAGAGGGAGAGAAATATCAATGTATGGTTGCCTTTCATGTGTCCCCTGCTGGGAGTTGGCCTTCAGGGAACCAGCCTGCAACCCAGGCATGTGCCCTGGCTGGGAATCGAACCGCGATCCTCTGGTTCGCAGGCCCGCGCTCAATCCACTGAGCTACACCAGCCAGGGCTAAAATAAAAACTTTTGACTTGAGAGTTGTTAGGTGGCTGCCTTGAATTGGCTGAATTATTGAAAATTGCCTTAAGATAGTCTTCCATGAAGTATGTATGCTTTTACAAGTTTGAATGCATTTATGTATAAGTTAACATTTTAAAAGTTTGCACACACAATGCAACTGTCTCTAAATATTTATGAGTGTACTCCCCCATTAAGTCAGGAGACAGTCAGAAACGAAAAACGGTGTGAAACATTCTCAATCTGGTGCACATATACAAACATCAGATTTTTAAATGAATAAACCCAATATCCTAATTCTGGCGTCTTTTTTAACCTCTCTGTTAAGATATGATTGGCTAATAAAAAGCTGTACATGTTTAATTTATACGACTTGATGAGCTTGGAGATAAGGAAATACCCATGAACCATTACTACATCTATGCCACACACATACCCATCGCCCTCAAAGTTCTCTCCTACCCTCTTTATTTAGTGATATTATTTTGTGGGATAAGAATACAACGTCGGATCGACCCTCCCGGCAATTTTTTAAGTATACAATACAGTGCTGCTAACTATAGGCTCTCTGCTACACACACAGTCAATTTTGAATTCTTGGCTGTATCTCCAGGAACTTTCAGTTTCAGATGAGCACTTCCAATTAAAGGAAACATCTGATATCAAATATCTTCTGAACTACACCAGAGTTCATAGCCTATTATGAAATTGGCCAATATACAGAGGAAATGAGACTGAAAGAAGTGGAAGGACTTCGCGATTCTTTGCAAGGCTTGATTTAGGCAAATTCTCAGGTCTTTGGTCTAGTTATTTATGCTTCTTAGGAATGTGCCTTCAATAGGATTAGAGGAAAAAGCCTCTCATCCATTGTCTTTACAAAAAGAAAAAAAGTGCTCTCACCCTGATTGGTGTGGCTTTGTGCTTTGAGACCCATCCTATAGACCTAAAGGTCCCTGGTTCAATTCCCAGTCAGGGCACGTGCTCGGGTTGAGGACCATGTCCCTGGTTAAGATACATACGATGTTTCTCTCACACATTGATATTTCACCCCCTCTCTTTCTCCCTCCCTTCCTTCCTGTCTCTTTAAAAATGAATAAATATAACCTTTTAAAAATGGAAATGTTTAAAAATGTTATTTGGTTACAAAGACATCAGAGAAGGAGGACTTTTCATGTGTGAATACTCTAAGTGACAAGTGAATTCAACACATACAGTCAGATACTGTGTGAACGTTTTTTTAATTTAATTTTCATTGTGATGAAATATCTTCTACATTCTAAAAAATAAATAATATGAAGGTTATTAAAGGTATATGGCATAAAATAAGTGTAAAATACTCATATAAACCTTACACAAAGGTTATAGAACATTAGTGGTATTTTAGCCTCCCCCCTCCCAGTGTGTTCTACCCTCTTTCCTCTCCACACCAGCTCCTCTTAGGGGTAACTAGTCTCCTAAAATTTGTATGCATCCACTTTCTTATTTATTGTCAAAGTGTATAAATCCCTAGACAGTATGATATTTGTGTTTATATTTGTATGCCTTTGAGCTTCATGTAAATGGTAAGCTGTATGGTTTTACTGCAGCTTGCTCTGTTCATTCAGCCCTATCACAGATTTAGCCACTGTGTCAATGTTTAATGTTCCTTCCTCATCCACCATGGCTGATGGCATTACGTATCAACCTTCAGATTTTCTATATAGTTATGTAATCTTTTGTCTTAGAAAATACACTTCCCTTCAGAGCTGGTGGATATCACCTGCCCAGGCACATCTAGTCACGTAGCGTTGGCTTCAGTAGGAGACCACGACGCTGCAATTCTCACTAGTAGAGAATTGCAATAGGCAAAGATAAAACTTCCTCATGAAGATAGAAGCTGGAACAGACTCTGATAACCAAACCCATACACTGGCTTCTAAAACCCATATGCAGTCACATAAATGCACATGCACAAAATGGTTAACTTCGTTCAGTAAAAAATAAATATATAGCCTTTAGGAAAATGTTCAGAAATAATTTTTTTCCAATTTTTTTATTTAATTATTTTTCAAGTACAGTTTTCTGTCTATTACTCCCATCCCATCAATAATTTTAATTAATTTAACTAGATTCATCATTGTAATATTAAGAGGAATGGTCTTTTCTCACATCCCTAGATCTCTGAAATATTACATTGCTTTTGAAATTCTACTGTGTTTTGTGAATCTTAGTTAACTGTCAGGGTTTTTTTACTCAAAGATCATCAGCCTCTTGACTGTGCTTCTGTTTTGCCTTTCTAATCCTTCACTGTGCCCTGCTTCACATTCCAACAGAAATAAACCCTCCTTTCTCTGAACTCCCAGAGCTTGTCAATATTACTTTATAAATAATGGTTATCACATCCCACCTAACATCAGAGTTACTCATGCGCGTGTCTCACTGGCTGTGCTACGTCGAAACTGTCTTGAGGCTGGAACTCATGCTGGAAGTCTGCGTGATTAAATTACATGGTTACAATGAGGTAGGTGACTCATTTGAAAATGCAAGCTTTTTTTCAAAATCACACCTTCTACTCCATTGCAGAGACTGGGGCCAAATAGATGCTGGGGTTTCCCTGACTTACATTTCCACTTGACTTTCTTCCTATACATAAATTTTAAACTGCTGTTATTAAATCAATTCTTTTCCACTTGGTGGTTAAAAAGTTTGCATTGAAAGCAATAATGAAAAGCAGAGAAATGAACACCAATTCTGCTCCCTTTTTTACATTTGACTTTCTAGAACACTAAAATTCGATTTTACAGAGGAGAGATTGAGGAGGGGGCAGAGAGAGATTGATTCATGCTGCCCAAAGTTATTTCCCTGAGGAACAAAAGCTTCTTCCCATTAGGTGATCAAATGCAAGAAGAAGCGGACAAGGGATTCTTTACACCAGAGACTTAATTGAAACAGCAAGGCATGACCTAGAGCAAAATAGCAATTAAAACCCCAACACACAGTTCCTCCCCACTGCCCAGCAGCGAACAATTGCTGAGCCTCAGCCCCCTAATGGAAGCACGACTTTTGCTGCCATTGTCTAGGAAGCTATTGTTGTTGTCCCATGGGAAACAACTCCTTGAATTTGCCTTTGTTCTGTTCAATTGCTTACAATTCAATAACTTTTTATAATCTAAAAAAAAGTGATATCATTTGAAATCTTATTCTTTGAAATGTTTTTATGACAAAAAAGTATGACTTTCTTTTTTTGATATTAAAAAAGTTTCAGGGCAAAATTATTACCTTCTTTAATAACAAAAACATTATCCACAAAAAACCTCTTGAAAAACTCAAAACTGCATAATATGGTCTAAATATACCCTGGGTATTTGCTATCGACCAGAGTTGAGTCTGTTAGTAGCATGTTCTATGTAAGGATTGTTTCAACTTCCAGTGACAGAATATATATATTCATTCTGTTCTCTCACTTCCTGTAGCTTTTTCAAGGGTCAAACTACATAGAAATAATTCAAAGAAAGCAAGGTAAATTGTATTTAAGTCTTCCAGTATTTTACTAGACTCTTTTTTACTCTTCCTTCTTTCTAGATTAGCCTATAAACGTACAGGTCCCAGCAGAAGTAACACCTGCTTGAGTGTGGTGATAGGCTAATAATATAGGTGTAATAATTTATAGTTTTAATTTGAACATTTCACTTAAAATGTCATATGGTGTTTTTGAGTGTGATATTGTTATGTCATAGAATTACATGCTTATGATTTTGTAATAAAAATTTTGTAATAAAAAGGGGCATTATTTGTGCCTGAAACCTGTATAATAATTAGTTTGTAAATGCTGCACAATAAAATAATTTTGTTTGACTTTCCTGTCCAAGGAAAAGAAGCCAAAGTCACTTAATAGCATATGGTTTAAACCATATCATTCTTAATTCGTCATAAGGAAAAATATTTTTATCAGGTATTCTTTACCTCTTTAGTAAACTGACTTTCAATTAATTAATCAATTGTTACTTCAATTGTACACACTTATTATTTCATTTAAATAGGTGGCAAAGAACCAATTCATGATTAGCTAGATTTAAGAGAAAGGGAGGGAAAAGGGAGGGGGGAAGGGGAGAAAGGAACACAATAAATGTAAAAGCAGAAATAAACCTAAGTAATGTTTATTAAATTTTTAGCGTTCTGCCAGGATCTGGCATCTAGACTCATCAAGTCTACAGTGATATGACTCCTGTAAGGGAAAATGATGACTCTCCCTGCTTGCAAATGAGAAAGAGGAACAAGAGATTAAGGCACCGACCTGGAGCCCGAGAACCAGGGACTATGAGAGCTGGGTTTGGAGCCAGGCCTGCGTGTTGCCTGTGTGCACCTTCTTCTCCACCCTGCTGGCTTGCATGTTGCCTCATGAGACAACAGGTTGTTTTTTTAATAAGTCTAGTTGTATGTATTGTGAAGTAGAACTTTTTGCCAAGTAAAAGATCTTTTGTTCTAATTATTAACAACTAATAATCATTGCATGCCATTTGCCCCTGTCTCTGTTCTTGTAATCAACGACAAAAGTCAATGTTGCCTAGACTACTATGCAATGCACAACTCAAAATATTCCTGTGATTCAGAGTCAAGTTCAATCAATACTGAATGGGTACCAAATGGAAATTTAAATCACGTTGTCGTCCACATAAGAAAATAGTAGGTAGACATCTGAAAAGATGACAACTTGTTCTTTGTGTTTGAAAAATATCCTAAATATGCTGTAAATTATTTCAAATTCTACTCTCTATTATGTAAAATAGGAACAAAGGGGCAATATTAGAAACATATCATTAACATATTAGAAACATGTTAATAAGCAATAAAATCAAGGGACCTGTCTTGAATCCCTTCAAGAAACATGAAGATTCACCACTATAAATTATTAAAAGAATAAAATGAATGCATGAATAAAGAAAGTTTCTGAATCCTTGGGCAGATAAATTTCAGATTAGTTCAGAAAGGGTCTTGACACCTGCCTGATTGAGTGTTTGAAATAAAAAGTTGAAACCATTCAACTACTGGTTGTTGTTTGGTTGCTGTTTTTTTCCCAAGTGTGCTGACAAGTTATCCACTTGGCAAAAATTTTTCAACCGCCAAAAATATATTCAATCTAAGACCTCGTATTAGATTTGTTATTTTGTGTCATTCCAGAGTGCCTAGAGCACTTCTAATAACAATATTATTTTCCTTTGTAGAGTCCATTTCTTGGGACTCAGGTGAAATGAATCTGCCCGTAGCCCCATGGTGATCCCATGATTCAGAGATGGCCAATCAGAATATTGCATTACTACCCAACCCACAACCATTGGTTGAGTACACGACCTAACAAAAGCCAGAGTATTTGATCAGATTTGATATCGTCTTGTTGTGAGAGAGTTGTTCTTCCCTTTAATCAACACTCAACAGGATATATTCTTGAGGTTCCTTTTCCTAACACATTGAGAACCTAACTGTCTGACAAATACACTAATAGGAAAATAGGGCAAAGGGATAGAGAATCTAAGCCCTAGGGACATCACTTGAAAAACCCTGAATCTATATGTACCTGAAGCTGATCTAGCCTTGTGTTGATGACTTCAGATTTCAAAAAATTCCCCTTATTTCACTTAGGGTGATTTGAGTTGGAATTCTGTCACTTGAAGGCAATAGATTGCCAACTAATTAAAGTGTGATGTCATTTTCTAAGTTACTACAAATTATTGTGCATTACCTCTTCTTACTTCTAGACAATTATCAGATGGTACGAAACAAGATGAAATGAAATGGTCAGAACCATTACAGATATCTCAGTTTTCTTTTCAACAATAATTCTGAGAACTTGAAAAGAAGATCAGAGTTCACTGTAATTCAGTCATACTGTCAATGTAATTATGATTTTCCACATAGACACTCAGTTAAGTTCATGTACATTCATTCTGTATCATGAACTTTTAGAATTAAAAAGGATTTTGAAACACCCCTTCCCTATCCTCATTTTAGAGATAAGGAACCTGAGGTGTGACAATATTAAGTGAATTGTCCACAATCACACAGCTAGTGAGTGACAAGGTTGGAATGAAACCAAAGTCTGTATCCATAATTTACCAGAAATTATAAAATTACACCTATTACAGTATTCACAATACTCTGAAATAAAGTGACTGGAGACTTTCTAGACTATTATCATTTAAAAAATTGGTAATTCATTTAGTGAAGCACAGAAATGTTTCTGCTTATTCATCTATTGGGGTATGCATTAATTCTTCTGAAATGAGGTTGTATTAAATGAGCCAAAATTCCACTAAACACACACAATGATAAATGACCTGAAATGGTCTCTTTGTAATACTTTTGTTTTCATTATAAATAACTACCAGAGAGAAAAGGGTAGAAATAAGGGTATTCCAATGGGAACTATAAATTTTATTAGATGTGAAAGCTGAATTATAAACTGAGTGAAAAAATGGTTTTCTTTTGGATAAGGATGGCTCATCATTCTCCCTCCGAGTCGATAGGCCAGAACTAATAACTGAATTCCAAAAACCAAACAACACACTCAAAGAATTCTGTAATCAAACAGCCTTTCTGACCACATTCCTAGGTGTCCACTGGTGGGAACAGCATATTTTTATCCATGTCCTTATTCTAGATTTATTACTGCTTTAATAGACATAATTACTATAAAGTGTTTAGTATTCATTTGTAAGTTTTTAAACCAGGTCTCTAACATCCAGCCAAGAAATCCTATGAAACTCAAAGTAAAATAATTATTTTCTTTGGGAATTGATACATAATCACATACAGCACATTCATAGCCCTAAATAGTGAAGCAGCAAAGAGTTTAGGTAACACCCAAAGTGGCCACAAGGACATGAAAGAAAGTCATCAGGATAAGAAGCTTTTTAAAAGCTAAATTGATACTCATTTCAAAGCCTCTCTTCCAAGAATTTTAAGTTTTTAAACTATCTTATTAAAAACACTATTAACAATCTAGTTCTACTAGGGCAAACTAGCTCAAAATGAGTTATTATTTTTGCTTTATATTTATAAAAACTAAATACAGCTTCATAACTAAATATTATAATAAATTATTAACCCAAATCAAATACCCAAACATTGGAGGAGTAACATAGTGAACATGTTGACCATAGAATTAAATGACTAAAGGTCTCACTTATGGTTTTTTTAACCACAATCCCATTATTTTCCTGTATCAGTAAGATATTTATAGCTAGAATGATTAATCAGCATCTGAAAATGGCCAGAGTAGGCTTTTTTCAATGACTATTTGATTAAAGTCTGGCTAGAACACTGCTTAGCACACAGGCAGACAGGAATGCTATCCCTAGAAACCTCTGCCTGTTTTCCAAGTTCCCGGCTTGGCCCCCTCCCTTCCCTACTGTCGCGCTCTTGAATCATGTCCTCACTTCACTTCTGTCTGGCCTTCCTCTCCGCCTCTAGAGCTCAGGACGTTTGCAGACACTACTCATGCCTTCAAAATACACACACAGACATTCCACACTTTTAAACCATCAACTCTCTTCTTGCAGAATGATAAAATCATCTAATCCACTCACTGTTCTACTCACCGGGGTTGCAGAGAGTTGGTAAATGGCTATTTCAAAGTGCTCCCACACACAGGTTCTTCTTACTGGTTATTACCAGTGGACAAAACAACATGCCGTACGTAACCCTGCTGCTTTGCACAGGCTGCCTCCCAGGGCCCTGTGTCTAGGGAAATCGTCCTAACTCATTTCCACTCGGAATTTGTTGCTGTAGCCTCCCACTGTCCTGCAGACATCGGGGGGGGGGGGGGGGGGGGGGGGGGTTGGGNGGGGGCGGGGGGGCTTAGGGTCAGCCAGACGCTAGGGCAATGGCCGACTGTTACTCAAGGCCCTAAACTGCAAGAAGCAGAGGTAGTCCAAAGAAGGAGACTTTTATTAAAAGTTTTGTAAGAAGAACACACACCTTTCTCTCATTGGTAAAATGCTACTGTAAATTAAAGGGCGGACATTTGAAGGCTTGCTGGGTCCAGCATCTCCACGTTAATGTCAACATACTCGTAGAATTGTTTTGCTGTTGCCCTCCACCCCCCACCCACTCTCTCTCTTTCTCTCTCTTTTTAAGAGTTTTCTCACATACTGCAGTTTTAAAGTGCAAATAAATACAAGACCCAGGCACTGTTTGGATTCAGTGTTCTCACTTGGAACCAGCGCCTTACAGATTATGACACACAGCACACAGAAAATGGGATTAGAAAAGGTGCTGTGGCCATCGGGTTGTCCTCGGGCTGTAGAAGCAGGGGAAACCCTTCATTATTCTTCCCCTCAGACTGAGGAAGCTCCTGATAGCTGTGTGTCACCTCTAATGTCATCGTCTCCCTCTCAGGCTTTGTCTCCCTGTCTCCCACTTCCCTTCACTGTCTTCACCATCACCTCCCACCCCCACCCCCGCTCTCCTGGGCTCCCAGGACTGAAGTAAGACAGAAGAGCCTAAGAGTGGATCCACCATTCCCTAATGAATTAATAACCAGCCCCAGCCACAGCCCCAGCCACAGCCCCAGCCCCAGTGCAAGCCAGAAAGGACTTTTTCAATTCCAAAGAGAGTGTTCGGAATCTTTTAAAGGTGTACATTAAAAGTTTAACAATTTGGTTTCTATTATTGTTATTGTTGTGAGAGCTGTTAAAATATTTAGGTTTTAAAGAGAGGGGTTCAATAATTGTTAACATAAGTCAGTGTCAATGTCAGCTATTATTTTTAAACACACTAAGAAAGGTTACAATGGAAATAGAAAAAGAAATCACTGTTTCTATCCAATATGTAAAGCTAGTAGAGAGCTGTTAACACAAAGGTGGGGTAGCAGAATACCTAAGAGTTCTTTTTTTCTTTTTCTTTTTTTCTGTAACAGAAAAAAAACAAGTGATTTTGCTTAAAATTACAACCAGACCTCCTAAATTAAGAAATGATCATTTAGGTTTTATATAAATAACCATATAACATCTTTCTCATGACCAAACTAAGTAACATGTTTTCCTTTACAATCACGTGTGTTGCAGTTTTTGGCATATGGAACACGGATACAGTAGGAAAGATAGGAAAATAAAGCAGCGCTGAAATTAATTTCATGAGTTTATACATAAGAAAAAAAGTTGCCCATAAGAAACTGGTGAGAGATTCTCAGCCTAGTATTCCATTCACTGCATACCCAACATAAGCAGACCCCTCTACCTGGGTGGGGAGGTGACTTGCACACGGTCTGTGTTTTCAGTAAACAAAAGATGCTCTGCACGGCAGCCTAGGTCCCAGGGAAGGGGAGGCTCTTTGGGGCTTGACAGAAGTATTCAGCAAATAATATTATTATTCATCAAATATCACTTTGACTTCCTTTCTGAAGCTCTTGTCTCGTATTGCTTATTGCATTTGGGTGACAGAACATGCATGCAAAGTATGGAAGGAATTCTGATAAAGACAAACTCACCAGGGAAAGGGGAGCTCGGGCAGCTGCTCAAAACCACGCATACACACAGCCCCACAGCCCATGGTCGTGCACTCTGGACACTCTGGCTCATCGCTACTACATGAATGGGAAATACAGTAGAAAAAGTGTCCAAATGGCCAATACATAATTAAAGTTATAGTTTATTAGTCATGTATGTAAATGTGAAATCGTAAAACATGTTTACTTGTAAAAATAACTCGATTTCAATGCTAGGATAAATATTTTGCACAATTTCATTCCCAAGTTCAAAATCGGTGACAGTACATAGAATCATATTTATATTGCTAGCTGATTAGCTGATGTAAACAGGCAAAAATGAGGGTACATTTTTCTGTCCAAGATATTTGTTAACCTTATTTGAAGCCCAAGCTAGTGGGGAGAATATTCTAGGTGATTCAAAAACATTAACTAGCATTCATTCATTCATCAGTCAAAATCTAGTTAGAAAAGTCTTTATTAAAAGGATATAGACATGTGCCTCTCAAGCCAGCAATCTTTCTGAATATGTGCCCCCACTGGTCCACAAAAGAACATGTGTAGGGACAGTCACAGAAGCTTTGCTTATGGTTACAAATAGGGAGGAACCACAACACCCATCTCTAGGTAATATTAAAAGGAAATATCAAATGTGCACATGAAGGAGTCCCGTCAGAGGCAGACCTCATGAGTCAGACACTGGGCAGCAAAAACATAATAGTAAATTTTGTTAAAGTAATGAATTTAATGAGATTTATAGCATAGTATCATTTATATACATCTTAAAATATACTAAATATTATATATTTTCAAGAGTATAGTTAAATTTGTCTACATATATGTTTGTATATTATATAATTTTAGATATATAGATAGATAGATAGACGTGTATATATAACAATAATCAGAGGAACATATATTAAGAGCATTAGAGCAGATAGATGTCTATGGGGCAAGAGAATGGGAGTGCAGATGGGAGGCCACATGGAAAAGCTACAGACAGTCAGTCTCTGACATTGTGGGCTCTGAATGGAAACCGGGACAGACACAGACCATTCTGCATGCTTGACCAAAAGAAAAGAAAACAAAAACACAGAAAGGACTTTGGAGCCATAGTTATGGACATTAGGATAGATCAACAGAGCTAAACAACCAGCCATAGGTCAAAATAAACTTCATCAAAAGGGCAAGACAATGGTATTGTAGAAGACACCACCCGATGTATAGATAGAGATTGGAGATAACCCTCAGCTATAATATTTATAGTCAAGTACAGTTTGGAAATCTTAAAAAGCTTACACTGAAACTTGTAAGCTGTAAAATTTATTGATGGCTCTGACTGTACTTAAACACATGTAAGAGGAGAGTCACTGTAGGAGAGACCATCTGAACGGTTCGCCATGGCCACGGCGCTCACGGGGCACAGCTGTACCGAACTCGGGGGACTGGAGTCATCACTGAGAGGGCCAGCACCACCAGGGGCAGACAGTCATACCAGGCCACACTTGCATGGCTTCGCTATGTGTTCTGGGAGTTGTGCAGCCAGTAGAACAGAAATACACATGTGTGTGAAATTCTGTCTCAGTGACCTAGCTGTCGGAGGGCAGAGTGGGGTTGCAGGAAGGCTGTGGCCATGTCCCCAGTTCACTTTATGGGGATTGGGCACAGTTACACAGTCTGAAAAGAGTTTGCAAAATTCCGTCCAGGTTGTCTCTAGTTAAAGACAACCAATCAAGCTATTCTGAGCGATCCATAATAGTCATCCGACCAGATACTATTACAGACACTAGGGAGAGTCTCTGTGACTTGTATCATTGTTGTATCATTGAAAATACTTACTTCAATTTCCAATGAAAACAGATACATATGTATTATACAATTATAGTTACATAACTGATACAGTTTACTACTTAGATAACAGAAGTAATATTTAAAATGTATTGACGTGTCTGCATTGCTAAGGAAGTTGAATTAAATAATACATAAAGTGGCTCATACTCACTTGTTTTTCCAGCAAATATATCTTGGGAACATCATTCTTTTTTAAATCCATTATTTTTATGCATTTTACCATTACTTATAACATTGGTTTCATGAGAATGTCTCGGGAAGTTACTGAAACCACAAAATGTCAATAATTATAAACGAAGCTAATTCTTATAACATAAAGATAATAAATTATTTGAGAAATAATCCAAGTTCATTAACTATATCATCTCAACATTATAAAAATGTACTGAACTGAGAATTTTATCCCCAAATGCAAGAAATTATAGAAACCAACCACTATGAGAGTTAATCAACAAATTTATACTGCCAAAATTCTCACTCTGAGCAGGTTGTGGGAAGCTACTTCAAAGAAAGAACACTCAGCAAAATGCACCAGCTGAAAAGTCTCAAAGACACACAAACTTCAAAGTATGTATTTTTTTGGAAATGAAAACCAAGTTTAGATTACCATTCACTGACCATAAACATACACACACACACACACACACACACACACCATAGCAACACTCCAAGGTGCTTATCCCATCTTCTCAAATAGTTTGTTTGGCAAGAATTATAAATCAAATCGCCATATTCATGGGTGGTTATAAAGCCACATTTTATGCCTTGGTACTACATTGACGAAATCACAGTCAGGCGAATTGAGAAATTTGCTTCCTATTGTCTACTGTTCCCCTGTTAGGAGATTGTCTACACATGGCGAAGAACAAAAATCTAGACAATGTATTACATATTTTCTATTTTTTAAATGATAAAAGTACACATAGATGAGGCAAGTCCTCAGATAGTTAAATGGTCACACTAGAGAGTTTATCTGAATTTTCTACAATAAACGGCCACCTAAAAAGGTTTTTCTTTAAAATACTGAGAAGTACTGAGAGATTTTGTTGGTTTTTTTTTTCCCTTCTCCCCTTTGCAACAGAATGAGGGAATGAAGCATTTTCTTGGACACTGAGTATAATTATAACTAATCATCTCCTTCTCCTTGGAGCAACATTCGTTGACGTTCCTTCATTTTAGGGTGGCTGGCTGACACAATTCAAATATAATTACTCTTCTTGCATGATAAACTCCAGCACCGTGAGCAAATACAGTATGTCTCATTGTCAAGTTTGGCTAGACAGCAGCAGTGTAATATAGACCTTTCAAGCCCCGGTGTAGCCCCCTGCCTTTGAAATCTGTGCGATATGACAAAACTGACTTTCATTTCCCTTGGACTTTCTCAAGGTATCCTTATTAAGAAAAAAAAAAGTCTAAAACCCATAAATTTAATCTACTGCCTGCCAATCACAATGGTTTCTGCTGTCAGACACTCATGATATATAACCACAAAATTTAAATGTTATTGTTTCATACAAGAAGAGAATGTTGCTCACGACTACCCCAAACAGTCATGTGACAATTCAGTGCACACCCTTTGTTTGCCTCCCCCACTGCCGAACAATAGCAAGAGCAGGGAACCTGTAACCCATGGACCGAATGTGGAAGGACCTACACAACAATACGTGCTGAAGGAGACCATTTTCCCCAGCTATCTCCTAAGAGACAATTGCATGATGAGAGGAAGTTTGCTTCCTAACATATATTTCATTTCAGATTAACAGTGATGCTTGCTTATTTCATTTTCAAATGATTTCTAGTTTTCAGAAAATCAAACTTGGGATTTGATCACTGGAATACAACTTGCACCAACTTTGGAAAAAGAAATAATGCAAGAAGAAATAATAAAAATCACATAGCCATGAATGTTGAAATTGGGGAAGAAACAACAGCTTTAAAACTTAAAATGAAAAATTTCCATATGGCTGACCAGCCCCAAAGACCTCTGTCTTCACTAACATGGAAAACCACATGGCTTTCTTGCACATGTTCTGATCAGTAGTTTTAAGAAAAACGTATTTCGTGGATGACTACAAACAAACTTGACATTTTGTCCCTTATTGAATTATGGTGAAAAAACAAATGTAATTTCATTCCACTATTTTCTGGGACAGTATTTAACAATGGGGCCTTCCAATTCTTGATGTGTGGTTTTTTGTTTTGGGTTTTTTTGTTGGGTTGTTTTGGGGGTTTTTTGGAGTGTATAAAAACTCTTTCTCTCTGTGTGTAGCACTGTCCAGTGAAACTATGTCACATCACGATCTGTGTGTTTATCTCAGGCTGCTCTGAAGACAATTATAGGCAGCTGGCTCTTCATTTCTTGAGCTTCTAAAAACTATTATAAAGTAATCATTAACCGTTTTCATTAGCAGCTGGATGGACTTAGCAGATGAAGAAGCAGATTCTGACAACGGGGCTGTTTTGTTTCTTGCGGGGAGAAACAAATTGGTTCAGCACATCCCCTGGCCTCATTCCTTTGGGATGGGAAACAGTGAAATCTAAATAAAGTTATATTAAATTGAGAACAAAAATTGTGTTTGCGCTACACATACGAGCACATAAATCCTCAGCAGTTTTTGCTTCCAAAATAGACAGAATTCAACTGCTCAGTTCATTTGGAGAAAGGGTCCACTCAGAAATAGTCGCATGTATGTGGCTAGCAGCAACTGGAGGAAATCTATACATGAAATAAAATAGAACATTTGGCCACTGTGTTTGCAACATCTGACCGCTTGTTATAAGAGAATGCCAGGTGCAACAAATGAATATATGGTCAATATACACAGAAAAGGCACACTATAGAGACTCAGGCGGAACGTGTTTACCAGTTCCTGGAAGCCTCAAACTCTTGCTGATCAGATCCATCCATCTTCTCATAATAAAAGGCCACTTTATTAGGAAAGGTCCCTGCAAAGAGACCTCGCTGTTTCCACTGGACACAACATGCAATCACATATTACCTCAATGGCTCTCTCCTTTTGTTACGGACAAAGCTCACCCTGAAGCCTTTTCAACAGCAACCTCGTTTCCAATGTAACCTTTTCCTTGTCCCAGGAAACAAACCCCTGCCACCCTGAAAGCCAACAGATTCACTGTTCTGATCAGGATGTTCCTTTGATCCACGACGATATTTGTCTCTTGGATGCATTTACACCTAGACTTCTCTGGGTATACTGCCTAAATGAAGAAGTCATTTAGAAATCAAAACTACATATATATACAAATCCACCCTGTGGATTACAGAACGCACTCTGCTGCCCACGTAATTTAGTCCAAAATGATAATAAACCTGACTAAGCTCAACTGACCTACTACCCATAAAAAGTCTAAAATTCAGCAAATTGGCTATATCAGTGCATCCCAAACCCAAAAATAAAATAAAGACAACCCTAGAAAATAAAATTTAAAACACAAAGAACAAGCGACGGAAAGATATGCATTTGGTTTGCCATCTTGCCTCTACTCAAAGGCTGAAAATTCTTCGCCTTGCATATTTCAATATGCATCAGCTCAGAAGAAGTTACACAATGTTTCCATCAGCAGAAGACGTGGCACTTAGAGAAAGCATCAGGAAAATAAAAACTACAGACGAAATAGGTGTATTTGCATATTTCACTTGAAATTAGGCTATGTTGCAGCATATTGGGAACTCATATGCATTGGATGTCAGCTGAGTTCCCTTTCTTTCCCCCCAAGGTGACATTGGTGCTTGTCTTACCAAATATGATGCAACTGACAAGTGTTTTCATGTAAGGAAGATATATGCCTCCCATCACCTTGTCAAGCTGAGTGAAGGCAAACTCCAGCACATCCTTTCACAAGTGATTAGGTGGTCGGAGTCATTAAAAGTCATAAAGTTAGACTGCAGCGGTGTGCCATGCATATATATGAACTCATCCAAAGCTGTCCTCCTTGAAGCAGGTGATAGCTCTCAACTTTGCCTCTGACCGAGTCATAAATTCTTGGCTGAGCTTCCTCCCTTTTAGCATACCTTTGAAATTATACTGAGCAGGAAGTGCTGCTTTGGCCAGCCTCATTGTCGCCTGCTTCCCCAGCCAAACCTCCAACAACGGGAGGTCCAAACATCTGATTCTGGTTCCCTAACACAAAGTAAATAGCCGGGTTGTCATTATTTGTTCTTTCGCAGCACTTTGTAGATTTTTAAGTGCTTTAAAAACTCTCGTCACTCGGCCTCCTTTAAAATTTTCTTAAAGGGGCAATAAAACAAAAAGGGGCGGTGTCATTGAATTCTTCCCCCAAATAGGGAAATTAAGGCACAAAGAGTAGAGGTGACATTGCCCAGAGTCTGGAGGATCACGAGTGATCAGGAGTGCAGAACAAAGACTCAGTGCTTACGCTATAAACCTCTACAACGGCGGTTTGCAGCCGGTGCACCACAAGACTGTTTAAAACCGGCAACGCCTGACTATTTAATCAGAGCACTGCCTCCTTTCCCTCACATCGTCAAATTAAAGTGACAACAGCCAACGCAACCATGGCTGTCCGGCGTGAGTGCATCACAGTCACCCCTCTTTCGTCAAGTAGCAAAAGGTATCTTTGGCGTGGCACAGAATGTTAGTAATTAGTTTATGTGTGCCATGAGATGAACAAGGTCGAAAATCGCTGCTCCACAGTCTTCCCACATTTAGCCTTATCTTTGCTCAATAAAGAAATCTGATTTTATAGAAATCTAATTTCTAAAGTACTTTAGACAATATGAACTTAAAAAATTTTAAATGTACCATTTGTCTCAAAAATTCCACTTCTAAGAATCTGTCCTAAAGAATTAGTTAAGTATAGGGCAAGAATATACACACAAGATGTTCGATACATCATTATTTACCATAATTAACAACTGCAAACAAACTAAATGTCCAAAAAATAGCGGATTCTTCAAATTCTTTGATTAAGTATTATAAATCCAAGATGTATTTCTGAATAATTTTTGGTGCCAAGAGAAATAATCGTGGTATAACAATTGTGAAAACAGCAAAATACAATATTTAAAGATCTCAACTTTGCTAAATATATAAACATGGAAAGGAAAAAGAAGTAGTAGCAGAATGCTACTTTTTTGCTGCCTTTTAAGAAAATTTTAAGAAATACAACAGAATGATAACAATATTTACCTGTATAGAAAATTCTGATTTTTTTTCTGTTAAACTTGTATGAATTCCCCAGTTTTTCTACAATGACCATCACTTACTTTAATAGTTAGGAAAAGAAAACAAAACATTGGGGTCTCTGTTTGAATATATCAAAAAGTCCCAATATGCCACAGGTCTCTTGCAAATCATCTGCACATAGACGACTCAATATCAGCAATTTAAATACTTTAAAAAATGCATCACCGCAACACACTCACTCAGGGCCTGCCCTGGACGTGTGGGCTTTGCCTCATTATGGGTCTGACGTCATGGCCAATGCATTTTTAAAATGTGGTATTTAAATGTATGAGCGCCTTTCCTAAAATAATTTTATTTTCCTATAAACGCCTAGAAGTTTGTTCATCTAGCATAGATTGGACACAATCATAACTGAATAAAGTGTTGATTTCTAACTCTCCAAATGTAATAAATCAGTTTTGGGCTTTGAGTACTACAGCAATTGAGGACAGCTTCTCTTGGGCTAATCAGCTATATATAAATCAGCTCATTTCAGCCTCCATAAAAGTCATTAAACAAAAAGTTTTTAACCATCAGACATTTAAAAAGATAACAAGGCAAGATTGGGATGCATGTTCTTTCACATAGCTCTTTATATTGCATTTTCCCTTGTTCTGGACCAACAACATAACACAAAGAGGCCCAGGCTATTGGCTGTGTTACTATAATGTAAACAGAAATGTCCATATGCCTACCAAGAAGAACACATGTGTATAAGAACAAAAGAGGCATGTTTAGTACAGATTTAATTTTCAAGCCATCATCATAATCATTACTCGGAGCATACAATGGAAGTAATTTCTTGCTCAGTATTCTATAGTTGAAATGCTTTAAATATCCAAGCATATTAGGTAGGCAGCTGAGAAACTTTCAGAAGAGACAAGAAAAAGAGGCTAAGGAAAACAAACCTGAGCCCCTTGTGTGGGTCAACAGCCCATCCCCTCAGGGCTGTGCTGGGAAGACACCCTGTCGTCACCACACTCACCTGAGAGGAAGCAAGGGGGGTGTTTTGACCACACGTACGCTGATCCGGCTTTTTCTTTGACAAGGGACGAAGAACTGCAGCCATTCAGAAATGTTGCTGCTGGTTGTCGTGTAATCTCAACAATGAAGCAGCCTCTAAAAAGAATTTATTAAAAAGTAATTTGTTATTAACATAAGGACTTTAGTATTAATAAAAGCTATATCCAAATCCAGCCCATAAGAAGGTCCTAGGAGTCTGCTTCTTCGTCTCCCTGTTTATTCACTTTGGACCACAGGGCAAATAAATAGTGAAATCAGTAGAAGCTGAGCTTCAGGAGTAAAAAGAAGAAAAATGAAATTCTTAGATGATCAAAAACATGAAAAATCAAATCCCTGAAAAACTCAACTTGAGATTAAGATTTTTTTCTTTAGAATGAATTCAAAATAGTGAAATTATTGATTTCAAAGAGGGTGAGCCTTTTAAGGCGTTTAAAATACATTAAGTGGCGCTCCATACATTTTGTACCCTTTTAGGCTCCCGAGAGCAACATTTGTGAAAACGTCTTTCAAAATAGTCCTGCTAGCCTTCTCTGTGGCCTTAAAACAATAGGTTAGCTGTGGGAAAAGGTACAATAAAAGCTAAAACAGCATTCTATCTGTCTAGAAATTATTTATGGCTTCTCATGTGCTCAAACAGAGTGTATGTGTTTACTGTGGGGATGATACCCATCCGTAATGAGCGCATCCGACAAGGCACAGACATATCACTGGCTACATACACCTTCTTCTTCCTATTTGAATGAAGCACGAGCAAATGCATTTTGGATTTATCGCATCACTGGCCTTAGGATTTTAAAAACCCTATGAATTGCATTATTCTGAATGACTTAGAGATCTAACAAGGGAGAGGCATTAACCTCTCTGTGTCTGTTGCATCACTCACACAGAATGTACTTAGCCACCCTAGGAAAGCTAAGATTTAAAGGGGTGAGAGGACAGGCCCATCAGTCAGGGTGATACCAGATGCTAATGCCCCTCACAGCAAGGCTTGCACGCATCAAAAAGCATCAGAGAATGAGTGGGTGCCAAGGTGGTGGTATTTTACTTCCTAGGAGAGGAAATTAGGATAGAATAACAGAAGAGAAAGCAATGAAAAAAAGGGAAGGGCAGAGAGTCAAGGTGGCGTCCGTGCACCTTCCCAACTTTGCCACACCAAGAAGAGTAAGGTGAGTTTTCCACGGGTGAGATTCCTAATTGGAAATATCCCCCACATTATTCTCTTGTTCCCACGAACCCACAGGAAGATGTTGTGGCAGAGTCGAGCTGTTTGCTTAGTGCGAGAGGCAACTGCTGTTCTCCCCACTTAGTGTCCCAGAAGGTTAAACACAGGCCTTATAGATACAGAGCATTCACATCATGCCTCTCACTACCAAGGCAGCCAGCGCTGCCCCTAGCCAACATCTCAGTCATTCTCTAAGTCGCACACTAAATGGATGCATCACAAGTGTGTGGCTGCAATGAACAAGGGCCTGGCAGCACCTCTGAAGATCAAATGCCTTTGAGGGGATTTCTGATACATGATTTTATCAAGCAGAGCATAGACAGGGGTTGTCCTTCCTGGATCAAAGGCATTTAAATGATAAACGAATCATTCGCATTGGTGCTGGAACTCTTCCCCATCAACCTAAGTGCTTCCCATTCAGATGTCCTGTGTACTGACCCACATAACGTGAAAACTACAGGAGAACTTTTCTAAAACGTCTAGGGTTAACTATAAACTTTCCGTTGGATGTTTCTGAAAGAATTGCTACATATGTCTTAAATTTATAGAGATCATCGTGGTTTAAAACAGAAAACAATAGAGGACGCCGATCCTGGAACTGAGGCAACGAGTAATGAGAAGCGAGGGCCCCGCAGCAGCAGTGGCTGGCTGGCTGAATCTCTCCTCATGCCTCCCTCCTCTCACTTGGCCTGATCCTAATTCGGGCCTAGCGTTCTCTTTCCAGATGGAAATCCATCCATGTTCTGGGGACATCAAACCACCAGCACAACCATACACGTGAGGAAGCCATAAGCCAAACTCAACAACCCAAGTCTTACACAAGACTCAATTGGACTCAAAATTGAAGCAAATACTAAAAGCAGTTTATGGTGTAGGATTGGTCCTTCACTACAGTCTCTTTAGGGAGGGCAGTGTCCTAATAGAAGTTTCCTAACAATGAACTCAGCTACATTCCAAGTATATTCTTGGAGGGGACTGTCGTTCAAACGTATTTTATAGAGGACAGTCACTCTTTAGTCCAGCAGTGGGATTGTTTCTTCAGGTTACAAATCCTATGACCCCCCCAAATGCACCGTATATGAGGCAGGATACTCACTGAGTCACCTTTAACGTGACCCCTGCATCAGAACGCTTCCCCAAAGCAGATCTCCTTCGCCCCTTCTTTGATGAAGTGCTGCGAGAGTGATCTCAGCAAGCTACTGTTTGTTCTAAACAATAGTGACTCTCGGTTGAAATAAAATATTTAAATCTCAAAAAAGAAATGAAAATTCACACCACAATGGTTTTCAGTCCCTGGCTTCATCATTCCAATGCTTTTGCTGCTCTGAGAATTTCATTCCATTTTAAGAGTGAATTGTACTTGATATTTGTACTTAATCATTGTCATTTTGGCAAATTTTCTCCATCTTCTGGCCCAAATTCATTTAAAAGAAATCAGCTATTTCCATTCTAAAAGCCAGCTTTCACCAAACTAATGGGAAATACATTCATCTTCCTGCAGCTTTCATTCTAAAGATTTCAAATTTTCTAGTGAAAGATGTCTTTAAATAAACCAAGTTGTTTGTGTTTTTGAAAACTGATTTATATTCATTTCCACACATAAAAATGGTACTAACTTTCTATTCCATTAAATAAAACTAGAAAAATCATTATTTACTAGGGTTCATATTAACAATAATATGAACTACACTTGTACTTAAGTTACCCACAAAAAGTAGTAAATCATTGAGTTACAGCAAATAAATCCTAGAGAATCTATTTTCATAAGCAGGGATTGGTTTTCAGGGATTTTCAACTCTGCCTGATAGTGGAGTACACTAGAGAGCTTGTGAAATTTCAGGAATGTCATACATTGGTTAAACGATTCAGAACTATATGTGTAAATAGGTAATTAATTAGTTGAATAAATTAAAAATAGGCTTCCCTACAATTATTTTTCTCTACAAGCTGCTAACGGTGTTGTCCCAAAGGTACAGATAAATACTCAGGCTAACCAAGTGGACAGAATCCTGGAACTTCCACAATATCCCACTTAAAGATCCAAGTATTATATACTGTGTGCTTTTTAGTTGTTAGTTCTGTGAATGCAAAAAAGCTTTCTATATCAGCATTCCTGTTTCACTGGGCTCCAACAAATGTAGGTTTACGCTGGGAGTAGAATGAAGGTGCCCTTTTCGGAAAATAGCATGTTAAGTGTTTGAGCAGGTCTTAAACCCTTTGTTAGGAATCGAGTTCATTAGGTTTTCTGGTGGAGGAGGGGCTCTGCTGTCCTTCTCTCCAAACCTTCCTCCCAAGGTCACATTCCACTGGTGTAGTTCAGGGTGAGCAGGAGACAGCAAACAGCTTCCCTGGTCATTGTCTGCTTTGATTTAGTACATTGGTTTAATATGATGTTTGATTGAACATTAGCGACCAGAAAACATGAATGTCCCATATTTAGAAAGAAGAAACAAACATAGTTCAATTCCCAATGTGTAGATGAGGGGTTTTTTTTGTGTTTTGTTTTTAAGTAAAAATAAGCATCTCCACTGACTTCATTTGGCTATTGTTTTCACAGGATAAGGTATGTGTTGTTCTATACTGATGTGGCTCTTAGTAAATGCTTTTATTTCATGCATGAAAAAAACGTCACCCAGATGTATCTAACTCTAAATCCCTTTCCTTTTTCACACCCCACTGCCCTCCCTGGTGGAGCCTACTTCCTCTCCTACCACACACTGAACCTGTGTCACAGCAGTAAACACACATGGCTTTGGAGGACAGTCAGCTATGTGCAAGCCCATCACGAGGACAGCATGTGCTCAATAAATGCTTGGAAAGAAAGAAAAAGGGAGGGAAGGACGGGGGAAAGATAAGGAAGGAAGGAAGGAAGGAAGGAAGGAAGGAAGGAAGGAAGGAAAAGGAGGAATTGTTTTGAACTTTGTGCAGAAGTCTCAAACTTCAATGCCTCCCAAGAGAGTGGAAAGGTGTCGTGTACATGAGTAACACTGGTCAGGTGGGGACCGGGGGAGCGGGGAGCAGATGGTCTCTGAGCAGCTGGTCGGCCCCAACTGGCCAAGACAGCCACATCGTGAAGGAAAGCTAGAATCTGTATTTTGAGGTGAAGAAACTCCCTACATTTAAAAGTGGCCACCTAATTCATTTTTTTAAAAAACACTCGATAGGCCAAATGAAAGTGATCTTGTACTCGTTTTAGTCTGTAGGTCTCTAAGATTTTTTTCCCTAAGACATTTTAAAGTTATTTTCAAAAAAATAGCAAAATAAGCGGCATTTATTCCAAGGAAGACCAACATGAAAGTTCATTTTATTGGAATATAATGAAATGTTTACAGCCATAAAATTTTACAACCTACCTAAAATGAATTATATTAGTGGGAAAAGAGGAAGTTACAAACACTGGTTTTTCATCTTCCTGAACATCTTTTATCCATCCATTTCACGCCGTCCCTGATGCCAGCCTTGCCTAGGCCACCAGCACACGGCCCCTGGCACAGTGCCCTACTGAGCCCTCCAAGTGAAAGGTACCATGCAGGGTACAGTCTGCTTAAATTGTCCTTTTTCATGGAAGATTTCAACCATAATATAATTTAATTTAGTACATGTACCCTACATTTTCACCCTTTATGCTGATATTAATTTATTTTAGAGCTCTAAGTTGACAGGTCTAATTGTTTTTGGACAATAAAATAGAAACTTACAAGTATCTCCAGGTTTTTTTTTTTTAAATGAATCCATAACCATCCACATATACATATATTCACACGATGGCAAAAAACACAGGCAGTCAGCTGGCCAAAATTAAATAAAAAGGCCAAAATTCGTGCTCAACAACTAAAATAGATTTAGGCTTTTAAGGGTCAGACCTTGCAAATGACAATTTCCTGGAGGATTTATTGTGAAAGTCAGGTCTTGACAGGGGTCTTAGCGTTATCGCTAAAATTTGACCCCAGCATACGCTAACTTCCTTCAATTAGCAATAAAGTAATTTCTAATTTTTATTTAATTTATACCCTATAAAATCCTGGCCTAATATAAAAATATGCTTTTAAGCTGATATTTGGTAATATTCTTCTGAATGGAATAATGTATCAAAGTACAGTTTTTAAATCTGTTACAGCACCAGAGATAAAGACTTAAATTGGGTCAAATTCTGCTAAATCTAAACTGTGTCATATTTTACACTGAAGAGAGGAGGATTTTCCACATTTTAACTCATTTCTACTGTTCTGTTTGGTTTTCTTTAAAAATGAGAGCAAAAGGCAGCACAATTATAATAATAATTTTAAAAGCAAAATTTTAATATGATTTTTCCCTTTTACTTATGCTTTTAGCCTCTATCAGTCCTTGAGAAAACAGTTTCTGTAAATTCATTGATCAAACGTAAGTTTTCTTCAGCCTATATTTTTTAAAAGCTCTAATTTTATATTATATGTGTACCTCTATGGCAATTATGATTTCTTAACATATAGAAACTAGAACTTCATGAAATATTACGTTCATTCACTTTATTTTTGAAATCAATGAAAATGGTCAGGTTTTTTTTAGTAGCCCTCTACATCTTGTTGGTCATAATGGATGTAGCACACAGTTCCTAAGAACTAAATTTTCCTGACTCCTTAACTTAAATAATCAGCTGAAATAAATTTGATCTTAGGGAATGTAACACACACACACACACACACACACACAACACACGTTTCCAAATGAACAACTTGAGCAGGTACAGAGTCTATATAAGACCTTTGGAGAGATGACAGCAATAAAAATGTCACAGTTAGAACTTCAGCAAATTCTCTGTCCCATAAAAATAAGGATAAAAGTAGTCAGAATAAATGTTTTTGGAACTCTGGCAATTAACCAAAAGCTTGTAGTAATCCTAAGAGTATTTCAAGAAAAGAAAAAAGGCCAAATTTTGGTATAAAGCACCAGCTTTGTGGTATTTTCACTTGTCCCAGTCAGATATTCCACTCTACAGCTCTGGGGTAACTTTAAAAACCAAAGCCTGCAATCGTGGTGAAAGCGAACAGTCTGCCTTCACGCTCTAAACCCACAGCCCGCAGTCTCGGGGTAAACCAACACCCTATAGCCGACACAAGGGAAAATGGTGGTGGGGCTCATTCCCAGGGGTATGGTCATTATCTGACCCACCTTATGGTTCCATGGAAACCCCACCCTCAAGGTAATGTTCTTTACTTGACTCAGCGCTCACATAACGCAAAAGTTATTTTTTCAGAAGCATTTGTCAAAAATAGTTGGAGACAATTGATTAACTTCATAGTTTTATAAGGTAGTGCATAACAATTCTAGTAAATGATAAGCTAATTAAAATACTGAAAAGGAAAGTGTGGGGAATGAGAGGCAGCCGTGGGGCACCAATAAGCTCCAATACATCCCTGGGGATCTAGAAGCCCACGTGATGTGTAGGGCTATCCACGTGTCCAGGGCTGCGCTCACGCACAAGAAAACTCTGAGACGGCCCTACGTTCACACTGTGGGATAATGTCAAGGCTCTTCACAAGAAAGAAAGCAATATTATTAACTGCCTGAGTGTTGAAGGTTTCTCCCAACATACCCATAGGCTTCTTCAGGAATATAGGGAGACATTGATCTAGATACTCAAGAAAATTTTTGTTCAATCACTAGCTGACTACTAAACTGAGTGAATAGAAACCAAATACACAAAGGACAGACTTTACAGATTTAGTTCAGAAAAGATACTTAGCAACCCTCAGGAAGGAGGAGAATTTAATTTCTAAAGTTGTCATATTATGTTGGGAACTGCCCTGCCTGGTTTCGGAAACCAACCCCTCATGCCTGAGGCTGAGTATAAAGACCTTGGGACTGAAAGCCACTAAGAAGAAAAAGCTTATGTTCCTTCTAAAGGCACTGCCTCTGTCCCCTTTCACCTCACCCTGATTGCTCCCCCGTCTCCCGTGGATGATTGGTTAGCTGATGATGGGTAAGATTCCTGAAAGGAGGGATGACTTAAGACAGGCACAGTCATGAAGAGGCCTTCAAGGAAGGACTTGGAGGGGGGGCTATAAAAAAGGGGGTGTTGGACCCTTGCCCCTCAGCTTTGACATAGCCTGAGGCCTCATTCTTTCTGCCAGAAGTCTCCTAATCTCTTAACTGCCTTACTTCCCCAGCCTGATTTAAGCCTGAAACAATGTCTGAGGTGGGTGTGGCCCTGTGCTGGAAAGGGCAGGTTCCCTGGGGCAATCAGGCCTAAAAAAGAATGCATACAATTCTACGAAACCTACTTTGCTAATACCCTCAATTTAAATGATAAGGGTCCAAGCATGGAATGAGTTTGTTTCCCCAAAGTTTTATGGCCCCTTAACTATCTGACCCTGACTCAGAATAAGCCCTCAGAGTTCTTTGAGTGTTATCTATTTCATTATTACTGCCTGACAATGATTGATGAGCTTTCCTTATATGCCCCGTATTCCTTCACAAATTAAACCCAATCAAAGCCTGTGCAGGGAAGGGTCTGGGCCAGCCCTCTTTTCCACTGAGAGAATGGCTGTGTCATCACTTTTCTCCACAGAATTTCTGTAGTCTGTGTGAAATTGTCTGGTCCCATCTATAATGCCACAGACAATGCAGGCCAGTGTCCACATCAATATTATATTATCAAAAATGTCCATCTTTCAATAAAAAATTACCAAACATAAAAATAAGAAAGTATGGCCCATACATAAGAGAAGAAACTATCAACAAAAATTGCTCCCGAGGAAGACCAAACATTGGACTTACTAGACCAGAACGTTAAAGAAGCTATTCTAAATATAGTCAAACAACTAGTAGAAACCATGACTTAAAAACAAAAGGAAAGTATAAGAATAATAACTCACCAAATACAGAAATCAATTAAGAGATAGAAGTTGTTTTAAACACATACATGGAAAAATTCTGGAGTTGAGAATACAGTAACTGAAATTAAACATTTACTAATAAAATTCAGTACCAAATTTGACCTTGGGAAGAAAGAATCAGCAAACCGGAAGACTGATTGATTGAGATTATTCAGTGTGAGGACCAGGAAGAAAGAAGAATAAGGAAAAATAAACAGAGCCTCAGAGACAATAGTAACTGAACCAACATACGCATATGAGGAGTCCAAGAACAAGAGGAGAACAAGAAGCAGGCAGAAAGATTTTGTTAAAATGACCAAACCTTCCAAATTTTATTTTAAAATGTAATCTACACATACAAGAAGCCCAATGAAATCCACACAGGATACGCCCAAAGAGATCCACACTTAGATGTATCATAATCAAATTGTTGAAAAATAAATACAAAGAGGAAATCTTAAAAATGGCAAGAGAGAAATGGTTCATTACATGCAAGCAATCCCAGTAAGATTAAGAACAAATTTTTCATCAGAAATCATGGAGATCAGAAGGCAGTGGGTATGACAAATTAAAAGTGCTAAAATAGACTCAACTAAGAATTCTATACCCAGCAAAACTATCCTTCAAAATTGGAGGAGGAATTAAGACATGTCCAAATGAACAAAAACCTAAAAGTATTCATCACTTGTACAACTGTTCTATAAGAAATATTAATGAGAGTCCTTCAGGCTGAAGTGAAAAGCCACTAGAGAATGACTCAAATCCACAGGAAAAAATAAAGGACATTGGTAAAGGTGGTTACATAGACAAAAATAAAAGGCAGTATAAATGTACTGTTTGCTTGTAACACTTTTTTGTTTATATATGATTTAAAAGAAAGCTGCCTAAAGCAATCATTTTAAATCTGTATTATAGGACACGCAGTGTATAAAGATACAATGTGTGTGACAGTAACAGCGCAAATGAGGGGGAGAGATCAGAACTATGTAGAAGGAGAGTTGTTACCTCTACGCTTATAAATTAAGATGTTAAATGTTATTCCCAGAATAATAGCAAAGAAACTAATTCAAAAATAGTAAAATAAATGACAAGGAAATTGTAGTGATATACCAGAAATTATCTGTTTAACACAAAAGACAGTAATAGAGAAACTAGAGGCAAAAGATAGGTATAAAGCACATAAGAAAATAACAAAGGCAAATTTTACCGTATTAATTCATACAAGGGAATATTATCTGCTGTAGAAAAGAAATGAAGTACTGATTCTGGCTACAACACAAATGAAACTTGAAAACATTATGCTCAGTAAAAGAAGTCAGACTTAAAAGTCACATTTTTAAATTCAATTTATATACAATATCCCAAATAATCAAGTCTATAAAGAGAAAATACAAAGGAAGTGGCGTAACCGTCTAAATGTTTGTTCCAGCCCCCACCAAATGCACACATCGAAACGCAACCCCCCAAGGTGACGGTATTGAAGGGGGGCCTTCGGGAGATGACTAGATCACAAGGTCAGAGCCTTTCTGAATGGCATTCGTGCTCCTACAGAAGGGACCCCACAGCATCCTCACCCCATGGGTCATGTGAGGACACAGCAAGCCAGAAGTCTGCCAACAAAAGCGCCCTCACTTCGCTCTACTGGCCACCTGATCGAGGGCTTCCAGTCTACAAAACTGTGAGAAATAAATGTTTGTTGTTCATAAGCCACCAGGGTCTATGATATGTTGTTATTTAATATTTAGTACTCCTACCCAAGGGGGAAGACTGGTGCCATTAATAAAAGGCCTGGAATCAGAAAATATCTATTTCTGAGGTTCAGAACTTCGAGGCAGAAACAAGGGCAGACTGATAACCAACCAAGGAGCAGACAGCATCAAGGCCCAAGGACCAGCCTGGACCAAGCGATGCAGCGGGAGGCTCATGAGAAAGAGGCCAATGCCAAGACGAGTGGGACAATACCTCTCAACAACAAGGGGAAAGCAACTGAGAGGACCACCCAGGGACCTGCAAACATTGAGCCTTTTCTCTCTAGCCAGGTGTATCTAGCCAGGAACACCTGGAAGCCATATCCAGGAGAAGGTGGAAGGGCAAGAACTGTGACAGGTTGAAGAGTTGCTCAAGACATTTAAAACAAAAGAGCCTCTTTTTCACTAGAAGAGAATAAATTAAATTTAATTGACCCATATAAGTAAAACACAAACACACACTCCACTGAGCACAGCTTACTGGGGCCCAGGAGCAATGTGAGAGCAGTTAGAGACCACGAAGAAGCTGTTTTCTTTGTGGATTTCAGAGATGACATTAAATGATCAACTCTTCCACATAATTTGGTTAAATTTAGGATCATAGTTTGAATATAATGTGTTAGACATGTGTGAGAAGTAATTTAGGGAAGAAAACACGGCTAATTTTTCTTTCTTCTGAAAAATGCTGTTTGTCTCTGCCTTTTATTTCTTGACAGCAAACAAAGATGTTATGGAGAAGGCGGAGCCCCTCAAGCACAGATGATTTCATTTCTTTCCTACTGAAGCTGATGAATAATTTTGAAAGATTACATAAATTATGCTTCCTGGTTTATCTTCATTCTCATGCTTCTTTGGCCTCATCAAAGAATTCTAATAGAAATCACTTTGTGGAAAAGTCTTAGTTTTCATTTTACTTTCAGCTGGGATGTGAATTTTTTTCATATGTATTATGCTGATCAAATCCCTTGGGAGATTTGATGTGGGCGTGGTCCTCTTAAATGTTCTTGAATTCATTATGTGAATGAAACCATCTGTAACCTTTTCAAAGTGAAAACTCAAAGTAGCACAGTCATCTGACAATGAAAGCAATGAAACTGGACATGAAAATACTGGTGGTCAAGGTCATTTAAGAGAATCCTAACTCAGGAAGTTTCATTCATAAGCCCAGTTAGTCTCTTTCCACTCCCATTAAGTCAAATTTATCAAGCAAATGCAATCAGATTTGAGTGACACTAATAACAAACTACTGGAAATGGGAGCAAATTTCCAAAAGCTTTTAAGTGTATTCACCAAATAGAAACAAACAAACAAACCTCCCCCCACTAGATATGATCAATCTGGGACAAGAAAGAAACACTCAAGAAGTTATTATCAGTTACTAGAGCCACAGGCTCTCTCTCTTTTTTAGGTCACAGTTGGCATCATTAGCATTAAACTTTGAGTTACCATTTTATGTGATGTGGAATACAGTATTTCTATCAGGAACAAGACAAAACAAGAGATACATGGAGATATAGATATCACTCTTGTTATATGCTGCTACATGTTGAAATTAAGGCAGGTCTTAAGGGTGGCTTACTACATCAACTTTGTAGCCAATCCCATCTTCAGTTGACGATGAGTCACCCCCCACCCCCAAATGCAACTGTCTGCAGATTTATGCAAATTATTATCATCCAACAGCAATAATGATAACTTTTTCATACAAGGATTTTCTGGGGTTCGTGGCTCTTTTGTCTATAGAACGTTAGCAGTTTTGAGCAGTGGTACACAAGTTTTCTCCTTCAGTATCTCTAGAGCCTGACTACTCAGAAGTTTGCTATCTGCACCAGCATCAGTAGGATCGCTGGGAAGCTTGTTAGAAATGCAGGATCCTGGGCGTATCCCACGCCTACTAAATAAGAACATGCATTTTAACGCCATCCCCAGCGACTCATATGCACGTTAAATTTTCGTATGGATCAGAATCATCCAGAGTACTTCTGACCACACAATTCCTGGCTCCCACCCTGAGTGTTTGATTCACAAGGTCTGGAGTGGCGGGGGGGTGGGGGTGGGAATAAACTGTATTTCTAACAAATCCTCGATGATATTCATGTCAATGGTCTGGAGATCACACTCTGAGAACCACTGCTCCGGACCACAGGATGTGGCTCCTGGTTTGGTACCAGATTACTCGTCTTTCATGGAGGATAACAAATGGCAAGAGTCTAAGTTTTGGCGAATAGCTCCTAACATAATTAAAATTATATTTGACCACATGACCACAGAAAAGCGTGCACGTGGGTGTTTACAGCGGCTTTATTCATGATTCTCAAAACCTGGAAGCTACCAATGTAGGTGAATGGATAAATACACTGGCGTATGTCCAGACAATAAAATAGTATTCGATGCTAAGAATAAATGAGCTAACAAGCTATGACATAGAGAGAGTTAAGGACAGGTTACTAAGTGAACCACATATTGTAATAAGATTCCACTTTGGTAAAATTATGGAGACAATACACAAGACCACTGGTTGTCAGAGATGGGGGGCGAGGAGATCAATAGGAAGAACATGGATGCTTCTTAGAGCAGTGAAAATACTCTGTACCATTTTATCATGATGAACATACATAATTATACATTTGTCTAAACCCACAGAATGTACAATACCAGGAGTGAATCCTAAGGCATACAATGGACTTTGGGTATTTATGATGTGTAAGTTTGCCCTTGTTTTTTTTTTTTTTAAAGTATCTTTTTGGCGATGTTGATAATGGGAGAAGCTATGCATTTGCAGGATAGATGGTATATGGGAAATTTCTACCTCCTTCTCAGTTTTGCTATAAACCTAAAACTGCTCTTTTAAAAAGTCTATGGTGATTGATTGATGATAGGTAGATAGATAAATAAAAAAGATAGAATTTCTAACAACAAAAGATATATTTCACCAATGAAAAAACATACGCAGGTGGCGGGGGGGGGGGGGGGGCNATACATACGCAGGTGGCGGGGGGGGGGGGCGTTGGGGAGCAGGTGCTGCCCAGCTCAGCAGAATTCTCCCAATCACAGTGGCTGTGCCCCCTGTCCCATCTCCTGCCACTGTGGATGGCTGGAACCAAGGACGAGATAACAAACTCTGTCTGGCCCAGTCACCCTCCCTCATCCAAGAACTGGAAAATCTCAATAAAGATCCCTCCCCTATTTCCTGTCTTTCCCCAGGCTCAATTATTTATTTAATTCCTCTATCAATGCTGTGAGCTGCCAATATTCTTCTAATAATTTATTCTTTTCCCAAGTTTGCAGAATTATCAGAAATGCTTTTATTCATGACTTTTTTAAACAACCATTTCCTCTGTGAATCCTTTTTTGGTTTTGTTCTACCCATGTCTGAATAGAGAGGATCCATGAGTGAGAGCCAAAGAGTATAAATAATAAAACAGGCACCTCTTGTGCAACCCCAAGGCCATCCTCCTGGTTCCCTATTGTTTATTGTCTGTTGAGCGCAGACTGCATACCCTCTGGGAAGAGCCCAGATAAGGAATCTGTTGGTGTTGGTACAATGCCTAGAACTGACAGTCACAGGGAACCCAGCTCTCACACACCTTTCCTTTTGTGGGTAGAGAAGGGTCATAAACATGCTGAAAAAGGACTCTGGCGGGGAGGGGTGGGGGCGGGGTGGAAATCAGCAGTGAAGGGGGGTGGGGGGGGGCCATGTCTGGAGCAGGAACAGCAATGCCTTGCTCTAGCAGTTCGAATGAGGCGCTCTCCGCTTTGTGGAATATGCCAACACTCCATGGTTGCCATACGTTTTGGTGCTTGAAAATAACCTTTCACCCTGAGCAGGGATGAAACTTTATCAATAATTGAACTAAAAAAGTAACTATGTGAGATGATGTTAATTAGCTTGATTGCAGTAATCATTTCACAATGTATATGTTCATACCTCAAGTTGTATACCATAAACAAGTTATTTTGGTCAATTATATTTCTATTGTACTTCAATTGTGCTTTAATAAAGCAAAAAAAAAGAAAAATAATAATTGAGCTATTCCATGGGAGATCACGAGATTGTACGCAGACTTCTGAAGGCAAAAATGGTTGGTCTGACTCACCTTGACTACCACCATCACCACCATAATCCCTGCAACGATTCACAACTGAGTGTCATCTAGGTGAACAAGTTGTTGAGAATCAACATTCTCTGCACTTAATTGGTACCACACTGTGGTCTACCATTAGCCTCACATGAAACCCTGTCACTAGCTGTTTCTTCTTCTGTGGCTTAAAAACATTCTGAACTAGTTCTGAAACCAACAAATAAATTCCTAGCATAATGGGAGCACATGGAGACCACATGGGCAAGCAAGGAAGAGGGGGCAGGAAGCAGAGCTGTTTGCCTCACACCCCAAGGTAGCTGTTTCTTCCCTCCCTCCCCTAACACATTCCAGGGTTTTATGAAGATGAAAAGGGGAAGGATTCACAGGAACAAGTATAAAGGACACATGGACAATAACTAAGGGGGGGTGGAAATGGGAGAGAGGTGGGGAGCACTGGGGGGTTGGGCAGGGCTGGGAATATAAGACAGAAAACTGTACTTGAACAAGAATTAAATTTAAAAAGAGTTTTATGAAGATGAATTGTAGCAGGGAGGGTGGAAACCCCTGCTCTCTGAATTTCCTGAGAGCAGAAATAGTAACCGGAAGTCGTGGGCATGATATTCATGATATTCCCCCCCAACACCTCTCTTGTTCCCCTCAGCCCAGAGGGGACTGTGAAAGTCCTGTCCTCCTGCCCTTTCCTCCAGCCCTGGGCGGAGGGGGCAGTTCCCCCTTCCCAGAACTTCAGCGAACCCAGCCTTCATCCGGAGCTCAGCCCTGTTCCCTTCCCATGACACCCAGTGAATCCCCTCAATCCAGGAGGGGAAGATAAACAGCAGCCTCTTGAGATTGTCAGTTGAAAAAGTTACCTGAAAGACTTCAGAATGGACACAAAATAGACGAGAACATGAAGAGGAAGTAACCTAGACACTAGGTGAGGCCTACTGGCCCCTAGAGAACAAGATGTGATAGATTCAAGGCCCCATGTCCCGTGCAAGCCCAGGTCCTTCTCCTCTGAGATGACCACAAACCCAGCATTGTGGTGTAGGGGACTAACGTGTTATGCATCACCTCTGGACGCTGCTTCTCTAGTTGGTTGATCAGGTCAGNGGGGTTGGGCAGGGCTGGGAATATAAGACAGAAAACTGTACTTGAATAATAATTAAATAAAAAAAGTTTTATGAAGATGAATTGTAGCAGGGAGGGTGGAAACCCCTGCTCTCTGAATTTCCTCAGAGCAGAAATAGTAACCAGAAGTCATGGGCATGATATTCATGATATTCCCCCCCAACACCTCTCTTGTTCCCCTCAGCCCAGAGGGGACTGTGAAAGTCCTGTCCTCCTGCCCTTTCCCCCAGCCCTGGGTGGAGGGGGCAGTTCCCCCTTCCCAGAACCTCAGCAAACCCAGCCTTCATCCGGAGCTCAGCCCTGTTCCCTTCCCATGACACCCAGTGAATCCCCTCAATCCAGGAGGGGAAGATAAACAGCAGCCTCTTGAGATTGTCAGTTGAAAAAGTTACCTGAAAGACTTCAGAATGGACACAAAATAGACGAGAACACGAAGAGGAAGTAACCTAGACACTAGGTGAGGCCTACTGGCCCCTAGAGAACTAGATGTGATAGATTCAAGGCCCCATGTCCCGTGCAAGCCCAGGTCCTTCTCCTCTGAGATGACCACAAACCCAGCATTGTGGTGTAGGGGACTAACGTGTTATGCATCACCTCTGGACGCTGCTTCTCTAGTTGGTTGATCAGGTCAGCAGAGACGCAGCACACCGGAGATGGCAAAGTGATTGGGTAGAGACGTCCTTGGAAGTCTTTAAAAACTCACTGACCAGGCAAGTTTCTATAGCTGCCTTAATTTTCATCTGACCCATCAGCCTCAGGCCATCTTACTGATATTTCCCCTCCTTGTTTCCTCTTTCTCCCAAACCAAAACTTACTCCTTTTATAGCCTCTTCAAGGCAGTTTGGCAAGCTCCTTTACTGCCTTGGCTCCCACCTTCACATGGCCTCCTGACGTCAACTCCCCCCACGCAGAGACCCCACTCCAGCCCGACTACACCAGAAACTCTGGAGGTGGGCCCAGAACTCTGTCTGACATGTATCTGTATAGTAGTTATGATGCACACTAAAGTTTGAGAACCATCACTTTAGGAAGTAACAGTTAAGCGACTGGGGTGGAAGAAAAAGGTTACAAAATCACCCTGGGGATGTAAAGTATAACATAGGGAAAATAGTTAATAATACCCTAATAACTCTCTCTGGCGCCATGTGGGCACTAGGCTCACCAGCAGTTACCACTTTGTACGATGTGATAGTAGGCTAACCACTATGCATACACCTGAAACTAAAATAATATTGAATGTCAACTGCAATTGACAAAATTAAAGTTAAAATTGATTTTAGAAAAGAGAGATGGAGAAAGAAAATTTCCACAGTAAAATAAATGGCAGTGTCCACAAGTGGATTGAAGGAAGGGAAGGTTAGCTGCCACCACCCCCACAATCTCTTGTCACTTTACTGATGTAGCTGCGAGACCAATGCCCCATCTCCCAAGTCCCACTAGATTGCCACACTCTTCCAACAAGCACCTGTACGAAAAAGTATGAGGTGCCTGCAGTTGCTCTAGTGTTGCTGTAGCAATTACACGAGTTGGCGATATAAGATTCAAAGACAGCATATGTATCATCAGAAAATAATGTAGTTAAAGACAACTACAAAATAAGGAAAGGGCAATGGAGCGCAAACAGTGTGGAGGCCAAACACGATAGTTGACCATGCGTGACTAGACTCTGTTTTTTTCCTATAATTAAATTGGAACACTGAGCAAATAATATGTTCAAAAGACATGCCACTTTTGGCTTCAAATTATAACAATAAGTCATTACAGATACTGGACATTGCATAATTGTATTGTGACATCCTAGCACAAAGGTTTGGGGATGTCTCCAGACATGATCAAGGTCAATAATGACAAACAAACCTCACAAAAAATGTCATACAGCCAGCAGCGAGGGAGGACAAAAAGGCAAAGTGTGTGGGAGGGGGCCATGGAGAAACTTAAAACTAGGTTCTCCTCTGCCCCAATTAGAAACAGCAAAAACAAACATCCTTCATAGTTCAGGCACTTTAGTGATCTGTCTCTAGGCCTGCTAATAATTATTTTCACCTATCCACTGTCATAACTATAAAAGCAAAGGTAATCTGTAGAATTTTTCAATGATGTTAAAAGTCTTCTCCTGACTTTCTAATATATTTTACACACCTTCCCTACATATTGATATTTGGATTGGTTATATATTGCTGCTCAACAGTTTACCACAAAACTTAGCAGGTTCAGGAACCTGGGAGTAGCTTAGCCGTGCAGTTGTAGCTCAAGGTATCTCATGAGGTTGCAGCCCACATGTCAGCCAAAGCCATATTCAAAAGCTTCACTGAGCCTGAAGGATTCAGCCCCAAGGTGGCTTACTTGCTTGGCCACACACAGGTGAGCCAAAGTTCTTCACCTTGTGGCGTCCCCACATGGCTGCTCATAAGATAACAGTGCATAGCTGTTAACTCCGCCAGAGCGAGCAACTATTCCAAGGGAGAAAGTGGAGCTCTATGACCTTGTGTGTGAAGTTACGTATCATTGCCGCCACTGTACTCTTCTGATAGAAGTGCGTCTCTAAGCACAGTCCGCAGTCAATAGGATGGGAACCAGACTCCAGACGCTACCTCTTAAAGGGAAAAGTATCAAAGAATGTGTGGACATACCTGCATTTAAAGCCAACCAGAATATTTCAAATATTTATTGGATTTTTCTTCATAGATATTTCACACTCCTTTTTCACTAAACTCAATAGTCCGTATGGAATGGAAACACAGTGAGCAGTAGTGGGTGCACAGATCTGCGTGTGCGACACAATAGTACAGAGCTGGGCACACTGAGCTGCAAAATGTCAACTTCACGGTTCAAGGAAACTGGGCATTGACCATTCTGTATTGTCTTTGCAACTTCTCGCAAAATGTATAGCACTTATACGTAACATTCTTGACATTACAAAATTTTGGACGTAAAGAAGGGATTAGTGACTGGCGGGGATTAAATACGGGAGTCGGGGTGGGAGGAGCTGTGCGCGGTTAGAAGAGGCAGCACGAGGCATCCTGCGGTCACCTGCTTTCCCCCTGCGGTCACCTGCTTTCCCCCTGACGGTCACCTGCTTTCCCCTGACTGCTGTACGGCAGTCGACACACGAGCCTACACATGCAATAATGCTGCCTAGAGCCAAATATGCACACACACATGCAAAAGAGTGCACACAAAACTGAAGAAATATGAATAAAATTTTTATTCATGTCCGTATCTTACTTGTAATACTGCAAGATGTGACCTCGGGGGATCTAGGTAAGGTGCATTAGGTAACAGGATCTCTTCATAGTCTGTCCATAACTTTGTGTAAGTCTACAATTATCTTAAAATAGAAAAGTTTAATTTACCAGATATCTTCCTAACCCTGTCATTATAACCAAATATGAAGTCTTCAGAGACACTCCTACCAAACACGTAGCTAATATTACCACGTGTGAGGCATGTTATGTGCTCACAATCATGTTAGCTGGAAGGTTTTAACCAGGATGAAAAAGTGGGATTAGACTCCCTCTTTTGTGTGTGAAAAGTGTGATTATGAATGCCTGAAACAGCAACATGGTTACTAAGATTTAGAACTTTGGATTAATGAAAACTATTGCTCTAGCCTGTAATCCTGCTAGGCAATGCAAGAAGAGAGTCAAATATATTGTCTTTTAAGGAACTAACAACACAATAAAATAAAACAGCTTGCTTAACACCAGCCTGTACATTCAAGTGCACATCCAATCGGAACTACCTTAATAGATTTTCCATGCAGTCGCCCTTAGCTGGTTTTGTCTTCAGTCTGTGTAGGAATGCATAAGTGTGTCTATTTGTCATTGAGTCTGTCAGTCTGTCCTACAGTGTGGCTGTGTTCCTATTTCTAGCTTTACATCAACTAGCCTGACTGCAACATTATTAATTCAGCTTTCACTCACATGGAGTCCAAGAGTAACTCCTTATGTTTCCTTTGGGAACTTTAAAATAATACATTTTCCTTTTGGTAAGTGCCAGATATTTTGATCTCCCACTTGATACTGTCAATATCAAGGAGTTATTGGACAGAGGTTGTTTTCCCTCCCCAAATCAGTCTGATTATAATTATTTGCTCTCACAACTTAATATTTACAAGTGAGGATAAAACAAATTAAATTTGCTTTTGTTAAATTATGGATAACTCAATTTAATGAAAGCTATCATATAAAGTTGTTGATATTTCCCATCCAAAGGGTTATTAGAACTTTCAAGAAATGCTTAATTTTGAATAACACTTTTCACATGAAAAATATTTCAAAGAAATAAGTTAAACACTGAAAGTGATTATTCCAGGTGCTATGACTCACAACAATTTTAATTTTATTTTTTATGAAAAATGTCTTATTTTCCAAATTTGCTATACTGAGCATGTATTACTTTTTAAGTAAAAAATATATTCTTGAAAACACTGATATGTTTAGTTTTGTGTGATAATAGTCATGTAAAAACAATATATTCAGTAAACTGATCGAAGGAAATACAACCAAATAACATCAATGATTTTTTTCTATTGATCTATTGCTGATATTCTCTTCTATTTTACCAATTTTTTAAATTCTGCATAGTGAGCATTTATTAACTCTGTAATGAAGAGGTAATAAAAAACATATTTATATCACATCCCCACCCCACCCCACCCCCAATGCTGTATTCTCCTCAAATATCAAATTAGCAGTAGTTGCACTTTATAAAATCTCGGCTCTCCTTGTCAACAGTCAGGTTTGCCAGTAGACAGGGGCGTATCCCGATATTAGTCATTGAGCAGCAGGAAAGAAGCAAGTAACCAGACCCGTAAAGAACTTTGGCGACCACAAAAGAAGTCAGTCAACCATATACTAGAGACAATATATGACTTTCCAGAGAAATTATCAAATATTTCCTCTTTCTTCCAGTACCAGTATAAGCGGCTCGGAGAAAAGCGAAGGAGATTGACGTGGAGGCAGGTAAAGAGAAAAGTGGCCTTTTACAAAACAGAGGTCACCACAGTTGCAGGTCAGACGGTGAGAGCGCACGCATCTTTCAGACAGCGCAATGCACGCACGGAACCACCAGGGCTCTAAACCCCGGAAGGGCTTTCAAAGCCTCAACACGTGCCCCCTGGTGCCAGGCACTCGCTCACCACACAAAATGCGTTCCTAAGAAGGAAATATAATCATCGGAGCAAAGCAATTGTTGGATCAATACTGAGTAAATATAAATATAAAGATAACTTTAACCAACAAGCTGTGGTTCAGGTTCCCAACAAGGACTGGTCATTTCACACCCCGGCTCCTGGACACAGAGGGCAGGGAGAGACTGATGGCACAGGCTGACCACCCCAGACTGGCAAGTGGCAGGTTTAATAATGCAGGAAACTTACATAAGAGGCTTGCTTTGGTCAGCTGCAAGATGAGTAGATCGCCACACCTGCCCTCGAGAATTTTAAAAGTTTGCATAGAGGCCTCAGTTGGGTTCAGCCATACATTCAATCCAAATGGTCTCAGTAACACCTTACTCTCTCAAGGCTATGCCCCTGAAGCTGCTGGTAGTACAGGAATGGTGAGCAGATTTCTTTATCCTTTTTTTCCTGGTAGGTTACTTTATCTTCCAGCCATTTTATTTAATTCTTTATTTCAGCAGTGATATCAAATTTGCAAAACATCATTCTCTTCTTTTAATTTATCCTTCTTCATAGTATTCTCTTCTCATTTGATGAGTACAATAATTCCTTCTTATATCTGAATAGGCCAAGTAGAATTCTCCTTCTGTTGCCTAAATATCTTTGTTTCTTCTGGGTTTATCTCACCTGTTTATTTTTGTCTGTTTCTGGGAGGAAGATTCCTTCAGATGGCAGTCTGCGATTGCCCATTTGTACGTGACAAGGAGACACTAAGGCCACGAGGAGATGACCAGACACTCTGGTTATAAACAAGGACCACTGATTAGAAACTTCGCTCCAGGGTGCTCTGGGGAAGAACTTTCCTTCAGAACACACTTAGGGCCCCCAGTGTCAGGCTCCTCCAGTTGTCTCATGCTGCATAGAAAGCACCGGAATGATGTGGCTCAGAACAAAAACAAACTTTAGTTTCCTTACGCACACGGAATAGGAGGAGGAACATTTGGTCTCTGCTCTACTTGGCATCACCCTGAGTGGCCCAGGGCTGTCAGCTGCAGCACTCAGGGACCCTCAGACACCTGACTCGACCTCTGGGCAATCTCGCCGTGTGATCGCCCCAGCCCGGCAGCTTCAGAGGAGCCAGGCTTTTTACATGTTGGCTCAGGGTTCCCAAAGCATGCGATCCAGTAAAAGCTCTATGGTTGTATCCTTTTATTTTCTAGCCCCAGAAGTCACGGAGCGTGACTTTCACTAGATCAATAGGAGCAGTGACAACCCCCTTCCCAGATTAAAGGGGCGGGTGCAGAGACCACACACCCTGGCATCTTCAAATACCCCACCCCATGTGTGTGTATGAGAATATATATACACATATGTACATATATATTTCTATTTGAAAAATAACACTTGCCTCTGTTTGCCTTTTTTTTGAGGCAATTTATTATCTCCAAAAAGAAGTGACTCTGGACTCCCTGTCTCAGGAGGGTAAATGCCACTGCAGGGGGTGACACCCTGGGGAGAGCAGGGGAAGGCTGGTTTCTCCCAGTCCCCAGCCCATGCAGTTCAGCTTTCCACAGAAGAAAACCATGGTCCTCAGTCTGAATGTGAGTCACCCTGCGGCTGCTGTTGGATTCTGAATGTTGCCTTGCAGGTGATCCTATTCCCAGCACTGGCCTCTTCCAGAATCTCAGCCTGCAAAGGTTCTGCCAGGAACAGCTGGCCTTTCCTCATGAGTGCTCCCCGTTGTACGCTGTGGCTGCCCATCTATTTGGGTTGGTGCAATTTTTACTTCTTTACCATTTGACTGGGCCTCAGAGGGATGAGATGATAAACATTTATCATTCATCAGTCAACTTTAACCACATCCCAGTGATAATTCCCCAACGAGAAGGTGTGTGATGCAAATCTAAGGGTCTTCCAGTTTTGAAGACCAAAGCCTCAAACTCTGAAAAGGAAGGTGGAAGTAGGAGCTGGGAAAAGACAGCTCTCTTGATACAATTTAGCCTCGAGTTCTCGGCTTTGTCGTTCGCAAGCAGCAAAACACACGTGGCCTCATGGAAGCAGATGGTGTGCACCCAAGTCTCCACTCTATTCTACTAGTTATGTCAGCAGCTGATTTAAGATTTCTGTACCTATGAAAGGCAGGGGATGCCACCCACCTCCCACAGCTGTTTACAGTGCATCTAATATGCTTAGAGCAACTCCTGGCCCATAGTAAGCATGCAATGGATTTTAGCTCTTACTATCTAGCAAAACCCCTAATTCACACTTCTCATTTGCTCATTTAAAATAAATTCTTATGTTTGACTATCTGAAACAACATCAACCAAAAAATGTAATTCAAAAAATGTAATTCACTAAATGTAATTTAGTGCCTGAATGTAATTCATAAAACAAACAAAAATCTAGTCATTAGTTAGCCAGCTTCCAGTCATTTCCATTCTCTGTTCACATGTGGATATTTAAGAAAACGTTCTTTAACTTCTCTTGCCGTGTACATTGAATACTAATCCAGAATGATGTCTTGGATTCTTCTGCACAACTAGTTTTAATATTTGTTATCTGTTAAAGAGAAAACTGAAGTGAGAGTTTTAGGATAAACCAATTGCAAAATTCATATTTCCGAGCACTACAAAATCAAAAAAAAGAGAGGCAACAAAGCCTAAAGCAGATCTCATTTGCAATCTCACTTTACTGGTAGAAATATTTGCAGCTGCAGGAAGAAAAAAGCACATTGTTCAGATGGTTGTGGTTTGACCCTAACCCATCCACTGATTCACCGGCCTGGTTTTTCATATCATGTTTTCTGAGTCTGTTTTTAAAATCTGCAAAATAGATTTTTATTTTATCACTCAAGAAAAAGTGAGAACCAGCTCCTTCTGTAAATATATTTCCATGTTTTGGAATAGGTTACATCCATTGTGCATGAAAAGGATCTGCATTCGCTGGACCAGTCACTCTACTGTGCTCCATCCCACACAGCCTTCTTGCCGTGATTTCACTTTGATAGGACAGATGGAAAAACACGCATGAAAAGAAATAGGGACCAGCATCGCTCCGGAGCATAAACGCGTTCTCCATCACGTTCACTACTGCACGCAGCATGTTTGTAGAATACGGCAAGCACAGAGAATTAGACATAATCATCGCAAACAAAATATTTCACACGTCAGGTCACTTTTACATATAATAATACTCCAAACCAAGAAACTGCTGACAACCAAAATCAAAACGTATGTGAAACAAATGTTTCACAGTTCTTTGTTTTTCAAAATTATTTCAAATTGCTTGTCCACTTGTTTTTTAGATGGTTTATAAAGGTGAGTTACCAAACAGGCCAAAAGCAGAAGGGAAGGTTCCAAAATAATTAGACCCAAAATGATTAGACCCAAAGTAATTAGACAGTGAAGATGGAAATAAGGTTTTTCATCTTTTACTTTTTCCAGAAATGAAAGTCAAACACGGGAGTGGGCAAAAGTAGGTTTGCAGTTGTTTGTATGGGGAAATAAGGATAAACTCTGTGTTTTGCATACTCACCACTGTAAACCTACCTTTGCCCCACTCAGTGTCACGTCATCTCACAGGAGAACATGCACTTTCGAACATTCTCAGCTTGTGGATTTTAAGTTGTCATAACTCTGAAGTGAAAGAAAGTGCACGGTCCTCAGGTGCGTCTCTCTATCGTCTTCCTGAGCCGAGACCAAATGGGAGGCTCTCGTGAGGAGTCCCAGAGCACTGAGGTGTGGAAACCTGCCTTCAACCATCCATAAATGAGAGCCAGTCAGGCAGCTGAGCAGACTTCTCAGTTAATCACCATCTTTCAAGGACACAATGGGACGGCCTATAGCCAGCCTTCTCCCCACCCTGGGTGAGGAAATGGCCGCTACTGACAACCTGCCTTCCTGAAGCATCGGACAGTGAAGGGCCCACAGCGGGATAGTTTGCAGAGGGCAGCTTCCATGACCATTGAGCTATAAAAACTCTCCCAGTGATAGTCACTGCAGGCTAGACAATAATTTTCACCACTAGCAGGGAGAGTCCCCTTGCACACAAATAAATCTAAGTGTTCATCATGAGAATCCACTCTGAAAGGAGCTCCAAGTCTGCTGAGCATCCTGCAGGGTTGCAATGATTCATGGATGAAAAATGCATCTCCTTTAAAAATAAGCTACTGAAAAATATCCGATTCATGCAGATGAGATGGGAATCTTCAGGTGAGCAAATAAAAAGAGCTAAGGCCTGATGCATTTCCTTAAAATTCTGATTTTCATTTTATGGGCTCCCCTCAGAGGTTCCCATTAAACTGAGATACTTACCCATCAACATTTGTAACCAACTTTCATTGCCAGGTTCAGGTCTTCCAAGGATCACACCCTTCATTACCCTAGAGCGACTTCCTGCATGACAGTATTTTTTCGGTCAACAATTGCCCTGATCCCTACACATCTTTATAGATGAGGTGGTGAGACAGTGGCAAATGTAGGCTTCAGTCGACAGAAAGGCAGAGAGCATAAAGTGAGAAAGAAGATATGCTGCATAGAAACCAAGTAGGAAGAGAAGAGAAAACATCTCGGGCAGGCACATGCAACAAAGTAGTTACATGGAAAGAACACCTTTTCTTAAGTTGACTTAAGTCACATGGACGTTAAGTTCACATTCAAATCTCACCTCTGGTGGTAAGAGTGACGCTATTTGGTGTATGAATATATTCTAAATCCATTTCTCCTCTATACATGGAGATAATGATGCTTTTCTCATGGGATTGTTGCGTGTGTCCAATGTGGGAAATACACTGCAGCACCCAGCACATAGTAAGAAGCAATAAAACAACGCAAACGTTTCCTGAACACAAGTGCACATTTTTCAGGGTATAGAAAGAAAAGCTTCGGTCATTTCCCAAAGGTCCTTTCTTTTTTTCCCATGTACATAGCATGATCTTCTCAGCCAGGGAGAGGGGAGCCAGCATGTCCTGACCAGATTTTCAGTGGCACACAGTTCTCAAGCGCATCAAGCTGTATCTCTTTCACTGGATTTCATTTTCATTCCCACATGTACGTGATTACGGAATCATTTCATCTATTATAAGAAGCTGCAGCTTCTCATTTCACATGACTGATGATGATCTACAGCTTAAAACAGTTTCTGTTTTTGTGAGAAACACCAGATGATAAATTAAAAGTTATGTTTTTCTTTTGAGAGACTAGAATCAAAGAAAGTCCCAAGTTGGTTTTGATGCCAGTGTGTTCTTTCATCTAGACAGAAGTTCGCATGTTTGGATTTAGTACACTCTTCTCTCTGCTAAACCTAAAACTACTGAGATGAATATTTTCTATTTCCCTATCTCTAACTGTGATAACTTTACCCTCATATGACACTATTTAATTGATTCTTAAATGTATCAACATCATACTACATTTTTTAAAAACCCAATAATACTTTAACTACAGGTATATGCTGTTGTTGAAATTATCATAAGAGCCAATAGCCACTGATTGAACAACTACGTGCCAGACATTATGCCCCATGCCTTATGTTCGTTCTTTCATTTCTTTGAAAGGAGTCTGGGGACATCTCTCCACAGTCCTCAGGGATCAAAGGAGTCAAACTAAAAATCCCCTCTCCACCAAAGCTGACTTGCACTAATGCTTTCTCACAGACAGATCGAGTTCACAGGCCATGAATCATACTGGTGACACCTACAATTGTTATCAGCACCTGAGTCCACACCCAGAAGGTAACTATTGATAAACATGGGCCTGCAGGATCCCAGTGGCCTGGCCCTCCACTCCACGTCTGTTTGTGAGGACCCAACAGTGGGCCCCAGCGGTAGCCTTATGAGGAAGCGTCGACAGCAGAGTTCTACCTGCAGCCTTTGCTGCAGGAATGCGTGGAAGGGAATGGGCACAGCCTCTCGCCTTTTGAATCCCCACTGGTTTCTTGCCTTTATCCTATGAATATGCTCTCCTCTATTTTCCTGAAAGACATCTCTGTACTCCATGTCCTTCCCTCTTGTCTTCCTTCAGTGAACTTCTCGTACTCTTTCTGCCTAGAGATTTCTAAGAGCGCTCCAACAATTTGCTAGTCTCCCATTACGAATGAGATGTTTGCCGTCTATGTAACACTCACACACACTCGGAATGACGATGTAAGAACTGAGGTTTAGAAAGTTTTATTGCTGGGGTTCAAAGTCCCATTGACTGATGCCCAGTGTGGTTCCCACACCATCTCCCTGGCACGTCTGAGAAATGTCCACGCTAGTTTGGTCTCTTTCATCTCCAGGCCAGAACACAAGCCCGCCTTCTGTTCACATTGACCTTTGTCATTTTCACTCTACAGCTGGGTTATCAAATGCAATTATCTCTTGCATATGGTTTTCCGATGTGGTTAGAAGTATTTTCATAAAAGATTATAAGGTATCAGTTACCTTTTGGTGTGTTCCCTTGGGGAACAAGTCCATGACCATTTAATTCTGACTCTTTAGTCTTGTCCTGCAGGAGCTGTGAGAAGAAAACTTGAAACACTTTAAACACAGGGTAGCTCGACCAACAAGTCAGGGAAAGAGGAAGAGGAGTAGTGGATGCGCAGAGGAAGAAGAGGAGAAGTTGGAAATTAGAAGGGCCTCCATTACCAAGTCCAGTTAGTAAGCATTTTAATATTATGATGGTCGCTCGGTGAACTCCAACCAGTGGTGGATTCCACCTAACCCTGAAGATCTCAGCCCCTTGTCTCTGACTGGCTAGGAGCTCTCTGCCTCAGGACCCTTGCACACCCTCCTCTTTCCACCTGGACCTCTCTTGACCAGGGCCCACAGAATGCTGTCTCCTCTCTCTGGACCTTATTCCGCTGTCATTTTCTTAGCGAGACCTTCTTTGACCTCTATTAATAAAATTTCAATAACACTCCCTGCCCCCATACCCTTCCTTTTCTTTTTCGCTGCTTTATTTTTCTCCATTGCACTTTACCACCATTTTACACACTATTTAGTTCACCTTCTTATTTCACATTTTGTCACCTTCTCCCACTAGAATGTACTGTCCACAAGGACAGGAATGTTTGTTCCCTGCTGTGTGCCCAGTGCCCAAACAGTCCCCGGCATACAGTAAGTGATCTAAATGTCTGTTGAACGAGTGGATCCATGGATGCACTGGGGGATAAGTGTCCCTCCACCTAAAACCTCTCGCTGCAGAGCTATTTGGTAAATCAATATATTCTGGGCAAAATTAGATTTTCCTCTTTTGTAAAGTATATTTTATTGATTATGCTATTACAGTTGTCCCATTCCCCCCCCTTTATTCCCCTTTGCTCTACACACCCCCTACCACCAGCATCCCACTCCCTTAGTTCATGTCCATGGGTCATACATATAGGTTCTTTGGCTTCTCCATTTCCTATACTATTCTTAATCTACCCCTGTCTATTCTGTACCTACCATTTATGCTTCTTATTCCCTGTACATTTTCCCCCATTCTCTCACCCTCCCCACTGATAACTCTCCATGCGATCTCCATTTCTGCAATTCCGTTCCTGTGCTACTTGTTTGCTTGGTTCGTATTTGTTTTTGTTTTTATTTTTTAGGTTCAGTTGTTGATAGTTGTGAGTTTGTTGTCATTTTACTCTTCATATTTTTGATCATCTTCTTTTTCTTAGATAAATCCCTTTAACATTTCATATAGTTAAGGCTTGGTGATGATGAACTCCTTTAACTTGACCTTATCTGGAAAGCACTTTACCTGCCTTTCCATTCTAACTGATAGCTTTTGCTGGGTAGAGTAATCTTGCATGTAGGTCATTGCCTTTCATAACTTTGAATACTTCTTTGCAGGCCCTTCTTGCCCACAAGGTTTCTTTTGAGAAATCAGTTGATAGTCTTATGGGAATTCTTTTGTAGGTAACTGTCTCCTTTTAGCTTGCTGCTTTTAAGATTCTCTCCTTCTCTTTAATCTTGAGTAGTGAAATTATGATGTGCCTTGGTGTGTGCTTCCTTGGGTCCAAGCTTTTTGGGATTCTATGAGCTTCCAGGAAGTGTATTTTCTTTGCCAGATTATGGAAGTTCTCCATTATGTTTTCAGATAAGTTTTCAATTTCTTGCTCTTGTTCTTTTCTTTTTGGTACCCCTATGATTCAGATGTTGGAATATTTAAAGTTGTCTTGGAAGTTCCTTAGCCTCTCCTCACTTTTTTGAATTGTTGTTTCTTTATTCTGTTCTGGTTGAATGTTTATTTTTTCCACCTGCTCCAAACCATTGATGTGAGTCCCAGTTTTCTTCCCTTCACTGTTGGTTCCCCATATATTTTCTTTCATTTCACTTTGCATAGCTTTCACTTTTTCCTCTATTTTGCAACCATACTCTACCATTTCTATGAGCATCCTGATTACCAGTGTTTTGAATTCTGCATCTGATAAGTTGGCTATCTCTTCATCCCTTAGCTCTACTTTTGGAGCTTTGATCTGTTCTTTCATTGGGGCCATATTTCTTTGTCTCAGTGCTCCTGTTACATAGTAAGGGGCGGAGCCTTAGGTGTTCACAAGAGCAGGACAATCCACCGTGCTGCATTATGGTACTGTATATGGGGGAGGGGTCTGAGAGGGAACAATGCCACTTGCTCAGCTCTGCCAGGTTTCAATTGCTTCCCCCACTACCCATAAGTGAATTGGGCCCTTCTGGTGCTGATTCACAGGTGGGTGGTTTTATGTACATTCCAAGACCCCATGGGTCTCTCCTATGAACTCTCCTATGAGGCTTGGAGTTTCTCCCACCACAGCAACCCTCACAGATTTTTATAGCCAAAGGCTTTGAGTCCTTTTTCCCCCACACTAGAACCCTGGGTTGTATGGTCTGTCTTACTCCCCAGTTGTTCCTCCCTGTTTATTCACATGCAAATGTGGGACCACCTGCCACCGCCTTGCCAAACCTGTCCTCCAGTCACCACCTTGCCACAAGTCCTCTATACCCCAGCTGCCCATCTCCACCCCTCCTACCAATCTGGTTGAATGTTTCTTCTTTAATTCCTTGGTTGTCAGACTTTCACACAGTTTGATTTTCTGGTTGATTTTTTTGTTTTTAAATTTGTTGTTGTCCCTCTTCTGGTTGTGTGAGGAGGCAAAGTGTATCTATGTACATCTCCATTAATCTCCACCTCAGTTCAGTGGGGCAACTTTTCTTTGATCCCTGGCCCATGGGTCAACTGCAAGACTTTTATTCCAGAGTTACACATAACCCCTGTGCTAGAAGGTGGTTCTTTCCAGCAGATCTCTGCCATAGGCCCTGAGAGTAATGGTCCAGACAAGTGTAGTGTTCAAAACTCTCACACAGTAAACAGTAAAGATGTGCAGAGCTGCTTAAGTTACCCACTCTCAGAATCAAGGATAAGAAGCTAAAATGTCTATTCTCAATCTGCCATGTCATTTACAGATTACAAAATCTTGGTCCCACAGGCCATAAATTACAATGTTGGCTTCTGAAAAAGGGCCCATGATATCATCACATTGCCATGCTAATTAATAAACACCCTAACTCTTTAAAAAGACAATTACATTACTATGCATTTGGTGCTCTTTAGTGAACGTTATATTCATTTTCCCCTAAAAACCTAAGGCCTCTAACAGTGTTTGTTTTCTGTTCCTTTTTTTGTTTTCTTCTGTATTTTGGGGGGGGGGGTGGGTATTTAACATACTTGGCTTGAAACTCAGTCAAGAAACATTTTAAAAGTCTTACCCTGTTGGCCTTTCCCAAGAATAATTTATACTGGAGTTGATTGCAGGGGTTAAACAGAGTATGCTTACAGCTCAGATTTCACAAGCAGGGAAATTCATGGTGTGTCTCCAAGGAATGTCAAGCCCAAGAAGCTGAAACGGGACTTGAGAAAAATAAAACATGTGCAACTTTTAGTTGTATTTTATTACAAAGCAAACAGGAAGTCCAACATTAAATGTTAAGAGCATTACATGAGGCTCATCAGAAAGGGTTTCATTTAATGAAACCATTGTAAACTTACAGAAATTTCAGTGGATGGTTGAAAACCTAAATGATAAGCATTGTGAAAGCCTACTTTTAAAGTTTAATAAAATTAGCAAAAACAGGGGGCTGAATGCTGGGGGCAAATCTAGTGGTGTGAGCAGACAGGGTCTCTGGAAACCTTCCCAGGCACATCTCCACACCTCAGCCTCTGGTGAATTAAGGCAGCTTCACAGTCCTCCACAAAAAGCCAGCGCCAGAGCTCTGAGGTGCTGATTTAAAGTTTTACCACACATCTAAAAGCAAACTGAAGTTCCTTCTATGGTGACTTGGAGGAGGTGGAATAATGGGCATTGTGGATGAGGTCTTTACTCTGGTTTATAGCCTCACAAATTTAAAATGGAGTCAATAAATAAATTATTAGTCAATACCAATTTTTCCCAATGTGTGGTCCTAAGACAACTCAGCCAGAATCACCAAGGGGAGGGGAATTTTAGGGGGTCCTGGTTAAAAATGAAAATCCCCATCTAGACCTCCTGAAAAGAGAATCTCTGAGGGTGGGACCCTAGAGCCACCAAGTCCCCCATAAACCTGACACTTGCCAAAGTGTAGGGCTAACACCAAAACTACCCATGAAAACACCTGGGGAACTCAAAGACTAAAGCCTGATCCCATACCCGGAAGTCTGTTGGATTGTTGGCGGTGCACCTTGGGCCCTGGGTGTTTTAAGGGCTATCCCTGGACGATTTTAATGTTCTGGCAAAGTTAAGAATTACTGTAATCGAGTCTCTCCCCAATAATAGCATCCTCTATCTCCTCCTAATCATGTAGAAAAAAAGACATGACCATAAAATAGCTAGGATCAAATAGGCACATTTCTGTGACTGATTTCCAAACACTGCTAAGAAATTGAAGTGATTCTCTGATTATATGGGGCAACCCAAGGATTTGGGCCATAAAATAGTTCAACTAACTGTCTGAGATGTGACTGAATTACGTCAGACAAGAAGAGAAATCTGAGCAGTAAAGTTGTGGAGTTTACAGCCTCTGAGGACAAACCAGAGAAGCAGGGATTTCAAGGACCTGCTGGAACCCTTCTTGTTTCTTCCTTGTGGACAGAGGAATTGGGTAGAAGAGTGACATTATGGCCACCAACAGGCATTATTCAACAAGTTTTTTAACCTTAAGTATTTCATTTATAAGTCAGGAGTACCTGTCACTGAAGATGATTTCCAATATTGGCTGACTTCTTACTACACTACAGGTACTGCGTGAAGCACTTCAAATGTGTTATCTCATCTACTGCTATATGGTAAGTACAGTCATCAGCCTATTTACAAAAGACCAAACTGAGATTTAGGTTAAATGTCCAAGGTCATACAAGGTTTTGAGAATTTCAAAGCCTGTGTTTATCATCCCTTTGATAGTACTGTAAGTTTAAATGAAGGTCCAGTAGTCACCCTGTAGTAGGAAAACACAGAGAAAAAAGAAAAAGGAAAACATATTTCTGGCCAAAAAATGATTCTTCTTTCATACCAGATTACACAAGCTCTGACGAATGAGTCCCTACTCCCTGAAGCCACAATGCTTTTGTAAATGCAGGAAACCCAAACACTGTCTCAGTGAACCCCACTTCCCTGGGGAGTCTGCTATAGGCCGATTTGCCATGGAAGGCATGGTCTTCTATTTTGAAACTACAAATCAGTCCCCAGACAAATATCATAACTTGAAAGAATGAAAACTTTGTTTAGAAATTAGAGAGGAAAACTAGAAAATCTATAGAGAGGACAAGGCACAAAATGACATAGGTTGAAGGTCATTTGCCTACTCAGTGGGAGTCCCAATTCTTAAATGCTCACATGTCCGTGTTCAATGATCTTCACGACCCCTCAGTTGCTCCCATTGCTGAGACGGGCCCTTGTCCTGAAAAATACTTAGAGGATAGATTCGTTTTTAATGTTACCTTTCACAAGTGGATTTTCCTGTAGAATGTATTGTCAGATCATTATTTTAAGTTTTTAAATGTGATAAGAAGTGTTGGTTTGTTTTTTTAAATGTTTTACCTAGTGGACAGATGACCCTCTTCAATTATCTGGGTGGGAAAAGGAAACTCCTCATGACTCTTTCATCACATGAAAGTACTGTAGGTAAGAAGGGTGGGAGAAATAAAAGTATTTGCTGATTTCTGGAGTCATGTTCTGACATCTTCTCACCAGCTAAGAGATTCTTAGCCCAAGAAAGAAAGCCGGGAATCCTGATTTCTTGTCCCTTTTCTACGTCTGACGCACTGTGGCCTGAGCATGTTGCTGCCTCTCTGGGCTAGTCCCTTCCTCTCAAAAATAGAGATAATGATACAGTGTTTCAGCCACTTAATCCTAGTAATGGCGCTAGGATTAATGAGAGTGTTCTGGAAAGAAAAGAAATAAAAGTCTTTGATCAAAGGTGTGACTAAGTACAGTATTTTATTATAAACAATAATAATGGGCCTTATGTTTGGATGCCTGGAAACAGACCATTCTCCTCTTGGCCTGCATTAATGCTTGGACCCAGGGGTGTTAATTAGTGCAAAAATATATAAACTGAAAGTCACCCTGAGGGCCTAAAGGAGTTACTCCACCTCCAAAAGTTGCCTAATTTATCCTCCCCTCCACCCTTCCCCCACGAGGCTTCTGTCTATCGTTATTAGTAGAGAATAACTGCACCCTTCTTGCAAGTCCATTGATAGATAGATGTGCTTCCTTCAATTTAGTTAATAGACTACAAGGGATCTGGAAGTACTATTGAAATAATTAGCTTGTATTTGAATATTTGGTCTTAACTCACTGGTGGGAGCAACCTCAAACTAATAATGATTACCTGTGACAGTTCATAGTTGGTATTATTTTCTTATTGTCAAGATGATTTGTTTCAAATGCGCAGAATGTCTGTTTTTTTCAAACTTTTAAAAGTCTTCCTCTTCCTCCCCCAACCGTCCTCAAAACCACCTGTGTTTTGGTTGACACAGCATGTTTCCTGCTCTCTTCACTGAGCCACACCTTCTCACCATTTAGCAGAGAAGCCACTGAGATCCTGGCTAAGTCCCCTCGATCCTGGCCTTGACCTACCCGTCGTTTTTAACCAGAGCAGTTCCAGAATCAAACAGGCCTTTACTGTGTGATGGTGACTATCATAAAAATCATTACAATTTTAACCCAAGATCACTCAGGTTGGGACAACCAGCCCCCTGACAGCTGTCCTGCTCCCACTCTTCCCTCATAAATGCCAGTATCAATGTGACTCAGAGGACAGAGATACCAAGGGCCTTGAGCACAGTTGGTAAACCATCTGAGCTTTACCAAACCCTCACGTCTCAGAGATCATCCTTACTTATTTCAACATGTTACAACTGACAATTTCGGATAAAGGGCAAGATCAGCCCATCCATCGTGTTGAAAAACCTAATAATGAGCATAGGTGTGGTGCTCACAGTGATTTATGAAGCACAGACAGCTAAAATCACCTGAGCGATCACCTCATCCAAATTGGTACCTTAAAGATGGAGAAGCATAGCCCAGAAAGGCAGAGTGGCTTCTGCAAAGATCTGTCTGCCAGCACTTTCTCCAGTAGTAATGGTGAGGTGTAGGAAAGAAAAATATGTGATTTTAAGACAACTCCAGTCAATTAGGAAGATTTCTAGAGATTTAATAGAAAAATCACCTTAGGGTAACACCAATTTTATCCACATGAAGTTGAAATATTACTCCAAACTACAGTATCAGCCCTACTCTAATACTGAGTTGTGTTATGTTTCTTTAACACAAACGTATCTCATACAGAGATAATTAGCCATTCGGGTAAATAAACTAACAAAGAGAAAAACTAGAGAAAATGGATTTAAGATGTGTATCAATGCACATGTTTATATTAGCTTGACTCACTCTACGGCAATCCTGTATTCCTGACATCAGTAGAAAGAGAAAAGCTCTCATAGATCACTTTGATAACAAGAATTCCCAAACTCTCCCTAAAGTATTAATCTTGAGTTTCTGAGAAGCAGAGCTTGTCACAGAGGCTTACAGAGGGTCTTAATGACCTGGCAAGAAAGGAGCTGTTATGGGATGACAACTAGACAGAGAAATGCCTCCCGGTCATTGATAGCTGGAAGTGCGATGGAGACGAGCTCCCTTCCCCAAGTATAACAAGGTTATGCGGAGATTCATCACACTTGATCTCCATTTCCTCCCTGTCCACCCCTTCCCACCTTAAGTAAATATACAAGGAAAGAAATCTAAGCAGCTCTTTAAAGAAATGCTTTTCAGGAAAGTCTCCAAGAATAATTTTACCTTCTCAGAAAGGAAGGAATTAGATGCTTTTTTTTTGACCTCTGAAGCATGAGGTTTCAGATAATACTTGTGAGAGTTAATAAAGAGTTATTTTAATAGGTATGACTGGACAATTAAACATTTCAGCTGCATTTTTTCCTTATTTCTTTTACATTTTAATGATCTTCAACCTCCAAAGACTGTGTTTTTGTGTCCATAGCCTGTTAGCGAAGTTTTTGGAGGGAATAATTTTTCAGGAAGTCTCAAACAGGCACTGAGGTGTTGCCATCGATGGTGACTGACTGAAGCTTTAACAAAGAATACAGAAGCCTCAGTAGACTTATATTCACAGAAACTTAAACTAAACTTTTAAAGAGTTTCTTTCCTTTATTTTATCCATAAAATATCTGGGTTATTTCTACACCATTTGATATTATGGCCACGTTTCTTTTCTATGAAATCAAATGCATGACCAGCTTCATCCCTAAGTGTATCTCGAGTAAATTAAGATAAGTAAACCATGCCTGGCTGGTGTAGCTCAGTGGACTGAGCGCGGGCCTGAGAACCACATGATCACGGTTCGATTCCCAGTCAGGGCACGTGCCTGGGTGGCAGGCCAGTTCCCGGTTCCCTGCAGGGGACGCATGAGAGGCAACCATCCATTGATATTTCTCTCTCTCTCCCCTTCCCTTCTCCTCTAAGAAAAATAAATAAAATCTTTAAAAAAAAGATAAGTAAACCATGTATGCAGTTAAAGAAAGGCTGTATGAATTGAAGATGAAGCACCAAATTGGGCTACATACTCTAGGGCAAGAGCTTAGAATATCGTCCTTGACACAGGTACTAAAACAGGGTTTAAATTCTACCCTGTGAAGTTATTATTGATGATGTAATAACAATAATATGTGTTATTGGTATTATTATTGAGATTGGGCAGTAGTTGGTTACCTAATGGATGATGTATACATATTAGTTTTTAAATTTTTATTTACTTATTTATAGAGTGAAAGGAAGGAAGGGAGAAAGAAAGGGAGAGAAACATTGATATATGAGAGAGACATTGATCAGTTGCCTCTAGCATGTCCCCACTGAAACCTTGCCGTGTGCCCTGACTGGGAATTGAACTGGTGACCTTTTGGTTTGTGGGACAATGACCAACCTTCTGAGCCACACCAGTCAGGGCATCCTTCACAAAAATTATTAATTAATTGACAAAACATTTCTATTTGAAGCTCCAAGAAATTTTACTGATGCTTTTTCATAGAAATTCTCTCTGACAGGGGCAATTGCTGTGGTCAACTCTGTACCTTTAGAAATGAGGTTTATTTTATGATCAAATTCAAAATTCTTTGCACTTCTATACACTAACAATAAACTATCTGAAAAAGAATTAAGGAAAATAATCCCCTTTACAATAGCATCAAAAGAAATAAAATACTAAGGAGTAAATTTAATCAAGGAAGTGATACACTAAAATCTAGAAGATATTGATGAAAGAAATTAAAGAAGACACAAATAAATGGAAAGATGTCTATGGATAAGAAGAGTTAACCTGGCTAAAAATGTCCATTCTATCTATTTCATTCAATTCCTATCACGATCCCCATGGCATTTTTCAATGAAATAGACAAAAAAATCCTAAAATTCATATGGACCTATAGAAGACTCCTAATAGCTAAAGTAATCTTGACAAAGAACAAAGCTGAAGGTATCATGCTTGCTGATCTTAAACTATATTACAAAGCTATAGTAATCAGAAGAATATGGCAATGGTATATAAACAGGCACCTAGACCAGAAATAAACCCAAACATATATGGCCAATTAATATTTGACAAGAGAGCTAAGTTTACTCAATGGGAAAAGAAAAGTCTGTTCAGTAAATGGTGCTGGAAAACCAGACATCCACATGCAAAAGAATGAAACTGTATCCCTATTTCAGACCAATCACAAAAATTAAGTAAAAAATAAGGCTGTAAGCTGAAGAACTAGAAGAAAACATTGGGAAAACTGCTTTGACATTGGAACTAACTTTTTGGAAATAACTTTTTGGATATAAAACCAGAAACACAAGAAACAAAAGTAAAAATAGGCAAGTGGAACCACATCAAAATGAAAAATTTATACAAAGCGAAATAAAACATTAATAAAAAAGGCAACCTATATAATGGGAGAAAATGTTTGTGAATTATATATCTGAAAAGGGATTAACATACAAAATATATAAGGAACTCATACAACCTAATAGCAAAAAAAAAAGAAAGAAAGAAAAGGTTTTAAAAATGCACAGAAGACCTGAACAGACATTTTTCCAAAGACATACAAATGGCCAACAAGTACATGAAAAGATTTTCAACATCACTAATCATCAGGAAAACACAATCAAAACCACAGTGAGATATCACCCTACATCTGTAAAATGGCCATTATCAAAGAGTAAAGAGTATGTGTGTGCATGAGAAAGAGAGAGAGAAAGAGAGAGATGCTGACAAGGATGTGGAGAAAAAGGAACACAGAATACTGTTGGTAAAAATGTACATTGTTATAGCCACTACGAAAATAGTATGGAGGTTCCTCAAAAAATTAAAAATGAAACTACGTCATGATCCAGCAATCCTACTTCTGTGTGTCTATCCAAAGGAAATGAACTCAGAATCTCAGAGAGATGTTTGCATGCCCATGTTCACTGTAGCATTATCCACAATAGCCGAGATGTGAAAATAACATAAATGTCCATGAACAAAAGCATGAATAAAGAAGACATGAGATGTACATATATGGAATAATGGAATATTATTTAGCCATGAGATGAGAAAAGTTGCAAAACTTGCCATTTGCAACCACACGGATGAACCATGAGGGCATAAGTGAAATAACAAGAGAAAAACAAGTATCGTAGGATCTCACTTATTTTTGGAATCTGACCCTATAGAAACAGTGGGATAGCGGCTGTCAAAGGCTGACATTGGGGGAAATTGGGTGATGTTTGTCAAAGGATACAAATTTTCTATCACAAGATGCATGAGTCCCAGATATCTGATATACACCATGGTGACTACAGTTAACTATACTGAATTGTACACATAAAAACGGGATGAGAGTGCAGTTTAACGTTCTCATCAAAACAACAAAGTAGCGATTATGTAAAGGGAACTTAATTGGGTGATACGCTAACTTTCTTTATTATATAGTAAACATTCCACAATATTTCATGTATCAAATCATCACATTGTACATCTTAAAATTACATAGTATTATATGTCAATTCTATTATAATAAAGCTGGAAAAATAATTTTTTTTAAATTTACAAACTTGTTTCAATCAAAATCACAAGGTGATTAAGGACCAATTCATATGGAACTCTAAAAATAATGAAAATAGTAATAATTGCATGGCTCTTACCCAGTATTCATGTTAGCCCTGAAATACCATGTGATCAAAAGCCTGAAATAAACTGGAAAACACCCCCAAAAGTCAAATTGTACATAAGTAACTCTGTGTACCAATCTATGCACACTTCATTTTTAAAAATGCACTTTTTTTAAAGATTTTATTTATTTATCTTTTAGAGGGGAAGGGAAGGATAGAGGGAGAGAAATATCAATGTATGGTTGCCTCTGGTGTGTCCCCTGCGGGGAACTGGCCTGCAACCCAGGCATGTGCCCTGACTGGGAATCGAACCGCGATCATGTGGTTCGCAGGCCCGCACTCAATCCACTGAGCTACACCAGCCAGGGCCAAAAATGCACTTTTAAAGTAGGCCACTTTCCCTTATTTGGGGCACAATTTTATTTGACTCAGTAATCTGTTTCTCTAAGATGCAACATATATAAAACAAAAATCTAGAAAGGAGGAGGAGACTTAGGGAGAGTCATTGAAAGCAATAAGATATATTAGCTGAGATAGCTCAACAAGGAGGAGTAGATGTTGTAAAATAGAACTTCAAAAATCAGATCGTAGAGCCTGAAATGCAGCGTGGGGCCATTTGATGCAAGGGCAGGCTCCCCAGCAATCTCAGAGAGCTTTCTCCATTAGACCACAATAACAGCTATGTGACGTCAATGACTCTGCATCAACAAGAAATGGTTCATTTATTATTAGGAATTCTATTTTCTAAGGTGTAAAAGTACAGGATACATTATTTTAAGCATCTATTCTTATCAAAAGAAATAAAATTTTTAAAGTTTTAAGACTTTTGATAATGCCTTGAAAACACTACACATTGCTGTGAAGTGGATCACTGTGTCAACAATACAAAAACTAGGTGATTGTACCTCTTCATTTATGCTGAAGGAGGTGCTGTCCCAAATCTAGCAACCTGAGAACTGAAGAAGGGCTTTGGGTGAAGACATGTGAAGCTCTGCAGAGCAGCATTCTGGGCCAGGGAAAGCAAGTGCTCTGACCCTGAGGCAGGAGTGAACCCAAGCCAGCTGTCTCGGCTGCCTTAACATGACCAAAAGGAGGGCTGTATAGGAAAGGTCATGGAATTAATCAGGAGTCACATCGCAATCAGGGACTTGGATTTTGTTCTAACTGCAGAAGGAAAATATTGTGAAGTTTTAAGACAAGCAAGAATGGGATCTGATGCCTTTTGTTAGTTTGGAAAGTTCCACGGCTACTGTAGTGGATTGCAAACAAGTAAGATTGGAAAGTGGGAAATGAATTATTAGGTTGTTCCAAGTAGAAGATAATGGTGTCCAATGAAGATAGCAAGCTATCCTTTAAATAAAGCATTAGCTTAGTGTCAATATTAATGCAACTTTTCACATAGCAACACTGGTGATCAAAAGTATATCTTTCTCTCTCTTTTTTTCTATATTTTATTTACTTTTAGAAAGAGGGGAAGGGAAGAAGAAAGACAGGGAGTGAGCACTGATGTGAGAGAGAAACATCGATCAGTGGTCTCCCATACATACCACAAGCCAGGGAACTGAACCCGCAACCCAGGCATGTGCCCTGACTGGGAATCGAACCAATGGCCTTTCACTTTGTAGAATGATATCCAACCGACTGAGCCACACCAGTCAGGGTTCTTTCATTTCCGTTAAAAGTTGGTAATTGCATTAAACACTTCTAAACACTGAAGCTGCCATTCATGAAGATAATCTACAGAGGTGTTTAATATAGTGCTCCAGGCAGAAAGTGACCAAATTGGGTGCACAAGGTACTTTCCGAAGGAGAACTATCTAGTTAATTTTTATCTTTCACTCCATTTACTCTTTCCAGAGTTTGGTTTTAGAAATATGATTGATCTAAAACATACTACTGACACTGACGGCTTTACTTTTTAGCAATTTTTGGGCCACTATTCTTGCAACCTATAAACTATTTTCCAGCAGGGACCTGACACCAGATTATTTAATAATGAAATATGAACTTTGAAAGCCCTTCAAGTCATTTACCTTTAGGTCTAAGACCAACCATAAGAAATTTCTAGCTAAAAATTGTATGAATTCAAGCATGGTCTCCTTCATTGTACTGAGTTTTAATTCCCACGTGAATCTCCTGCCTTAGGCAACACCACCTTTCTAGATGAGTGATTGTCTTGAGAAAGAAAAAATACTCTTTTTTTTTCATGAAAGATAGAGAATCTTTCTACTCATTGCTCTCTTTGTAGATTCCCTTAGGAAGAAATCTAGTGAAAGCTAAACTGGAAAGAATGTAATCAGTTTGCCAAAAGAATATGACCAGCTTGCCAACTTGACGTAGATGGACATGTAATGTTCCAGCTGTCATAAGTATGATTTTCATTTCAAGAGTCCTCTGAGTGCCTCCAAACTCTCCAAGAAAGCTATAGAAACTTTTACAACTTTCAAAGTGTTTGCCCAAAATGGGCCCCAAGGGCTGCCAACTAAGAGGTGAGAATATTTATCCAAGTGTAACGTGGTAGGGCACAGGAGAGCTGGGATGCGCTCCCATCCTGCTTCCAACACATGAGCAAGACCTAGGGGAATCGATATGTAAACGACCGCATGCAGCTAGTGCATGAATAGTTACAGCTGTTCATCTAAACTCAGCAATGTCCACATGTCTATGAAAACAGAAGTAAAGAAAAAGTGGGTGAAATTGTTGCAAATTGCCACTGAAGAGATTAGCTCTATCCACTCCATAGGATTTTTGTAACAATAAAATACTGTATTCCTTTATTCAAAAACTTCTGAAGTGCCTACTAAGAGACATAAGCCCTCTGACACTAGTCCTGGTGCTCAGTCTCCTCAGATAGACTTTTTTTTAATTACAATTTACACTCAGTATTATTTTGTATTAGTTTCAGGTGTACAGCACAGTGGTTAGACAATCATACACTTTATAAAGTGTTCTCTGCCCCCCACCAACATACAGCCTCTTAAAACTAACCTTCCACACTTATAAATAGCTAATCATGTCAGCTCAGGTCCACATTGCCCTGTTCAAACCCCAGCTCTGTCTCTACCAGCTGTATTGTCTTTGAGCAAGTTTACTCATCTGTAAAAGAAGAGTAACAACAGTCCCTGCCTCATAGGGTGGTTAGGAAGATTATAGGAGTTTATACATGTAATGCATAAATAGTCCCTGGCATACCGTAAATCTAATAAATGTTCATTAATGTGATCTCTGCTTTCATCCATCCACACCAAAAGTGTATTCCCTCCCCCCACCCCAAATAAAAACCTGTGTTCTTTAATCCCTTGACAAAAGCAGTTGTCTGGGGCCAAGCATTGGCATCACCTAAAAGTCTTTTAGAAATGCAGATCCCGCCACGAATCCGTACTCCCAGAACAAATACAAAATAATATTGAAGGTAAACTGTAATAGAAAAAGAAAAGAAACGCAGGATCTCAATCCTCACCCCGGATGAACTGAACAATAACCTGCACTCGGACGAGGCCGCTTGGGTATGTGCTGCAATTTCAGAAGCACCGACCTGGCAGCCATTCTCCCACAGCTTCCTTCCCCAGAGCCGCCCTCCCGCAGACTTCCATAGAAAAATCTCACACATGCCCCTCACCCCACCAAAGGCATTCTCATGTGAAGAGGCAGGAACCTCCACTGACTAGAGGACACTCCTCCAACCCTTCCCACCCCAACCTCACCCCTTCACCTCCGGATCCACCTGGTTTCCGGATCTCTGAGACCCTTCTCCTCAAAGGGAGTTTGTGGGCTGAGTTTTTGTCTCAGACTTTGGGACACATCAGTCCTTACAAGCTGTACCTTAGTTCCCTTCTACTACCATTTCCTACAAGCAAGTCCTCATTTTCCACAGCCTCCCTGTCGCTTGGTTGTCTGCTCAGCTCCATTCCACCTATGGCTCAGCAAACGCTCTGGAGCAGACCTCCTAGATTGATCTTGCCCTTGCTAATCCTGCCCACAGGCTGGGTGCCCAGTTTCAGTCTGGCCTTTCCTATTGCTCTGCAGTTAACCTTCCTAGAACTCACCCTGTCGCAGGAAGCCACATGCCCAGGCTACTCACCTGTTTTCTTTCTTTCTTTCTATGTAATCTTTATCATATTTTTTCATTACAGTTTAGTCCCTTTATACCCGCTTCCCCCAGCAATCACCACACTGCTGTCCACATCCATGAGTCCCTTTCCCCTTTTGCTCAATCCCTTTACTGCCTAAACCCCACTCTCCAGCTGTCAAACGCACCTGTTTTCATCAGACATGACCTAAACCACTGACAGAGTGCCTGCCGACCTTTTAGACAAAACAAAGTTCCTCCAAAGGAACTTTGCTTTAGACAAAGCAAAGTACCGCTTCTTTGCCAATGGCAAAAGTTCCTCCTAGTGTCTACATATTTTTACGAGTTATGTGTTCAGTGCAATAGATAGGTGGTTGAGTTAGTGCCATAGAATATTCTGACTCTGGTAGCCTTTGTTAGGAGGACTAAGACCACAGAATTGACTCGACCTCTTCATGTAGCTGGAGGTGAGCAAAAGGGAATCCGCAAACTGCACGCACACTCAGCTACAGAGGAAGTCATCTCCAAATACGAACAGAGACGAATCTCAGAGCACAGACCAAACCCTGCTTCGCCTTCTTACGCTTGTTTTCCTCTCCCTTCAGTTAATGAGCAAGCCCTGGGTCTCCATAATAAATTCCCTGGAGTTGCTTTCTGTTCTAAAGTGCCATAAACCATACTTGTTACTTCCAACCTACCTCAGGAGGGCCGTGCAGCGGCCGGTTGACCGTGTGGGTCTGGAGCTCTGGAGAGAGTGACGGTTGAATGTGATGGCTTTTCACAGGATGCCCTTCTATGTCCCTGCACCCCCTAATCACAAACCCCCAAGTTACCCTTATGTCAAATACCACCACCCAGAGACGGCCTCTCCCTTGTCTAAATTCCAGTGTAATCTCTTCAAAGAGGTAGAGACTATTCTTTATTCTGTTTTTCTAAAACAACATGGGGCGGAGCTGACTAATAAGTGCATATGTCTGTGAGATTTTTTTCCACTTACGTGGGATTGCTGAGCAATCTTCCATGGGTGGCTTAGTGCCTGGTAGGTCTGCTATTCATATAACCGCTACTCAGATAACTTCCCCTTTAGAAATCCCAGGGTGTTACTTTCACCTGTAGACCATAAACGTAGATCTCCATCTGAAGTCCATGAGCCTTTCTCAGGGTCCTGTGTCAAGAAGTACGTGGCTTCAGAAAAGCAGATGTTTTTTCTATGTGAATGGCTGGCACCTGGGGGAAAAAACAACATTGTTATAAAAATCCTGAAGTTGGGGCATCCACATTTCCCATAACATAAAATAGGATTAGTCTATGTGCAAATCACTTCCCTTCCATCTGCTTTTCATAAAAAGCATTGACTGAGAGGTGGAAGGGAAGAAAAAGCAGTGAGATGGGAAACTGAGTGGATATTCTACCCCCTTATGCCTGCAGAGGAATATGCGGTTATCCTATTTAATTTCCCATAACGAAGAAAACACCTCCCTATTGCACTGAGAAGCAATAAATTATAGTTAACTCTTGAACTATGTGGGTCTGAAATACACAGATTCACATATATGTGTATTGTTTTTGATAAATACAGTTGGCCCTGCCCTTTCTGCCATTTCACGCCCAAGGACTAAAGCAAATAAGAGAGAAAATAGCATTTTCACATTCCCAACCGCAGATTCCTTACTGCAGATTCCCAATACTGGATAGAAAGTACTGTTTTTGATCTGCAGTTAGTTGAATCCTCAGATGCAAAAGGCTGACCATAGAGTCAAACGTTATATACAGATTTTTGACTACCTGGGGGTAGACACCCCAAACCTCCGCTTTGTTCAAGGCTCAGCTGTACAGCACTACCACAATAAAATTGGAGAGTTTTGCTACCTCTATGTTAATGTAAAAATAGTGAATACTATATAAAATAATAATGTTTTCATACTTTATTTTATAAAGTCAAAATTTTGTCATTTGACCTGGACAGGATGTAAGACGCCAGGATGTCTGAGTAAAACTGAATGAAAGTTTTCTATTGTATCAGTTTGTTTTATTTTATTTTTTCACATATAATAAACGTTTTTATTTTTTGAGTTTGTGAAATCAATAAAAATATGTCTATTTTGGTAAGAAGAAGCCTGAAAGTACCCTTTATAAAGCAATGGTAAGGTAGAGAATAACATAAGTTGAGTCAGGTAAAATTTCTTATTAAACATTTCATGTGAATAATTACACATCAAGAAATTACAGATGGCTTCCACCCTACTGCTGTGTCTTCAGTGATAAACCAAATTGTTAGAATTTAGTGTTCTTTTTGTTACTGCGCAAAGAGAAATGCAGTATTAGACAGGTCTCCAATGTAAATAATATACTTCACTAAGAAGATAAACAAAAGTTTAGATAATAAAGAATTACAGGATCTTCAATGTTTAAATGTCCTTTGAAAACACTTCAAAGTAAACCTAATAATTTTTTTAAATGGCCAAATGGCTGGTTACCATTTTGAGCACCAAGCCTTAGTGTCCTCAGCATCAGCAAGAGAAATGTTATAAACCTCAGCAAACCTCATTCCCAGATCTAATGGACATTAAGCTAGCACACTGCCAAGGAAAACATTTCTCATTCACTGCTCTGAATAAGAGTCCTTCCTATGTGCATGGGAGGAAGTCATTTGCCAGATGTTGCTGCTTATTTTACAAGTCTCCCTTTGACTTGTGCTTATTTTCTCTTGACCTCCCCAACTTCTCCCATGAACACCACATGGAGAGCACACAAGCCTCTAAACGTTACTGAAGAAGTACCTTGCTGTTCTAGTCAGCACCTCAGTCCGAACGTGTGTTCTTGTTTATGAAAGCAGCTTAATTGCTGATGGCAACTGAATGATCAGGCCTCCCCCATTCCGTGCTATCTGGACATCCATTGGCAAAACAGACTGTTTTACAATTTGGCATCAAAAATGATATGTATGATGAAGACTTTCTCTTTCATGATAACAACAAACCTATTAATGATACATGAAGATAAATAAAATATAGTTAAAGTGAGAGTCAAGATGGAAAGAAAAGATTGTGCTATTGTCTAACAGCATTCTATGTCTCTGGAACGCCCCAAAGATCCTGCAGCAGAAAGTCAAGGGTTGTACTTCACCAAATGGGATTCTAGCAGGAATTTCACGACACTCTTGCTCTCCCCTCTAGATGGAGAGGCAAACTGGCTGACTCAGGATTCAGGTTAGAGAGTACAGTTTCTGTGTGACACATATGCTGCTAAATTTAAGCTAAAATGGTCTCGGTGTCTGTGTAGCCCACTGCATCCTCAGGGGTCTCGCACCTACATCACCTACTTGTCGCCTCCCTGCCGAAGCGAATTTCTTTTGCAACGGAGGCAGCCTCTGTAGCGATGGCCCAGCTTTAACTTTTTCACTCTTCATTTTGATCCCATTATCTTGTTCCACTTGCTGTCTCCTGGATCCGTTCCAAAATTCGGAGCTGAGCAAACTGGGGTGACAGAGGATGGGGCCAGGAAAATGGATAAAGCAGGATTAAAGTTCAGGCAGCTGAGAACATTCTGTCAATGCTCAGGGAGCCTGAGATCTTCAAGTGTTACTCAAAGAACTCAAAGGATTTATATCATCTGTGAGAGTGTTTGCACGTACACACACAAGCCCTTATGCTATCGCTGAAGTACATTCCAATACACAGACAAGAGGGCTGGGCACTTACTTAGACGCTCAGTAGTCAGTGAATGTATAAATGAATGAGTGAATGGCAATATAGTAGTTCCTTGTGTGAGAGACTGAAGAAAAATGTCTCGTGATAACTTGGTAAAGATATTCAACTGCTAGGCTAGTTAACAGAGCTTGCCTTCTCCCAAATTTTTGCAAAATTCTTTACTTGCAATTAATTAAAGTGTATCTCTATGTGATTGCAAATCTCCAAAATCCTTTGGATTCTATTCACCTAGTTGAGCAAGCATTAAAAAATATCTAATGCTATAATTTATGTATTTTAATGTGGTATTTTATACTCAATATGTTTTTTTAAGATTTTATTTATTCTCTTCAGAGGTGAAGGGAAGGAGAGAGGGAGAGAAACATCAATGTATGGTTGCCTCTCGTGCGCCCCTCCTGGGAACTGTATTCCCTGCTGGGAACTGGCCTGCAACCCAGGCATGTGCCCTGACTGGGAATCGAACCGCGATCCTCTGGTTCCTGGGCCCCTGCTCAATCCACTCTATTGAGCTACACCAGCCAGGGCTCAATATGTTTTAAAAACACATTTTTTTAAATTCAAAAACAAACTTGGCTTAATTGTGGTTTAACATAATGTTCTCAAAACTCTCTGTAGTGAAAGATGCATTTGTTTGTTTTAATTTTCAACCTGAAACAGTCAGATATTTTTTATAAAATAAAATAGAGATGAATTACCAGAAAACAAAAATTAAAACACCCATATTCAGGGCCCTGGCTGGCGTAGCTCAGTGGATTGAGCGCGGGCCTGCGAACCAGAGGATCACGGTTTGATTCCTAGTCAGGGCACATGCCTGGGTTGCAGGCGGGTTCCTTGCAGGCTAACTACCAGCAAGGGATGCACAAAAGGCAACCATACATTGATGTTTCTCTCCCTCTCTCCTTCCCCTCTAAAGATTAATAAATAAATAAAATCTTTAAAAAAAAACCCATATTCATTATCCACAACAACCAAGATATGGAAACAACCTAAGTGGCCATTGACGAGTAAATGGATTTGAAAAATGTGGTAGATAGATACATAGATAATGTACTGGCCATGAGAAAATGAAAAACCTGCCATCTGCAACCCTATGAATGATGCTGGAAGGCATTCTGCTAAGAGAAGGAAGGTAGGCATAGAATAGACAAATACCATATAATTTCACTTATATACAGAATCTCTTTTGAAAAAAAACGAGCAACTTGTAGAAACAGAGAGTAGAATGGTGGTGCCTAGGAAGTGGAGATGCTGATGCAAATGCACAAGCCTTCGGCTACGAGTTCTGGGGGATCTAAGCTACAGCATGGTAACTGTAGTCAGTAATGCCGTACATACACTCGGAATTTGGTAAGAGAGTGGATCTTAACCACTCACCACACACGCAAACACACACACAAACACACACACACATACACACACACACACTGCACAAGGTGTTGGCTGTGTTAACCCAATTGTGGTAATCTTTCACAATGTGTATGTATGTCAAAGCATCAAGTTGTACACTTTAAATACACACAATTTTATTTGTCAATGCTATCTCAATAAAGCTGGAGAAAAAAAACAAGACAAAAAGTACAAATGTAGAAAATAACTGTCATTTTTTTATCATTTTAGAAGATTTTATTTATTATTTTTAGAAAAAAGGGAAGGGAGGGAGAGAAACATCAATGTGTGGTTGCCTCTCACTCACCCCCATACTGGGGACCTGGCCTGCAACCCAGGCATGTGCCCTGATGGGGAATTGAACCAGTGACCCTTTGGTTCGCAGGCCTGTACTGAATCCACTGAACTATACCGACCAGGGGATCATTGTTTTTACCATTATATTCAAAACTTAAAATTAAAGTTTTGAATATAAACTTAAAACTTTAAAGTTTCTTTGAGTTATCTAAATACTCTCCATTTTCGTATGTATCTGGTAACAGTTGTTTACAATCAGTCTGGTTAGTGTCAGTCTGTTGATCACACTCAGGGTCGCACTGGTTCAGGTCCAACCTTTTTTTGTCCTAAATTAAGCAGATTTAGGGCAATAACTCAGAGTATGTTCACATTTCCTATCACTTCCTCCCTATAACACTTAGTGCTAAGGTGTTTGCAGAGAAGAAAGATCACCTGTGTAGTTGAAATTAGTTTCCAATGTTTTTCAAGCATAAAAGAATTCATTTTAATCTTTGTATTCTTCCAGTGTTTTAAATACTGAAGATTAAAATATTTGTCAAAGTCAGGAAATAAAGGTCACTGAGAAAATGTCTCTTTTTCACAAAGAGTGATTATTCTCACACATATCTCTGGTCCCCGACTGAAATGCTACCAAGCCATATTTTCTTAGTGTTAGGGAATAATGAAGATGTATGTCTATGCAACGCTGAGCTCACTGCGTGACTCCCAGTGTAATGGGGAGAGGCAAGACTATCTCTCTCTCTCTCTCACACACACACACACACATACACACACATGTGTGTGCATGCACAGCACATAGTATAATGGCTTAGCAGTTAACTGGATGGCTTTGTAACCAGACAGTCTGTATTCAGGTCTCACAGTAGGTTCTCCATAATTATTTTAATGAGAAAATGCTTTTTTAACTATGTGAAAGAGTAGTATAGTAGAAGATGGACAAACAGCATCATATTTTTACATTTGTGAGAATTTTATAGAGTTAGAGTTAAACAAACAGTATCATAACTAAGCAGCCAGCAGTAACTGACTCACATTACAATCTAAAGTACATTATCAAGAACAGAAGCCATGGAATATGTAGGAAAACTGCTCACAACGAGCACAAACCTTTCTTTCAGCACTAATGTTCTCCTTCCTGTAGCCAAGCAAGTACCTAAGTAGGCAAACAGAAAACCTGAGTTAATATATTGATATTCTGTATTGAGTCTGTGCTCACACATAAACATTTTAAAAGAAATGAATCCAATAATAAATACTTCTAACAAAAATCATTACTTGAATTTAACTACCATTTATAATTATTTCCAGCAAAATGAACCGGATCTTTCGAAAAACCTAACATGTGAGAAATGTCCAAAGCTATCATCGCTCCATTTCTCCTGGGAAAGATGCAGATTACGGAAATTCCCACAAGCAATAAAGTGCAAATCTAGAAGAGCTTTGTTACACAGAGTGTAGAAGTTTTGGTGCATTTTTATTCTGTAAATGGAATGGGGTTTCTATGGCAGAGGGGCCATAGATCCCCCAGGTGACGGGGGAAAGGATGTGGAATTTGAGATCAGAGGCCATGGAAAGACCACGGTGCACTGCCAATTTTTAGTCGCAGTTTAATTTCCCTTCATCTTTAGTAAAAATAATGATACATACTCCCAAAGGCATGTTATAAGAAATATGTGAGACTTCCGCCAAGATGGAGGCATAGGTGGAAACACTGTGCCTTCTCCCACAACTAACTTTGAATACAACAAAGGTTTGGAGAACAAAGACACAGCCAAAGAACAGAAAATTGAACTATACGGAAGTCCGACAACAATGAACCAGTCAACCAGGATGGTAAGAGGAGCGGAGCCAGCAGCGGAGCAGGGTTGGGTAGAACAGAACCCCTGACATAGGTGCGCAGGTAGACCAGACCCAGTTGGGGTGCGGGGCAGACTGACCACAGTCACACATTCATGCACAGTGAGATGGACCACGCAGGCCCCAGAGGGCGAACCCAGTGGTGGAGGGCTGACGGCGGTGGCACACTTGCGTGCAGTGGAACGAAACATGCGGGCCCCCCGGTGACGGTGGCAGCTGCGGCGGGAGGCGGCAGACGGGATGTCATTGGTCCTCTTTGACCCCGCCCCCATGTATAGCGTCACAACCCAGCGACTGAGTTGCCCTGCTCTGGTGAACACCTAGGGCTCCGATTCTGCTATGGAACATGCACGAACAGCCCAAAAGATGGTGCAAGAAGAACTCAAAGTCCCAGAGCCAATAACTCTAAGCAACCAAGAGATTGCCAGCCTCTCAGAAGCATAATTCAAGACACTGTTTATCAGGATGCTCACAGAACTGGTTGATTATAGTCACAAATTAGAGGAACATATGAAGGCTACACTAAGTGAAATGAAGGGAGATGCACAGGAAACCAATAGTGATGGAAAGGAAACTGGGACTCAAATCAATGGAATGGACCAGAAGGAAGAACAAAACATCCCACCAGAAAGGAATGAAGAAATGAGAATTCAAAAAAATGAGGAGAGGCTTAGGAACCTCCAGGACATCTTTAAACGTTCCAACATCCGGATTATAGGGGTACCAGAAGGGGGAAAGAAACAGCCACGAGTGGAAAACGTATTTGAACAAATAATAAAGGAGAACTTCCCCAGTCTGGCAAAGGAAATAGACTTCCAGGAAATCCAGGAAGCTCAGAGAGTCCCAAAGAAGTTGGACCCAAGAAGGAACACACCAAGGCACATCATAATTACATTAGCCAAGACCAAAATGAAGGAGAGAATCCTAGAAGCAGCAAGGGATAAGGGGACAGTCACCTACAAAGGAGTACCCATCAGACTGTCAGCGGATTTCTCAAAAGAGACCTTACAGGCAAGAAGGGGCTGGAAAGAAGTATTCCAAGTCATGAAATCCAAAGACCTACAGCCAAGATTGCTTTATCCAGCAAAACTTTCATTTAGAATGGAAGGACAGATAAAGTGCTTCTCAGATAAGGTCAAGTTCAAGGAGTTCATCATCACCAAGCCCTTATTATATGAAATGCTAAAGGGACTTATATAAGAAAAAGAAGATGAAAAATATGAACAGTGAAAGGACAGCAAACACACAGTTATTAACAACCACACCTAAAACAAAAGCAAACCAAGAGGACAGCTAGATCAGGAGTGGAACCATAGAAATGAAGAACACATGGAGGGTTAGCAACAGGGGAGTAGGAGGAGGAGAAGGGGGGAGAAGGTACAGAAAATAGCACAGACGGTAGGTAGAAAATAGATAGGGGGGAGGGCAAGAATAGTATGGGAAATATAGAATCTAAAGAACTTGAGACACGTGGTTATAAACTAAGGGGGGGAGAATGGTGGGGGAGGGAGTGTGTGGGTGGAGGGGAATGAAGGGGGGAATAGAACAACTGTAATGGTATAATCAATAAAATATAAAAAAGAAATATGTGATAAAACATATATGAAAAACATTTTTTAAGTTTGTGGGTTTTCAAAAGTTTTTAAAGGTAATATGGGGGGGAAACTTTACTTTATTTTAATTTTCAAAGCTCCCATGAGTACAGAAATGCAGAGAGCATTGTTTATGATGGTAACATAGAAATATACTGCTGCAAACCATTAACACAGTATTGCTGCCAATTACAAAAGTCCCTGGCTAACCAATCTTCCAAGAAACTGCCTAACAGATGGGAGGCGTGCCACATTTTCCTCAATAAATGCTCTTCTTATTCTCCATTTTCTAAAGAGACAAAATGCAAACTTTTTCCAACTAGCCAAAGTAATTGTTCTGTGGTGAGGAGTTACTGTTTTTGAAGCAGTCATACACAGAGCAGACAAAGGAGTGTTATAACACAAACAAAAATGAAAGCATGAACACACACTCATTCCTTCCTTAGCTCTAAGTAGAAGAAGACACCCAAAGGCTGGATGGGGAGTTATTTCCCACCAGGTCTCTTTATTATCTCTGTGTGGATATTTGCATTTTGGAAATACCCTCTCCCAAGTTCACTACCCATTGCCTGGTGCAACAGCGTGTGGTCAAGCACTCTGTTCAAGTGATTCACGTTGGGAAGAGGGCCTTGCCCCAGGACTGAAGGCTTCTTAATTGCTTTAGTGGTTCAATTGCCAATGCATGTTAGTTTTGGCAGAGCAGATGTAAGGAAAACTGTTCTCATTTTTTTTGGCTCTTATACTTTACATGTCAGATGAAACAGTAACGCAAACTAGAACCGTTCCAGTCCAAAGAACACTTTAAATGTAATTTGGCTTGCAGGAGACAGAGGGACATGGTGGGAAGGGCAACCCAGGACAGCCTGGGGTGCTGCGTTCTAGGCTCAGTGCTGTAGCTCCCTGTGTCAAAGTGCTCTGCTCTCTGAGTCTCCACTGCTTCCTCTCTGAACTGAAGACTTCAACTGAGAGTATGAATTAATGATCACAAATGAAATAGAGCATAGCCCATTAAAGTCTTCAACGACTTTTCTGCACATTAAGGAAGGGGTGAAGTGGAACCTAATCAACAAAACAAACAAGCAAGCAAAATACAACCAGAGACATTGAATAAAGAACAAAATAACAGTAATCAGGGGGGAGGAGGGGACAATGGGGGAAAATAGGGGAAGGGTCTTCAAGGNAAGGAAAACTGTTCTCATTTTTTTTGGCTCTTATACTTTACATGTCAGATGAAACAGTAACGCAAACTAGAACCGTTCCAGTCCAAAGAACAGTTTAAATGTAATTTGGCTTGCAGGAGACAGAGCGACATGGTGGGAAGGGCACCCCAGGACAGCCTGGGGTGCTGCGTTCTAGGCTCAGTGCTGTAGCTCCCTGTGTCAAAGCGCTCTGCTCTCTGAGTCTCCACTGCTTCCTCTCTGAACTGAAGACTTCAACTGAGAGTATGAATTAATGATCACGAGTGAAATAGAGCATAGCCCATTAAAGTCTTCAACGACTTTTCTGCACATTAAGAAAGGGGTGAAGTGGAACCTAATCAACAAAACAAACAAGCAAGCAAAATACAACCAGAGACATTGAATAAAGAACAAAATAACAGTAACCAGGGGGGAGGAGGGGACAATGGGGGAAAATAGGGGAAGGGTCTTCAAGGAACGTATATAATGAGCACATGGACAAAGGGGCTAGGATTGAGGGTGGGAGGTGAGGATAGGTGAGGCAGGGCAGGGGGGGGCTGGGGGAAAATGGAGACAACTGTACTTAAACAACAATAAAAAAAGAAGAAGAAGAAGAAGAAAGGGCTTTGTTTAAAACTGTATCTTCTGTTGTCAGAGCCAGGATTGGAAAGTGTAATGATTCAAAGGAAGAAGTCACAACTAGGTTTCTACTGAATCATTTCAGCCACTTAGTTACTCATTAAGTATGTATTAGTCTGTACACATCTTATGAAATGAGGTGAACTACAACACTGCTTTTTTTTACATACTGTTTTCCTCTCTATTTCTTCCATCCATCAATATCACCCACAGAGCAAGGAATTATTCTTTCAAGTTACGAAACAGCAAAAGGGAATTCGATCATGAATACTGCATTATTTAAAATAAAATTTTAAAATAGTATAAAATTTTTATTTCTACTCTTAGAGTGATACTACACGTATTACAGATAATCTAAAAACAATTAAAGTGGAGAAAAGGGAATTACCAATGGTTTAACCTCTCATTGTCAACTTCGCTTTCAGGCTTTTCCTAAGCATACTTTTCCTACAAGGAAGCAGAGTTCTTTTCGCTCCATTTTGGTTATAATGCACACATCATTTTGCATCCTTCTTTTCTCATTTAACAGATTAAGCCTGTCTCCAGTTTACCACGAGCTCTGTATTTTTATTGGTGGCATACTCTTCAACACATGTATTTACCAAACTTCACAGAGCCATTTCCCCACAGATGATCACGTTAAGCAATAAGTTGTTAAACAATTTTATAGTAATGTCTGTGTGTAAAGTATGGAAACCTTTCGTTAAGGGGGGAAACTCAATACTTGAAGATGGAATAGGAGTAAAGAGGAGCAGGAGCCAGGAGCTTTCTGACCACCAGACAACTCTTCGGAATAAATGCAGACAGAGTTTTGGGGAAAGGCCTTGCATTCTGTCTCAATAGAGACCAGGCAGTCACGGAAAAGGGGCCTTCTGGTAGGCGACTCACAAGGAGCGCTTGTCCCCAGGAGTAGTCCCACCCACTCTACAGCCAGGCAAAAACGCTCATCGAGGAAAAATCTCATGTTCTGCAGCAGCAGAAAATGAATTCCAAAGTAAAGAACCAGGTGGTGGGTGACAAATTCTGCCATAGAAAGTGCTGAAATGCAGTCCGGTGAGCGAGCCACCCCTTGCTGCATGGGAGCTGGAAGGAAAAGGTGCAGTTGCGCCTTCATCCCAGGATAGCATTAGAGGCATTTTGGGATTGCTCACCAGGGTCTGCAACAATCATTTGTATTTTTAGAGAGGTTTCATAAACAGATAACTTTTTTAAAATTCTCTTTCTTCCTGCATGTGGCCCTGGATTGGGAGACACACAGAGAACTCGCCCTTCCTTGGGGCCGTCAGCTGAGTTCCACGTTTTACCTTTTCATAACCACCCTAGAAAAGACAAAAATTTTTTCCTACAACTTTTTCCTAATAGCAGTTTCAAATATATCAAAATTATAGAAAAATAATCTTTGTTGATAAGTTGGAGAAATACCATGGCTAATGTAACATACTACTTAAAATTGTAAGAAAAAGGTAGTGATTTTGCAAAAAGCTTTAGAATTAAAAATAACTATGACCTAACTTTTTTAAAACAGGCAGAAAATATAAACTGTATAAGTTCAAGATATGAAATGACTGAGTGTACAAGTCCTAAGAAAATATAAATAGCAATCAGAGAAATTAAAAACATATATCAAAGAAAACAAGTACGATGATGAACTTTATGAGACAGTGGATTGATTATTCAGAGAGCTTCTTAATCTCCTTTCTTTCAAAGTATTTAAAAATATGGCACAGAATTTGCTCTCTAAAAATTTTGGCCGGAGTTCCATGAAAGAGAAAGATGGCCTAGAGTCTAGACAGTCTCTAAAGGGCCCTTCCTGTACACTAATCCTAAATTGTATTCATTACTCATCTCCTCAGAGGTAATCCAAAGAGATTAAGAAATAAAATGCTTTTTTTCTTCCCACTTCCTTTTGTCTTTGGGAACTCTTTTTAAGTTACTATTTCCTGCTCCCTCCCCAGCATGCTGGAAGCTTTGCAAACAGTTGTTGAATAGTCGTTTAACATTAGTTTCTGATTCATTCCCATAATCGTTCAGCGTCGGTTTCACAGGTGATACGGATGCCCACCCAAGCCTGCCGTTCAAGATCTCTCACATTTTGTCCCAGGAATTAATTTTTAACGTGCTTTTCCTGATGAAATTGGGGCTAAAATGAGGTTTGTCCTTAATTTCTAGGATGGCCTGCAGCCTTTGGCTTCTCTGTCCTGATCAGCCTCTGGTCTGCAGCAGTGACCCCTGTGTCTGGTTGAGCTCCTCCTGTCCTAGAGAGAGGACGAGGGGATGAGCTCCACCAGCGGGAACCCCTGGTGGAGTGAGACATGAATTCAATTAGTCTAGCTCATTGCTATCTCAATTTCCTTAAAAAAAAAAGAAAATTTCTAGCCTCCAAATAAACTGCTGTAACAGCTGGATCTAGATGAAATATACGACTACTTCCCCTCTGGAAGATCCTAGTGTTTCAGAAAACACCGTGGGAAATCTGTTGGCAATTTCCTGTAGCAGGACCGACACCAGGTCCCACTGATGTCAGCCATTTCCTCTCCAGGAGGTTTCACAAAGCCCTTTGCCATGGCAAAATTCGCTCTTGAAAAGAACATGCTAAGATACATTTTGTTCTTGCGGCATCTTCTCCTGTGCTCTGAGATGTGCCCGAAACATGGTAGGCATTCAATAAATGTCAGTTGAATGAAGAAGTGGTTTCTTGCCACATAAAGTATGGGGTCTTTATCATTGTGAAAGACTTAATAAACTAGTACACAGTCCTTTGTAAAACATCGAAGGAGCGATCTTTGTGCCTCATTGATCTACCACAGAGTTGACTTCCATTTTTGGAAACATATTCATCAATGAAACTTCTTTCAAATATATCACTGTTCAGAGGCTTCTTACCTGTACTATTATTCAAATCTGATGCAATGTCAGGTTTTCACAATTAGTTTACAAATTTAGACCATCTGATGCTGGCTATTATAAGATGCCCCTAGACCCGGCCCTAGTATATTTTGAAGAATGATCTCATTCATAAAAGAGTTTCTTTTCATAAATATACAAACAGAATCCTGACGTAACCCTCTGTCATCTGAATAGCATTGCTGTGGTCAAAAAGGCTAGAAAATGTCCTAGGATGGGCACCTCCTAGTTCCTCCTGTCTCATCAGTACAGTGTCCCTTCTACATCTACCGAAAGCAAAAAGTCTTTTCTATTGATGTAGAGTTTAGATGACATGAACTGAAACTACAAGTTTCACTTCAATAGACTCTCTCCAATACAGATGATCTCTTAAAGTTGTCTGTCAATCAAATTTGGTAACTAATTTTAATCTAAATTACCAGGAGAGCTCATCAGTTGAGCTGAGCCTATGATACTGCCTTTTGAAAGTGGTGAAAAAGTAAATGTAATTGTAACAATAAATCCTTTTACTACCAACAAATTTGTCACTTGTGTTATTAAAGTGATACCTTGTCTCAGCAGCTTAAAGAGACCCTTTTGGATAGGATTCCTATTTTAAAGGGACGGATTAAGGCATTTAAAAAATAGCACAGAAAATCACTAGCCATGTGGATTTTGCCAAGGTAAATTCTTTCTTTCATTCACCAGACATTCATTGACATGTTTCCCAAGCTACACATTAATTAATAGAGAACTAGAGAATCACAGTACCGTCCTCACAGTTTATACTCAAGAGAGAAACATGAACTTGAAAATACTTGCATACTTTGGGCAATGAGCACACTAAGCAGTATGCAGATAAAATCTATATGGTTTTATGAACCAATGTCACCCCCCCAATAAAAAAATAAAAAGAAAATACTTGTAAGTACACTAGGTATTAAGAAAACAAACATTCAGACTGATATACAGATATTTAAAGTCACACCTCTGAGGCCTTCCTGGGAATGTTGTATTTAGGCTGAGATCTGGACAAGTGACAAATGGCCAAGCAAAATAAGAAGAAACATCACAGTGCTGGTTCAAAGGCAACAGAGAGACTATCATGTAAAAGGAATTAAACAAAGCTCAGTAAGGCCAAGGCAGAGAAGAAATGGGCCAGCAAGCTGGGGAAAGATGCTAAGAGTGTAGGCAGCACCTAGTTCTGGAAGCCCCTACCACCACGTGAGATGTTGCAACTTTTTCCTCAGAATAGTGGAAAAGTATTGAAGAGGCTAAAGCAAGTGCCGTGGTAATAGTTCAAGAGCACATATCAAGGAAACAATACTCAGCCAACTCCTATCAGATCCCTGTGTCTCAGCCAAAGGTTAGCACCAAGGAGCAAAGCTGGAGACAAGCAAGACTGGCAAGCTAGTGGTTTATTTTAGGTAGTGAGCCCAAGGAGCAGGAGTGGGGAACTGGGGGATTGAAACAGAGGAGAGAGAGTCGATTCAAAGGTGCAGTTTAGAGATCTCTACTGTGGGCGTTAGGTCTACACCCCACAAGGGACAACTCCAAAGAGCCATGTAGAAGGTGCCTTAGGATCATCCAGCCAAGTGATGGAAAGGAAGAGAATTGACACACCACCACCTATGCCTAATGGGTCCAAGTTTGCACATGCATTAAACAGATTGAAAGGGTCCATGCCAGGTGCCTTGAGGCAGCCCCAGGATAGATCAAAAGGCTCTTATATAGCTGAGGCAGGTATCATCAGTTACTACTTACTCTACAGTTGGTTTCAACAGCAAGGCTGAAATTACAAAGTGGGAAAGAGCTCGTGAGGCAATACACAAGGACTGTCAGACAGATCACTCCACTTGCCATTCACTCAGGAGCCTGCTATAAATCTGAAGTTATCCATTAACTAAATGCAAGCCTACATAAGACATTTGGCATAAAGTACTAGAGAGACTTGTCTTCTAGTATCGAGTTCCACCCATGACTAACGTTTTTATCTTTGGGAATAACACTTGCCACGTGCCAGACTCTGGGCAAAGCCCTTCCATTGCCACAGGTAACCCTCCCAACAATCCAATGAGGGGTACCATCATTTTAATTGTATCAGTTATCCATCGCTAAATGGCAAATTATCCCAAACTCAGGGGCTCACAACTACAATAAACATTTTTTATCTCTCTCAGTTCCTATAGGTCAGGAATCTGTGGGCAGCTCAACTGGGTGTTTCTAGCTCAGGATCTCTCATGAGGTTGTAGTCAAGACATCAGCCAGGGGTGAAGACACCTGCAGGCCTCACTGAGGCTGGAAAATGGGTTTCCAGGACGGCTCACCCAAACAGTGCTGGCTGTTGGCAGGACACCCCAGTTCCTGTATGTGGGATGTTCTTAGGCGTTGGACTATCCATACAACATGGGTCCTAGCTTCCACCAGACTGAGCAATCCAAAAGAAAGCAGTGCAGAAGCCACTATGTCTTTGATTTCCTAGACTCAGAAGTTACACACCATCACACTGGTTACACAAGCCAACCCTATTCAGCATGGGAGGAGACACAAGGGAATGTACGCCAGGAGGCAGGGCTCAGGGTGGGCATCTAGGAATCTAGATACTGCAATCGCTGTTCTACAGCTGAGGCCACTGTAGCCAGAGAGGCAACGTGACTTTCTTACAGTCACACAGGAAGTTGTGGACCTAATATTTAAACTCGGCTCTCTGTGACTCTGAGTCCCATGTGTTTAGTACTATGCTATACTTATCTCTTTAAACGGCCTGATACTTAAATCCACACAGGGAAACGTTCAATCTAAAAGTATATCAAGAAGAAGAAAAAAAACCTGGAGCCTACCAATAGCCTTAATGTGGCCAAATTTCTGACTCCAGCTTCCTTCGTCTACAGACTAAATTGTCAGATGTATAAACACAGGTGTACTCGCGCCAGCATTAATCAAACGTTTATGGTGTGGTGTAGAGAAGAAGGGCACAGTCGGAGAAAGCTTAATTTAGGAAAATAAACGGACTTCAAAGCAGCCCAGATGGTTTCAATACTACCTTTTAGAAAAAGGAAGATTAAGGGCTTGATAATGAGACATGAATAACCATTCTGTCCTCTATGGGGTGGGGGGGAGGTGGGGGTGGGAGGGGGGGGACTATTTTCTTCAACTTTGTATTTACAAGACATGGAAATCAAAGGCCTGATGATTAAATGTTGCTATAAATCACGCAGGATGCCCACTTCTCGTGCTCTGAAGGGAGGCTGGGGTTGCAGCTTTCAGCAGCGCAGTGCTGCGTGATTAAAGCAGCACGTGGGAACTGAGGAGCAAAGAGTAGGTGTACCGAAGGACTTTCTCCCCTTGCATTCATTGAATGGAGCATCAGTATCAGAACAGAGCAACAAAAGAATGAGCAACATTTACCGTTCTTTGGTCCCGTCTGTATCAAACACACTGTTATTTAAATCAATATAGGGACAATATTCTAGGTGTAGAGTGAAATGGTATCTCACAACCTGCTCATATATCACACCAAGACCCAGCTTGGCATGTCCTGTGGCATCTCCAGGCCCTTCTGCCACTGGAAGAAGCCACCTGATAGCGTGTCTTCCACCCGAGTTCTCACTACTGAGCTTGGCAGTCCCACTCTAGTCCCTGCCACTGTCCTCTTCGACTCCATCAGAACAATATCCTGTTTTTCTGATGTAAATAGCAATCTCCAAACTGCAGGCACTGGTTCTTTTCAGCTACAGCCGCTCTAAAAGCTTTTGCTCTCGGTATTCCTTTCTCTTTTATATAAGTTAACAAAAAGCAGGCGTATCTTGGGCTGAGATCCACTTCCTAAATTAAAGCCATTCCACACTCAATGGTTTCCAGCAGCTTTTCATATCTGCAGACCAGGCCTATAAATGTGATCATGTTCATTCATTTCAACTTTTGTTACAAAGCATTCAGAATGGAATACATTAGCCAGCTCATCTTTCCCTCTATTTCATAAAGAAAAGAGTACTGTTTCTTTAGAGAGAGCATCTCATGGAACAGACACAATTTCTGGCAGTGAAACAGCTTGACAAATACAGTAAGAGATATGCAACAGTTGTTCAATATGATATCTAAGCAGATAGGACCATGGAACAAAAAGAGACAGGGGCTTCAACACAATAAAGCACCTTGAACTTCCCAGGGTATTTGATCTTTGGAGGCTTTGAAACATCACTGCAACAGGCTCCTGGAATATCTCCAGGCTTTTTCTTCTGAGAAAATGGAATCTCTAAAACATGACTCTTAACATACATAAATCTCATTATCTTTTTTCCATTCCATCTCCCAAGGACCACACCATTTCAGACACATCCACACTAACCCTCAGAGGTAGGTTTCTACAAAGGCTGCATATACTATTAGAAGAATAAATAGTTCGACAGAAAAACTTCAAATCAGCTACAAGGTGATCACAAAAGCTAATTTTTAAGTATTTTTTATTGATCATGCTATTACAGTTGTGCCAGTTTTTCCCCATTGTCCCCCAGTGCCCGGTACCCCCCTTCTCTCCAGCATCAATAATTACAGGAAAACCAGAGTTTTTAACCCGAGCTGTTTGAGTCAGGGATGATTGCGTAGTAGGATACAAGAAGGGAGAAAAAGAGATGAAAAAAAGGACTTGGCTCTGAAAATGGCAGACAGAGTGCCCCAAGCACTTCTCAAACCTGAAAATCAACTGTGGTTCCCGCTAAGGCCAGGGTCACCTGTAAAGTCCGTTCCACACCTGAAGTGAGTAGATAGAGAGCAATACTTAGATAACGAAGCTTAGCCCCAGAGCCCTGCACCCGAATGGGGCCCTTTCTAACTTTATATCTGTATGTTGAGTTTTTTCTTCAGGAGGCCTTCCCAGAGTGCTTAAGACCTAGGACCCTTAATGTCTGGATTCATTTCTGCACCACACATGTGCTGAAGTACCCCTTTATCATTTCTATAAATATAAGCACAACATGAGACACAAACAAAAAACAAAAAAGCGAAGCATTTAGAAACACTTAGGGCCGGTGACCCAGGGACTATGTTTGAAATTCTTCGAAGGTCTCCCATGGCACTTTGAAACCCAACTTCTCTATGGTTTGCAGAGCTCTCCCGTGTGGCATGGAAGCAGTCAGAAGTAAGATGCAAATGAGTGTGTGTGGATATTACCCAATAAAACCTGACATGCAGATACAGACAGCAGGCTGGATTGGGCAATGGGTTATAATCTGTCATTCTCTGGTTTAATGAAAAGCAAGGCAGGCAAATTTCTTCTCAGGAATCTGGACAATGAGCAAGGAGGGCTGGGGGAAAATAGTGAAGTTGGAGAGAAAACCCAGGGTTAAATCAGATGGAGCTTTGCAGGCTATATTGAAGGGTTTTGGATTCATTCCAACGGCTGGGGAAAACTTTTACATATTTTCAAACAGGGATGTAAAGTGGTTTGGTTCACATTGGGGCGGGATGACTTTGGCTATTGTGAGAAACAGACTCTGGGGAAGTGAGAATGGAGGAAAAGTGACCAGTTGGCGTAAACTCACGACAACTGTGTCTTCAATCTTCCCACCGGCGTGTTAGCAGTAAAGACAGTAAGGAGCTGCCAGGTTGGAGGCTTGGCCCCAGGGGAGAGCCAGAGAGATCTGCTCACAGAGAGATGTCTGTCGAGGGGAGGTTGAGCAAATGAACTAGGAAGATAAAAATGTAAATTTGAGATTTCAGTGCTAATACAATTTGTAGGGTTGGCAAGGTCAAAGGAACGAATGTTCACAGCACTAAAAAAAAATGAAAATTGAAAATTAGTAGGGAGCCTGAGAAACTGTGCTCAAAGAGAAAAGAAAAATGATGTGATAACCGTGACCTCTGAGTCAGCAGTGACCACGATGATACAAAAAGCCAGCTGCATCCTGTACTGCTCATTTGACACGATACTTTCATCAGAGAGCCAGCTCTTCACAGATCTGACTGGTGACCAGCACAACAGCGAAAGTGAGTAAATCAAAAGAGCCACCATTGTGTAACATGAGACAGGCCCACCTTGGCGGCTTGCTCCCCACAGTTCCCACAAAGAAGCACACTTGCCCGGAAGCCGGTCTTGATGTGCTCACACAGTCAGATGCATATCCACCCAACACCACCCAAAAAGTAAAATTGAAAAGCAATCGGCATCTTTATGGTGCCCATTCACAAAATGCCACAGAACCCCTTCTTGCCCTCAGTAATCCGCAAAACCCACAACTGTCCCACAGGCTTCCTTCTGTCCCCAAGACTTCCCAGACCCTCCTCTGAAACCTGACCTAGGCTAGTTTTTTTCTATCTTGTCCCTCATTCTCTTAAGCTTTTCCATTCTGAGTATTTCTTCCCAACCTTAACTGACCGAGCTGGTCTCAGTACTTTTTATTACCCAGTTCATAGCAAAGTACCAGGAACCAAGTGGCAGAGTCAGCACTGTCCTCAGCAGGCAGGAAAGGGAAGATTCTCAAGTGTCATCAGGCATCAGCCCAACTAAAGTGACTTTTAAAATGAAGAGTCCCAGGCTCCAACCTCAGAGACTGGTCTGGGGTGGGCATGGGACGCTGAGAATTTGCATTTCTAACAAGCTGCCATGTGGATACTGACATTGCTGGTCCACCAGCTACACTCAAGGAACAGATTATAAGGGTTATTTGGGCAACACCCACGGCAATTCACTGCAGGGTTTCATAGTGACTAACACACAGACATTATTTTCTTTCAGAATAGGTAGATAGACAAGAGAGAGCAAGAGAATAATGGTTTATTTTATATGCCAACTGGACTGGGTTAAAGGGATGCCCAGAGAGATGCTAAAACATTACTTCAGGTGCTTCTGTACCAAAGTTTCTGAAAGAGATAAGCATTTAAATCGGTGGACTGAGCAAAGAAGGTCACCCTCACCAGTTCAGGTGGGCCCCATCTAATTGACTAAGGACCAGAATAAGACGGAAAGGGGGAAAAGGCTGAATTTGCTCTTTTTGCTTGAAAAGGGACATCCACTTTCCCTTGTCCTTGGACATCAACACTCTTGGGTCTTGGATTTACACCACCAGCATCCTGCCAATTCTTGGGCCATTACACTTGGCCTGAGCTGCACCCCCAGCTCTCCTGGTTCTCCAGCTCACACACGGGAGGTTATGGGACTTCTCAGCCTCCACAATCACATGAGCCAATTCCTGTTTTATATTCACATTCAGAATGCAGTTTCATTATTTTTGGATAAATTAATACTTTGTGTTTTATAACTGCTATTCATTACTGAGTCAGGAAGTGTATTAGGACTGCATATTCTTTTCTTGAATAATTTTAGCTGTGGTACATTTACACCATGGAATACTACACAGCCATAAAAAAGAATGAAATCTGACCTTTAGCAACAGCGTGGATGGACCCACAGAGCATTATGTTAAGTGAAATAAGTCATTCAGAGAGAAACAAGTACCATATGATTTCACTTATATATGGAATCTAATGAATAATAAATTAACAAACAGACTAGAAAAGGACTCATAGATACAGAGAACAGACTGACAGCTGACAGAGCAAAAGGGTAGGGTGGCTAGGTGAAAAAGGTAAAGGGATTAAGCAAAAAAGACCCAACGACAACAACAAAAACTTCATAGACACAGGCCACCGTGTGGTGATTACCAGAGGGAAGGGGTGGGGGGCTGTAGGAGAGGGTAGAGTGGGAATAAATGGTGAAGGAAGGCCACTGACCTGGGTTGGTGGACACACAATGTGACATACGGACAGCATATCATAGAATTGTACCCCTGAAATCTACATAATTTTACTAACCAATGTCACCCCAATAAATTCAATTTAAAAAATTCATAAGGGGCAGGGGTGGGGAGAAAATACAGATAACTATAATTGAACAACAATAAAATAATTTCAATAAAACAAAAAAACTCAGACAAAATAGGATATCAGAACAAGAAGCCACCAGAAGAACTAACACTATCCCACTTGAGTAATAATAATAATAATAATAATTTTATATTATTCTTGGAGTACATTCCTTCTACTTGATTTACATTCCTTTTTTCTTTTTCTTTTTTAAATTTCTCTTGAAACTCTGGTTAAATGTTCCCCTAGTCTTCAATAACTCTTCACTCAGTTTTCTACATGGACAACTGGCACACAGGTCTATCATTTCTGCTTTCTTTTTTGTTTTCTGGAAATCTCTCCTCTCCTCCTCCCCGCAGCCCTCCGTCATCCTGTACAAGGTGCTCTGGGCCTTCACGGTCTCTCTCCTCTTCTTTCCCATGCTCAGCCCCTTACAGCCTGGGTCCCAGTCTTCCTCTTTCCTGATTTAATCTCTTGTTTTGTAGGAACACATCTTTCTATAGTTTGCTGAGAATGTGTGTGGGAGATTTAAAAATAATAAAAAGACTCTTCCCGTTTGAAAATGTCTCTACATTAATTTCACACTGGATCGATCATTTCATAAAGTATAGATTTCTAGGTTAGAAACCATTCTTCTGAGAAATTGGAAACATTTACCGGGACCTTCTAGCTTCCTGTCTTATACTTGAAGGGCTGGTTGCCATTGTTGGTCCAAATCCTTGGATGTGACTGGTTCCTGTTTTGTTTTCTCTCTTTCTCAGCTTTTAGGACTTTATATTCCTGAGATTTTATGATCATATGCCCTTGCATAGGTCTTTTTTCCAATCATCATAGCAGTTAAACAGTGGCATTTTGCATCTAAAAACTCATGTCCTTCGATTCTGAAATGTTTTTATAAATCATTGATAACATTTCTGTTATAGGTTGTGTCCTCATTTTTCCTTAGAAAACCATGGTCACCATTGTTGTGAGTCCTGTGCAGAGCAGACCTGGAAGCCTTGTCATGGGATAAAAGGGAAACACGCCGGAGGGGAACCTGAGTTCATTACAACCTCGTCTGGGGGGAGCAGAAGAGGTTCTGCAATGAAGAGACAGCGTGAGGGAAGGTGGTTTGCAAGTGAGAAAGGTGCCACTTCGCAACTTTCAGGTCCACCCTTGGCATTAACTCATTTCCAATAGCCAAGACGAGCAATTTTCACCTTTTTTCATCTTGTGGCACATATAAACTACTAAAATTCTGCAGCATACCAAGAAATATGTATTTTTGGCCAATCTGACAAAAACCAAAATGGTGTAATTTTTATTCATTTATAGCACATGGCTATTGTTGTGTTGGCTGCTGTTATTTCCTTATTCAGCAATCTAAGGGAAAAGAGCTCACTGCCCCCAACTAAATAGTCAGGTACTGCATGTTTTAAAAGTTCTAGTGGCACAGCAGTTGAAAATCACTGGCCAAGACAATTGACTTTTAATTGTCTACCCACTGCTATCTTGCTCTGTGTCGGGGACAGGGAAGCGGCAGGAAAGGTAAGCCCGACTGGGGGTGTTTGTCCACAGGACTGTGCCTGTCTGGCAGCCTCCTGTGAACAGCACTGTTCGTCGGATGCACTCACACATACGCGCCCCATCTGGCTGTCATTCTGCTTCTGATCATGTTTCATTTACCCAGATACGGTCATCAAAAAATATCATAATAACTATCACTATTGTGTAAAAGGACTCCAGTTTTCAGAAGCATAATAAACCTTCTGTATTCCAACCATAAAAAGAATTTTCCCACCCCTCCTCCTATTTCTCTTGGAACATCAGCAAATTGAATTGCAGGGGAAATATAATGAAAAGATTTTAAGTTATCCTGCAGACATGAAGACATGGGAAATTGGCTATAAAGTTACATTTGGGTATTTTTGCTTATTCCCTGTTCAAACTCTGTCCAAAATTTCTTCCCCTTTCTTGCCCCTCTACTGTGCAAGTCTATAGCTAGCTAGCCTTTTATTGACTCTCCTCTCTACCCTCCACCACCCTCCAAAATGTGTAGCAGCGTTAGAGACTCATTCATCATTGCCTGCACTGTTAAAAGAAAAGAGACCATAACAAAGAGCCCCCTACCATTGCCAAGATACACTGTGATCAGTCACAGAGAACAGTATGTATTCCATACTTATTCTAAGTATCAGCAGTTCTAACGAAAACTGAGATGCATGACCCAATATGCAAAGTGTGTACCTGGATGTAGATAACCAGATGTGCTATGCAGAAGGCAGAGGGTGCGTTAGAAGTTATAGATTAGACCTCAGACTAGAGTTCATGTGGTGCTTCAATAGGAAACACCATGAGCTGTGTTCCCTTGCTTTCCCTCTTTTCAGTTTTTTCTCCCCTTACTCTTCTCTAGATTAAAGGGTGAGGAGTGATAAGAATAGTAATAATGATGTAGAGTATAATCAAAATCACACCCAGTGTGAAAGATGGGGTACAGTCTTTACCTAGAACATCCTGATTTTTCCCCTTAGACTTTAAACATGAAAATGTGGAATTTACGTTAATCTCTTTGTTCTTCATCTTGAACATAATTCATGGCCCTACCATCTGAAGAGTATGTTACCTGCTCAATACTGAAGCAAGACTCAAAGCAAGTCTTGTTCAAAAGACATGTGATGGGGTCAAACTCAAATTACCCGGAGGGACTTGAGTGCATGAACTAAGTTCATAAATGTTTAAGGGAGTCTAGCTTTGAGCTCTCCCCTAGGACAAGGAGAAGGGGAAAAGATATCAAATAAATTCCAGTCTGATAAGCAGTCTGGGTAAAGGATAAGAGTAGTAGGCGAGGGAGGAGGGAGAGGAAAGGAGATCATAAAGCTAGGAAAGAGAAAGGTTCATTAAACTCAAGTCTGAAAGGAAATTGTACTAACAGTTAATGAACAGAAATCAAAACAAGAAGGAGATGTTCCCAGGACCCTGGGCGAGTCGGCATCTGGCAGCTGACTTGTACATAGGGCAACGTGAAAGACGTAGGCAGAAAGCACAGTGCTGCGAGCACTTGAGAGGGTGCAGGGCAGGCTCTGTTTTTGATCACTGAAATTGCAAGAAACGCTACATAGCTAAATCGTCAATTAAAAAACAAAAGCTTCTATCCTGGACAATGGTGGTTGGGTTACCAGCATTGTTCATAAATGAACTAAAACCTCTTTCATGAAACTTGGCTAGTGAGATTAAAGAGCAACATATGAGTATTCCAGATTATGCTGTTTCTTGACCCATTCTGAACTTGTTCTTATTTCTTCTTTGCTTTAGGCAGCTCACTTGGCATTTGTCATAAATTATGGTCACATGCAAAGGTTCATGGCCAGAACTGGCAGAAAAACTCAAAACGGCACATTAAAAACTTCTCGTGGGAATTCTTTACAACATTCACGCAAGGGGAACATTCTAGCAACGCATGTAGGAAACAAGATTCACCATATAAGCGGCGCTTCTCTCTGCAGGAAATGACGGCCCAGTATCCACAACGTTTCCTGCAGGCGGTCCCCTTAGTCACGGGAGTCCAGCTGCTCCTGTTAACAACAAAGGCACGATTTATCTCTCAAGGCTGTAAAATAATAAAAGGCATAAATAAGAAAGTTACGGCTTATCCAGATGGGACTGATCCCAGGGGACAGTGACTTTCCCACCACTTCCGTCTTCTCCTTTATACACTCTGGTGCCGAGCTGCGTCTCGGGACCATTCCAGTTAAATGCCCCATCCTTATTCTGATATTTTACTTTATTCGGACTTAGTTTCCTGTAGCCAGAAAGTCATTAATTAAATTACCATAATTTTTTATGTAAACACTTTTCTCTAGGGCAAGATTCATTTTGTTTGATTGTATAGTTGTTTTCTGCCCATATATTCATCTATATGAGTTAAGCCATAGTTTTAAACACAGTGAATCGTTTTTTCTGAAGCACAATTTCCAGTCTTGCCTTGCCTTTCCTGTCCATTTCAAAAGAAAGGAAATATTCAACTCAAGACATCATTTCTGCTTGAGGAGACAGATGAATGCAGAAAATAGGAAATCACACCCAACTGAAAGTCACACCCAAGGATCTAGCTGACAGAAAGGCCAGTAATTTTATCTCTTCTTTTATTAATCATTGTCAGATGTCTTTTTCCTGACTTACTATATAGTGCTTCTCTCCAGAATTTAAGCAACTAAAAAGTTCAGATAACTGGAAATTTTTCTGTATTTCACATCAGTAAAAACGAGTCAAACCAAATGAAGGGATATTAAAGACGGGCCTTTTCTGTCATCCCGCTGTTGTTTTCCCACTTTTCGAAGCAGTCGTTGGGTCAGGACACCGTAGATGAGCCGCCTGCATTTCACACGCCCGTGACACTCGATAATTTATGCACGAACAAGCACGATTCCATCGGGGCTCTTCGTGACATGAGGCATCAAGGGAAGAACAAATCCATGTTAATGCTCTGTACTATACGTTATTTGAAGTTTGAAAGCTTGGATCAAAGTAACCATAACCTTTTCATCATCAGGACACTTCCAGGTATACACATACTTTATCAGTGGTAAAAGTGATCTAAACTCAATAGTAAACACACATACACATATTCAAAATAGTTTTAACAGAAAAGTAAATTCTGTAAACAAGATTTCAAATAACCTATCAAAGGAAGAAGCCAGTGACAAAAATAGCACATATTGTACACTTCCGTTTATATGAAATGTCCAGAATAGGCAAATCTGCAGAAATAAAAAGTAGATCAGTGGTTGCCACGGGGTGGGGGTGGGGGTGGGGGATTAGGAAAAGTAGGGGCAAGTGACTGCTAATGCGGGCCATGGGGCATGGAGTTTCTTTTTCAGGTAACGAGAATGTTCTAACTTAGATTGTTGTGATGGTTGCCCAGGTCTGTGAACATTGCAAAAATCAGTGAATTGTATACCCTAAATGGCTGAAATGTATGCCGCATGAATTGGGTATCATTAGACTCTCCTTGAAACACTGCCTCAGAGATGGTTTCCCTGAGCTGCCCAACACATGGGTAGGTCAATAAACTGCAACTGAGAGAGCAACCTAACCTGTGGGTGAGTCTCCTTTGCTCCACCCTCTCCTCCTCTTGCTTTGTCAGTGGCATCTGACTAATCTCTGCTTCTGTCTCTGCTTTCATCTCACTGACTTGAAATTGTATTTCTCCATCTGTTCACGAACTTGGCTTTGAATTTCTGGTCCTCCTTAAAATATCATCAAGTGCTCTTTTAGAATGTCCGCTGATCAAAAACGCTGCCTCCTGGATCTCACACAAAGTCTGACACCTGAGCACATTCTGCCTCTCTGGACCAGCACACTCTGGCCTCTGCCAAATTTCCACTGTTTTCTAACCCAAACCCCAGTCTTCTCCCGAGATGGGAAGTTAGAACCAAGGTAGGGGCTCTGATTGATGCCAGGCCAGGCTCCTCAAGGAGGCTTTGCTTGATCTTGTGGAAGTCCATGCATCTAAATGAGATGAAAAGAAGTATGGGGGACTCATACTAGAGAGCACCCAATCTTTTCTGCAGCCATTATACTGACCCAGAAACGAGTGGGTGTTCTATTTGGATTGAACTACCCCATCCCCCATCAGGATGCAAGTTACAGAACACAGTGCGAGGAAGTTCACAGCAATACCCTCTGGTCCCCAGCTTCAAAAGCGCCCCTATCTACCTGTCACATTCAAGTAGACCCTGGGAACACCTCTCCAAATAATAATCACTTACTTAATGTCCATGTTTGAAATGGCTTAGAAAAGTAAAAGTCCGAAGAGCTTATCTGATCTCATGGAAAGACAGAAGTCAGATGTGTTTTCCTTGGGTAGTTTAGCTTTTCCTAATTTTTCCACCCCTCATTCGCAACGCACTTTGCCTTCATCTGCAGATTCTCTTAGAAAGTGGTGCCTAAATGCACAGTTGGATCACTGAGTTGCCCTGTGGCCTGACCCCTGAAGCTTTAGATTTTGATCTGAAGAAACTCCTTGAAAGCACTGGAATCTTGTTCTCATCACTGGCAAGTGGCAAAGTTTTCAGATCCTGAAAGCAATGCTTGTAAGTGAGAAATACAAGAACCAATTTGTCCATCAAACCATTATTCTGCCCAAACACTTAATAATTAAAGAACAGGCCATCTTACCTCAGTTATTAACTACCCAAAATGTTCTTTTAAAAGTTGATTTTGAAGTTGATAAGCTTCCAAAAGTCTAAAAAAAATTCTTTACCTATAAGTTGTCGCAATTTAAATGAATGGCTTATCCAAAATGAAGTTTAAATTTCTTTGTAGCAATTTTAATTTCATGTAATTTTACATCTTAGGAATATTTAATACAGCATCTTCGCCTTAGGGATAGCAAAAATAAGACCCAGTGAAGAGAAGCTACTTGCCCAAGTTTCCGAAGCTCAGTTCGGAAAGCACTGGGCCTGAAAAACCTCAGACTCCTGAACCAGGACCTTTCGTAATGTGGTTCTAATGAATGATGCTCCGAAAGGCTTTATACAATTCACACTTGACTCAAAAACTGGGGGAAGGGTAGGGAGGGGCTTTGGAAGGGACAGGGAAGAACGAGAAGATCAAAGAGCATCTTTTTGCGGGGGGGGGGCTCCCTGCAATAAAGGATATTTTGAAGACTATTGTCTATCTCCCTGAAGGAAAAACAGCAAAGACCTGGCAGCTACAGGAGCTGAGAAACAGAAGGTCAGCCACTGCCCCAAACTCAATTCTTGGATCCCGAAGGCCCAGAGCGCACTGGGTCAGGATGAAACAAGCTCAGAATGAAGCTCACACCAGCCTTAAACAGTTGCAAAGATCCTTCATACTCATTTGACTATTACTCTCTAACACCAAAATAATAGTAGCAATGATACGCACTTATATTTTATAAATAAACACAAATTCATCCTCAGAGGGTCATAATATAAGGGAAATAAAGAACTGTGAGGGCCCTGGCTGGTGTAGCTCAGTGGATTGAGCACGGGCCTGCGAACCACATGATCGCAGTTCGATTCCCAGTCAGGGCACATGCCTGGGTTGCGGGCCATTTCCCAGCAGGGGACTCACGAGAGGTGACCATACATTGATATTTCTCTCCTTCTCTCCTTCCCTTCCCCTCTAAAGACTCTAAAGATAAATAAATAAAATCTTAAAAAAAAAGAACTGTGAGGAAAAAAGATACACTATATTTCATTAGCCCTATTACCTGATCTTCCTTAGATGTAACCTATATTTCTCTTGTATTAGAAAATCACTTTCTTCCATTGGCAGAAATTGTCTGTGACTATTTCTTCGCAATGAGATATTTATGGCATTGTCCAGCTGCAGTTCCACAGAGCACTTCCATGGGGGCAACTGAATGAGTCACAGACACTCCCGGGGGAGGGCAGAGCTTCTGTCCTAGCACTGGATTCAGGGCATGTAAGTTATCGGTCTCCGGACGAGGTGTTTCTTTGAGCTGAACAGGAATCCTTTAGGGAGGTTCATCCCAAGGCAAGTGTGTTTGGACAGGAGAACAGAACCTTGTGGTGACAAGTACAGAGGCTGGATTACATTCTGGTCCACTGACTACTAACTTGATGCTATTGGGTGAGTTACTGGACTTCTCAGTGAAACGAGACCAGTTGCACTGATGCTGTTGGGTTGTTGTAGACATTCAATGAAGTAGATACGTAATTGTACTTACCTCAGTGCCTACACAGTTTACATCCTCTGTCACAAATAGGTCCCTTCCCTTCACTAAGGGAATCAGGGAGGTCTGGCAATAGGGTTGTAGCGAAAATTCGCACCAAAACCCAGGTCCATTATGGCCATGAGGACTTTGGAAGATGAGGCCCGAATAGTAGCTCAGAAAATTAGTGAGGGAGCCCAAGTCTATCCAACACTAGAACCACAATTGTTAATAATCTAGACCAATGCTCTTCAGAGTGTAGTCCTTGGTCCAATAGTGTGGGTATCATCCTAGACCTTTATTACAAATTGTCGTCCCAAGACAAGAAGGGATCTGCAATAAAACCCTTCAACAAAATGTGCCTGAGTGCTTATTTGTGGTGACAAGAACTAAAGAAGGAGATGGGAAGATTGCATCTTACTCAGCAGCCAATCTGTGGGAGTAAAAGAACCAAGAAATAGAAGCAACCCAAATTTCTAGGGCTTCCAGAAAAAAAAAATACGAAGAGCAAGACACGGGACTGGAGTCCAAGGGCTGAGGCATAACCCACCAGCCATAAGTGATGGAGGCCCACAGTGGAGTTCCTTCTCAGTGATGAAACGCCCACCTGCTTTTCTATTTCCACCACACGCCCAACTGTTAGCGAAAAGTTGTCATGTTGCACAAAGATCAAGGACACACAACACTTAGGAATTCAACTGCACATGTAAATGTTTACCTAACTACTTCCTTGGGGTCTACGGACTTGTTTCATTATATTGGCAGCTGAACGCCATCGTTTTAGTAAGCCTCTATACTTTGCTAGGAATATGTGGGAGGAAGACATAACTTGAAGCAACTGGAAAAATATATCACCTCAATGCTTCTAAAACTGGTGGGGGTGGGGGTAAGGAAAATATCTGAAGTGGCCTGTCCATGTCAGGGAAATTAACATTCAAAAGATTTACCAGGCTCCCAGCTCCTGGGAGCAACTTCCTCTACTCAAAGTTACGGTCACTGGAGCATATTTCCAGGTTAAAAGCTTCCCCAGAATCTGAATCCAAATACAATCACTAATGAGAAGAAATTGAAGGAGCTCCAAATAGGCATCTCAAGTTGACATGCCTCCTATGTAATCTTATTCCTAGACCTGCTCTAACCTGTGGTTCCAGCTGTATTTACCTTGCCTTGGCCTTGCTCTTGTGGGCAGCTCTCTCCTTTTGCTTTACAGTATACCTACAACATGCCCATCTCAGAGCTAGATGACGAAATCCAACTCTTTGCCTCATCTCCTGCATCCCTCCTTTCCCAGCTCAAGGAAAATAGCACCATCAGCCATCAAGAGATCTAATTACCAGCCTTGGTCTTTGTGTTCGTTTTTATGGCAAGTCACTGTGGTCAGAACCAAAATCAAACCAGGCCCCTCACAAACCACACCAAAGAAACTTTTCTGATGCCACGCGCAGTAGAATAAGCCTGTAGCCATCCTTTGCATCTCAATGGACACGATTTCTGCAGTTTGGCTAAATGGTTCTGCTCTGCTCCACAAATCTTTCACACAACCTAGTAAGTAGAAATGTGGCTTCCACTCAGAGACTCTGTAACCCAGATTATCTGGAGAGCTCTCAATTTTACGATGGAATTTTCCAGTCCACAGCGAAGTCCCACAATCCCCATCTTTGCAATAACAACTAGCATTCACTGAGAACGTGTTCTGTGCCTGGCACGTGCAATTACATGTAACCCTCACAACAATTCTGTGAGGTAGGTGCCACCATTTTGTCCACTTAAAAAGGAAGAACAAAGGGCCCAGAGGAGTAATTCACCGTGGATCATAGAGCTAGAAAGTAAATGAGCAAATGAATATTTCTCTCTTTCTTCTCCACCCTGACCCATGGTCTCTGTCAGCAGTTCTCGCCTGATTCTTCCCGCCCCCGTGCAGTGCTGGCCTGGGTCTGGGAATGACGTCCTCACATGGCACCTCAGTTTCTTGCTCTGAAAGAACTAGATCTGTCTTCTAAGCTGGGCACTTACCCAATCATCTTGTCCTCTGCGGTGTTTAGACTCTTTCCATTTAAAGAAAAAAAAAAGGCCCTGACTTAACCTTACCCTTTATTCTGTTATCTTATCAGAACTTTCACCATTTTATCTTGAGGGTGTTTTTTCCACTGCATTTTATCATGTTCAAACGTCAGATTAATCTGTCACCATGAGTGCCCCTCTGGAGACCTCCGAACCACGGTTCATCGAGACCAAGCCGGGACCCAGCAGCCCAATCCGGAAGAGAGCCAAGACTTCAGATGCCGTTACCAGAAAGAAAATGGGACTGTTCTCCAGCTGCACATACATCTGTGTGTTTTTTGAAGGTTCACTTTGAAATGCTAAACCACTCCCACATGGAAAAGATCCATCATTTCATTGTTTATGCATCTGAGTACACAAACATATGCTCGCCGATGTCCAGAGAGCCTGGAGCACGATGCCCAGCTAATTCAACCAATGTGCGCCACGGCCTGGGAGTGATTTTACAGAAATTTACGAAAACAAGTATATTGCCCTTGTATATAGATAAATCAGCGTTCAGTTGGCTCACTCATCTAAAAAAAAATTGGTCTAAATAATCCATTTTGCCCTATATAGTAAAAAGTGTTTTTAAAAATTTGCACTTATTTTTTATAGAAAAGAAACCAAACAACACTTCCAATTTTTGTTCCTGTACAAATATAAGTACATGTCTATGTCATTGTATCATCCGTGCATTCTGTTTTGTATTCTGCTTTTTCTTCACGTTATTAAATATTCCTCTATACCTAAGCAAACACCACGTTTGCCTTCTTTGCGCCACAGAAAACCTGTGCCTCTAAGATGCCGTTGCCCTTCACCTTGTTGGGGGGGCGAGGGGGGCGAGGGGGGGCAGGGCGCAGCAGGGGCTTCTTGGGGCCATGTCCTATTTTCTCCTATTTTAAACTGAGTTATTTTTATTATTTTCATATAATCTCCTTTTTCTCTTTAGGCATACCTCGTAGAGCACTAGCTTCAACTAAATTTTTGCTTCTTCTAAACCGTTTACCCCGATTTTAAATGAGACTAATTTAAAACACACGCACGCATGCGCACACACAGCTCCTGAGCGCGGGCGAAGGAAAAAGCTTCAGCCCCCGCCTCCCCACCCTCTGCCCCCTAGGGCTCTCCGGGGACTGGTGTGAACGTCACTGCCGGCGGAGGGGCCCAGACCGAAACTGCCACATCCAAAGGGAGAAGCAGTGTTAAAGTTTCATGTTTTTTTTTTTTCAGTTTTGTCAGATTCCTCTCAAAAGGACTCAAGAATTTACATAGTTGCAGATCTTTCCAACGATGCCTTCCTCTAAGTCCACCACTGACGCTGTGTTTTGCTATAATATTTGACTTCCGATATTTAAATAGGCATGAAATAGCACCTAAACATTGCTTCAGAGTTCCTACCTTCAATTTTGTCACGTGATTTCTCTCACTTTTCTTCAGAGTATACATTGTCTTCTCGTCTCCACGCTGAACGGGCTTTTAGAATTTGTATGACACATTTATATAAATTTAAGTGGCAAGTGCATACCTCTTGTTTTGTGTTATGTTTTTCTTATTACATAGCATATATATTTGCAACAAGTTATATTTATTATTTTGTCATTCTGTCGTCTCCTCTGAAATTTTGTCCTATTATGAATTGTTACACAAATTTGTTCTTCAGCGTTATGTATATAAGTCCCCTTGCTTGAGACCCAGACCCAGGGATGCAGGCAGAGACTGGGAGGGGTCATCACAGCCAACAGCGTTGTCCACGGGGCTGCTGTCAGGCAGGCCTCCTGCGTGAGGGGAAAGAGAGCAGGCAGGAAGCCACACACAGGGCCCGTGACGGAGAGTCTAAGAGAAGCTTTGCTCCAAGTGAGAAAAATTATACTATTAAAGCTGGCCAATCAGGATACACACTGGAAGGGCTGGGTCAGCTGAGGTCAGAGAGGGATTGAGAACAGTCTGGGATGAATTTCACTGTTACTAATTCTCACCTCTGTGTGGGCTGTTGTGAGCTTTGCCAGAAAAAAATAGTTTGGAATAGGTCAGAAAAAAGTACAGATTGCATGAGAACTTTCCATCTTATCTATGATAATATCCTTGATTTCACCAATAGTTAGGATTTTATTTTCCCATTATAAATTTCTTATCTTTTTACAAGAGGTGGTAGAAAAATGTACAGAGGAATGTATATAATATGATAATGTTAAAATAGAAATAGAATTAGGAAATCAGGCCAAGAGAAAATAGAAATGAGTTGAATGTCAAAATCAAGTGAAAGAAGACCACCTAAAAGGATACAGAAGTATACAGTGTCCTTTCTGCTTTTCTAGTGCTTTGCTTTCTGATAAATCTGGAATTCCTTAGTGTAATATGTGGTACATTTGTCAATAATTCATTTCTTCTCTACACCATTGACGGTATTTCTGCTATATTTAGTGGTTAGTGATGCCATTCTCTATTATTCTACTATTTCTGATCTGTAATCTTTCACCCTCTTAAAATAGCTTGTAAATTCTTCTAAAATTTCAGTGTAACCCTGTTTTCTTTTTTTAACCCAGTGGCATAGTATTTTTATAAGCTTTATTTTTTAGAATCATCTTAGCTGCACTGAAAATTATGAAGACAGTACAGAGGTCCCATATACACCTACCCATTTTCCCCAACTATTCAAAGATTACATTAGTAGGGTGTATTTGTTACAATTAATGAACCAATATGAATCCATTATTTAAAATCCACAATTTATTTAGATTTCTGTGACTTTTACCCAACCTCCCTTTTCTGTTCTAGGACCCCAGTCCGGACACCAGACTGCCTTTAGTCATCACGCCTCCTTGAGCTCCTCTTTGATTGGAACAGCTTCTCAGCCTGACCCTTGGTTTTCACAACCATAAGACTGTTGAGGAGTATTGGCCAGGCATTGTGTAGACTGTCCCCTGCTCTGCACTGGACTAGGCCCACAAGTCGTATGTTAAATCCCTAAACTCCAATGTGACTATATATGGAGATAGGACCTATGAAGAAGTGGTAAAGGTTAGAGGAGATCATAGCGTGGAGTTCTGATAGGGCTGGCACCCTTGTAGGACGAGGAAGAAGTATCAGCGCTCTCTCTCCACAGTATGAGGACACAGCAAGAAGGCACCATCTGTCTGGAAGCAGGCAGCGAGCCCTCCCAGACCCACCTGTGCTGGCCCCCTGGCCTCAGGCTTCCAGGCCCCAGAACTGTGAGAAAATACTTCTGCTGCTGAAGCCACCCAGTCGGCATATTTTGTGGTGGCAGCCCAAGCTGACACATCCTCAACTGGGACATGCCTGATGTTTTTTCTCACAATCAGACCAGTGTTTTGGGTTTGGAGGAGGAAGACCACAGAGGTAAAATGTCGTTTCCATTGCACCATATCAGGAGGACGTACTGTCAGGAGGACTTACACGATTGATATTAACCTTGATTACCTGGTTGAGGTCATGTTTGCCAGGTTTCTCCACAGTAAAGTTACCTTTTTTCTCCATTTCCTTTCTGGAGAGGAAGTAACCACTATGCATAGCCCACACTTAAGAAGCAGGAAATTATATTCCACCTCTTGGACAGCAGAGCATCTAGATAAAGTCTTTGGAATTCTTCTGCACGAGAAATTTGTCCCTTCTCTCTATGTATTTACTTTCTTTTCTTATCAATAACAAGTTTTTAAAATAAGTCTCCTCAGTAGTTCACTTAATTTACCCATTACTTTGAAGAACCAATTTTAATCTTGAATATTGTTTTAGTTATTTGTCATTTCACCTTTTTCTGTCCTTCATTTTATTTCATTATCTTCTTATGCAACTACATGGAACTTTTATACATCATATTTTAAGGATGGCTTATGCCATTTCTATAGGAAGAAAGCCAAATGACAACTAATTTGCTTAATACAGCTTGGTTTTTATTCCTCTAAGGGCCAATATAATTCCATCATATTATACGAAAATAAATTTACCCCAGGTTGAGCTAAAATATCCCCCAATCAATAAACAACTGTTAAACTGGGTATTTTATCACTGACCTGTTTATGGCTCAAGTTCTGGAACAGAAAAAATTAAAGATTTCAAATATCCAGAGAAATGCCAAGGCCATGGAAGAGACTTAAAAGGAGCAATTGCATTAGCTCTCTGCCTTTCACACAGCCACACCTTCGGGTTTGTCTCGAGAACCAGTAACTGGGATGACCAGCAGTACTGACTCCTCTCAGTCTACACACCGGCACCCGGGCCACAACTTCCCTCAGATCCCTGCTTCCAGGTATGACTCACCTCACTCAAGCAGCCAACCTTTCCTACTTTAAAGAACTCCTTTTCCTCCTAGTGCTTTCAAATTATAATGAGATCACCAGACGTCTATTGCAAAAATACCCATCGCCCTTTACACACTTTCATCATTGGCTTATAAACAACTCTTTTATCTTCAAACCACCTCCATGAGTTTCAAAGTTTATTTCTAAAAAAAAAAAAAAAAAAGTTTTCACTGCAGAGTTTTAGAGAATTTTGTGGGTTTTGTCTAAATGTAAATGAGCATTGGCTTTGGAGAATTTCTTTTTGTACCTGAAAACATCTCCAGTTCACATGTTTGGTGAGCACAGAGTGGACATGTCCCATCAAAAACAACAAGTTCTCAACCCGACCCACCTGCGTTCTTAAAGCACAAGGCTCATCTCAACAGGGTCTGCCGAGCGTCTCAGCCTCACCTGCTAAAGACCGGAGGTAGAATAAACAATCAAACTCACGCACAAAGTGACATTTACACGGAAGAGCATACTGATTGACGGACCTCCACGTTGGGTTCTCTCTTGCCCCATTGCTTCAAGGCAGGTATTACATTACAGTTTGTTGTTGTTGTTGTTTTAAAGTAAAATCTTGAGCATAAAGCCACTGCCATCAACAATGGGAAAAAACAGTAATGCAGAGTATTGTCTTCCAATAAATCCTAGGACTGTGGCACATCCAGCCCCAGCCTGGGCGAGAGCACCTGAAGGGCAGGAGCCACGCCCGCCCCGCGCTGTGTTCTCGGTGCCTCAGGACTGCCACGGATGTGCTTCTCTCCCTCGTCAACAAGGACTGCCTCCCACCAGTCCCCACGGGACCTCCACACACATCAGGAAAAGACGTCTCTTCCTCGTGTTCCAGTCTTTAAGTCAGTAGAGAACACCCATTCTAGTAGGAGAAATACACAGCAATACACAGACTGACTTAGAACTTGACATGTACTAGAAACAGGTACCGAGAAAGCGCCATGGGAAAATACAGGAGAAAGAAGCCATTTTGACTAAGGGGCGTGGTAAGAATCTCATGAACTGACTCACCGAATACTAACTGAAGGCCTACGTACAGTGTACAGGCACTGTTCGCAGTGCCAAAGCAAAGGAAACAGCAAAACCACAACGAGTCTACACTCCACTAAGAAGCAGACCATAGGCAAATAAACATGAAAACCTCTGTCCAGCTGTGCAAAGTGCTGTGGAAAACCTCAGTGGCAGAGGACAGAGTTGTGCTGGAGAAGTGCACTTTTAGAAAGGGTCTTGGGGCGGGGGGGCTCTGCAGGAAGGCAGCATTTCGGCAAAGCCCTGAAGGTGAAGGGAGTAAGTCACGCAAACTTAGGACATGCCCATACTTGAACTTTCTCGGGCTCTTGTCTGTGTTTTACTGGCCTCAAAGTTTAATGGCAACTGTTTCACAAGAATGTGAATCACACACATTGAAGCTATAAAATGTTCTCCAACATTCTTGAGCATGATGTGATAAGCCTGTATTGCACTTGGCCCACATAGACTTGGCTAAAGGGCACACCTACCGTCAGTGGAGCTAAAGAAGAGGCCACTTCTAGCCTTACAGTTCCTTGGTGATGATACATTAGGTTTTCAAATACTTGTATTCTTTACTTTTTTCCTTATGCTCTTCAGCATATGACAAACCCAAAGGTCTGCCTACCTGTAGCATAAATTATTGTCTTTTTTAAATCAATGCAGTAAGATAAAAATAAATCTGATTCTTTCCCATTGAACTGAAGAAACTACCAAGGGAACAGATTTTTCACTCTTCAACTGTGTGTGTTGATGCTCTATTGACAAAGCACAAAATCGACAGTGTGTACCCTAAGCGAAATAAAGCATCGCCTCCCAGGGCTTGTGTGTGCGGCCACACCTCCCTTGCCCCTTACCTCCTACCACTGCTTGAGAGGATCACTTTCCTCCAGTCACACCAACCCCCTTCCTGGTCCTCCAGTAAACGGAGCTGATTCCTGTCGGGCTGCAGCACTGCGCTGCTTGCTCTGCCTAGACCACCCTGCCCCCAGACTAGACACGGTTTGCTTCTACTTGTCATCCACGGCTCTTAGCTATGACTGTCATCAGCTTACCTGTCACCCAGGAGGGGCTTCTCCAGTCACTCTCCTAAGGAGCACTCTCCCTTCACACCCAGTCGGGCCCTCTCTTTGCAGCTGTATTTTCTTCACAGTGCTTTTCACTATCTGAACTGTCTCCTTCATTTGTGTGTTCAGCTGTCTTCTGTTGGCTCCCCCATCAAATATAAGACCCAAGAGCTGGGACCTTGTCGGTCCTGTTCAGCAACATGTCTCCAGAGAAGCAAACATTTGCCTAACACAGAGCACTCAATAAACATTGGCCATATGTATGAATTTACAATTAATAAATGTCTAAATGAATGAATGAATGAATGAGTGAGTGGTTTTTGTAAAAATTGTAGCAAAGCCATTCATACTAAACATATCCAGGAGTCAATGACCAATTGGCAGACTTCTACAGCAGAGGTGCAAAACTTTGGGAACCAGGTCCTATCTTTTAGAGACATCCTTATATTTAGCCAAATTCGAACTAAAAATATCTTTGTTTTACTTAATACCACATAGAGACAGTTACTAATCCAAAAAATGTCAATCCATTTAAAGCTGATTAGCATTTTTGTTAAAAATTAGTGCCATTTAAATTATTATATTTATCTACATAATATATTTTATTACTTTATGAAGAGGAAAATGTAATGATATGTATTTTATCTAAAATTCCTATTCAAATGTGTTAAAAATAAATAAAAAGTAATCATATAAAACTTAAAATTCATCTTTATTTAGAGTTTAAAGCATTCAGGATTTAGTAAACAACACTTAATAGTAATAACAGTGATAAATTTAAAAAATAACTTTTACCAATTAATGTCGTCCCATGTACGGAAATTTGACAAATGGCCTCATAGAAAAAGTTTAGCCAGTACATGGATTAACAAAACATATAGCATTTTGCTTCACAGAATGGATTTCTCCAGCTTCAATGTGCCTTGTGTCCCCATTCATAAATTAATGCCATAACCTGCCCCTAAGCTAACATTCAGACAAATGAGGTAATTTGCCGACTCAGACTGACCTGCCTTTACCCCTAGCCTTTGGCAAGCAAAAATCTCAGTGTGCTGACCGCCCGCAGTCACCCCTAATCTGGAACGCACATGGCTGGTTTTGGTTGCCTCAAAATTGTACTGCCAAGTGACACAATGAACTTCCCCCTCACCACCAAGATCCTCTATGCCTATTTTCCCTCAAATGTTCAACTAACACACACGCATTTTAAGATTGGGTCAGGCCCTGGTCGGTTGGAGCACCATCCTGTACACCGAAATGTGGGGGTTCAATTCCGGTCAGGGCACAGAGGTTGTGGGGTTCGGTCCCCAGCTGGGCTGTGTATGGGAGACAACCAATCAATGTTTCTCTCTCACACTGATGTTTCACACTCATGCTTTCTCTCTCTCCCTTCCCCTCTCTCTAAAGTCAATAAACATATTTTTAAAAAAGACTGGGTCAGCCAATGTCATATTAATCTATCAACATATCAGACAGGGCCTATTTGGGCTATAATGAGATTTCTACCCCATAAAAGACCCATAGTGGGTCTTTTGTTTTCTATAGGCTAAAAGAGAATCCAGTTGATATATGCTTGTCTGGAAGTTTATATAAAATTAAAAACTAAAAAAGGGAACCAAAGAGCCAAAACCTTTGGAGTTTCTTTTGGCTCTAGTCTAAGGAGAATTTCTAAGGTATTAACTTCTATTGTTGACTAGCCTTTAAAGAGATAGAACAAAAAAAAATTCTGAAAGTAGAATCAACATTCTTGGATAGATAACCTCTTACTTGGACAGTAACCTCTGTCACTGAGGTTAACAAAAAATGTGGAAGTTCCCAGTTATCACTTTAATAGAAATACATTAGCAGAACATAGTTCAAGTGTGTGATTGCTTTGCCAATTAAACTTTCCCTTTACTAATGTCAGAACTCAGAGTTTACTGCAGGTTCGTGTTTCTGAAGAGGGAGAGAACATACAGGAAAAGCGGGGGAGAACTACTCTGCAGTAGATGAATACCTAGGCAAAAAAGTTTTATTATTACATTTTTAAATTGTTTTTTAAAGGAAGAGCTCAGGGTCTAAAGTTAGAAGCATACATAGCTTACAGGGTTAATTACAAAATCTTTTTAATACTTCATAAAAGTTTGGATTTTGGAATTTAATCCAAGTTCACTTAACTTAGTGCTAAGAAAAGAAGAGTATAACCACCAGCCGTCCTTGCTCACCCTCACTGACAGGCCAACTTCGTCACCAGCCGTCCTGAAAATGCCCATTAATTTACATCACTGCTCATTGTGTTCTGGTTTTGGACGGCACCTGACTTGGAAGGAGTGGGCAAGAGTGAGTGAGTGTGTGTGTGTGTGTGTGTGTGTGTGTGTGTGTGTTGGTAGGGATTTGCTCTGTCTTGAATTCAGTGTGGCTGAGCAATAGCACAGGAGTGTCTGTGCCCCGGCTGCATTTTCCTATGGGGAGAACTTCCACTTGACCTAGAAAAAATGCATTTGGCTTCTTGCCACCTCTTTACATGTATGTGTGTCTGTGTTTAAACACAAAATCGACACTGCCTCTCAGGCAAGCACTCTGCTAAGTCTCATGGCTTTCCCTGACCAAGTTCATTTTTACTTTTAATTGTAAGCTATTATAAACAAAGTAAAGTGCATAAAATGAACTTGCAACTGAACAAATTATTCTATAGTAACACCTGTATACCTACCATTCAGGTGAAAAAAATACCATTTCCAATCAATTCCATCACTCACATAAATGAAGCAAATTACATGAAATTCATGTAACATAAAATTAACCTTTTTAAAGTATCATTTAATAAATTTGCAATCGGTGCAACTTCCAAATCCATCTACTTCTCAAAAATTCTTACCCCAAAATAAAGCCCTATACCCATTAAGTAGTTACTCCCCATTCTCTCCTTCCCCCCACCCCAGTCCTTGGCAGACCACCAAATCTGCCTTCTGTCTCTACACATTTACTTATTCTGCATATTTCATATAAATGGAATCATACAATGTAAGACATTTGTGTCTGGTTTATCTCACTTAGCTTAATGTTTTCAAAGTTCATCCATATTGTAGAACACATAAGTACCTAATTCCTTTCTATGGCTGAACAATATTCCATAGTATGTATATACCGTAATTTGTTTACCTATCCACCAACTGATGGACATTTGGGTTATTTCCATTTTTGGCTACTGTAAATTGTGTTGCTATGAACACTCATATACAAGTATTTGTTTGAGTAATAGTTTTCAATTCTTTTGGCTATAAAACTGGGAGGGAGATTGCTTGGTTATATGGCAATTCTCTGTTTAACTTTTTGAGAAACTACCAAACTATTTTCCACAACATTTCAACTATTTTACATTCCCACAAGCAATGTAAAAGGCTTACAATTTCTTCACATCCTTGTTAACACCTGTTATTGTCCATTTTGGCTTTTGTTTGTAATTAGAGTTATTTAAAGGGTATGAAGGGATACTGGTATCTCACTGTGGGCTTTCCACTGTTTTCACATAAAACTTGAACACAGAGAAATCCATCAACTAATTTCTCTAACAAACAATTTTGGTTGACATCTTGGGGTAGAGCTCCCCACCCATCTGCCAAGCATGTGCCATTTTACAACATTGAACAGCACAATAAGAAAAATAATAGTTCGAGCAGTTTTTTGGTAGAGTGTATAGGATTTTCCATGTACACTATCATGTCATCTGCAAACAATGACAGATTTGTTTCCTCCTTTCCAATTTGAATGCCTTTTGTTTCCTTTTCTTGCCTGATTGCTGAGGCTAAAACTTCCAATACTATATTAAATAGAAGTGGTGAAAGTGGACAACCTTGTTTTGTTCCTGATCTTAGTGAAAAAGATTTTAGTTTTTGCCCATTGAGTATGATGTTGGTTGTAGGTCTTTCATATATGGCCTTTATTATATCGAGGAATGCTCCCTCTATTTTCATTTTGATGAGTGCCTTTATCATAAATGGGTGTTGTACTTTATCAAAAGCTTTTTCCGCATCTATTGATATGACCGCATGTTTTTTGTCTTTGCTTTTGTTTATGTGGTGTATTACATTTACTGATTTGTGGATATTGAACCATCCTTGCATCCCTGGGATGAATCCCACTTGGTCATGGTGTATGATCTTTTTGATGTATTGTTGGATGCGATTTGCCAATATTTTGTTGAGGATTTTAGCATCTCTGTTCATCAGCAATATTGGCCTGAAATTTTCTTTCTTTGTTGTGTCTCTATCTGGTTTTGGAATTAGGATGATGCTGGCTTCATAAAAAGAGTTTGGGAGTTTCCCATCATTTTGGATTTTTTGGACTAGTCTGTGAAGAATAGGGCTTAGCTTTTCCTTAAATGCTTTGTAGAGTTCTCCTGTGAAACCATCTGGTCATGGATCAAAAAACTATGGTACATATACACAATGGAATTCTATGCTGCAGAAAGAAAGAAGGAGCTCCTACCTTTTGCAACAACATGAATGGAACTGGAAAGCATTATGCTGAGTGAAATAAGCCAGGTGTTGAAGGATAAATACCATATGATCTCACCTTTAACAGGAAGCTAAACGACAAAACAAGCAAGCAAGCAAAATATAACCAAAGACACTGAAATAGAGAACAGGCTGACAGTGACCAGAGGGGAGAGGGGAGAGAATTTCAGGGGAAAAGGGGAAGGATTCACAGGAACAAGTATAAAGGATACACGGATAAAAACTAAGAAGGGTGGAAAGGGGAGGGAGGTGGGGAAGCACGAGTGGTGGGATGGGATGGGAGTAATAGACAGAAAACTGTACTTGAAAAATAATTAAATAAATTTTAAAAAAAGAAAAATAATAATAGCTAACACACAGTGCTTATTGCTTTACAGGTATTATTGTTAAGACTCATTTAACTCTCACAACAATTCCATGAGGTAGGTATTATTGTGAGTTCCACTTGGGAACTTGGGAACAGATGAGGAACTGAGGCACTAAGATCTCAGATGATTTGTTCAAGGTCTAAAACCAGTAAAAACTGGAGATGCAATTCACACACAGCCACTCTGTACAGAGTTCATTTTTTTCCTTTGATTACCAGATATATTCCAAAGTCTTTGAAGCTTGTAAATATAAAGCTGATCTGTCTTCAGCTGGTGGGGGGAAAAAACACCAGTTAAAAATTTTTTTTAAGAATTAGTTAACAGAAATCATGAACCACTGCTAAGGATGTGAGCAAGAAGTAGCATGAAATGACACAAAATAACTCAGAAAGTTGCATAATGTTCTCGAATCCCTGAGAGGATCCAGAGAGGCCCACAACCTTTGCCCTCCTCGTGCTTTTCATTCCAGCTCAGAGTGACCAGTATCTGGGTGATGTCCTTCGTCTGTGGCCATCCTATCAGGTAAGAGATAACAGGGCTACCACCACAGCCTGTGTTGCCCAGAAAAGATGAAAACAAACATCTGGTGAGCCCCTACTATGGGCCAGACAGAGAAGCAGCAATGGGCAAGAGAAGGGTCCAGGAGTCAGGGAGACAAGGCATGATGCTCAACTTCAACACTCACCAGCCGAGCTCAGGCAAGTTACTGAACCACCTGCACCTCACTTTGCTCATCTGCGAAATCTAATGGTCTGTATCTCCCAGAGACTGCGGTGAGAACCACCTTGCACAACACTGGTCAAGTGCCTTGCACGTAGCCTACAACAGAGTCACTGCTCAGTGACTATTAGCTATTAATAGCAGCCCTGCTGTTATTATTGTTCCATTACCTCACAGTCTCTTCTTAGGCAAAGTCTGAAAAAACTCAGAATGGGAAGAACTCCCCAAGCCCTCTCAGATATGCCGGCTCTTCCCAGGTTAGTCCCAAGGGCTTCAGAGGATAAGCCCTTCCTCTCACCTGGAAGTGTCTCCGAGGAAGCATCTCCAGAAGCATCACCAGAACGTTCTCCAGGATTCAGTGCCTTGCTCTGAACCTCAGTAATGTCTGCTTGGTAGTTGCCAAAACATGTGGCTCTGTAGTTGTTTCTAAGGGGGGCTGTGAGAATAGGATCCAATGCCACGTGCGAACTTGGGCCACTCACTGAAACAAGAAGTGCCATTTCAACTGGTGCCCATGTCAGGATGGTACTAAATAAAGCATCACCAACCCATTGCGGGAATAACTGATTACCTCCTGCTAGGAGTTCACATTGCTACTGAATGGATGAAAATTCATGTTTTAAATGTTTCCTCAAGGATGGGTCAGTTGAAAACTTTTGCCCATTTTTAGAACAAAATTGGAATTGGCCTTTTATGGCAATTCAAAAGCAGGCAGATAGTATCTGCAATTATTTGCTTTTTTGCATTTATGGAATTGCTTCTTCCCCCAAAGCAGGTGGCCTGAAGCAATCTGTGCCAGCTGTTTCCAGAATAATCCATGTTTGTACATTGACTCCCCACACACACTCTCCAAGAAAAAAATCCAACGGGAACTAAACAGAAACAGGCAATGCAAAAAACAGGCCTCTGACGCATGCGCCTCGCCCACAGCAATCCAGACTTCTCTCCTCCCTTTTTGCTTAGTGAAATGGACAGGTTTTTGCTCCTGCTGGACTTTTGAATACTTTCTGAGGCATTTATACTGTTGTGCAATGGAAACTTTACAGCTTTGTGAAAACTGCCTCTTCCTGGTCACAGTGACATCCTGCTCCCCAAGCCCTCTTGGCATCTCTCCGGCTTCTCTGCCTCTGCCTCCTTCATGGCTGGTCTTCCCTTGCCCAGCCTGCCTGCCCTCGGGCTGTTCCCTGGGATGCCCACCTCCATGTCCTGATCCCCTCACTATGGGACATAGAACTCCATGGCACACAGAGCCTATGACTGCGGGAGATGGGATCCAAATGATGTATTTCAGTTAGAAAGCACCCTAAAACGGCGCCTTACTTTTTAAACAACGTATAATTTCATGTAATTACAAAGGCATTTACATGCCTAAAATAAGACCAGTTAAGGTAATTCCTCTAGATAATAACCTGTTCACAAGAAGGAAAAAAGACAGGCATATTGGACATCGCTGGTGGGAAAAGTACATTGATGTAACTTTCCTGAAAGCAATTGAACAATAATCATCAAAAGGTCTTTACATTTTTTCATACACTTTGATGCAACAATTCTATTTCCACATAATGACTAGAAATATGTGCTAATATTCATCTTAAACAATGCTCAATTAAAACACATTTAAAGCAGCTAAAAACTGAAAGCAATCTAAATAGTTCAATGACATTTTTTTAAATCTCCAAAATATATTCTTACATACATACACATAGAAAAACAAGAGGGGAAAAACTGGAGAGAAGTCATAGCCACTGTTGAAAGTGAGTATTTCTTGGTGTGATATACAAACGACTAACATTTTATACTTCAGGCTTTTCTGTGTTTTCAAAATGTACTCAAATAGCCCAGATACTTTTATAAAGAGGAAAAATCTTTTTTGAGGAAAACACATTCATAAATATAACACATTAACCATTCTTCTAGAATACTGACTTGCAACTCCCATAAGGAAGATCCACACACTGAGACTATTTGAAATAGAGTATTTTCCAGAAGGAGATGCATTTCATTCCATAGGCTTTAAATGCTGTTTGGAGCCAGTCCAGGGTCAGACATCTGAGTGGACATGTCTCACTTCTTACAAGTTTGTGTGGTCAGCACCTGGCTGACTCGGGAGCTGTCATGGGGTAGCCGAGCTCTCTCAGACACAGTGGGATACACAATGAAAAGACAGAAACGGCACCATTGGAACCAGCTGGCCTCAGGGAAGTGACTCAGCATCCTCAAACCTTGGAGGTTGGTTTTCTTTTTAATTTAAGATATAAAAATAACTTCACACAGTGTGGATGAAGATTACAGTTGATTCTTATTATTCATGGATTTCATATTTGTTGAGTTTTTCCACCTGCTAAAATTTATTTCTAGCCTCAAAATCAATACTCATAGACCTTCCAAGTCATTTGCTAATATGTTCAGAGAAGGGAATTTGAGGTGCTACCCCAACGTTCTCAGTGAAGGCTAAATGACTGACACCCTGTCTTTCTCATACTGTGCACAAGTGCCCCTCTCACAATCCGTTTGACACCACACTTTCACATTTTTTTTCACTTTTTGCTGGTGATGCTGCTGTTTAAAATGGCAGCCTGCTAGCACAGCATAGCAGTGCTGTGCGGTGTCCCACAGAGGAAGAAGGCTGCACTGTGCCTCACAGAGAAAATATAGGTGTCGGAGGATTGTTATCCAGGCATGAGTTACAGGGCTGTTGGCTGTGAGTTCAACATTAATGACTCAACAATATATATTAAAAGGGTCTCTTTAAACAGAGATACACATAAACAAGAATGCATATTGATTAGCTGACAAAAATGTGACCTGAAGCTCAAAGGAACCGAACCCTGTATTTCGCCTAGGAGCAGTGGTCCAGTGTTTGCTGATTCACTGTCTACGGCAATGTTATGGACCATGACTGCCTTGAAAAATGTGAATAGATCGCATGTACAACCCCTTTGTGCTTTGCAAATGTCACAGATGAGCTAGGTGTAACAAGCCCAGAATGAAGAAAGTAAGGTAATGTCTGGTGAATACACCCAATGTTGCCTTACAAACAAAATCAGGTGTCATAATACACCTATTTTTAATCCAACATTTGGTTACATTTTCTGAAAATACATAAGCCTGATGGCTCTAACTTCTTCGCCTGGGCTACATTTGTTTGCAATAGAAGTTAACCCTGTTTGTCACAGATCAGCTGCCCTTCAATAAGCAAACACCCTTCTAAAGCAGGACATCCAAAACAACTTCAAAACTATGGTTTGGGGTTTACAAGTAATTACTGATTCTCTTTAAGGAGAGCTCTGCATCCATTTAAACATATATATGTTTTTGTAAATATATATATACAGCATTGTGTGTGTACATGTAATATATATGTTTATAGCATTTCCAACCAAATCCAACTTTATCTTGTTTAGGTCCAGTGCTAAACATTACAGGAAGCTGGGAACTCTCTATACTATTTTGAAGCTCTTCTCTCAATCTAAAATTAAATTTTTAAAAAGAGAGAGGGAGAGGAGGAGACAATAAGGGAGGAAAGAGATGGCCCATCCTGCACTCCAAGTACAAATACTGAATAGAAGCCAGATTGTGGGGAGAGGGAGACACGTAGCCACTTGGGGTGGTTGGGAAAATGTCTTGCAGTCTATAGGGGCCTATCATTGTCTTTAAAAATTGACATCGCCCTGACCAGTGTGGCTTAGTTGGTCAGGTGTTGTTCTACAAAGCAAAACTTCATCAGTTCAATTTCCAGTCAAGGCACTTGCCTGGGTTATAGGTTCAGTCCCCAGTCGGGACACATAGAGGAGGCCACCAATCTGTGTTTTTCTCTTATATTGATGTTCCTCTCCCTCTCTTTCAACTTCCCTTCCTCCTCCCTAAAGAAAAAGTAAATAAAATCTTAAAAAGAAAGAACATTTAGAAACTGACATGAAGTTGATCTCTAACAGTACTCCATGGCTGAGCCAGTGGGGGGACTCTCCTCAGCGCCCTTAAATTTTTGTCTCTGAGAAGATTTCTCCAGGCACCCTGCGTACTGAGCACACTTTCTAGGGTGAAATGGTGCATACAGAAGAGAGACCTAGAGGGCTGGAGTTCTGCAAACACAAAGCCCATTTGGGAAACTACTTCACCTGAAAGGTTCACATAAGGGGCTATGAGTGGCCTGACAGTGTTTTCTCCTGCATGAACTCTGTGTCTGAGGGACAAGTACCTATCTTCAATTGTCCTGCTAGCAAAACATAGGCCCAAAGAAGCTTCAAGTTCCTTTGAAAGTCTGCTGCTGTTTAAGATTCTGTCTTTGTGTAACCACTAGAAATTGCAATGGGCATGATCCAAACAGAGGGCTGGGAGCTACTTATTCCCTTCCTAAAAATACATCAAAGCTGAGATCTATCCATCTAAAATATTAAGAAATGTATTTTATTCTTCATTAGTTTCTTGAACCAGTCCTTCCTCGACAGTTGCTGGTGAGTGAGTGGCACTGAGGCCTGACTACAGAGAGCTGACTGTCCTTTGCAGCTTGAGGACTTTGGAAAAGTCCGTGTGATCACAATCCATACCTATCCAAGAAATATGAGGCCTCGGAGCCAAATACCAAGATCAGTCTATTAAATGCCAAAAGTACTGGCCTCAGCACGTCACTGAGTCATCCTTTCTAATCCCAGAAAACCCCAAAGGCCCTAAATCCTGAGTTCTGCTTGGAAGAAATGCTCGAATCCTGGGACAGGGGCCCAGCTGACCCAGGTGTGGTGGCAATGAGATGGTACAGAGCACCAATATAATAGCAGTAGTAATAGCAATGATAAAAAGAAATGCTAACATTTATTGAGCATTTACTATGTTCCAGGAACTGTGTTCAGCACTAGCAGTGTATTTTGTAATCCTCTTTTGTAATCCTCTCCACAACCTACATGTGATTCTTATCCACCATTTGCGTGATAAAACAGCTAGGGCTTTGTGAGGTTAGGTAACGTGCCAGAGCATTCAGGGCTAGTGAACGTAGGAAAGGAACCAAATTTCCCTGACTCCGGAGCCTCCCAGTTCAACCACGACACTTTTGTGTTCCCGGAACATCTCCCCAGTTTCTGTACTGACATGGCTTCTATGAGGTTACTTTCTGGCAGAGTAAAGAGTCAAGAGCTCAGAAACCACTTGGGTCCTCTTCCACTCTCTCCCCCCTCCCCAAATATACAGCTTGCTTAGTTCCCTAATGCCAAACACATGCTCTACACGGAAAGACAGCCACGTGAACACACGGCAAGAAGGCTGCCTTTTGCAAACCACGGAAAGTGGCCTCCGCATAAAACCGAATCTGCTGACACCTTGATCTCAGACTTTGGCCTGTGTATCTGTATGGAGACATAAATCTCTGTAGCTTAAACTGCCCAGTGTCTGGTATTTTGTTACGGCAGCCCTAACAGACTAATATACCTCCCTTTCCCGAGGCGTTTGACCCCGACCCTCCATCTTGACTGTGGGTCAAACTTAGTGATTTGCCTCCAAAGACTAGAGTAATGGACGTGAGAAATAATGACTTCACAGTGGAGAAACCTGGCAAGTACCACTGGAACAAAGTGACTGAGACTAATGTCACTAGCGCTAAGTCATGCTAGTGCCACCTGATGGGGTGGATGAGAAAGGCATTTCTCTTCGGAGGTATTTGTCCCAAACACCCTTCACCCCCAAGAAGAACCGTGAAAAAAATCAGACAAACCTCAAGTGAGAGATATTCCCCAAAATATGTGACCAGTACTCCTCAAAACTGTCAAGGTTATGAAAAACTGTCACATAAGCCAAAGACTAAGGAAACATGATGATTAAATGCAATGTGGTAACTTGGACTAGATGCTAGAACGGGAAAAGAACATTAGTGGAAAAACTAGTGAACCTAACTAAAGTCTGAACTTGACTTAACAGTGATATCCTAACATGGGTTTCTTGGTTATGACAAACATCCACAGTAATGCAAAATGGGACCCGGGGTGTGCTGGAACCTTCTGTATCATCTCTGCCACTTTTCTGTAAACCTAAAGTTATTTCAAAATAAACATTTGTTTTCTTTCAGATGGGCAAGGCAAATGAATAGGCCAATCATTAAAAAAAGTGTATGTGGTCAAAAATCTATGGGAATGATATGCAAAGAAATATAAATGATAGCAGTGAATCGTTTTTCACCCCTCAGAGTGACTGGTTGTCAAAAGTGATAATACCCGATGTTTTTTAAAAGGTATGGGAGAATCAGTAATTTGCCAATGGTATCTAATGTCTTTTCTAAGACATTACCTCAATTCATTTCCTAAAGAAATCAGCAAGTCCTTAATGTAATAACTAATAATTATCGAAAACTTCTAATGTTCCAGGCACTGTGAAAAACAGTACATATGCAGTGGATCATTTGATTTTGATGATAATTCTATGAGGTAGATACAATTGTTACCATCTACATTTTAAGGATGAAAAACCTAAATTGTGATACTTAAAATACAACAGCTGGCAGGTTTATTATAGTAACAACCTCCACCAGCGAATCACACCTCCCCGTATCTACACCCTAGCGTAGTCCTCTCCTGCAGTGACTCTGGGTTTAACCCCATCTGCATGGCCCATGGACACAGACAACAGTGTGGTGACAGCCAAAGGGGAGGCACCGGGGCTGGGTGGAAGTGGGCAAAGGGGAGAAATGGGGACATCTGTAATAGTGTCAATAATAAAAATAAAGAAAAAATGTTAATGTAATTGCAAAAAAATAACCCCTAAGACTCAAGGTCAGTCAACAGTCAGCGCCGAGCACCAGACAGGGGAGAGACGCGACAGCTTGCTTAAGGTGCTTGACATGACACCCACTGTGGTGTCAGAAAAGCTTAGCAGTTCAAGACTGGTTTTAGAACCTAATAAATATGTGGCCATGGATTGGGCACTAAAAGACCTTGATGAACAGGTACCAGCAGTTATCTGACTTTTCTACCACACTGGTTACCAATGACTACAAGGATAAGGGTTTAATTTAAAACCAAGTAAATATTGCATTTACCACCTCCAGTCTCTATTATATGCTATATTTTTTTTATTGTTGTTCGAGTACAGTTGCCTGCATTCCCCCCCACCTCTCCCCGCCACCCCAGCCATGCCCCACCTCCCTCCTCTGATTCCACCCCCGCTTGGTTTTGTCCATGTGTCCTTTAGAGTTGTCCCTGAAGACCCCTCATCCTTACATCACCCAAAATAATAATGGAGCAGTGATTGGTATGTGGTAGTCATAAACACATATGGCATTTAACATTCACCCTGTCTAATGCTGTTAGTAAGATGCAGTTTATTTGAAAACGAACAGAAAACCAATGCAGGTGTCGATTTGTACACTGTAGAGCTGTTTTATCAGTGACGTAAAGTTTCGCATGGCACAACTAGACACTTAGTCAGGAGCAATGTCTTTTCACTGTAAGAAATCTCCCACTCTAAGAGAGCAAGAAAAAAAGCAGAGGTTTGTGAGCAGGTGTAGCACCTTGAAAAATCAAAATCACGTATAGAGAGTTTCTAGTACTTCCCCTAAAAGGTCATGCAGTAACCAGGTTTGGAGACCCTGACCCCTGGAACTGAGGCTGGAGGTGCACAGGGAGAGTACCCAGAAGAAGCCCCACAAGGGACTTGGATGAACTCCTCACTGCTCTCCCCGATCTGTGAACTAAGACTGTATGTTTTGTATCAGTGATTCTCAAACCTCAGTGAGCACACACACTGACACCGTGTTACCACAGAGTCTGGTTCCGTAGGTCTAGGGTGGGGCCCAAGAGTCACACGTACAGGAAGCTCGTGGATGATGCTCAGACTGCTGGGCCAAGGATTTCAGTCACAAGTAGTAAGGGTTTTCATTACGTTTTTCATTATTCAGTTGATTTGTGAAAAGACATTTGCTTTTACTTGTCATAATGGCTAATTTTGTGTCAGTTCGACTGGACTAAAGAATGTCCAGATAGCTCATAAAACATTATTTCTGAGTGTCTGTGGAGACTTTTCTAGCAGAGATTTTCATCTGACTCAACAGGGTAAAGAAGACCACCCTCATCACTACAGGTGGGCATCACCTGATTTATCAGAGGCCTGAATAGAACAAAAGAGATGGGAAAGGGGCAAACTTGCACTCTCCGCTTAACCTGGGACATCCATCTGCCCTGGGCATCTGCCCTGAGAGCCAGGGCATCCATCCAGCATCAGTTGCCCTGGCTCTCAGGTTTTCAGACTCAGGTGGGCCTACACCATCAGTCCCCCGATCTGCGGGCCTTTGCACCTGCGGTGAATTACCCCAGCACCTTCTCAGCCAGCAGACAGCAGGCCAAGAGACTAGTCAGCCTCTGTAACCACGTGAGACAATTTCTGTAATAATGTCCTTTGGAGTTTTTGCTGTGCATTATGATAACTTATAGTATCACAAGGCTTTTTAAATTTAAATGACTTTAAATTATATAAAAATTTAATTTTAATTCCTCAGCTACATTAAAGGCTCAATAGCCTCAAGAGGCATATTAGACAGCCAAGGAGGACAGCATATGATAATTTCCATTATCATAGAAAGTTTCACTGATCAGTGCCAAACTGAAGGTTGTTCCGTTACCAAATGAAAATGAAAAGAATATAAGGTTTACTCTAAAACAAATCAAAATGTAAAATCTTGACCTGTCACCTGTAAAATTCCAGCCATTTTTGCTCAGAAAAACAACAAACATAGGTCAAGACAACATGATACCACCAAGAAAGGAAGCTTACATACCTTCTTCTCAGAGAAGTGCTGCGCAAGCCCAGCCTCAAGTGCGAGGTGGCAGGCGTGGGCTGAGAGGCAGAGACGGGGAGCACTGAACGGCTGAGGCTAAATCGAACAAGCCCTGCGCTCTTTGCGCTTCACTCCACGGCCATGGTCATCACCCTGTACTCCTATCAGTCGATCTCCTGGCCTGATGGGGAAACTAATACCAGTGAGAAAAAGGTTTAGCTGATGATGTGGAGTGCACTTTTATATCCCATCTGGAATACTCAACTCTGACTATTCAATACAAGTAACAGCAAGCAAAAAAAAAGAGTATTTATTAGTGAGGAAGTTAGGGTCTCCAGAGAAAACTGAACTAGTAGGATAGATAGATAGACATAATTTCAGTGATATATATGTAAGATGAAGGGGGACCCCCAAAAAACAGAATTTATTAAAAATTGCATACTTATTCTTACATGTTTAAACTTTAGTCACCTTCAAAGTACTTTCCGTTTGATGCAATAGACTTATCAAGATATTTTTTCCACTGCTCAAAACAGTTTTTAACTTTGAACTTGTCGATTTTCATGCTTTTGGTGTTTCTGCTGTTTTTTGTTTCACCTCTTCCACATCAGCAAAATATTTTCCTTTGAAGACTTTTTTTATCCAGGGAAACAATACCAAATAAAAGTCACTCAAAGTGAGATCCAGTGATTAGGAAGGGTGGGACACAGGGTTCATGTTGTGTTTCGTCAAAAACTGTTGAATACTCAGCGTGGTGTGGGCAGGTTGCTTGTAAATTGCCCATCATGAAATGGGCAAACACATTGAAAGTCTTCAAAAAAATTCAGGGAAAGCCAAACACAGCCTCTCACAACAACGCCAGCTGGTACACTGATACAGATGGGTTCCCAGAACTCTCACCTGCGTTACAAGGGGCCCACCCTCCAGAAGATCATTTTAGTTTTTTGGTGCCCACCCCCATAGACAGAGAGGTGGCGGGGGAGAGATTTTAAGGAACTGGCCTCTGTGATTGTGAGGGCTGGAAGGTATGAACATGCATGCCAGCGGAAAACTCGGGGGAGAACTGGCATTGCAGTTTTGAGGCTGATGACAATCTGAAGGCAAAATTCCTTCTTTCTGGGAAGACCTCAGGCTTTTCTCTTAAGGCCTTCAAGTGATTGGATGAGGTCCACTTACATTATGCAGCATAATCTGCTTTAGTCAAAGTCTACTGACTTAAATGTTAATCTCATTGTAAAAAATACCTTCACAGAAATATGTAGCCTGGTGTTTGACCAGACAAGTAGGTAGCATAGCCCGGCCAAGCTGACACAGAAAATTAACCATTCCCAGAGGAAAAAGGTTGTGAAATCTTTAGCTCCAGATCCCTAGCATGTGGGGCCTCTCGACCAGCCCCCTTTCTTGTTCCTCAAACCCCCAGCGACACCAGTGGAGACTGCAATGGCAGTGATGCTGTCATTACAGCATGTAATGAAGGCGGACTTAACTGTGGTGGCCGCCCATCACCTGACTCACATTGGTTTGTTGACAGGGAGTTTCCATGAGTTTTCACACGGGGACACCTGATGCCCACACCGAGATTCCTCTAGGCCAAGGGCACAGTGAGCATCAGTGAGCATCAGCCTTTCTCTTTGCTTCTGACTCCCCCCTGCCAAAGCACACCCAACTCTGAAAATTGGAATTACATTTTGCTGATTATACGACCAATTGGGAAATCTGAAAAATACAGGAAATGTTTGTCAACTACTCTGGGCATCTCAAAACATCAGTCCTGCTGGAGGGAGAAGGGCTTTTACTGAAAGAGCCCTTCCTGGCCTCTAAGCCCACCCTGATTTTCCCCTGGGCTGGGTATATGGAAAAGAATTTGCTTCCTAGAAAAAAATAATTCTTTCACACCATGTTCTTTGTGTTCTATCAGAGATAAGATTACACTTCCACTAACATGCTCCTTTTTCCTAATTTTATATTCACAATTGATGAATATATAGCCCGCAATGGTATTATCTCAGTGACAAGAGGGACTTAAGCTCTATGTCTATAGAAATCCTTCCTCTTTATAATAATATTAAATATTCAGGCAGCACTTTTCTGGACTGGTTTCCTTTACCACATTTAAAAATGTAATCATAAACTTTGTGAATCACAGGCACTAATATCCAACTGCAACTTTTTGTATTTGCTTTGGCATGGTCCCTGGGAAACCCTTTCTAAGTGTTCGGTCAGAGAAGGCATCCCACTGGCGATGTTACAAGCCATATTCTCGGCATCTGTTTATTTCACAAGACATCACTAAACTCCATGATTACCGGTTACTCTCAACTGTTGATGAGAAAAGAGTATCAAAAGTACAGTTGCTTAAACCCATGAAAGCATTGGTTTATTTCCACTCTTGATGCAGACTTGGGAAGATTCCATGAACCAAATCCTATCATAATAGGGTGTCAGAGGAAGTACGAGAATTATATAAAATGAAGGTGACTCAGTTTCCAATAGTCAATGTCAATTCAGGAAATGAAACCAGTAAATTCATTTACATGGGGTGAAAAAACAGATTGGGAATATGCCCCTCTACAACTTGGCCTGCTATCCACCCTTCCACATTCTAGACTCATCTCCTGCTACGTTCACCTACTCTGTCTCACATCTCCCCCTTCTCAGATTCATCCCTCGGATTAACCCAGCCCATTCCCAGTTTTGGACCCACCAAAGTCCTATCTGCTAGGTACTCACTACTCAAATCCCATAAGCCTCCTCAGAGCGAATCACTTAGAATTAATCTCTTCTCCTCTGTCCTTCAAATATATTGTCTTTACCAGATTAGAGCCTTTATCACATTTCAGTTTGGGGTTACTTATGTATCTTTCTCGCAATTTGTGAGCTCTGACTCAAAAATTTACTGTATGTCATTTTCTTTCTCTCCCAGCACCTAACACACCATCTGCCCAAATGTTTAAAATGGAGTGGGATGGAAAGGAATGGAAGCAGCTGCCAAGAAGGGCAGGTTCACAGGCTCAAGTTAACCTGTGAATACAGCTTTTAGGAAGGCCCAGTGATTCTATAACATAGCAGGAGGTCTTTAGGACACAGAAGCCCAGATACAGGAGAAAATGTCCTTAAAGAAAGGACATTTCTCTACACGGAGAAGTAGAGGAGGATGCAGGGAATGGGGGGGCGGGGGGCAGGTAAAGAGACACTTCAGCGAGGACCAGGCTGTACTCACTATCCTAGAATTGCCTCTCATTTCCTGTACTTGCAAATAGATTCTCCCAAGATCCAATTAAATGGATCTTCCCCAGCCAAGTGCAGCGGTAAACTATGACTATTTCTGAGCACATGCTAAAGCAAATAATAAGTTGTGTTTAAGGCTCTTCCATACACATTACCACATTCTGCTTTTATGCACCCTGTAAGGTAACATGGTAGGGGTTTTTTTTTTCCCTTTCTATTTTGCAGATGAAGAGAGAGAATGTCAGACGTTAAGTAATTTCACTAAGGTCACATAGGCAGTTTATGGAAGAGCAGGAACTGTACCTCAGGCCTTTTTGATTCCTGTTTCAGGAGTGGAGGCGCGGACTACACTCCCACTTTAGTAGCGGTAAGGATTCCAAGCCTCGACCACCACTCACTACTTCTCCTGCAAACACTGTGGAGTTGGGAAGGGCAGCGAGAAGCCAGGGTGTGGCAGCAGGGAACGCTCAGGCGACGCAAGGAGTGGGGCAGGTGCGGAGACTGAGCCCCAAGTGTTGCCTTTATCACGTCAGGAAATTGGGACTTCTGCTGAGCCTTTTCCTCTAGAAGCAAAGTGCAAGTACCTCCTTGACTAAGGTCCTGGATGTTCAACCACAGGCGGCGGCCACTTTTCATGGGCAAGACTTGCTGACAAGTTCGCCTAATTCAGTATTGTGACATTTTATGGGAATTATCCAAATACTATTGCCACAGAGCCATGATAGGTTGGGTAAGAAAGATGGTCCAAAATGCAAGGCAAGGCTGGTCATAAAATCTTTTTTTGACTCTCTGGCATTTGGTACAAAAAGGGAAGGAGACACATATATTAAGCCAACCTGTAACACATGTGAATTATACATCTGATAACAAGAGGGAAAATGCATGCTTTTCATACGTAAGATTTTGTAGTGCTGAGCAGGTCCTCAGAGTGAGTGGATGTTGGAAAGTAGAAGACCGGAGATAAACCAGAAGAATCCCACAGATTCCTAAGGTCGAGAAGGAAAAGAGAAAAGCAAACCAAAATGATGGAAAGAGATGACTAAAAACTGAGACAGAAGAAGATTAAGGCTCTGCAACTATGAATATCTGCTCATCATAAAAAGATTTTGACTTTTTAACCTAGGTTTCAAGAACAACATTTCATAAATTATCCCATTTAAACATTATCCCATTTTGCTTTGGTAGGTTTAAAGTATACAAAAAGAGCTTAGCTTTTTAAATCAAAAATATTAAAATATTTAGTTTATGGAGGTGGTGGGACTGTGAACAATTTTTAAGTTTACGTAATTTTAATATTGTTTGGAATATGTTTATGTGAATATGTACAAGATCTGCCAGGAAAAGTCCAGCCATTGTTAATACAACAAGAACAGTTTGCACAACATCAATGTAACTTGGCAGCTAAATAGAATGGACTGGAGTTCGCATGCATGAACAATGGTGACTTCACTGTACTAATCAGTGCAGGTGGAAGACGCTGTTGAGTGAGTGAGCATGTGTACTGTGTGGCTGTCACATTCAAAATGACTGAGACAGCAGAGCAAGGAATCTGCATCAGATTTTGCATTAAGCCTGCACATTCCTCCCCAGAAACTATTCAGATGATTCAGAAGGCCACAGCTGTAGGCAAGATGAAGATGGTGATGGCAGCTGTATCGCAACAACATGCCTGCTCATGCATCACATCTCGTGCAGAGTACTTTGGTGAAGCATCGAATCACCACGATGACTCAGTCCCCCCGCAGCCCAGATTTAGCACCCTGTGACTTCTGGCTTTTCCCAAAACTAACACTACCATTTAGAGGGAAAAGATTTCAGACTGTTGATAAGATTTAGGAAAATATGTTGGAGGCAGCTGATGGCGACTGGGACAACTGTGTGAGGTCCCAAGGTGCCTACTTTGAAGGGGACTGAGGTATTATTGTCCTGTGTACCATGTTTCTTGTATCTTCTTCAATAAATGTCTCTATTTTTCATAGTATGTGGCTGGTTACTTTCTGGAAAGACCTTGTAAGTCTATGTGTGTGCAATGTCTATGTGTGTGGACATGTGTAATATATGTGTATGTGTGTAATATATACACTTACATATTTAGAAAATAAAACTATATATATACATATATAGTACATGTCTATGTATATGTATATATGTATGTATACATGTACTTTTCTTTAAGAACACTGGCAAAGACCAAGAGATCTTAAGCAGGTTGTGAACTTTGGGTTCACTAGCCCACATAGAATAATATTTTAGCTAAAAACCAAATTGTTAAGAAGAATAAACAGCTAGGTTGCTGTTGGTCCAAAACAACAGATATAGGAAAATGCACCAACCCCCACAGGTGACAGCCACAAGGAATAGAAGCAGGAGAGAGATTGGCCTTTCGATTTGGAAGAGGGGCCTGTGGAGAGCTGTGGGCCATAGCTAATTAAAAGAGCCAAACAGAAAACGTTGAACTACCTCCTTTCAGATAGAACCAAACTACTTCCTTTGATTAAGAGGAAGAAATTAAAGACTTTGTTACAGGGTTCTGTACAGAATGTATGTCTTGATGAATGTGTTAATACCAAATTAAATCAGATTCGTAATTACTGTTAGACAAGGAGAATCTAGAGGCAACTTTTTGACCCTGGAAAAAAACAAAACAAAATCAATTGTATTTTATTCCAAGAAGTAAATCCATTGTTATTTATTTATTACTACTTCTTGCCTATTTAAAAGAGCGTGGAGGGTTGGAAATTTGATATAGCTTTTGGTTAAAGTCAGGCATAAATGCTGTTGAAGTAGAAATTAAAACCAGAAAAGAAGAAACAAATATCCTAAGCACAAAGGATAATTCAGTTACTGTGATTGAGGTCTAGGCTTGGCCCTGAGCTTCTTGGCAGTCAAGACCAAAAGGAAAACACAGTGGGTTACACAATGCCAATGAAAGAGAGCACGCAAATGCTTCAAGGGAGAGAACCTTTCTTCCACTAATAAATTTTCCAGAAATCATTCATCAGTAGGTTAAACAATAATGGATAACAGTTGAGGTCTTGTGGAAGGAGCTTGCGTTTGTATTTCTTGAAAAAGTGCTCTTTTTTATCTTGGCATAAATGTATTATTTGCTCTTACTTATGAAAGGTTAATTTGTATGCTAGTGATGTTAAAATCGTATTGTTGAAGAAAAGTGTAAAAGACCATGGACAACACATTAGGGTCTTACTCTCAGGTATTCATGTGCAAACTTTACCGTTTTAATCGAAGCCAGATGCCAGGCCACAGTGATTTTCATCTCAAATCTACTATAGGATATAATGAACTACTTCTGTCTTCATGAATAAGTGAGCATTCTCCAAAGAGTTTTAATGTCTGTGGGAATTTAAGATAGCTTGGACATTTATACGAGGATATTTTATTACAGTTCACAGTGTTTTGGCGTGCAGCAAGTTTATTTCCATTTTAATGTCAGAGGAGGGGGATGGGTGGGTCCTCCTTCCTTAGGATTGTGCAGAGAAGCCTCTCTGCAGAAGTGTTAACACGGGTACATGGGAAAAGGTCTCGGGAAGGATTGATAAGTAGAGATAAAGGCTTATCCCAAGAGACAAAAAGGGGCGGAGGAATACAGTTACCAAAGGAAAGTGGGCTAACAGACACTTATGAAGAATACGAGAAAGACGTACAAGAGGATTTTCAAGGAAAAGGTGAATTTTAAAAAGAAATGATCAAAAATTGCTAGAAAGCCTATTTTAAAGCTAGAGCTGAAGAACAAATGGGAAAAACTCACAGAGGCTACAGAAATTCTATAGATCAAAGGGGTCACGTAGAGTCTAAGATGTGCAGTTCTAGAATGTGTAATATACGAAGTTTATGCCATGTAGGAGCAGGAATGATTGTATCCACATGAGGATTTAAAACCTGTGGCTGTTGCTGTCATAGCCAAACAAAGTGCTAAGAATGGAATTAGATATTATAGGAGATTTGGTAGAGAAACAAGGGGGGAAAGAGAGATGATGAAAAGTAGCAGTATCGATAGGAAAAGCAGGGATTTGGAGTTGGACCTACTTGGATGTGAATCTTTTTTCACCACTCACTGGTTCTGTGATATGGGACTAATTACAGAAGTTCTCTAAGTCTCACTTTTTTCATTCATAAAGTAAGCATAACAGTAAAATTATGAGGAGAGGTAAATAAAATAATACTGAAATCACCTAGCCCAGTGCCTTCCACAAAGATTATTGATGCATTTATAGGGATGGCATGGGGGAAATAGAGAGTAAAAGAGGGGAAAAAGAAAGGAAGGACAAAAGGAAGGGAGGAGGGAGAGGGAGAGAGGAGGGAGGGAGGGCTTTACTTAGGGAGCCTGCAAGGATATTCAGACAGTCGAACAGAATGGTGGAGAAAGCCTATGCTGCTTTTCCTATTGGATGTCTTAGAGCAGAAACGCCCCTTAGAGATTATTGAATTCAACTACAATTCTACGGAGAGTTAAACTGATGCCCGAAATGGTACTATTCAAGGTCACATTGAAAGTTGGCAATAGGTAAAAAATCTACTATGGTTAGTTCAGAAAAGAAAATTGGGCAAGGTTGGATGATTTCCTTAGGGCCGTCAGTGGCGGGGGCGGGGGGTGGGGGAGTGGTCAGCACCAGCCTTGGCTGGCTTAAATTACAAAAACTCAGTACCTGAATTTTTTACTTGATTTTGGCCTAGTCACTTGAAGACTCTCTTCTAAATTTAATGAATAGTGCTTCATATTCTATTTAAATATAGTAACCTAAAGAATCTGTTGAACATTTTATTCATTATAAGACTGCTAAGACTGAGCATGTACCTCTTTGGAGGGAATAGTTGCTACCTCTCTGTTACTTTAACCACCGTCTTTGAAGACACTTTAGTCCCGACATGTCAATTAATAACAGAATCATTGGTTCTTGGCAGCCAGTGCTTCCTGACACCTTTCCCCTATTCTAGCCAAATCCTAGCAACCACAATCACAGAGATACTTTTTGACTCCCTATAACCTCATTGTTGTTTTCACAGTGTAGCCGGAAAGAGTATTTCTCAAAGAAGAAAAAAAGATTTCTTTTTTTCTGAGGAAAAGAAATGTTTCAGCCAGTGAGGCCCATTGTTGAATGTTTATAGAGAGTGTAATAATATGTCTCAGTTCTTTCTTTGTATTAAAGTCCAAATCACAAAAAAATACTTGGAATGGGATTTTGTTTATGCTTGTGTTTTTACATCAGTAGATCACAAGATCTACTCAGGCTGACTTCATCTGGGGACATGACAGAGGTGCTTCGTTCTACTACCTAATCGGATTCCTGCCTTTAACGTAGAAACCCAAAGGAGGCTCAAGGGAAGTAAGGTTTCATCTGAGTCCTCAAGAATGGAAAGAAGTTCACTAAACACAGTGGTGGGAAAAGGTATGGGCAAAAGCAAAGAGGTGAGAAAAATCACAGTTCACCTAGAGTGGAGGAAATGATTGCAAAGATTGGCTATTGGGAACAACAAAACCACTGAGATTTTAAAAGTAAGAAATGGACGAGTCCAGATGACATTTTAGGAAGATGAATTGGACAATAATGTGTAAGGTGGAATCAGAAAGCTAGAGGGCCAGTTCGCCGACCCTCGCGATAAGTCGGGTAAGTTGCATGAAGACCGGAACAAGCAGTAACGGGAAGAGCTGAAAGAGAAACGTTACATAAATGGCAGCTGAAGAAGCCTGGGGAGTCAGAGAAAATGAAGAATCAAAGGTGGCACCGAACTAAACCTGGACAAGTAAGAGTAAGATATCACTACAGACAGAAATTGGAGAGCTGATTTTACAAAGACAACGATGAATTAATTGATAATTTTCCCAAAGTCACTGGTTCTCCTACACAAATGCTTCTTTACTGCATTACTTCAGTCTCCAACAGTCCAGGTTTGTATTTCCCAAGGTTTAGTCCTTGACTTTCTCTTTTTCTTTCCTATTCTTTACCCCACAAACAGTACACTTATTCCCATAGCCTCAACATTGATGTGCATGTTCGTATTCCTCAATTCCTACCTACATGTAGCCTTAGCTTAGTCCTGAGTTCAAGCTCCACTCCAGCATGCTAAGGCTACCACTTGGACACACATCCACCATCTCAAGCTAACGTGTTCCGAAGTAAGTGAAGTAATGGCACACAACCAAGCTGAAAAAGCAAGCCTCCACTTTCAACCTATATGGTCAATAGATCTCCATCTTTCTTTTACTTTGGAATCAACTAGGAAGCATTTGAAATTCATGCATAGCTGGTCCATAGCCCAGAAGCTAGGTTAGGAGAGGGCATATATGTATGCTTGAAAACCTTCACAGGTCTTCCTATCGTGAAATGAGGATTGAAAATTACTAACCAATTATAAGATTGATCAGTGGACCGATAGCCCAAGGTGTGGAACAAGGATGGGACAATCAGGAGCTGGAGTTAGGTTATAGGACAAAGCTCAGTGTCTTGAATGAGACAACCCCAGAAAACATGTAGAAGGGTTTGGATAACAAAGATTAGAAATGGGTTTCAAGTCAAAAGCAGGGGTGCTGGACAGCAAAGTAGTGAGAAGCAGAGGGAGCATTATGGTTCGGACAGGGATTCCTATGAACGCGATCCCCAGACCGGCAGCTTTGGCATCACCTGGAAACTTAGGAATACCAAGCTCCTCAACCACACCTGACCGACTGAATCAAAAATTCTGGTGGTGGTCAAGCAACGTGTGTTTTACCAAGTCCTCCAGGTGACGGTGATGGACAAGAAAGCTTGAGAACCTCTGTTCAGGGAGCTCAGAGAGCAGACAGGAGGAAAGGACCTAAGTAAAGAACGGGGTACCTGGAGGCCTTAAAGTGTTTCCAGATTTCATGGAAATCTTATTCATTAACCATTCCCTGTACTACACAGGAAGTTGTATCTAATACTAAGGTATAGACAGCACTCTCTGACAGCAATGAAACAAAATTAGAAATCAAAACAAAAGTCTGTAAAACAATACAACTAAAATCATACTTCTAAATAAGTCATTGAAGAAATAAAAATTGTACTAGGAATTATAAAATACTTAGAACTGAATGTTGACAAATATACTACATATAAACTTGCACAATTCCAATAAAGAGATATTTAAAAGAGAAATTACACATGTATATGAAATATGTATATTAGAAAAACTTGGTATTAAAAATTGATGAGTTAAGATTCTAAACACAAAGAAAATATATCATTTTCTAAATTTACCAAATATAACTCAAGAAAAAGAATCTGAAGTTGAATAGGATTACAACCCTAATATAAAGGGTTCTCAAATTGAGAACCTCAGACCAGAAACAACACATCTTGGGAACTGCACATTCTCAGGCCCCACTCCTACCTACTGGGTCAGAGTATCTGGGGGTGGGGCTCCGCGATCTGGGTTCCAGCAAATCCTGTCGGTGATTTGGTGCAGCTAAAACAATAAAGCGCACCCTATAGTGGCAGCTACAGAAACAATATCAGTTATTTTTGTCTCTGGTTAACCCCAGAGATCTTGCTTGTAATCATTATGAAGGTCTGAATGGGTTTCCATAGGCGACGTGAGTGACAGTCGCATTACACGGACTGTGTTAAGATGGTAAAAAAGTCTGGGATGCCCTGTGCCCTTCAGGATGGTGGCCGAGCTCAGATCTCTGGCTGGTCCGGCCTCCAGCTTTGAATCCAGGGGATCTTAGTTGTCTGAACGGTGCCTTAAAACACCGCCATGTTTGCCTTAATGACATTTCAAACAAGCTGTGGTCAGAACACCTAGAAGGACAAAGATCTGGGGTTTTTATGTTTATTTTTATTTTTGTGACTGCTTCCTAATAACTGCTGTGCATGTGTCAGAATTTCCTCTGAAACTTGGTTATATCGTAACTGGGTAGTGAGATGGCAGAGGAAAGGAAAATCCCTACTTGTTTCTCTTCATGGATACCATTACCAACCAAAAAGAACCTAATTGTCGTATATGACCAATTAGTCTGGGCTAGTTCCCATTTAGTGGACATAAGAGAGAATTAAAAAAGAGAAATGGAGCCCTAGCTGCTATAGCTCAGTGGATTGATCATAGGCTGCAAATTAAAGGGTTGCTGGTTTGATTCCCAGTCAGGGCACATGCCTGGTTGCAGGCCAGGTCCCCAGTGGGACCCATGTGAGAGGCAACCACGCATCAATGTTCCTCGCCCTCTCTTCTCCCTCCTTCCCCCTCTCTCTAAAAATAAATAAATAAATTTTTTAAAAAGAATATAGGATTTAAAAAAGAGAGAGAAATTGAAAACAATGAGTGCAATGAGACAATTATTTTAAGAAATCTTATAAATGGGAGCAGAGATTAAGGGCCATGAGTGGTCTGGAAGTGTGGGGGGCAGGGGTGACGTGAAGGCCAGAAAGTGAGTAGTCAATAAAGTAACCCTCCCTATCTTTTCTTTTCTAATCTTACCCAACACATTGAGAGCATCACAAAGAAAAATATTGAGTGATGCTCAAAAAACACATGAAGATGGTTTCAGTAGTTCACACTCTTAATCCATCATAGTCCACATTTGAACGTGCACATGTGCAATCTATTTATCATCCCAAAGAGTTTCGCAAATTAGGAAGTATATTTAGACCAATAAAGTCAGTTTTTAAATGTTTAAAGTTTAAAGCAGGAAAGTCTTGGGCTTTCCATCCGGTATTTATTATTCCCTTCTAGCTCTATGGGATGCCACTGCCCCTCAACCACCACGGACTTCTGGCACTGTTCGTTCTTTGGAGGACTTTGTTTGCAGGACTTCAGGTCACACGAAGATTGGATAGGAGAGAGGGACTATTCATTAATGAATGCTTCTCTTTTTTCAAATTGCAATCCTAATCCATTAGAACGTTTAATTTTCTTCTGTAATAAATATGCCCCAAGGTTATTCTCCCTGGTGAATTAGCTGGGCACAAATTAATCCTGAGTTTCCATGTCCTGACTTCACGATTTTTTTCTTTTACAATCCACTGCCTGGCAGAATTCTCCTACTGAAGACTGACTCACACAGACTACCGGATTGGACATTCCAATTAAAAGACTGAGTCTCCTCAGCTGACACCAGTTATTGAACAGAACTAATCCAAGAAAGGTGAGTCCTAAATATCTATTCTAGTAAAAAGGCTTAGTCAGCCAAATTAAATTGAGTATACTTAGACCAGGCACATTCTAAACATTTCTAACCCACTATCCAGATGTTTCCATAAAAACATCTCTAAATTGGTTCCTTTCAGAAAGCATAATTTTGAAACTGATGAAAATGAACCTCTGTTTTCATCAGATCTAATGAATTAGTCTACCTTATTAAACAAAGAACTTGTTATTCTGCATCTGTTTTTTCTCATACAAAAAGGTCTCGTTTTAATAATAAAAATAAATACTTGAATCTAAGTAGTCTTTTCTCCAAGGAAGTCACAATTTCTATTCATTTTTAAATCTAATTGTTTGAAGACAGTCATTGGTAAAGTATGAGAATCCTTAATATGAACCTACATTTGACTAACTTTGGTTTTTTTAAAGGACCTTCACACTCATTCTCTCAGCACCTGTGAGACGGACAGGCAGGAGTCACCGCCACATTGCAGATGGCACAGCTAAGGTTCAGAAACGTGAGGCACTTGCTTAAGCTCCCACAGCTAGTAGGTGCTCTATGTAAACCCAGTCATATGACCCCAAACTCCAAGCCCAACAGTCTTCCATCACTTTCTTCCCACTTGAGTAAGTAAGCAGAAAATAGTGGCTCCACCGTACCGTCCCTGTTGCCTAGGGGTTACATATCGATCTTTTCTCTGTGGATTTAGTGATTAAATTCCAAATTGGTCCTACTGAATGAATTGACACAAACACCTTAGAGTTTTTATTTAAAAAACAACACTTGTCAACCCTCAAAAAAGTTCACAGTTCAAACATAATAAAGTTTAGAAGTAACAGACACGGAGGGGGTGGAAATAGGAGTGAGGTGGGGAGGGCTAGGGGGTTGGGCTGGGATGGAGGTAAAAGGCAGAAAACTTTACTTGAACACTTAAATTTCGAAAAATTAAAATTAAAAGAAAAAATATTTCTAGCTATGGTTTCATTCATGCCAATATGTTTGCATAATATTATACAATATTTTAATTTGTTTAATATTAATTAAACAAGAAAAAACTCTAATATAAATGCATCAACAGTTAGGAAAAATAATGTACATTTGTTAGAAAAGAGATGGAGCAAGAGTCTAATAAAGTCGTGCAATTGCTGTACAGAGCCCATAAGGCTTTCAGTTCAAGGTGACAGACGAAGCACATATGTTTAGTTTTATACCTTCCCAAAGCCCACTTGAAAATACTTTAAAAAGTTTTAAAGAATAAATCCCCAAAAGCACTGGAAACAAGAAAAGGTATAATCAATAGAGCAGAAATTTTGAGAAAATAAAAAGCAGATGAGATCAGACGGATGAAAAAGCCCAAGCAGAGGAAACTGCAAACACATACTAGATGTGGGAAGAGCCGCCATAGGAGATGTTGGCCCCTAAGAACAATATCTGCCAGGTGGGAACCAGGAGCTCTGCTCTTACAATTGGGGGATCAGAGTGGATGACAAGCTTACCAAAACAACAAAGTAAAGAAGTAGCAATAGAACAGCTGAGCTGGCTGTGTCCCTTCTACTGACTATGCAAGTCTGCCTGGGGATTTTGCTTCCAGGGGATCTAACTGGGTAGGGCTCCCAGGACAGGGCAAGACATGGCAGCAGGGCCACGCCTGAGGGAACGCCGGACATCCGCACACACGCACACACGTACAGGAAGGGGAGCAAATTCCACACTCAAACATGTCTTCCACTAGCAATCCTGGGGTTTCTCAGACGGCACAGCTATTCCCAGCTAACACACTCTACAAGACAGCATGTTGAATTGCAGAAAAAATGTTTTAATTGTAGAAGAAATGCTATGTTCCTAGGAAAGAAATATCCATATTTCCAAAATAAGTTGTAGAGCCAGATTGGAAAAATTAAACCATAAGATAAATTAAATATATAGGGGAATGTATATCCACAAAAAGGCACTGGGCCCAGACCATTTTGGGAGAATTTGTTCCAATAAAACCAATTCTATCTATTTTATTGAAACCACCCCTAGACATAAAAAGCAAACAAACAAAACCCTCCTAACTTGCTCTGTGAGGCTCAAACACACGTAACAAACGCTACTCGCTGGGTTCTAAGGGCTACATCTGTCTTGCCAAGGTTTACATTGAGATAGCATCTTCTTTTATGCTGAATGTAAATGTTATGAGACCCAATCTACATTTTCCTATTACCACAGTCTTTGGTTCTCTGCAAGCCTCATCTCACTCTAATCTTTTTTTAATTTGGCTCCTCTAGGCATTTCAGTGTACGGTTCTTACCTCAGACCAACTGGACTAGTGAATGTAAATTTTAAAGTTCTTACTAAAACATTAGCAAATCAAATCTAGCATAGAGTAAAAGAATAAAGCATTGTAACTAAATAAAGTTTATTCAAAAACAGGTTAATCATTAGAAAATTATTTCACAGAGTTCACTATATTAATAGATTAAAGAACCATTTGATAGGTGGACACACATATGCACACATACTTGAAAATCTTATATTCTTTTCCGATTTTTTGTGACTATTAGTAAGCTAAGTACAGAAGGAAACTTCCTTAATTGATAAAGAGAATGTATCTGAAACATAAAGCAAATGAGATTCTTGAAGGTAAAAGGTGAGAAAGAACTAAGACTAATCATCACTATTATTCAAAATTATTCTGGAGTTCCTAGATGATGCAATAAGACAAGGAAGTAAATCAAACTTAAACATTATAAAGAAAATAAACAAGGCTTTGCATTGATATCCGTCAGCAAAGTGTCTGGAGGTCCAGTATCTCTGAAGGACAGAAGACTTCATCTATCTGGTATCAAGCAACCACATTTATAACTAAATAAATTGAAGATATTGCCTAGAGTGAATGTGAAACTCACTGAGTTCTATCTTTAAGAATAAAGCCAGCGAGAAAAAAACATAAAAGCATTTTGTCAGGATTTTTTAATTGAACACCTACTATACTGTTCTTAGAACAGCTCTAAGGTAAGTGGCAGTCTTCAGTAGGGTTGTAACCTCCAAATTTAACATTTCTCTTTGGGACCAAGTAGAATCTCCTTATAACACCATTTCTCTATGTGATATAGTTTCCATGAAAACTGGTGAGTCAATGACATTTGCCTGTACCTGCCCTACCTTTTCCAGAGTATTACTATGAGTTTTTTAAAATGTTGGCTATAAATGAAATTTTTAAAAGCTAACTGAATTAAATGCAAACTATTATTTAAAAAACAGTTCCACCCTGGCTGGTGTAGCTCAGTGGATTGAGCATGGGCCTGTGAAGCAAAGGGTCGCCAGTTCGATTCCCAGTTGGGGCACATGCCTAGGTTGCAGGCCAGGTCCCCTGTAGGGGACACATGACAGGCAACCACACATTGATGTTTCTCTCCCACTCTTCCTCCTTCTTGTCCCCTCTCTCTAAAAATAAATAAATAAAAATAAAAAAACAGTTCCTACCCTGGAAATATTCTATCCTAAGGTACAAAGCATAGTTGCTATATATGCTCATCCTCTTAGATTTTAAAACTTGTGGGACCAGGGACTGTATCTATTATATCCTTTTCCATTACAAAGCCCAAAGTAGGCCGAGTCTGGAAAGAGCTCCCTGGTGAGTCAGAGGACGTGATAGAAAGGCGAGAGTGTGTTTCTGAAGAAGAATTAGGAAGCATTCTGGTCGTAGTGAGTGGCATATGAGAAGGCTATGCCAGCAGGAGAGGGTGAAACTGCAGAGCACTCGCTAGAAAGTTGTCAAACACATTTGACTAAACTCAAAGAGCACCAGGCTGAAAAGTAGGGCCTTTTCGATAAAAAATGACAAAAAGCTCTAGTAGGAGTTTAATTTGTAATTCTGATAAAGAGATAAGATAATGGGTAGTTTTAGTTTCATGTAGTTTCAAGGAAGAATCTGGTGAATATCTTTGCAGGATTCTGGGCTAGGAGTGCCTGTGCAAGCTAACTACACAATGGTTCTATTATATAGAACTGGCTCTTAATAAAGATAGAACTGGCTCTATAAAGATAGAAAGAGGGATTGGGGTGGAGTCATTCATGTAAACGCTTAGTTTAGTTCCTACCAGGTATGAAGGATAAAGAAAAAAAATTTCTAGGGAAACCTGACCACAGCCCAGAAATGAAAAAAGGAACATTTCCAAGGAATAAAATGGGTTGAGGGCTCAAAGTAAAAGAGCTAGACATGTTGTTAAAAACAATATCTAAAACTCACTGTCCTTGAGGCGTGATTTGGGAGGGTCTCATATGGACAAAAAGCCCAGAACTATAGCATAAATAAACTTTACCTGGGGTGACTAATATCAATATAATAATACTACTAAAGTGATGAATAATGACACATAACCACATCCTCAAGACTCACCTAATTAGCATTGCCTAATATTACTTAATCACAGAATGCTTTACTATAACAAATTGTTGGTGAAACACCAACCTAGAGTGAATTATCATGCATGCTTGACTAAAAGGGACAGCAGCAAATAAACCTTCTGGGAAATTATCACAACTGAATTCATGTTTGAGAAGAAACATTTAATAAAATCACAAATAAATTCAATAGGAAAACGTTCTTATATTTTAGAGAGGACCAAATATTTAGAAGTGAATGTTATGATGTTTATAACATAGTTTAAAATACTTCACAGAAGCCCTGGTTGGGTGGCTCAGTTGTTGGGGGTGTTGTCCCGTACAACAAAAGGCTGTGAGTTCAATTCCCCGGTCACCGCAAGTGCCTAGGTTACAGGACCCATCCCCCATCAGAACACACACGGGAGGCAATCAATCAATGTTTTTCTCTCTCTCCCTTCCTCTCGGTCTAAAATCAATAGACATATTTTTTAAAAATTAAAAAATACTTCCACAGAAATACATAAATTTGTGAACATTTTTGTTAAATCATTCAACTCCAAAGAAAAGTACATGAAGCAGCAAGCTGGAGCAGAGCCAGGAAGGCCTCAGTGTAGCATGTCAGTTAAACATGCCTGCAAAATCACATTGCCATTCAGACCACAGAGGGCAATGTCATGGGTCAAATTGTGCCCCCCTAAAATTCATATGTATACCTCAGACTGTAGCCCTACTGGGAGACAGGGCTTTTAAAGAGGTAATTAAGGCAAAATGAGATCACATTTTGAGCCCTGATCCAACATGACAAGTGTCCTCAGCGGAAGAGATTAGGTCACACGTGTACACACTCACACAGGGGAAAGCCACTGGGAAGACACAGCAGGAAAGCTGCCGTCTACACCGAAGGAGAGAGGCCTCAGAAGAAACTGAACCTGCTGACACCTTGATCTTGAACTTCCGACTTCCAGAATCTGAGAAATAAGTTTCTGTTGTTTAAGCCACCCAGCCCGTGGTATTTTGTTACGGCAGGCCCAGCAAACAAATGTAGATGTCTTCCCAAATATATTTAAATCAGAAGGCTGTACACAAAGGTCCTTGAGATGCTGCCTAATCTACCCATCATTGTAGGCAAAGCCACCTCTCGACCTTCTGGCGAGAACAAAGTGAGTGCCCGGGAGAATGCCTGACATCCATGGGAGAGAGGGCCCAGAGAATAGGACTCAAAATCTCAATTCTAAATTCTTTACCGCTCAAAACCCATCCATCCACAGTAGTGTTAAAGCCTTGGCTAACAAATTAAAATGAGGGGGGAAAGCGCAAGGCTTTGCTACAGAACACACTCTGCATGAATATTACTTAACTGTATTCAATAAATACACATGAAAACCTAGAAGTCTCAATCATTGTCTCTTCAACCCAGAATTCAGATAAGGTAATGAAAGACATTTTTGTATTTTAAAAATATAAATTAGAAATTTATACTTTACCTCACATGCATGATTCCTTATCTCCTGTTCACCTCTCTATAAAAAATAATAATAATAAGTAGAATTGTTTCCCAAGCAAATTCCTTTTCCAAAAGTTACCCAGAAGTCTTGAAAAAAAGTCAAACGTAGCACACACTAATTACAGATGGTATTGATTTTTATTCCACAAATTACAAAAATAAATCTAGCAAAAAGATTTATACTCACAATTTAGCAATGTTCCTGCAGGTCGCTTTGCACTGTTTCTAATTACTGAGTTATTTTGAATGTAAAGCAGAAGAGTTCGCCCAAAGGCTTGGTTTGAGGTCCTCAGAACAATGGCTCCTTATTGTCCCTCTCCATGACCTGTTCCCACTCTTCCTTTCCGTTGACCTTTCTTGACCACCCGTTCATTCTTGAAAGTCTCTTCTTTCTTCGTGTCACAAACACTGCCCTTCCCTGGTTCTTTCTCAGATGCTTCTCTCTGTTTGGCAAGTTTCTAGTTCAGCAATTTTCAACCGGAGTGCCACGGCACGCTGGCGTGCTGCACAAATTTTTAAAACATGCAATCCCTGACTATTTAGTCAGGGGCACTGACCTCTTTTCCCTTAGATCGTCACATTTTTAAAAATGACAACAGCCAACCCAACAATAGCCAGCCAGTGTAAATGAACCAAAATTATAACTATGCTTTTTCAGATCAGCAAAAAGAAAAATTCTTGGTGTGCTGAATTTTAGTAATTAGTTTATGTGTGCCATGAGATGAAAGAGGTTGAAAATTGTTGTTTGAGTTGATTATCCTAACTGACTGCTTCATACAAGGATTATCCTGGTTAATTTGACCTTTTCTCTTTCATATTCAGTCCCCGATGAAATGTATCCAACTCACGCTTCACTTACTGACTCTCACGCACTCCTATTTCAGCCCTGAAGCCCCCACCTAGACCCAGGCCTATAGTTCCATGTGCCCTTAGATTATAGTCATGTCCAACTTGAATGTTTTCAGACTGTTTAAAAATTGAATTCTCCTTCTCACTTAAGCTACTATTTCCCCTCAGATCTGGCTTCCTTTTCCAGGCACCCTAAAGGGTTCACGGTCAGCCTTCCTCGCCTGGCCCCTGGTGGACTAACACCAAGTTCAGGAGTTTTGACAGAGACTATAGGTCCTCAAAGTCAAATATTTCCTAGATAACCATCCTCAGAAAATGTTTCCCGACCCCCCCTACCTAACAGGTAGCTCTATCCTGACACTTAGTGGGTTGTTTTGAAGCTATTTTTGCATATCTTCCCTTCCCCATTACGCTTCATTAGAATTGAGTCACATCTTATACATTGTTGGTTTTTTAAATCTTTATTTCTAGCAGAGAACCTAGTACACAGTATTTATTCAAGAAATATTGGTGAACTGTTTTGAACTCCCTCTAGAAAAATTTACTCGTTTTTGACCCTTCCTGCTTCATCCCCTAGAATTAGATCTAATCTGCAACTGCTCCCCTCCCCCCAAAAAACAATGCTTGGTTGTTGCAAACAATAGATTGTTTGCAATAATTCCCTCTTTGGTTTCCATACCCTTGGCTAGTCTCCCCCAGTGCTGACTTTGGGGTTGCTCAGGTTACTTGCTTTGGCCAAGGGGATAAGAGCAAATACAATGCAAGTGGACCCTCGAACAGAATGTGGTCACTGGGCTTGCCATCTCTTGCTGCAGTTGGAACCCTGCCACCACTAGATGAACGAGGCAGGCTAGCCCGTTGGATGATGAAAGACACATGGCCCAGATAACCCCTTACGACAGCCAAGAGCCAGATAATGTAGGTGAGGCCATTGAATGCTGACTGACCGCACATACATGAGGAGACTCTATCGTGTGAATTAGCCCAGCCAAGGCCAGCGAACACCCACCCAGATGAGCCTAGGCATCACTGCTGACCCACAAAATCAGGAGCTAAAAAACCATTTTCTTTAAGCCAAGATGTTGTGAGGTTGTGTGTTTGTTTTCACACGACAGCTACCCTCACAGGGTAGCTGTATACAGCATAAACTAGCTGCTACATTCATCTTCTTCATTTTAAATGTTCATAAGATTTGTGCCTTAAACTCAACCCCCTCAGAACAAAAGCAGTGTCTGTCACCATGTTATTCTCTACCCATGCACTATATATATACTAAGATAGCACACCGAGCGGCCCTCTTGTTCCCGGTTTTTATTCAGATATGTAAAACACTTCTGCAAAATCAATCTCCCTAAAATCCTTCTTTCCACCATATCCTGATCCATGATGAATAAGGACACTTTATTCCCTAAGTTCAAAGTCAATGTGATATCCTGAATTCTATTTTTATATCCAAAACATCCATCTTTATCCTCAAACCATTATAAGATAAGCCCCACGAGAAATGAACCATAGAATCACAGATAACATAAACGGACAACTTTCCTTTTACAGACGAGGAAACTGTACGCCCTCTGTCATCCCACCATCGTCCGCGGGAAGCAGGGACTTCACGGGTTTACAGCTGCTGAGGATAGTTGGGTCTGGTTGAACCCTACCTCCACTCACACCTGTGTCTGATTTTGACAATATTTACGTGAGACTTTGGAGTTGATGCTGGAATGAATGTAAGATTTGGGGGCTGTTGGGAGGGAACAGATGCATTGTGCAATCGAGAAGGACAAGAGTTTAGGGGAGTCAGGGGAGGAGTGCTATAAACGGAATGTTTGTGTTCCCTCAGATTCCTAGGTGGAAGCTTCGTGCCAGTGTGATTTAGAAAGTGCACAAATCGGGCCATTCAGATGTCCCAAATCTACGTCTCACATACCCTCGGCCTCCATCCCTCTCTCTCGCCCCCTGTCACACTCTCCCCGTGCTCTGTGAGGTCACAGACAAAGGGCACCCCCTGAAAGCAGAAGGGAGCGCTCACTAGTGCCTGCGCATGCGTGTGCCCTAATCTTGAACTTCCAGCCTCCAGAACTGTGAAGAGATAAATTTCTATTTAAACCACCTGTCTGTGGTATTTTATTATGGCAGCATGAGCTGATTAAGACAATTTGTCAACACCCACCAGCCAAAAATCACTTGCATCTCTACTGATCAAAGTTAATTTTTTTGTCTATGGATAAGAATCACTTATACTGCTATCAGTTTTCTACAACTTACAGAGTCGTAAAATAGCTCAAAGATGATGAAGGGCATGGAAAACACAGAAAATTGCCCTAGACAGGATACCCGGTAATCCTTCCTGACAATTTCAAGCTCTACCGCAAGTTTCCCAGACACACCTATACAGCCTACTATAAGCTAATTGACCTGAAGCTACTCCAGAGAGACCTGCTGTCACCTCTTTTAAGTCTTTTTTTTAATTCAAGCACAGGCCGTTTTGTTTGTTTTCATTACAAGTGCAACCCGAAGCTCCCAGGCCTACACCAGCCTGAAGGAGCATCCAGGAGTCAGTCCTGCCTCCCCCCACCCCCGCCCCATGTCGTCAGAGCACACAGCCTGGCCTCTTGTCCTCTCTAGCAAACTCTGAACCCTCAGGCCCTTTGGTGCTGTACAAGCCCTGCTGTGGACGGTTGGTCTCATCGTGGCTAATTGAGGGCATCAGACCCCCTTTTACCTTGTGGCTCCCTGGACGCCGTGGGTCTCCTCGGCACCGGTGACTCCCACTGTGAAGTTTATTCTGTTCTACTGGTCACCTCACTGACACACAAGAAGGAACAAATGAAAGTGGAAGGCCTGTCATTTACTGAGCTCTGATTATACGCCAGGCTCTCAGGTGCTTTTCACCTTTTTATCTAACCTTATGACATTTTTGTTTCTGCTTGGTACAATAGTTAAAACTAAGGTATACCTCCCCTAAACGAATCTCAAAAACATAAGACCATTCTCCTATGTACCCCAAATTATAACATTTAACAAAATTAATAATTGCTTAATAATATATCATAGCTAGTCCAAATCTAAATTTTCCCAGTTGCCCTAAAAATGTCCTCTCCTGTCAGTCGCTCCAAACCAGGATCCAGTCCTGGACAGTGCAGCTGGCTGTCATACTCCTGTAGGTCTTAATCTGGAAAAACACCCCTTTTTCCTTGACTCCTTGAAGAGGTAGGGCTAGTTGTCCTGTAAAATATCACACTTTCTGGATTTGTCTATTGCTTCCTCATGGTATTTATTTACCTTGTGCGTCTATCTCCTGTCTTTCCTCAAAACTGGAATAGCTGTGGTCTTGGTGCAAGTTAAATATTTTGGGCCAGATGGACGCCACTCGCTGGGAGGCTGAGTGACGATGTGCCGGCCGCCCAGTGAAGCCAGCAGACGTTTACAGAACGTGGGGCTACATCAAGCCTTAAGTTTATTTTGATGAGATAACCTGCAGTCTTGCCCACCAACACACTTCAGAATCCTCAACAAATTAACATTTGGGAGTACTTCCTTTTGAAAACAAACTGCCTGTACTGCAGTGAATTTTCATTAAAAATGGACTTTCAACTCATGGGCTTGCTTGTTTTCCTCCAGGCCAGCAATGGTCACTGCCAACAGTGAGCTGGCTACGGCGCAGCCCAGTGTGACAGGCTGCGTGCCAGGCTCAGTGACAGGCTGCGTGCCAGGCTCGGTCCCTGGTGTGCGTTTTTCCCAGTTTTTCTACCTGTCCTCTCACAGCCAGCCCTCCTTTATCGTCACGGTTGGTGCTTCTCTGAAACTTGTGTGTTTTGTTTTCCCCAGGGAGCCCTAAAGTGAGCACAACAAACTTGGAAAATACTCTGAGACTTGGATCCTTTGTTGCATTTCCAGTCTGAGGATCTCAGGAATTAGCCATTGTGAAATGGATTTGCAAATTTGAATCAAGAAACTGAAATTCGTAATAACATTTACCCTGAGGACACATGGAAAGTTGGCTTTAAGTGCTATCTTGAGTACTTCCTCTTCAGCAATTATCATTCAGGAAGTCGGTAATGAGAATATGATGCTCAGAAAAGTCATCGTAACTACCATTATAGTAACGCTCCCCTTAATGAGCTGCTTGAACCAGAAGTCAAGGGAAGTATTTCTGAACCCCAAAAGACTTGCCGATCTGTACAAGGAAAAGAAGTAACCTTTGGAAGTGAAGTTGGGAAACGTAATCAGATGTATTGATGACAAGTTCATTATCGGTACAAAGCAAGGACAACAGAGATGGGGCAAGGACAGAAAGCCGTGGCAAGTCATTTCCCAAAGTAAATACAAATTTACAAAAGAGAATGAGAATACAAATCCCCAACAACTAAGGGGTGTTTCTGTTGTTCTCACCTGAAATAAGGCCACCCCAACCCCTTACAAAAGCAGGTGTGTGCTGCTGATCCACATAAACATATTTATTTATACTAAAAAAATCTTTCTTAGAAGAGGCAATACATTTATTTTACAAACTTATAGGGCAGATAAACAAGTGATATTCTAGGAAGGCAGATTTGTTTTGGCGAAATACATACAATATAAATTTTTCAGCTTAAAACCGTACAGCTGTGATACTAAGTACATTCAGTGTCGTGCAGCCATCACCACCAGTCACATCCAAAACCTTCTCATCACCCCAGACCGAAACTCAAACACATGACACAGTAACTCCTCACCCCTCCTTCTCCCAGCCCCTGGTAACCACATACCACTTTCTGTCTGTACGATTTTAACTACCACTCTCAGTCCCTCATACAAGCAGAATCATAAATGGCTGTCCTTTTGCATCTGGCTTATTTCACTTAACATAATGTCTTTGAGTTTCATCTGTGATGTAGCAAATGTCAGAATTTTATTCCTTTTTAAAGCTGAATAACATTTCATTTCATATACATCACATGTCATTTATCCATTCATCCACAAATGGACATTTGGGTCGCGTCCATCCCTGACTCTTAGGCACATGCTACTATGAACGTGGATGCGCAAATACCTGTTTGAGCCCTGTTCTTGGTTATTTGGGGCATGTATATAGAAGTGGAATTGCTGGATTATGTAGTAGTTTTTATATTTCATTTTTCGAGAAATTGCCATCCTGTTTTCCTCAGCTACTGCACTATTTTACACTCCCACAAGCAACGCACAAGGGTTCCACTTTCTCCACATCCTTGTCAACACCGATTATGTCCAGCTTTTTGGTCATGGCTGCTCCAACAGGTATGGAGGAAGAATTTTTAATGGCTAGGTCTGCACTACAGTGGGACGAGCCATCCCGGGACGCAGGGGCTGGTGGATGCGCTCTAGCAAAGACCAGACAGACTGACATGTTTGCCAGGGCAGACTGTGCACTGTCCAAGTGTGTCTGATCGCAGGGCAGGTAGGGGCTGAAACCCAGCCCCTGCTCACACACACCCTGCACACTCCAAAGTACAAACCCGGGTGTACAGCCACCCTTCAGGGAGGAAGCAATGACATTTAGTTCCCTAAAAGCTTTCCAGGCCATGTGCTCCAAGGGGCGCCTTTTCTTCCTTCCTTCCTTCCTTCCTTCCTTCCTTCCTTCCTTCCTTCCTTCCTCTTTCTCTCTCTCTGTCTCTCTCTCTCTTTTTCTTTCTTTCTTTTTAATGCAAATCAAGGCATTTATGAAAGCTACTGGTTATCCTGGCTGGCTGACTCTTCATCATGGGGTTGTAGCTAGAACAGGTTAATGATACCTCATCCACTTGGACCAGATGACTATTAAGGCTCCTTTCAATGGTGATACCCCACGGACCTCTGTCGGTTTTACAAAATGCCCCGCCCCCCGGTGCTCTGACACTCCGTGCGCTGACAGTGGAGTTCACCTTCTCCCATCTTGAACCTAGGATCTGTCTGACGATAGAATTCTGCAGAAAGGACACTGGACCAGTTTCCAGGCCCTCACCTTAAGAAACTGGCAGCTCCCACTTCCTGTCACTTGGAACACCCTCTTGGAACCCAGCCCCCCCCACCCAAGGGAAGCCTAAACCACTTTGTAGAGAGACACACATGGTGAAAAACTAACACTCATCACCAAGTAAGTGAACTATCTTGGAAGCAGAGCCTCCAGCCCCAGCAGAGATGAGCTGTCCCAGCCGAGACCCACCCAAATTGCAGACTGATGAGTAAAGTAAACGACTGTAGTGTTTTTAGGCCACTACTGTTGTAGGGTGATTTTCTCTAGCTACAGTCGATAACCGAAACAGTCCATGACATAAAGTGACCAGTTCCCCAAGGGCACATTTCCAAGACAGGCCTCACACCAGCAGACCTCCAAGGCAGGGCCATCTCTAAGGAGCCCTCAATTTTTCTTCACATGTCACTGGCAATGGCCTTTGTCCCTCATCTCCTCTCCCAGTCCCCCATTTAGGATAAAATAAATCTCTCATATAAGGGTGCTGAGTCCCACCTTCTGCACCCGCCTCTGCACCCTCATTGCTTGGATTTCTTGGGGAATCATAGGTTTCTCTGAGCCACACACTGGACCCCTCTATGGACTCTCCCCGCTTGTGCTTTGCCCTGGTCTAGTATTATGCAGCTTTGGGGGGCTGGCTTCAAGGGACAAGGTAGAGGTAAAATGTACTTGATCCAGTAAACTTCTGTCCACGCTGGCTCTTTAACTTGCTCTGAGCTTAAGATAACTCACACAAACCAAGCAAGGGAGTAGGGGCCGCAGAGAAGAAGCCATGCCGGGGCCCTGGCTGTCTGCAGTGGCTCCCCACAGATCAAACCTGCTGCATTTCCTAGGACAGGACTGGGTTTCTCTCCAAGGCCTTCCCCAGTTCTCACGCTTGTCGCTTGTCGGTTAAACTATCCTCCTACAGGGATTACCACCCCCTCCCGCCCCAACTTCATTTCAGGAAGGAAATAGTTAAAACAAGACTCCTGCCCTTCAGGGCCTGGGAGGGGGCGGTGGCAGCTTTGTGCTTTATAGTGGTTGACTCTAAGGAAGGCTGGAAGCTTAGGACATTCTTGCTGTCCTAGAGTGGAGGAGGTCTGGGAGATCTCGGAGGAGAAGGGAAGAACAGGCAGGCGGGGGGCGTGAGTTCCTCCAGGGTTTTCTTTTACTCGTTAGCCCTTGCACGCGCGCGCACGCGCGCGCGCGCACACACACACACACACACACACACACACACACACACAAGTCATCCCTGTGGGCTGGCGACTGTGGACTGGACGTGGAGAGGCTCCATCCATCCCAGCTGGTGGCCGGAGGCTGGCTGCGCAGGCTGGCTGCTGGGGAGACCTCCCCACCGAATTGGTTCCCAGGAAGTTTTGCGGAGTAGATGCAACAGTGCAGCCGGGGCCGCCGCTGCGCAAGAGCCTGGGACCTACGCCACCCACTCTCGCCGACTCCGCTCCCTCTTGTCCAGGCGTCCAGGCACCGTGCGCGGACCAGGCAGCAGTCTGCGCCCGTCTAGCTCCACGGTGGGTGCAACTCTTTCCTCTCGGGGCCAGGCAGGGCTGGGGGAAAGGCCTCCTGACCCCCTGGCTGGGAGAGGGAGCCGGCATCGTTTTCGCCCGTGGCTCTGCGCCTTGGGCAACCCTCCACACATGGGCTGGCACCCACCTGCCCAGGGGCGTGTGGCGACCCGGGGGGCCTTCCTAGAAGAGGTGCACTCTGGAAACACCTGGGCTTTGGGGTCTGTTTCAGAGCCCCTCAGCCTCCCCAGGCGGGATTCAGATTTTCAGTTAAAGAAGATATACAGTTCTCCCTGAGTATGTCTTTTCCCCAGGCGTGCAAGAACTTTGAGGAACTTCACGCCCGTCGCAGGCTCCAAAGCCTAACTTGTGAAGTGCGTGTCCCACAGCCTTTTCTTACTCTCCACCTTCTCCTCCCTGCACACCCGCGGTTACCAAGGGTAGCCACGGGCACTCGGTGTAAGGGACAGATGTTTTGGAAACCCCCCAGTGCAGCTTGTTTGGAAACCTGCTTGTGGGTGTCTGGGCGTTTGGTTCTATGCTGTCCTTTAAAGGACACTTGTTGCCTTCCACTTGCAGAAAACTAGGGCTGTTTCTAGATTATCAGCTTCTGTTTACACCATCCTAATGGTGCTCCCCGATGGAGTTGGTGACTGAGGGGGTTGGATAAGTCAGACTTTGTCAGTAAGGCAAGTTGCGGATTTATTACCCAGCGAGCAAAACCCACAGAAAACTTGCAAAGAGTGCCTAGTTTTCTGTTTCGCCTCTTGTAGATGCTTATGACTTCCTCTGCCCCCTTCCCATGCCTTCTGTTTTAAGTGTTAACTGAGAAACACCTTGACAATCATTTCAGGTAAACTAAGTGCTCAAAATTCAGGCCATTTGGGTAAAGCCAGAATTTCCAAATTATTGTACTAATTACAGGTAGGCGTTGATCTTAGGAATCAAAGATGTTAAATGGTTAATGTGTAAGCATTAGGATTCATTCCTCTTCCTTAATAACAGCTTTTGAACTTCAGCAAATTCTTATACGCCAAGTAGAACATCGAATCTGTAAACCATGAGGTCTGAACCTGAGATACTTCTCTAGAGCCGTGACTAATTGTTCCAAGCACAGCATGGCTTAGACCCATGGAAATGAGCTACAGGCTCGTCCTGGGAGGAGCATGCATTTGAAGAGGCTTCTTTTGTGTGGGTTTGTATTTTTCACCCAATGTATGGTATTCATGTGCCTTTGCCACATACCCTTTACCTCTGCAGCCTAACATGTGTAGAGAGCTGATGAAGATGTCATCAGAAATTATTTCTGTAGTGTCATTGTTGGCAGGGGAAAGAACACGGCTTTAATGATCACTAGCTCACATTTTGTTAAGAACCCACAGCCTTGGCCTCCTTAGCTCCTGCCGTAAATAGCTGACTGAGCAAGCCAACAATCCAATGTTCAAAGACTAAAGCTGTTCATTTCATGGGTGGCGGGATACCCTCATGGCCAGGTTAGTTCACCAAATATCCTTCCAACGGACTCTGAGAGGCAAAGAGACATTCCATTTCTGGAAGAAGCCTTCCCTCTCTTAGTTGTAATACAGCTATTGCTGAGGATTCCATTCCGATTGGGAAACTGCGAGGCTTTGGTCATTAAACAGCCCAAGATACATTGAAGTATTTTTCTTCTCTCATCTCTGATCTGGAAAGGAGGATGACAGTATGATGAGTTCTCAGAATCCTGGTCTCCACTGCCAAATGGAAATAGTGTCTCTCAATATTCGGTCACATATTCACTCCAAACTGTAAGAAGCCAGAACAAAACTGCAGACTACTTACAAGTCCAAGTAGATCTGATATGTACACAGTATGCCCCTAGCTTAGAAAATGGATGTTTTGATCATTTATTTTTATAATATCCAGCTGAGTCAAGTCCTAGAAGCAAAGTAAAGTGAAGTATTATATCTGTATTGTATCTGTAAAGTGAAGTATTTCATGCTGCTTCCTGGCCATGAAAACTTGACTAAACTTTCTAGAGACTCAGTCTCCTTATGAGTAAAAGGTGGATAGTGCCCCTGCCGACCTGCAGTTGTCAAGTTGAAGTCAGGTGGCAAATACATGCCTAACAGAATGTATTACTACTATAAATAAAATGTTATTATTTCCGGTTCCTAGGGAATAATAAGGTTTGTACTTTTCATCCAACGTGTGGTATTCATATGCCTTTGCCAAGTACCCCTTCCCTCCTCTCAGGAGAAGGCCCAAGTATGTAGTGTCTGCACTTTAGACCTACCATACAAACTGAACAAATCTTATTTCATCAACATATTGAGTAAAGCTAAGGTTTACTGATAGCTATCAAAGATAACTCAAAATTCCTGAAAGTGCTATCTTATTTCACCCACATATTGAGTAAACCTAAGTTTTATTGATAACTGGCAAAGATAACTGTCCAAATCCCTAAAACTGGTTAATGCCAACCATGAATAGATTAAGAATAAAGACACAATTTTTAAAAATTCCATTATATGTCATGGACACACACATCACTGCATAAATGAGCTTACTTCATTTAAAGAGTCATAAAAACTCACAAAAAGAAAATACAAAACTACTTAAATGTGAGGAGCTACCAACCCCACTCGATTTCCCAACATCTCGTTTTTAAGGGTTAAAGTAGAAACCTAGATTTCCTAGGCAAGAAAGACCACCCGCTCTCTGCCAGAGGCTAAGACAAGAAAGCAACACACAAACGGAAGCTTCACTAAAACATTTTAGGCACTAAGAAAAGCATGAGAAGGAGAGGCAGTGTAGTTCAGTGGTTAAGAGCTGAGGCTCGCAGTCGGATTAACTTGCCTTAGAATCCCAGCGCTGCTACCCAGGCCTGTGCCTTTGACGGGCACCCTGATGTTGCTGAGCCTTTGTTTCTCTGTCTTCATAATGGACCTGTGCCTGCTTCACAGTGCTGGCCGTGGTCTAGATCAGAGGGCATCGTGCATGTGTAGTGCTTGTCACTGTGACGAGGCACGGGTTCCCTAGAAAACCAAACAGTGTGCCTGGCTGGGGAAGGTCCATTAGTCCTGGTTTCACTCATTGGCAAATAATTATGATAATAATTTCTGAAGAATGGAAAAGCCAGAAACTCCTGTCAGAATATGTAGGTCATACACATAAATCATCAAGGTGTTTAATAAAATAAATATTTTGTCTTTATCAGTTATGTCATGTTTAATTAAAACTAAAATTGTGAGCCCTGGCTGGTGTGGCTCAGTGGATTGAGCACCGGCCTGCGAACCAAAGGGTGGCCAGTTGGATTCCCAGTCAGGGCACATGTCTGGGTTGCAGGCCAGGCCCCCAGTAGGGGGCGCACAAGAGGCAACCACACATTGATGTTTCTCTTTCTTCCCTTCCTCCCTCTCTAAAAATAAATGAATAAAATCTTTAACAAAAAAAAAATTGTTATGTGTATTGATGGTGTTGACCAGAGTTCTGATATTTAACATTTTGTGACACTTTAAATGGCTAACTATGCTGCATTTTATTCCCATGTTCACAGTTTACCATGTGTAAAACAGCACACTTTTTGGAATACTGGATTCTTAGTTATAGAATTGGTAATTTTATGCTGTAACACTATGTAACTTAGTCAGCATAGAATACCTCTTCTCTTCCACTAATAAAATTTATCCCAATGCTTGAAGATTTTTTTAATTCATGATCTCATCAGCGTAGGTATAGTGAATAGAAAACAGAAATACTTCTAGATCTACTTCTAAAACAAAAAGTTGACACATCCTCATGCATTTTATAATCTAGATATAAGGATAACAGTGGACAGAGATGAGAGATGAGAGAGAGATGAGAGAGAGATGGAGAGACAACTTGCCCTCACAGAGCTTTGGTCTCTTCTGGTTTGTTCTGGTTTGTTCTGCTTTGGTGAGCTGACACAGACACAGATGTAGATACACAAAAATCCACCAACTTTGATGAGTATTTCTAAGTGCACGCTCATATGACAGCTGTCACAGCACAGTCTAACAAAACTGTTTCAAATAAAGTTAAAGACAACTAAGTGCAACTAGAGCCATTGTATGGAAGAAAACCAAATGAACTTTTGGCCAACCCAGTATCTTACCGTTGCCCAACACCTGCTTTTTGACTACAGCAATGAATAATCATTGACTACAATCTTACTGGCAGCTGAATTCTGTAACCAAATTTATTTTTTCTCCTTTTTTTTAGGTGGAAAAACAGTGAGTTTGTGGAAGCAGCACAATAAGAGGCATTTCCTCGAATCTGCATCAGGATGGAAAGGTTTTGCTTCAGGGTGTCCTTTTGGGTGGCGCTGGTCGGGTGTGTGATCAGTGATAATCCCGAGAGCTACAACACAAATCTAAGCACTCACGTCGAAGATTTTACCACTTTCCCTGGGACAGAGCTCAGCTTCCCGGTTACCACTCATCGGCCCTCTAAGCTGGCCCTACCCAGCAATGGCTCGATGCACAGCTACTGCCCACAGCAGACGAAGATTACTTCGGCATTCAAGTACATCAACACCGTGATATCTTGTACTATTTTCATCGTGGGAATGGTGGGGAATGCAACTCTGCTCAGGATCATTTACCAGAACAAGTGTATGAGGAACGGCCCCAACGCGCTGATAGCCAGCCTTGCCCTCGGAGACCTTATCTATGTGGTCATTGATCTCCCCATCAATGTATTTAAGGTAGGAAGTCACCACAAATACTATTTGCAAGTTTGAACCTGTGCTTTGATTCCACAGTAAGAGAGTTGCAGCAGACTTTTCTGACCTGAATTTTATAGTCTGTTTCTCACTGAAAGCAGTTTCTGCTGTCTTACAGCTAGTGGCATTTGAAATTTTTATTACTTGTTAAATGTTGCACTTCTTTTCTAACTTAATTGTTAACCAAATAGTATTTAGGGAATGACTCTTCAAAGGTGTCTTTCTTGCATGGATTCTCATGCCATCCCTAAGCTTGCTGAGCAGCTGGGCGGTCTCGGGGTGATCACTTGATTTTTCTGGCACTCGATTTTCAGAGTGAGATCTACTGAGCCCCGAAAGTACTTAAAATAAGTGCATTCAGTTGCAGTTACCTGCAACTGCATGATGCTGTTCAGAAGCCTGATATCCACAGTGTGGCTTGAAAGGAAGAGCAACTATTTCATTTTGGCGGCCTGGATTGGTGGGTGGAGCCACAGCACCTGCTGGCTTTCCCAGGCACCTGGGCGCCTGAGAGATAAGAGGCCCACGTGACAGCTAGCCACGGTGGACCTCAGTGAGCAGAATCACCAAAACCATTCAGGGCAGGCATCTGGGCACTGTTGCTGCCTCCACTACTCCAGTTTACATTTAGAGAGTATCCACTGTGTGTCGTCCCCCCATGCACCCCCACGTCAAGCTGGGCAATAGGGTCCAAAAGGGCAAATTAGACAAAGGTAGTGCCTGAGTGGGAGAGGGAGACCACAAACCCACTGTCACTGTGGTTACCTTGCTTCCAGAGCTATTTAGCACCAAAACAAACTAGAGTAGAGCCCGAAGGAACTGGTTGGTCCATATTTGGTCTTGTGATTGTGAGGGGAAACTGCTGCAAGAATTCAAGTGAACCAAAATTCAAATAAAACCATGATCTACGCCAGATATTACAGCATATCTCTATTCTAAGCCCAGGAAAAGCACTTTCCTTGGCCTTGAGTTCTTCTTCTATGTACTATCCATACAAATGAAACTATTCTTCACAATCATATTTTGAAATAGGACTTTATATGGTAAGTGTTGTCAGTTGAAGACATAACTCTAAGTAGTTGGTAGCCTTTTGGTTTCCAACAGATACACTTGAACAGTAGCAAAATACCCTAGTACACCAGAAAAATCAGTGGTCAAATAATAAAGATGTAAGCAATGATTCCAATTTTCAAAACTACAAATAAAAAAACATTGCAAATTATCCAGTACACTGTAAAAGTGGGGGAATTAGACAACAAATAATTTTTTTAGAAGTCATATACTATCTCTTTCCACAGAACAGCATCAATACATGCTTTCTATTTGAAATTAAAATGAGATTTTAGAACCAAACGATGAGGCAAAATGAAAATGTGTAATTAATTTAAAATATTTAACATATACTACAGAACTTCATTTTTTCTGTTAACAGGTAATTTTCTCTTTATGAAGTATTATGTGTATTCAATGCCTGACTTTCTCGTGACTTCGATCTTTAATAATAGATTTGAAAATGTTGTTATGACACACTCAAAATTTGACTTCCCTGCAGTCACTGTGGGGAATTAAACATTGACTATGCATGCTTCAACACCAGTTAACCAACCCATCATGGCTCAGGAGAGTAATTAACCATATTTGAATTAATAGCCCCCATTTGAAGATATGCAAAGCAGCTTCTTGGCAAATCACTATCTGCAACTGTGGGGAGGGGACTTGCATGTCACTTTTAGGTGCCACCTGCCAATTATAGAACCAAACTTCATTTCTACTGCACAGCCAAATTTTGAAGTCATAGCATCTGGACTATCTCCAAATTTGTTGAATATCTCAAAAGAAAAAAAACCTTCATTTAAAAAAAACCTTTATTTTAAATCCATATAGTAATAGATAAAAAAATAACACATTCTTATTTGACTATGTGGTTCTTACCTCCTGGAAATCCAACACAGTCAGCTTCTGTATCCATAGGTTCTGCCTAGGCAGATTCAACTGACTACAAATAGAAAATATTTAGAAAAAAAGTTATATCGTTGCTGGCATGACTGTGTGGTTAGGTGTGCAATGGTCATGTCTATACTGAACATGTTAGGCTTTTTCTTCTTGCCATTATTCCCTGGGACACAATATGGCATAATGGCTATTTACCTGCATCTACATTGTGCTAGGTGTTATAAGTGACCTAGATGTGACTCCAAGTGCACGGGAAGATGTGCAAATACTGTGCCATTTTAAATAAGGGGCTTGAGCACCCAAAGATTTAATTATTTGCAGGTGTCCTAGAACCAATCCCCCATGGATACCAAGGGGTGACTGTACTGTGATGCCTACTGTAGTTTTCAATAATATGGACAGTGTGGCTGTGGTATTTCTATATCACAGGTGTACATCTGCGTAATTCCTGTTTTTCGAAAACTTATGTAACAAGTCACCTAACCAATATTACTTTTAGAAAGTAAACCTTTTGGTTTCAACGAAAACTACTCTTTAGTCATTTCTATCTTATCCCAGAAGAAAAGAGAAAAAAATGGAGGGAACCCTCACTGGTGTAGCTCAGTGGATTGAGCACGGGCTGTGAACCAAAGAGTCGCTGGTTCAATTCCCAGGCAGGGCACATGCCTGGGTTGCGGGCCAGCTCCCCACTGTGGGGCGTGTGGGAGGCAGCCACACAATGATGTTTCTCTCCCTCTTTTTCTTCCTCCCTCCCCCCTCTCTCTAAAAATAAATAAAGAAAACCTTAAAATTTTTTTCAAAAAAAAAAGAATTGGAGGAAGCTAAAAGGGCGCCCAGTGTTTGGGGGCTACTCCTACTTCTCAAGTCCTCCTCCCTAGGTTAGGAGGTGGCGCTGTTTCTCTGACTTTGGTCCAGGGTCATCAAGAGACATGCTTCCCAGCACCGTGGGCACCAGGCCCTCATGCCTTTCCCCCACAGCCGCCTCCTTCCGTGAGACTCTGACGCTTTGGGGTCTCACATCCCAGGCCTGTGATTCCTCTCAAACTATGTCAAGCTCCCTCTTTACTTCAGGGCAAAGTAGCAGCTGCCCATCTCATTTTACTATTATGTTTAGGTATCTATGAAGTGAAAATAACGTGCAAACTTGGAGAACATGCTATTAAAAGGATGGATGGAGCTTCTTTATCACCCCCGCCATTAGAAGAATTAGCTTGAAAAAAGATGGGAAAGTATCTGCCATGCTCTCCAAAGAATGATGAGTTTTCACGCCACACAGGTCGTTGTGTTTAACAATTCTATCAATTGCCTGTATACTCAGTCGTAAGGTCTCCAAGCAGAGAACGCGACGTTGGATCCCAGCAGAGGCAGCATGAGTGGGAGGGGACAGTGGAGGGCTGCGTCTTTGGCCAAGGTAGACTCGCTGACTGGACTGCAGTGGTGTTACAAGTGATAAAGCGTTCCTCCTATTCGCATTTTCTTCCCCTTCTCTCAGAAAGAAATTGTACCGAAAGTGTTTCGTATATGAATGCGACATGAAACACAACTGACAAGCAAAGCCGCGGGGCTGTTTCTGGTCTGTTATTATCTCATTCAGGGGGTACAGGGCAGCTCTGGAGGTTCTGCGGACATGGAAGAAGGGATCACTCCACACAATTCCAGAAATTTCCAAAAGATCTCAATGTCTTCAGGGTTTCTTCCCTCTACTCTATATTGCACTTTGCGTCTACTTACTGAGTGTCCCTCTGCCCACAAACACCTAGGAACTCCCATGGTGAGCGGCCAAGGCCTTCCTCACTCTGGACATACTTCAACTACTTCTTAACTACTTCCCAGAGTGCAGGCTCGGCTCTCGTGGAACGCCATCACTTCCCGGAAGTACAATGCTGTGCCTTAAGCAACGTTCCCAGGGAGGCTGGATGCAGCCGCTGAATTGCTGCTGCTGAGACATGCACAGACCCTGCATTGAGTTAGGTCTGGAGTTACACATGCTGCATTGAGAAAAATAGAAACCAAAAAATGGAAAGAAGCCCCTCTGGCCCTTGCTTAAGCTCACACGTGCCCAGACACACTACTTTAAGTGGGGACAAAATCAGACGTCTTGTGATAAAATGTCAAGCAGAAGGAGCCTAAGAAAGGAAATGAATGCCAGTTACCTTCCTGGTTTTCATGCATAAAAGGGCCTTGCAAATGGCAATATGGAAGAAAACCTGTCACTAAGTTTATTGAAGAAATACTCTAATTTTTAATGGTTCAAAAAATAATATCACCAATTTCAAGAGAAGACTGAAAAGAACAAGAGGGAGGAAGGGACACGAGTTAGCAGCCCTTTTCAAATACCCACACTTACAATCCAAACAGATGATGGACTCAACTGGTCAAGAAATTACATTATCTGATATCCTAATTTTTTAAAATTTATTTTTAGACAGACGGGACAGGAAGGAGAAAGAGTGGGAGAGAAACATCAATGTGTGGTTGCGTCTCACGTGTCCCTTAATGGGGACCTGGCCTGCAACCCAGGCCTGTGCCCTGACTGGGAATCGAACTGGCGACCCTTTGCTTCACAGGCCCGTGCTCAATCCACTGAGCTACACCAGCCAAGGCTGATATCCTAAATTTTTAAGAAATGCAAAAACTTAGCCTGGTAAATTAATCTACATATAAAATATATGCATTCATTACCAAGCAATGAAAACATTGTGTCTGTTTTTAGGGACCAAAAATAACCCCCAATTACTTAATGACAATATAGAAGTATAGAACTTAATAACTGTATTCTTTAATGATTCATAGGATTTTGTTTATGTCATCGAGCGTTGTCCCCAGGGTGTCAGGTTATAATTCTGAATAGAGTAGAGCCCTAGAAGTGATGTTTGTGCGTGGATGGGCCGGAGCTGGGTACCATGTGCTTTCCTGTAACAGCTCCTCCATACATGCACGCAGATACTGGGCCTAGTAACAAAAACAGGAATGTGGGGAAATACATGTGAGAGAAGTAGAGTGGAGGAGACTAAATGATGGCCATGGGAAGAAGGGGGACGTTGAGTCTGATGACTTGACGTAGGACTCTGATGTGCATAGCGGGGAGTTGGAACTGGTGACATCGGAGATAGCACTGTGGGTGAACAACGTCTTCATTGGACATGTGGGGTGCAGCAGGTCTGGGGAAACAAGCTAAACAGCCAGTGAGAGCATTCAGTCATGGCTGTTGATTACTAGTTGGGTCCACTCTAAGCAATCACCTGTTGTTGAGGACAACAGTGAAAAATAAACAAATCCAATTTTTGCCTAAAATGATCGGGAATATTCTGCAGTGGAAAGTCAAGGTTCCCAGTATGTTGCCCTGGCCAGACCAACACATGGGAAATACAAGGAATGCAGAAACCCCAGATGTTCACGCAGAGCAGTTACACCACTAGGGGTCCATCTTGTCGGGGCAGCCATGCAAAAGCTGCTTCTCCACACCTCAAGGGAATTCACATCTCAAACACAGATGCCGCGACTTACAGGTTTTTATGCCTCCAACATAGCAGCTGTTCAGTAAATGTTCATTGATAGGATTTGATTTGATTAGGGCCTTTGCTGTTAAAATGAACTTTTAATCAGATTTCTCTGAGACCTTCACATAGTGATAATGATAATGATGATTTCTCAGAGGGCTTCTTCATTTATGGACAAGGCACAGGATATCATCCATGGGCTGCATGTGCTATTCCCCCAAGTCGATCAAATTGCCAATGAATTCCTTACGTGATACAATATTGTCTAACCCTTTTACTCATCAGGCAAATAAACAGACTTTTCTCGTGTACTCCAGCGATAGTACTGTACCTGTAAAATCAGGCACAGAAACTGTAGCCCCAAATTTTTAAGACAGGAAATGTGTCCCTGGACAAGGATCTCTTTGCCTTGCTGGGGCACTGCCTGCTGGCTAGTTTTCCTTGCAGATAGCTCTGACCCTGCCCCCTTCCAGGTGCCACCCTCTTCACCATTTCCCGTGCCTCTAACCACTCCAGCTTCCTTGGTCCATCTGAGAAGACCAAGATGATCCTTCCACTTGACACATTTCTCCCTCATGCCTCCTCTGGCTTACTCCACTTTATTCTTCAGATCTCAGCTTAAACATCTCTTTGTCTGGCAAGTATCCACGGGCCCAGCCTGGGGGAGTGCCTTTCTCCTGTGCTGCCACGTCACCCTCTGTTAACCCTGTAACAGCATCTCACACACACTCTCTATTATATTTGCCAATTCACTCCCCTGTCTGGCCCATTAGACTGTAAGTTCCTTGAGGCAAGCTGCCACCATTCTCATTTATCATTGTATCTTCTGCATCCAACACTGGCCCAGCTTTAAAAAGATTTGATGAATGAGTAAAATAAGAAAATGTACTATAGTTGCCTCTATAAGAATGTTTTTCTCCCATGCAATTCCAGATCTAAAGGCAGCCTTGCTTCTTGAATTTATTATAGTTCTACTTTTTTCCCTTCACACCAGGAATGCCTCACGGTCCATAAATGTGCAAGCAGAGCAGAGCAACACAGAACAGGATCGCTTTCTCCCTTTCCCTTTCTCTTCAGAGGTCAAGAGTTCCTGTCCTATGGTTCAGGCATTGAGCTTTTTCATTTCCTCTCTCTCTGGTGCAGATAACCAAATGAAGGGTTCTTTCCAAGATTTCTGTGCAATATACATTCTTTGAGCATAGCTGCACTTTTGGTTGTGATTGCAATATTAAACCTACAAGTGATTTGGAATATCAAAATGAACATTCTTATCACAAAAGATTTTATTTGTTCTCCAGAGAATAGAAAATAGGTTGATTTTCTGGCATTGCTAAGATGTCCACTGCAAAAGTTCGTTATGCTAACTTGGTGATTTAAGAATATATGTACATATAAAACGACAGAGTGATAAATTTATTAGCCAATTTGCTGTTATAAGGAAGTTCCTGTCTGGAAAGGCTTCAGAACCCTCTCCAACTCTGCCTCCCCTCCGACTTCGTTTCCTGTGTCTGGGAACCTCATTGCTTTCTCTCATGGTTGTGCTAAGTAATTACTCTCATGTGAGGTTCCCCCGTGAGCCCCGCGTTTGGCTCACAGCACAGCTGTTACCATCTCTGATGGCCGATGGAAACCGTCCCCAACTGTAGGACTGCTTCCTGTGGCGGAGGAGGCAGAGATGTTTCAGAGGTGCTCTCATTAGGAAGGTGTTGAGACGTAGAAAGCATTGTTCCTAATGATATTCCTCCATCAAAGAGTTTAGTTCTTGAAAGAGTTTGCTGTATTCTAAATATAACAAAGTTTTACGTAGAGAAAGGAACTTCCCCAGGCTCAACAGTGTGTGTGTGTGATGTTGCGCTGATTCCAGCATTCTCCTCAGTAAAAGCAGATGTTCTGGCTATTTTATGGTGAAATATTTCTATAGGGTATTTATTTTGTGAGTTTCCAGGATGCGAGTGTTATTTCTTTATTATTATACAAAGTTAACACAGTCTGAAGAGTGTGTGAACTAAAATGAAAGAGGGTGGGGAATCAAGTTTACTGAGTCTCAAGTTGGTTCTAAGACAACAGCAGTTAAATGAGGAATGTTTTAAGAAATTCTGTCATAGTAAATTTGATAGACTGCCAGAAATTCTACGACTGCCTTCCAGCTCTACCATAGTCTCCTGGGAGTTAGAGTAACTGCTTCCTATAGCTACGACTTTATTTTTAACTAGGTCTAGCTTTTCTTGGAAAAACTTTCCTTCATTATAAAATTAGTAGTTGAAATTAAATTCAATAGTAGAAATGAATGTAAGTATCATTCACCGTTAATTTTTGGTAGCCTTATTTTTAAATTTGAACATCAAAAATTTTACAGAAGTGCATACTATAAAATACGTATTTAGATTTGGAGGGTTTGAAGTCCTCAGTGTTCCTGCACTCGGGAAGCCAGAATCAAACATGCCCCCAGGAAGACTGAGTGTGGGGTAGGATCAAGGTGGGAAGTGGGGGTGGCTAGGGTGGGGGGGGGGATGGGAGAAAATGGAAACAACTGCACTTGAACAGCAATCAAAAATAAATAAAAAATGTCTAAAGTTCAAAAAAGAGAATGATTTAATATTTTTGGATCTGTAAATTTAGAGGTCACTTTTTAGAACTTAAACATCTCTAGGAGTTCCATCAACAGTTTTGGCCATCACAACTTTTGAAACAACTTACTTGGAGACCAGTATTAATAATGAGAGAGGGTCAAATTATGCTTCTTATAACACTTATTCTCAACCTGAGAGTGCTATTATTTTAGATCAAATTTTATAAAGAAGGTGATGGGGATGGCAACTGGATGGCCTTCTGGTTATGTAGTTACAGCAGGACTTTCTTGTCTAAACGTTCTTATTCATTCAAAAAATATTTGAGCACCTCCTATGTACCTACCAGTCACTGGAGAAATAGCAGTGAACAAGAACAGGCAAATATCCTTGCCTTCATGGAAGAAAAGAATAAGCCAGCTAACTAAGTACATACATAGTATATGAGATAAGTGCTAAGGATAAAAATAAGATGTAAAAGGAGGGAAAGAACATTAATCTAAGAGTGAGTGGGGGAACAAGGCCTCGATACAAAGTGACAGTTGGGTAAAAAGTTAAGAGAGACTTAGGAGCAAGCCATGCCACTAAGCAAGAGCAGTCCAGCCAGAGGAAAGGGTGGAAGGCTCTGAGGCAGAAGGGGACGGGAGGGCGGAAGGAGGAGCAAGGGGGAGGGAGGGGAGACCACAGGAATGTGGGGCTCGGGCAGGAGATGGGGAAGGCAGATTACATAGGGCTTGGTAACAGGGTGACCGTGTAATTTATTGTCCAAACTAGGATATTTTTGAGAGTAAAAGAAGATGCTAGCCATAATTACATCTGAACAGTAGGCATGAATGAAGACTGTCCTAGATATAAACCAGGAAATGTGGTCTCCCTACCAATGTACCTTTATAAAGCCTTTAGCATTTTTTCTCTGGATGAGATAGGAAGCTTTTAGAAGTTCAAGAGCAGAGGAGTTACACTTTCTCATTTAAATTTAACAAGAATTTTCTGGCTACTATGTTGAGAGATATTTCCTAAATTAATGAAGGGAAATGTGCAATAGTAAAATGTTATTTATACCAATATACAACTTAAGAATAAAACTACCTGAAACCTAATTAATGTTTATTCTGGGCCAGGATAACTCATTTGTTCTTCACAAGAAACCTGGGATTCACTACTATTGCCTGAATCCCCTAAATAAAGAAACTGAGGCACAGAGTCTAAGGACTGCTTTAAGGTTGCACAGCCAGCAAGTGGCGGAGCCAGGATTTGAGTCCAGTGTGACGTCAGAGGCCGGGCCGTTAGCTCACTGCCCCATTGCTCCTCTCCCATAGGGCCACCTCCTAAGGCAAATTTCATCACTATCAAAATGGCTCCTCTAGTAGAGAAATATATTTTCAAAGAATGTGTTCAATGATGAAAATCACCCCACTTTTCCCTCCTGCATTAAATCTAACAGCTTCTTTAGTTGCTTATTTAAAACAGAAGTAATGTAGCCCTAGCCAGGTAGCTCAGTTGGTGAGAGGGTCATCCCAATACACCAAGAATTCGGGTTTGATCCCCCAGTCACGGCATGTACCGGAATCAACCCATGAATGCATAAATAAGGGGAACAACAGGTCAATGTTTCTCTCTCTCAATCAATCAATAAAATTTTTTAAACATCTTATTAAGAAAATCAAATAAGTCAGGGCACATGCCTGGGTTGCCGGCCGGTTCCCGGCAGGGGACACACCAGAGGCAACCATACATTGATATTTCTCTCTCTCTCCTTCCTTTCCCCTCTAAAAATAAATAAATAAAATCTTAAAAAAAGAAAATCAAATAAAATAAAACAGAAATAACCTACTTAAAGGAAAATGTGAATGACACCAAGATTGTCCTCCAGAGTAGCATTTATGTTGTAAGTCTTGCAGGCTGCACTGGAACATCTGTTAAACAGATTTTTGTATCTATACTCATTGTCATGTTGGTGAGGCCAACTGACAGAAGGGAGCCAGAAAATAAAGTAAGCTGAAAGGAAAGTGTGAGTTCCTTCAGGGACTGATCGCCTAGACACACACATCTGCTCATCTGCTCAAAGGACCACTTTTTGCCAAACTGGCGCCCCACCCCCAATCGCTGGAAAGTCCAGTGTGGACATGACACAGAAAGTGAGTGTCCATAGCTAGCTCATGTTTTCAGCTGGGGTTGAAACATCAGATTTTACTGATAAACTAAAGGTTACATTGCTAGACCTCCCTTGTAGGTTTATAAGATGCACAGGAATGAAAAGGGGAATGTGAAAGCAAAACAGATGACATTTGGGAATATGTCTCAACTGATATTTTAAAAGAAGCTAGACTTCTTTTTTAAAAAAGCCTGGACTTCCAGCCATCACCACCAAGATGCCCAGTTATGTGTAGGAAGCCATCTTGGACTCGTCAGACCAGCCCATTTGGCCAGCTGAACATCAGTCACTGAGTGACCTCAGTTGGTGTAACAGAAGAATCACCTTGCCAAGCCCTGCGCAGCTTCCTGGACCATAAAACTGTGAAATATAATAAAATGGATACTGTTTTAAGCCACAAATAAATAAAAGAAGCTAAGAATCCTCAATTTTAAAAAATTTACATATCAAGTATACTTTTTTGTGAAATGTTCCATTAAATCTAAAACAATTTGAAAAAGGAACATTATTAATAGCTCTAACTTTAAAAGCAACATGTAACACAAATAATATTGAACATGTTCAAATGTCCAAAGTCATTGCTTGTCAAAATATGAAATGTAATGGACACACACCTCTTTGCCAAATATTGGATGGTATACCATGACCCACCACACATGAGTGTTATGTCAGATAAAGCAATTCTGCAGAATGTCTGTACAAAAGATTAAAAGGAAAAAAAAACAACAACCCTGACCACTATGAACTTTTACCTTAGTTCCACAAATAAATATGTCTTAAATGTTATCTATGTCATAAATGTTGTATCTCTCTGTATATTTCTACTATTTCCACAAATTTGATTTTCTTATAGAAGCTAAATCTATGAAAATTAGACTAGTGTTACATCATTGAAGAGCCCTAGCATTTTGTAAACTTCTTAAACATTTTATTGAAGTATAATATACGTACCTACAGAAAAATGCTCGTATGGCAAGTGTTAGCTCTGTGAATTGCCACAAAGTGAACACATCTGTGTATCCAGGATCAAGAAACAGACCTGCACCTGGGCCTAGAGGCCCCTCAGTCACTAGCCACCCTAAGTCCCAAGGTAGCCATTCTCCTGACCTCCAATGGCATGAATTTGTTTGCCTATTTGGGTGCCTTACAGAAGTCTGTACATAAACGGAATCCTATGATACATACTCCTGCCTGGCTTCTTTTGCTCAACAGTGCATTTGTGAGAGTAACCCATGCTGTTGTGTTTACTTGTGGCTCATTCATCTCGCGATTGTCCAGTGCTTCCCTGTCTGAACTTGCCACAGGTTCCATTCAATACCAGGCATTGAAAGAGATTCCAGCTTTGAGCAAATATGAAGAGTACATTTATAGACAGCCTCATATGCACCTATTCATGAGAAAATACATGCTGAAAAATACATATGTATATACATATATAAGACCTACATGTGCATAGTATATAAAATATGTTTAATACTTACATATCAATATATATCTATATGATTAAAATAATTTTAATATGAATCTTGATAATAATCCTTTTATATTTTAATGAGTAATTTTGGAGAGCTATAGCAGGGCATGGTGCAGTATTAAGTACTGGGCAGAATTTTCGAGACAGATTTTTTTTTCTAATTTTAAAGCCAAAGATCTGTGTCGCCTTTGAATAAACTTTGCTCACTGTAACTCTTCTTTGCCTTTCCAGGAAATCTATTATATGCCTCTATATAATGGATAACCCCCAAATAATTCTCACATTCACTAAGTTTTTATAGAAAACACAAAAAAACATAGGATGAACATGAATTTGAGTTGTTTAGATTCTATTTGAGGGCACGAGCATAGATTCCATCAAGTCAGACCAAATTCCAGAGCAATTTTATATTCACTGTTTTGTTGAAATTTTTGAAACTACTGAATATGAATATATTTAAAAAATAACATTTTAAATGTTAAATGCCTGTTCACATGACCTTTAAAAACAGAAAAACTGTCATTTCTCCTTCTCCCAAAGTAATATATGCAGCTAAAACAAAATTGATTAAATTAATCTCAAGAGATACAGAAATAAAATGAGGTTTCATTTCCACTACTCCCCATTACTGCTATAATAAGTGGTTGTTTATTTTAAACTCTAAGACACGAAACTCAGATTAAGAAGCACTGTTAAGACAGTAAATGGTATGGGAGTAAAAGTTACATTGATGAAGTTGTCTAGGTAATCTCTCTGAGGGTATTTTTGTTAAATGCTATATACTATGTGTGCCAGATGCTAGGTAAAAGTGAGTTTTAACTGTAATCTAGTTACTACACTATAGAAGGATGAGATCATTAAGGAAGTACTTTTATAGAAATTTACCAAATTACAGCATGTGAAGATAGATCTAAAAGGAAATCCCTCTTTTTTTATATTTTTTTTATTTTATTTTATTTTTAATATTTTATTTATTTATCTTTAGAGGGGAAGGGAAGGAGAGAGGGAGAGAAATATCAATGTATGGTTGCCTCTGCCGAGGACACACAATGTATTGTGTGTCCCCTGCCGGGAACTGGCTTGCAACCCAGGCATGTGCCCTGACTGGGAATTGAACCGCGATCCTCTGGTTTGCAGGCCCGTGCTCAATCCACTGAGCTACAACAGCCAGGGCTGAAATCCCTCTTAATATCAACAAAATTTTGCATTGTAGCATTCAAGAAGCAATTTTATTTATCAAAACTACTGACTAGTTTTTAAATGGAAGTATATTACAATACAAATAACACATATCCCCAAGAATGTAATCAGAATGGTATACAATGTGTGAGCACTGAGGTTTACAATCCTATGAATGTGTTTAAACTTAGATTGGTTGAAACTTTTCCTGCTTTTTGTTCTGGGAAACCAGTTAACTTCATGGTAATATTTTCATTGGCTTTATGGAGTGACCTCAAAATTGTCTTGAGCTACTGAGCCACCATAAAGGAGGGGAGCTAAATCCAAAGTAATTATCACTAAGATGATATTCCAAGGCCTAATCTGAAGCACCTTTCTTCTGTCTAAATCTTTCACCCACTGGTAGGCAAACTACAGCCAGTGAGTCATATCTGGCCTAATGACTATCTTTATTAATAACGTTTTATTGAAACAGCCATACCATTGCTTATGTGGGTAGTTTCAACAAACATATGTTCCTAAAACCTAAAATATTTACGCTGTAGCCATTTCCCAAAAAGTGTGCCCACACCTGTAGCATCTTACCAACCACTCTGCCCTGTCTTTCATTCCCGCCTCTCATTCTCCTCCATTTTGCCCCATTGGAGGTCAGAGGTCAAGATCTGAACTTCAAAAAACATACATAAGAATTCATCACCTTCAAAACTCAACAGAAAAAAACAACCCAAACAGAAAATGGGTAAAAGACTTGAACAGAAATTTTACCGAAGAGGATATACACATAACCCATAAGCACATAAAAAGATGTTCAATATCATTATTCATTCGGGACATGCAAATTGAAACCATGGTAAGATATCACTACGTTCAAATGGATGCAGACTTTTTTAAATGACAGCATCTAATGCCGACAAGGATGGCGAGCAACTGGATTGCTCACACATGCCAAGTTTGGCAGTTTATTATAAAAGTAAACATGCAATTACCATGAGACCCAGAAATTGCACTCTTGGGCATTTATCCCAAAGAAATGAAAAGTATGTTTATGCAAAAATCTGTTCATGAAGGTTCAAAATAGCTTTTTTTGTAATAGCCCAAGCTGGGGAACAACCCAAAAGTCCTTCAGTGGGTGGTGAGTGGCTAAACTAACCACAGTACATCCATTTCACAGAACTATACAATAAAGGGAGCTGTTGACATTCACAACAGCTGGGCCCTGACCAGCCTGGCTTCGCTGGTTGGGTGTCACACCACAGTGGAAAAGGCATTCACAATAGCTTGGACGAACCTCAAGGAGTCAGGCTGAGTGAAAAAAAGCCGATCTCAAAAGATCACATACTATGTGGTCCATTTGCATAACATTCTTGAAATGATAGTTATATAGATGGAGGACAGGGTAACGGTTGCTAGGGGATGGTGAGTGGGAGGGAGGGAAGTACAGTTATAAGAGGACATCACAGGGGATACCTGTGGTGATGGACCTGCTCCGTATCTTGACTGGTGGTGGGTACGCAAACCTACACACATGATAAATTATACACACATGATAAATTATACACATGATGAACCTACACACATGATAAATTGTACAAAATGAAGTCCACAGAAATGAGATATGTAACACTGAAGGAAGGAGAATAATATTGGTGAATCATCACTGTAAAAAAAAAGTAGTTGCACCATTCTACATTTTCACCAGCATTCTTTGAGGGTTCTGATTTCTCCACATCCTCACCAACATTTATTATGTCCATCTTTTTCATCAAAGTTATTCTAATGGTTTGAAGTGGTATCTCTTTGTAGTTTTAATTTGCATTTCCCTAATGACTCATGATGTCGAGCATTTTTAATTTTCATGTTCTTAGCTATTTGTATATCTCCTTTGGTGAACTCTCTATTTAAATGTATTAGTCTTTCTATTTTTAAACTTTGAGGGTTCTTTATGTATTTTGACCAAAAGCCTTTATCACATATATAATTTACAAACATTTTTCCACTCTGTGGCTTTTCTTTTCATTTTCATAATAGTATGTCTTTTGATGAGCAAAAGTATTTAATTTTGATTAAACCAAAATTATCAAACTCTTCTTTTATGGACCATGTTTCTGATATCATATCTATGAAATCTTTGCCAAATAAAGATCACAGAAAAATTCTCCCATGTTTTAAGTTTTATATTTTAGCTCTTCCTTTTAGATATACAATCAGTTTGAATTGAGTTTTGTGTAGGATGTGAGACAACCATATAAATTCTTTCCTTGCATTGGCAGGTCCGATTCTTCCAGTGCCGTTTGTTGCAAAATGTTCTTTCCTCAGTGAATTGCCTTGGCACCTTTGTCAAAACTCAACTGAATATAAATGTTTAAGGGTTTATTGATGAACATTCTTTTCTGTTCCACTGATCTCTTTGTCTGTTGTTATGCCAGTACCATCTTGTCTTGATTATTGTGAGATTTAGTAAGGTTTTAAACAGTACTGTAAGCCCTGCTTTCCACGCCCCCCAAAAAATACTGTTTTGACTATTCTTGGTCTTTACATTTCTATATAAATTTTAAGATCAACTTGTTAATTTCCTTGAATATAGATAAGGAATGTATTCACTCTTTAGATAAATTTGGGAGAAATTTCCATCTTAACAATATTCTTCCAATCCATAAACTTTTGTTAGGATCTTCTTTGATTTCTCCAATATTTTTTATCTTTCAGTGGATCTGTCTTATACTTCTCTTGCTAAACTTATTCTCAAGTACTTTTATGCTATTTGGAGTGGAATTGTCTCTCAATTTCAATTTCAACTTTTTGGTTTTTCTTTGCTTGTACATAAAGTGCAATCAGTGTTTGTATATTGCTCTTCCATCCTGTAACCTGGCTGAACTCCTCATCATTACTCTTAACCCCTCCACTTTTTGACTGCGAGTGTGTGATGGCGAAGAACAGTGACTACTCGAAGGCTGGGTGCCACCGTCCTGACTCACGCTAGGGTGCCAGTGGTTCTAACCACAATTGCTTTCGCATCAATAGTGCGCATGTCAACCAGTGAAAAAGGCAATAATCTCTTAATGATCCCTCGATCTTGCAGACCCCATGGCAGGTTCTCGGGGATACCAGAAAGCCTGCAGCCATCACTTAGAGATCTAGACGATGTCTGAAATACTGTGATTTTAAAAATGGAAGATAAATGTTTCTTACCAGACTGCTGTTACTAACATTCACTTGAATGGCTGATTTTCATGGAAGTCATTATTCCATAGGCAATTGCAACATGCAGAGCAACATCCTAGGTCCTTAAGAAAATGAAAACACTGGCCCTAATCCCAAGGAAGTGGTACAAGTGTCTCTGAGTATTCACGTGTCTAGGGAAGGAGCACCAGCATCACTGTGGGCTAATTGTATTGGACCCCAAATACTATGTTTTTTGTTCTACCAGCACCAAAACAAAATTCCTGCAGTGGAGTGTGGCATGTACCAAATTTCAAGTCGGAAGTAAAATTAGGTTAAAATCGATTGTTCTTGATGAGTACTAGTTAATGTGATCTCATTTCCAAATGACCATAAATAAGACATAAAGCAATATCTAACTAATCTTCAAAACTATTTTGAAAGCCTTAATTTTAGTGTTATTTATTATAGGCCCTTGGCTAGAAGCTTAAAATAGCCACTTATCCACTATTTTCCTGAATTTTACATACAGTTAGGATTGTATTTACAGTATGATGCTTATGGCTCATGAGATGAATTCACTACACATTTTACTTTTTCCCTGGTGAGAACTAAATACCACTCACCCATTCAATGTAAACAAATAGTCAAGGTTTCAGATTGCACAGGTTCTGACATCCTTAACCTTTGGGGTAAAAGAGAAAGGCAAAAAGACTAAAATGCTTAATGATGGGAAGATTAAAAGGAAAAATGGGAAAAAATGAAATTAACTGTATAAAATAGAGGAAAGAATTGAGGTTAGGTTACGGATAAATGGAATTAATAACAGTTTCAGAGAAACCAGTTACACCCTTGAATTCTGATATGAAAGATATCATACAATGTAAGAGCTGGCAGGGAATTTAAAGAAAACTTAGTTCTAGCCCAACATTTTTATTTGTCAGAGGAGGGACCCAAGGCCCAAAGATTTTCAACAGGTTTAGAGCTGGAAGCCAGAATTTCTCAGTTCCCCTTCAGGACGTCCCGTCCTCTTCACATTCAATAAAACTGCTGTCGTTTTCGTAACTCTCTGGACCGCACACAGCATTTTCCTAGAAGACAGCCAGGGCTTCTAAAACCCTAATGGGTGCATTGTGAAACTCACGTCGTTGTGATGTGATGCATAGTACCGGGACTGGTAACTCAGACGTCTCGAATATGTCTTCCCACTTCACTTTATGCCTCAGCTGTTGGAAACTGTGAAGTTTTGTTTTCTAATGAATTTCTGTCCCCAAGCATTCAAAACCACCTCAGCTTTATTTACAGTAACACATCAACTTTAGCATCAACTGTATTTTCCCCCCAAAAGACACATATGGTATCATTTTCTTCATGCCGCATACTGTACCTTTGTTCTGTCACTGTTTCCGTCTGCATACAGGACAACTATGACCACATGACATACTTTGTGATGAAGCATTAACTCTAGTTCTTAAGAATTTATACATGAAATAATTACATAAGCTGCATGCTTTCAAATATACCATTGATTTTTCCTTTTTCCTACTTATCACCACCTTCCTGGTTAGTTTTGGGGGTGACTACCTAAAGCTCTGTGTGGTGATCGCTGCTAGTGTGTTTTGTTTTCCTACTCTGTCTTTGCCTGCATGTTTCTTTCAAATAAGTGCTAGCATGTACTACCATGGAGACCACTAATTAAAGTAAGACTTTTTCATTAGATGTTGGGTCTTCCTGTGTGTCCTGGTTGGAGCCCTTATTTTCCATCATTAACTCTGCTTGCACATTGTCTGAAGCGAATGTAAGGCTCCAGTCAGGACACAAGTGTGAGAGCTTGTCTCCATTCAGAAAAGCCAGGATGCATTCCCTCCAATGTGAGTCTCCTCTCAACCATGAATGAAGGGTTAAAGCATCGACACATGTTTGGGTGTGGGCAAAAGTAGGTTCACAGTTGTCATAAAAATAAACAGTACAATAATGACTAAATAATGATACAAGCATAAACTCTGTGTTTTGCATACTCACAACTGTAAAGCTACTTTTGCCAATCCCTCTATTTAGCACTAGCCTGTATAATTTTGATTATACTGAGTATTTCTGATTTTTCTACTTTAGCAATTCTTGTCCACCCAACTAGCCTTTGGTCTTGTGCATGCAAAACAAGCAGAAATCGCGAGTCCCTTGCTTCCAAATCAGCATCCTTATGGTAAAGCTATCGAAAAGAGACATTTCTTTGAATTGCCAGCCTTCAGGTAACTGACTCTGTTGGGTATAATGAGCTCTCATCTTGGATGAATCATCTTTCCTCTAAGGAAAAAACTTCATGGCTCTGGAACTTTGATTTTTAAAAGTATTTTTTCCTTTTTTTTACCCCCATCTTCTCCACCTGGTTGTTATTAACATTTAAGTGTTTCAAACTCTAAAAGTTAAGACCTCAGCAAAACCCGAGACACTGAACAGTCAACAGTGGAAGCTCTGGGTCGCAAGCGGCTGCAGCAGCTCCAAACTAAGCGCAGTCGCAGGGGCAGTTCCTCCCAAACCACTTCTCACGGGGACCAGCCTCTCCAATCTGTGATGGACCGGGCCCTGTGCTAAGTTCATTTCACACGCACATCACCCAAAAGGCATAGGTTCCCTTTTCTTCTCCATCTTCACTGAAGCACAGTGAACTCGCCTAAGTCATGCCAGGGCCCAAAACAGTGGGTAGCAAAGCCTGTTCTCTTTGTCATCGTGCCACACCGCTGCCTTCGGCTGTGCCCCCACTAAATGTTTCTTGTGACTTCATTAGGAACCGGTGCTTATTTCATCCTCCAGGTAGTTATCTCTACAGGGGCTTTTATGCCTCTGTGCTCGGCCAGCACCCTGCTCCTGGGTGACCTGGGTGATCCACCTTAGCTGTCTCATTGGAAAACAGGACAAAAAGTAGACACGGATCACCACAGGCCATGCGAATAGCCCACATTCCCAGATACTTATTTCCCCCAAGCCCTTTCTAAGGATTGGCTCTTCAGGTGCTCACAGCAATCCTCTGAGGAAGCCCGCATCTCTGTCTTCATTTTCTGGAGGAGGAAGTGGAGAAGCAGGAGGGTTGACACTGACCAACATGCCAAGGTCAGGAGCATAGCAGGGAGTGAAGCTTCCGGGCCCACACCTAACTAGTAGGCCAGACCACTCGCTTCACTTTTATTAATTGAACCGTTGTGCTCCCCATCCCCCAGGTCACCGACGGCACCTGGTGCCAGAGCGTGAACGTTTACGGAGCCCCTGCTCTTCTCCGCACTCACCACGTGCTCGCAGTGCTTGGGCTGGTCAGGGGGCAAGGACAGTGGCTGGAAGGAAAGAGCGGGTGGGTGGGGAGCAGCCATGGGCTGTCTGTTCCTGTAGAAGTTCTGCCTCAGTCCTGAAGCAGCCAACGCATAACGGAGGAGCAACGTCTATTCTGGGTCACCCAAAGATGTTGAGCTGTTACACCTGATTTTAAAGTTGCAGCAGCCAGAGAGCGTGTTCTCGTTTTAAAGGCCGTGATGGTGATCACAGACTGTATAATGATCTTGGTCTGTGCTGTCGGAAAGATGCCTTTGTTTCGACAGTGTGCCAGCTTCTACGTCCCAGCCCCTCCCCCATCAGGAAAGACCACCTCGAACCCCACTTTTCTGAAGACTGGTTCCCGGTCCGTCATGTCCAATTCCACATGTCCCTACAGTAGTTCATGCTGAGAGGAAGAGAGCCTTTTATCTACTTTGAGTTCTTCAGCTATTACAGACTGTACTCATAAATCCCTCATTCCTGTCTAGGGTGGGTGGAGTGAGACTAAGGAGAGGAAGGGAATCCCTCAGCCTCGCCAGACAGGGTGGAGGGAAAATAAACACAAAGAAAAATGTGCCACTGGATTTATTTATCCCATTACTTGGATGTCAGGCTGATTAGAAGAATAATGTCCAAGTAATAACATTAAACAGCAGGGAATATTAACATCTGGAATGGATAAAGGGGGAAGTTCATTTATATTTTTAAGTTGTGCATAAATGGTACATTACAATTTATGATTAAAAACCATAGCAGGTCAAAGTAACTCCTATATGTGTGGTGTACATTCAGTTTGCAGAATTCTTCCATAAGCATTGTCCCATTTGAGCCTCCCAAACAGTCATCGGCCATGCGGCAGATATGAGAACCACCCCACTAACAGATACAGGAATGAGGCTTACAGTGGGGAAGTGGCTCACCCAAGACCCCACAGTTGGTAACAGGCAAGTCTCGTATTTGAACCTCAGTCTCCTGAGTTCACTACCTCTGAATTTAGGGAAAGAACAGCCTTATTTTGTGGCACCACTCTGGTGAGGCCTAGGACATGAGACTGCAACCGTGGGATTATGCATACCAGTCAGGTCACTGTACCTTTATGTACGGATGGTTTTAGGGACCGGTGGGGTGGGGGGCGTAGTTGGATGCTGGCTACACAACCCCAAACCATTGTGATTTTTTATTTCTTAGGTCTGTTCTAGACTCTTTTCTGCTCCTCCTGCATTCTCTGACTGTCAGCTGTCGTGTTTGGCCAGTCATGGTGCCTCTAGAGCAGCGGTTCCAACATGTGGGTGGTGGATCAGCAGCACCAGCATCACTGGGAGCTGGCTAGAAACACAGGTTCTCAGGCTCCACTTCAGATCCCCCGAACCGAAAATGGTGCTAAAGCAATGATGCTCGGCCTTGGCTGCACATTGGAATCACCTGGGGGCCTTAGAAAGCATGAGGCCTTTGTCCCGACCCCAAAGATTCCAATGTAGTTGATCTACAGCATGGTTTTCAACCTCAGCACTATTGTCATTTTGGGCGGGATAATTATTCATTGGTCTTTCCTATGCATTCAGAATGTTTAGCAGCATCACTGGCCTCTACCCAATGGGTGTTGGTAGCCTCCCTCCTCCCCCACCAGCTGTAATAACCAAAAATGTTTCCAGATATTACCAAATGTCCCTTGAGTACAAAGATGGGACACTAATCTAAGTGCATGGCCCAGGCATTGGGATCTGTAAATGCTCCCCAAACCATTCTAATGTACAGCCAAGACTAAGAACTACCACTCTGGAAGGTTCTTATTAATTACAAGCTTTGAATGTGCAATGGACTAAAGTACAACAAAAGCTAAGCTTTATAGCATTGGGTGTAAGGTGAGAATAAATCGACCCACCATGAAGACTCAGCCAGTCTGGCCATCAGTGAAGTGCACAAGATTAGACTGTAAATTTTGCATTAACCAGTGGCTCCTTATATTTCTGCATACTTTCTGATTGTTGGGTGTGTTCCAAAAAACTGACATAAACAGGTACATTTGCACTTATCTAAAAGCTCCCAACCAAGCAGCTATTGCTTTGTACTAGACATAGTAGAGGACATCCTGCTTTTGGACCCAGTCATTCTAAAAACAGGGTGCTTATCGGTGTACCATGTGGTACAAGTCCTTAGGCAAATCTGTTCTGACAGGTTAAAAAAATGTGGCCTGTCAATGTTATGATGTTGATTTTGACACAATCCAAATCAGCCACACAAAACAGGATTTCTATGTTAATATGTACCATTCGGCAGGATTTTAGTTTTCAGACTAAAATCAGGACTGTAATTATATTTCAACTGTAGAAAAATCCCCTGTGTAAGAACCAAGGCAAGTGCTCTTCGGTAAAATCCATGCTCCACAGGTCACTCTCCGCTGCCTCGGTGGTTGCTCCTTGATGTTCCAGGGGGGTCCCCTGGGCACCAGGAGGGCACGGAGTGCGTCATCTCCTGGCACCTGCCGTGGGGCTCTTCTGGGCTGAGCAGCCCCATCATGGCCCAAAGTAAAAGGTGTCCAAGAAAAGAGCTTGTGCCCTGCGCTCTCCAACCTGGGTCTTACACAGAACAGTACTCTCCCACTTTCTCAAGTAACTAGTTGGTAGGTACATTGCTTCTTTCAACAGTAAGAGTAGAAATACTACTTTGAGATACAAAGAAATAACTTTTAAACAGAAAGTATATTGTAAGATGAATATTTTTGCAGGGCAAAATTGGTACTTTCTAATTTCAAAATATGAACATATTGTCCCAAGTTAATGAGTTGGAATCATTGATTCATTCAACACCTACAATGTTGTAGGTAGTGTATAATGTGATTGGAAGTTATAAATATGGAGGCTGTGTAAGAGTGCAGACCCTTTTATGGCAAAAATAAGCTATGATTGCTCCAAGGTGCCAGATTAACCCAGTAAACTAGCTGGTACAAGCTTGTACACATTAATGAAACCAACTAGTTTTTTTTTGCTATAGTCTAATTTATCCTAAGCAGTTGCTTATCTTTTCCTATCCCAGCCTAAATTGTTTCATCAATGTGCTTTTAAAAATCAAAACCTTTTGATTGGGTTTCCCAGAAAAGTACTTGAGGAAAACAATGCATAAAAGACTAGTAATAGGAAGTACTCCATATGGTTCCACTTGTTTTTACAAAAGCCATATGCTTTTATGTATGTGGGGAATTTCTTGAAGAAAATACAATTCACAATTAACAGTGGTTGCCTTTGGGTAGGAAGTTTAGAGACTTTGGTCAGAAGGGAGACTTGCTTTTCCTAATGTTCTTATACAGCTTATTTTCACCATTTTTAAGTGTGTATTTTCCATTTCAAATGCTACTATATAAAAGTAAAGACACATTCCCAGTGGTCTTTCAGAAGTTCCAAATGCCTCTTCTAATGAGAGAGAAATGGGTGAACTACACTCTCCGCCTCTTTGATGGCCCCTTCTTTTTACGTGTATTTATTGCTACAGCAGAGTGAGCAGAAAGGAGACTTTATATGGATGATTACTCCAACGTCAGGTCCAAGAACAAGATGAACAAGCAGGTCCTAGCTGATCTGAGACTGGGTAGTTAGGGGGAACTCTTTGAAGAAGCCACATTTAGCCAGAAAGGACAGAAGCTGCCTCCTGGCAGGAGCCCGCTCTTCACCAGCTGCACTGGAACAGCTACTCACCATGTTCTTTCAGAAAGAAGCAGACAGAGGCTGGAGAAGTCCACACTGTGATTGTACCTAAGAAGTCCCTCCAATGATTTCTTTCAGTCCCCTTTGTCCACACTTGCCAAAAAGAATGCGTGCTTACCCCTGGGGGCGGGCTGGGGGAGGGGGAATAACAACACACCTATTTATGTAAAGACAGACAATTCTATGATCGTTTGGGTGCCCACTAATACCATGATATCTTCCCCTTCGGTCCTTCCCTTACACTTAACCCCAGTTAAGTTTATGCAAGCATGAAAAAGAAAAATAATCCATGGAGACTGGAAGGGCCCAAAATGATGCCTGCTCAGTTGTGGAATTTTCTGGATCATTTTTCTTACTACTTATCACTTAGACCTTCACAGAATTTCAGAGTCCCCCTTGTAAAGCAAGACGTACCCTTTTCTTTTCTCTGTTTGCTGGATGTTTGGATTGGGAAACCCACCCCGTGGGCTTCAGGATCCTCTGCCTCTGGGAATGAACCAACGACAGGCAACACAACAGTTCAGCCTTTCCAAACCATACCCTGAGACAGCCCCCACACTCTTTAATTACATCTCTGCGGCCTTTAGTGGAGAGTTACATTCTGGGATAACATACTACACTCTCCTTCTATGAAAAGTAGTTTTCAGGTTCTCTGTTCTTTATAGGGGGTGATTCATCCTAGAAATAGTGTTTTATGTCTTTGCTTGCATCAGGCATTAATAACCAGCAATCAGTGATGGTCTAATTGTTAGCTTCATGCAAATTGTCAGAGTTTATGGCAGTGTTTTTGTGAAGAGCATACCAGCTGTTCTCAGGCAGAAGTTTATGTGGAAATTCTGAGAACTCACCAACCCAGGCTGGTCAGAGTCAGAGGCAGAAGAAACCAGGGGCCAGAATGGACTGAAGGCAAACGTTCTTTTAGAAAACTCTCCAGAAGAAAAGGAACTATGTTAGAAAACTAAAAACTTCTGAAATGAAGTCATATAGGGTTTTAGCCATAAAAATAGAATTTTAGAGAACCCTATGTTACTAAATCCTCAAAATGCATAGGTTCTGTATCTATCCACTGCATAGATACAGTGGATACCCCATTGTATCCATGGGGTACTTGTTTCCCATCCTCTTTCAATGGATTCATGTAAATGACCACATGGACCATGAAAGTAAACCCCACATAATGTTTTAGAAGTTGTAGAACTGAAATTTGAAGCTCAGCTTAGAGCTACTATGGCAACAGGTACTTTGCAGAAAAAGACAAATTTGTCTAGTTAGTAGGATAGTGCTTCCTAGTGAGTGGAATAAGTTTAAATTATGAATCACTAGGCAAAAATTAGAAAAGAAATCAATGCCATCCTCACTCTTGAAAAGGCATCATATATTCAGTAGGGACTTCCTTTCCCCTTTTAATTTTTCTGCTCCTAGTACAATACCAAATTAGATGAATATCAGCAACTCACGGGACTTCACGTTCTTGCTCTTTAACCACGACCACTAGAGGGTGTCCAACCTTTCCCACCAACAAAGACGTTAAATTGTCAACAAGAAGAAATAGACTTTCCACACATGCTACAAACAGATTACGAGAGCCACGTTTTAGGCAAGTTTGAGCCTAAAGAGGGAAAGGCCACTTATGACACACCCACTGAAGCAGCCGGCTCCTAAGTACAGAGGGGAGGTAAGTTCCAAATGGCTCTGGGTGTTGACCAGCTGACAGAGTCAGCACATCCTAAACCACTTCGCCTCCACTGTATTCCCCGTAACCTCGCATTTGGAACTTTGACTGCTTGTCAGAAGATAATAGAATCTTCCAATGTCACTAGCTGAAAATGTGAGAATAGTCTGCTTAACTCGTGGTTTAGCAAGAATGGATAAGAGATGACTGCCTGCTTCTCTGTTAAGCTGTCACCCGAGTCCCATACTTCCGCTGCTCTTTGAAAAGTGGTTGGTGTGCCTACTTCACATAAGATCAAATGTTTATCCCTTCCATTATTATATTTATCACTTTCCATGCCTTTCCAAGTTGCTGAGGCTTTATGAGAAGGGGAAGGAGAAGGAGAAGACTGTTGCCATCATGCTAACTGGAATGCATAATGAATAACAAAATTTAGAAGTTTGGAAGATAATTAGAAGGACATGTCCATGTATCCCATGGCGGCTGTGCCATTCCTAACTACAGTGTCTCCTTTTCGCAGCTGCTGGCTGGGCGCTGGCCTTTTGATCACAATGACTTTGGCATATTTCTGTGCAAGCTGTTCCCCTTTTTGCAGAAGTCCTCAGTGGGGATCACCGTCCTCAACCTCTGCGCCCTCAGCGTTGACAGGTAATGTGGTTCTTTCCCTCTACTCTTTTGTCGAATTTAGAAAAGCATTTTTGTCATAAAGAATGGAAGTCAAAAAGCCTTGAGAGTTGGTATCAGGACAGTGGTTAGTTTCAAGTGAATTAAAATATTAACCATCTTGCTGTACAGTTTACAATTGCTTTTCACATTTGCTGGTTATTAGCCATCTTTGGCCAAAGCAATTTGCATCTAGAGCATTTTGCCAATTATATTCATTTGGCACTCTTGTGGCAACAAAGAAATTCTAATGAAAAAGCATGGTTCTAATATCTGGCAGGAGTTGAGATTTGAACAGCCCTTTTGGAAAACTATTTTTCCAAATAGTTTTGGAAAAACTGCAAAAGATTTTGCCTTTTGACCCAGTAATTATGATTTGGGGAGTTAATTTTAAGGAAATCAAAATTTGAACAGAGAATTCATCATGCATGAAGATGTTCTTTATAAAACTATTTATAACAAAAGTTGAAAGCAGCCTTATTGCTTCATTTTAGGAAAATGGATAAGGATGTTAAATATATTTTGCATGTATAAACATATGAATATAAAATTCCTTGAAAGAAACAGGATAAACATTAGTAGTTATATTTAGGGAGAGAGTCATGGGTTTTTGTAATGTTCTTTTAAGAGAAGAAAAAAATTTCTAAGTTTATGTACTTCTGTTATCTGTTACCGTTTTCCTTATATACTTAATGCCATTCTCTATGTGATATTTTTTCACTTGCACAGCTCATTCCTTTAACCTTTATTCTGTATCAACCTGATTTTCTCTGGCCACACAGCTGTGAAGCACAAGCCCACGCAGGCACACGGACCAGAGCGCAGAGGCCTGAGTGAACAGAGGCACACAGGCGCATTCCCAGGCCAGAGTTATGACCATCCCTACTGTTGTCTTTACAAAAAGCTTAATCAAAATTGGGGAGATATTATTTTAAAAATTAATTAGACTTTGTCCCAAAGTTTAGGTAAAAACCAGGATAATGCCCTGGCTGGTGTGGCTCAGTGGATTGCAGGCTGCAAACCAAAGGGTGGCTGGTTTGATTCCCAGTCAGGGCACATGCCTGGGAGAGGTCCCCAGTAGGGGCTGCGAGAGAGGCAACTGTACATTGATGTTTCTCTCCTTCTCTTTCTCCCTCTCTTTCCCTCTCTAAAAATAAATGACTGAAATTTTTTTAAAAGAAAGAAAAAAACAGCATGATAATAACTTTAGGAGTTATTCAGCATTCTAAAAGAAAACCACACCTTTGAAGAAACATCTAACCAAAGCCAAAGACAGACAAGGCAAGCACGTGAGAAATAGGAATAAGAAATAGGAGAATGAAGATCAGGAAGATGCTTGGCTCCTATAAACAATAAAATCTCTTCTAGAGCTTATAATCCTCTGAGAAGAGAGTCATTGATGAAAAGAGAAGCCAAAAGAGAGGAACGAATTTTCTTGGTATAACAATTGATTTATTAATAGGCAACTTTTTATTCCTGTAAAAGAATTATTACAGAATTTCAAGTATGGCTTATGGTGTTACATGGCACAGTACAGTGATCCCTGATATATTTCATACAAATCTATTTAATAATTTTTTCTTGATAAAAAAATTTTAAGGCACTTACTTTTCAGTGATAAGCTATATAATAAAGCATCCCTACACTGAGTGGTATAATGCATAATTTAGTTCACCATAGAGGCTTGAGCAAGAAGGGTGTGATGGACAGACATGGAGAGTGAGGCCTGGCTGTGTCCTTTAGGAGCTGTCCTGGAGGTGAAGACACAGACCTGGGCACAAGGGAGAATAAAATACGTGATGTAGGCATTCAGGCAGTGGGATTCTTAAATCGTCAAATAAAAAACCCCATTCCTTCTCTAGCTTACCTTGTTCTGCCCCCTCTTTCTTCCCTGGGAGAATCTCAGAGGACCTTCTTGCTAAGCTTAGTCTCCCCAGTAGAAACTACCTGTGTGCAGTGGGGGCAGGGGTATGGGTGGTGACTGGGGGACTAGGTTGGAGGGGGTGGGGCAGAGGAAAGAGGGATATAGGTTCACCTCACCTCTGTGCATGGGGAAAAATTAGCTAACTGTTCAATCACAAATGATCGATTCTGTATCAAATGAAATGTTCTTGGTTTTAATCAAGACTGTGTCTCGGTTTTGGATCAAGAAGGTAAACCATTTTCAAATTCCATTCCCAGAAAAATCTACCTTAATCAAGGAGGTTTTTCCTTGGTAATAAGCTCATCATTCTTTGTTCCCTGGGTCCTTTCTTTATTCTTTTTACATTTCATTTGTTTTAAAATCTAAGCTTTGGGACCTATATGTAGGGACTCTGTTTTGACATTTCTGTTTCAAAGGCTTTCACAGTGGAGAATGAATCACTCATATTTAATTCCTAAAGACAAGATACCTTTGCTTTGAGTCTTCATTTGGTTGCATTGTAGTCTACTAAAAATGTTAAAATCTTTGTTGTTTTTTTTACTAAATCAAGGAGCAAAAAAAGGAAACTACACCCGTTACGGAACAATTTATAACTTCCATGCTATTTGTTGCATGAGCTGAGTCAAATTATGGCTCAGAAAGTGTTCATGATTTTTTTATATTCTTAAAATATTATACATATCTTTCACTTCAGTTGTTTCGGAGAAAAATAACTGTAGAATAATTGTACAGTTACTGAGAGTAGCTGTCCGTCCGAGTGCTGTACAGTCTCTTTATTATTCTGCCCATTGTTCAATGAGTGCAGATGCTGTGGGATCAGAGAGAAGCTCTATCAGCTTTCAGTCTGAAAATTGTAAACAAGATGTTTTTGACTCGCACGAAAATCAGTAAAAACTTCCGTTGTTCATTTCTACTCTAGACTTGTCTCAGTTTAACCATTTCACTAATTCCTCCTCAAACCTCTTATTTGTATTTTATATCCATAGTCACTTAAGAAGAAGGCAAAGTGGAAATTTCAGAAAAAGATGGGAAATTTAGTAACAAACTTTGATCCCTAATTCCGCTTTATCAATGAAATGATTTTTAATTTATTTTATTTATTGATTTTAGGGAGAAAGAAGAAGGGGGATAGGGAGAGATGGAGACAGAGAGACATTGATTTTACTGTTTAACTTATTTATTCATTGAATCTTTCTTGTCTGTACCCTGGACAGGTATTGAACCCACAAGCTTGGCACATTGGGACAATGCTCTAACCAACTAAGCTACCTAGCTAGGGTCAGTGAAATAATTCTTTAAATGTTAAGGCTGGGTACTTCTAAAATGAATGGATTTTTCCCAACAAAACATGAATAATCACCCATTACCAATGATCAAAATAGATACTCTTACACACCGTGAGAAGGTTCACACATTCCTCTGAGTTTGGTGGGAGAGAAAAAGAGGGCAGGAGTGGGGGAAGAGAATCAGTGCCGTTCTTTGTAGTTAATAGTCATGTTTAAGGTAGAAGATGACAGGGGTCAGACCAGTAAAAAGGTCTGGGTACAGATTCAACTTGTAGTTAAAAGTTGCCTAGGGAAGAAGGTTGTAAAAAGATCAAACCCTTTAACAAGTACTCCAGAATGATGTATAATTACACACCCAGAAAAGTTGCAAAGGTCCATTAATAAGGCAACTTAGATATGTGTCAAACTCAAAAGTCAATGCCAGTTATTCATTCCATCGTTCCAAATAACTGCTCAGTGGTCACTATGGTATTCTCAGAGGTTTATCCTAATTTAAGAAGCATGGGGGCGATTTTCTGAAAACCTTCATTTTTACGTAGACACGGAGTTGGTTTCCCCTCATTCTACTGGTGTTACCATTTTCCTGTGCTGCATGCCAGTAGTGAAGACATGGAAGAAGTGGCGGAGCCAGGAGGGAGAGTCTAGGCCCTGGACAAAGTCAACGATGGCTGTAGGACAGACAACTCAGGGTCTCTTGCTGGGTTCTATTCTTCATTGCACACAGTTACTCATTTTCTTAATCTTAACTCTAATATAAAAATTAGGAAACTGGTTAATTTTGCTAGTTCATTTTTCTTTGATAACCAACTACCCTGAAACAGCGATTTACAACATTTTAAGCGATTTTATTATCTCACCAGCTGCATTTCAGCTGGCGGCCGAGTGTCTCCTGGGTCCATGGCTCACATCTGGCCTGTCGGCACACACAGCTGGAAGGCTGAGCTCAGCGAGGCCCGTCTCCCTCTCCACGTAGTCTCGGGCCCTTGAACACATTCTGTGCAGCAGGCTCAGGGCTCCAAGGGGAGCCTGCTGCTCTGCTTAGAGGCCAGACCTGAAACTGGCAAAGCATCGTTCCGGCTCCACCCCAGCTGAAGGGCTCAGCTGAAGAAGTGTCAGAGTGTCCGCAGCCCTCTTTTAACCCTCCACACCATGTTGCTCTTCAAAATTCTCCTTGCTAGTGTTCTACCTCCAGACCTCTCTGCAGCAATTGGTTTGTCTGCCCCACGAGGCAGAAATCATAAACAAACATTACAAATAGTCGGGTTCGCTGTTAATCAGAGACATGCAGAGGTTAGGCGAGAAGTACCACTCTACCTTATAAAGTGGAGACACTGGAGGAAGAATAATAAATCCTAATGTAGACAAGCATGGATAGGTGCTTGGTGGAAAGGTTTTCTAATGTTACCCTACCCACTCATACAATTAATTCTGGAAAATCATTGAAAAAGAGAAAAAACACTTGCAGGTATGTTATTCACAACCTTCAAAGACTGCAAATGTGAACATGAGAGAAAGGTTTAAGTAAATTTCACCAATATCTTGTTATATTGTGTAGCCATCAAATCAATACATGCCATGCCTCTGTAGAAACATGAGTATTTTTATAATAAAATGTAAATAATGCTAAAATAAAATTGTCACTGATAATGATTTTTATATTCAAACTATGTTGATGAGAATAGAAATGGACAAAGAATAAGAATCAAAAGTTTTGTTGAAGTAGTATCTTTTGAATTGGTTTTTATACTGTTTCAAAGTATTGATAAATTTAATAATAAACTTTTAAAAATTTATCCACTATCCCGGACCATACTATAAAGATTCAAAAGCATGCAATAGATAACTCTGGTCTTGAAAACATGTAAAAATCTATTTATAGAAATAGAGGGTGAGGCCCTGGCTGGTGTGGCTCAGTGGACTGAGTGCTGACCTGCAAACCAAAGGGTCGCCAGTTAAATTCCAGTTCAATTCCCTCCCAGTCGGAGCACATGCCTGGGTTGTGGGCCAGGTCCCCAGTAGGGGGCGCATGAGAGGCAACCACACATTGTCATTTCTCTCCCTCTCTTTCTTCCTTCCTTCCCCTCTCTCTAAAAATAAATAAAATCTTTTTAAAAAAGAAAAGAAATATAGGGTGAAGCAAAAGTAGGGTTACAGTTGTGAGTAAATGAACTACAGAGTTTCTTCTTGTATTATTGTTCATTAATTATTGAAATAGCTGTAAAACTATTTCCACACCCTATATACAATAACAAACATTTTAATAAATAAAACATAATTTGTACTTTTATTTTGGCACATCGCATGACAGGGCACAGGGTGACATCATGAGGAAGACTCCCTGGGAACCCACAGGCCAGAGCCCCACGCCAGGCCCCCCAAACCCACCGGTGACCAGGCAAAGGACATGGCAACACCAGTCCTCAGGCTCCAAACTGGAACACAAAGGAGAAAACCACCAGCCCAAAGGTTCCTCCTGGTGATTTAATTATTTGATTCTAAAATTATGAAAGTATTGGCCCCTTATCTATTGGCTAATTAAGAGATGGCCTGAAAAATTAGAAAATGTCTAGAATGTAGTGTGCTATTGGCTTTAGCCAATAAAGACAAATGCACTGGTAAAGAAACAAAGACATTTAATTCCACAAATACTTATTCAGCACCTATTTGCGTGACCGACACACAAAATGGCTACCCTGTGGAGCTTACATTCTAAAGGGAGGGGAGGGCAGAGGCAGTGACTAGAGGGTGGAAGAGAGAAAGGGGAACGAAAGCTGACTTTGAAGTTTTGGTCTGAGGTGGTAAAGACTGTAGAGAGGGCAGGCTTGGGGACAAAGAAGACACGAGACAGTGTGGGTGAGTTTCAATGCCCATTAGATGAGTTACATTGCACTGTGTGTTCCCCATCCCAAGTCAAGTCCCCTTCAACCATCGTTTACCCCCCCACACCCTCCCACACCTCCTGCCACCCCTCTTTCTCTCTGGCAAGCACCACACTGTTGTCTGTGCCTGTGAGTTTTATTTTATTTTATTTTTGTTTCAGCCCTTTACTTCTTCACCTAGCCCCCCAATCACCTTCCCCTCTGACAGTGGTCAGTCTGTTTTCTCTATCTATGAGTTTGTTTCTATTTTATTTGTCAGTTTATTTTGTTGATTAGATTCCACACATAAGTGAAATCATATCGTATTTTTCTTACCCTGAATGGCTTAGCAAAATTCTCTCCAGATCCATCTGTTCTCTCACAAAAAGTAAGATTTCCTTCTTTTTCATAATTACATAGTATTCCATTACATACATGTACCACAGCTTTTCTATCCACTCATCTACTGATGGGCACTTTGGCTGCTTCCAAATCTTGGCAATTGTAGGTAATGTTGCAATGAACATAAGGGTGCATATATTTTTTAGAATTAGCGTTTCAGTTTCTTCGACTACCTTCCCACAAGTAGAATCACTGGGTCATAAGGCAGTTCCATTTTCAATGTTTTATACACTTAAGTGCCCCTGTGTTGGGTACAGAAATGTTTACTAGGGTTACATCCTCTGGTAGATTGCTCCCTTTATGGCTATATAGTGCCTTCCTTTGTCTCTTGCTACAGCCTTTGTTTTAAGGTCTATTTTGTCATATAAAAGTATTGTTACCCTAGCTTTTTTTTTCATTTCTATTTGCATGAAATACCTTTTTCATCCCTTTACTTTTATTTTGTTTGTATCTTTTGTCCAGAGGTGGGGCTACTGAATTCCCACAGGCTGATGTCACAAGTAAGATGGCATCTGGGGTGTGAGGGACTCAGCACAGGGGTCCTGGTGGCTGTCCCTCCAGCTCTCTCTCCAAAGGCACAAATCCCAATCTCTCCTCACAGAACTAGTCTGCCCCACACCCCCTCTGCCAGAGCCCAATATAACCGGCTGCAAACAAGATTTTTCCTTGCTGGCCCTTTAAGAAGGCATCTGTGTCTCTAGCAGACTCTTGTCTCTCCCTGATGGACAGATTCCGCACTGATTTTCACAACCAGATGTTAAGTGGGCACCTCTTCCCAGCTCTGGTGCTCTGGGCTAGGGATCCTGGCTTGGGGTTGAGACCCCTTTGCTTCTCAGTGGAACCTCTGCAACTAAGACATCCCTCTGGAATCTCAGCCCCTGCCCTGTTAGCAGAGCCAGCCCTTTTCAAGTCTCTGTCCTTCCTACCAGTCTCATTGTGGCTTCTTCTGTAAATACTTGGTTATAAGACTTCTCTCAAGCTAATGTTCAGTTGGCTGCTCAGTTGGCTACTAGGTTGACTGCTCTATATTCTAGTTATAATTCTGGTTTGGTCCTGGGAGGCGGCGAGTGTAGTAACCACCTACTTGGTTGACGTCTTGAATCCCAGTATTTCTTATTTTCCACACCTGTCCCCATCTCCATCATCATAATTGGTTTTAATTGCTTTTATGGTTATTTTCTCATTTCATAGAGGTTTTTATTGTTGTTCAATTACAGTTGTCCCTATTTCCCCCCATTACTCTCCCCTGCCTTACCCACCCCCACATTCAATCCTCCTCCCCCACCATTTCATAGAGATTTTATCAAGATCAGTGTGTGTGTGTATGTGTGTGTTAATGAAGGAATAACTATGAATAATCTCCTAAACAAGACACTAAAAATTGCTTCTGCTTATTTCTAGATATTCAACTTCCATTGGATTATAGACATGTAATATTCTGGGAACTCATGGTACATTGTAAAATTAAACTGGTCTGTGAGCATATTCATCATAAGAACACTCTGACCACATTTTCTTACTGAAACTAACTTCTATCTCCCATGCTGCCTAAGACACCTGGTTTTCTTATTGCCTTAAGAGACAAAGTGTTTTATTTAAATCACCTTTCCTGTAACTGATCTAAGAGGAAGGGAGAAGAAATAGATACAACTCACTGACAGCCTCAGGATACAGACATTCCTTCTCCATTCCTTCTAGCTTTCACTGAATATCAGGCTGCCAGTCTAATAAGGCAACAAAGAAAAGTAAACAGAAATGGAAAGCAAAATAAATAGCAGTCTTGATCCCACTGGAAATAGCCATAAATTTAAAAATGCAATCCTGGCCATACTGTAAAAGGATTTCCTTGGTCTGTTTGTACAGCTGTGTTTTATTCCATTCTGAACTAATCTGGACTTTTTTACAGATTGTATTATGCGCCAATCTTATTTACTCTAAAAAATCTTTTGCAAAACATTTCTTCAGCAAATTGTACTGTACATATGCTATATGACATCATTATACATACCAATATTATGGGTTCTAACCCATCGTGAAGACAAGATAGTATAATTCATAGAAGCTGTGTTTTCACAGACGTACCTTGAAGGTGTTCTGAGACAGCACTGAATATAAGGCGGGACTCATCTTGGTGAATATGGGTAGCTTGTTGCCTTGGCTTTCACACCTGTCTCCAATGTACACCTGTCTCCAATGCCTTAGTCTGTTTTACAGCATTTTTCTGGCACTATCTAATGAAGCTACAAAAAGAAAATATATCCTTTCCATTACAACAGCAACAAAAATTTGAAGAATGAAGCCACTAAAATACCACACTACATCACAGGTCTCTTCTTAATACTAAGTCTGAAAGGAGTTAGCACCAGACCATCACATCTGATCAAAGAACATAGAGTTTCTGAACCAAACTTTCTTTTGACTTAACATTTAAATGTGACTATCACCACAAAAATATTAAAGTAAAAAAATGTCAACACAATTTCTTAGTGCCAATTTGTTTTTTAATTGACATAATTGTTTGGTCACATTTATATCCTATACTTTATAAGAACTCATTTTTCTATTAGACTATAAACCCTAAAGATTAGAAATCAAGGCATTTTAAGTCATTTTCATATAGTGTAGCATTATGGGACCAAGATGGGAGAGATATAGTCATTCTTTGACATTTACCAGAAATGCTGTCTATTTACTAAAATGGCCACCTGGTACAAGCCCACTGTGATCATATTTTGAGGGCAGAAGAACAGAGAAGATGATGGAGTATCTATGGCCACTGTTCACTTAAGGGTGGTCAGCTCCATAGATAAGTTTTCAAGTGTTCTGAGTATATAAAGAAAACTAAGATATAACCAGAATAAGTACCAGCAGCTTTCACTACCTCTTCCATCATCCAATTTTCCCCCAACTTAAAAAGCACACATACCTATGTGATGCTGCCACATTCTACACTCTCACAAGATTTTCCTAAATATCAGTGAAGAGCTCAGATCCGCCAGGCAACGGATTTCCAGATGGGTGGAACTGTGAATAGCCCACCTGTTTCTCACACCAGAACTCACAGAAAATCCCTAAGAAGCCAATGCTTGGTCACTGGCCAAGGGAAAGAGCTCTGTTGCATTTATAATTTTGTAAAATTGAAGTAATTAAAAATTTTCTAACTGACTCCATCACCCCATTTAATTTCAGGTACAGAGCCGTTGCCTCCTGGAGTCGCGTTCAGGGGATCGGGATTCCCTTGGTCACTGCCATTGAGATCTTCTCCATCTGGATCCTCTCTTTCATCCTGGCTATCCCCGAAGCCATCGGCTTCGTCATGGTGCCCTTTGAATACAGGGGTGAGCAGCACAAAACCTGTATGCTCAATGCCACATCAAAGTTCATGCAGGTACAAATAGTTCAAAGGGGGTTAATTGGGGAGGGAGCGGGAGGAGGGCTTCATTTTAACTTTACCATCACCAAGACTTGTTGACACCCCCACAGAGCCTGCTGTGGTTGGTCAGGTACTCTTCAGTTGCACAAAAAAAGACGTTAACCCAGGGCTTAGCTTCTAGAGTAGAACAGTTATTTTGTTGTTACTCTTGTAGCACACCTGTAGACACAACTTTTGTTCTGTACCACACAGCTCAGAATTCTGAAATACATTTACTAAAAAAGAGGAATGTAAATGTATAAATTGCTATTTGTTTTTATAATAAGGAATAGAGCACATGCTGATACTTATTTTATGTTACTTGGGGAAATACTTGTTGCTCACACACTTTTTAAAGACAGCTTTACTAACTCAAAGTAGGAAGTCATACTTACATGTACAAATCATGTAAGCTTGCAGAACTTTTTAAAAAGCTGGGTCCAGTTTAACAAATTCAATTGTTGTTGTTTAGTACACCTGGTCTCATTAATGTTTGTCTGAAAAGCTTAATCACACAAGTGTATTGAGAAACATTCTTAAAATGCATATTACCTTTGCAAAACTAGTCAAAGGGGGACTCAGGAGGAAAATTGGAAGGGTAACTATTTCTCTCAAACCAGCATAATTTAGTGCTTTGATGTAAGCTTCATGCAGCTCAGATTCCACATTTAATCACTTACAGACATCTCAAAGTATGTTTTCCTAACTTGGAAAATTTACAAAATGAGTGGTACTACAGTTGACCAGTTATCCTGCTTACACGTTCTTGTTTGAAAATTAAAAGTACTCATGAAGGCTGCCAAACTGGCAAGCTAAAAATTAGAGTCTGCTTATCTACTGACTTTTTTTTTTTTTACTAAGTTGTATCTCCACAGTGGAAAACAAAATCAGTAGGAGATTGTCAGAATTTGGGCAGTGTAAATGAGCAATATAAATATTTCTGGATAAAATGTTAGAAGAGAAGAAGCTTAATGCCCTGGCTGGTGTGGCTCAGTGGATTGAGCGCCAGCCTGCAAACCAAAGGGTCGCTAGCTTGATTCCCAGACAGGGAACATGCCTGGGTTGTGGGCCAGGTTTCCAGTAGGGCTCATGCAAGAGGCCAACCACACATTGATGTTTCTCTCCCTCTCTTTCTCCCTCCCTTCTCCTCTCTCTAAAAATAAATAAATAAAATCTTAAATTAAAAAAAGGAAGCAGCTCACCAATCACTAGAACTGGACAAAATGAAATGAGATGCTTCGTGACGACTGAGTCCCTTTTACAGAGTAGACAAGCAAGGGGTAGCTGCCCTTCAGACAGCAGGGACCCAGAGGGTGCAGTAAAGGATATGAGTTTGAACTGGTGATTTTTTTTTACATTTGGGATTCTCTTTCTCCTCCTGTTCTTTTTTCTAACTTTATTTCTTCTCTTTGTTCCACACTTTCCTCCTCAACTTTTCTCTAGCAGACCAGAGGGAGGCCCTCCATACCCTTGCTGATGACATCAATTCAAAGGGAATTTGTGACCCCTTGCTCTACAGGCCTCTGGCAGCAGGGGTGGGGCGGGGGCTGGGGACTCCATCCGGGCCCCGCAGGGTCAGCTTCCAGACCCTGCGGAGCTGCTTTTGAGCCACTCGTACCAGTCAGCAATGCACCTGGGAGAAGGGGTCACAAACTGAAGAGGGTACTTAAAGCAGTGTTTATTGTGCACTTAAACAAAAAGACAGTCCCTCTCATTTTTCTGTTTGTTTGTTTTTTAAGTCCAGTACAGAAATCTTTCAACAGTGTGATGTGGGTATGGAAATATTTGTAGAAGCAGATATGAATAAACCAACTCCTTTGGGAATTTGTATTTAACCAGAGGATAAAAATCAGGGGTCTGTGAACTTGAATGAAAAAGAAATGACACATGTATTTCACTAACTTCTAACTGAAAATTTATCATTTCCTTCTATTATGAATATAGGCAATGAACTATAATACAATAGTATTTAGCAGTATCACAATTTTTTTCACTAATAGAAATAACACATTTTCATACCATATGACACTGGTACAATCTTGAAATATCATTTATGCTCATCATTGCCTCACCATTAGAACCACCATTAGATATGTCATTTAATTTGTTAATAAATACATATATTGTACCAGAATTCTATTTTAAATAATTTGATACCATTTCTGTGTAACTGATTTCCATTATAATCTTACATATTTTATTTCATGCATGTAAAAGTATTATTCTCAGAAAGGATTATCATCTTCACCAGACTTCCAAAGAGGTTTATGGAATAAAAATAGTTCAGAACCTCTGCCCAGAACTTTTGTTCCTCAGGAACCATTTATAGACTATTTTAATACACATGCTATAAATGGAGCCCACGGGGCCTCTTTCTATATTCAGAGACTGTCTAGTTGTTCACAGAGCAGCATGATTAGCTCTTACTGTGGGAACTGAGACATTACGGGAGGCTGCCTTGTCCGTAGTAAGTAAACACTCCGAAAAGCAGAATAAGGAAAGAAGCATTTCCTTCCCAAGTTGATAATAAATTTAGTGGGAAGAAGAATATAGGTATAATTTTCCAATTTCCATTGTTTATAGGGTATTAACTTTTCTTCTTAAAAAATAAATAAAAGTGAATAATCCTGGTATTTACAAATCTTGCCCACAAGGAGATAATGCTAAACAAGCTTTCAGATAAGATACTCTGCTTTGATAGTTTCCAGGTGGTAAGGGTTAAAGAAGAGTGAGAAGAGGCATGATTATTAATGGCTCAAACTGGCTGGCTGTGAGGTCACATAGCAGGCATTCCAGGCAAAGGGTTAACTCCCAGTAACCAAAGCTACACAGATAAGCCATTCATAACCTCCCTGTTTCCAAGCAAGATATTCACATTAAGTGCACTTTGACCATAACAGTCAGAAGTAAACCGGGCACTAGCAAACCTGGAGGCTCATTAATAAAGTTAAATGTATATTCCTCACATCTCAGAATCATGTTTTGTGGGCTTTGGAATGGAATTATTTTTATTGATTGGGGCTCTTCCATTTGAATAATTAAAATCAACTTCCATTTATAAAAAGTATCTTTGCCAGGGTAATTTTTAATGCAGTTTATTCATGTACTATTTTATAAAGTCAAAGTAACTTCAAGTCTCCAATTTAATTGAATTTTGAGCACCACCCCCAAGCTCATTACCACAACCAGACAGTGAACAGGAAGATGTCAAAGCTCCCAGCTTGCACTGGGCAGCTGGTCTGCATTGTAAAGGCCCTCCTCCTCTCTCCCTTTTCCTCATTTACAGTTCTACCAAGATGTGAAGGACTGGTGGCTCTTTGGCTTCTATTTCTGCATGCCCCTGGTGTGCACCGCGATCTTCTACACCCTCATGACTTGTGAGATGCTAAACAGGAGGAATGGCAGCCTGAGAATCGCCCTCAGTGAGCATCTTAAACAGGTAAACATAATAAGATGAGATGAGTCTCTGGCCAAGACTGTCTTGTCCTTGACAACAAAAGACTGCATTTTGCAGATTTAGCCTGGTATCCCAAAAATAAAGATACTACCTGTTTCTCTGTAGATGTTTATGGTTACAACATTAGGGATTTCTCTTGCAAAATAGGGAGCCTACCTGCAGGCAGGCCCAAATAGGGGGGAACTATTCATTTATTTTGCCAAAAAGTATATTGACCACATGCTTTGTATGTGTTGGCTTGGAACTGCATCGGGGCAAAGAGAAGCATATGACTCGCTCCCCTAGCAGGCTTTGCGATTGTGTTGGGTAAATAGCATGCAAACATGAAAGCAACTGGAAAGTAGAATCACAGCGTGTGGTAAAAAGTCGCCCATCCTATAGAAAGCCAAGGAGGTCATGAGACTAAGTCACAGAGAAACTGTTCATGGATGAGAGGGACTGACTTGGTCATGGAAGATAAACGGGTTTGATGGAAAGAGGAGCTCAGAGGGTATTTCAGGTGAGAAGACCGGAATCTAATTATGTCATGGCCTGGGAACCACCCATTTGGGGAGTGAGAAAGGAGATGCGCCTCATTAGAAAAACCTCAACAACATCAAAGGGGAGGCTCTTGAAAGGAAATGGGACTGGGTGTACAAGGACGGGTTAAATACTGGAGGGACATACATTCCAGAATACTGCCGTTGGTCCCTCCAGGGCAGCAAACAGAACAGAAAAAGCTGTGAGCTTTGGAGGCAACTCTTGGGTCTTATACTTTGGCTGGCTCTGTGACATTGGGGAAATTGCTAAACCTCTCTGAGTTTCTCATAAAATGTATATATTAAAGCATCAAGGGGGTTGCCTAATGCATAGAAGGTGTCTAACAGAGTCCAACTCATGATAAGTATTCAGAAAATGTTGATAGGTCAAATTCACAGAGTAAAGCTAGGACTGTAAGTAAGTTCTAAGTCTCAACAGAGGGCACCCGACCACAGCAGAAGTTAATGGGGGTTATCGATGGTACCTGTAAATGTGCCCTGTGTGATTGTCATACCCAGACTCATTCTGCATCAGCAGGTCTGCTCAACTACTGTTCTTGTTTTTCTGAGCTTCAGGTCCTTATCTATAAATTGGGCATAATAGCATATAAATCAATGTATGATGGGAATCAAAGGAATTAATGTGAACATGCATACTTTGTAAAAATCTAACACACCGCACAGATGGTAGCTCTTACCTTCTATTAAAATTAACAGGAAAATTATACTGAGAAACTTTAGTACAAGTTTGTTCAAGCATGAAAATTTCCAGACATAAAACATTAAGTAATTAAGACCTCTCATTTCTGCAGTGGAGGTAATTAGTTAGAACAGTTTTGTGAAAAAAATGGCGTGGTACGTGTTGGGTTTTGTATCAGCACCAGGAGTGAGCCTGTTTAAGCTACATGTGGCACCTGCTCTGAGAACAATTCAGTAGAGTTTGAGAGCAAAATAACATGACGCCCCTTCACATTCACCTACCATTTCTCAAGGTTTTTGTTTGTTTGTTTGTTTGGTGGTGGTTTGTTGTTTCGGGGTGTGTGTGTGTGTGTGTGTGTGTGTGTGTATAGCATGAGCAAAGACCAGCCATTCATATGGAAAATCCACTGCTAGCTTGGGCAGGCCTGTAAATTACGTGGGGCACAGCCTCAGGGAATCACCAGGGCGTGGCAAACCATGTTAGGTTGATGGAGTCTCGGATATGGCACCCACCTGCCGGTTTTGTGGCTCTGTGGGGGGAGCGTTCAAAAAGACACAACGGCCTCTCTCAGTTCCGTAGAGCAGTCCCACCCCTGACTCCTCCAAGCACGCTGTGGGATAGTCACAGTAGACGCTATCCTTGTGCAGGTGGTTGAGAGACTGACTCAGGCAAAAGGAAATCAGAACCCATGACTCGGACCTCATGCAGTAGACAGTCCCTGTGTCACACTCAGGGCTGTGGCTGGTGCTAAGAGCAGAAGACCGAGCCTGGTTGGCAGGCCTTCAAGTGGGACCATGGGAGAGCTGGGTCAGGGTGGAAGGCCCTGCCACTCTCTGACTAGTATCCTGAGGGGCTCTTGGTCTCACTTCTTGCATGGTTTCTCAAATTTCTCTTCATTATGCTGACAACAGCTTTATCAGGTAGGGATTGTGTTTGAATGCTGGTGGAAGAAAACCCAAAAAACACTGAGTAGCCCACGGAGGGGTTTCTCTTTCTCCCACAGCAAAAGGTTTGTGTGCCATTCGTTGAGCAGGGCCGGGACTCATCAGCAGGGCCTGCCGTTTTGCTGACCTTGCATTCAGTATTACGAGACAGCAACTAGGGCTCTGCCCCTATATCTGGCTTCCAGGCAGAAAGAAGGGGAAGAACATAGATCACACAAGCATGTGGGCACCAGAGGAGTACCTCCCACTTTTAGGCAGCTTTACAGAAATCTCACACAACAATTTCTGCTAAATCTAACTGGTCAGAACTGCATCAGGTAGCCATGCCGATGACTGGGCCAGGTTCCCATACTGCTGTAACAAAATCAAGAATCTGACTGCTAGCAGGGAGAGTAGGAGAATTGGTTTTGGATACGCAAATAGCAGGCTGTTGTGGCAAAGTATTACCTTCTAAAGGGGTTGTCCTCTGTGAGGATACACTTGGGGGAGGCGACCTCTCTCCTGATACTCTCCTTTTTCATTTTTCTGGACACACTATCTTTCATGACCACCCAAAATGATCTCCCATTTCTGCACATTGGAATCCTTTATTCCTCTTAATCATTGCTCAGTGTATGTGTTCTCGGAAGCATATTGCAGCCAGCCCAACAGCTCTACAAGATTAAAGAATTCCCAGTTCTTTGAGTTAGAGTAGCAATTTGTGATAACTGCTCCAAATTTTTTTAAACAGCTCTATTAATCATGAGGGTTTGTTGCAGGCTTCCCATATTTAATGCTATATGCTTTGAGTTGAACCAGCATTACCCTTCCAAAGCCTGTTTTCAATCAGTTTTATTATGACATTAACTGATCCCAGTTACAAACAAGTTGCATTTTATGTTCCTAGTTAGGCTTCTAAATGCATGCACTATAATGCTCAAGGATACTGCACACAAATGAGCAGTTGCTGATAATTCCTAACCTACGGTTTTCTGATCCTGTGCAGACATGGAAGTATGTAAACCTCCAGCTGAAGTCAGTCCAGGGTCAGAACATCCCAGTTCTTCTAATCATCATTGCCGATAGTCCTTTACCCTTATCCCTCGGTTTGAAAACAATACATCTTTGGGAAATATATGCCATTAGCAAAACATTTTAAAACCAAAAATATCCCAATGCTAGCTTTCTTCAAGATCAAAAAAATGGAGAAAACATATTGCTGGTGCTTTTTATTTTCTGTTTCCTATTCCTATGTCATTTTCCAGACATCTCTGCAGCCTTGTCCATTCTTTGTCATGGTGAGTGCAGTCACGTTGACTGCCATGCTGTCGTTAATGCTACTTAGTTACCTGATATTGAGGCTTTGAGCTAATGCTTTCCTTCATACTCGTACATTCTATTCACCACACACACTCACACACACTTACCCACACTCAGCCATACTGTTGGCTCCACTCCAGCCAGTTCCCACCTCTCCCTGCCATAGAACCTCTGCCCTCGTCCTAAGAGCCACCTGAAGCCACCATCCTTCCTGGCAGCTGCACAAAAAATCAGGAGCAAACCCTTGGCCATGAAGTTGGACTCCAAGTCTTAAAAAGAAGGAGGAGGCACCATGAAACAGGCCGTTCTGGTTCCTCTTTAGCTCCTTGTTCCCTGCTCTCTACTGCTTCCTTGTTGTGCTGGTCTTTTATCTAGTAGGAAAACACTGGACTGACTGTACTTTTTTCCTCTCACTTTCCTTTAGCGTCGAGAAGTGGCAAAAACAGTTTTCTGCTTGGTTGTAATTTTTGCACTTTGCTGGTTCCCTCTTCATTTAAGCCGTATTTTGAAGAAAACCGTGTATAATGCGATGGACAAGAACCGATGTGAATTACTTAGGTACGACCCTCTGCACCCATTAGGAAATGGAAATTTCTCTGATTTTTGCAGTTACAATACTTTTACAAAACCATCTGGCCTACATTCTCATTAGCCCTGAAAATTGGAACTACCAAGTTCGTTATTTTTTGTTTAGCTGACATAGCCCGTAACTGATCCCAAAATTTGTGCTCACTATGTCTCCAATCTTGGTGCTCCCTCTGTGAGGCTGTGCACAACCACCTGAGCCAGCCACACGGCCAGTGAATGTTCTGCAGCCCTGGAATTGCTGTTTACACCGCAACTTTACAGAAGTTCTGACTGCTCTCTCTAAGAAATGTCTTCTGGGCAAGAAAAAACGCTTATTCTAGGAATAAATGCTAGTTTTCAGTTTTAAAAACATTATGTTCTAATTATTCTACTCTGTTCTCTTTTGCTCTAGTTTCTTGCTGCTCATGGATTACATCAGTATTAACTTGGCAACTATGAATTCATGTATAAACCCAATAGCTCTATATTTTGTGAGCAAAAAATTTAAAAATTGTTTTCAGGTAAGGCTGTTTTGCAAGTATTTTTAAAGACAATCAAATAAGTATATTAAGTAGCCAATAGTCAAGGCTAATTCCAGTTGTAAATATTACTTTTGTCAGTTATACAGGGCTCCGGCACAAATAACGCCCCCTTTTATTATAAAATCTTTTATTACAAAGTCATAAGTATGTCATTTTGTAACATAACAAGATCACACTCAAGCACACCATATATTTTAGGTGAAACATTCAAATTAAGACTATAAATTTTTACACCCATATCATAAGCCTACTGACCACAATCAAGCAGGTGTCACTTCTGCCGGACCCTGTACTTTCAGGAGGGAAAGGAAAATCACTGTTTTGTTAACCAGGAAGATGGTTAAATTGTCAGCATGAAAGAAAGTAGTATCTATTCAGGCAACAACATGTTCAGAGGTTAAAATGAAAAATAACTAACTTAAAAACATGCCAATTCAGTATGCTCCTTTAAAAAGAAATGCTTAAATGTGAACTCCAGGCCACACAGAATACATACAAACCTATTCCCTCCTTATTTTATCATAGATTTTAACAGTAGTCCCACAATTTCAATAAAACATAAGTTACACTTATTGTTAAGAAACCGCTTGCTAAATGCTACTTAATAGTATATTTTATAATGGGTTCTTCAAAGAAACTAAATGCTCTTTATTCTGGAAATCTGAACTAATGTCATTGAATTTGAAATGTTTCCTTCTGTTCTTCAGATCTCCTTGTAGCTAAGCCAACCCACCTCCTCCAGAAGCTCCATGTACTTCTCATTGATGGGTCATTTTTCCAGTTTCTGGAATGATTTTAGCATAGAGTTAATCCAAACTGGACTCTGTTATCTCTAGCCAGGATGTTAGTTCATGATACATTATCAGGAAGGGCAGCATAGAGGTCAAGGGTGCAGGCTCTGGAAGCAAACAATCTTGATTTACATCACAGCTCTGTACTTACTGACAAACCCAGGGCCAGGTGGTCCTGCTTCCTTAGTCTGCTGGTCTATAAGGTCAGACAATCACAGTACCTATCTCATAAGTAGGATTCAATGAGTTAATATATGTTAAGTGCTTAAAACAATAGTAAGTGCTCAATNCATTGATGGGTCATTTTTCCAGTTTCTGGAATGATTTTAGCATAGAGTTAATCCAAACTGGATTCTGTTATCTCTAGCCAGGATGTTAGTTCATGATACATTATCAGGAAGGGCAGCATAGAGGTCAAGGGTGCAGGCTCTGGAAGAAACAATCTTGATTTACATCACAGCTCTGTACTTACTGACAAACCCAGGTCCAGGTGGTCCTGCTTCCTTAGTCTGCTGGTCTATAAGGTCAGACAATCACAGTACCTATCTCATAAGTAGGATTCAATGAGTTAATATATGTTAAGTGCTTAAAACAATAGTAAGTGCTCAATTCGAACTTAACATTATCTGGGGATAGAGTGTACAGGAGAAAGACAGTGACTGCCCCCATTGAATTTACAATCTAAAAGGAGAACAGACATATATTAACCCAGAATCTTACAAATAGATGAAACTTGGTAGTTTCATACAAGTTGGTGGGAAAACAGCACCCAGCACCCAGCACCCAGGGCTGGGAATACCAGATGAGGTGCACGACGCAGACAGACACCACAGCAGCGGTGCACAGTGAGGACATGCCAGGCCTCGCCTAGCCCCCCGACTTGTGCCCACCCCAAAGTCATAGAACATTCTTCCTCTGACCAAAACTGCTCCCCTTCTCCTTTAACTTGTTGAATAGAGTTAAACAAGAAGCAAGGGACCTATTTCTCTGCAGTAAAATGGACAGTTCAGCTTCCACCATGGGATCACAGACTCCACACACTAGGTTACTGTTAAGGCTCACATTCTATCCTCGAATGCTTGTGGACATTTACCCCTTGTTGGTGGAGGCCCAGGGCATCTGCATCCTACTGGAAACAGGCTGGTAGACTCACGTCAGTTTGCATCTCTTCCTTCTCTCAGTCTTGCCTCTGCTGCTGCTGTTACCAGTCCAAAAGCCTGATGACCTCAGTCCCCATGAATGGAACTAGCATCCAGTGGAAGAACCACGAACAAAACAACCACAACACAGAGAGGAGCAGCCATAAGGACAGCATAAACTAAACATCTTCAGAAACATTAATATTCCTTCGACTCCTATTGGAGAAAAAAAATCACACAGCAACTATGTCTCCTGAAGTCTCTTCTCACGTGGCTCAATCCCACTCCTGGAAAATGCTTTTCAAAGCATCAGAGAGTGTATTGGTTTATACCCACAAATTCAATGAATTTGACTTCTTTAATTCATCTAATTTGCATATTCTGCATGTTATATTCAGCACTAAAAATGGTGAGAGTTGGTAGGGGAAAGAGAGACTGTTAAATGAAACCAGAAGGTATTTACTACTTTTGCATGAAAATAGTTTTCAAGTACATAACTAGCTTTCACGGCTGTTCTGTCCAATGTTCAATGGGAACTGGTCGCCATGAAAGTTTGGAGATGATGAAATAGAGATATTTTTAGGTGCTTTGTTTTGTTTTGTTGCCAAACACAGTATGGGCTTAAGTCACCTTTATTTGAGATGTTATTCTGTGCCGGTATTTTTAAACTCATAGTAGCTTAAAAATAATTATTTGAACCTATTTATACATATTTTACCAAAAAAAGCAAGTAAAACAGAATTTAGGTGAACAATTAGGTTAATATTTCTCATGTCATTGTTTTTTTTCAACATAAATTCTCAAGCTGCGACCATTGCAGGCACTAAAGCACAGACTGGTAACCACACGTGGCAGTTCAATCGCTGCTACTTGAAGCATTTTTAAGAACTTACTTTTTTAGTGATTTTTCAGTACAGGAGATCCTGAACATTGTTTTATGTTAAATTTTAAAAGTAATGCTTGAGTCAAATAGTTCTATTTTTCATAAGCCAAATCATTTTTATGTCCTTTTGGTAAAGTCAGTAACATACCAAAATTTAAATGTGCATGTCACTGAACTATTCCTAAGACTTTCAGTGCGATGCAGGGAAGTCTGAAGTACACCTAGGAGAAAAGGACTAAATATTTTTAGAAGATTTGGAAATTTTCATTGAGTTTTTTTTGTAATAGCAACATGTATATGTATGTATATACTTATCTATGTACATATATACACATGTGTGTATATACATATATACATATATAGTATACATATCACCTCATATTCTTTTGATTTGTCTTCAATGTTAACTGGCAGTAAGACTTTTTTGGCCGTCCCACTGTCCATATAGGAAACCTAATTTCAAAGTGGCTGAGTTGATCGTGTCACCCAAATGTAATTACCCCAAAGGCCATCATGAACGGTGGCTCCTCACTTCTCCAGTTTCCGGCGTGAACTGCAACACCTCCCCCATTCCTCCCACGGTCACCATTTCAAGGGCCCACAGTGACTTTCGCTGGGCATTCCCCGAGATGTTTACAGACTGTGAGTATAGCAGAAAAATCTTTCACTGTGTGTACATAAATATATATATACAACTATACATTTCTTTTAGCCAGCTGTTCTGTTATTATCTTTATGGAGTGTATTTGTGTGTGTGATATCTCCATGTGTGCGATGAGCTGTGTGGATTTATGTAATCTAACAACAGTGCCCTGCACTGGTGCCACGGTGCACACTTCGAATGGCGTCCAGCTGGTCATTCATCGTGCCGATTGGCCTTGGTCAGTTTTAATCTGTGTGTTCATAAATCTTGTGACTACATCCCCATCACAAATGGAATACGGGAGGCAGCATGAGAGGGGATGAGCCATTGGTTAACAACAGTTTCGTTGGTCAGTCGGTGCGATAAGCCAGTATTTGGGGTTGTATACGTTCCTGTGCTAGAGCAACAGTCACTGAACTTGGAAGAATTGTACAGTCCTAACCCTCAATGCAGCTTGGTGATGAGGTCATCAAGTGGTCAGCTGTCTGGGTCAGACTTCACCGAAGACATTACCGATGACGAACTAGCTAAGAATTTGTTGGGGTACATTTTGGCACAGTCACGTACCAAATGTCACCATTGGCTCCCAGTCGGTCCAGGTGCAGGGCTCTTTGTGTATAAGCAGTCGATTCCATGGCTCCCCTGGCCCATCACATGCAGTGCTACCTGCCCATAATGTAACCCATAAGTTCACACTGTTTTGTCAAGATGATTGTCTTTTTGTTTAAAATGCTTTGTCTCTTTCATATGAAAAATGCATTTGATAAGTTCAGAAAGCCATAGATTTCTGAATAACACACAGGCTTCAATGTTCATCGTGTTTATGGACTGGTAAGTAATCATGGTTTACTAGTAGGAATATTTCTGATTTCTACTTTTGTCACATCTTTCCAAGTAAATCTGTAGAAATGAGCCAAAAGCCAAGGACCCCTGCATTGGCAGTGGCCTAAAAGTATAAAATAAAGTTTGCAGAAAACTTGCAAGTGCCTCTTCATTTTTATATAGTTCTTCAGAGAACATGCTTGTTACACAAAGCCTGTCATAAACGTCTCCCTAGTAGTAGCTGGGCAAGGAATCTTACCTTCAAACAGATACTCCTTGCTGTGCTGTCTTCTCAATCTATATGTTGTGCTGAACACACAACTCTCTCATTCATTTCCTCATTCACCTTTCCAGTAAATTTTACCAAGCATCTGCTATGCCCCAGAAATTCTTCTAGGTCCTGGAGATATAGCAGTGAACAAAGCAGACAAAGTTCCCGTTTGGATAGAGCTTGAATTCTAGAGGAAGGAGTTGAACAATAAACTACAGCCCATAAATAGTACATCAGGCAGATATGAGGAATAAACTCATGTGTATCCAACTACTTATTGAACATCTCCAACTGGACGACCAACAGATCTAAAACTAAGCCCCTGGTATCCCTCTCCCTGTGCCACCATAATACCCCTCTGCTCACGTATCAGTCAGGTTCTCCAGAGACACAGAGCCACTATAGGTAAGAAGATTTATTATGGGAATTCGCTCATGGGACTGAGGAAGCTGAAATACGCTACCATCTGCTGTCTGCAAGCTCAAGAACAAGGAAAGCCAAGATCAATTCAGTTCAAATCCAAAGGCCTGAAAACTAGGGAAGCCGACAGTGTAACTCCCAGCTGAGGCCAAAAGCCTGAGAGCGGCGAAGCAGCCCACCAGTGTGGTCCCAGAGCCCAGAGGCTGAGAACCGGGGGTGCTGATGTGCAAGGGGAGAATGGATGTCCCAGCCCAAGAAGAGACAGAGAATTCATCCATCCTCTGCTTTTTCTTTTTCCTGGTCTGGCTGTCTACAGACGGCTAATCCCAGCCCACACCGGTGAGAGGCCATGAGCTTTACTTGGTCTCCTGATTCAAATGCCCTTCTCTTCCTGAAACACCCTGGAGTAACACCCAGAAGTAATGTCACACAGGCTCACTGGGCATCCCCTAGCCCAGTCCCACTGATGCATAAAATTAACCACCGCCGCTCAGCGAAAGACAGCTCCGATCTTTGGGTTGTCAGGAAAGATCCTTGGAGCCATTCCCATCCCCTTCTCTCACAGCGTCGACCCAATGCCTCAGTCAACCCTATCTGCACATCTGCAGAACAGGCCCAGAAGCTAACCACTTCTGCCCACCACCTCCACCACCCTGCCTGCACCACCACCATTTCTGGTCCACACTGCAGTAGGCTCCTGTCGTGCCTACTTGTGTCCAGCCTGGCAAACACCGCACTCCTGTTGGGGCCCATCTCTCAAAAGGCATAACTGGACTGAAGGTGTTCACATGTCCAAGGCAGGCTGACCAACATCCCTTGGGGATTTTTTTTAAAAACAGCTAAAGGAAGACAGGGTCCTTTCCCACTGCGGCAAGTCTGGGAGGTTGTGAGCCTGGGAGCTGTGACCACCGAGGTTTGGGCTGCACGAGGAAAGCCCGTGGAGACTGTTAGGAAGCTGGGAAAGAGCCTTCGGGGCCCAGCTCCAGTTTCCCTTGATGCTTGGCCAGTGCTGCCCTTGTTTGCTGAGCAAGCAAACAAACGTACCGCCCTTTGTGCCTGTGCTGCTTCTCAGTTTTCTTGAACGTACCATGCTGAGGCCACCTCATCGAAGTTACTTACCTTCCGTTGCTGTTGTTTAGATTAATGGGTTTTATGTTTCTTAGAGTCGTTTCAGGCTTCTAGAAAAACTGAATGGGAAGTACAGAGAGTTTCCACATGCTCTTTCTCCTCTTCCCTGCACACAGCAACCCCCCCCCCACCCCGTTACTTCCCGCCTGTATCAGTGTGGTAGCTATTACTAACTAAGTCTGGACTTTACGTTAGGACTCCCTCTTTGTGTTGCACAGTCTATGCAATTTGACCAAGAGACAGTGGCCCTTATCCACCCCCGTGTGTTATTCAAAACAGTTTCACTGCCCTAAAAATCCCCTGCTCCACCTTTCCTTCCCTCCCTCGCTCCTTCTCCCTCTGGGTTTATCTTTTCACTCAGTGCAGACGCAGTGAAGACCCAGCATACTAAACTGTCTTGGTCGCTGGGAACACAATAACTAAACAAACGCAGGTGAGTATTGGGAAGTACTTCGTGGTGACTCAGTAGGTGTCAGCATAGGAAACGGTGAAGGTGGGAGTAAAGGCACAGTGGTCCCACTGTGCGCACTGGCAACCTCCGTGCACACAGTGGGAGGGCTCTTGCCTCTACAACTCTCACTGTAGTGAGCATAAATAAGTCGCTGCTAGAAAAATGGCATAATGGTAATCAACACAGCATTGGCTCTGTAGCACAAGTGGTGACACAAGGCCCGAGGGCTGACTCTGGCTGTCCACTTTGGTTTACCCCCCGCCCCCCGCCCCCGGCACCTTGTTCCTGCCTGGCAGCAGCTATGAGCTCTCCCTTAGCTGTTAAGGAGCAGTCAGATTCATGCAGTCCTAAAGTTACACTGGGCCCTTTGAAGGCAACTGTGAGGCTAATGCGACCCCCAATGAAAATGAGTCTGACACCCCTGCTCTATAGGATGAACTTGTTAAGTCAGTGAATGCATACTATTCCCCATCCAAAATACACCTAGCCAGTAATTTTTTTAATTAAGTGAATGAAACAAATTAGAGATTAAGTCTAGAAAATAGCCAAGACAAATGGGAATCTTTCGGTAGTCTGTTAGCTCTATTGGTGTTTTAGCAGCACGCCCACTAGTCCAGGACAGAGTATTAAGCACTACGCCTGTGTGGAGAGAGGGAAGTGACCTGCCGGTCCTTGCCGGCCTCCCCAGGCCTGAAATTCTGAGTCTACAATTCCTTTCTTTATAACACTGCTTTGTATAGCATTGTATGTATTGATTTTTTCTCCATGTTTCAAGCAAGCAAAGTTAAATCGGGGCACAAGTCCACTATAGGCTGTTGATTATTTCTGAACTTTCAGTGGGATCTTGACATTTTTTTAGTGTTTTTTAACTACTCCTACATTTGTAGAAATGCTCTGTCACACTTTCCCCTGAGCAGTAACAAAGACAAAACCAATGTTTATATTTGGTCGGTGCCAATACTCTCCCTTTTTTTGGCTGTTGTTTCTAAAAGTGAAAGCAGACAGGGCACTGTTCTTAGATTCAGGGAATAAGAAAGAACTGAAAATAGCATTGTAGCTGCAAAGCAGGTCTTATTGCCCCACGAAGCTTGCTAGCAGAGTGCCCTTTCGGTGTGAGGAAGCCAGAAGCCCTACTATCTCTTGGTTTCCCAAGCTTTTAGCATCACGTTATCAGTGGGTCCTGAGTCTCCTCCTGGAAGGTAATAAATTAGGAAAAGCAGTGCCAAACCTAGACATTATCAAAAGAGTCACAGAATCTTCCTGCGGGAATTTAGAGAATTCCACAAATTTTTCCTTTGTGGTCCTGAACCACAGTCCTCTTACCTAGTGTATCTCTGTGAAAAGGATGGCATTTTGTTTGATTCAGTTCTCTGACGGCGGATACAGGCGCACACTGGGTGCTGCGACAGACCTGTCCCAGATGGGAGGGGACAGTGGGCCCTGCCACAACTGTAGTATCTTGTGACCAACCAAATCACAGGTCCCGGGCCCCTGCAGGGCACAGCCCTGACTCACTTCATGTATCCTGTGTTTTCACCAAAACGAGTCTTATCTCCATGAACTATAGCTCTCTGTTTTTCTCAAACTGTGGTAACTGAAATTAAATGCAGTTAAATTCTTCTGATTTTTAAAAATTCTAAAATGAGAAAATCTACTAAGTGTGCTTGGGTAAAGGGACCATATGTGCCCTTTTAGGCTTTGCAGGCATACGCTTGTGCATAACGGAAAGCTGCCCTTGCCCCCTCTGCCCAGTCCTTCCTCTGAGTTATGAAGCCAGATGGGGTAGGCCTGGGTCACTGCTCCTCACTCTCAGTCACGACCCTGGGGGAAGGGAGGGAGTTCGGCCGACCAGTGTAGACCAAGCAGAGCCAAGTCCTGGAGCCGGAGTCGGGAGCGGTTGGGGGGGGCGGGGGGAATGGGGCAGGGGCGGGAGGGGCTTGACTCCCAAAGGAAAACCTGTGTGGCCCTCGAAAGGGGAACGGGGAGCAGCCACACCACTTCCTTTCTTCCCCGTTTCGCACATCGTCATACATCCTGCTACCATCGTTTCTGCTGCCCTTTCAACTCAGTTAATTCCTCAATTTTTATTGTTTTCTTTAAAAATCATTTACCTTCAAACTTAAAAATAATACATAAACTAGATCTATAAAATATGTAAAGTTCTTGCTGACTAGAACAATAATTAACAAATGATCTATGTACGCTAGGGAGAAAAAAAAACCCACATTTGGGACTGTATCTACATCTCCATTGGATGTTTAATTTATCCAGTTCTTTGCTGCCACAAATAAGGCTACACCTTGCATCTTTGTACAAGACCCCATGGGGACCTGTGTGATTTCTCAGGGACGCTCAAAAATGAGTAGGATAAATTGATCCATGTGATCCAGGATCACAGGGTCTTTGCGTAGCTAACACCCCTAAGTGCTTCCTGGATTGTCTCTAGAATGGCCCCACCAGTCCTGGTCTGATCCGTCATGAAAGATCCCAGGGCTCAGGGTGTCTCACGAACATTCCAGTTTGTACTGGCACTGTGTCGCTGGAGGAGCCTACACCCGCAGGCATATGTAACAGACACTTTTGGAGACCTAACCAGTGCCTCTTGGATCCCTTGTACTGGCTTGCTCACCCATCCTCAGCTTTGGTGTTTTTGCTACTAATTGTACCTGCAACCCTGAGGGGCCTGCCCTTGGACATGGAGCCCCTGAGTTGGAAAGGAGAAGAAGTACCTGGAAATGTTATGTCCCTCCCACCCCCACCATGACCTGTGGCCAGTGACTTACAAGTGTGGGAGCCCAAAAGCCCAGCTCTTGCGCCCCAAATCAAGTAAGCACCAAGCACCCCAGCAGATGAGGCTGAATCTGGAACTTCACCTGAAATCTCACCTTTCTTAACTTTTTCCCTCCCCTGAGCCTGCTTCTTCTAGTTCCTTTCTGGTTTTTTCTGGGCGCTGCACCTTAAACAAACCACTGACACCCAAATCCCTGGTGTAAGGTCCACTTCTGGAAGTGGACTAACCAAAGATAGCACACATTTCCATTTTCCTGCCTAACATAAATGACAAGCTCTAGGCACTGAACACGTTAGAATCCTTCAGGACACTAAATATGGGCTCATATCTGAAACCCTCTTTCAGTTTCTCTGCCTGAAACATCTTAGTATGTGTGAGATCTCTCCCCTAACCGGCCAACCAAACATTCTCACCCCCACCTTTGGTCCCAGCCACTGGGACACAGCGTGGCTTTTCTGTCCGGTACACACACAGACCACTCCAGAAATTCCATTTAAGGCTCCTTGGAGTGGGACAATTAACCTTCTTTGTGACTCCAAATGCTCCTCATATCAGAAATCAGCTGTCATTAGGAAAACATGCCCCTCCCAAGTGACAGTGAAGGTGTAGGTCATTTATGAAGCAGGATATAAGCGAGAGGTAACAAAATTCGTCAGCCGGGGGTGGGGAGTGCAGGCAGAAAACACAGGACACTCTTAGAGGGTCTGACAAAGAGGGCACTGGAACACTAGGGTGGCAGCCTGAGGAAACAGTGTTTTTATTTTCAAGGGAAAAACAACCCAGGCGTTTTTATGACAGAACTGGGGCCAGTGAAAGGAAGCGATCATGTATGGATGAGAAAAAGAAGGTACTTGATGGATCGAGATCCCAGGGGAGATGAGAGGAGTTGGGAAGGCGGACTTGGAAAGGAAGAGAGATTCTTCTTCACTGACTAATCGCCAGTGTCTGTTTCTTTAGGCATGTGGTCTCCTGACTTCCTACTCATGAATATTCTCTCTCTCTCTATCTTGGGCTTAAGGATAAAGATAGGGTCTGTTTGTACCATGGATAGGAGTATACATTTTAAACAGCACATTACAAGAGCACCCTGAAGGATATCCATGCAAGTGAACCCTCATGCATGAACTCTTCTCCTTGGCCAGCTCCTAGAGAGAAGGACTTGGGAGAGACTGGCCCATAGCTGGCACCAGAAAGGGGTCTCCTCCCCACTCAAGGCCATCTATGGGTGCCAGTGGAAGCCATAACTGTGTGGCATTTTTCTGTAACAAACATGTGTTGCTCTGGAATGTGGGTAGATTGGACATTTCACCAATATTAATTCTTCTGATACATGAACATGGGATATTTTTCCATTTATTTGTGTCATTATCAATTTCTTTTATAAATGTCTTCTAGTTTTCAGTGTACACATCTTTCTCCTCCTTGGTTAAATTTATTCTTAAGATATTTTACCATTTTATGCTATTGTAAATGGCACTGTTTTCTTTATATTTTTCAGATATTTTTGTAGTGAGTGCATAGAAACACAACTAATTTCTGTGTGTTGATTTTGTATCCTGAAATTTCAGTGAATTTGTCTAGAAGGAGGGGAAAACAAATTTAAATGACCAGGAAAAATATCACTTAGCAATATGTGCTATGCAAAGAATTAAAACAGAGCGACTGCGTACTGGGTGACTAATTTGCATCATGTAGTCAGGAGAGGTCTCTCTGAGGACATGACATTTCAGCTGAAATTAGAACGACAACCTCATCTTTGTTGCGTACTATGCTATCAGCAGAGGCAGAGTCTGTAATGTCGCATGTTGTACAACATAATTCCTAGAGGAGAGCTCTCAAGGGTAACCGCACAGTGTTCCCTGAAGTATTAGGACAAGTCATCCTAAGCATGGTCAAAAGTTATATCATTATTTTTCCCGAGCCAAATCATGGTTAAGGAGAGCATTAAGTTCCCACAACCCTTCTACTTCGTGATTGAAGGAAGCCCTGGGAAGCTGGGCCGATGACAAAAGTAGGGGCTGGAATGACTTGCCCACAGAATTGTGTGATTTGTCATGCACCTGCTGGATATTGACAGATGATGTAGACAATCAGAGTGTCAGCACGGAGGAAGGATCGAACTCAGGCTCCCTTTTTCCCACTGAATATTAGGCCCAGGGACAGTTCGAAATGGAACACACAGTGGAGGAGAGGAGTTAGAAAACATGTGACCCCACAGAACCTATAACCAAGGCTCTGCCCACGTTTCCCCTTCCCTCGGCCTCCAGATGCACTCTGGTGCTTCTCTGTGTGGCCCCTCACACACACACACCGGTGGCACAGTGGGGCCCCTCCTCGGGGTCTCTGAGCATAACAATCTTTTCAAGGGCAATTGTCTCTTGACAATTGGTCTTTCCATAGCCAAATAACAGGAACACCTCGTTTTAAAGCAAGGCTTCATCAGATTTGCCCTCTCTCCTCTTTAACTATATCCCAGGCAGATCCCATAGCTCTCCCACCCCTTTCAGGAATTCAGAAAAGTCTTGTTTTCAGACGCTTAAATGCCAGTCCAGTTTAACCCAAAACCTTCACCCCTCCTGCGTGTCCACACTTTTCCCTTCCTGCAGTTCAGGCCTGACCCAGCCCAGGGTAGCGAGGGAGAAAGGCAGATGGTCTTGCTCTTTCACTTCTCTCCCCTTCCTGCTGCTGGATCACCCCGGATCGTGGAAGGGCAAGGTAGTAAAGGAGTTTAGACCATATTGGTGATCTCTTAGGGAAACACTCAGTTGCCCTTGCCCTCCGTTGTGGCAGGGGCTCATAGGGAATGTTAATGAACAAAAGCCACACACAAAACTACAGAGACCTCCAAAACTCACCATTTCCTGACATGAGCAATATACTGAGTTCTCTCTGCAGCTGACATCTTGCTACCACCCCCACGCAGCTCAGCTCCTTGGCAGCAAGCCCTGCAGCCTCTTTCTGCTGGGACCCCCTCACTCTGGCAGACAAAGTTCTCTCAAGATGACTGGAGCCTGGCCACTTGCCCCAAGGTAACTCTGGCACTCCTGTCCTTCCTGAAGGAAGTAGAGCTCATTCCCACTGCCACCCTCTACTGCCACAGGAAACTTTAGTCCACCTTCTCTTAGCTTCAAAATTCTCAACCTCTGGAGTCACCTCTGCCCTCAAACTCCAAGAAACACTGGAGAGCTCTCCCAACTTGTGCTCCAGTGCCATGGACTTGAGATTCCACATCTCGGAGAGTGTGAGTCAGAGATGGCTCTAGGCTTGATCACGGCTGAGGAAGCTCCCGTGGGGGCACGGGAAGGCCCCCACAGCCATCTGTACTCCCGCATGTAGCCTTCTCCTAACAGACCATTGGGAGTAATGGTAGCGGCACCAGACTGGCTTCCTTTCAGCAAATCCTCAGCAAATACTGATCTTTCTGACACTTCACTATAAAAAGTCACAATACTTCCTGTTCTATTATGGACTGTTGCTTCCTTTCTCTTTTTTCCTTTTTATTGACTGTACTGGGGTGACACTGGTTAACAAAGTCATTCAGGTTGCAGGTGCACCGTTCTACAACACATCGTCTGCACACTCACTGCATTGTATGCCCTTGGACTCTTGCTTTCCAAGCCTCTGTACAGCCGTTCTCCTGGAATTGCTTATCATTGAACTCCTGGGTTCCACTGTATCTTCCTCTTAAGCTTCTTAACTTTTTTTTGCCAGTGAATAATATCCTTGGGTAATTTTTCCAGACAGAAGAAAATGTCTTTTTAAAAAATATATTAGAAATGTCTTCATTTGCCCTTCACACTGAATTGATCATTTTGCCGGGTACAGAAGTCGTGGTAAAAAGTTGTGCCCCTCGCAACCCTGAAGGTGTTCTGCCATCGGCCCCACAGTTGCTAAAGAGATACCTGCTAACAGTGAGGTGCGTATCCACTTTAGGTTATCTGTTCTTTCATTCTCACATTTGAGATTTTTCTCTTTTTCCTGGGAATTTTGAGCCTTCATGAGGCTATGTTTGTCTGTTAATTCATCCACACAACAAATTTTTACTGAGCAAGTGATATAGGAGGGCATATGACGTAGCTGTGAACACAACAGATTACAATATCATTTTCTGATCTGCTTTTGTTTGTTATTCTTTGCTTGGACCTCTGTGAGCCCTTTCCTTCTGAGGACTGGAGTCTTTAAAATTTGGAGGAAATGTATTAACTAGTACTTATTTGGATATTTATTTGACTCAGGCAGCAAGTATAAGAATTAAGGAAAAAGATCTCTCATATTTTCCACCTCCTCCTTTTCAGCTGTAATATCTGAAAGATTATCTCATTTTATCTTTTAAGTAATCAACTTAATCTTTTTCCTCATCAATTTTATGATGTAGCCAGTCCATACATTTTTTTTAATTTTGCCACTTTTTTAAAAGTTCTGTGTGTTGTTCTTGTAGTCTGCTTTCTCCTGGTTTTGTTTGTTGCATGAAATATTTTCTTAACTATCTCTGAAGATAGTACTTAGAAGTTTTAAAATTCTTCTCTGTTTCTTAAATTATCTGTTTTCTCCAGGATAAACTGTCATTTCAACTTTGGTCTTCCATTTTATGTTGTTTGCTTTCCTCCCGTGTCTGTTGAGCTGGTATCTATTCATATTCATCAATGATGGATGGCATTAGTTAGCATAGAAACGGAGAGTTTTCTCTCCAGTTGGGTAGGGCCAGATCTCCAGTTGGCTCTTTCCCGAACACTGACAGCGGGCAAGCAGACAGAGTTGTGCTTCCAGGCAGCCAATACGGGTGAGGAGCCAAGAACTCAAATATCAAATTACAAAAAGCTTTTTAGGGTATTTTACCCCTGGAACACTATCCTCCTCCTCCTCCTCCCTCACTTCCATCTTCTTCTCCTTCTTCTTTTTCTTCAAAGAGACTTTTGTTTTATTTTGTTGTAGAAGTCTGGAGTTATGTTAACTTCTGTGCTACTTTTTCCCCAGGTTGAATAATCTCATTAGGAGCCTCATGCAATCCTGTTGTCCACTAAAAGCAGTTTTGAACTTGGGCCTAAGGGTAAAGCAACTGTGTCATAGCCCCGATTTAGGAGGTGAAAGAATAGTGCAGGCAGCTAGGACTCCAGAATATAATTTGTAGGCCTTGGTGAAAAATGAAAATGCAGGGTCTCTTGTTTTAAAATTGTTAAGCATTTCAAGACCATGTCAGAGCATTATCACAAGGAGATGCCACCTCTGAGCACAGGCACTATGCAATCCACAGAATCATGGGAGATTAAAACACACAAAGCAATCATTGTTTTCAGCCCTAAAGTTTTGGTGTGATTTGCTACACTCCAATAGATCATTGAAATGTATGGGTCATGCCATTCATGGGTCCACTGCACAAGCACCGACAGAGGCTGGCTGACATCCACCCACCTTATTGCCAAACAAATGCTCTGCCATGGATGCTTCCTAGCAGACACTCTTCACGCACAAAGACTTTTGTGCTCAAACTCATAAGTCCATTTACATTTCTCTTTTTCCAGATCTTTACTTCAGTCTCCCAATCTTGCTGTTTTCAGGCCCCTAACAAACCAGACGAGTCATTTGCTTAGACCACTTCTGTCATATAAGATACGGGATGACAGAAGTGTACTGCTGAAAACTCTCCCTCCGGGGAGGGTTTCACCTCATTACCGTCTATAGGGTACACTCTGCAGGGGGCGGCATAGAGCGACAGCATCCGTGTTCAGGCATCACCAACAAATTAAGCCAGCCATCCAGGAACTGGGCTGGATGTTTTCCTCCTGTCTTGGCTGGTCATAGTGAACTCCTCAAGAAACCATAGGGGTGAGCTGAGGGAAAGCTATGAATGCAAGAGAAGAATGTAATGGGGGGTCAGGCGCAATGTTGTGCCCCCTGACTCGCTCTCAGAGCTACCACTGTACCATACAATACAATCTGGGGGCTCCACCTCCTGACAAAGTTTATGACAGGCAGCTCCAGTCACACAGATATTTGACACCCCCACTGTTGGGCATTCAGATCCTACTACGATGGCTCCAGGGGCTGGCTGTTCCCACCATCACAGTGCTCCTCTGAGGGGAAATAGAGATTTCCCCTTGATTTCCTCTGGGGCTCCCCATTGACCCGCAGAGACTGGCCCAGCAACTTTGAGTTATTGTGGTGCTACCACCAGCAATAAGGTTTTCTTGTCATCTGGCTGTTGAGTGATTCTGTCCTGCTAAACAGCCCGAGGCCAGTTGGCTACTCTCTGGGACCACCTTTAGGATCCCTGTCTTACATCTGCCAAAATCTATTTCTACATCCATGTCCAAGTGGACATGGATTTCGTAAGGACACAAGTCAACCCAGTATGGTCTTAAAAGACAAGTAACTAACCACATAGTTCTGTTGTTTTGGCCGCATGGGCATGTGGCTTCAGGGGCCAACAGAGTAGCTACTACTACACACTCATCATGCTTTATATCACTGGATAACCTGACACTCTAAGTCTCCCCCTAGCATGTACCACAGCCAAAGCACACAAGTCAAGGGAATCCTCTAATTCAGTGGTTTCCAAACTCAGAACTCTTTGCTCAAGTGAAATTTTACTAGAAGTATTCAGATAATTGTAATAGATAAATGCTGTTCTGGTAGAAGGACAGCTGACAGGACCAGGGCCTGTGTCCCCCTCCTGTATCAGATTATTCAGCTTCCAGAATATTCCTGGAAATCCACTTACCCACTTTCCCACTTAGTTCAGGAGCAACTGATAAGCACCACTAACAGAGAGCAAAATAGGCCCATAGCAGCTAAGAGAAAAGGCAAAGAGGAAGAAGTGAATTTAGGAAGGGCTAGAGAAGAGACAGTTACTGCCACCTTAAGTATTTTGGGTGCAAAAGGGAGAAGGAAAGTCGCAGAATACCAGTTTGTGGCCTCCTGGTGATGCCAGGGGAGAGGGTAAAAGGCTGGAGGGGAAGGACCACCTTAGACAATGATTTGGAGTGACAGCTAGGTTTTTTACGGCCTTGTGATGGGTGCACAGTTAAAACTTCAGTTTCCTGGGTAAATGTTGAGGCAATTAGCTACAAAGTGCAGGCAAGTTTATATCGAATGACTTAGAAATCTTCTGTTTCCCAAATAAGTAGATAAACAGAAGACTTTAGTCTCCAAACTCATTAATCTAATACCTTCTGTGAGTACTCAGCATGCATACAAGGCCAAATAAAAGCACTCAATATAAATAAATCAATACAAATTTATATCTTTTGATCTTTCCAAAGAAAAATGTTTATATGTGGAGAAAAAATAAATAAAGTGACATTTAAAGGAAAAACCATCCTTCCCCACAAATTCACAGCACATTTTTTAATGTGGAACGTTACGCCATTTGACGTGTCTTCAGAGTCGTTGGGGGGGGGGGAGGCGGAGCAGCTGTCAAGGCGCCAGGGCCTGTGAGTCAATGGGTCACTTCAGTTTTTCTAAAGTCACGCTCCCAAGGAGGCACTTTAATTTGTTGCCTTAAGTAGTTTAATATTTTAACCTATCAATTCTCATATAACTAGCTGAGTCTCAAATGGGGCAAAGAACGAGTCGGGAACAATTCTGATATGAGAATACTGCTCAGCAGGACAATACCACCATCACGAAAAACCTGCATAAAGGCTATTTTGTTCAGTGAACGCTGCGCCACCAGATCCAGCTCTGTGACTAGTTCTCGGGGCAAGGCCCTCCTTGGACGGGGGCTCGGTCAGCTCAGGCTGCTACAGTGAAAGACCAAAGACCAGGTGGCTACAGCAGTCAGCGATTGTTTCTCATGATTCTGGAGGCTGGGAAGTCCAAGGTCAAAGTACTGGCAGACTCCGTATCTAACGAAAGTTGCTTCCTGGCTACCTTTGTGCAGTACCTTCACATGGTCGAGAGAGAGGAGGCTGTCTTCCTTTACTTACAAAAATACTGATTCTGTCATGGGGATTCCACCCTCTATGCCTCATGTAAAGCCAATCACCTCCCAAAGTCCCACCTCCAACTGCCATCGCATGGGGGATTGGGGCTGCAACACATGAATTTGAGGGGCAGACAAACATTCAACCCATAGAGGGGTTCTTGATGTTTTTCGGATCATGACCACTTTTGGAAATCTAGTGAATAATATTCTTAAATGCATTTTTAAACACTTTGTTTATTTGTCTTTAGAGGGGAAGGGAAGGGAAGGAGAGAGGGAGAGAAACATCAATGTATGGTTGCCTTTTGTGCGTCCCCTGCTGGGAACTGGCCCACAACCCAGGCATGTGCCCTGACTGGGAATCAAACCACGATCATCTGGTTCGCAGGCCCGCGCTCAATGTACTGAGCTACACCAGCCAGGGCTTAAAATGCATTTTTAAAAGTACATAGAATTTTAAAAACAGCAATTGCATTACAATACCATTATCAGGACATTTTTAAAAATAAATTTGTGATGGGGCAATACATACCTCCTGTGTTAACAAAATAACAAAATCTAGTGGCAGGTCAAATAACTGGCATAATTTCAAAGTACTTATGAGTGTAGGTGATGTTTTGAGAGATCTGCCCACAACTGTAACATGGTAAGAAATATCAGTGGTGTCTATTGGTGGGAAACCCATAGGCACTGCTAACTTTACTGTGATGTGTTGCCTATACTCATAATGGAAAGAAATGCTCATTTTCCACCGGGACATAGGCCTGGACGGAAAAACACACCCTCAGAAACTCCCGGTCTTACAGTCCGTGCCCGTGCCCGTGCTAACGGGGATTGTTCACGCCCCTGCTCTGGCACCTGGGCTGCGGCTCTGCACCTCAGGGCTCCTACCTCCAGGCACAGGGAAGAGGACTGTCATCACCAGTGTCAGAGATTCAAACTAACGGAGATGGAAGGGAGAACAGAAATTATCTGGTCTCTACTACAATGGCACAGTGTGGGTTGCACAGGCCACTGTGCAGCCAAGTAAGCAGACACCAGGTGGCGCAGGCACCCTGGGGTGTTTGCGGAGCTGGGGCCGGGAACCAAACACGTGGATTCACTCAATAATAGCTCACTAGTTCACACCACAAATACATATCGAGGGCCTACTTAGTGCCGGGCCCCTCGAGGTGCTGAGAGTGGACAGCTCAGTCTGGGCGTCTGCCGTCTGGCTCTGCAAGAGCGTGAACATGCCCCGGCACAATAAACGAGAAAGTGTGGAGGCCGGTCATCCGTAACCAAGAAATCCGTTTCCTAAATGACGCTCTAAACCCAGGACTCAGTTAGTAAAAGACAGAGTGAAGAAGAGTAACATTCATTGGCAACCTACTATGTGCCAGGCACTTCACATTCGTTATTTCAAGACACAATTAGGAAAGAAAAAGAAAATGGGTGTCTACGTGGATAAACAGGTCATTTTTCAGTTCGTACACCATGGGGCCGGTTTTGAATCCCAGTCTGTCTGTTTCTAAAGTACACAGTCCTCTTTCAGGACGTCACTTGGTGCTGTCACTGAGTCAGCCTCTTGACCATTCAGAATCAGTTTCCTTATCTGGACTTGATGATACTGTGGACCAGTAGAGAATATGTATACAAGTGCTCTGCAAATTATAAAACACTAAGCACGTGTTACCATTGTTGTAATCAGATGTCACTTTTGCTATTATCGATGTTGGGTATACAATGAAATTTTTTAAAAGATTTTATTTATTTATCTCTTGGAGGGGAAAGGAAGGACAGGGGGAGAGAAATAGCAATGTATGGTTGTCTCTCATGCATTACCTGCTGGGAACTGGCCCGCAACCCAGACATGTGCCCTGACTGGGAATCAAACCACGATTCTTTGGTCCACAGGCCTGTGCTCAATCCATTGAGCTATATCAGCCAGGGCAAAATTTATAAAATTATCAGAAATCCCAGGCACCTAGATGACTCCATCATCAATGAGCCAAAGTGAGGAGTCACAGTAATGGAAGGAATAATATATTCTGATTTTTCCTGGTAATTGCTTTATTTTTTAAGGAAATTGGATATTCCCCAATAAGGAAAATAACTTGCAAACTAAGTCTCACTTCCTTAATAAAATATTTAGTTTCTAAGACATTACATAAAGAAATAAAGTAATACAATGAATACTATTTTAAATGTGATAAGGGGGTCTCTTACCTAACACTGAGGTGAGATACAACTTTCGCCAAGGCAGTCTAAATTTCTCACCATTTTTGGACAAAAGCTCTGTGAAAATGGGTGTGGGATAGGTAGCTTCTCAATTCCAAACTTGTTCTTGATGGTTTCCCCAAAAGGTTTCGTCATGCTGTCCAATGAAATAGACTTGCTTAAAATAAAGTGGTTTGTTTTGTAAAGTTTTTAATACTGCTTTTCTTGTGTATAAAAATAATACTTGCTCATTACTGGGGGTAAAAAAGAGAGGGAGAAACACAGATAAAAATTAAAATACCAGAGACAACCACTAATTAATATACTCTGTTAACTTTTCAGCCAATTTTTAAATTTTTCAATAAGTTCAATACTTTTTTTTAATTCTGACTTTTTTTAGCAAGGTCTGCCTTTAGTGCATTTAGCAACACTAACTTTCAATATACAGAGCAAAAATAGCTTTCCTGGTCAAAGGAAGATGTTTCAATGATCAAATACACACATACAAAGACACATGAGTATAAACCTCTTTGTGGGAACCAAAAGATTATCACAAACTTATAGTTATTATTAGGATTACATGGAAGAAACAAGTAATTTCCACTTTGCCCTTAATTCTTCCTAGGAAACTCCTCAAAACAAAACAAACAAGTGTTTCACTAAAAAATAAACTAGTTGAGCAAACAACCCACTCTGATCTCACGGTTCAGTTTAACCCAAAGGCAGATCATTGCAGCAAAAGAACCTTCTTTGGTCTCCTCCACCACCGCCCCAGCCAGACCTGCACTAAGTCATGAGAACACACGTGTGAGGATCACTGTTGGCTTCCCCAGAGGACTGTTCGGGCCCACGCGGCCGGGCCTGGACTTCCTGCCTCTCTCCCCGGGCTTCACGCAGTCGAGTAAGAGGCCTCCAGGACAACCACCCTCAAAAAAACTGAACCCAGGAAAAAAAATACACATAAAAAAGCTTTTTGTGTATATTTTTCTACTGAGTTCAGTTGAGTTCAGATGCTATTTTTTTTTCTATTGAAAGAAAAGACACAATAAGAAAGCCAAATTGGATTCTTGCAAGAGTGATTTTTGACACTAATTGCTGGGCGGTATGATGTGATTTCTAATGTTTCTTGCAGTTCATACTTTGTGGGGTGTTTGGAAGTTGAAGAAATTGTGCTGAATGAAGAAGGCAAGAAGAATTTCCAGGCCCAGGAAAAGTACATGGGAAGCATGGACTCTTCAAAGGTCCCCCAGGGGTCAGGGAACGGGGAGGAAGTAGCTCACTGTGGCTGTGGCAAAGGGCTTATGCGGGGTGGGGGTGGGAGACAGGGAGAGGGGCAAAGAGGCGTGAGCGCTAGACCACGAGGCCCAAACTGCCCCTGCACTGCCGGTGGGAGCACTGCCGGTGGGAGCACTGCCGGTGGGAGCACTGCCAGTGGCCGGTCTTCTCCTCTCCTTCTCTTTTCTTAAGTACAGTTGGTGCACAACATTATATTGGTTTCAGACGTACAATATAGTGAGTGACTCGATGTTTATATATCTTGCCATGTGATCACCTCACTAAGCCTAGTGATCGTCTGTCACCCTGCAAACTTTTCCCAATATTATTGACTACACCCCCTTCACCTCTCCCAGCCCCCACCCCTCCTCTCTGGCAACCACCAGTTTGATCTCATAGAAACACACGTGCTTCCTTATCATGCAACACAACGTGGAGGTGTAACTTCTGACCGTTCTCCTTTGATGAACTCATTCAAACTACTAGCATCTCCCCACAGACAAATAAATGCAAAAGGTCATTTGACCCTAATAGTTGCTGAAAAGTACAAATACAGAAAACGAATGTGTAGTGGAGCATTTGCTTTTCTCCATTCAAATATATGGGGGTGATAATGTTTTCCTCCCCACTACTGGATATCGATGAGTACAAACTACTTAACAATTATTCTCCCTGTTGCATTTAGCCAGCATTTTACTTAATAAGGAAAAGGTACTTGTGGTGGTAAATACATACAGCCTGGAATTGATCATTTTAACCATTTTCAAATGTACAGTTCAGTAGGATTAAATACCTTCATAATGTTGCACAACCATCACCACTGTCTAGTTCTAGAACTTTTCCAACACCCTAAAAGGAACCTCCATACCATTAAGCAGTCACTCCCCACTCCCCACATCCCAAGCAACCTTTAATCTGCTTTCTGTCTCTATGGAATATCATGTAAGTGGAATCATACACTATACGGCCTTTCATGTCTGGTTTCCTTCACTTAGCTAACGAAGAATGTTAGCCTAGTTAGCTAAGAGAAGGCAAAAAACAGAAAGTAGAATACATTTTGTGATATAAACATTTTGAGATACCTCTAAAACCACACCTCCTTTTATTCAGTTGTTCTACTGGGATTTGGGGAACTCATCTGTTATTCATTTGCTCCAGACATTCTGCTCTAAGTTACCATTTCTTTCCATGGAGGTTTGAAGCTGCCAAACACATGCTGGCATCAGGCCAGCAGGAGGATGTAAGGCCAGTTCAGGGGGTTCCTTTCCCCCCCAGAGGCCTTCCTTCCCTGCAAGTGACCTGGCAAGACCGTGGGGGTCATTAGGTCATACAGCCCTGAGGGGCACAAGGATGGATGTCTGTCCCTGACACTTTCGGTCTTGATGAAAAGAAAAGCAAGTACATCTCTGGCAGCAAAGTAAATTATACATGGGCTTTATTTAAAAAGAGAGAGAGCATTTATGGGGAAAGAAAATAGATATCACTTCAAATTTAAAAATCATTTCCAGGAGAAGGAACTATTTCTGATCCAGTGTGAGTCAAAGATACTGCCTTAATAGTTCATACAGCACAGCTACTGAGTTATTAAAGAATCCAGGGTTCGCTGACAAACTGCTTTCTGCAACGTGAGCAATTTGGAAGAATACATAGCTTTATTGGGAATGTACCATGCGGATGGCCAGCCCAGACTATGAGTCTGCTGAAGTTTTGTGGGAAATGAGTGGTTTGGCGGCCCCCCAGCCTAAAGGGTCTAAGATCCGCATGCCAGAGGAGCAAGGACCACAGGAGAGCCCTCAGAAAGCCGAAGGCCCGGAGGCCCCGCTGGAGCGCCTGAGACTGGAGGTGCTGCCAGCTCCCGCAGCTTTATTTGCTCTAACGTACAACCCGAAGCTGAGGCCTTACTTTCTTTGTCTCCCTTTTTCACCCATCTCCCACTTTTATTAATAATTAAACACAAATAGCTTGCAAATATTTTTAGTCTTTATTTCTGTCCTGGTATTATTTATACTTGTGCTAAGATCGAAGTCTAAATTCATCATTAAATAATGAGTTCGTGTTGTTTTCCTGCTTCTGTTTCAAAATAAGGACCACGTGGTCTTTATTGTCTCCTTCCAGGACGACTGGTTTAGACTCAGTCGTACACACAAGCTCCAACGGCTGGCCAAGCACACCCACGTGAGGACACAGGGGACTCGCAGGCCCGTCTGAGCACAGGGCCTCCACATGCTTCTCCTTCTTTTCAGAAGTTTTTGGAATCTAAACGCAGCCGATTCTGATTAAAAATTCACAATGGTTCTTTTTAAAATAACAGCATTTATCTTTTTATGAGGTCTATCAGCCCAAATAGGAAAAAGATTCCCATTTGACAGCGTAAATACTGACATTCAAAAGACATGACTACAAGGCAAAGTCCCTGAATTTTAACAAACACACCAAGTTTATCCATACAAATGAATGATGTCCCCTCAAATAGGTGGCAACATTCCAAGATATTGTTACTATTGAACCTGATTTTGGAACTCCAGTTAGGAACTGCCTTCCTTCACACAGAGAGCGAATTGCTTAGAATGCCCTAATGGTCAGAAAAACCATTTTCTCATCGGTATAAGTTTTATTTTTGGAAATGACCAAGGAATTCAATAAGGCAGATGGTAATCTAACCAGATGGATAGAGCTACTTTAGCCTAAATAGGAGGAGAGTACAATATAGTAAGACTAGCTTTCATACTCCTTAGGTAGCCCCGAAGATAACTCTAACAGAAGTTCCTACAGCATCTAGAACAATGGCAGTGTGGTCAAAAGAGGAGTCTGGACCTCCGAGGCAACTCATCTGAAGAGGGTGACTTCCATTTGAATACACAGGATTTTTTTTTAAGAAAAAAGCTATCCTCCTCTTTTTTTGATTTTCGTAGAAACCCACGTTATTTGTTATTAGGTAAGGGGAGTTGGCTGTTTTTCAGCTTATTACAGGACAAAAATTTTAAGTAACAATTCAGTTTTTGGAGTAAACAGAAGTACAAAACCTGAAACACCTTCACAGACTATGCTTTAGTCATTCTCTCCCACAACAGACTTCAAACATTCACATGGACATACAATCTGGAAGGCACAATGGATAGATGTAGAGTAAGTGCACATATGAATATGAACCAAATAGAAACTACGAACTCGGCGGAACAGAACTTATCCTTCTGGTTTCCAAGTCTTATTTCCAAAGCTAATTTCATCAAGCACGTGGGCCAGTGGCCTGCAACACCGGCCCAGACGGGAACGCTAGGCAGCGTGCAGATTAGTTCCAACGAGAGTCGTATTCTGCCCATGTAGGAGGCGTCTGAGAGGACAGTATAGGCAAACGTGTTTTGGGATTTTGTATTCCTGCCAGTAATAAAAAGGAGAAGGAAGTGATCACACATCAGGCACAAGACCTGAACACATTACTAATTTAATTCTTTCAACATCTCGGAGTTAAATATTTTTATTCCCTTTTATAGATGAAGAAACCACGGCTTGGGAAGTTTAAATAGCAGAACACTGGCGCCCCAGTGACCGGGGGAGAGATGCGTGCGGAATCAGCGGACCATGGGAGGGGAGCAAAAGAAAAGGCCCAGGCCCTGTGTTTAGAAAATAAAAGAAAAGTTTCTTCCCACAGAGAACCTTTTTTTTTAAGCTGATGTTATCATATATTCTAGTTACATCTTTCACTAATCTTAATAATTATTTTGTCATACTTTTCTCCAAAATGAAGTAGTGCAGTGACTTCCTGATCTGGGAAAATAAAATGTTCTATGAATTTCTGACAACCAGTTAAGTGCTTGAAACAGTCAAGTGTCTGGGTCAGACATATAAAAATAATGCGAGATAGATACAGAAATGCCGAGGTAAAAAAAAAATTTTTAAATTGTGAAACTTAGTCTTAAGTCACTAGGAACCTTAACCATCCATGGAGTGGGGATGATAGATGAAAGATTTAAATTAGGAAAAGAATAAAGAGGAGATCCTGCAAATAAAATGCAAGAGGAAATTGTGAATAAATGTCAGGGCATTTCATTTGACCTTAAGACATATTTTACTGGTGACTGCTTTTACAAGTACTTCTGGGGTTTTTTATTTGTTAATGACCCTGATTTTCCAGTTTATCTCCCAGTTTATCCTGCCCTAGTAAAGCTCGATCATGTTCGGCTTTTATTTTCTTATTCAGCTCCCAATGACTGATAATTTGAGAGGAAACAAATTAAAACAAGCCACCTGGATGAAATAATGCATTTTTATCATCTTGATAACAATTCAGTTCCAAAATAAATATAAGCGCCATAACTTACACAAATATTTTGCGAGATTCATACCTTATTTCTGTAAGGGTTTCGGTCTCATTGCCACTGTCTTTTCCATCGCCAACAACAAATACTACCAAAATCCTAAAACAGGTTAAACCTGAAATAAGTAATGTTTTGACAGTGATATGGCCAAAAAGATGGTCTTATCCAGAAGTTAGACTTGAGAATATATTGTCTCAAAAACCTCAACGCCACTTGCATGATTGTAGCTGTTTTGTTTTGCTTTGCTTTCTGTGAGTCTGCATCTGCTTTCACGCCACAGGGACATCCAGAAACGTGTGCAAGTTGACACCTTACAAAGCAGAGCTGAGCACGCAAGTTTCTTTCACTTCAAAGGGCGTAGCACAGGGTGCACAGAGAGGAGGAAGCGGGTGCGGCAGCCAAGCACTGCCCTCTGGCTCTCACACTCCACTCCCCAGGGATGTGAGGCTGCAAACTCTGGCCCCTTGGAACTCTAGGTAACATTTCCCACAACCCTTGACTCATAAATATTGACATTTGGGGAAAACAGAGCAGAAAAGAAAAAAGGGCTTTACTCAGAAAAAAAGTTGCTTTCAAGTTGAAATGTTCTTATATCTTCTAAAGCCTGATTTACACCAAAGACACTGCTATAATTTTAAATAAAACATACTCTACTTTGGTATTTTTAAAAAATCTTATTTATCATCAACCAGAGCATTTAGGAAACCAAAGTTTCAACGGAGTTTTTTGTTTGTTTGCTTGGTTTTTGTTGTTGTTATTTTCTTGTTCATTGCCATCAGGAAAGGTTTAACTAACAGGGCTGAGTTAAATGAAGTCTTTCTAGAAGGAACTTAATGTTCTCAGAGAAAATCTTTTTTTTATACTGAATAACAACGTTTAAATTATAGTGAATTAGGAAGTCTTTATTTTTAGGGAAAGAAAACCTTTTTTTTTCTTTTTAAATAGTTGTCTCCACCGCTCTTAACTTCAAAGCCAGAAATAAGATGGTTAAGTAAGACCTCTGAGAATTCTCCACAGACCCTGGCCCCAATGCTTCCATTGTGGAACTGCAGCGCACCCTGGTGGTGCCTGCTGTTATAGCCGATGCACGCCTGTGAATGGCCAACATCACACTCAAATTTAAAAAATGCCCTGTGTTTAGGCTTTTAGAAAACAATCAGGAAAAAGAACAGTGGAGGAGCTCTCTTAAATTATAATTACAAATAGATCTTTTCACAGTTTTTAATATAATTACCTCTTAAGAACAGTTTTGTAAGGTTTCTGATGAGTCATTGACATAAACTGATATAATTTTTAACGTTCATATATTTTCACAATAATCCCTTTTAATAACTTTTCCAATTATCTGAACAATGTTTCAAAAGCATTTTAGGGGAAAATATCTTTATTAAGTGGTAAGATAGTTTCTTCCTTCTCTGTCCTTGGAGTATAATAAGTAGTGTCAAAACATGAAAAAAAAAAGAGAGGGAGAGAAAGAAAGAAAAGAAGAAAGGAAGAAAAAGGAGAAAGAAAAGATGCATATGTCATATGACTTTTCCCTAGCCATCAAATTTTGGCTAACAAGAAAGTTAATTAAGTTCGCTTCCATTCTTAGAAAGAAAATATATTTTAAATACTTTTCCCCTGAAAGAAAAGACAGTTTTATATGCTTTTGTTGTTGTTGTTATAGCTAGCAATACCACTGATGCAAGACTTTAAGGACAAACGGTGATTCATAGTACAGTCATTTCATATCCAGGATTTCTGCATGTGTGGACTGAGCTAACCATAGATCAACTAAAAAATAAGAGAAAATGCTATGTTGTTGCTTCTGAGCACTCTGTAGTTGGACCCGCAATAGTTCCACCTGTACTGAATAAGTACAGGCATTTTTCTTGCCATTACCCCTAAATAATATGGTATAAGAACTACTTACACAGCATTTAAATTTCATTGGGCATTATAAGTAATGGGAGGAGGGATGAAAAGGAGCCTGGCTAAGATGAGAGAAACAGAGTCCTAGCAAAATCATTTGATCTCCTAGATGCAGCCATATCTGAAGTAAGGTGAACTTCTGAACTTTCCAACTACATTGACAAATTCTTTTTTTCTTTAAGAAAGTAGAATTAGATTTCGATCACTTGCTACCAAAACAAAAAGGGTTTTTTATATAGTTAATTTTACTAACATTTTATTAAAATGTGTCCTGCCCGTGCCAACAGCCCATATAATCTTAGAAGTCATCTTATTAAAGTTCCCTCCCTGGCCACCCTAGGTGTGCTGCCTCTCTGATCTCTGCCTCCCACACCCAGTCCGTTTGCACTCACTTTGAAGAAGTTTCATGAGTTTGCTCTAGTGGCACCCCCTCTTACACGTGGCCACCAACAAAGGAGGATCCCTAAAAGGGCTCCCCCAAAAGGAGGGCTGCAAAGAGCTAAGCCCAGATGACAACTGCAGCCCTAGCCAACACCTTGATGTCAGCCCGGTGAATACCTGCACAGACAATCCAGCCATCTGACCCGTCAAAACTGTGAGATGATCAGTTTGGGTGGTTGTAATCCACTCCTGGTCATTTATTACCCAGCAACAGAAAATGGGTACAGGTCAGATGCAATGACTTGTCCCTTGCTTTGGAAGGGATATCTTAACATGTTCTAAATGACTGGGACCTCAAAAAAGTTGAAATGAAGACATGTGAGCAGATTCCAATGAAGGGGGGTACCTGGAATGCCTGTGTTGTGTTGAATCTTCGTTGCCAAGAGAAACGGCTCTTCTAACTCTGCTGTTTCATCTAAGCTGTGTCTTCCTTTGCCTGCAGCACTTTCCTGGTTTGCTGTAAAGAAAGGTATCCAAAGGTTTAGAGAGACTGGACCTTCAGCTCCAGGCTCAAATGCAAAGACAACAAATATCCTCACAGAGACTATTAAATCGGCTCCCACATTTGCATAAGGTCAAAACTCTGTAACAAATGTGTGTGGGTATTCCAGAGTTTCTTCTTTTCTGGTTGAGCCCATGGAGATGAAGGAAAGGTCAGTGTCACTAACACCACATTCAAGACTCTGAAACCCTTCTGTGCTCCAGACCCTGGTGTCCTCATAATGTAGTGTTCCTCAAGTTGTTTTTATCTACTTACTGCTCTGCGAGAGGCAGAAGCCAAACGTGTTTTCCTCAACCTGGCTCAAGACAGTCAGGGCATATAAGACAATTACAATGAAATTCCCTTTAGTTATCATCAACCCATTCTGTATAAAAAAGAATGATGTGAGCCCTGGCTGGTGTAGCTCAGTGGATTGAGCACAGCCTGTGAACCCAAAGGCCACTGGTTGGATTCCCAGTCAGGGCACATGTCTGGGTTGTGGGCCAGGTTCCCAGTGAGGGCTACGTGAGAGGCAACCACACACTGATGTTTCTCTCCCTCTTTTTCTCCCTCCCTTCCCCTCTGTCTAAAAATAAACAAAATCTTTAAAAAAAGGATGTGAGAAATTTATCATTTTTCTGCTCCAAAAATGTACTTTTTTAAAAGTCTTTTTGTTTAAGGAATGCAAAAGACCTAGAAAAAGATGACTGATACCATTTTGATTTGTATGCAAGTGAAAGAAACACAAATTAGCTGTAGCAGTGAGACTTGAGAGAAGCAGAACACTAGAGTATTACGGGAATGAGAGATTTATTATAAGAATTAGACCTCACACAAATGTGGGAGCAGCTGAGGAAGTGAAGGGGGGACATGAGCGAATCACTAACTAGGTCTTCTAAATGCACTGGCCTGGGCGGTTAAGTTGGAGCTTGTGGGGGAACCTGAGAGGCCACTACACCCAGTGCTTCAGTGGGACTGTGAAGGCGGAGCTCACAGACAGATGTCTGGGGAGATGTTCCTTCTGTGCAGCTACCTCATCTGTGGGCCTGCAGCCACGAGTCCAGACAGAGGGGAGGAGGAGGCTGAGTCTGCTCTGGGTGAGCAGGAACGGCTGCCCTTGGGCTGAGGAGCAGGGCGCTGTGGAGGAAAGCGAGAACCAAGTGGGCCCCACAGGTACACCTGTGTCTACCTGGTCAGGGTGCCCCTCCAGGAATAATGGTCTTTCCTTCCCCTCAGTGTCTTGGACGCTCCTCTTTGGCCAGCTCCAACCCAGAACTGTGCATGGAAGGAGATTTTGGGAAACATACTTCTCAGCTTAACTAAGATGTCATGGCATACCCCAGCATGCTAGCTAAGTAAAAGAAGTTTATTCTAAGAATCCTGGAGTTCCTCATAGAACCGAGGATAAGAATCGAATTCGGTCTCAGGAAGAGTCAGAAACAGGCGCTCAAACACCAGCTTTGCTCCTTGCTGTCTTGCCTCTCTCGCTGCTCTCCTCCTACCTGCTCCTTCATCTTCCTCTCCCAGACCACCTGCTGCACCGTGGGAGACCTGTGCTGACTGCTGACAACACCCAGACTTTTTGCCACAGCTTCCTCAGATGGGTTAACAGGAGACTCTCAGCTCTACTTCTGGGTGCCTAGTCCAAGAAATTCTGAGAAAGGATTCATTGGCCAGTGCACTGGGCCATGTTACAAAATGGCTACTCCTGCTGTACCATGTGGGTGGAAAGGAAGAAGCAGGTTTCAGGAGAAAGTAGAGAGTTTTGAGCAAAGCAGCTCATAGGTGTACGCGATATGGGGAAGTACTTACATATAAGAGGCTCCATGGGTATATTGTCTCATTTAATGCTAAGTCAATCCATTTCATAGATAAGGAAATTGGGGGTCAGTGAGATACCTTATTGAGGGTCCTAGAGCAGGGGTGTCAAACTCATTTTCACCAGGGCCATGTCAGCCTCATGGTTGCCTTCAAAGGGTCAAATGTAATTTTAGGACTGTATAAATAACTGCTCCTTACCTAGGGGCAAGGAGCTCTACACCCAGCCCTTTGAAGGCAACCACAAGGCTGACATGGCCCCGGTGAAAATGACACTTTTGGCACCCCTGGCCCACAGCCTATACGGAGTAATACCGGCCTGGCTCTAGAGTGCTCTGTCCTACCCCAGTGGTTTCCAGGGTTTCAAGGGGACCCAGTAGCTCCATTTCATTGTCACTACACGGTGGACTTTCCCTCAACATTCCAATCAAATTCACTATGTTTCTTTGAGTCCTTAGAGCCCACCCTGCCACACTGTACTACCTTCTGCCCCGGACTTTGGTCATCCACTGCAGTAAGTGTGATCAGAGCTACTTTAAATTTCTTACTTTGAGCAAGAGAAAAATCTGTGTTCACTCGAGGACATTTCGTTTAACATAATCCAAACAAAAAATTCACACTTAATATAATCATATAAATGGCTATTAACAATACTCCAGATTCAAGAATCTTCTACCAGAAAGAAAGTAGAATAGCTTGGAAGTTCACTGTTTCTTTTTCTTCTAGGATTTCATTATCAACAACAATTAATATGTATTGAGCATGTTATTATAAAGCACTGTACCAAGCATAATAGAAATACATATGTAATATAATAAAAATAGATGGCAAAGTTCCGATAAGTTCTTCTAATAAAACAGGGGAGAAGTTGCTCCCTTGCTGTACCTTCAGAAAATATCTCATGCCCCTGGGAAACACAGCTTCACTATTCTCTGCTGTCAGGAATACTGAGGTCAAAACACTGGACAGGCCCGAGATGAGGTCCTACCTATGGAGAAAAAATAAAAGAAAAAAATGATGAAACAGTAGCTAAGAGAGGTTCTGAGATTCCTAACTTTTTCTTGAAGAGTTGCAAGTCAAGACCAAAGAAATATTTTTCTTTATATCAGCAGTAAACTGAATCATGTGGCCTCCATAATAATAATACTATAAATATATAATATATAAGTATAATATTTATAATAAATAAGAGAAATGTTATAAGTAGGAACACAAGTTTATATCAAGAGGCTTCCACAATAAGTATTTAGCTCTATAACTCATCTTTGGGGAAAAATAAACCAAAACAAAACCTGCTAGATCTAAAAATTTGTAACTGTACACACAGACACACACAACTCCCGAAATTTAAACTAATCTTGTTAAGAAACCATAGTTCCTTCTTAAAACTGAAATTCTTTAAGGCCTTGATTGAAGATGACAATGGTAGAGATAATGCAACACATGAAAATAGATCGAAATATTTAGAAAATATTTCTAAAAATAGTAGAAATTTTAAGGATCAACTATAACTAGAAAGAAAACTGGGCCATCAAGCTTCATTTTGATATTACTTTTGCAGAAAATTTTGCTACTCTTCAGTTTCAAAATTTGCTCTCACTTTGCCTTGCTTTGTCTTTCAAAAAACACATCATGCCATTTTGAGCTCCCTGAGGGTAACTAGTACAGTCAGTTCAGTGTTGCTATAAACTTCGGATCTGGTTATTGTCACCCACTTACTCTTCCCAAAGATTCCGGGCACTTATTTCAGGACACATGTCCTATTATACTAGTTTTTAAAAATGCTGGTGACAGCGCAGTTGAAAATTCAAATGGAAAAAATTTGGAAGGGTCAGCTTCTTCCCTTCTGCTGACTTATAAAAACTGATTCTTGAGAAGAATGTCTCTGTGCAGGGTGAGCAGTCTACGGGACCAATAACCTATCCTTGCCAGCTCCTTCGTAATCAGTGTAGATGGTCACACAGTTCCTTCAGCCCGTAGTGATGGAAATCAATTGTGAAGATGGCTGAAATAATTTGGGCACATCTGCAGCAGGCCGGCTCTGTGGTCACATAAAAATGAGGTCATATTCTCTGTGGGTAAAATAGGAGTGATGATGAGGAGATACCAGCCAGTTTCAGAAGGACACTAGCAAGTCAAAGATGTAAATCATTCATATTTATATAAGTGTAGAATAAAAATAAACAATACTACTTAATTTACGCAGATTTGTGTCTCAAAAAAGTAATTTCCAGGTCATAATAAAAAAGTTAGCCAGTAATAAAAACACTGGGAGTAGGACTGGTTTAAGCTAAAGTATTGTTTTTAATGCTGTTTTGTTATGCTGGATTGGATTTCTCCCATTTGTCACTCCAAATCTATCCCCTGCCCTTCTCTGCTGTGTCCCATGCCTCAGGAGGCTGATCTGTTCAAACCATACCAACAGGCTCCATTGTCCTCTGACTTCCAGCTGGGTTTGGCCGATGGGTGGCATGAGTGTGACATCAGAGAAAGGGAGGAGAATGGGCTGCAGCTGATTCCATCCATGGTGTCATCCCTCCACAGGGTCCATCAATACACAAGGTCTTTTCAGATGACCCACTCCACACAGCTTCTCCCCCGTCATGTTCCAGCGACTGCATCCTCTCTTCGCCCTGCTGCTGTACCATTTCAAGTGGTTTCCATAGGCATTGCCCAAACCTTCGTAAACGTCCCCTATGAAACTATCAAGTCATCCCACTTGAGTGACCATGTGTGACTTTGGTTGAATCATATGACAAGCTGTTATCCTGACAGAACCACAGGACCAGTAATCATAATTTAGAACTATTTGGCAATTAGGGTTAATTCAGAGCAGTTGCTTGATGATAACAAAATGTGTGGCGGTTGCCCTTCACCTTGTGTATGCCTTCCTTGGTAAGCCTGAGACGACATTCGGATCTGCTCCATCATGATGCCCAAGTGGCACGTCAGCCTGCATCCCAGCCTGGACAGGCTGCAGAGCTCACTCTTTTCCCCAGGACCCACCTAAAACTGGCAGCTTTGGACGGTGCAGCGTGCCCAAATGTTGTATGCATCATCGCCAAAATCCAAAAGGTTTCATCGTATACTATGCCTCTTCCTTTATGGTGACTGGTGCAAGGTACTACCATTTGCCTCTTTCTGTAGAAGGAATTTCCTACTACACCCCAAATGAAGGAACGTCTTGAAACTTCACTACAGTGTAGAGCCCTGAACTATCACAGAATGTGTCTCCCACCTTCTGGCACATGTGCTTTCTACTTTCCACTCACTATGTTCAATTAACAATATGATAATTGATGTAAAGGACCAATATAATGTTTCATAAAATATAATAAAGGTATACCTTTGTTTCTGCTATATAAATGTAAACTGCTTCTGATTTTGCTTACAGATTGGGATGGAAAATAATGCATTTCCCAGGTCAATAGCTGCATGTTGGGTGCCAGGTGATAATGCATTCCAGCAAATATACTGTATCTAAAACTATAGCTGCAACTACCAGCACATTGTTTGTAGTTTTGCAATAATCTGTCATTTTCTAAGGCCCTTCAGGCTTTCGCTCTGGTCAAACAGAAACACTGCACATAGCTAGAGCAGGAACCACTACCCCCACTTCCCTCCAGGTGTTCATGGTCATTTTCACAGTCTCTCCAGGAGCACTGCTTACCACTTACCATGGGTGTTTGGCATGGAAAGAGTTCCAGAACTCTAGATGGTTTTTCCTTTCATAAGGTCTCTTGCTCCACAGGACAGGGAACCAGAGGGCACTCTACTACTTACCAAGTATATGTGTAGGTATTCCCACCATATATTCTGGAACTGGAATAATAAACACAGGGTGGGTCTGAAGTCCCACTAGACCCACTGTTAGATGAATTTGGGCCAAGGCTTCATCTAACTCCTGACATCCATAAGCTCCCACTTTGGTGGGCTATCACAGTCTTCAGGGCCTCTGAGTACCAGTGTAAAACTAGAGCCAGTATATGAGCTCCCCAAGTTCCAGGTATTTCTGTTCCCCCACTGCACAGTCCCATGGGTAAGTAGCTCCAGGTCAAGTAGCTCCTGTGGAACGCTTTGGAGGCTTTTCACTGCATACATCTCTGGCTGTGCTGCAGGGTCTGTTTCAGAGGTGCCTGGCCTCCACTTCTGTTGAGGGGCTTTAGGTCTACCTGCCGGCTGAGTTCTTGAAACCTGGTAAGAAGCCATGAATCCTAATAATAGTATCTGGTTAGCTTCTTCCCAGCTGACCCTAAAGTATCCCTTCTACTATGTTAAGCAGAGCCTCTCCAGACTGCCCATTTATTTCAAACACCCCTATTATTATACCTTCTCTACGATTCATTATTGTACCAACTGCATCTGAAGTTGCCTTTGCCACATAGGCTCAACTGCCTAGCCGCCAACCTTCTAGAATTCCACTTCTCCACTATAATCAGAAATGCAATTTTTGTAAAATTTCCCACTGTCTTCTCTGGATATCTGAAGGGAGCCACCACAGAGATGCCTTCCTGCTCCCTTACATGGTGCTTGATGGAGAGAGTGGCCTCTGGGCTCTCCTAGACAGTCTACGCTGGACAACTTGTTCTATCTTCCAAGTGTGCAGAGAATGCACTCCCAGAGGAATCTAATCACTGTTTGAAACTTGAGACAGTAGGCAGTTTGAGAAATATAATTTCTTGTTGGATGGCCGCGTGTCTAGCTAAAGCTCTCCTGCTGTGGTAGAAGCAAAGGGCAGATTTGGGGGGATCGCTTCCGGTCGGCTACACCCCGCTCTCCTCCTGATTCCTCCCCCTCAGCATCTGACCATGCTCACAGGTGGCCTTTCCTTCCTTCCACTTTTGGAGGAAAAAATAAAACTTTCTCTCATTTCAATATCCCTCCCTCACTATTTCCCTCCCCTTATTCTGTATAGTTATATGAAGTAATTGTCCTGAAAAACTTATCAGTGGATGTAGGAAAGTCTCAGTTGACATAGGAAAGAAAGCTTTAGGTATCAATATACAATGTACAAAACTGACAACTTCAGAATTATTCAAAGTTAAAGACCATTTGTTTCATTTGCATTAGCTCATTTTTTAACATCACCAGGTGTGGTAAGCAGAATGATGGCCCCCAAAGATGTACATGTCCTAATTTCAGAATTTCTGAATATGTTACCATGCATGGCAAAAATGGATTTTGCAGATGTGATTAAGATTAAGAACCTTGAAATGAGATTATTTTGGATTATTTGGGTGGTCCCAATCTAATCACATGGGTCTTTAAATGTGTATGATGAAGCTCTGGACACGTGGTTCAGTTGGTTGGAGCAGCATCCCATACACTAAAGATTGAGGTCTGACCCCCGGTTGGGGCATGTACAACTGGGGAGGCATGAGGAGGCAACCGATCGAAGTTTCTCACATCATGTTTCTCTCTCTCTCTCTCCTCTCCTCTCTCTTTCTCTCTCCCCCACCGCCCCCTTCCCTTTCACTTCCTCTCTCTGTCAAAAGTCATTAAACATATCCTTGGGTGCAGATTTTTTAAAACTATGATGAAAATAAAAAAGGGTACTCTTGATAGGGACTCAACTCACTGCTGCTGGCTTTGAAGGTGAAGAAGACAGGCCATGGAGCAGGAATGTGGACACCCACAGGCAGCTCTCAGCTGAGGGCCAGCAGGGACAGGGCCCTTACTGCTACAGTGTCAAGAAACTAATCCTGCCAAAGGCTTTAATGAGCAAGGAAAGAGATCCTCCCTGGGGCCTTCAGAAAGGAATGCTGCCCTGCCAACTCCCAGGTTTAAGCTCACTGAGGTCAACCTCAGACTCGCCCTCCAGAAATGTTAAGATAATAAAATACATTAGTTAGGCCACTAAGTCGTGATCATTTGATATGGCAGCAGCAGAAATTACATCAGGCAAGGTATGTTTTCCACTTGTCTTCCCTCCTGGGGACACTGATCAGAGGAGCCAGGATTCCTCAGAACAGGGGAAGTGGAAGACACTCAGCCAGAGGGCAACTGCTTGGCTTACATTCGGATTTAGAGAAAGCTCCAGGGAGCGTGCAGGCAGGAAGGAAAAAACAAAGACACTGCTTTCTCCTCGTTTTCCTCTCCTTTCCCAAATGAGAAAACTGGAAAACACAAATCACAGAATTTGCATTACAGGAGCAAAAAAAATGACTAGTTCTGCCTTGCGTAATAAAGATGATACATAAACAGCAGCACTGGCCACACTGGTCACACTGGTCAAGCCCAGTGGACCCCATTCAGAACTATGCATGTGCAACACACTCATTCCACAGTGCCGGAGAGCAAGGAATTGCCATCCCCCCCTCACGTCCTACCTGTGCAAAGCCATATAGGACATGTGCTCCATAGTTTACACAAGGGCAACTGACAGCCTGAGAAAAGGAAGAGGGAAAACTCAAGTTCCACAGAGAGCTCTCCACACTGGAATAAAACCCTCCATGAATTCTCCCAACTTCATGTAAATCAAAGCCTTCTTTCCAAGCGGATCACCAGAGTCTAGCATCAAATGTACCAATGACATTTTGGTCCTTGTTTAAATCCTAAGACAGTATGTCTCAGTAAAAAAAAAAAAAGTTCTGTTTTTATGATGCACAGAACTTCTTCCTAACCAAAAATACCTTCTTTTCAAAATCTTCTGAATTACCTAGTTTTGAATCTGTGATTTTGATCCATCAGTAAATGAATGGATCAAAAAACTGCAGTACATTTAGACAATGGAATACTACACAGCAGAAAGAAAGAAGCTCCTACCCTTCGTGATAGCAAGGATGGATCATGATAGCATGGATGGATCTCGAGATCATTATGCCAAGTGAAATAAGCCAGGCAGTGAAAGACAAATACCATATGGTCTCACCTATAAGTGGAACTTAACAAAACAAACAAGCGAAATATAACCAATGCCGTTGAAATAAAGAACAAACTGACAGTAACCAGAGGGGAGGGAGAAGGGGGATAATGGAGGGAATATGGGAAAGGAATGTCAAGGAACAAGTATCAAGGACCCATGGACAAAGCCAAAGAGGGGTAGGCTCAAGGGTGGGAGGCAGGGATGGATGGGGTAGAGGAGAGTTGTGAGGGGAAAATGAAGACAACTGTACCTGAACAACAATAGAAAAATAAAAATATATCGGGGTTTTCCACATTCTTTTAACCTGTAATTTATATTCCACAAGTATCACTTAAATCAGCCTGAAAATAAATCATCAATGAAGACAAGGGAAAAAAACTCCCCACCATAATAAAGACTTTGTTATTTTTTTTTAGAAGTTTTAGGTTTACCAAAAAAGTAGATACAGCTACTGGAAAGGTCATCTACTGAGGAATAATTTATTAAAAAGGTAATTTATTATTTACTATGTAAGTTATTTACACCATTCACAGTGCTCCTCACTTGAGTAAGGAAGCATAGCAGGTACTATCAAGGATTATCAGGTGGCTTAAGATTCTTTATCACCTTTCTTGTGAGGAAACTAGAGAGCCTCATCGTCATTCACCCAGTAATTTGAGTAACGCACCTTTGAAGATGAGGCAACTCTCCTATTTCGTTAAATGTTTACTTTAGTAGTTTAAACAAAGAGCCATTATAAAGAAAATCGACCCCGGTTCCCTTTCCCATCAGATCTGTACACCAGTCTTGGTGGTCGGAAAAGGAGGGAAGGTAACACCGAAGCTGGCCTCACAGCTCTGTGGCGTGTGGACTAGTTTCAAACAAGGTAAAAGAAAGAAAAGAGAGAGAGAGAAAAAAAAGAAAATCGAATGTGCAAGTTAATATACTAAAGAAATAAACCTGAGTCCAGAATGTAAAAATTAAATCTGTAAGGGAAGAGAGTCACCAGAAATTGTCAGAAAAGCCCTGGAAACGTGGGGAGTAGTATCGGATAGAATGAGAAGCAAGGCCTAGTACAAAGTAAGGTCCACCTCGGAAACCTGAATGGAAGGCCCAAGGGCAACAATCCCCAGACTGTGCACATAGGGCACTGGAGTGGACTCACAGAGGCACCATGAGATGTTTTCAGTTTTTGAGAGAAACACCATGAGATATTTTTATATTCTCTCAAATTCTTTGAGAGAATTTGTTAGACATTATGTCATCTGTACAGTTAGGTAGTTTGGAGCCAATTACTTAATAAATGAAACTATTTATTAAGAACCCCTGAAAAAATTACTGACATTCTAAGGGTGCCATAAAACAAGAAAGTTTGGGAATCTCCATCTTAGGAACATGCTCAGGTCCACAGGACACGGCCTGCTTCGAGCGGAATCAGGAACACAGACCGAAGTGGGCAGGACGGTGCCTCCAGCCGCTCCTCACCGTCACCTGCGCTGTGGCTCTCCTGCCACTCCGCCCTGGCTCTGAAGGAGTTCTGGGGCCTTATGTGCAGTGTACTGTGAAGTCCCTTTAAAATCAGTGAATCTCACTCTTACATAAGATTTTTCAATGTTGGTTTAGGGAACAAACTACTAGAAACTACTTCCCAAATATTTAGTGTGAGAAAGTCTACTAAAATGTGAGTACTTTCTTAGAGAAAAAATGAACTCTATGTTGAGACTCATTCAACAACTTCGTAAGAGCCCATTAGAAAAGTTTTAAAATATATATATATATTTTTAAATTTTATTTATTTACTTATCTTTAGAGGGGGAGGAGAGAGGGAGAGAAACATCAATGTATGGTTGCCTTTCATGTGTCCCCTGCTGGGAGTTGGCCTGCAGGGAACCGGCCTGCAACCCAGGCATGTGCCCTGACTGGGAATCGAACCGTGATCCTCTGGTTCGCAGGCCCGCGCTCAATCCACTGAGCTACACCAGCCAGGGCTAAAAGTTTTAAAATTTACTCCAAATTAAGAGCTGACATACTTTCTGTAAAGACCAGGCAATAGTTTAAAATTAGTTAAAATATTCTTAATTTTTTGTAACTCTTAGGTTTTTAAAGTTTGATATTACAACTTGCACCATGTTTTGTTTTCTTCCGCACTCAATTGGTGAGTAATAGACCATTTTTCCTCCTCCCATTGGGGGGGGGGGGAGGGAAAATGGCTCATCACAAAATCAGGTATAAAGACCTGCTCATCTCTTTCCTGCATTTACCACAATTAAATTTAAAACTCACCCTGCCTGGTGTAGCTCAGTGGATTGAGCGCAGGCCTGCGAACCAGATGATCGCAGTTCAATTCCCAGTCAGGGCACATGCTTGGGTTGCAGGCCAGTTTCCGGCAGGGGCCAGTTCTCTGCAGGGGATGCACGAGAAGCAACCATACATTGATGTTTCCTTCCTCTCTCCTTCCCTTCCCCTCTAAATATAAATAAATAAAATATTTAAAAAAAAATTTAAAACTCACTTAATTCTTTTGACTGGTTAGCACAGTCTCAGATTCCCAAGGCAATGTATCCCTTAAAAAGAAAAACCTGGAGCATTTGAGATCTTCCTCCCTAGCATGTTGTCAATTTGCTACAGATGCTCAGATAAATTCTTATAAAAATAAAAATACACACCAGAAAACAAAAAACCTGAGGCACTTGACCTAGGCTTAAATTTAGCTCTAGGCAAAAGAAAAATCACTTTAAGCAAGAAGCCTCTTTGAGATTAGATACAGAGTTTACAAAGAGACAAAAGACATTGTTTCAGTTATCTATTCACTGGAACAGGCACATAACAAACCCCAAAGTCAGTGAAGTAAAATAAATCATTTCATTATGCTCATGGGTTCTTTTTCTTAAAAAAAAACAAAAAAACAAAAAAAAACTTTATTATTTTTTTAGAAGTTTTAGGTTTACAAAAAAAGTTGAAAGATACAGAGAATTCCCATATACCCCGGGCCCCTTTACATGAGTTGCTTCCACCTTCATCAGTATGTTCACCAGAATGGTACATTTTTAAAAAGATTTTATTATTTTTAGAGAGAGGGGAAGGAGAGAGAGAAATATCAATGTGTGGCTGCCTCTTGTGTGCCCCCTACTGGGAACCTGGCCTGCAACCCAGGCACGTGCCCTGACTGGGAATCTAACCAGGGTCCCTTTGGTTTGTAGGCTGGCACTCAATCCACAGAGCCACACCAGCCAGGGCGGTCAGTACATTTTTAGCAAGGATGCCTCACACTAACACATCAAAATCACCCAAAGTCCAGTTTACATTAGGGCTCATTCCATGGGTTTGGACAAAAGTATATATAATGACATATATTCATCATTATAATATCAGAAAGAATATTTTCCCTGCCCTAAACATCCTGTGCTGTTTATTTATCTCTCTCCCACTGCCATCTGGCAATCACTAATGCTGCATCTTCATAGTTTTGCTTTTTCCAGAATGTAATATAGTTGAAATTATACAGTATGTGGCTTTTCCACTTAGTAATATGCATTCAAGGGCATTCTAGGTCTTTTTATAGCTTGTCAGCTTATTTCTTTTTTTTAGCAATGAACATATTCTATTGTCTGAATGTACCGCTCTTTATTAATCCATTTTCCTACCGAAGGACATCTTGGTTACTTTCAATTTCTGGCAATTATGAATAAAGTTTCCACAAATATTCATATACATGTTTTAGTGTGAAATAAGATTTTCAGCTCTTTTCAGCAAATAGTAAAGACTACAACTTCTGGATGGTATGGTACCAGTATGTTCCATTTTATAAGAATCCACCAAACTGTCTTCCAAAGATGCTGTACCATCTTGCATTCCCACAAGCAATGCACCAGAGGTCCTTTTGCTCGGCATCCTCACCAGCATTTGGTATCAGTGCTCTGGATTTTGGCCATTCTATTAAGTGTTTAGTTATATGTCTTTGTTTTGATTTGCATATCCCTGATGTGGAACACCTTTTCATATGCTTATTTGACATCTGTATGTCTTCTTTGGTGAGGGCTTTGTTGAGTTTTAAGAGTTCTTTGTATATTTCAAACAAGTCTTTATGATGTAACTTTTGCAAATATTGTCTCCCACTCTGTGTCTTGTCTTCTAATTTTCTTGAGTTCATAGATTCTTCAGGTCAGGAATCAAGACAAGGCAGAGCAGGAATAGCTCACCTCACAAGTCCATAGCCTCAGCTGGGAAGACTCCAAAGGGTGAAAGGTAACTTAAATGGCTGGGAGCAGGAATCTGCTTCTCCACTCACATGACTGGCACCTGGGCTGGCCTAACCAGAGGTCCAAACTCAGTGGTGACTGTCAATCAAAGCACCTTCAAGGGGTCTCACTGTGTGTCTTGGGCTTTTCACACCACACCAGCCTCAGGCAGTCAGACCTCTTACATGATGGCTGAAAGTTCCAAACACAAGTAACTGCATGGCCTTTTATGACATAGCCTCTGAAGTTACATGTGGTGATTCTGATTATTTTCACTATATTCTATTGGTTAAATTAGTCACAAGTCCATGCAGACTTAAGGATAGAGTCTATCTCTTTATGGGTATCTTTAATTTTATTTACTTATAAAATTATTTAGAGAAAAGGGAAGGGAGGGAAAAATAGTGGGCAAGAAACATCAATGTGTGGTTGCCTCTTGAGCACCCCTTACTAGAGACCTGGCCTGCAACCCAGGCATGTGCCCTGACTAGGAATCGAACCCATGACCCTTTGGTTTGCAGGCCAGCACTCAATTTCCTGAGCCATACCAGTTAGCACTTTTTATGGACACCATGGACATATTTCTACAGAGATATGGAGATACATGCCAAGGGTTAACATGCCCACCTACCAGAATCCCTCAGAGTAAATTTTTATTAACTTATTATTTTAAGTCAGACTAATTCAAACATATCTTCTATGGATGACAAAATTCCATCTACCTATTTTCACGAGATACAGTGACAAAGAGAAACTTCATTTTATCTATATGAATTTCATCAAGAATGACTAACAGCTTGCTTTTGACCTCAGTACCATCTGCCAGTTACAACCATTTCTTATTTTCTAAATACTATCAAGCTGGATCCACCCTCAGGCTTTGGCTGTCATATCCAAAAAGAATAGCGACCACCTAAAACAAGTATATTAGATAGATTAGGATCAAGCAAGCAGTGTGATTGCTGAATTCAGTGGCTATTCCCTATCTCAGTGATTACTAGACTGTAGGATTTCATAGGCCAAGAAAAAAATCGTAAATAAAAAATAAATAGGAGTCAATAAAGTCACCAACTTTTTATTCTTCAAAGTAAGGGCATTTAGAAAACAACTATTTTATTATTGTCATCACATAAGAGAACTGAAATGAATGATTTCAAAATAAAGCACAATCCTTAAGAGTAAGTTTGACTAAATGAAAAACTCACTATATTTTTTCTCATTTCGCTGTTGTCAGAAACTTCACCACAGAAGAACCCCGGTTCACAAAGAGGTGTGGGAATAACTTTTGCATCTGACATTTTGGTCTCGTCCCCCTCTTGCGTTACTCTAATAGTTCTAGAACTTTAGCTTACCTAGGAACTCAGTCTAAAAAGACAGACAAACAGCATCGTATAAGCACCAGTGGTCAAAATGAAGTTCCATCCCTTTATACTAAGGAATGTACTTAGTACTTTCCATCCTTAGTACTTAGTCCCTTTGTACTTTCCATCCCTTTTGTTCTAAGCAGAACGAAAGCAATAAGGGCATTTCAGTGCACCTTTCCACATTTGCAGGAAGATGATGTCTTCTCCTCTCTCCAAGGAGCTGAGACAGAAGTTCAATGTTTGATCCACGCCCAGCTGAAAGGATGATGAAGTTCAGTTTGTGTGAGGACATGACAAAGGGCAGTAATTGGCAAAGTATTCCTGGTTCACAGGAAGAAATATGTCATCTACACTGAATGAGTGCAGCGGGAGAGAGTTCATGGTGCAACTGTTTGTGTGGGCATTCACCCTGGCAAGGTGGCTGTCACTGGGCTAAGTTGGACAAGGACCGCAAAAAGATCCTTAAACATAAAGGCAAATCTCAACCATCAGGAAAGGGAAAGGGCAAATGCAAGAGAGAACAATTGAGAAGATGCAGGAATAAAGTCATCTTACATACAACTTTCATTAAAAAGTTAAAATTATGTTAAAAAGACAAATAAGTAAAAGGTTCTAACATAACAGTGCTATAGAATACACGTGGGAAAGTCAAAGAAGTTTCCGCAAAATTGGCAAGAAAGGTCTACCCATGAGAAAGAATATAGTGCAATGACTGTGGCTGAAAGCACAGAGGTAGTCCGTGTATGCGGTCTATCCAAGGAAGATTATACTGTGTACCAAAAAAGTGAGCAGTGGTTATACTTGGTTAGAGAAAGGGTTACTCTCCTATTCTTCTCTTTTCTGAAATTTAACAATGGAGTATGCATTACTTTAATGATCAGGAAATTTTGTAAAAACAATTTCAATTTTGTAGGTTACCTTAGGAAGAACCAGCAAAAGGCCTATTGCCATTTTTAAAAAGTTTGTATTACGAGACACCAGATTGGAACATGCAGATGTTGGATCTAGAAGAGGAATACAGAAATCGAATTCCAAACTTTGGCTAGGACAAATGACACCAGGGGAGTGTCACTCACTCACTGCCTCTGTGCGGATCCTAGGTTGGGTGTACTCAATACAGCTAGGCTTCTTGCCCATCAATAAGGCCATTAGTCAGAATTTCTCAGGTGGCAGGTGCTCTCTGACCAGCTCTATCACTAGCTCAGAGAGTTCAAGCCAATTATTTAACCTCTTGAATCTGTTTTCTCCTATGTAACACGGAAAACTCCTTACCCTTCCAAATTCTTGTGTAGATTAACTGATATAATGTAAAGAACTTAGTGCACTTTCTGTCCCTCAGAACATGACAATTATAACAAAGGACACATTTGTGTATTTAATTGAGAAGCCCGTATTTGTTCGCTCTATTGGTTTAGAAAGGCCTTAAAAACCCATTTACCATTTCTTACAGTTTTCGCTAAAAGCTTGAAGCACGTAAAATCTTTGTTGGTTGGAACGTCGACCTTTTGAAACGTAAATGAGTGTGTTTTTAACACAAGTTCCACAGGTAGAAGGGGTACTCAGTATTTGCAGTTACTTCCAAAATTAAGCTGTCTTCACAATGACCTTTCTGCAGGGTCCGGAAACAAATATTCTAGCAACCAACACAAACCTAGGCAGAGGTTTCCAATTTTTCTCTGTGTTCTTATTGCATCTGGGCCCCCTACCCACATCCGCAAAGAATCAGAAACCTTTCGTGCATTAAAAGGTTCAGCTCTAACGTAACTGCCTCTTACCCAGGCTTTTTTTTTAACGTTGCGCTATAGCCAGCAGAAGAATGTAGTACGTATTCGTCCAGCGTTCTCAATTCTTACAGCTTCCAAATCATTCCCATAGGCTACTGGGCCAAAAGCCAGCGATTCTAGCAAATTCCATCCACCTTCTCGGTTTCCAAGCGGCTAACCTTTATAAACGCCCTTACAGCCCCGCCCACCGCAAGTGACCAATCAGAGAGTGGAAAATGAACCGGATAAGGCGGGCTCAGCCTCGCTGTTGACAAATCACCAACCTCAGCCAGCGGGGGCGGAAGCGGAAGCCCTGGTTTGGGGTTGGGTTCCGTCTTTGAGGGGGATGGCTTGTAGGAGCCGGTGAGGATTCGTAGCACTGTAGGGTTTGAGCCTCGCCTCCTGTTTGTAAGCGGAATTGGACGAAGAGGCGCTTGGGATCCTGCAAGGTAGCAAGCTCGACCTTCCAAGAAAAGAGCGAGTGGGTTGGCAGCTGAGAGACAGAAGCAAAGTGTGTGCAGGGTGTTTAGAAACGGTTGTTGGTCCGCGCCGCTCTCCAGGCCATGGTGCAAGAAGAGCTCTGGGCGATCCCCAGGTGAGGGCAGCGGCTCCGCCCGGGGTTTCCACCGCAGAAGAACTGGGTAGATGCAGGGTGGGGAAAAAAGGATGCTGCCCGTTCTGCTCCCCGGCAGCACCCTGAGCGGCCGCAGTTGCCGCAGCTGCAGCAGACAGCACAGCGCAGGCCGAGGAGGCGGCTCGAGCTGGTAAAGTCGCCCAACAGCTATTTGTGTGTAGGATGCGAGTTGATAAGACAGCCGAACAGAGCTCCCTATTACAATATCTTTCGAGCTCTTTTTCCTTGCTATTCGGAGTTGATTTATGCGAAAACATGCCTTGCACTTGTACGTGGAGGAACTGGAGACAATGGATTCGTCCTTTAGCGGCGGTCATCTACCTGGCGATCGTTTTGGTTGCGGTTCCCCTTTGCGTGTGGGAATTACAGAAACTGCAGGTAAGGAGCCTGCACGTCGGCTCTGTCCTTTCCTCTACCTTCCTGCCCCATCTGAGGTTGCTCATTTTTACCCCGGATGCCTCAGACTTGATATCCTGAAAACCATGTCATGTAAATGAGCCCAGTTTTAGAATATAAACCTGTCTGGTTTCTCCTTCACTGTTTTTCAAAGCATAACACAGGTGGAGATAGGACCAGGTCGAGAAAATAGGAAATATTAAGATAACCGCGTAGAAAAGCCCTGTTTTGTTTGGCAAGTATTCTTCAATTCTTTGAAAGTGAGGTAATTTTATCCCTAAAATCTGATCTGTTCCCACACTGTACTTGAATAAACTACCTTGAAAGCCACGTATTGAGTTTATTAGCATTTAACTAGCTTCCTGAATTAAAGGATTCTAGTCGGTTTAGCTCTGTTGTTTTTACTTTAGAAATTAACTCTTAACCAACGAAGGTTTTGCAAAAGTCCCTTTTATATTTCTTGATGTCATATTCTTATTATGACATCAATAAAGTGCTACAAGCTGAAAGACCCCAAGCTAAATACTTAACTAAGGTATGTACTTTATAAACGCTGTATAATGAACTTTAAATTCTAATTGAATAATAACAACTTTTACCTAGAAACACTTTTTTACAAAGGATATGACAAGATCATGGCTACTTGAGGCCCTTATTTTTATTTAAAACTATTTTTTTATTTTCAGGTGCAATTGACCTTCAATATTAGTTTCAGAAGTCCAGCGTAGTGATTAGATGTTTATAGAACTTACGAAGCAATCTCTTCAGTAGGTCTTGCACCCATCTGACACCATATGTAATTGTTAAAGTGTTACTGACTGATCTCTATGCTGTATTCTACGTCCCCGTGACTATTTTATAATCGCCAATTTGTACTTTTTAATACTTTCAATTTGAGACCTTTTATTGTGGAGATGATTTTTACATAAGTAAACAAAATGTTTACTTATGTTTACTTATTTGTTTTCGGTATGTTCATGAAATTGTTTTTTGTTGCTTTTCCCATGCTGGCATATTCCATGTAGTTATTTTTAATATATAATTTTCCACTACATTAAATATTTCTCATTTGTTGGATATTAGGTTATTTCCATGATTTGTTTACCAAAGACATCTTAATACAAATAGGGATTTCTTGCTTTGAAGTATTTCTTTGGAATATGACATAGGAAATACTTTTAAAGTTGATGATATGTACAGTGTCAACCTGTTGTAAGGCTTCTCAGGTGTTGGTTTCAGCTGTACTGTTTTAAGTGCCAGCTTTTAAGGAAAGTTTTGATCTGCAGTCTCCACTGCGAACACTCTGCACCGAATGCATTATGTTCTGCCTGGGCTATTGTCAACACACCAGCAAATGTATTGAATTAAAATGTAAGTCATGTGATATATGTCCTCTTCTCACAGTTTCCCTGTCTCTCCTAGTCCCAGATTAAAATCCAGTGTCCCTACCTATGGCCATCAAGGCCCACAGGACCTGATACCACCCCCCTCTGACTTTCCTCAATTCCTGAGCCTTCACCACACCCACATCACCCACTAATGAGAGGCACACTCCCGCCTTAAGGTCATGTACCAAATGTTCCCCCTTCATGGCAAGCCCTTCCTTTGTGTCCTTCAGGTCTTCACCAAGACGTCACCCAGCCACCCTGTGTAACATTCAGGTGTGTCCCTTCCTCAACTTTTTAGATATTCTTTATTGCTCTGTTTTTCTTCCCAGGGCTCGTTAACATCTAACATGATGTATATTTTACTTACTTTGTTTTCTTCTCCTTCTGCCCGAATGTCTGATGATGACTATTTGAGTCTCAGTGATAAATCAGGCTCGTGTTCTGTGTGACGAAAGATGGAAACCCAGCACCCACTTCCATGGAACTTAGTGGTGGGGGCAGTGGCTACTTGGGCTGTGTGACTTACGGCCCAAATCAGGACAGCAGAAACAGAGAGAGAAAACTGGATTTTAAGTATTCTTAAAAGTAAAGAAATAAGGGGAGGGATTTAGAGGAACATATATAAAGGATACATGGACAACAACTCAGAAGGGTGGAAATGGGAGGGAGAGGGGAGCACGGGGGTGGGATGGGATGGGAGTAATAGAAAACTGTACTTGAAAAATAATTAAATAAAAAAATTGGAGGGGGGTGAAGAAATAGGAACTGACAGGCCTTTGGGTTGGGAAGGGGAGACAGAGCAAGGGCAATACCAGGAATGACTGTGAGACTTGACCACCAGGGTAGCTGGTGATGCCAGTTAACTGAGATGGAAAATTGACAGGGACATGATTGAGAAAAATCAAGGGGTTTTGGTTTTGTTTTTAATTTTTATTTATTGATTTTAGAGGAGGGGGGAGGCAGAGGAGAGAGAGAAACATCAATTTGTTCCATTTATTTATGCATTCATTGGTTAGTTCTTGTATGTGCCCTGACCAGAGATCAAACCTGCAATCTTGGTGTATCGGGAGGATGCTCTAACCAACTAAGCTACCCAGCCAGGGCAAGAAATTGAGTCTTTTGGTCATTTAGTTCGAGATACATAAGAGACATTCAGAAGGGCATGGAAGATATGCAGTTGGATATACAAGTCTAGAGCTCAGAAAGGTTTAAGCTGCAGATATAAATGGGAGTTGTCAGAAGAGAGATGCTGTTTAAAGCCATAAGGATGAATGCTATGTAAGGGAGAATAAAAGGCTGAGGACCTAGCCCCAGGAGTTAGAGATCAAGTAGGGGAATTGGGAGCCTAAAAAAGAAGCAGCATCCAGTGGGAAAGTGCAACGCCAGGAGAGGTGTCTTGGTAGCCAGAACACAAGAGTGTTTCAAGCATAAAGTAGTAAATGGTCAGGGCTCCTACAGTCTTGGTGTTGTAACTTGGTGTTACAGTCTTTGGTTTTCACAAGATAGGAATGCCATTTTTCTAGTGATCCGAGTAATGGCTTTAACGGTTTTGTGATGGCTGAAACTAGAGGGAATCGTGCGAAATATGAATGTGTTGGGGTAAAGAAGTGGAATCAGAATATGAAGGCAAGTGTTTTTTCTTTTTGTTTTGATTATTTTGACTCTAAGGGGACCTGAGAAATGAATACCACAGTAGATAGGAGTGTGGGATTAGGGGAGTAGTTTTTTCCCCTTGTTGTTGTGGGATTAGGGGAGTAGTTTTTTCCCCTTGTTGTGGTTTGTTTTTAAGGATCTATATACTAACTATAGCATGTTCCTAAGATTTAAGCATACTTTCATTTAATGTTCTTAATAACCCTGAAGCATAGGGATTATCTTCATTTTATGGATTTGAAAATGGGTAAGTGGGTAAAGGGACCTTGTGCTGAAGTGGTCTACATACAACACCCTGATCATTCTCTCTGTCATTATTCATTTAATGAGTTTGTGTATCTGAAATACTTAATACCCTGCCCAGCACACTGGAGATACTCAGTAAGCTCTTAATTGTTGTTTAGACACCCCATTGTTGGTTAAACAATAGCTTCACTGTTCTTGCATTGGAACAGCAATTCTTTTTTTCATGAAATAGCATCTTAGTTGGTATTAGGTTCTCTATTGAACACCTGTGGCAAAGTTTTATGCATCTGCCTGAGCCCTAGATAAAGTAGTTGACATTTAGGGATAGCCTTGAATGAAAAATACATGTCTTTTAAACACTAGAATCACAGTGCTAACAGTGAGACATCAGTGGAAACTGATATTGTAGAAAACAGGAGGTTTATACCACTGGTCCCATGCCCACTGTGGTGCATACAGTCATTTATTGGAATGACAAGGTGACTGCGCTATTTAAACTCACACTCACTCTCTCATTTGGCTGAGTATGTACAATTGAAGTCAAGTTAGGTAAATGCGCACATGATGTCACGCTGCTCTGCAGTCATCTCACCCTGGTCCTCGTGGTCCAAGTAGCCACCCTCTATGTCAGTGCTTCTCTTGTCCCCTCAGGATTGGGGACAGCTCTCCTGTTCCTCTCTGGCCTCTGTTTTGAAAGCCTTCAGCTGAGGGACAGTTAATTTACTCCTGGGTGCTCATCTTCAATGGTTTTTTTCTTGTCTTTCCTCTGTAGTTTCAGATTACCTTGTTGGGGGTGTGGGATCTACACTACTGATCTCCCCCTTATTTTGTGAGCCAGAAAACCCTACTCATTGCTGATAAGTTTAATAATGTTAATGGCATCCTTATATCAAATGTGTCTTAAGCTTAAATTAAAATCAATGTAATAATTATATTAATTTCTACAGATACCTACAGTTGACTTATTATATGTGCACATGTAAGAGTTTAAGTTTCTTGTACATATGGCTTTTTATATAGCTCAAAAATCAGAACAATTATAAATCCAGTGATTTGCATTAATGGTGCTGATGCGTACAGATGGACTGAGTTACCACTTGCGCTGTAGAAATGATACTAACTCCACGAGGCAAGATTTTTGAAATTTGGCATCGCTACACTGAAATGACAAAATTATTCAGTCACTTGTTTTATGATCATTTGAAAAAGAACTTTTTTTCTTACAGCACATTGAGGTCATTTTGCCTCTATTCTTTTTTTTCTTTTAATTTAATTTATTTATCTTTAGAGGGGAAGGGAAGGAGAGAAAAGGAGAGAAACATCAATGTATGGTTGCATCCCACAAGTCCCCTGCCAGGAACTGGCCTGCAACCCAGGCATGTGCCCTGAGTGGGAATTGAACCGCGATCATGTGGTTCACAGGCCCGCCCTCAATCCACCGAGCCACACCAGCCAGGGCTCATTTTACCTTTATTCTTTACAAGCACATCAATTTTCTCTTTTAAAAATATGTTTTCTTTGTTTTATTGTTGACACTATTACAGATTTCCCATCACCCCATCCCCTTCGCCTTCCTCTGCAGAGCCCTGCCCTGCCTCCCTCTGGCCATCCTCACCCTGGTCTGGGTCTGTGGGTTATGCATGTGCTTTGGCGAATCCCTTCCCCTTCTTTCATCATTTGTCTCTCAAGTTCTGTGTTTTGGCACTAAGACCATTATAAAAACAAATGCGGGCATTAAAATTACTTAGCAATATTGTTCCTAATGGCCACCTTACAGAAGATGTAGAATATGATTTTTCTTAATTCTTATTTTAGGCCATTATTAAAATGAGTTCAATTTTAAATGAAATTCAGCCAAGCAGAAATCCCTGGAATGTGACCGCTCAGACATTCCTTTTAGAATCTTCATCTCCACATACTTGCATTTCACTTACTGCTTTGATTAACCTCCAGCATTCAGCAAGGCTTCTGTATTTGCTTCACAAGTTTTCCATACAGTGTAATGTAGGAATTTATTGTTATAAATATATATATTTGTTCTGTATACTTTTGCTTTCTACTTCTTTAATCTTTGACTGCCTGGTAAGAAATCTTGTTCAAAACAGTAAAACCAGAAGTTGTTGGCTTAGTTCTACTTTAATTAACTGCTCATACCCCTCAAGTATGAAAAATAAATGCCTACCTTTTTTCCTTTAAAAAGTTAGCATTTCATTTTTTTTTTAATTAAAAGGATTCATACTCTTTAAGGCAGAAGTGCAAGTAGGTATAAAATTAATTCCCTAGAGCTCCTCATATAGAACAGAGGTTCAAATAAATTTGTTTTTATCAAGGAGTGAGTAGATTACTTCAACTCGACCTAGGTTGAGATAGTTAAAAGCATATTTTTAGAAATTGAGTTTTCATAGGATTACAGATTGATCAGATACTGACCTAAAGGAAGAACTAGAGCTCTTTAAAATGTAATATCCTGAGTTGACATGGTTGTATGTAATATGTTAACACAGGTTGCTTCAACAGTCCTGGCAGCAGTGCTTACCAAATGGGGGATTAAAAGTCATGATGTGTGCAAAGAACAAAGTGTCTGTCAGTCGGTAGTCAGTGTTCTGTAACTGTTCTGCTGATGTAACAGAATCTGCAGAAAATGTGGCTAGGTTTTTAATTTTCTAGACATAAAGATCAGTAAACCATACAAAGATTTTTAGATTTGAATTGCAGAAAATTTGGAAACTCTGTATATCTCCAAACCCGATAATCAAATCTAAAGGGCAAGTAAGCTGCCGGGGAAGGACATGGTGTTACTTATTCTTAATGTACACATCACTCTAGAAAAGGCCCCCTGAAGAAAAATGGTCAATGCCATGGGGGAAATTCTGCCCCTTCCCTGTACGTAAGTGAAAATAGGCTATTGATTAAAGAATAAGTAAAAAATAGCTACTAGTCATTTGGAAAATACTGGACCTCATTAATAATCAAATAAATGAAAATGTAAGAAATATTTAGCTCGTTTAATATCAGAGAATTTATACTAGCATGTTCTTTTGTCTCTCCAGGTTGGAATACACACCAAGGCTTGGTTTATTGCTGGGATATTTTTGTTGTTGACTATACCTATATCGCTATGGGGGATATTGCAACATCTAGTGCATTATACACAACCCGAACTACAGAAACCAATAATAAGGTAAATCTTAACATATTTTGAATTTATTAGTGTTGTGTTGGCTTATTTCATAAGTATAATGTGGAATGTTTTTAACTTATGTTTTGCTTTCCAAATAGGATTCTTTGGATGGTACCCATATACAGTTTAGATAGTGTAAGTATGTCTCATTTTTATCTTATTAACTAAGAATTTTTTTTTATGATACCACCTATACTTAGAGAATGCTTAAAGTAATGAAAGTATTTTTATTTGGCAGTAGGAATCAAATTGATAAGAAAAGTGAAAAGCTCAACTTGTGTTTTATGTTGCTGAAGATAGAGTATGACAATAGAAAAGGCAGATGCTTAAAATTTTTTAAATCTATAGCTGTCTTTGCTTAATCTTGTAAAATGTCAGACTCTCACTCTTAATCCTTAAAAGAATATAATGTTTAAATTTACGTGATCATCCTTTTTATTTATTAAATCTCTTATTTCAACAACAAACCTTCCCAATGGATTTTAACACAGTTCTTAGAGGTGATTGCTTTAGTTGGATTAAATATAAAGAAAATGTTTTCCACAGCATTTTCTATCATTATGTCAAGAAAAAAATTGGATTTTTTCATCATTTACTCCCCAACAAATATTTCCATTGAAGATGTTTATTGCTTTTAGAAATTCAGCTCTGGTAGCCCTCATAGTAATAAACTTTCAAAAGTTTGATGAACATAGCAAGTTCAAAAATTAGCTTATTGTGAATACTGTGAATTGGAGTGGTAATTCATTTATGTTAGCTGCAAGCATTTTTAACACCTGTGCTTTTTTATAGTGGGTAGCTTTGAAATATCCCAGGATTGCAATATATGTGGATACCTGCAGAGAATGTTATGAAGCTTACGTCATTTACAACTTTATGGGATTCCTTACCAATTATCTAACTAATCGGTATCCAAACCTGGTATTAATCCTTGAAGCCAAAGATCAACAGAAACATTTCCCTCCTTTATGTTGCTGTCCACCATGGGCTATGGGAGAGTAAGTATGTTTTGGTTTTATTTAAGCAGTCAGTTCTCTGCAAAGCAGTGTGTTAAGTACTATGAGCAGAAGAAAATATGAGTCCCTACCCTCATGTAGTTCATAGTCAAGTTCAAAGAGTAGTGAAACACATTTTGATAATCCACCCACATAGTCAGTTTCTTTCACATTATTCATTCTAAATAGAAAACTTAAAATAGTATCGGTAAAAACCATCATCCTTTTACAGTTGGGGACAGGGTCTGCAGAGATTAGTTTCCTCGAGACCATGTAGCTAGTTCATGACAATGAAATGCTTTTTCTCTGTTGAGATGATCATGGTTTTTCACCCTGAACATGTCAATGTAGTGAATTAGATTTGTGGATTATATTAAAACCCCCTAGCTTTCAAGGATAGATTCAAAGTGGTTGTGATTAATCATCTGCTTGCCTACAAGATTTGATTTGCTAATATTTTGTTTAGAATTTTTGCATGAGAAGCATTAGACTGTAATTTTCCTTTCTTACACTATCCCTGTCTGGCTTTCATATCCCGATTATCCTGTCTGTATAGGAATTCCTGCCTCTCACGTGTATGTCTCAGGAAGAGATTGTGTACTCTACCCTGGAAGATTAGCTCCGGCTTTTTGCTGTGAGATGACAGTTATAGAACTAGGCAGGCTTCCTGTGGTTTCTGGAATTTTCTTTTAAGTTTTTAGGAATTGGGCAAAATAGACAATTTTAAAATGTGTGGGCATGCGTCACTTTAAAACTTCTTCACCTCTTTCAGATCTGCGGCTACTTTCCCGTTTCTGATGTTACTAGTATGTATTTTTTTCCTTGAAAAATTTTGCCATCCGTTTCCTGGTCTTTTCAAGAACTGATTTCTGGCTTTGCTAATTCTCTCTGTGATGTGTTTGTTTTCTATTTCATTAATTTCTGCTCTATTTTTACTTTCTCCCATTTCTTTTGGTTTACTATGGTCTTTTTTTCCTAACATGTTAGAGTCTTTAATTTACAGCTTTTCTTTTTCTTTTCTTTTTAACACTATTTAAAGCTATATATTTCTGTTCAAGTTCTACATTCATCCCTTGCATCTCAGTTCTTCTATTTAGGATCATTTCCCTCTTTCTAAAATATAGCCCTTAAAACTTTCTTTAGTTTCAATTTATCAGTGGCAGATTTTCTCAGATATGCTTATCCAAGGTGTCTTTATTTTGTCCTCATTTGTGAAAGATAGTTTTGGATACACTTCTTTGTTAACTGGATTTTCTCCTACCATTTTGAAGATTTTATTCGTCTTAATTCTGTCTTCATTTATTACTGTTAACCCTCTACTGTCGATCTGATTGTCCTTCAGTTATACGTGACCTGTCTCCCAATTGCCTTTAAGATTCTCTGTTCTTGATGTTGGCAGTTTCACTATGAAGTATCTAGCTGGTTCTGGCTGGCTGGTTTGAAGACCCGCTTAGTTTACAGTGCACCCCAGTCTGTAGATTCCTGTCTTTCATCAGCTCTGCAAAGGTCTCAGCCATGATCTCTTCCTCTGCTCTCTCTTGTAATTCTCATTATATGTTTAGACTTTGTTCTGTTCTTTGTAACTTTTTTTTTCACATTTTTTTCTTTGTCTTAGCCTTTGCTTTTTGCTACTTTTGGAGCAATTTTTTTCAGATACATCTTCCAGTCATGGATTCTCCATAGCTTTCAAAAGTATCTAATTGGCTATTTAATCCATCTGCATAGTGAGTGACTCTTAGTGGTCTCAGCTTTGTTTTGACAGTCAACTCAGAGAATATTATGGGTTTAAGCAGTTCCGACTTAACTGAGCTTTGTAAAGAGTATGAGATGGGAAGCACAAGTGTACAGCCAAGAAGGATTTTCAAGAGATCTTGCAGCAAGCCCAAGTGCAATTCCTAGAGCCACCACCGCTACCTCAGCACAGAGAAGCTTCTCAGCACAGAGAGCCCCAGCAGTACTCAGACATGTTAACACGGCATCTCGAGGTGTGTGTGCCTGACTCAGAATCTTCTCAAGTCTAAGTATAATTCTTAAATTAGGGGATTCATATACATAACACTGACGACCAGATTTCATGATGGAAGTGCTAAGTGCGCATTTGCCCTCAGAGACACTTGGTCTTCTACGTAGTCTTGCACAAGTCTTGCGGGGAGAGAACCTTGGTTTGATAGTTGTGTTTAGGGACTTTGTCGCTTTTGTTTGTTACTCCTTGTGAATTTTCCCCTATATTGAGTGAGCCCAGCGATAGAATGAAAAGTGTTTTGTCCGTTCAGAGTATCTAGTCAATAATAGTTTCTGGAGTGATATTTAAATACCAAACTCGAAACTGAATCCTGAAATGTAAATACTTTCACATACACATATACACATGATTCATTTGTTAATCATTTTTTATTCCAGAAACAGGGACCCACTTTTGTTCTTTTTGTTACATGCTACACTATTTATGAAAAGGAATCCTTCAGAGGTGCAGTTGTCAAATAATTTTTAAAATAGTATTTAAATTATTTGTTTGCTACCATCCAAGTGCTTCCCCAATTGCCATTTACAATGACTAAATTAAATATAAATATTGCATCACTTGTCATCGTGATTTTAATCTGGGGGCTCTGGAGAAAATCTGATGCTGTTCAAATGACCCGTGGCAACGCTAAGTTCTTTTCCTTTGGCAGAGTGTTGCTGTTCAGGTGCAAGCTGGGCGTCCTGCAGTACACGGTTGTCAGACCGTTCACCACCATCGTTGCTTTGTGAGTACACAGAGCTTACGTCACGTGTGTGAGTCCTCGTGCTCTGCTCTTTCTCAAGTGGGACAACCGAGTAGAAAAACACAGAGAACATTAGGTTACTTGTTTATAGTACAGGTCTAGTTTTTAAACACACAGCTTATAGAAACCCTGCTACATTAAATAAGGTGACCATTTGTAGGCAAAGAATCTCCACAGCATTCTTCTATATAACATTCTCTCTAGAGCTTTCTGGAAAGCGCTTAAGTACTTTCTCTTTTAAATACCAGTTCACACAGCCTTTAACATCCATGACATGAATTTAAAGTGTGTTACTTTAGGTTCATTATATGGTCTTATGTTCTAAATAGTTTAGAGTATGAACACTATATTCCAAGGAAGAAGTCTTATTTTTATTTTTTAGTAATTCTGTCAAGGTTTAGCACTTGAAATACATTAAGCTACCTGGTAAAACTATTCCCTAAAAATTTAAAAATAGCCCTGGCTTGTGTGGCTCAGTGGATTGAGCACGGGCCTGTAAAGCGGAGGGTCGCCGGTTCAATTCCTGGTCGGGGCACATGTCTGGGTTGTGGGCTGAGTCCCCAGTGGGGGACTCATGGGGGGCAGCCACACGTTGATGTTTCCCTCCCACTCCTTCCCTTCCCCCCCTCTCTAGAAATAGGTGAATACAATATTAAAAAAAATAAAAAAAATAAAAATAAATCATTTAAAGCGGGTAGATTGTGTGTCTTATCTGCGACATACAAGTAACTAACATTCCGCTTGTTTACAGAGGAAGACAGGAAAGACAGTGAAAGAAACATTTGGTTCTTTATTCTGCCTTTGAGCTGGCAGTTCTGTAGTGATATTTACCTTAGAATTAAGATTCATCCACTTATTTGTGAAGGCATGCTTTAGTTTCTGCGGTTTAGAAACGGTAACCATGTAAATTAAATACTTGGCTCTGGGTCTTCGTCAAATTTACCTCCAAGACATTTGAGGGGGGAATTAGAGTTGTAGTTAGAGCTGCATTTTACAACAATCGTGCTTTCGACAGTAGGCAGCGTAATTTTTTTTGAAGCTGTGTATAACTACATTTAACTACACTCTCTAGTTCAGTGTATGTGCCTTACTTGGATTTACTTCAACTTGGACGTATGATCATATGGTAACATTTCTGGAAAAATGTTTTGTTGTTTTATGTTTTGAAACATCTCTGTGACCAAAATCAAGTGATTGTCTCTAGGATCTTTTAAATGAACTGACTTTTACATTTAAGTATTGCTGCCCATGCTGTATTTTAAAATATATCTTGATTTAGATCATCATAAATTTGTCTCATTTTTACCATTTCTAGAGTCTGTGAGCTGGTTGGTGTATATGATGAAGGCAACTTCAGTTTTTCAAATGCTTGGACTTACTTGGTTATTATAAACAATATGTCACAGTTGGTAAGTAAATGAAGTAAATATTCCTCTTAACTGTACTGAATTAGTGTCTCTAATTCTAAATTCTTAGGGAAAGTATCTTTGGGAATAAAGCTTATTACGTTTTAATCTTGAAATTTGATTTACAGGAAGAATTTGAGGAAACGGTAACATGTACCTGTGCATACAGATATAATATCTTTGTCACTTATTTGGTGACTTATGCCTTGGCCTGTTTATTGTGTTTGTTCATTTGCTCCTGGGTACTTACTGCATGCACACAAAGCCCTCTCTTTCAAAAAGAAAGAAACCAGACACATCCTAGGCACGTTCATAAGAGCCTCTCACGTATTTGGAATTAAAGGAAAATTGAGAATGTCAAGTATTTTAAAATTATGTTCTAGATACTGAAATGCTCTAAATAACTATCTGATGCTTTCAGCTTAATGTTACAATTGAAAATCTTCTAATTAATGCCTTCAGCAAAATAGTCATTTAGATGGAGTGGCGTACATGGGTGGTATTCGAGGTCTAGAATAGAAATCGAATGCCTGTGTATTCAAAGCTTTGCCGTATGTTTATATTCTTTGGAACCAGTAATTCCATTTCTGGAAACGCATCTTCAAGTAATGGTCAGAAGTACTTTCGCTTTGATTATCTTCGTATATAAAGCCTGTTTTTAGTAGCAAAAGGCTGAAACCAATCCAAAGCCCAAAGATGGGGGCTGGTTTAACATACTGTGGTCCTTCCACGGGCCAAAATATTTGGCAGTTACTAAAAATAATTTTTATGAAACCTATGGAAAAGTGGAGGAAAAAAATCAGGCAACAAAACTTGTATTTAGTTGATGATACCTGTTAAAAAACACTGTATGTATGAATAGGAATGGTTGGATGATAGGACTATGAACCACTTTATACTTTACTGCTTTCATAGTCTAAATATCTTAAATGAACATTTCATGATTCTAATGAGGAAAATTAAACTTTAAGGAAAATGTTTACTGCTCTCCAGCATTGATTTTTTTAAAATAAGCCTTGAGCATTTATTTTATAAAAGTAAATTCTGCTGGATTAACATGATGCCCTCAAGAAAATTGTTTCCCTGGTTTCTTACTTTCCGATGGAATGGTCACACTTTTACTGCAAAGTGCTTATTTAATGTGTCGATTTATAGTGAATAGCTAGCCCCTTGTAAAATAATGGTAATTTGTGTACAAAAGCCATTACTAAGTAGTGTTTTTATTTTGGCGGAGTGTGAAGGCAGCTACACATGCATGGAAGCCTCTCATCAGGCACAGCCCTCACTTTGCTGTTCATGGGCCCCAGTGAGCGAGCACCTAAAACCATTGTCAGGGCACACGCTGCACATCTCTTCGGAGAGGTTTCGTCTGTGTACATACTCATCCATGGCAAACTATAAAAGCGTGTTAACCTAAAAATACCGTAATACAGCCTAGAAAGGTTTGCCTGAAACAGTACTGCCGAAAACATTACTCTATCCCAGGTCTCTGCTTTGTAACTTCAGCATTTCTACTACTATATTTAGTTATTCTTATTGAAGAAGTTTAATTGTTAATCTTGTTGTTTCTAGTTTGCCATGTATTGTCTGTTGCTGTTTTATAAAGTCCTGAAGGAAGAACTGAGTCCAATCCAGCCTGTTGGCAAATTCCTTTGTGTAAAGCTAGTGGTTTTTGTTTCTTTTTGGTAAGTATTGCTTCATCTTAAATATTCTCATTTTCTAAAGGGCAATAAAATTGTGAACTAGGGAAGATTTTTAAAATTCTTTTAATACAGGAAGTTAATTAAAATGTCTCTGCTTTTAAAAAGTTCATCCTTTTAGCCCATGTTTTTAATAAGGAAATAATCAGATGGCCACGTAATATTTATAAGAAGAAAATAATTTGAGACAGCCTAAACAGTCTCAGTAGGGTGGGTGACGGGGGCCTAGAAACAAACAGATCGAATTTAACAACATACAAATAAAAAGTGGAAAAAGAAAAAGTCCTTAATGCCGCCACTCAGAATGATTGTTATAAACCTCTGCAGAAGTAAGTTTCATACTATAAAAACGTACAGAATTTAGTATGTTCAGTATATTGTAGATATAATTCTTTGTTGGTAAAATGAGATATAATTTTGTAGTTTAGGAATTTTTTGGTTTTGCTTAGTATTCTGTTGTATAAATATAATTTTTAATCTCCTGTTGACATTTAGGTTGTTCCTAATTTCTTTCACCATTACAAGCAATATTAAAGTGAATAGTATTATCTATAAAACTATCATGATGAGATGATCATCTGATCATCTCATTGTTAGCCGATTAAATTTAATCTGGGTTCAGATCTCTAGTCTCTAGTTCCAGCACTTCAAACAAGACTGGTTTCAAAAAAATTTTTTTTAAATAATCTCAATAGCCAGTTAACACATGTAAACAACATTTAAGTATCTACCCTTTCATTTTAAATGCCTGTTGTGAGGTATTAGGCATTACCTATGTATAGGAAGAACTATAATCCCTCTTGCACACTTTCAAAACAAAAAGACATAACCCCGGCCAGTGTGGCTCAGCTGGTCCCGTAAACCGAAAGGCCTTGGTTCGATCCCCAGTTGGGCTCANGGTTTCAAAAAATTTTTTTTTAAATAATCTCAATAGTCAGTTAACACATGTAAACAACATTTAAGTATCTACCCTTTCATTTTAAATGCCTGTTGTGAGGTATTAGGCATTACCTATGTATAGGAAGAACTATAATCCCTCTTGCACACTTTCAAAACAAAAAGACATAACCCCGGCCAGTGTGGCTCAGCTGGTCCCGTAAACCGAAAGGCCTTGGTTCGATCCCCAGTTGGGCTCATGCCTGGGTTGCGGACTCGGTTCCTGGTCGGGAGCACATGGGAAAGGCAACCGGTCAACATTTCTCTCCCTCTCCTCCTCCCCTTACCCTCTCAAAAAAAAAAATGTATAGTCCAAGTACTGAAGTTCTAAGAATACATAAACAATTCACGTGATGAAACTACTGGAAGAGTGACTTTGTAAAGGAAGTAAATCAGTTTCATGTAGACACACGGTGTCTTCGGGAATATGCTGAGGAGGTGCAGTGCGTGGTGGTGGTGAGGGTCACGGTCCACAGGGTGTGCTGGGGGTTAACTTTTTTAAGTGGCATATTGGTAAAACAACCGCTCATTTTATGCTTGATATAGATTTGGCGTTTACCTTTTCCTAACATATAGGCAAGCAGTAGTTATTGCTTTGTTGGTAAAAGTTGGCGTTATTTCTGAAAAGCACACGTGGGAATGGCAGACTGTAGAAGCTGTGGCTACAGGACTCCAAGTAAGTAGTGCTGTTTCTGAGTTCAGTGGAACTTTTGTTAAGCATTGTTATATTAGGCACGTTCTCTCTTAAACCTGACAATGTACAGGCTACTGTTAGCCAATTTCTCTAGGGTTCTCCCATTTCGCCTGTAAAGTGAGGCTATTAATTACTACTTTGTAGAGCCAGGAATACAACCTAGATTTTGGTATTCCTAGTCGGTGTGTCTTTCTGCACTTGAGCTCGAAGTCCCTGAGCATTTAGTTTACTAAGAAATACTTGGGAGGTAATGCAAAATGGATTTAAAATTTTTTGAGGTCAAAAATTATTATTTTGGAAAATGGAAAAATTATTATCTTATGCGGGGGGCGGAACAGCTACTAACATGTACTTATGAAAAGGAAGAATGTTCTCCCTTTACCTACAAAACTAGATTTAAACTAAAAGATGGCTGACATTCTGTTGTAGGACTTCATTATCTGTGTTGAGATGTTCCTCGCTGCTATTGCCCATCACTACACTTTCTCGTATAAACCGTATGTCCAAGAAGCAGAAGAAGGCTCATGCTTTGATTCCTTTCTCGCTATGTGGGATGTTTCAGACATTAGGGATGATATTTCAGAACAAGTAAGGCATGTTGGTAAGTAGCAGTCATTCGGTTCATCCAAACAGGTGCTTTTATTAAGGGCAATTCAGTAGCTATTTAAGAGATGAAAAGACTTTGTTTAAAGCCCATACCACCATTAGGCTCTTCAAATAGGGAGGGGGAGAGGAGCTTACATTTAGTAAATTTGTAGTGGTAAACTATGATTACTTAATTTTTGGCTAACTTGGAAACCTTTATACTATTTTAAAGGAAGGACAGTCATGGGACATTCTAGGAAAAAGTTTTTTCCTGAGGACCAAGATCAAAACGAACACACAAGCTTGTTGTCGTCGTCATCACAAGATGCAATTTCTGTTGCCTCTTCTGTGCCGCCTTCCCCTGCGGGTCACTATCAAGGCTTTGGACACACCCTGACTCCCCAGACTACACCTACAGCTGACATGTCCGAGGACATGTGTAACACTATGGACAAACCTGTGGTCTCCTGAACAGTGTGGGAAAGCAGACTGCACCACTGCCATGTTACTCAGCACATGGCATCGAGTTGCTCAGGATTTTGTGCTTGGGACAAGCCATAAGTGATGGTAAATTTCAACACAAAAACAGGTGAAAGCCAGGTACTGCTGGATTTATATAACTAAATTTTGTATCTCTCAAGTAATCAGTCTAAATATCCTAGACTTCAACTTGATTTCTTAACATTAGAGTATCACACACTGAAATGGTAGAAAATGACACTGTATTAAATGTTCCTGATGTTATTATTTGATCAAGAGAATGGGCATAAAAAAAAAAAACGCTTCCTACTACCACAGCTGCATGAATATGATGCTCTGGAATTAGCAGAAAAGTGTAATTCAAAAATATGAATTAGTGGAACGTAATTATAATCATGTGCCATATATACTAACAATTATTTCTCTATTTCACAATTAGCTATCTTTCAATAAATGAGAATTTATCATTTTCTGCAACTTTGTGTCTCTTGTTCTTTAAACATAAGACACTACTTACTGTTTTAAACAAAAAGTTCTTGATTAGAAAAGCATAGCATAAGTCCAAAAAATTAAGGGTTAAAAATTATATACCTACAATGAAAGATACCTATCTCTTATATTCATATTAGAATAAGTATCTTGGACCTAATCTTAGTAATCTTAAAACTATCTAAAAGTCATTTTTAGTAATGCTAATAGATTAATAAGTTATTCATGACTTTGAGATGAAAAACTGAGAAATAAGAAAAACTTGTGATAGAAGAGTCTACTTTTCCTCAGTGCTATTAAAGGTGCCAGCAAATGTAAACCCAGAAACCAGTCAGAAGACATGTACATGCTCTCTGGGAGAAATTTACTCAGCATGGTGTTTCTCACAACCCACTGGGTCATACTTAACATTTTATACTGAAAGACAGAAAAGTGCCAGAGTAGTATGTTGCCAGTGGCAACAGTAAATATTTTCTCAAAACTCTTGCTTTATATATTAATACACACCCATTCACATATATGTACTAGTTCACAGTAGACTTTACTATGTCCACTATTTAAATATTTCTATTGAAAGTAAAGGTGGATGGTATAATATTAGAGGCAAAGAGAATAGACATTGTAGGAAGAAGGTACATCTTACTCTGTGGCTTAAAAAGAGCACATAGTATATATACAACATGATTTATTAATCCAATTCAGGTGTTTAAAAATTGGACCAATTAGACTTCTGGCCAAGATGGAGGCATAGGTAGACACACTGTGCCTCCTCACACAGCCCAAATAGGGACAACATTTTAGTAACAAAATAACCAGAACTGACAGAAAATTGAACTATATGGGAAGTCTGACAACCAAAGAATTAAAATAGACACATTCATCCAGACCAGTAGGAGGGGCAGAGTCGGGTGGGCAGCCGCATAGAGAGGGGTCACAGCAAAAAAAGTGGTGGCACTGGGTGCACGAGGCAGCAGCTGACAAACCCTGGGCGCAGGGTGGCAACAGGCAGACCCAGCAAGGCAGCGATTATGAGGCAGAGTACAGCGTACAAGGCAGCTGGCAGATCGGGCAGTCCCACATTTGCACACAGATAAATCAGGCGAAACCGGGGAGCAGGATAGACTTCACAAACCTGGGTCCCAACACCAGGAAATCAAGCCTCAAAACACTGATTGAAAAGACCTGTGGGGGTTGAAGGGCAGGGAGAGACTCCCAGACTCACAGGAGAGTTCACTGGAGAGACCCACAGGGTCTTAGAATGTGCACAAGCCCACCCACACTAGGAAGGCCATTTGCTTGGGGGAAGTGGCAGAAGGGACTGAAACCTGACAGGCAGAGAGTGGACTACACCATTGTTCCCTGTCAGACCCCACCCCCACATACAGCATCACACCCCAGCAACTGGGTTGCCCCACCCTGGTGAGTACCTAAGGCTCCGCCCCTCGTACATAACAGGCACTACAAGACAAAAAAAAGGCCCAAATGGAAGAACAGATCAAAACTCCAGAGCAAATACAACTAAGCGATGAACAGATAGCCAATCTATCAGATGCACAATTCAAAGCACTGTGATCAGGATGCTCACAGAATTGGTTGAATTTGGTTGCAAATTAGATGAAAAAAGGCTACACTAAGTGAAATGAAGGAAAATGCACAAGGAACCTATAGTGATAGGAAGAAAACTGGGACTCAATGGAGTAGACCAGAAGGAAGAAAAAAAACACAAAAGAAAGACAAAATAAGAATTTTAAAAAATGAGAAGAGATGTAGGTACCTCCACATCTTTATACATTCCAACATCCGAATTAGGGGTACCAGAAGGGGAAGAGGAAGAGCAACAAGTAGAAAAGTTACTTATAATAAAGGAGAACTTCCCCAATCCTTATAATAAAAGAGAACTTCCCCAATCTGGCAAAGGTAAGAGACTTCCAGGAAATCCAGGAAGCTCAGAGAGTCCCAAAGAAGTTGGACCCAAGGAGGAACACATCAAGGCACATCATAATTACATTAGCCAAAATTAAAATGAAGGAGAGAATCCTAGAAGCAGCAAGAGATAAGGGGACAGTCACCTACAAAGGAGTACCCATCAGACTGTCAGCAGATTTCTCAAAAGAGACCTTACAGGCAAGAAGGGGCTGGAAAGGAGTATTCCAAGTCATGAAATCCAAAGACCTACACCCAAGATCGCTCTATCCAGCAAAGCTTTCATTTAGAATGGAAGGGCAGATAAAGTGCTTCTTAGGTAAGGTCAAGTTCAAGGAGTTCATCATCACCAAGCCCTTATTATATGAAATGTTAGAGGGACTTTTCTAAGAAAAAGAAAAAACATGTACAGTAACATGACAACAAACAGTTATTAACAGCCACACTAAAAAAACAAAAACTAAGCAAATAATTAGAACAGGAACAGAACCACAGGAATGGAGACCACATGTAGGGTTAGCAACAGGAGAGTGGGAGGAGGAGAAAGGGGAAAAGGTACAGAGTAAGTAGCATAGATGAAAATAGATGGGGAAGGCATGGATAGAATGGGAAATGTAGAAGCTAAAGAACTTATGACACATGGACATGAACTAAAGGGATTGTGGGGGAGAGGGTGTGCAGGGGATGAAGGGGGGAATGGGACAACTGTAATGGCATAATCAATAAAATGTATTTTTTAAAAATTGGACGAATTATATATTTCTTATTGTGCACCCAAATCAAAATTTGGAATTTAGGTGGATTTTTTTTATTAAAGACTATTTAAATTTTCAGATGGGAACAGGGAGAAAGAAACATTAATGCATGGTTGCCTCTAGTGCGCCCACTACTTGGGGGGGACCTGTCCAACAACCCAGGCATGTGCCCTACACTGGGAATCAAACCAGCAACCCTTTGGTTCCCAGACTGTCACTTAACTGAATGAGCCACACCAGCCAGGGCTGGTTTAGGCTTAATTTTTTCTTGAATTTATCAACTTTCTCATTTTTCTTTGCCAGAGTAGACCCAGGAAAAATGCAGCCCCCTTAAGATTTTTTTTCCTAACTTAATTACATTTAGCTTATAGCTTACTGCCAAAACACAAAACCTGAGAAGGTATTTCAGAAGTACACCAGTATTTAAAAGTAGCAGGCCTGTAATTCACAGGTAAGCAACTTTTTGATGTTTCCAATTATAAGTTTGGATTTTAGGAAAAAAGCCAAGACACCTAAAAATTAAAAGTTGTGCTTTACTTACCGACCCAGGATGATGAAGATGACTCAGAATACTTTATAGCTGTAGCATGTGGACGAAAATGGTTAGTAAAGTTTAATCTACAGTGAGTAAAACTAAGCAATAAAGATGAAGTTTCTTAATGTGAAAAGTGAACGACTGCCTCTTCCAGAAAGGAACTCTGCGGCAAACATTTTTGGAATAATGCTACTCGATAATTTGGCATCTTTTAAATACACTTTATTAAGGTCAGTTTTTAAAACTATTTCACTGATACAGAGAATTAATTCTTTACCCTCCCCCCCCCACTTTATGATGACAGTCGCTCTACTCAGTCCAGGAAAGGCTGCGCTTGCCCGACTCAGCGCTTCGTCAGAAAACCGCCCCTCGGCGCTGCACGCGGATGCTGACGTTGCTTTTGTGGTGCTGGACTCGGAGCACGAGCTCCTCCCCGACCTGCACCTGGATGGGATTATCCAAAACAACCGCAGCCTGTTTCCAGTGGGAGACCTCACTGGAAGTGTCCAATCGAATGTCGTCATCAAGGCACAATTGATACCAGAATGGAATGGCAGTCACGTGACCAGATTTACAAATGTGTACCTGGGAGAATTAAGAAATTGAAAATTTCATCAGAACAAATGAGTTAGTCAGTCTTTGTCTTTTTAGTCAATTTTACATCCAAATTTTATAAAGAAATATATTTAATTACCCAAATCAGATAATTTTACTCACTAATATTTATTTATCCAAGCCCATTTTTGGATATTGTTCAAAAAGAAATAACATTTAAATTTCCAAAGGCAGTGGCTAAACCAATTTTATGTACATAAAGTATTACCTAGTTTAAGATAATAATTCTGAATGTGTCAAGAGGAATTATTTTACATTACCTTCACTTGTCTGCTAGAGGTGTTCAAATAGGGAGTCATTAAATCCAGTCTTAAGAGCTCCACTGGCTTACTTAAAGGCACACAGGGCACTGAGGAGAGGTCCAGAAATGCACGGATGGGCACCTAAAGAGAGTACACGTTTTTCACTTCTACTCAATTCCTTTGGTGACCGAGGCTCAGCAACTCACTGCTCTGTACTCAGCTTTTAATATACAGCTTTTACGATACGATACTTTTTACCTCATTTAACCCAATTCCTGTATCCATCCTAAGGAACAAGGAATTTCATGATTCCAGTTTTACAGGAAGACTAAACAAACTAAGGTTTAGGAAGGTTAAGTCATTTGTTTAAATCGTGGTTTCAGTTTGCTTTGATGAAAGCAGATTAAATTTTTAATTAAGCCAAACAGCTCAAAAAGTTGAAACCAAGGATATGCTTGTGTGTGAAAGGTGAAATAACAAATAAATAGTATTACGTTAATTATTGAACTGTTTGAGAATATATGCCAAATTCAGCCAAACAACGTAACAGTGGATTTTGTTTGAAAAACAAAGTTTATAAGGCAGTGATTCTCAACTTGGGCTGCAAATTAAAATCACCTAGGGAGGTTTTTAAAAGTCTGGCTCTTTGGGCCACACATCAGAGATCTGGAGTTGAGATCTGGTTATCAGCAGTTCTGGAAGTACGGTCATGCGCTTAACCAGGGGCGTGTTCTGAGAAATGAGTCATTAGGTGGCTTTGTTGGGCAGGCAGCACAGACAGAGCGCCTTGCACACACCCGGGCCCACTACTGTAATGGTACGTGCTAGGCTTTCAACAACAGGCAGCACCGTAGCTTTTTTACATGCATCATCATAAATACACAAGGAATGCACGGTTCTATGACATCACCTTGGCTATGACATCACCAGGCAACAGGAATTTTTCAGCTCTGTGACAGTCCTATGGGACCACCGTTGGATATGTGGTACTTTGTTGACTGACAACATTATGGGGCACAGGACAATACGGTCAAGGTGGGGAACCCACTGCTATAAAGGGTCCCATCACTTCCGCCTCCTCATTTGAAATGAGGAGGAAGCGTTTAGAAAACGCCCTCCTGTATGAATGAAATGTTAGAGAGCAACAGAGGACACAGATACATCAGCCTCTCCCTGGATATCCTTGAAGGCACCTGACCTTCCCTAGGTAATTTTTATCCACAGTAAGTAAGTACCTTTGCTCCAGGAAACAGATTACTATCCTAATCCAGCTAAGCACAATAGACTGGATAACAGCCGCCTGGCTGAGCTTCTCTTTTAGAGAAGCTTCTCTTTATTAACACGTACCTGAAACTGGTTAATAAATGGTGCTATGTTTAATCCAAGAGTTCGTGAGGTTCCTTGAACAGCATTCTCTTCCACCAGTGTCTGGGATTCCACAAGCAACCCAAACATCAGCACATACTGAGGAAATATCTTGCCTCCAGATTGTAGCAAACACCTAGAGAAAGAAAAGCGTTTTGAAAAGCATCATTATGCCCTACATTTTATCAATACCAACAACTCAATTGTGATGAATTAGTGAGAAAAGGGTTAGCAAAATCCCGTCTCCTACAATTATCTTGGGTTCATCTTCTGTTTCCCTGGAAATCCCATAGGTTGAAAGTTAGCTGTGAGGTCAGCAACACTGCTATGATAAAAGAAAAATTAAACTATTAGTAAAGAGATTGCATCTGGACTGAGAGAACTGTGACCAAACCAGAAATGCCCAGTGGAAAGCCACACTCCCTTCAGGCCCCCCTGGAAATGGGAAGCTGTGCCCATGGGGGATGTTCATCCTTTGGGCCGTTTAGGGCTCTCAAGCCCAGGCAGCCCCCACACGCACACATCCAGTCTGTTCCCTCTCCCCTGAAAACTGTGGAAGATGTGAGAGGGCGGAGGACACTTGAAGGTACTTGAAACCAAATGATCATTTTCATTTGACACATTCTCAATTAAATATTAAATCCCTCAATTTTACTCGATAGTCCAAGCTGGTTCCAGGTGGGTGAGAAAAAAGCAGTAAAGAACATATTCCTGGGACAGCAGGGGGAATTTTAATATCCACTAAATATTAAATAATAGTATTTGATCGATGCTAAGTTTCTTGAATGTGATCATTTTGTGTTGTGTAGAGGAAAGCCTTTGTTCTAAGGAGACAAATGCTAATTGTTAAAACAAGGGCCCAAGATAAGCTAACAACTATCCAATGACTCAGCAAACAAAACAGTTGTCTAGTGTTCACTGTTACTACCTTTCTGTTTTTCTTAAATTTGGAATTCTGAAACTTTTCCAAATAAAAAGCTGGAGAAGTTGACAACAGGTACGCAGGCTGCTCTTGCAATGGCTTTCCGTTGTCACAGGAAGCCAACTCACAACCAGGTCCCCGATGGGCACAGAACGAGCAAGGAGAGCCAGAGGCGATTCCAAACTGCTGGGGCAGCAGACCGATCAAAACAAGCCAAGCTCCCAAAGCAGGGAAACCTGTCGTCACTAAATACAAGTACATGATCATATAATTGTAGTAAGTGCTCTACGCACATTAGCCTAAAAATGGACTCCACCCTGACACTAACGCTTTACTCATTTGTGTTATTCCTTTCCTGTTAACTTGTAACATTCTAGGTGAAGTCTGGTAGAAACTGAATCTCCAATAATTGGTAAAATTACAACTTAACAAAACTATACAGTTCTTTAAAAATATATATATGTATATACACATATATATACATATACCTCTCACCTAAACTCTTGTCAATACCTCTGCCAAATCAGATAAAATTTTAATCCCAAATAGCCACAAAAGTGTACCATTCTATGAAATCAGCAAGCTGAAATTTGATTTTTCCTTAGTCACCCAAACATCTTCTATTTTTACAGATCTCTACTTGTTTCCCATCTTATATAGAGGCAGCCAATCCCAGAGCAGGCTTTCTTCTTCACATCTACAGAGCAGGAGGGTCCATGGAGGGGCAACATCAGTAACACCAAGCACAGGAAACACCAGATCATGACCCACAAAAACCAACAGTTACATTTTTTTATTTTACCTGGATATTGCGGCTTTCTCCATTATTTCCTGCTGAATGAGCCCAGACGGCTCAATGACATCCAATATGATTATACTCCACAACTTGTCCGACTTTGGCCTTTGCAACACAGCAGATTCATCTTCCACGTGTCGCAACCAAAACTCAAGTGCTTCCTTAGGAAAGTGATTGGCTTCAGATATGAGGTCCAGAGTGACACGATGCTGGTCTTTCTCCACCGAACTGTAAGGCTTAACTCGCCCGAGGGTGCTGGCGATGACAGGCAGGACGGAGAAGCCTTCAGACACGTCTAACACATAGAAAGGCTCCGAGGCGCTGGGTGCAGGATCGGCCTGCCCGCTCCCGTGGCTCAGCTCGCCGTCCTGGCAGTGAGCCTCCATGGCCTGACACGGCCGCTCTGGAGTCAGGGAAGACAGCACTCTGCTCATTGCCAGTTTAAAGGCTTCGTGGTACGGAACGTTATTAAGCAGAGCGATTTCTGTGGATTCCAGTACACATGTCTGCTCCACAGCATCTGGTTTGCTGGTCTGCAGGTTAGCCAGGGCACTACAGAGTTCAGCCTCGTTTCCTAGAGAGAGCAAGTCTTCATTCTTGGTAAAACTTTTTCCAACATCCATTTCGGGTTCCGAACTGAGGACATTGACACTCTGGATTCTTAAGTAAAAGTCTTGACAAGACACTTCCATCATCACATGGTCCCCCGGCCTTACACAGTAGTCTTCATAAAAAAGAAGAAAAAAAGTTAGAGTGGATGAATGCAAGTGTTTACATAAGCCTTATGATCACATAAGCCTTAGGATCACATTTGTCCTCCCATTCCACCACCCCTCCTCATTTTTAAATCACTACAGGGAGGATTATATCCATTAATTCATTAGAATTAAGCAAATTAATGTATCCATTTCCTACCAAAAAAAACCTAGAAAAATCTCTCCAGCTTTACACAGGGAAAAACTGAAGTTTGAAGATTCAGTTAACAGCCAGCAAATTAATGTATCCATTTCCTACCAAAAAAAAACTAGAAAAATCTCTCCAGCTTTACACAGGGAAAAACTGAAGTTTGAAGATTCAGTTAACAGCCTGAAGAGATTCAAGAGCTACATTATTGGACCCTAACTATCAGTATTTAGTGCTTTTCCTACAATCATTAGGTACCCATTCATGTTCCCAAATTGGGGCTGGAGGAAGGGCCACAGGGAATTCTCAATCTTCTTTGGTAATGAAGCCAACCATAATAAGGAGAGATGAAATTCAGGGATTAATACCAAACCTCATTTTAGTTTAAAGGAACATTATTCTTTTCTGTAACAGTAATTTCTACAAGAGCAAAGTAGTAGTCAAAAGAACCTTGTCAGTAATACTTCTTAACTGACAGTCTTGCATATTTAGGAATCTGAAAATATAAGGAAACACTAAATCCTACAATAGACTTTATCATGCTCTTTTCCCTTAGCTTTCTCGATAAAACTTTAAAATGTGACTGTACATCCCTTCTCGGCCTTTTGGCTAAGATCAAGTGTAGTATCTATTCTTATCAGTTTAAAATGTGAATGTACAATCACAATACTTTATCAGCACTAGTCAGTTGAAAATATGAGTTGTTATTCTTATGTTTAAACATTTGAAATGTCCTTTCCCTAAAGATTAAAAAAAGACTATCTGTCATTATGGTAAGAGGCTTAGAATAAATCAACACAAATAGAAAATGCCACTTGGTAAGAGCCTGTCATAATCATAGCATCTTACATCCATTATCTCTAACAGCCCTCACAACAGTTCTGCAAAGCAGGCAGCATCCCCACTCTCACGCAGCACAAAACGAAAGCTCTGAAGGAACCAGCAAGGCCAGCCAGAGATCTGAATCCAAGCCACCTGACACTGTACTGGCCAACCCGCTGCACTGACTTGCAACTTAGTGACTGTGCCAAGTTAGAGCCTTGATTCGGACAAAGAGAAACAGCCCTTTGAAAAAGGTAGAATGTTTCTATGCAATACAACTGCGGTGAAATGGACTGAAACACATCAAACTGCTGGTAAAAAATATATATATTCTATACCAAAAAATACCTTCAACTTCCGCAGAGAAGCCCATGGATTTATGGACTCCCTAAAACTGCAAAATTTCGCACTTATATGAATGTGAACGTCCATGGCCTGGGCTCCACAGACCCCGCCAGGTTCTGTGAGTGGTAAGGACTGCTGAAAGAAAAACACTATTTTCCACTGCATTCCACTAAAAATGGACCAGCATCTCTCTTAGCTACAGGTAACTCGAGCACTCGGAGCTGCAGAAATGACTGAATGCTAGATCCTTCTGAGGGGCACAGCAGAGCTGTGTTTTAGTCTCTCTTCTCAACTGCATATATTATTTAAAACTGCTTTTAATACAGAAAAAGACAATTCTCAAAGCTCAGTCGCCCTTGACCAGAAACTTCGTATTCAAAGTACATTTTTTGACAATGACTCAAGTGTTTAAAGGGTTGAAGCAACACAGTTAAGAAAACAAAACAATTACATGAGATGATACCTGCAAGGTCTTGCACGGGGTAGACGGCCTGCTCCCAACACGTTTCCTCACTCGGACCGGTGCACAAGCTGTGTTCGTCATCCAGCTGCAGCACGAACCAAACCACGATAGCATCCAGCACGCCTTCTTTAATAACAGGAACATCAATTTTATCGGGTTTTCTAGTGGCAAGACTTTTTAATTCCTACAGAAATGTAAAAGGATTTCATACATTTAATACGTACGCGCCCCAGAAGCGTATCTCTCACTTTCCATTTCTGCGAGTTCTCAGTCCTGCCAGCCCTCAGCGGATCAGCACCTTGGCACACCTAGACCACTTAGGGCACCCCGGGCGGGAAGCTGTGAGAGGCGGACTGGCATGCCCCGCAGCTACTAAAAACAAGGAAGCAGACACACAGCACTGGCGTAGTTCTAAAGAAGCCCAAGAGGTACATACGGGGTGGGGAAGAGTCGGTTTACATGTGTGAGTACACAAAACACACAGGTTTTCCTTGTATTATTAGTTATTGTATTATTTTACATTTGAACCGTAAGCCTACTTCTGCCCCACTGTGTATTGCTGAATGAAGGCAGTGAATGGCAAAGCAATAGAGATTGTTTTGTTTTTTTCAAAAAGTGTGCGCGCGCGTGTGGAACAGAAAAGCGAATCTGAAAAGATGCACTTGAAACTGGTGACCTGGGTAAAGAAGGGCCTAGATTTTTAAAAAAAGGTATTTTTTCATTTTTCCTTTTCGCTTTTCTGTATTCTTAAAAGTATTAAACAGGCAGATACTACTTTTGAAACTAAAGCCTTAATAAGAGGTACTTTTTTTACGGTGGCAAAGAAAAATTAAAAACAGAAAAGCTAAAACTAAGAAAAGGATCACTTTGGGGCACTTTGCAGCTGCAATCACGTTGTTCTCCACTGGACTGAGTGCTATCAGAAATGAAACGTTCTTGAAGTTTGGCCTTGGTAAGCAGTGCCAAAACGTTCATTTAGCTCCGTACCACGTCAAGGAAAAGACAGTAACAATTAATAGGGGAAGCCTTTTGTTAAATTACAAAAGTCTTAGGCTAAAATGACCCTTGTAAAGGCTTCTGCCCCAGGTAGGCTTCATCTAAAAACGTATGTACTTAAACATTTAGCCTTACTTAAAGAGGTTAGAGAAGGACTTTCTGTAACTTTTCTTGATTCCTTTGGGCACTTTCCTTCGTCCATCACTCCCTTCCACCACTCAGCAACACCCACAGAGACGCCAGGTGACCAACTTGACCTGGCTTGCCCAAGACTGCCCCCACATCTCAGGAACCTCCCAGTCCCGGGCAAGCTGAGATAGATGGCTGGACCCCCTAACGATCCTACAACGCAGAGATACGGACTACTACATTTTGTTTAACCTGAACTTTTTTTTTTTACCTCAAGACTGTTGAAATCCACTGTCATAATTTCAAAGCACTCTGTCAAAGCCAAATACCCTCCAGGAACTCGGCTCATCTTTTCAGTTGTATAAGGTTCACTTGTTTCTTCGGAGTCTGCAGAAGAATAAGCTGGACTCCGAAATTTCACACTTGCTGGCAAACAGATCCCAGCAATGTTCTTCACACCCACCCTGGTGAGGGAGGAAATAAGAGGGGGTCAGGAGAAAGGTGGGGTTCTTTTTATTAGAATAAAGTTAGCACCATCTAATATTGAATCTTACGAAAATGAAAATTTCAGAGACAGTTTTCTTAAATACAATACCTAGACCTACATTAAAATTTAAGAACTTCTGCTCATCAGAAGACACCTAGTAAGAAAAAAGGCAAGCTGAGTAGAAAATATATGTGATACATCTATTTAGCAAAGGATTCATATCTAGAATATATTTTTGAATTCCTAAAAATTAATAAAAGAAAAAAAAATTGGGAAAAGAGTTAAGACACTTCACAAAAGAGCATATCCAAATGGCCAAAAAGCATATCAAAAGTTGTTCACATTCATTAGCCATCAGGGAAATAAAGTTAAAACCATACTACACAACCACCAAAAGGGGGGAAATAAATAGTCTATACAAAGTACTGGTGAGCATACAGTCTCATACACTACTGGAACCAATATAAAATAAAATAAAAAAAACACTTGTGGGAAACTTTCATAGTATCTTTTCAAGGTGAACATATCAGTTTTGAAACCTGGTGTCTGACATTTCTACCTTTAGGAATATGGCCCACAAAAATTAACACACATGATCACAAGAATGTTAAAGGATGTTTATAGCTGTACTATTATTTCCAATGCCCCCCCAAAACTGGATATAACCTACATGTCCATCTGCAGTAAAATGGACAAATGCATCATGGTGTGTTCATACAATGGCATACTATACACAGCAATGACAATGAACAAGCTATACACCAGAACATGATGTGTTGGACAAAAGACAAAAGAAAAGCACACGAAAAATACTGCATGATTCCATCTGTATGAAATGCAAAACAGGAAAAACAACCGATGGCGTTACAAGTCAGAAAACTGGCAACTCTTGGGCGGGGGTAGGGGGTCTAGGATTACACTATAGTAAGAAATCTCAGCAAGATACACCCTAGCTTTTCTGGTGGACAATTCAGCAATGTGTCTCTATAGTCTGAAAGCTCATACCCTTCAACTCAGCAGTTTTATTATTAAGGAAGTTATCCCAAGAAAATACTAAAGAGAGATCCACGGGGACTAAGAACAAAGATATTTACCACTGTTCTTAAGAGCAGAAAAGTGAAAACCAATCTTAAAATCCTAAAATCTGCCCTGGCTGGTGTGGCTCAGTGGATTGAGCACTGGCCTGCAAACTCAAAGGTCGCCAGTTTGATTCCCAGTCAGGGCACATGCCTGGGTTGTGGGACAGGTCCCCAGTGGGGGATGTGCAAGAGGCAACCACACATTGACGCTTCTCTCCCTCTCTAGAAATAAATAAACAAAATATTCAAAAATAATTCTAAACTCTGAAAACGACACTAGAAACTGATTTTAAAAATACACGAAGCAAATTTATTAACACAAAGAGGTTCACAAAGGAAAAGCAAACATATTTACTGATACTTTTAAAATAAAATTTAATTTACACACACACACTTACACAGAGCTGATATCCAACCAGTATACTCTAACTCTGCCGGTGTGCTGACTAAGGCCACTGTCCATCTGGTCAGTGCACTGTGCCCCGCCCAAACCCTAAACATTTTTACTTACCACCTTGCAATATGCACAGAAAAGTATAAGGAAGAAAATGTAGCAAAGACGAATAGTAGTTACCTACAGTAGTTATCAGGATGATTTTTATTTTATTCTTTTACTCATCAGTATTTCCTAAAATACTTGTATGTTACATTTAGCACTACTAACTTATCGAGAGGGGGGACTCCTTAAAAACTCCTAAGAAAATCTGGATCAATTATTTTAGCAAAACAAAATATTCACTAATGCTCACAAAAAATGTAACCAAGAAGCTTCCATAACTAAAAAAAATGATCTGTCATTGTTTAATCAGTAAATCTCAGCAACTCAAGGATAGAAAGGTCCTAAAAATTTCGTTCCCCTCCACCACAAAACATTATAATATCCATAAAGTTACTGGGAAGAAAAAATGAGAGAAATAAATTAAAACTAAAATTATCTTCATATTGGTAATTTTTACTTTACTTGCATCTAAAATCAATGAACTTAATATTTTCCTACAAGAATCTATCACATATCAAAAGGATACTAAGTTACATCAAAATTAATTTTCCACTAGAAAATTGAGCTGGTTTTAATCCTAGAATCCCTAGGCTTTAAAAAACTCAAAAAGAAAATTAAGACCAGAATAAACATGAATTTAGAGATCAGGAAACTTTCAACTGTCTTCCAAATAAACAGTCATACATAACCATTAAGGCACGGTCTACTCCCTAAAATCACAATTCTTTACCATCTGCTGTGTAAACCCTCACTCACCTGTGATGCCTTCTTATCTCTGCACACTCCACTGCCATGCCGAACATGACAGCACCTGCTGGTATAACTTTCCCATACTTTTCACAATTACCATCTTCACCTCTGGGCTAAAAATGTAACAATAAAAATCAGATTCAGTTACATGTACACAAAAATACCTGCGTATGATGACAAGCTATAAAAATAAGAAAAAGACTTTATGTATGCATTTTTATATATTGTGTATATATAAAATTTTAAAAGATTTTATTTATTTATCTTTAGAGGGGAAGGGAAGAAGAGAAGGAGAGAAATATCAATGTATGGTTGCCTCTGGTGAGTTCCCTGCAGGGAACTGGCCTGCAACCCAGGCACGTGCCCTGACTGGGAATCAAACTGGCGACCTTTGAGTTCGCAGGCCAGCACTCAATCCACTGAGCTACACCAGCCAGGGCTATATATTGTGCATATATAAAATTTTTAACAGTACAAATAGGAAGGGAAGGAGAAAGGGGAAGAGGGGGAGTTACAAGGGTGTAAGTATGAGGAAAGCAAAAAACTTTTGGATATAACTCACTGAAAAGCCAAAATCACTATTACCTCCTTGAAAAACAAACTATTCTTCTTTTCAATGTTTAATTAGATATTTTAAATCCAAATTAATTTCTGTAAGCAGTGAATTCTTATTACATGTTAAAATCATTCCATTCATAACATGTATTATATAAACCAAATCTACAATTTGTGGGCTACAGTAAAGGATTTTAATGCAAAATGTAATGTGGTAATTACAAAAGTTAATTCTGTCCAATTAGTAGCCTGGGTTCAACTACTACCTTAAAACCATACCAAGTCATCCCTGACCAGTAGCTCAGTCAGTTAGAGCATCGTATGCCAAGGTTGCAGGTTCGATCCCTGGTCAGGGCACATACAAGAATCAACCAATGAATGCAGAAATGGGTGGTACAACAAATCAATGTGTCTCTCTCTCCCTTCCTCCCCCCACCATCTCTCAAATCAATTTAAGAAAAGAAAACAAGACAGCTCTCACTATCCACTCTTGATAATCTGCAGAGAGGACTGTGAGACTGAAAGTACTTCCCTTTCCGACCTTACTCAAGAATCCAATAGTTCCTTCACTACCTAGTCTCAATTTCCATGCATTCCTCCCCGGACCATTTTTTGGCCTGAACACCCCATTTGTACACACAAATATATAATACATTGTTATTAAATGTTTTATATATGAGTTTCTTTCCAGTATGGGCTCGATAAATATCTGTTAAAATAACAAATTATTAATCCAATTTAAGAATTTCCATGCTGCTTACCTTTGGCTGCAAAAGTAAATGCTCCCATGCATGAATCAAACTCTCCACAATTCCTTCTCCAAATAAACCTGCATCGACAGTTTCTGTTACAACTAGGGACACTCTATAGAACGATTTTTTAAAGATACATGTAAGTAAAATATCATGCTATTTATGTAGATGTCAAAGCTGAGAGAAAAAAGGAAGAGTATATTATAGGAACAGTCCACATGTAAAATTTCCCAACACATTTCATTTTTAACATCTACTCTTGAATCTTGAAGAACTTGACTCTAATGTTCTTCAGGCTCCTCTGAACACCATGGACAACTTCTGGAGGGCCAGTGGGGGCGGGGAGCACAACCTTCACTTGACCCTGCTGCCTGCTCAGACTATTCTTCCATTGCCTAAATCCTAAGAGTGTTCATACCCATCACCTTTACCAGCCTTTCTCCTAAACGGTGACTAACTGGACTTCTGTCCCTAACACTCTGTAAAAATACTCTGCATCACCAACGACTCTCCTCCTACTGATCAAAATGAATAGTCTTTCTCCATTTTCATTTTTGATCTACAAATAACATCCAACACACATAAGAGGTCCTGCCTCTCAAAATCCTTCTCTGCCTTCACTGCCTGTGTTTGGCACTAACACGCTGGTTGGGCCTCTCCTGAGACTTCTCTTGCTTTACTGATTTTCCCTCTGTTCATTTTTTCTTTCCAGAAAACTTCACTAGGAGACACACCAAAATGATTTGTGCCTTCTCTGAACTGCTTCAGCACTTATTGTATTGTTCATTGGTATATTCAGAAGATTAAAAAAGAGTTTCATTACCATTCCTTATCTTCCTGTGTAGACTGTAGGTGCCTTGAGAACAAAAACAACTTGGGTATTCCCGACTATGCCTAACCCCAGTATTCTATTTATACACAAATTTTTCAGTATTTTTGATTATATACATTTACAAAGTGGAAGGTATCACAAACATCTATTCTAACATCTTAAAGTGTCTAGATTTACTCAAGGTCAAAATAAATTAAAAACCCAATCTGTACTGGAATCTATATCTTCTGATTCAAAGTCAGTAGATCCTTCCACAACACTGTCTGTGAGAAAAGTGTTAATTAAGTTAAAGTAACTTTGATTCATGCTATGGACTGAATTATGCAACACCAAAGTCCGTGTTGAAGTCCCAAGCCCCAAAGTCACTGTATTTGGAGAGTCTTTAGGAGGTAACTGAGGTCAACTGAGAGCCTAAGGGTGGAGACAACTGATGGAACTGGTGTCCTCGTCCAAGCAGAAGAGACACCAGTGGCCTCCTGCTCTCCTCACATGCACAGAGGAAGGCCATGTGGGAACACAGCAGGGAGGAAGCCGCCTGCAAGCCAGGAAAAGAACTCTCACTAGAAACCAAATTTGCCCGCACCCTTGATAATGGACTTCTAGCTTCCTAAACTATGAGAAAATAAGTGTCTGTTGTTTAAGCCACATAGTCTGCAGGCGAAGACAATTCGGGACACTGTTTATTTCTATTAAATGGGTATAATATGTTTTGACAGTCTACTAGGACTTCCTTCTATTTCATGACAACAAATGTAGGGACAGACCACTGAAAAGCATAAGTATTATGTAAATATAAATATTATTATACACATAAGAAAGACTTTTTAAAATCATAGTCCAAATGACAAGAGTATAAAGCACTCTTTCAATATAAACTTAAGTAAGATGAGAAGAGAGATTACCCAGAAGGAGGAGTAAAGCAAGTGCTACTAGAGAAAACCCCACCTAAAATGAGAATGCTGGACCAGATGACTTCGAATCCCTTCCAGCTCTAAATTCCATCATCCCCATGACAGGATCAAAGGCTAGGATTTACTGTAGTCAAAGCTGTTTAAAGAGTCCAAGCCATTGAAAGCTGAAACTCCCCAAACTTCTAATTTAGCCAAGGATATTAACACAAATTATAATATGGGTATCAAGGCTGACCTACTCATGTATTACTTTACTGAAGAATTTTTAAATAGTTATTAACCACCCAGGAGGTATTATTCATTTTTACGACCAGAACGCTAAAATTAACAAAGGTAGAGTAACTTGCTAAAGGTCAAGTTCATTTATTAGGTCCCTTGCCACAAATTTTTCTCAAGATCTTTAAATAGTTATTATCAAGAAATATGACCTTATTTTGAAAACTCATCTTATGCTAAACTACCCTATTTCCATAACTTTACAATATAAAGGTTTTAGCATTTTTGTTTAGACTAGAAGCCAGAAATGTAAATATCTTACTTCTTTAAAACATTAAATGGAGGATTATAAATACATTAAAATCAGAAAACATTAAACAGAGGAAATTAGTTTACATGATATTACCTTTCGGGAATGTGTTTCGGAATCTCTATGTCAAGCGACTTCATGTGTAAGAGTGTGATCCCTGATGCCATCTTGTTCGCTGCCACGACATCGCAGGCCAGCTCGTACATGGTCTGGGACAGCTCGCAGGCGTACACCGTGTGCGCGCCAGCTCTCTTAGCAAACATGCTACAGGGGAAGAGTGCTCCATCAGGAAACCACAGTCCGCTGCATTCTCTCAAATGTTAGCGGAACTGTGATCCTCAGACACTTAGATACTTTTATTCTTTAATACCACCATTATTTATTCCATATTAAAAATGAATTAATATTCTTGTCAAGGTAAAAGTTATACAATAAATCATAACATCCACCTGATCAAGAAGACACAATTGGTGCAAAGAATGCTAATGGATTTAAATAACTAGATTCAAGCCAGAGTGCTAATGTAAAAAAATGCTACTAAAATTCACTATTCAAAATTTCAATAATAACTTCAAAATTTTCTTAGAAGTTAGGTCCAGTTTCTTGATAAAGTAAAAGTTATAGTAAAAAATACAGTAACAGTTGCATGAACAATCATAACAAAACTATGTGAAAAATGTCCTAGCTGGTGTGGTTCAATGAATTCAATGCCGGCTGGTGAACCAAAAAGTTGCTGGTTCCATTCCCAGTCAGGGCATATGCCTGGGTTGCAGGCCGGGTTCCTGGCTGAGAGCCTGATAGAAGAAACTGATTGACAACTGATTGATGTATCTCTCACGCATCAATGTTTCTCTCCTTTCCCCTCTCTCTAAAAATCTTTAAAAAGAGATTATGACAAATAAATTAATCTCTAGTTTTAAATTCCAAAGTTAATTATGCCATATGATAAAAAATCTTTACATTAGTATACATGCATATGTAATTAAAGCACAAGTACAACAAACCTTAGTATTCCAGTTCCTGCTCCAATGTCCAAAACACTTTTGGATCCCAAACAAACTGCCTTTTGGATTGCTGCGTTATAAATCGTATTCCTTTTGGTGTCATTAAGCATGATAAAGTGCCAGCGTTCTACCAACCAATTTGCAACACGATAAAAATTCTCCTTTGCATCACTGAAATCAGGGTTTAGCTTCACCGCTTTATGGAAATACCCGGCTGCTTCATCTCTAAAGCCCATCCTAGAGTGAAAAAATGCCAGACAAGACATTCAACTACGTGCTATCAATTCCAGGGCCTTTGTTCGTCCCACTCGTCTGGCCTGAGAATGCCTCACCTGCACCCCAATCCCACTCGACCCAGTGCCATCTCCCTTGGGAAGCCTTCAGTGAGAACGCAATCCTCAAGCACTTCTTTCTCTTCTGAACCCCTATTATATTTATGCATCCCAGGACACTAACAAGTGCTCAACTAAAAATTACTATTGTACTACAGTATATCAGAAGCTCTCAAAGTCATCCTTCATTTAACCAACCTAATAGAACACCAGTGCTTTTTAACACCATTCTCTCCATAAAACCTACTAATGCCTGTATCTAGTGGGCCCCCTGTGAAGTATCCAATCATTTGTGGACCAGTACAGCTGTACCGCACGTGATTAGTATGTAGCTCACACATCAGATTTCAGCAGCACCCGAACTAGTCCAAACTCTCTTCAACAAGTCAGTTCCCTGAACACATGTGTGGATTCACAGCAATGTCAATCTGCTATTCAGATTTCTAAATGTGTAGTCTCAATGTCTGTGTTTATCTGTCATTGACTGGTAATTTGTAAATCAGAACCAGTGTGTGCTCTACACACTGAAAAGGACTGAGCCAGCAAAACCATTTACACCCAGATTTCTTCACAAGCACCTTGAAGCATTCTGTAAATTTTAAAGAAACTGAATCAGACTATTCATTCTGAGTATGGTTTGAGCAAAAAAAGGGAACCGCACTCAAACAAAAGGCAAAAGCCTTATGTCAAATGATAGGCACTCGTGTTATTTTTAAATATCTTGAAGATGGAATTGTTTTATTCTTATTCTGCAACTGCCGTAACATGCAGTGAGAGATATATTATATGCAATCATTATTTGTGGAGACCAGAGCAACGAGTATTTGAAAATTTCAAAATATCAGTGACCTGTTGAATCAATGCCAAGCCTGCATCTAATAATTTCCTCGGTTTGCCCTTCCCTTAGGCTTGATCCGTAATAATTCAGTTTTCTTAAACCACAATGCTAATCTACAAATAGATGATCCACTCAAAGTGTACCTCATATGGAAACACTCAACATGTGTGTCAACAATATCAGCACACTATAAGAATGCCTTTTTTTTCTTCCTAATCAGGAAGAAAAAACATCTTCCTGATTAGCAATTTAATATTTTTTTAATCTGATGAGTGGCTAACGCAAGGATACAAAAACAAGACACCCCCCACACAAATTTCATTTCACAAATAACTGTCAGGAAAGGAAGCTATCGTTTACTCGGGAAATCTTTTTCCCTGGAACAGTGATTTTTTCGGTGGGAAGTCGGTCATGCCGTCTGGATGAGAAAAGCAGAACAAAAGCTACGAACCACTGTCCTAAAGAGCAGAGGACAACCGTTTAGCAAAAGCCACATTCACACTATCACAAACTCCGAACTGCCCAGGGTCCAAATTCAAAATGTTGTATAGTTCCATCTCCCCAGAGCAAATTAACACCAAGATATTTTTTTTCTCATTGACTGGTAATTGCTTAGGCTAATGCCTTACAAAAACAGGTCACCAAGAAGTACAATCTGCCAAAAGTATGTAGAGCTCCAATTTTCTGTTAAACTGAATTATTCTAAAACATAAGTCTTAAAATGTGATGATCATCACACACACATCATAACTCTGGAGTTCTGTAAAGTAACTCTACTTACATAAACTAAAGAAAACTTCAACATTAAAATGTAGATTTCTAACTGATGTGAAGAGTTATTTAAAAACATTTTTAAACTGAATTTCATTTAAAGGGAGAAGGGCTGCTGATGTGCAGAGACGGATTCCGGGGATCAGGGTCCGGACAGTGCGAACCAACAAGCTCCAGGCGACAGTCTGCCTTATCTTCCCAGTTACTCTCATGCTCTGCAACTGGAAACTCAGAAACATTTGTTTCTTAAAGGAGTACTCATTTCCCTCCCCCAGGCATTGCAACGAAGACTCTTAAACTATAAAGTGGTTACATTACCGGGGCTGACTAATAAAGTCTGACAAAGATATTTCTTATACCTCTTTCATAGAAAAATACCTAACATGACCAGGTGACCAGAGCAGTAACAATACCAGAGGACAACTGTTGGAACCTGTAAAATGATCTTACTATATAGCACAGAGCATTATAACAGTGCTTCCTAAACAAGAATTCCCCCTTTACTGTGTACAGAGAGGTGAAACCAGATTTACTGAAACAAATTCAAAACAAAAACTTTTGCTTTTTATCAGTTTTCCTAATTATAAAGTTTCTATGGAGACTAGACAGAAATTCCAACAGCCGATTTCTGCAAGTTGTAGAGTACAACCTACGAGTTCCCTGGCGAGGCACACAGGACCTCGTGGTTCTCTGCCATCCCATGAACCAGGGTTAGGTCCTCTCCCACCAGGCCTGGACCTCAGCCCAGTGCGGGGCACTCCTCCTGAGACTCTCGCTCAGCCTCAGGGACAGTGGCTATCACACACTGTTACTACATATTATGTCTGCTATTCCTATATTCTTCTGAGTTTACATTTTACTAGCCAACCCCTCATTACTCTGATCCTGTTATAATTAATAATTCTTTATACTTTAAACTTTCCCTGTTCAAATTACTTTACAAGGTATCCCTGGTCCAGACTGAGGCAGGATAACTCTTAACAAGTGATCGGAAATCACGACGCACCTGAAGAGATGCTCCCCCATGCTGTTGCAAATCACTTCGTCGTCAGGGAACAGTTCCAGGGCTTGCTCATAGCAGCCAAGCAGGTCTTGCGTTCTGCTGATCGCATCCAGCTCTTCAGCCCATCTGAAGAGTGTGTACTGAAAAGTTTCCTTTACAAAAGAGAAAATAGCAAGACGGTCGATGACAAAAATGATGAAGGAATACACAATACAGGTTGAAGATTCCTCAGAGAACCAAACCTAACTATAATCGATCACCTTAAATTTAATTTAGCTTTAAAAGACACTGTTAAACAAACAAATACATAAATGAATTAAGTGTGACCACCTTAACACAGTTTAGTGGTCTAAACTCTCTCAATTCCTAGCTGCCATTTCACATTCTCCACCTACCTCTTTTGAGGGCAGGGTTCCTGTATTTTGGGAGTTCTTCCTAGGTCTTCTCTTTTCTCGTCCATTCCCAGTGCATTAACTATCGCCCATGTATTGATGGATGCCACATCAATTCAATACATTTCCAACCATGACCTTCTTCTGAACCTCAGACTCATAACACAACTTCCTATCAGCAATACCTTTCAACCAGGGATTGCTCCCTCAGTTATCTCAAATTCAGCTCAACTCAAATATATCCTAAACAATCAGTGTGCAGAGAAGAGTATGAACATAAATCCTGTTCCTACCCTCACCGAGGCCTCGTTATGAAAATTTTAACATACGATTTGAAAGAACGCAAAATGTTCTAAAAGAACCTACCATATTCCTCTCGCACAGGATATAAGGTTAAGGTACCACCTGGTTGCAAACCATGAAGTCACCTTGCCACCTTAATTCCAATACAATTAGTTTCAAACCCAGCCTCTTCTCCCTCAATTTCTTTAAATCTGTCGCATCCTCTCCTTCCCCAGTGTTGCAAGAGAATCTGGCCCTTCGAACCACTTGCTGGACTACAGCAGCCGCCTCCCACTGTCACCCCCTCTCCACCTGCACCTCCCTCCTGACACTCCCCACGCTGCCACACTGCGTGGGGAGAGAAGGCTTTGGTCATTCTGGCTTCGTCCTGGACACATTTCACATCATCTTCATGATCTTCCACAGAAGAGTTAATACCTGAAACTGAATTCTGATAAAGTTTACTTTACTAGAAAGCCAAGAATAGGGTATGATGGGGGAAAGCACAGATTATATGGAATTGGTCAATAGAGAATCAATAAGTAAGTAGGCTAGTGTGGCTGAAGTGTCGGTCTGGGGGTAGAGGGAGTAACAGGAAATAAGACTAAAGAGATGGGTATTTTGCAAAGGCCTAGGACAAGAAATAGGGACTTTGTTCTGCAAAAACACAGAGCCAGTTACTGAATACCAGGTATTGAAATACAAATTTTAGATATACTTTTAATACACATTAAGTATCTATAAAAAAGGTATTATCCCTGTTTTATAAGAGGAACTAAGGAACAAGGAATAGAGAAAAAGCACTGGAAATTATCTATTAAACACATCACTTAGTCCTGAAATTTGCACTAAGTTTATGTGAACTACAAATGTCTAACAGCTACTGATAACTACTGAATGGGGGTCAGGGATGTTGCTAAACCTGCTGCAGTGCACAGGACCACCTCCACAACAAAGAATGATCCCATCCAAAACCTCAGCAGCACTGAGCTTGAGAGACCCTAAGTAAAATAAAGTAGCTTAAGGTTAAAAATTGAATGCATAATTAAATTATTTTCGCAAAATTAGATTCTAACTTGAAAAAAATGTACAGCATTTCAACATATTAACTATCACAGATAATCCAATAACTGAACCTAAGCAATGCATCATCAAATGAATACTTCAGGTTAATTCCAAAGTTTATTCCACTACAGAAACCGACAACATTGCTTCTGCATACAGTAGGCACAAGTGCAAAGGCCCTGAGACATGTACAGCTGGAATTCAATTTAGGAAGTGGGTGAGGATCACCTGAGGCCTCACGTGCAATATGGCCTTTGAAAGTTGACTGAGTAGGAAGTTTTGAAATAGAGAAATGATGTCATCTGACTTTTGTTTAAAGCTCTCCCTAGCCTTACTGAGATAGACCGCAGGAGAAAACCTAGCTGCGAGCCTATTTCAAGGATCAACAGGGGATGCCTGAAGCTAAAACCAGGATAGCAAAGGACAAGGTGGGGAGAAGTGCTAAGATTCCGGATACATTTTTAAGGTGGAGCAGAGAGGATTTCCTAATGGGCTGGCTGTGGTGCGAACAAAAGGAGTCAAGATTGAACCGTAAATATTAATAGCACCTCTAGCCCCCCAACTTAGCCCCTTCTCCCAACTTATTTATGCATTTATTGACTTTCACGAGGACAGAGGATCTGCCAGCAAGTGAAAGAGGGGCTCTCCTCACCTTCACGTCGTCTTTCAGCTCGGGCGACAGGCTGAGCACCAGCAGGTAGTGGGCGTAGGCAGTGCCGAAGTCCTGGGCGCGCAGGCAGTGCTCTGCGCTCTGCAAGGACCGCGACACCAGCTGGTCCCTCCCGGATCCCCCCGAGGCACTCCCGGCGGTCCGGCGGGGCCTGGGCCGCGAGTTCGACATGACAGTCACCACCCTCAGCACTGAGCTAGTGGAACCGAAGGGCAGATGCTTTGGTAAACGAAACAAGAAAACTACTGCGAAGGCTACACGTCCACGAGACTAACTAGAGCGCGAGAAGCGAAGAAGACACCCCTCTGCAGCCAGGGAGCGTGCCCACCTCCGCCAAGAAGAAGCCCCGCCCCCTCCGACCCGCGGACTACCCAAACCGCGGACGCGCACCGTCCGTAATTACAGACACTGGTGGGCGGTGCACGCTACGCAAACGTCTGCGCGCCCCACGTCGCGACCCACCCCCTTCCGTAGGCAGAGACGCGCGGGGTGGCCACTGCGCGTGCGCTAAGGGGATGGTGAGTGAGGGCGTGTCTCAGTCTCGCGCCCTTTTTATTCCATGGCTGAAACCAGAACTTTCTCTCCCCCTTCCCTGGCCTTCGGGACTGTGTGGTGGGTGGGTAAGAGGAAAGACCGTCAGGCGTTGGTGGTGATGCTTCAGGCTTTTGGTTGGTGATGCACCAAGTCTCAAAATGGCAAGACTGGAAAGAGCCCCGGAGATAACAGAAGCACCTTGGATGTGGTGGAGGGAATGCTTACACTGGCATTATTTTGTCACCCTCACAAAACCCTATAAGGTGGGCCCTTGGATCATGTTCGTCTTAAAGACAGAAAGGGGGGCATCCTGCGATGTACTTGCCCAAGATCACACAACCAGTTAGTGCCACAGACATGGCTCAAACCCGAGTCCCGCGACTGCCTGTTCAGTTGTTTTTAAGTGGACTTAGGGTTCAATCCATAGAAAAAGTTTTTCTGAGATGTGGCCCCTAAGAGATAGATTCTAAACTTTAGAGGGGAACGGACATAGGAAACACAGCTTAAAAAGTCAATTTTGTTCCTGGTTTCGGACATGTTAACGGTGAATATTTTCCTTAACAAGAAACAAACAAAAAGCATTTCTGTAAATCAAACTAAAACTGGAGGCCCCTTCCAAAGTCCATCATCTGCAGGACTTTTTACCTTCTCTTTTGATCTGGTTATCTGAGTCAGCCTTCCTCTGAGTCAGCCCACCTACCTATCTCTAAATCCTAATCAGCTCTTGAGAGGTCAGATCACTAGCTTGTGATCCTCAGAGGCAGAATCTATTCTTAAGCGTTGTTTGACTTTGCATCTAGTGAAGTCCAGATCAAAGTAGGGAGTCAAATATTTTTAAAATTTTGATGGAACGACCTACCCCCGCCCCTGCTCTAGGTTTTGCATGCAGACATTCCCAACCATTTCAGGTCCTTATTTCTCTCACGTCTTCAATGACCACTTTCTCTACTAAGCAATTTAAGATTTAACTGTGTTATGTTCCTAACATGACTGAAAAGCTAAGATCTCTCTAGTCCCAGCAGGATATAGTAAAACATGAAAAGACCGCTGGACTTATTTTAAAAAAAAAAAAAGTATGTTCTAGGCCACACTTGGTCCTTTCTGGCCCATTCAATAACCTTTCCTTAAGCGTCATTTCTAAAAAGGCCTAACAAAGTCACGCTTCCTACTTTGTGTTCTAACTAAACTTTGTTTTTATTGTTGACATTGTTACAGATGTCCCCATCACCCTCTGCCCACCTCCACCCAGGCGCCTCTTCCCTCCCTTCCCTCTGGCCATCACCACACTGTTGTCTGTATCTGTGGGTTATGCATATATATGCTTTGGCTAATCCCTTAAGAGTGGTATAACCATTATATATAAAATGCACATATATATTATGTTATGCATTGTTACTATTATCTACAGCCATTTAAAACTTACCTGGATTATTTAAATAAAAAAATTGAAAAAAAAAAAAGAAAAACTTACCTGGATCATTAAGATAAAATTAAGGTCACTAACACCTTTTGAGCATTTTTTCACAAGTGTGTGCAACTCATATCCTGCCAACGTCTAAAGTAATGGGTTGGAATCTCCCTTCAGAAATCAAAGGGAGACCTCCCAGTCTTTCCAAAGATCTGGGTTTGGTGAGGAAGCATTTAGGCTTCATTGTTCAAGTTACCTCTGTGAGTTGCTCTTCAGCCGAATTACTTCACTTTGCAGATTATGTTATACTGCAGGACTTACTTTTTCATTCCACAGGGGCAAGGTTTGTTTTATCTTGTTTTGCTTTGTTTTGTTCTTGGCTCTGTTTGGTTTGTTGGAATAACTCAAATATCTAAAACACCTAGACTGCATGAAGCTTAAAGTGTACATATTGTTACTACCAAGTGTATATAGGCTGAGATGGTGCAAAGAGTTGGCAGGAAGTGGAGAGAGAGCAGAGAAGAAATGGAAGAAGCCAATTTCAATTGTTTCATCATTTCCTATGTATCAACGTGTGGCCAGTGCCAGCTGCTGAAACAGTGCAAGGGATGTCTGTCCCTTGTGAAACACTTCAGATAACTTTCTGAGCTACTACCTCTCACTCGTTAAAATATGATTGATCCAAATACAGACATCACAGGTGTTCTGCATTTCTTTGCGGTGTCTAAGATACTCTTGGAACTGACGCAATATGGAACATCTGGTCACCTTAAGAAATCTGGAATGGAAAATATATTTTGATTACTATTTTCCTTTATTACCTTATTCCTAATTGAGACTTAGAATTACTCAAGATTATATTTATTGGAGGTTAACTGTATTAATATATTACCTTTCACTTCTTTTGGGGTATTACAAAGAAACCTGAAGTAGGACGCAAAGCAGTTGCAGAATGCAGATTTTACTTCTTGATCCTTAGCCAGAAGTTTCCTTAAAAATATTGAAGGCATCACTCCTTTGCTCACAATAGCTCTTTCCCCCTCCACACCCCAAACTGTGATCTTTACCTTAGAGAGTGTGTTTGAGGCCATCATTTATGTATTCTTTTTCACCCTCTTTTAGGGTTCTAAGGTAAACCTCACTGATGTGGAAAACCACTGCTGACTTGAGGCAGATTTCATTGTGGTTGTCTCTCACCACATTCTGGGCAGCTTGTCCACAAAGCACACATGCCAAACAAGGAAGCAAAACCAATGGAAGGGCTCTCAGTCAACTTTCCGATGCGCAGAAGCGGACTCAACAGTGGGGGAAATCTCACTGGAAGTTCAGTAACAAGGATGAGCAGCTCGCTGGGCCTACGGTGTCCTATGTGTATACCTCCTGGGAAGATTCCTGTCTTCCTGTGTGACCCTGTTTGTTTTATCTTATGGTTTGGAGACTGAGTCCCAATTCCATGCATTTTAGGATAATTTGGAAAATTTTTAAATATCAGTGCCTGGCCCTCATAGCCAAAGGCAATGATTTAATTGGCCTGGAGGAGTCTAATGTCCATGCGAGGGGTGTGGGGTATGGGGCAGGCTTCTGTAGGGTTTGTTAGGAATTTGAAGTCCTTAGAGTGTGTAGTATAACGCATAAAGGCAATGTAGGGAGTCAAAATATAATTTCTTTATGGTTTAACAAGAATTGTGACGATTCGATGAAAGTGCTTTGACCTGAAGTGATTGTTATATGATATATAGAATGTACCAGTGTATTGAATTACTTGGAGAAAAAACTTTGTATTGGAACAACAAAATACTATAGCCATGGTCCAACTGCTTGGGCATTGAAATTTGTATACATGCATTCACACTGCTAAACATTCTGTTTCTTCAATATTTTTTGTTTTACTACAATTAAGATTTTTGTTGTTTTATAATAGAACTTTTCTAATGGTTCCATGTACATTTTAAAATCTAGAACTCAAAGTTAAATATAAAACTCTAATAATGGCCAGACCAATGCTGAGTTCAGAATTTGAGTGTACAAGGACCTATAGTAATGTGACAACAGAGTTCAAAACACTGTGAGAGAATCATGACTGGTGCAGCTCAGTGGATTGAGTGCCAGCCTTTGAACCAAATGATGGAACCAAAGGGTCTCAGGTTCAATTCCCAGTCTAGGACACACGTCTGGGGTCCCAAGTGGGGAGCTGAGTGAGAGGCAGTCACAGATTGACGTTTTCCTCTCTTTCACCCTCCCTTCCCCTCTCTAAAAATAAATGAATAAAATCTCTTAAAATGTGAGAGAAAAATTCATTTATTGCTATTCTACGACAAGCACCATGCTTGGTTCTTGAGAACCCGCCTCAGTCTCCTGCTTGGAAATGCCAACCAAAGTGTTGGTGACGACAGTGGATTCCAAGTAATCTGAGCAGAACATGAATTAACAAAGCATTCAGGAAAACGCTAAACTCTGAAAGGAAGCAAAGAATCTAAACCCAGGAGTCACCTCATCTCTCTGTACTCTCTCCGCATTCCCTGTGGTTTACTACTTACTAGTCAGGGTCCCTAAAGGAAAAAGGCTCAAAGGGATGAATTCAAGAGAGTTTAAGTGAAGGACGGTTTACAGAGGTGAGAGCAATGAAGGGACTCATTCAGTACGTTTGTGAGGTGTCCAGAAGCCAGCATAAGGAGAGGATTGTACTACCTGAACCCGGAAGGAGTTGTAGCAACGGAAGAGCAGTGGCCTAAATGAATGTGTGGCCTTAAGGAGAGGAGAGAACCCTGTGGCTTTCCCCCACCTTGCCCTCCAGTCTTTTACTGATGCCTCCTATTAGCAGAACCTAATGCAAAGACTATACATGATATAGTCTGTAGAGTCAGCCACCCTCCAGGGTGCAGAGCAGGGCAAAACAGAGTAGAAAGTGGTTCTGTGGGGCAAAAGGAGAATAACCGGCATCATTACCAAATTTTTACCTCTTTTACTTTTCAAGTTTGAAATAAAATCTGTTCTCTCCTTTCAATGCTTACTGTGGTCATGTTCTCTCTCTTTTTAAAAAGATTTTATTTATTTTTAAAAAGAGAGAAAGGGAGGGGAAGAGACATCAATGTGTAATTGCCTCTCACATGCACCCCAGCTGGAGACCTGGCCCAAAATCCAGGCACGTGCCCTGACTGGGAATCAAACTGGTGACCTTTGAGTTCACAGGCCAGCGCTCAATCCACTGAGCCACACCAGCCTGGGCTATGTTCATGTTCTTGTTGTCTTTTGCTTTGTCTGTTTATACTGGCCTTTTCATCATCCAGCCTTTAGTCATGTACCTCTTAAATTCATCTTTCATCTTCCATGATGTAGCTAGAATGATCTAAGATACAAATTTCCCATTCAATGGCTACCCAACACCTACTGTTGTGTATTATAAAATTTTTTCTTAATTATCTATATGGAGAACTTCTGAAATCTTTTTTTTAAAGATTTTATTTATTTATCTTTAGAGGGGAAGGGAAGGAGAGAAGGAGAGAAATATCAATGTATGGTTGCCTCTTGTGAGTCCCCTGCTGGGAACTGGCCTGCAACCCAGGCATGTGCCCTGACTGGGAATCGAACCGTGATCATGTGGTTCGCAGGCCCACACTCAATCCACTGAGCTACACCAGCCAGAGCAACTTTTGAAATCTTAATTAAAGATATTTGTCTTTTCCTTAGAAGAGGGGAAGCAAAAGTCATATTGAATGTGTAGATTTGTACCCTGAAGTTGTTTGGTTTGGTTAAAGATCATTTGAGGTTTCTTAGTGGTTAAAAGCCCCAAGAATGTTCAGTTACAGTGTCCTTCCCGAGCAAAATAAAATAATTGAGCCAATGAGAGTTGATCCTTAGAAATAAATGATTGGTAAGGACATAGCTTCATCTTCTTTTGTAGCAGCCTAGGAGGAACTGAACCATCCCTACCATTCAAAAGGGAAGTCTCCACCCTGCCTCTGATATCAAGCTAGGCTGGCTGGAATTGGCCCTTTACACCCTTCCCCCTACAGGAGATGCTATCTCAGTGATTGTGAGATCAAATGCTGGAGCCAGACTGTCAGGGTTGGAAGCCTAGCCACTTACCACCTAGGAATCTCGAACAAGTTAAGTGACTTAATTTCTGTACTTAATTTTCCTCATCCATTAAATGAGAATCACACAGCACCTCTCTCTTTGTTTTGTTGTAAGGATTAAAATGAGTTAATGTACTTACAGAGCCTGGAAAATATTGAGCCCTTAATAAGTGTTCCTTACTATCACTCCAGCTTCCCTTGGAAGGGGACTCAAGTGGTTCTCAGAGAGCCAGGCTTGCACCTAAAAGGATCCCTGTCTTCTGCCAGTCCTGTAAGTCTTTCCTAATGCTTGGATCTTGAGACCTATAACTGGGGAGAAAGGAGAAAAGAAGTCCTTCCTTCCCCACCTACTGACGTCTAATAAATAAACGGAGGCCTCGACCTTGAGATAGCTTACTTTGTTTTTCTCTCACAGCTAAGCTAAAGAAAGAGAAGAAATACATTGTTTTTCTTGGTGAAATAGATTTTAAAACATATAATAGATCTTAAATTGTGGTAACAAGCCCTTGAAAGGTTTTTTAACTTGATGGAAAGCAAGTGATCACAGAAGATTCAGGTGACATAGTATTTGTACACACTGCTGATTGGATGTGAACCAGATCATAAGAAGACATGGGGAAATAGTAACTGACATTGTGATTTGTCTGCAGAGCAGAGTTAGCTTCAACTCTTCAGGGCTCATGCTTTCCCAGACAAAGAGACCCTCTCTAACCTCTTGATCTGTGTGATTTTGATAAGCACCCAGCATCTCTGGGTAAGGAAAGTATTATGCAAATGATGGGATGAAAGTTAGCCAAGCAGCTCCCTTTGAAGTCAGTGTCTGAACCAAAGCCATCCACTGCTGCCCCTCCCTGCTCAGTGAACTCAGAGGGCCTTTGCTTGAGTTCAGTTTGAACTCACTGCCGTGTGAGACTAAGTCTTAGCTCCTAATTAAGTCCTAGCTACTTGACTTGGCTTCCACTTAACCTCTCCACCCTCAGTCTTCAACATTTCCTGCCTTCATGCACTTATTTGCTAAGACCGTTTTTTCTCTAATATTTTCCATCTTTGTTTGCTCTGCTCACTCTTTATCATCCTTATTCAGTTCAAGATTCTCCAGTTCCAGCCCTGGCTTGCGTAGCTCAGTGGATTGAGCGCATGCCTGCGAACCACACGATCGCAGTTCGATTCCCAGTCAGGGCACATGCCTGGGTTGCAGGCCAGTTCCCAGCGGGGGGCTCATGGGAGGCAACCATACATTGATACTTCTCTCCTTCTCTCCTTCCCTTCCCCTCTAAAGATAAATAAATAAAATCTTAAAAAACAAAAAAAAGAAGAAGATTCTCCAGTTCCAGAGCAGCATTGCTAGTTCAGGCAGAGCATTCTTGAAATCTGATGTCATCTATTCATAACTTCATCTTAGCATTTACCTTACTGTATAAATGAAATGTCTGTTTGTCTTCCTGACTGGAAAGTGAGTTCCAGGAAGTATGTCTTATTCATTCTTGATCTCCAGCTTTTAGACTAACTAGCAGAATAAAAGAAGCCATCAAACAAATGCCTGATGAACTGACGACTTGTATAATTATGCAAGTAGAGGTGTATAATTGTCCCTCTGATAAAGAAAACTAAAGAAAGGGTCAAGTTTTGTTTGATAACACATTATGTACATTTCTTCCTGAAAATAATAAATAGCATAAAGTACAGAAATAATACACTCCATAATAACCTTTTTTAAATAGAAGGGCTGAAAGGAAGGAAATCAAATTATGTATCTGGGTTCCTTTGAAAATGTTACAATCTAACAGGATTAAATGTACTGTCCATAGAAAATTGTCCTTAAGAGCATATTTACGAAGTATTGCTGTTTATAATAGTGTTAGTGAGCAAGGAGGGCCTGATTCTAAGGGGGCCCCGGAGCTGCACTGTACAGTCACATTGATGGGGCCAGAGACTGGAAAAGCCCAAGAGAGAAGGATGTCTTTGGCATATTTCAGCAGCGAGATTTTGGCTTTTGGGTTGGAACGGTCCTGCACATCGCTGAATATGTACCATCCCTAACCTCCAACCACCTAACACTAGTAAATCCCGAAGTCACCGTGACCACTAAAATTATCCTGCACACTTCCAAATGCCCACTAGGGGGCTTGTATCCCCTCAGTTAAGCATTTATCATATGGTTACCAATAAACAGTGATGAATGAAGCGGAGTTCAATTTGGAGGAAATAATATTTCTCTTCCTCACAGTCTTTTTGGTTCTCCTCTCCACGAGGCCTCCTCCTTCACCTACTGAACCAGTGGGATTCGGTGCTCCAGGTTGAGGGTGAACGTAGGTGAGACCAAAGATACCTAAGTTTCTGAGAGGAGTTTGATTCATTGAAGCTGAAAAAGTAGGCCTTTTATCATAAGGGCAGGTTTCTTGAAAGAGGAAACACGTTTCTTTACGTTATAAACAAGTAAAGGCTTAGAGGACACAGGACAGAGCATTTATACCACGAACCTAAGAGTTGGGAGTTATGAAGATAATCCACCAGGAGGAAACAAAAGGGAGAGAACCTGAAGGCAAGTGCGGAGAATTCAGATGCGGGTCAGTACCTAAGAAGGTACTGTACCCACTGTCCACTCTGTGTGCCCAGTTGAGAGGACAAGAAGGTGAAGGACTTCAGAGCAGAGCGGACCTGCCCCTGGCTTCCTGCAGGCCTCCGTGAGAAGGCTCCTGCCCTCCGCACAGCTGGGGCAGAGTGATGGAGTCTTTCCTCCCCACCCTCCAGGATACAGAGCAGCCAACACTCCCCTCAATGCCGGCCTCCCTCCGCCCCCAAAGCTGCACAGGAGTGCTTGAGAGCTGCATGACAGACAGGAGGGGCCTTGTGGTCAGGGTGAAGCCCGCAGGGGTGGATGCAGACATGGGGCAGCGAGGGAAAGGGAGCTGACACCAGACTGGAAGGAGCTGCCCTTCTCAGTACAGTATGTAAATCCCCAGAAGAGGGGAGGAAAAGGGAGGGGGCAAAACCCTGCATCGACTTAGTTTAAATCTGTAGATTGCAAAGTTTATGTAGAAGGTCAAATATCACACTCCTCAGTAGAAAGAGGGTTTAGCAACAGAGGGCCGTAATAAGGTTATACGGAGCCCAGCAAATTCATTCTAAATATGTTAATAAATATTTACCTTCTCTTTAGTGAAGCCCTTTACCTTTGTGGGAGTAATTTGTCAGCTATTCGGGGTTAATTATTTGTGTGGCTCTGGGTTAATTATTTGTGTGGTTCTGATGGCTATGCATTAATTGTTTAGGGTTAATTATTTGTGTGGCTCTGGTGGTGTGTAGTGACAAACAAGGGAGCCTTTTACTGCTCTGTGACTGTGAAGACCTTTGAAGTAGCCGCCAACTGCATAGAGACCGCAGATCCGTAGTCAGTGGATGAGATACTTCCGCCGGGATGTGTCCATGTTTTAATCAATGTTATATTTACTCTCTATTTTGTGCAAAGTGTAGTTTTAAAATTAACTGTCACTAAGAAAGCAGCAAGTGCTTAGACCTTAGGACAGTTTACTTGAAACACCCTTCAAACATCACAAAGCCAAAACTGAGAACGATTGTATAAATTCAGAGGAAGGAATTTCACCTTAGATTTGACTGAAAGTCTGGGAGCAAATGATGTTCTCTTTGTTCACACTTCCGTAGAGGATTTTTGTTTAGGTGTTATTTAACATTCAGGCTTTAAATCTGATAGACATACCTGGTGAACGGACTCGCCCTGCCTATGGAGACGAGCACAGTGGGTACTCCCATCTCACCCCACACACTCACCCCAAGGAAGCCCAGGCTTAGCTGAGGTCCTCGTTTTGACACTAGTAAGAAGCTCACGTTGCACGTTAGTAATTTCTACCTTTCTCTCCAAAAAACAAGAGAATTTTAGTTTGTTCTCAGAGAATGCCAAAATAGTCTGAAAAACAACCAAGTGACAAAGGCTTAAGCTCTCATAAGCACGTAATCAGATGTCCCCATCTTTTCCTGGGGACTGTTGTTTGGTCAAGTCTGGGTCACATTCCAGAAAGGCACAGTGGCTGCGTTCTAATACACCGCCCGTTCTGCAGGAAAGTCCCGTCCCATTTCATGGTCTCATTGTTAGATATGTGGGTTTTTAAGGGCAGCTGGCTTGCCTTATACTGAGACCAACTGATAAAGCAATGCGCTTCTGAAGTCAGTCTGTTTTATTACCTACCTGACACCTTTTGTGGTTGAATTTTATTACTTGTTTATGTGAGTGTAGTAGCTTTCAGGTCATTTCTAAGACACAGCCTCGTGGTTCATTCTGCTGCTTAGGAGTTTTGCATTCTGCTTTTTATTTGTTTCTTTGTTTTACTTTTCAGTGAAAGTGAATCCATAGCTTGAATATAGTTACCTGTGCTATAGTTATTTGAAGAATAAAGAGACAAGACTTTTTAAACTCCTTAATCATATCAATGTATTCTGTAAGTAAAGGCTGCTGAGGCCAGAAAGATGCCTGTGAATGCAGAATTCTTTTATTTTTTGATCACTTTATTTTGTAAATAACAAACACATGAAACATAAAATTCCAAGAACTAACTTTTAAACTCAACATTTAAAAACCAAGAAAAATGTGAGCTGAAAACTGGATATTAGACACTGAGCGTGCCAAGCAACTTATTTCTTGCAGTTGAAACTACTTCTTTAAACAGGTTAAAAACTGATAAGAAGTTCTTGGGAAACTCATATCAGTCATTGCGAAAATAGCTTAACCCATCCTAATCTGCCAGAGGTTTAAAAGGCCTAAATTTCTAAAAGCGTTAGAGGACTTTTTCTTTTTTCTCTTTTCTACATGCTAAGCATGCCGCCAATGAATCACTTTTGTTACAACAAATTGAGAGTTAAGATATCTTTCTATTTAGGAAGTTATACTGAGGGTCCTTGCAGCCTACAGAAGAGGGGGTTGCTTCAGCTGCTGCTTCAGAACGCCGCAGGAAGTGTCCACGAGAGCTTGCACAGTTACTTGGAGTTCGTGAACGCCACGCAGGTGTACTTGCGGGAAGTGGCAGCTCCTCCACTCTTGTTCAGCTCCAGGTCACGGCCACCTGTGCGTGTTCCCTATGCCATGAATGTTTTGGTGTATGGCCCTCCTGTCTTTTCCTCTTTTCATACATATATTTTAAATTTGCAAAGCTAATCTCCTAGTATACTTGCTATTTCACCATCATTTTTCAGTAACAGGTCATTATTATTAATTTAATCCATCAACTTTATTGGATTAGCCATAACATACTTTATTAAACTAGTTTACTATTATTAAACACTTAGGCTATTTCCAGTTTTTACCCATTGTACATATTGTTGTGACTAGCATTCTTGAACTTAGATCTTTGGGCGCACCCTAATTGTTTTCCATAGGCAAAGTCCTAAAAGCAATATTATTGGGTCAAAGGCAAATATTTGTAAATGATCACATGTAATTTGCCACTCAAAAATGACCACTGCCAACAATTTGATGCCTATTTTAGTCTTTTAAAAAATTAATATGCATGCACATGGTTCATTTTTATATATTAAAGGTATTGTGTTATGTATGGGGATGTAGTGAAGGATTTGAAGCAGATCATTTGTATGACCTGATGCTCATTTTAGAAGGCCCTCTCTGGCTGCCCCATTGAAAATGAGACTATAGGATGCACAGGTGGAATCAGTCAGGGAGCCCTTCGGAGTCTGTTGCAGTCATCCAGGAGAGCGATGGGAGCGGCTTACAGCAGGGGGCAGCAGTGAGAACAGCGTGTGGTGATCAGATGCAGGATAGGTTTCCGCAGGAAAGCACACTGAATGTGGAGTATGAGAGAAACAAAGGAATGCAGATTAACTCCAAGTTTGGGGACCTGAGTGGTTGGAAGGATGGCACTGACATCAAGTGACAGGGGCAAACCCGTAGGTGGAGCAGGTTTGGGGAGAGGGAAGAACAGGAGTGGACTGTGGGGAGAGTGAGTTTGGTATGTCTGTTAGGTATAACATCTAGTAGAGTCAGCTGTTGAATATGAGCCTGGAATTCTGGGGAGAGCAGGCATTGGAAATACAAATTTGAGAGTCATTGGAATATAGGTGATATTTGAAGCCAGGAGTGAGTACAGAGAGAAGAGGGTCGAAACACTGGGCAAGGGGGTCATACCAACAGGAAGAGCACCTACTATGCACCATACACTCTTTGATGTGCTTTGCGTAGATTATAGGTTGACTCATTTAATCTCCAAATCAGCCCCATGAAGGACTACTATTATTATCCCCATATCACAGAGGAGGCGTCTGAGGCATAATGCCAGTAAGTCAGTAACTGTTTTGTGATATGAATTGATGAAATACATGTAAGTTTTAACTTCCTTTTTGAATAATACCAACTTGTTTTGAAATAAATCATATAAAATTTTTCTCTACAAGCTTTTTCCAGTAAGTCTCAAAAATCCTAGTAGTTACACATCCCAGTTACACTTTAAAGAATCAGCATGAGTCATCAGTTCAAAGGTGCTTTTCTTTCCAGCTGATGGAACGTTCTAGGAAAGAATATTAAGGAGAGACAAAAAACAAAAGCATATGTTTAAAAAAGAGAAAAGGAGACTCATTTTCAGTGTACAAGCAATGTCATTATGTGCTTTCACGTGTCTGTTCCTCAAGAACCACACATTCTTTGGGCAAAAAGAGATACGTACGGGGAGATTTGGGGCACAAATCTCCGGATTTTGGGGCACAGACTCCGGAGCAGGCCTAGGATAGGGTGAGGTGGTGGCCCTGATCTAAGGCAGAAGTTTTAGAGGAGACGGAGGGATGGGTCCCGGCCACGGCATTTTGTACTAAACCTGTTCAGCGTAGCCTGATGTGCAGACAGGGCATCTTCAATGTGATACTTTGTGGGGGGGGGCACCCGCTTTTTTGGTTTGTTTTCAGTTTTTTCCAGTTATAACGGATGCACAGTGAACTGCGTGTGTTTGGAAAAATAGCCATGCATTCTCTAATTGTATGTAAGGGTGAGAGAGGCAAGTCAATAAAGAGGAATTGTCATCACTGCTGCCTGTAATGCATTCGGGATGTCAGCAGGATAGATTCTAAGACTACACCTTGCCCTTAACAGAAATGTGCCTAAGACAGGGAAAGACAAACAGCGCTATGGTGGTGGGTTAATTATTGCAGAAGTCTTACAGAAAAAAAATTTACAATTTTACCTTTGCTACCCTGGGGATTTTTACGTCTTGGACGAGGATGCAGGTCAATGGACTTGCTGTGCGCTTTTCTGCCTTCTCATCTTTCTTGGGAAAAAGGTGATTGTGGAAGAGGAGGTGGGTAGGAGAATTGCAAATGGTTTTTTTGTTTGTTTGTTTTGTTTTTTTGTTTCAGACAGATCAATTTTAAGAAAGTTGACAAATGAAAGTTCAGGATCTGGAAATAAACATTTCCCCATCCGCAGTGCTCCTTGGAAAGTCTTCCCATACTTTTGAGGGGTTCTGTAACTTAAGTTGTGAGGTCAATGGGGAAGAAGGAGAGACCACAGAGGTGGTCTACAGAGCCCCAGACCTGAGGCAGCTGGTAAATGCACGCATTTACCACACACCAGAGAGCAGCGTGGCCCTTGAATAACAATACCAGGAAAAGCAGAATCCAGAACGTCAGCTTAGAGATGTGAGAAGTAGTAAAAAAACAAGAAGGATCCTTTTAAGGTCATGTTCATAGCAAGAATAAAAACATAAAGGCTCTGGGGAAGGATGATGCAATGTTGAAAAGATAACAGAGAAAGCAGAACTAACCAAAGTCTCTTTTATGCCATTCTTCTCGCGTGAGCTAACTTCCCATGGGAAGGGTAAAAGGATGATGGTAGGGGGAAACCTACATGCGAGGGAGGTAAGAAGTAACTTAGTTATTTTAATGAGTTTGTTTTTATGGTTGGATAAATTGTAATCTGAGATATTTAGAGTTTATAATGTTAACCATGCAACCGTGGTTGATCATAGAAAATGATTTCATGAACAGAAAGCTGAAATTAAGAACCAGCGTCATCACACTAACCTTACCTCTAGGAACTTATTACTCAACTTAAAACCTAGGCTTTGCATCTTCTTTCTCATTTAACATTACAGGTGACCCTTTAAACAGAAGAGTTTGAATTGTGGGGATTTTCCGTCTGCAGTTGGAGTTGCAGATGTGGAGGGCCCACTGTATGCACTGACAGCACCCTTTGGTGCAGGGTGCATGAGCAAGCTCAGATTTGGACATCCACGGCTGGTGGGGGTCCTGGAATCAACTCCCCTCAGATACCAGAGGGACAACTGTAGTACGTAAGTTTTGGGGGAGTCAAAAGTTGTCCAGGGATTTTTGACTACACAGAGTGTCAGCACCCCTATCTCCTCCCACAGTGTTGAAAAGTCAACTGTATGTGGGAACAGCTCTCCAATATTCTTCATTAAATATTCTTATGTACTGAAATTTTAAATAGCTGCATAGTGCTCAAGTATGTGAATATACTCTAAATTTATTAATCCACCATGGTCTCATTTACACTATTTCATGTTTTTAGTTTTTAAAAACCATACTGGAGGTATGATCATTTTATATAAAATTATAAATTATTGTTCTTTAGGGGGGGCAGGGCTGGGAATACAAGAAAGAAAACTGTACTTGAACAAAAGTTAAATAAAAAGAAAGAAAAAAAAATTATTGTTCTTTAATTTTAGGTCAGATTCCCAGAACAGGAATAAGTGAATCAAAGGCTTCATATTTCAAAAGTCTTTTAATAAGTATCACCAAAATCACCTTTGGAAAGAACCACCTATTTATATTCTCAAAAACCATAAATTAGTGCTTATTTTTTCAAACCTTATTATTACTGAAAGATTTTGGTAGAAACACTTTTCTTTGGTGATTTTCTTATTGTGATAAAATAGACATAACATAGAATTTAATATTTTAAGTGTACAATTCAGTAGTATTAATTACATTTGCAATGTAATGTAACCATCACCCCTATGGGTGATTTCTAGAACTTTTCCGTCATCTCAAATAGAAACTCTGTATCCATTAAACAAAGCAAAACTGAAAAATGATTTTTAAAAAATATTGCATTTCTCACCCTGGCTGGCGTAGCTCAGTGGATTGAGCGCAGGCCTGCAAACCAAAGGATCACTGGTTTAATTCCCTGTCAGGGCACATGCCTGGATTGCAGGCCAGTTCCCAGCAGGGGACACGTGAGAGGCAACCATACATTGATAGTTCTCTCCCTCTCTCCTTTCCTTCCCCTCTAAAGATAAATACATAAAAATCTAAAAAAAAAAAAACAACTCTAAGAGTTTAAAAAAATATTGCTCTCTCTTGCTGACTGTTCTTCAGTCCCATCAGCAATACTCTTCCCTCGTCTCCAGACCCTGGAACTCTCCTACACAAGTCAGACTAGGACAGGATGTGCTCCCGTAACAAACAGCCCCAAGATCTTGTCTTACACAACAAGTGTTTACTTCTCACTCAGCTCACATATGAGTGAGTCTCCTTCTCCCAGTCTTTTAGAGGTCCAGGCTCATGGGAGCCCAATCCTTTAATCACTTCAGCATTTGGAGCAGGAGGACTTCCTGGCTTCTAAGGCTGGGCAGGAAGAGCCTCGCACCAGCAATTGAGTACTACGCCTGGGAAATGCCCCACGCCACTTCCGTGGTAGCCAGAAGAACTCGGTGAGACCTGGTAACAGGTAATGCAGCCGGAGGTGGCAAGCATATCCCTCCCACATTGCCAAAAAGAGAGAAGAGCTAGACATGGATAAACACTGGAAGTCTCTGTATCTTCATTCATATATTTACTGATACAAAACTGGCTTCATTTATCTATTTGCAAAGATACTTTTTTTTTTTGCTAATAAAGGACCCCAAACATAAATGTTTCACTTTATGTAATGCCGCAGAAATGTTAGAAAAAGTAAGAAAACTAATTTAGAAGGATAGCCATTTGTTCTGAGTAAAAAGTCATGCATCACAGAGATTTGTAAATACCCTGCTGTGGTAAATGCCACCTTGGACTCAGTTTTCTTAATAACATCTAAATTTTGAAGTATTCTAGGTGCTGACACTTTCCCAGCGGTGTCGGGGCCTCTGATTTTTATGTGGTTGGGCTTGTCACGGTGGATGCCCATGGAGAATGGTAAATGTGGACAAACACTTCCCAAGTCCATTAGCAATTTTTCTGAGAAATGGAAAATCAAAATAATTTTTCATTTCACATGCACTCTTTCTTAGAGCTCACTCCTACAAAAGGGTTTTTTTTTGGTATAAAACAAAACAAATAAACCAGTGTTACCAAACAATCAGGTTTTTAAATAGTTGCAGATGTGTACAAGACAAAAAAAGACAAAACAACTACAGCAATGGAGTGAAGTCTACTCCATACGCACTATGGCGGCTCTACTAAACGTTTATTTTGTTGCGTATCTTTCACTCAACCCACAGCGGTCTGCGCTTCCTTTCGGCCTTGCTGCCTGGCGGCATGGCAGACTCGCTCATCTCGCAGGTTACTGCATGGACCATTCGCTCTGGCTGGGACACCAAGTAGCCAGCAAGTATAGGGATGTCGACTACTTCTGTGGCTACTGGAAGAAGCAGCTGTCTGTAGTTGGTCATATCCCAGAGAGCTTTATTTTACCAACAGCTGCCCTTCATGCTGATTTTAAAAGTAAGTTATATTGGTTATATTGTTCCTGGAAAAGTCAAGAAAAATGAGATGTTATCCTTAGCCATCTCTCAGATTATCCGCATGTCAAAATGAGGGCTGTCCGTTGTGCCTTTCCACCAGATGAGACCCTGCCAGGAGTTGGAAATACAGGGTCAAGGTCCAGCAAACCCACCTCATACTGTTTTTGAAAATCCTTTCCATGCAAGTATTTATAGTAAAACTCTATTTAGAAATGAAAAATTCAGGGGTTGTCGTAAAAGGGAGGGGATACCAGGACAATGGGTGTGGAGCAGGCCAGTTCCAAACATAAGAGACAGAGCCAATGGGATGAAGGTGTATGTGTCTATTCGTTATAGGCATGGGCCCATGTGGCTTTTTTACAGAGGCCACGGAGCCCCACAGTCTGCCATCTGCAAGCTGGAGTCCCAGGAAAGTCGACGATGCAAAGTCAGTCTGAGGCTGAAGGCCTGAGAACCAGGAGCCCCGATGTTCAGCGTCTGAGGGCAGGTAAAGGTGGATGTCCCAGCTCAAGAAGAACAAAGCCATTCACCCTTTTTTTTTTTTTGGCTTTTGCTTCTCTTTGTGCCCTCAGTGGATTAGATTGGGAGGTGCCCACCCACATCGATGGTGGACGTCTTTCCTTTCTACTGAGTCCAATGCTTGCCTCTTCCAGAAACACTCTCACAGACCCAGTTGGAAATAACGTTTACTAGTTCTCTGGGCATCCCCTAAATTAACTGCTGCAGAGCTTTTAGAGCTCAGTGATCAAAGATGGTAAGTTAATGACTTGTTTCTCCAGTGTGTGCTGGAAAGGTCATTGCCTTCAAGTACCAATGTAGGTATTTACTAATCTTTGGTTGCAAGGGGGAAAAAACCAAACCTTGATTCTGGTGATTTAAGTAAGAAGGCATTTCACTCCAAGTATGTGGGGTGCTGAAGGAGCCTGAAGAACCAGCCTGGGAAGAAAAGCTGGGTGGCCAGCCAGGCAGCCAGCAGATCTCTTTCAACACTCTTGGCTGGAGCAGATAAACTTTATTTCTCCTGCCGGTGCTTCACTGTGCTCAAGGGTCAAAGTCCTGGGACAGAGAGCCTGGTTGGCTGAGTGCAGGTCACGTGCCCAGCCCTTGGTCCCAGCAGGCCTGAGGCAGCTTTGGCCCAAGAAGCCTCCAGGTGTCTCTTTGGATTCCCTAGTGTGAGATAGGCACCAAGACTCGGTGCTATGTGGGAAAATGATTACCCAGGTGGAAATCGGGACACTTTGGGGAAGTGGGAATGCAGTTCCCACATCTCCTTCTAAGCATTAAAAAACACCAGTGTTTGACACAGAGAACAAAAAAAGAGTGCTCATCGAAGCCCAAAAAGCCATGAGTCTGTTGAGTTGATATGTGCTGATTTATTTTTCTGTTTTCCAATTGTTAGATTGCTTCCTTTTTCTCCTCCCCACCCCGCAACAAATAGCCCTAAGCATATACATCTGAAAACTAATCTTCTCAGTTAGGACTAAGTACTGGGTCTGGAATTATTGGGTTGAAAGATAGGAGGTGAGTTACCATACTGTCTTCATTTTCTATTTTGCTCTGGTGTCCATGCACTTTGAGAACATGACTCATTCATGGCAGATCGGCTTTTCAGTGCCGGGATGAGTTCCCGGTGAGGTCAGTCATCCTGCGGAAACCTCTCTGTGGATAGTGCCGGGGGCCTTTGTAGTGCTGGGAAAAACTCTCAAGTGCTCTTCACTTTCCTTCCAACATATTTTATATCCATTGCTCTCTGGATGAAATAAACTGAAGGGTCACTGCTTAGGTCAGTTGATCCGGATGTAATAGGAGAGAGGGCAGCATTGGCCTGAGGGATCTGCGGGCAGTGGGAGTGCCTGCTGATGTACATGATGTACCCAACCCCCTCTCCTCCACACCAGGTCTCTCTCCAGAAGCTAGACGGGCGTAGGGGAAGCAGTGACTGCGTTATGACTTAGGGGGTCCTGGCTGTGTGCCCTGACCCACATCTCCTTGAGCCAGGTTCTTCTAACTGCACACAAGAAAAATGAAAGACCCAGATTTCTTCAGAGCCTTTTTATTCCAATGTGAGAGAATTGGAAAATTCCCCTCCCACACTCACCCCACCCACATGCCCATTCCCCATTGTCCTACCCCAGCTTCGCTGAGAACGTCCACTTCTCAGGCGCACTGCCAGGTCGGCCGCACCAAGTAGCAGGGTGCTTTGTTTTATAATTATCCATATGTCAGCTTTTTCCTCATGGCCAGAGTACACCAGACCACAACGCTTTGAAATTAGGGGCTGCCTCGCCTTAGCAGTCCTTGCAGCATTGCACAGGGCCTTGCGCACTCCAGCCACCCAATCGATATCTACTGACTAACTATCCTGAGGCAAGTGGAATGGTTCCAGGACTCCTTTGGGGTCTCCAACTCAGAGGTTACGATGTCTAGGGTTGCTGGAAAAGGTGCACCCTCCCTAGAAGCAACCAGAGGATCCTGGAGGAGTTCTGAACCCCCCGTGCAGTGTTTTCGAGGACAGACGCAAGCCTGGTGCAGGAGCAGATGGGCTAGACCTCACCCCCTCTGCGTGGGCTGTGTGGAGCGCCCATGGCGCTCCAGCCACATGGCCTTTTCCAATTTCCTGTGCTAGTTCTCCAACAAAGCTCCCTCTGCGTGTCTCTCCCCTCCCCACCTCACAGGCACCTTATTTCTACCCACCGGCTCCTCATCCTGCAGGTCTTGGCTTACTTGCCAATTCCTTGCTGGCCTCTCAGAATAGGCCCAATTCTGTTGTGTTGTTAGAGCACCAGGAACATGCAGCTCTTTCCTAGAATTTATCAGAGTGTTTTCTTTCTTTCTTTTTTTTAAGAATCTGAGACAAGATTTTTCCTTGTTCACTTCTTGCATTGAAGTGCACTTCAGTGACACCCCTGGCCTGAGACTTTTTGCTACAGCTGTTAACCACCACACAACTGCAACCAGGCACTTTCCAGGTTTTCCCTCTCTGTCGGTTTGACAGAGGCCCACCCATTCCTCTAGTTTTTGGTTGTCACCAACCTCAGTTTGGCTATTTGGAGTTCAGCACAAAGGGCCTCCACCAATCTGACGGGCTCATCGCAGGTGGGCACAAGCACCCAGCCAGCAGCCTGGCTGTTTCTTGAACTGTATGTGCTAGGCCCTCGTGGATAAAAGCGGTCTTCAACGCCTCCTGTGAAGCAGAATGGACATCCATTCACATCCAGCTGTGATGCCTGTCTCGGCCACAGCTACCTGTGGGTCTCTGGTGGAGCTGAATCTTGAGTGCATTGGCTCCGCAGCCGGGAAAGAGCCAGAGCTTTCTCTTAATATTTGGATTTGTAATTATTTTATCTATTGTGTCTGACTGGAGACGGTTACTTCATGCGGACATGAATGTGTGTGTGAGTGTGAGAGAGAGAGATTGAGATTGATATTTACTATAGAAATTGTCCCATGGAATTACGGAGGCCAAGACATGCCATGATCTTCCACGTGCAAGCTGGAGAACCAGGAAGGCTGGTAGTGTGCAGCCCGAGAACGGGAAGCACCAATGCCTGAGGGCAGGAGAAGATCGCTGCCCTCCCAGCTCCAGGAGAGAGGGCATTTGCCCTCCCCCCACCTGTCTGCTCTATTCAGGCCCTCAGTGAACTGCACCATGCCCACTTGCAATGGTGAGGATGACCTTCTTTATTTGGTCTGTTGATTCATATGCTAATCTCTTCCAGAAACACCCTCAACAGACACAGCCAGAGATAATGTTTACCAGCTCCTTGGGCATCCCGTAGCCCAATCACTCTGACACCTGGAAGTAGCTCTCAGAGATCCTGGCTGGACTCTCCGTAGAGGTCGTCCAGCATAGCGCTCACAGCGTAGGATGCTCAAAGCGCATCGCCCAGACTGCTGGTTCAGGAAGTCTCGGTAGGTGTTCTGTGCAGAAAACAAGTATTTAGGTGATATTGATGTCATGAAAATGTCAAACACATTTGGATAGTTATTATTCTGTGATACTTTAAGAAAAGATGCACTATAAACTGCTAGTAGTGGTGATATATACGTGTATAGTGGGGGATCTTTCATTTTTTCTTCATTAAACTTTTTTGTTTTTTTTTAATTGTGGCAAAATACACGACATAAAATTTACCATTTTAACTATTTTTTTAAAAAAATTCTAGAGAGAGAGGAAGGGAGAGTGTGAGAGAGAGAAACATGGATGTGAGAGAAAAACACGGATTGGTACACCCCAACCAGGACCAAACCTGCAACCTAGGCATGTGCCCTGACAAGGAATTGAACCTGCAGCCCTCCAGTTTGCTGGGTGGTACTTCAACCAACTGCGCTACACCAGCCAGGGGTCCTTTTAGCTATTTTAAGTGCATAGTTCAGTGTATTCACATTGTTGTACAACCACTGCCACTACATTTTATAGATTACTAGTTCACAGACTTGTTATACTGCATCCCCTGTCTTGGTGGATCAACCCTCCCCCCACCCCCCACTCAAAGAGTGGCCCCTGGGCGGCTGGCTCCTGCTGCTTGGCATTAACCTTGCCTTTGTCTCAGCGATCAGCTGAGAGCCACCCTTCCAGGTCTAAGTGCGTGAGGGCGTGGCAGTCTTCTAAACTGTTTGGTGTCCGGATTGGAGCAGTGACAGGGGAGCATCTTCTGTGGCTCGGGAAGGGAAATCGTTTATAGGGAAGTCTGGAAGTACTGGAGCCCTGTGGTTCTCATACAGGTAGCTCTCTGGAGGCTGAAGTCAGTACCAACAAAGGAGTAGATGAGAGCATCACGGAGAACTGAATGAAGCTGGAGCGGCAAAAGCCTTCAGAAGCCTGCTGTACCTCTCCAGGCAGGTTTTCAGTGATGTGGTCCACTCATGTTTCGTTTAAACTGTTTTGGCTTCCCCCCCACCAACCCCCCGCCCCTGCCCCCACACCTTAATGCTTGAGAGAGAGAAAGCAGCCTAATAATACCTTGGAAGACACCCAAGGACTTATCTTATATTCTCATTATATCATTTACGTTTTGCCACCACAGCTATAATTTATGCAGCTTGTTCACTCTGCCTGCAGCAGAGATTGCTAGGTTCCTGCTCGAAATCTCTTGTCCTTTTTCTCTTTGCGAGAAAATCCAGGTTTTTTTTAGGGTGGCAATATACCTGGATAAAAGACCACCATTCTCCCTTGCAGTGAAGAGTGTGGCTATGCGGGTAAGTCCTGGCCAATGAGAGGAAAAGCAAAACTGTTGTCTAATACCTGCAGGGAGGCTGAGAAAAGTGCTGACTCAGTGGAGAGGGGGCCCCTGTTCTCGTTTCCCTTCTTCCTTCCTGGAAGGACTCACCAGTAGATAGACTCGTACCAGGAGGTGACACTGACGAGGGAATCTTGGGGACTGTGGAGTCATGGGAGACTCATGGTTTACTTCTGGACTTGTTTTACGTGAAAGAAAGAACCTTACGGTCGAAAGCACTGTCATTTTGGATTTCCTGTTACCATGTGTCTGAACCTAATTCTAATACAGCTTGAAACATACCCAAAGATTCAGTAGAACCCACATTTGACTTTAGATAACTAGCAACTTTGTGACTCATCAGGGAAAGACAACCTCACATGCAGCAGAATCTACAGAGAGGGAAGGTTTCATCTGAGTTAACCTCTATTTTATCAAGATTGGAACCTGACCAACTTTCATTGATTCGAATCCCTAACACATGCTGAGTGAAGCATAAAAATACCTGTCTGTCGTACACGGTTGAACGCCAGTCACCTCAGACTCCATGAGTCTGAAACTGAAACTCATCTTGCCCATCACCACCACTGCATCAACCTTTTTGAATCTTCACCTGGACATTTTTTTTTATTGGAGAGAGAGAGAGAGACAGAGACAGACAGAGACAGAGACAGACAGAGAGAGAGACATTGGTTGCCTTCTCCTACGTGCCTGACCAGGGATTGAACCTTCAACCTTTTGGTCTACTGGATGATGCTCCAGCCCAGCCACGCGGGCCAGGGCCTACAATGACTTCTTGTCCCATGGATTCCTCTCAGTGAATGTTCACTGAAGTTCATATGTATCTGCCTAACTTATCATGTCAGGAGCCTGGGGCCCATCTTTGACACCTTTTTCTTCACTTCTATGTCCAGGCCACTGTCAGGTCCCAGGGTCTGCCTCCAAAATGTGTTGTGATCCGTCTGTTTTTCTGTTTCCACTGGCACTTGGAGGGTGAAGCTATTCCACTTCTTGCCCAGACAACTCCAAAAGAATTTTTTTTATGGATTCCTGTTCTCCACACAGCAGCTAGAAGACACAAACCAGATCCCATTACCACTGTGTTGAAAATTCCTTAAATTTTCAACATGATAGCATTAGGACAGATGGGCCGCAGGGCTTTGCAAGATCTGACCCCTGCCCACGCTCTGCCACCCAGCCTTATCTTGAGCCGGCATCTCTCACTGACTGTGCTACAGTGCCCTGACCTTCTCTTTTAGCCTCTTCAGCATACCGGACTCTCTCCCATCCCAGGGGCTGGCACGGGCCGGTTCTCTGCCTGGATCGCTCTGCTGCACCCCCTGTTCAATGGTCATGCCTCCTGATTCTTCTGGTCACTGATTAAATGAGTTTTTCATTCAGTCTTCCTTGACCCCATTCCCAGTTTTTTTAGGGTCTCCCAGTTATAACCTCTCACACACCCTTTACTCTAACTGCATGACACTTTAATTTTAAATTAGGTACATATATTTGCATGATTTTTTGGAGGAGGGTGCAATGTCAATCTCCCTCCAGAAACCAGAAGCGCAGTGAGGACAGACAGGGTCGGTTCTGTCTACTGCCATATCACCAGCCCCTAGCATGGTGCTGATACAGGGAAACACACGTTTGTGGGAAGAATGAATTGTTGAATGAACTTGGGATGAGACCTCTGGGCACTTAGTAGCACTTGCTTTTGGGATAACTCTCCTTGAATTCTGTCTTATAGGGTTTAATGCTGCGGTTTAAGGGGCAGGCTTCCCGGACCCCCAAATCTATTCCATACTGCTAGCATGCAATCTCCATCTCTCTCTTTTCCCTCCCCGCTCTCTTCAGCCCACCCTCCCCAACCTCCTCCTTTTGTCTTCATCATTGTCATAACTTTCAACAGATGCTTTACAAACAGAGTTTCATGGAATCTTCTCACCCCGCCTGTATGTAGCTGCAATCTCCACTTCGTGGACAGCGAGCCCGAGAGTCACAGAAAATGGACCTTAGCTAAGGTCCTACGACTATTAAGTAGTGAAACTGACTTGGCCAGTGTTGGGCTCTTTTGCTAAGCCCTCACGGTTTGTTTACATCCCTTCTACTCTTGAGTGTGGCACTCCACCCCCAGTTATTTGCTGCTTTTATTTTTTTCCCTGTAGACTTCAGCCCCCCTGCTGATTTTAGTAGGGGACTGAACTTTTCAACAACTAAAAGTTATTTGTAAAGCATTTTGGGCTCTCTGGAGGATGGGCATTAAAGTTACAATGTTTATCTGTTTATCTTTGGGTTAGGCACTCACCCTGCTGTTTTGTAACAAAAGAGCTTTTTGAGTAGGAGGCTTATTTAACTTGGTCCTGAGGGTTACACTCCTACAACATGCTGTCCAAACAGATTCTTAATTACACAGTTTCCACACTGAATCTTTTAAACAATTACTTTGAAGTTTCTTGGTGACATTATCAGGAAAACTGTCTATGTAAACATGTCATGAGCTTGTAAAAAATTGTTTGTGGAGTTCCCAGTGTGTTCCTGGCACATAATAATCGGGTCATAAATTGTTAGTTGCCATTGTGAAAGGTTACTATAATGAACAATAGCTTTTTTGGTATAAATTTCAGTACTTTTAAAAGGCTTAACTTCTTTAGGGACACTCTCCTTTCGGAACACATGGAACAGGTAACTCTTCCAGGTGCCCTGACAAACTCTCATTTGATCCTTCCTCCCGCCGTGTGAAAACCACGCAGAACCTGGCCTTTGTTTCACGGTGTTTATTTTTAGAACAATGAAGTTCTCTACCTACCCAAGCAAATGCAACTTGCCGAATACTAGAGAAGCAACTCCCAAGTCTTCCAGTGTGGAGACTCGGAATGTCAGGGGGGCCGATCTAAACTCGGATTCAATCTGCGTTTTACTCTGAGTGAACGAGGGACGCGATCGAGGAAGACAGCCGAGCGAGTGAGCGCACTCACAGCTGACCGTCCGCTGCAGGATACACGAGCTGAGTCAATCACGCACCCCAGCAAGCAGACCTCCGAACGGGACGAGACATGGCTAAGAAGACTCCCCTTCCTTGTCTCGGTCGAGTTCCTTGTCTTAGGGAGCCGAGAGTGAGTCACCCCGAGGAGGGGAGTAGAAGAACAGGGGAGGGCACGCGCCCCAGGGTGGAGAGGAGCCGAAAAACGAAATTCGGGAGCGAGGGAGCCTCGGAAGGAAGAGGAGGGGCAACTGCGTGCGGGAAGAGAAGGAAGAGGCGTCCCGGGAAAGGAAGAGAAGGGAGTGGAGGAGAGGAAGAGAGAAGGCGGAGGAAGAAGAAGGGGGCGAGCCGGGCAGCGCGGGGTGGGCCGGGGAGGCGCCCGGGGCGGGGCCGCCTCGCGCCGGGGGGAGGGCGGTCGGCGCGGGGGCCGCGCGGGGCGTGGCCGCGGGCTCGGGAACTCTGGCAGGGCTGCGTGGAGTGGGGCGCCGGTGCTCCGTGCGGCCAGACTCGGCTCCGAGGGGCATGACCGCGCCGCACGCGCCGCTCGCCCGCGGCTGCTAGCTTCTCCGGGACTTCCTGCCCGCGCGGTCGCCACCTGGCCGCGGCCCCCGCGCTGAGCTCGGGCTGCGGCGGCGCGCGCGGAGGCGGCTGGCGGGCTGTGCGCGCGGACGGCTGCCGTCATGGGGCTGCAGCCCCTGGAGTTCAGCGACTGCTACCTCGACAGTCCGTGGTTCAGGGAGAGGATCCGCGCCCACGAAGCGGAGCTCGAGAGGACCAACAAGTTCATCAAAGAGCTCATCAAGGATGGGAAGAACCTCATCGCGGCGACCAAAAGTAAGCGGGGACCTGGGCGCTTCGGGACGGAGCGGAGCCTTTCCCTGGGGCGGGGGTGGGGGTGGGCGGACCCGCAGTCTCTTGCCCAGGGCCAGCGGCCGGAGGAATTGAGATTCATTCTGGTCTGGGAGAGCCGAGGGTCCCAGGCAAATGGCCCAAAGTCCCCTTTCCCGCTCTCGCCCCTCTTAGGCGGCCAGAGCCAAGAACCATGCGTGGGAGACCCGCTCGCGAGCCCCCAGCCCCAGCCCCTCGGTGCCTGCGTTCCCCACCGGACCGCCTAAGGGCAGGTTTTACTGCACCCTTAAGCAGCTCACAGCCTCCTATAAACAGAAACATTATTAGTTTTCCCAGTTTTGTCTCGTGATCTTACTGAGGATTCTTTGAAAAACTTCAGGATGTTGAATTGCACTCTTCCCTTGGCAATTTCTGAGCTTCTTGGCCACTATCGTCCCAGATCCTTCACTGTGTTGAACCAGAAAGTCCACCTGGCTTCGGGCTGCTTTCTGCACGTTCCTTCCCTCCTCCTGCGCTGAGGAGGGGTCAAAGATTGGCCTTCTGAGGGCGCGCAGACAGCCTGCTGCTCTCTGGCCCCAGGGAGCGCTGCCTGCAAATAGGGAATTCCACCCCGGTCAAGTTGGATGCCTGCCTCCCTGGCTCTTTTCTGTCTTTTGAAAGACTCGGAAATGAAGTGGCCACAGGAGAAATTGTGTGTGTGTGTGTGTGTGTGTGTGTGTGTAGCTGTCTGAGTATCCGAGAAGAGTCTTTTTAGGAGGGAGGCCGGCTGAAATTCGTGCTGGAATACTGAATTGGTGATGCTGCAGCTGCTCACGGGGAGGCATGAGTTCCATTGAGAAGCAGGGCAGCCTGACCACGCCTGTGACCCATAGTCCGTTCTGAGGATGCCTCAGTGTGCTCCCGGTTCTGTCTTATAAAGACCTGCCCACACAGCAGACCGTGACGGGGTGGGGGGGCGGGTGGGGGGGGGCGTATCCAACTACGTTAACTTTTCCCTGGTTTCTGAGTTCAGCCATTTCCGGCCCTGGGAGCTCGACCCTTGTATGTATGTTTATAGGCATCACCTCTAGGAAAAATACCTCATGTCACCGTGCCCTCCCCTTTGCATTAGGGAAGATGAAACATACTGAACAAATTGTTTCAAGTCCTCAGCACAGTGTCCGGGACAGTCAACATTCACTTAATGAGTAAGTTGGAGTAAGGTTTAATGAGAAGAATGTAGCGAGCTATCCTTGTAACTTTGGAGGCAAGTCACTCAGCTGCTCTGGAAAGTGTCCAAAGTTCCTTTGGGTTCTGTGACCTCTTTGATGTTGCAGAATGAGCATTGGGAATCACTTTGTTTGGGACATGTGACTAGTGAGCTTATTTGGTTGATGGTTCTCCAGTGCCTTGGCATGGGGTATGTGTTGGGTAGGAGGTAGGGAGGGGCTGTAAATTTGTAGGAGCCGGTGGAGAAAGCCAAAGTCAAGGAGAAGGGGGGCGTGTGTGCACATGAAAAAGAGGACTCTTCTGCAGCTTGGTGTTAATCAGTGTCACTGGCTGGGGGAGTGTGTCTTCTCTCTTACTGCCTGGAGCTAGGGCGCTATGGAGCTAGGGTGCTATGGGATAGAGGCTTTGGTGTGGAGAGAGACAGATGGCAAAGCCAGTTTGGCCGCTGGTAGGAAGCTATTTATGTGACTGCATATTAGCTCTTCTGCCAAACAGGACACATGCCTGGTGTTCCAGCAGCAGCCAGTGCATCAGGGGGTCAGCTCTCAACCTTCCTCCCCAGTGTAGACTTTCATTAATTTGTAAATTGGTATCATATTCCTTTTGATTCTTGTCCTTTGCCATAAGAAACATAATTTATCATCATGCTTAAGAAGATCCAGAAAGCATCCTTTTTGTCATCATGCTTAATGGGTTTAATTTTTTTTAACCAGAAGATGATAACAACACAGCTTTAGCTTACGTGCTTTTGTCAAGTTAGGAAGATACTGCCTTTGCCCAGCTTGCTCCGTAAAGTTCACTTAAGAGCACTGGACTTAAGTCAGGACGTCTGAGTTTAAGTCGCCCTCACTTTCAGGGCCTTGGGTATGTAACAGCTGGGCAGGTCACTTAATTCTTTTGTGTCCAGTTTCTCTTGTCCTACTTCTAAGAGGCATTTCGTCGGGCTCTGCAGTGTTTGGAAATTGCCTGAGTAGTTCATTTGAAATCGCAGCCTGGGCCAATCATTTGCCTAACCAATTGAGCCTTCCCATAACATCTGGGAGTCAAGAAGTCCAGGAAGGACATGAGGCGGAGGGAGGAGCTGAAGCAAGAATAACCATCAACTAGGACAGGCTTTCTGTTTGATGTGTTTTACATTGTGTTTTTTTTTCCAGACACGACATTTTGTGCATTTTCAGAATTGTGTGTGTAAGTGGTTTCTGTTTTTAGCTGCCCTGTAAGATGCTGCCTGCACGCACTATGTGCTCGTTGGATTTGTGTAATTTTTATTGCCTTGATGCTTCAAACATTGCATACATGTTTAAAGAAACTGGAGGGCGTTCTGTGGGACCTAAGGCGGACTGTGGAGTTCGGTTATGTAGCAATCAGAAACTACTTAGCACCTACAATTTGTTAAATATTGGGATTGAGATAAAAGAGGGGTACTTGAGTTCATTGTCCTCAAGTTGAATAAAGTTTAATCTCGGGAACATGTCCCCTCTGTATGGCGCCAAGTTCTCAAAGACACAGAAGAGATACACAGACACATGGTAAAAGGTTAACAATTCAGTGTCCAGTCAGGAACACGAGTTGGTGGTAGGTAGAGTGGAGAAGTTTTGCTCGAAGTTTGGGAACTCTGCTGTTTTAAGTAAGGAATAGAGCCTTGTCAGATTGGAGGCTGCTGAGGAGAGACCAGAACACCACAATGTTTGAGGACGACGAGGAGACCAGTTTGGCTGGAATAGAGATTTCCTTTCGGGAAGTAGAGTGGGATGAGTGGGGAGGTCAGTTTCAGATTACGGAGGCCCACAAAAACGAGGTTGGGAGTGGGGACTTTATCCTGTGGAGAATCGCTGGTGGTTTTTTAGCAGAAGCCAGACCTGGTGGGGAAGAGGTGGCTGAGAGGTAGTGTGTACATCTCTGTGGGGTGCAGACGGCAGGGGAGGCAGGGGGGCAGGGGGAAGCTCCGGAGAGAAGAGTTGGGGATCATTGACTCAGTTCAACGGAGCCTTTGTTTAAATGGCGTTTTAGTCCTTTCCCCCCAGCCCTTGCCTTTCCTAGAATAACCAGTGTCCTCTTTCAGTGCAGTTGAAGCTTTTGTGAGCTTCGCACCTGATGTCTGTGCAGTTTCAGATGCTTGGGGTTTGCAGAAACTCGGGGTGTGTTTGCCAGAAAGAGCAATAAGCCGAATATGCTTTTCTCATACATTTTACATTGGGCCTTCCTGAATGTATGCTACGCTAGAGGGAGATACTTAGTTTTAAAGCCCTTCCATGGGTGTATAAAATGCTCTTCCTCACGATACATGTAGGTGGTCTAGCTGTGTGTGCGTGTGTGTCTGTTAGAGACAAGCTGGAGGCGCCTTCGTGTGTGAGCCAGCTCTGATCACGGACATGAAGAAGGGTGTTCATGGCAGCCAGGACAAATGTTTAAGTCACCCATGTCTTGGTTTTTGTGCTTTTTAAGGCTTTGCTATTTTAATGATTTTTGCTTTGTTTTTCTCAGGACAACATTAAAGTTCCCCTTTGCTCTTTTTGTGTTTATTGTTTCTGAGAGACGATTCACGTGGTCATTCCTTTTAGGAGAAATTCCTCAAGTTGCTGTTGCATTGAAACATAGGGAAATTTGGAAGACTTAAAAAGAATTTCACTTTGTAAACTCGAGCCTCAGTTTCCTTATTTGTAAATGGGACGGCTACAGAAAGCCGTGAGGGTTGCCTAAAGGGGTGTGGAAATGGGTTGAAAACCCAGGTGTAAGTGGTTGTGTAGATTCTGTTTGGCGGGCCAACATTTTTTTTTCTCTTTCTGACAATCCAAATTTTGTTCAAGGGTCTGCACCTTCTGCCAGGGAACTCAGGGAAACGTGGTTAAGGGGCCGTTCTGTTTAGTCCAACCCAGCGGATCGCAATCACAGAGTCACGTGGGAAGCGCTTAGAAAACACGTGCAGTCAGGGTTGAGAATCACCAAACTCTGACTCAGTTGTGGTAAATCCGTTTTCGGGGCCGGTAACTAGGAATGAGTAGGTAGTGCAGTTCTGGCCAGTGAGACACGGTGGAAGGACCGGTGGGGACTTGGGGAAAGGGTTCCTTCCGTGCAAGGAGTCTCAGAAAAAGGGCTCTTTACCCTTCTGTGGTGTCTGGCAGCCTTGCCTAGAGCCTCTGCCACCACCATGGGACTGAGTGGCCCTGGCGTGAGGAGCGCGGAACAGAGAGGTAACGGAGCCTGATTCCTGATGCCACCATGGGAGCCGCCTGTTGTTCTGTGTCTGAAACCCACCTCTGGGTATCTGGTTGGGTCGTCCGCGACTTAGCACCCTAATTTTAATGGAATGTGTAATAGAAAATGTTGTGCTGGTGCTCCTATTAAGTGGAATTTAGAGAGGTATAGAGAGAAAATGCTATTTAAAAGTAGAATTTTTTATGAGTAGAAAATAATATTCATATTCATTGCTCCAAAGAAATCACACGGACCATGGACCGCCCCCCCCGCCCCCCAATACACTTCAGGACATTACCAAGGAGAGTCTTAAACTCTTGCTTGGGGATTTTTCTACAGGGGCCTGGCCTCCGATGTGAATGTAGACTTGCTGTACAAATAATTACTCTCAGAGTGGAGGTGGCTGGTGGACCCAGGCAGGTTCTGAAAGCTTCAGATACTGCACACGCCGCAGGTGGCCCCTGACTTGTTAGTTCTTCGTTAGAGCAGGGCAGCAGCAGGAGCCCGTTTGCGTGGAATGGTTCCTCGGACCACCTCCTTTTGCTTAGTGTTTTTGGGGGTGGGGGGTGGCGTGGGGAGGGGCACTAGGGAGCATTGCTGACTTTCAGAAGAGGAGGAGGATGTTTCTGTGCTTAATCTTTAAAATAGCTGATGAGACAGAACGGTGTGGAAGATTAAGATCGTAGGCTGGCGCATTAGTGTGTCCGGTCCACAGCACATAGCTCAGCCACTCCCTCGCGGGAACTGTGGTCGGGTTACTGAGCTTTTCTCTATTGGTGTTGTCATCTGTAAAAATAGACGATCATTCTTTCCACCACCAGGAGTTCCTAGTTGGACTAAATGAGTTAATACATGTAAAGTGTTTAGAATAAGCACTCCAGTGTTAATCGCATCATGAGGTGTTTTGTAGTGTGTATTTTAATATTAAGGCCCCTTTCTTGACTGAAAAATAGCTGCTCTGGCCCAGAGACGACTATGTAACCTTGAAGAGCCTGTTTCCCCTAAGAGTGTGTTTGTCCAAACCATCACCATCAGTGGCTGAGAAGATCGACACACACGTGTCAGACTGTGGAAAGGCGTCTGAGGTTTGAATGTAGCTCAGGATGCTGGAAGATCTTGAAGGTACGTTGATAAATCCAAGCCAGTTGGCATCTTGGGAAAATATTTTCCAGAATTGATTTCTGATTCACAAAGATTTGAGGAAGAAACAGGTAACTATGGCTGTTGTACACGTAGGCAAGCCCTCTGCAGCCCCCGCCCACGCAGCCAGCCACAGGCCTGTCTTCAGGGGACAATAAGGGCACGTGGGGGGACCAGGAGACCTCTGCTGTGGGTCCTGAGATGACACTGTCAATGACTGGGGCCTTCAGATGCTTAAACATCACAAGGATGCTTCAGTGTTTAACCCGCAGGAAACCCTAACAACATGATGAATGGATGGTGCTTGTGTTTGCTATGGGAAGTTCACAATGAGAAAAAGAAAGCCGTGAGGGACCTCTCTCGAGAGGGGTGGCTATTCTGAAGAGTATTAGGGAATCCTGTTCTGTGCCAGAGACTCAGTAACATGTCCGGAACAAATTCCTGAGGGAGCAGCTTTGAAACCTGTGACTCTAGCAGCCATGCCTTCACCTTACAATTTTGTTTTTTGCATCCTAAGAGAGGCAAGAATTACACACACACAAAAATCTTGTAGTCTGGAAGTTACTATAAATCGTGCTTTAAGTGATTGCTGGCTGTATGTGGCGGTAAATAGGCAAACTGTTCACATGTGACCACTGTTTATAACATGTGGGGTCTTTAGTTACTGTTTTTAAGTTTGATGTTAGATAGCTATGAAACCATTTAGTTAGGAGATTCTGCGTTGTCTTGTATTGCCTATGACTTTCTACATCTTGTTTAAGTAAGAGTTGTCTTTATTTCAGGATTTGTAGAAGAGTGTGTAAACGTTTCCAGATTATAAATCTGATTAAGGATGTCTTGGATGTTTTTACTAGGTTTCTTTCAGTGAAATTCCATTCCAGAGACGAGTAGGTGATTCCAAACTACACCTGAAACATGTTTTATGTTATTTAAGCTGTATGTAATTTACGTGATTTTAATAATAGTTGCTAACATTTATTAAGTGTTTACTCTTTGCTTTAGTTTGTGTTAAATTCAGGGTAAGCATTATATTGTTTGACATGAGGACTTTCTCAATGAGGTATGTTATTATTTACCCCATTTTGGAGATTAGGATACTGAATTTACAGAAGTTAATAGCTTGTCCAAATCACTCAATTTGTCGGTGGTGGCGCTGGAATGTGAACCCACATTTGTCTGACTCCAAAACCCTTAACCACAATTATAAGCTGTCTCTATAAAGGGGTGTGGCTGCGGTCTCCTTTTAGGGGAAGTTGTGATGATAAATCCTGGCTATCAGGAATGTGTGGACATTTCATAATCTAGTCAGGAGACTGTTCTTATTAGTTCAGCACGGGGACCATAATTCGAAATATTATGAATTTTAAGGCTCCCTGGGATGGTTATTGTAAGTAAAACTGGTTGCTAATTTGTGTAGTTTAGACACGAGAGATTGTATTGATTTAGGACCGTTTACTAAATACAGACTGCCACTCAGAAAAATGCTTCCCCTCCATCTCTCTGTCTCTCATATCGCCCTCTGTCCATTCTACATCTCACCCTTTAGTAAATTTTAATTCTGTTCTCATACTTTAGTATTGGGCTTTTTAAAAATCTTCACCCAAGGATATGTTTATTGAAATTTAGAGAGAGGAAGGGGTGGGGGGAGAGAAAAACATCGATTCGTTGTCTCCTGTATGCGCCCTGAGTATTAGGCTTTTTTTCCTTTAAAAGTTTGTGAGATATTTTAGAAATATAAAAATATATTAAGAATCTAATTATAAACAACTCTGTCTTTGCCTCTCAATTTAAGAATAAAAGCTGCTCCAATAGCAACTGTCTCAAATCTGGTTTATTATTCCCAGGAATATTAATTTATTTGAACACATTACTGAATAATGACACATTTTGCACATTTTTAGACTTTATATAATGGTTTCATATTATATTTGTTCTGCAACTCATTTTTTTCCTTTTCCTTATCATGTTTGTGAGATTTATCCATGTGGTTAGTTCAAACTCTTTTCTTGCAAGTGGCATTTGAAAGTCTTTGTTAATAAATTTTATGCAAATAACATAAGATGTTTTATGGTGTACCTTTTATCCATACATTTTTTATTGCAAAACAATATATTTAGATAATTCATTCATTAGGAAAGCCGTATTATATTGATTTTATACAATTTAAAGCANAGCTGCTCCAGCAGCAGCTGTCTCAAATCTGGTTTATTATTCCCAGGAATATTAATTTATTATTATTGAATAATAAATTAATAGTATTGAACACATTACTGAATAATGGCACATTTTGCACATTTTTAGACTTTATATAATGGTTTCATATTATATTTGTTCTGCAACTCATTTTTTCCCCTTCCTTATCATGTTTGTGAGATTTATCCATGTGGTTAGTTCAAACTCTTCTTGCAAGTGGCATTTGAAAGTCTTTGTTAATAAATTTTATGCAAATAACATAAGATGTTTTATGGTGTGCCTTTTATCCATACATTTTTTATTGCAAAACAATATATTTAGATAATTCATTCATTAGGAAAGCCATATTATAATTGATTTTATACAATTTAAAGCACTAGCTTTGACAACAACCTGTGAGTAACAAATCCATGAATTTTGAAGACATTTAATAATATGCCTTTTGATATTTTAAGTTACAAGCTTAGTGTGGATCATCAGAGCAAGACTGTAAATTTTAGGACTAAGACTCACGAACAAAACCAACAAAATCTTTAAAAGCCTCTTTGCTGTAGTGAAACCAGACGTGCAATAATAGGTGGAGAAGAAAAGACATTTGCATTCATAAACACAATGCGTGTTAAGCACCGTCAGTCTAGTTAGGTCAGATGGACGTGATTTTTAGGCAGGGATTGGTTGGTATTTTGGGATAGGCCTCAAAACAAACAGGAACCACAGCCTGCTTTACTTGATTATCCTAATATAGGAGCATAATTGATACACTTGCCAAGGGGATGCTTTTGTAATGAGAAAGCCTTGACATCCTTCTCTTTAAACAAACACACACACTGAAAAGTCCCTGACACTTTGCATTCTAAGGGCGTGCAGGTCTTTAAGCTTCAAGATCTGCTGGAATCACTGTATTGCTACCAGTGCTAGGATCTGCCTCCCTGGTCAAACTAGATTTTCCTCCCCGTGTTTCCTGAGGAAGATGTTAACTCTGGGCCACTTAATATTTCAACGGTGAGTGTGATTTTTTTCCTTCCTCGTTGACTTGTTCACCCACAGGCACTGTCTGCCTTCCAACACCATCTCGAAGTGAGTCATAGTGAGGCGTGTGGCTGGAGGAAATCAATTGGGCTAAAGTAATGTCACCCCAGGTCTGAATACAGGATGTTTCATACTCAAAAAATGAATGCTTTTCTCTCTGACTATAGAAGTTGGCTCAACTACTTACGCACAGTGTGACCTTGGGCAAGTTACTTAAACCCTCAGTGCCTAACTTTCTGTAGAGTGGAGATAGTAAGCTACCTCATGGGGAGTAGGTATTTGTTCCTCATTTGTTGCGTATTGAAGGTCTTAGAACTCTGCCTGGCCCATGGGAGCAGGAGCTGGAGGAGCTTCTTTCTTTTTCTGAGAACGCTGCCCTGACCGCCTGTGTCGAACTTGAGCACGGTTACAGTTTTCCTAGCAGTGACAGTAGAAATAGTTTGTGAACCCATTTTTTCTCTCTTTTAAACTAACAATGTTTTCAAGCACGGGACTGAACATAGGCCTCTCATTTATTAAATAGGAGAAAACATCTGTAAAAATGTACACTCAGTGAAATGTGGCCTGGAGGCCACAGAAAGCACGCGCTGTAGCTGGAAGACCAGCTCAGGGGGGCTGGGGGCGGGGGGCGGGGGCAGGAGCCAGTGCTGGGCAGGAAGAGCTGCAGAGGGGGTGGGGGCGGGGGCGGGGTTGGGAAGGGCCTGGTAGAGCAGGTTAAGGACTTGAGGCCTCATTCTGAGGACAGCAGGAAGTAATCGAAACATTTTGAACCTGGGATTGGCATCATCTGAATTGTATTTTAGAAAAGCTGCTTGCGCTGCATTTGAGAGAATGTATTTAAGGAAAGCAAGGCTGGGGGTCAGTCACCTAGGCAGACTGGTATCTGGAGAGGCAGGTTTCTAGAAGTCGGGAGTTAGTGGCTGCAGGCACGTGATTGGGTGTGGGATGAGGAAGGAGGTGTCCAGCAAGAGGAATAGGTTTTGTGGGGAGAGAGGATACATTTTTGGTTTTGAATATGTTAAGGCTGAGGTGCTTCTGAGATATCCAGTGGGCATAGTCAGTAGTGTGTGTCTCTTACAAGTGTATAATTCAGGATCAGGGAACAGAGCTAGAGAAATGAGATTTGGGGGACGCAGCATATAAATGGAATTGACACTGTGGAACTGGAGAGAACGTAGGAGGAGAAGGCAGGGTGGCTCAGGGCACATTCTGGAAAACACCGGCCTTTCAGCCAGGTGTGGAAGAGCTGGAGAAAGATATGTGAGAGCAGTAACCATTGACAGAGAGGCGGAACACCTGGGGAGGGTTGCACACGCCCAGGAGAATGTTTCAGAAAGTGGGAGGGAAGCAGGCAAGGTCCTGCTACAGAAGTCAAGTACCATTGGTCCAGGTGACATTGCATTAGCAAGACAGTGTCCTTGGTAAAAGCTGGGAGAGTAGTTTGTGGCCAAGCAGGGGTGGGAGCCCAGTGGCAGATGGTTGAGAAGGCAGCACAGGGAAAAGACATGAGTCTGTGATGCAGAGAGCTCTCTGGGTCGTTGGTAAATGGGCGAGATCCGAACGAGCTGAAGAAAGTGTTCAACAGAGAGGAGAGCGACAGTTCAGGGAATATTCCATAGTAGAAAGGGGTTCTGAATACAGAAGATGAGATGCAGATCGCAGGGGATGGGTGAACTAGACACCCTTTGTCTGGTTCAGTAATAGGGGGGTGGGAATGGTGAGGTGCACTGCCAGGAAGGTTTGTAGGTTTGGATGTTGTGTTGATTATTAACTGATGCGTTTGGGTGGCAAGATCGTTTACAGTAATTAATTTTAATTCTCTCCCAACACATTCTTTTTCTGGTTAATGAATAATGGATGATGTGCAGGAGTTGTCATAATACGTTTGAACTGGGCGGGATGGGATATAGATGTTGGACTATTAAGAAGAAGAGGCAATGGGGGGAAGGGGAGAAAAATAGGAGTGAAATATCTAGATAGACAACCCCCAAATCACCAGGAATTGCCTTTATTTCAGACTTAATTCTGCTGGCACTTGAATAGTTTATTCCAATACTTCTTAATCTTGGTTTTAAAAAATGTAAATGAAAACATTTTTTTTCCACTGGAAGACAACTGCTGATTTGTGTGTTTTATCTCAATGGACTAGTGCTGGTTCTCTTTGGGTTCCACAGAGAAGAAAAGGCTTCTCGCGACATCTGGGGAGATTCTAGAACTTCACATTTCTGCCTGGGAATGGAACTCAGAAGAGTTAAAGATGTAGTAATTATCTGTGATCTAGAAATAGTTTTTCTTTCCCTTTTCAGCTAACTGAATAGGCTCTACCTAGTTTAAGAAATGATGGCAGCAGGAAAGACATTCTTCCGAAAGATGTGTCTCTATGGGTATGCTGGTAGATGGCCCTTCTCGTCCCTTTTCCATCCACATGTATGGACTTGAGGCACACAGTGTGCCTTCAAGGAGGTGAAGTGTAGTGGCTTTTAGGTTCTTCAGAGGGAGGGGATTCTAGGGCTTCAGTGAAGAAGTTCATTGCTTTTGACCCTGGAGCTAGGGGTGATGGTCTGTTTTTGTGGAAAGCATAAGATAGGGTTTAGAAATAACTTGAACCCTCCTTTTTACTTTGGAAGGTCAAATCTCTGGCATAAAACATACTATATGCACACATTCATTTCCTTCAGTTGCAAGTGAGAAAAACTCAATAAAAACTAGTTGAAGCAAAAAAAAAAAAAAGGATTTTTAGCTCCTGTGAGTGAAGTCGAAGGAGCGGCTCACTTTTCATACACCTGTCCCCAGTGTGTGAACATGACACTGTTCAGACAGTGTCATTAGATCTTTTTGTTGCAGTTCCCTTAGTTGGTTTGACCCTCAGGTTGGCACTCTTTCCATAATGGCCATAGCTTAAGGTTTATGTCTTTGTAAGGATTCTAGCCCTGGCTGGTGTAGCTCAGTGGATTGAGTGCGGGCCTTTGAACCAAGGGATTGCGGTTCGATTCCCAGTCAGGGCACATGCTTGGGTTACGGGCCAGTTCCCAGTAGGGAATGCACGAGAGGCAACCATACATTGATGTTTCTCTCCCTCTCTCCTTTCCTTCCCTTCCCCCTCTAAAGATGAATAAATAAAAAAAAATNTGTAAGGATTCTAGCCCTGGCTGGTGTAGCTCAGTGGATTGAGTGCGGGCCTTTGAACCAAGGGATTGCGGTTCGATTCCCAGTCAGGGCGCATGCTTGGGTTACGGGCCAGTTCCCAGTAGGGAATGCACGAGAGGCAACCATACATTGATGTTTCTCTCCCTCTCTCCTTTCCTTCCCTTCCCCCTCTAAAGATGAATAAATAAAAAAAAATTAAATCTTAAAATAATTCTAGAGGAGAGTGACTCCTTTTCCTTAGAGCTATTGATCTCCAGTAGAGGATTTTGACCCCCAGAGAACATTTTTGGCTGTCATGAGTCAGGGGTGCCCCTGGCATCTAATGGGTAGAGGCCAACGATGCTGCTAGACCTCCTGCAATGCTCTGCACAGCTCCCAGACAACGGAGAATGGTCCAGCTCGAAACGTTAATGCTGCTGAAAGGGAAAAACTCTGCTTTAGAGATAGGGAGACTATATAGTCTAAGTCAGGGTACTTTAAAAAAAAAGACTTCATTTATTTTTAGAGTTAGGGGAAGGGTGGGAAAAAGAGAGGGAGAGAGAAATCGATTGGCTGCCTCTCACACACTCCCAACCGGGGACCTGGCTTGCAACCCAGGCATCTGCCCTGACTGGCAGTCGAACTGGCAACCTTTTGGTTTGCAAAATGCTGCCCAATCCACTGAGCTACACCAGTCAAGGCTTAAATGAGGATACTTTGGAGAGTAAACTTATGCTAGGACAAGCGGCACAACAGGCACGAACTAGGACTGTCCTGAGTAAGCCTGGACATGTGGTTGGCCTCCCTAAATGCCGTGTCAGTCCTGGGTTGCTTGGCCAGCCCAGACCACTGAGACATGGCGGGGTGGTCTAGTTTGGCCAGCCTGGTGATGCAGCCACCACTGGGCCAAGGAAGCAGGCAGCAGGTGATTGTCTGCTGCCACAGATCATCAAGGCTCATAACAAAGAGATGTGTAGAACATAGAAGCATGGCCATATCCACTATGCAAGAGAACCTGTGTTTTTGAAGTGACTTAGCTGGACTTGTTGTGATCTGGGCCTAGAAGCTTTGCATGGCAAATAAGGCTAGGTGATGATAGCAAGTCAACATGAGTGTGCCTTCTCTTTTCCCCATTGCCTGGTTGATTAATTTTAACCAAGACAGAGAAGGGTAGGAGGGATGGTAGGTCACAAATAAAGGCTGTGGTCTGTGCAGCTTGCCTGGATACAAGGTCACGGTTGTTGATAATGTGTCGGTTAGTGTTTGTGCCTTATAGTATTCAACCTCTGAGGTATGGAGTCGCTATGGAGAAAGTGTAGACAGAGTTGAGATTAAAGTAGTTAATGTTTATACCATTTTAACTTGTTATAGGCCAGGAGAATAGTTAAAAGATTAAAGTATGATTTGCTGACTTCCTTTAAATTTCTGGCCTTGACAGTGCTCCTGTTTAGTTTTGGGGAATTCAGGTCTTGTTAAGAAAAACTGATCTTTGTGAATGTAATTCATCCCACAGAGTGTGTTAGGTACTTCTACATTCTTTTTTCTTTTATTTTTTTAAAATTACTTTATTACTTTATTTATTTATTTAAAGATTTTAATTTATTTATTTATCTTTAGAGGGGAAGGAGAGGGAGAGAAACATCAATGTATGGTTGCCTTTCATGTGTCCCCTGCTGGGAGTTGGCCTGCAGGGAACTGGCTTGCAACCCAGGCTTGTGCCCTGACTGGGAATTGAACCGCGATCCTCTAGTTCGCAGGCCTGCGCTCAATCCACTGAGCTACACCAGCCAGGGCTAAATTACTTTATTTATTGATATTAGAGAGAAGAAGGGGAAGAGAGAGAGAGAGAAACCTTGATTTGTTGTCTGCCTTGTTGATGCATTCATTGGTTGCTTCCTGTGTGGGCCCCGACTGGGGATCAAACCCACCATTCTGGCCTGTTGGGATGGTGCTCTAACCAACAGAGCTACCTAGCCAGGGCCTAATTTTAATTTTGAAAGCGATTGAGAAATCCTGTAAGCATCCCAAAAAGCTGTCCAAAGAAGTTATATTCTTTTAAAATTATGTGATAGTCTCTGGAAATATTTTCCTTGTCCATTTTATTGTATATGCTGGATTGTATCTGAAGTAAGGATTTGAAAGTAGTTTAAATGGCCTATTTGGAGTATTTTCATTGATAGTCTAGGGGAATTGAGATGGGTAAATGAAATGTGACGTGAAATCTGAAATCTTGTAGAGTTGCCTGCCGTGTCTCAATTGCTGCCCTCTAAAGAGGGCTTGCATGCTATGCAAATCAGCCTGTGGATGAACAGTCACACATCCAGAAACAGGATGTATCATTTAACCACAGTTAACAGTTTTTTGTTTGCTCTAAGATGGTTCAGTGCCTTTTGGCAGGGACTAACTACCACAGTGTCTGCAGGACTGATTTATCTCGACAGTCACAGAACAAAAAGGTTTGAAAAGGTGCTTCTTTGTCGAGAGAACAAAGGAGCAGGTTTGTAAGGACCTTTAAATTTTGTGGCTTTGAAGTTTTCCTTCCCAAAGCTGCAGAGCTGAGAGTGTAATTTTGAGTGAAGGCTTTTCCCCAGGTTCAGGTGTGCTGCGAGAACAGAGTAATGGGCAGGCGTGCAGAGGGAGTTGGCTCCATGGTGGGAGCTAGTGCATGTGTGCATTTGACCTTGGGAAGGTGTGGAAGGGCCACCTAGAATGAAGGGTGCTGGACTGTGGCATCTGTTTCATGAATTCACACCAAAGTCAGAGTTTAGTTCGGGAAGGAAAGTTAGAAGGAATTAATTCGTATCAAGCTCTGTGGGCTTCCAGCTTGCGTGCGTGTGATCTAATCATAGTTTGGATATAAGTAAACTGGTTACTCTGAGAAAGGGGATCAGTGATGATTCCTTTGAAGTGAATAGTCACTTCACAACCTATTTTTTGTGTGCTTGTGAATATCCATTTTTACATATCGAATGTATTAAATGAAGGTGTATATGACCTGTCTTCAGTTGAAAACACCAGTGAGCAGATTACTCATCTGAAATTAGAGATGTTAGATTTTCTTTTAATGGGCGTGATATCTGCATACGAGTTTAGCTATTGGTAAATGTTTTCTGAGACGTATGAAAACAAATTTGTAAGTTGACTAGAAGTAATGATAATAATGTGTTGGTTGTAGCAGTCGTAGCAGGTAAAAACTTTGTTAAAAAAGTTTAAAATTTTCTTTAGCATGTACTGTGTAAGGGTACAGGCCTTTCAGGTGAATTAGCATTTACGTCTCACAGTCTCACAACAGCCCTATCTGATAGTTACTCTTAGAGTAAATACCATTTTGCAACTTAGGAACCTGGGTCGAGATAGGTTGCTACTTGCCCAGGGCTGCTCACCTGGAAAGCAGTGTGGCCTCTGCCAGTTGCAAGCTCTGTCTGAAGCCTTTACGTTCAGGGCCGTCCAGCTTCTGGGCATCTCTGGGCCACACTGGAAGAAGAGGCGTTGTCTTGGGCCACATGTTAAATACATTGCGTCACGTAATCACACACACACACAAATCTTACAATGTTTTCAGTGAGTTGACGATTTTGTGTTGGGCCGCAGGTTGGATGCCCGTTGGAGTGCTCGTTTTTTATTGCCATCAGTGCGGTATTGCACAGGCCTGACTTGCTGTAGTCCTTTGCGCAAAGGCAAGGGAGGGATGGTTATGTCTGTACAGCGTATTTAGGGAGTTTTTCATTTTTCTATGAAGTGAGAGAAAGTTCCTGTAAGCTGTGAAAAGTCACTGGGAAGGAAGTCACCTTCAGATGATCTGGATTATATAATTCTACTTGTATTACTAAAAATAATAATAAAAAAGGCTGCTGTTTGCCTTTAAACCAAAGCAGGATTTACAAAGTAATGCAGTTGTTAGTGATCAGAGGGTGCCTAGGTTTCACTGGCATTGACAGCCGGTGTGCACACCGTTGTCAGCTTACCTGGCTTTCCGCTGGGAGGCAGAGGCCCCTGAGATTCCTCCGCGTAAAGGAAATCCTTTTTTCTGGGGCGTGGATGCTTTACTGGTAATGCCTGTTGGCCCCCTGCCCGAGTTTGCTGCTCATGTCCTGCCCTGCAAATAGGTTGCCCCCTTCATTTGTTCATAAGTAATAGCCATTCCTTTTCTTGTAGATGTATTCTCACTTCCTTTTGGTGGGGGTATCCTGAATGTATTTACTCTGAAATAATTTTTCTGCTGGTTCACCTCAGAGGAATTTGCTATCTAGAGGTTAAGAATTTTGTCCAAAGACATATGGTAATGACTTCGACAATGTCTGTGATGACATTTTAGTTCACTTAAAAATATTTCCAAGTTTTCCTGATAATTATTGGATGTAGTAAATCTCAATTAATTTCCTTGGGTAATTAAATGTAGTAAACCTCAATTTCCACATAGAAAGCTGGAATTAGAGTCCTGGCCTTTTGCCTTGGAGATGGAAGGAACGCCCAACCTTCTTACTCTACTGACCGGGAAACAGGCCCCAAGCAGCTACTTCGGTGTCCGCTTTGTTTTGCCTCTTGGTTCCATGAAGCTCATTGTGGTGCTGAGTTTACGTGGAAACCATTTTTCTTGTCCGTTTGTTTGTGATATTAATGAACAAGTAAGGGAGGAAATCGTATTTAAAGGGTGATTCTACATTTTCCCTTTGAGATTATTTTCTTGATGCTCAACTCACATCCCATTCCTGGATGTTGAAAATTGAGATCAGGGTTAGAGTAAGAAAATATTGAGACTCAGCCATTTGTTTGATCATTCGCATGAGCGAGTCTGTCCTCTTGATGCTTCCTTTGATGTGGAAGTACAGAAGTTAATGACTTGAACAGAGATGGTGTGACATTCTTTTGGAGGTGGGGCTTCCATTCGTCTTTTGCTGGGTTTTAATAAAAGCGAACATTCCTAAACACTTTGAAGCCCCCGCCCCCCTTCCTCACCCTCCAGATCCCAGTGGACTCTCAGCCCGAGAGGGTGGGGTCTGCTTTTAGTCCCCGGCTCCTGCTANGCGAGTCTTTCCTCTTGATGCTTCCTTTGACGTGGAAGTACAGAAGTTAATGACTTGAACAGAGATGGTGTGACATTCTTTTGGAGGTGGGGCTTCCATTCGTCTTTTGCTGGGTTTTAATAAAAGCGAACATTCCTAAACACTTTGAAGCCCCCGCCCCCCTTCCTCACCCTCCAGATCCCAGTGGACTCTCAGCCCGAGAGGGTGGGGTCTGCTTTTAGTCCCCGGCTCCTGCTACAACAGGCCTCGTGCCTACTTGGTGAGCCACCTGCCGGTCCGGCTCCCGGGATGTTGAAAGTTGGGAGTGCTCCCAGCCTCAGGACGCTGGGTGGCACCAGTAGAGGAGCAGGTAAGGACCCAGGGCCTGTGTGGCCTGCCCTGTCCCCAGCCACTGAGGTCAGGCAGAAAGGGCCTTCCGTAACTCGGTGCTGCATGTCGCTGTCCCATCTCCTCTTGTACGTCCTTGCCGAGTACTTTGTTCCTGATGAAAAGAATCAAAGTCCTCATGCCCAGGAAGTGAAAGTGGCTCGAGTCTTAGTTGTTTACAAGACGAAGTCAAAGTGGCTTACATAGTTGTTTTGGCTTCAGGGTGACAAAATCTTCGGAGCCAAAGACCAGGCCCAGGAGGAGCTAGGGTGCAGTTGGGACCACATTCAAACCTCCGTGAGGCTCCGAACTGCCTCCGGACGCACAGAGTCAGCCACTTTGTTTCTTTTGGTTGGCTTTCTGTGGTCATTCCTTAATGATGGTTTACATTTAATATGCTGAAAGTCATCTGCAGATTTTTTAGTCTGTCTCCCTATAGGGATAAATAGGAGTGAATTTTCCATTATACATGCATAAAGGTAGGGTATTTGCATTTAATTTGTTTCACATAAAGAAAAATAACAGGAAAAAGAAATAAAAATAGAGATTTTGCTACACAAGTAAGTTCTACATTTATGAAATTCGATTTACAATACAGCATGGTCCTTGAAGGAATATTAAGATCCTTTCAGGATGATAGTTTTTAAAAAAATTCCCAAGCGGTAATAATAAAATACAAGCAAACATTATTATTTAAGCAGAACCAAAGCTGTGATGTTAGAAGTACTTGTTTTTTGAGAAGAGCAAAGTATCATAGTTTTCCTTACTGGAGTTTTCTTGCATAACCTATTCTTGTGATAAACTCAGTCTGGACATTCTCTGTTCGTTGCATCACTTCCCATTTAATTTCTCCTAGAAAATTATTGCAAGGCATTCCATTCCATTTGACTCTTTGTAAACAGGAAGGAACCCAGGCTATAGGAATATCAGTGCCACATTTTCCAGAAAAAAAGAGAGCATTCCCTTCTAAAGCACTACTCTCTTTGGCCTTTGCTTTGGCTAGGTGTTACTGAAGTGTTTTGTAGGAAGTAGCTTTACTCTGGCTCTTATAAATACAGTAAATAGGTACCACTCTCTCCAGCATCTCTTATCCCTGTGTAGGTGACACTTTTTTCTTTTCCCCTTTTAGAAACTGTGCTGTCACTAAAGGCAGGGGTGTGAGAGGGTGCGGGTGTGTATGTAGTAAGTACACGGCGAGACAGCCTCTGGCTGTTTTCTGTGTGTGGTTCTTGGTTTATATCGAAGGATTTGTCCCACTTCCGTCTTGAGGAGCCATGCGCCAGTAACAAATGTCCATGGGTAAGAGAAGAGCCAGTTGCCAGACCTTGATCGAGCTGGTGATTTTTTTTTTCTCACATAACAAGTCACAGAGGAGGTGGTTGCTGACTGGTTGTCAAGGTTGGGGATGCTCCCAATTTCTTGGCCTTTACCTCAATGGTTGTAAGGTGGTCTAGCCATTACACCCCCTTGCTTGGGAGAGGGAGGAAAAATCTGTATCACAGGCACTGCCCCTTGTTTAGGGGAGAGTCTGTCTGTCCAGCTCTTGGGAGGCCCCTGGCCAGCACATCTTTTGGCTTCTCTCGGATCTGGTGCCTGTCCCTGTCCAGGTGTCTGTAAGCTGTGCCATAGAACAGATTTTCCCAAGAGTGTCACCTCTCAGGGCCTGGAAGCAGAAGGGCAGGCCGATTGAGGGGCCGGCAGAGAACAAGTGGGAAACTAGCACACGGGCCACAGCTGCCTTTGTTTCATAATCTTTTCTTACGGAAAGGAACTTTTTTCCCATCGCACCTTGCGAAGAAGGTGGTGTAGTTACACATTCCCTTTGGCCAATGCTTTACTTTGGTATTTTTTAAACAGCTTCATTGAATATAATTCACCCACCATACAATTCAGCCACTGAAAGAGTTTAATTACATGAGTTTTAAGTATGTTCACAGGCACGCGCAGCCATCCAGAATATTTTCATTGCCCCAGGAAGAAACCCCAGGGCTCGTCCTTGCTGACGCTGTGTAACGTGCTGCACTGCCTTTCACAGCGAGGCCTTCCTGACCACAGTGTTTCTGTTTGCGCCCTCCCCCGCTCTCTCCCCCTTGCCTGCCCACCGTGTGCACCAGATCTCGCATTTCTCAGTGTCTCCTGTATTTTCATGGGTCTATTTTCATTGTTTTTCTCAGAATGTAAGCTTTTTGGAGACAGGGGTTTTGTCTTTCAGTGTCTAGCACATGGTAGGAACTCAGGTGTTTGCTGAATGAATGAATGGTAATCAATCTATGACACTTCCAGTCACTTGGACTTTATTGTGTTAAGAACTATGTATCTTACCTCATTGAAGAGCTGTTATCTCCATTTTACTCATATAGAAACAAGTCAGAGATGGAAAAACTTGCCCTGAGAAGGTATCTGGCAGAGCAAATTTGTGGTTCAAAGTGTAAGCTCATTGCTCTCCACTAAAGGCCTGATGTAAGCTGCATGTCCGCATAAATTAAAAAAGTCTAGTAACTGCATTAATAAAGTAAGAAGAAACAGGTGAAACTGATTTTAATGTTTTATTTAACTCAGTATATAGAAATACTATTTCAGCTTAAAAATTATAATCAGTATACAGTTATTGTGAGATGTTTTGCAGTCCCCCCCCTCCCCGCCCCCAAACAGAATCTTTGGAAGCCAGTGTTCATTTGACATTTACAGCACAGGCCCATTGAGGCAGGGGCCACATTTGAAGTGCCCAGTTACCCACTGCGGCTGCTCCGTTGCAGCCCGGGTCTGACAGACCAGCAGTCCCGTGGCCTTGCATCTTGCTGCCCAGTATTTCAGTTCCTCCCTCCCCTGTCCCTGCAGCTTGGGAGGGTAATAGCAATGTCTCCATCTGCAGAGGCTGACCATTTACAAAAAGCTTAGTTGCATGCTTATCTCCCTGGATTACTATTGCAAGAACTGCAGGAGGTAAGCAAGTCAGGTTTCAACCCCTGTCCAGTTTGCGGAGGAATTCTGTAGGTGACTCTGGAGAACTGGGGAGCTTTAACAACTCATCCGCATTCACTTGGTTTCCACTTTCTCGGCTTGGGAATTGAATCCAACTCCCATGAGGCTTGGGATAGCCCTTCAGCATAAAGGGTTTGTCTCTTTGTCCCCCAGGCCCAAGTGTGGCTTTCTCAGGGACTCAGTCCGACATACCCAGGGATCCTTTGTCACTGACCTTAGCCTTTGCTCATCATCACCCCAACCGTTGCTTCTGTTGTTGCCAACACTGTCCCTCCTTCCCTGCGCTGATTCATTTTCATTCATTCTTTCAAACCAGGTTCCCTTTAAGACTTTCTTATTTCTCCAAATTCTCCCCTGGGAGTTCCCTGTCCTGTCCCCTTCTTGATAAGTAACTCACAAAAACAAACAAAAAGAAGAAGAAATTAATTTCTTGCTTGGTTATTTCAGGGCCAGCAGATGCTGGTGCAGAACTGGGTGAAGGAGATGTTCTCCCTTGTGGCTGGTGTCCCAGGGCCCCAGTTGAAGAGGGACTGTGCTGGTCTCTTCTGGTGGTGATGGGGAAACCCTGCTGCCCTGTGGGTGGTGGGTGGGGCTGCTCGCTTGTGAGGGTCAGAGAAATTCTGTGGATTGGAAACAGGCTGGGTGTGACATTGGGGTCCCTGGCATGACAACCGGAAAAGAGCTGTTTAGGGATAGCAATTTCTGAGAGGCAGTATGGCAAGTTAAGGTCAATCCTCTTCATAGTTTTCTGGCGTTGCATTTGTTTAAAATGGTTTAAATCATCTCTAGGGCCCTGCCCCGCCTCCCCCCCTTTACAGTAATTTCTTCACTGACCGCAGGGGAGTTCTGTGTGTGTTTTCTATTTGGATGTGGCTTCTTTGGTACTTTTTCGGGTGGGTGTGGCAACACCACTCAATTCAAACCACATGAGCCTGAAGCGTTGCTGGTGGTTCCGCCCTGATTGAAAACGTGATGTTTGCAATGGTCCCCCCCACTCTCCACGGGAGGAGCAGCAGTCTTTCACGAACGGAAGGTGTGCTTTTGTTGGGGATGAGAATTTGTTGAAAGTGATCCACGTGCTGGACGGCCTGCCACAAGCAGAACTCCTGAGAATGTTGAATGTGTATGGGCTGCAATCAACCAAGATCAGCGACTGACAGTGTGAGAGCCAGAGGCTAATCTGGGGATTCCAAAAACCACGGTGTCCGAGATTTTGACACAGGATCTTGGCATGAAACGTGTCCTGGCAAAGTTCATTCTGTGGCTTCTGCTACCACAGCAGAAGGAGCATCGTGCTATGTTGCTAGTGACTTCATTCAAACCACCACCAGTGAGCCAGATTTCCTCATGAAGGTTGTAACTGGAGGTGAACTGTGGGTCTGCGGCTCTGATGTGGAAATGAAGGCCCAGTTGTTGCAGCGGAAGTTGGAACAACTTCTCCTGGTTCTCCACACCCGGAGAAGGTGCAGCAAAGTCTCAGCAAGATCAAGACCATGTTAAACTGTGTTTTTTGATTGGGAAGGTGTTGCCCATCACAAGCATGCCCCTCCAAGCCAAACAATAAGGAGGACTACCTCAATGTTCTTTGATGGCTGAGAGCTGCAATACGAAGAAGGCCCCAGCTCTGGGCAACTGGTGATTGGCAGCTTCGTCACAACAATGTGCCTGCTCATGCATCACGTCTCATGCAAAGTTTTTGGTGCAACATCCAATCACCCAGGTGACTCAGCCTTCTTCCTACAGCCCAGATATGGTGCCCTGTGACTTCTGGCTTTTTCAAAACTAAAATCATCTTGGAAAAGGAAGAAATTTCAGACCATGGATGAGATTCAGGAAAATATGATAGGGCAGCTGATAGCGGTTCCAACAAAGGATTTGGTAGAGTGTTTTGAAAAGTGGAAGAGATGCAAGAACGGTGTGCGGTCCCAAGGGGCCTGCCTCGGAGGGGACTGAGGCATCGTTGTCCTATGTACAGTGTATCCGGTATCTCCTCCAATAAATGCCTCTATTTGTCCTGGTACATGGCTGGATACTTTCTGGACAGGCCTTCATATCCTGGAAGCACGAGTTGAGACACACCTGGACGGTGACCGGGTAGGGGTGTAGGAAGATGAAAATGAGTGCTGGAGTAGTGGGAGACAACAGGCTCCTCAGGAAGATTTGAAAAATGTATTTGGGGCCGTGGAGCCTTTCGTCTCTCTAATAAAAGCAAGAGCTGCCTTTCCACAAAAAGTGCAGGATATAACTTGAGGCCTTTCGGAGTCACTAACGTCAGTTCATAACCCCTGGTGATGTTCGTGGACTCCAAGAGAACCCTTAGAAACTGTGATGTCATGTCATTACATTTTAGGGGAGTGGAGAATACAGGTTTTTCCGTTCTTTAATTATTAGCCAAAGTTCATCATGAATTATGTCATGATAACAATTAGTCGTTAATAATTAATATATTGGGGGTAATTGAACATCTCTTTAGCAGCTCGTCTTTGAATGAAGTTTGTGTAAACCATACCGGGTGTCTCCGTATCATAATTACAGTCCATGTCAGAACAGGGGTAGGTAGGTAGGTAGGTGTGTGTGCGTGAGATCTCAATGGGCTACATCTGTTTTTCACTCTTGGTAGGTGGCAGAGTCCTGGGTGTGTTTATTGTTAAGTCTTCAGAGGCCAAACACAAGATAGGATCTAATCCCACGATTCCCCGTGTGTTTTCTGGAAGGTGCTAGTTCGGACAGAAAGAAGGTCCATGAAAGCAGTGTCTGAAGTAACGTATGACGTGCCCTGTCCTGTCTCCCAGACAGGGAGACACACTGTGTGTGTGATTTTATTAAGGGAAGTCTGGCACTAAAGAAACCTGTTTAGCTTTGTTTAAACTAGTCCATTTCTAACTTTATTTAACCAGGAGCTCTCTCCTCGAATACTTTTAACTTCTCAAAAGTAGATACTGGGAAATATTAATTTAACTTCAATTAAAGTTGGCAGAATGCAAAATATGAATGAAGCCATATGGTGTGTGAGCTGCAGGACCTATCCTCTCCTTATTTAAAAAACCCACCTGGAGAGAGCGATGTGGATTCTCTGTGCACCTCTGTGGTCAGGATTTTGGGAAACATCATGAGACGAATGAAATCTGCCCATACTAGTACCTTTAAAAAATAGCTATGTTTGTCCTATAAAAGAAGACATAATACATTAAGAGATTATGGAGAATCATGTTGAAAATAAGAAAAAAAACTTCAGTTTTATTCTACTCACCTGTGACTTTGCTCAGCTGGAGTCCTTTCCACAGTGTGAATTGCAGGATAGAAAACAATCATGATGGGGGTGGAGCACCGGGGAACACCATATTTGAATGACCAAGGGGATGGGCGCTAACTAATAGAACAGACGAATTAGAGCACGTAGGGAGGGGGCAGAGAGAAACGATTCTAGAATCACAAAGGATGCTGTGTATAAGTATACTGAAGAATACCTTTTCCTTTCCAACAGGGTGTGTCTGTGGCATGAAAATTGTACTGCAATTAATGGATCATTCCTTTTTAATAATCTGATTACTTCAGGATTATTTTCAAATATGTCATTGATTTAGACCACGTGTCAACCCTGAATAAACATGTAATGGACTGCCCAGTACCCTGGCTGCTGAATATTTAGGGCAGGATAGGGTATGACCCCTGCCCTGGTTAGGCTCATAATTTTGGAGGATTTGCTGTCCTGAAGCATTTTTCCTCTGGCTTGCATTTTTTTCTCCAAGCCCTTTCTCCCCCTCACCTCTCCTGCCCCCACCCCCGGCCACTGTTGGGGTGGTCTGATTCCAGGCTGAATGAACCAAGGAGCTGAGCACAGCAGTGCTTCCTTGGCCGTACTACCTTGTAAAACACTTCCGATAGGTACATGTGGTTCTGGGGGCCTGGAAATACTGCACTCTTCTTGCCAAATAATCCCAAAGACTCCACTAGTAACACCGGTTTACAGACTTGTTAGTGACTTAGTTGCCTAATCATTCCCATCACAACAGTCTCCCTAGTTAAGAGCAAGTCATTCAGGTTTTGAATGGAATGAATTTTACTTACTTACATTTTTCTCAGGAACAAGACACTTCAACATATTCTCAAAATCTCTGCTAAGTTTTTTATTAAAAAACACATTTTTGCCACTTTTAAGTCAAAATGGATTTAAGTAAACTATAGAAACTGAAAGTAACTTAATGTCAGTTTGAAAGTTTTCGTTTAAATACTTAAGCACTGAAACGTGGGGGAAATGAATCGTGGGCACCGTTCTCAGGAAGAGGATCCAAGTTCAGGTGCAATTCATCTGTCTCCGTGGTGATGTGTTTTCTCAACATCCATAGGAGTTCTGGTCTTTTGGGAAAGTACTTGTCAGTAAATGTTCTTGAGGAAGAAACTTAAAATGAAAGTTATCTACTGTGGCCCATGATGCCACAAGTTAAGGTAAACCCCTCATTATAAAATAAGTATGTCTGAACTTTATAGGCATGTAGGTTCTTATATGGCCCAGTGAGCTGTATCACACCCCATGAAAGGAAGCCACGCGTCAGGACGGTGTTTCACAGGGGCCACGGCATCTCTCTCACGTCGTACATTCCGTTTGCCGACATTCTGCCACCTGTTACGTTAGCAGATTCTCTCTGTGGCGATGATGAATACTTATAACGACTACCCCGAGGATCTACAAAATCCTCTTACATCATCAAAGATTAAATTACATTTAGCATGCCTTTTGTGTCCCATATTTGCTGTCTTCTAATTGTTTGAAAATTGAGAATCGGTGCTATTTTTTTTTGCTCTTGGCGAAATGTCTCGTTTCCTGACCATTTCAGACAAGAAAGCCTAGGATGCTATCTTTGTTGCTTTTCTTTAAAAATAGGGGGGTGGAATTAAGAAATATGTTGGGGGAGGAAAAGAGAGGGGCCTGAAGTGACCACCACCTTTCTCTGGGGGGGAGTTGAAAAGTCACCCAGCTTTCATGCACTTGCTGCAGGTGACACATAAGGACCTGAAGAAGCATAAGGAAGTTGCCGTCGTTGCTCACCTGGAGATGGAATTCGCATTTATACATCCGCCCCTCCGCTATCCTTCTTCCGACTTCCTTAGGTCATAATCAGGTCTAATCTGTTCCATACCATTAATCATAGGGCATCTACCTCATTTTTAAAACTCTCCCCTGAGGATATGTTTATTGATTTTTAGACAGAGAAACATTGATGTGAGGGAGAAAAATCAATTGGTTGCCTCCTGTATGCACCCTGACCAGGGATCGAACCTGCAAACTTTTGGTGTATGGAACGACATTCCAATCAACTGAGCCACCCCTCAATTTTAAACTTAACTCCAACCCATAGAATCACTGGTACGGCAGTATTTGTCTTCAAAGTGCTTAGGAATTCTAGTCCTATCACCTTGCATTATGACTTTGTCTCAGTGTCCTACATTCAGCCGTAATCATGTGTGGTAATTAAAGAGTAGCCACTATTTATTGAGCACTTACTTTGTGTCAGGCTAAGTACTCAATTCGGAAAGATTGTATTTTGACGTGTATTCAGATTCCACCTCTGCTACATCCTTGCTGATTGGCCTTGATGGACTGACTTAGCCTCTTTGAGCCTCAGTGTTTTGCTCCACACAGCGGTTGTACTAGTCTGCTAGGGCTGCTGTACAAAGTACCACACTGGGTGGCTGAAACCACGGGACTTGTTTTCTCACAGTGCTGGAGACTGGAAGTTCAAGATCGAGGCTCCGGCAGAGTTTCTTCTGAGGCCGTTCTGTTTGGCTCGTGGATGGCTGCCCTGTCCCTGTGTCCCCACATGGTTGTCTTCTGTGCGTGGGTCTCTGTCCTGATCTCTTCCTTGCACAGGGACACCGGTCATTTGGGATTAGGGCCCACCCTAACCACCTCATTCTAACCCAGTCACCTCTTTAAAGATCCTGTCTCCAGATAGGGTTACAACTGCAGGTGCTGGGAGTTAAGCCGTCTAGAGGAACCTTTCCAGTCACACCTCAGCAGCCCTTGATAGTAGTGAGGACGGCATGTGTTCAGGTATCGTTGTGAGGATTAAAGACCATGGTCCATGCAGAGACCTGGCAGGAGCATACCCATGTTAACCTTCTCCTTGCTGGAGATGGGGTAGAATTGAGTTTTCTGTACATTCCATTCCAGTACGAACAGCGGGCATCAGTGGAATTCTATTATGAATAAGTAGGTGTTTGTTTTCCACTTGATTCTCACCATCTCTTACCTCCATTCATGCAACCGAATGAGTGATTTGCTTCAAGGCTGCTTGTGGAGTCTCCCAGGCAGTTCCCCCGCTTCTGCGCACTGCCCGCCAGACGTCGTCATCTCCTCTTTTAAACTTAGCTGGGCTCCTCTTTCCTTCCAGTTGGTAGGAACGCTGGCACCCTGTCCAGAGGACAGCCCTGGACTCTGGCTTCCTCTCTCCCTGGGTACGTTTAGCATTTCCACCTAGCAGCACTGTCTGTCAGATGACACCTTCCAAAGGTCAGGGTCTATGTTTTTGTAGGCCTGCACTGGCCCACACCCCCCTCCCCAAACTTGGCCATCTTTTTCCCCCCACCTTATTTCTGCACACAGGCAGAGGGTTCAGGGCAGGGTGGAATAGCTGAGTGAGGAAGCAAAGTGAAAGAACAGTGAGCACAGGCTTGGAGTGACTTTTTGTTCTGGTTCCGCCCCGGCCCACGTGGCTGGTGGGCCTCATGGTGAGTGAGCTGTATGCCTCTGAGCGTGCTCTCTGCCGGGTAACATTCAGCAACAAGGCATTGGCCAGTGTTGCTCATCCAGAGAATTTCAAATAAACACACGCGCAGTTTGAAAGGTTAAGGTGTAAATGCTCACAAAATCATCTCGCTTTTTTACTTCTGGGAGAAAATAACATGTTTTGGGATGACCATGTAAAAAGCTTTACAGACGTCTTCATTACTGAGAGGCATTTCCTGCGGAGTTCTCTGGTGTGAAGGGTTATGAGTTAGTTTCCCGACGGGGCCCTGGTTTCCTGAAAGCTATTCTTGGTGTGCTGGGTGCATGCAGCTGTTCTGCTATCTCCCCGTAGTTCAGTTGGAGCCTCTGGATGGGCGGAACTGATTAGAATTCCAGAGGCAGTGCATGCCGGCGGTGAGGTGGGACCTGCGGAATTTACTAGGAGAGATTTTTGACCAAACCCCCACATTCTGGAGTTAAGTGGTAAAATGAACACTTGATGGGCACAGTATCTGAATAGATGTCTTTTTCATTTTACTCTTTTTTTTTGGTTGATGGAAAGGATCCTTGTTTTTAATATTAAGGAATTATTTAAAATATGTTGTCAAGACTGCCCTCTTTGGAACTAATTAAAATAATGTTTCCCTTCCAAAAGGATGCTTATTTATTGTGACTGTGTATGATCTTATTTCCATGAATGTTCATAGGTCTGTACAAGATATTATCATTTTTTTCTTTTAAACACTTTACAAAGCTCCAGTAATTCCACCCAAGTTTGAATTTTGCTGTGTCTTGTGTTCTGCTTGGGAGGAGGACTTCTATGTTTTGAGGGAAAGTGGCTCTGGGGGTGGCCAATGTAAACATCTCCTGGAATGGTCCCCGGCCTAATAAAGAGGACAGGGCAAGGCCTTGTGCTTTAGAATTCCAGCTGCCCAGTGACAGCTTGAGAAGGAGGGTTATGTTTTAAAGTTTGCATTAGAAATCAGCTCGAATCCATATGTGGGCTCGAATGTTGCATTCCTGAGTGATGACATGTGCTGCCCTGGTCATGTTTTCTAGTGTGTGGTTTCCAAGGTTGCTGTGATGTCACCAGTAAGCCCTACACACCCCTGTGGGAGGGGCAGGGGCGGGCGATGCTTGGCTCTCAGTGTTGCCCTGTGGAGTGTGAGTCCACACTGTGAGAGCCCAAACAGCCCTGGGACAGAGGCCCACTCTGGCGTGCCTGGAAGCCCCTTTGGAGGGTTTCTGCTCTGTCATTCAGTGCTCTGCCAGGTGTGGGGCACAGGCTGCAATGTGTCTGGACGCCACTCGTGCGGTGGCGGTTCTGGTCAGGAGCGCAGACTCAGGGCCTGATTGCCGGGGTGGTTCACATCTGGTCCTGCCGCTCCAGCTTTGCCAGCGGGGCAGTTGCCCACCTTTCAGGGCCCCCGTTCCCCAGCTGTAAAATGGGCCCAGCAGTCCTCACAGGGCTTCTGGGGAATGGAATGCGTTAACCCGTGGAAGGCATTTGGAGTAGTGCCTGGCACACACAGCCTGTCTTAGGTGTTGAATGTCATACTTATCTCAGTTCATATTCATTTCCCATATTTGGCCCTGGTCAGACCAGGTTGGCCTTCAGCAACGTTTGTTTACCATTTCTGAGTCGTTTTGTTACTGGAAAGGGGACCAGGCCTTCAGCGAGCCTCCCTCGGGCCAGCTGTCAGTATGTGGATGCTTGACTGTGTGCAGGAAAGATTTCACAACACGAGTCCAGGTGATTTTGAGAGTATTTTTGTTAAGCTAGGGACAGTGAAACAAGGACGGGCTTAGGAGAGAAGAAGCAACAGGAAGGAGCCTAGGTGGGGCTGCTTTGGTTCACTGAGAAGTCAGGGAAAAGGGGCCTTGGGGACAGGTGCAGGGGGTTAGCCTGGTGTGAGCTGCCGCCGCCTACTGCTCCCCTTGTTGTAAGTTTTGTGGGAACCCTTGGGGTGCAGGAGGTGCAGGCCTGAGAGGGAAGGGAAGGGCATGGGTGTGCTCCCCGGAGGAAGAGCTTGCAAGTTGGTTCCTTCATTGAGGATTTTAAAGGCTGGGAGTTTAGGGGAGGGCTTGAGGCAGGGATCTAAATAGAATACTCACCAGACTTTCCAGGTGTGCCCTTTCAGGGTCCTGGTCTCTGCTGATTGGTCATTCCAGGGGACAGAAGGCCACCTTGGGGGTGAGATCCAGTACCAGTTTTACCTGTAGCCAGCCCCTGCCCCCGGGGTATCTGGCTGTAAATTGCTTGGCCAGTTTGTTCAGCTGTCTGCCTCAGTTTCCCGATTCCGCTTGCCAGGGCATTTTCCCAGCTGCTTCCTTACCTGCCTCCATCTGCCCTGGGTTGTCCAGTTGAAATCTAAGATCCGCAGGCCAGATGAGTATTAGCCCTCATCCTCAGTGGACTCTTCCCGGCAGGCTCTGTTTCTGCACGTATCCAGTGTTACTGGGCAGGTTCGGTTTGCATACAAGAGTATGCAAGTCTCCATCTGGAGACTGTGACCTGGGTTTGTGTCTGTAGGGTTTAAGGGTGATTTTGAGATAAAGTTTTAAAAAATCTCCTGCATATTTTCTCTGTTCTATAACTTGATATTGTTTTAAGTTTTGAAGCTCATTTAGCCTCTTTATTTCCTGTGACTTCATTGCATGGGGTGGCGGCCATGGACTGTCCAAAAGCTGCTGCTTGCATGCTGAGTGAGAGCTATAACATTCGTGAGTGCTCTCACCCAGCTATTGGGTGTGTTTTATTTATTTTTCCCCGTGGGCTTGCCTGAGGAGGCAGAGATAAACCTTTTGGAATTTACTGAGTCCCGGCAGGACTCCGAGCTGACATATATGTGGCACTTGCTCTGTGGCCCCTCCATGCTAGCCCTTCACCACCAGTCACTGCCCCTCGATGATAAAGGGGACCCGGTTTTGCTCCCCACAAATGTGTCTTTGGAGATAACTGATTTTACTCGGGTTTTTAAGAAACACAGGAGTCAGAAAGAACCTTTGACCCTTTTCCCCTTTCCTGAAGGAATTCAATGGGATATTACCTTGGAATCAAAATATAAACTAAATGTGGCAGACTAGGAGAAATCTATCGTACCTGGTTACCACATATTAGCTTCTCCAGGCTACCTGTAAACTGCCTACTTTCCCTTTCAAATCCCAGACCTTGGCCCCCAGCCCCTTCTTCTTTCCCCAAAATGGCATCTCACCCTCAACTGTCCACTGCCCTTGGGTCTCATTGTTTTGGCACCTCCAGATGTAATACATTTTGGACATTTTTTCCTCTTAATCTATCTCATATAAATTTAATTATTAGCCCAGCCAGAAGACCTCAGAAGGGTAGGAAGAAAATTACTTTTTGTGCCCCCACGATGGTCCTTAACTGCTCGTCACGTCCTCACTAGTGGAGTCCAGGTGTAAAGCTTATATCCCACCTTCCTCCTGGCCAGCCCTGAGCCCCAAGGAAATACAGGGGCTTTAAGGAGGGGTTCCCTGCCATTTGCTGCTTCACCTCCATCTCAGGGTGGGGGCCGGTGGTCTCTCTGCAAGGGCCAGCTGTGCAGGTGGGAAGTGACTGGAAGAAAGCTGTGCTTGCTGTTTTGGGGGCGTCCTCAGGGCTGGTGATGGCTGAGACCTTTTCTCAGAGCAGCATCAGGGTTGTGGTATAAACCTGTTCCCAGGTGCGCTGAATCGTTGTGTGGTAAAGTGGCCTGGTCAGGCGGAGAAGCGTGGTCATTCGGAGTGCTTTTGGCTTCTGTCTCTCTGGTTCAGCCAGCAGACAGAGTAGGAATGTGGAAAGATCCCAGGCTTTGTGGTCAGGCTGGCCTGGGTTTGTGTTCTGGCTCTGTTGTGCCCTCTATCACAAGGAGTAAAGAACTCACATGAACCCTCATCTCCTCCTCCAGAGTATTGGGCTTCTAATTCCTCCTGCTTAGGGTTATTGTGGTGTGAAACGTGTAGACTCGGCCTGCCCAGACAGTGGCAGATGAGGACGATGACAATGCTGACATTGTCAGAGGGCTCACGTTGTACCAGGTGTGGTCCTCTGGTGTGACGTGTATGAAGTTAGTGCATCCTGTCCACCACGTCTTCATTTCGTGCACTGGACGCAGAGGCCCAGGGAGGGGACGTGCACTGAGCAGGCGGGCACTGGAGCGCAGACCTGGGCCCAGCCGCTCAGAGGGGTGTGCTTCTGCAATTACCCAGCTGTATACTTCCTTAACAGTAGTTTTTCAAGACTTTTGATGTAGTAATATAGAGGCTGCTTCTACAAGTGTCTGCATAACTGCTTTCTGGCTGACACCTTCCCCTTCTGCAGGCCTGCCCGAGGGGCACAGCGGCAGCCTGAGGACCAGAAAACTGTCCCTGGGCGGGTACGACGGAAACAGTGCCGTGGCTGCTCTGGTTCTGGTGGAAGCACGATTCACTCTTAGGACAACCTCTGGCGCCTCCGCAGACAGGCGGGCTAAGAGGCTGAGGGTCATACATGCGTGAGAGGGAAAGTCTCCAGACCCTTTTGGGTTTTATTATTATTTTTTTCCTAAACCCAAGTTGATTTGGAGCGCTCATGCCTCTGTGGAGGGTGGCTTGGACACAACGGAGCCCTCCGCTGCCCCCCGCCCCCCCGCCCGCCCCCACCGGGTGTGGTGGGCACTGGGACTTGCCCTGGGACTTGCAGTGGAGCACAGAAGCCTCCTTCTCTGTGGTGAGGCTCGGCTGACGGGATGTGGCTCATGCTGATCCTGCTCAGAGTTTTGGGGACCTTTGCCAGGACAGGGGGAAGCTTCCAGGTGGGTCCTCTGCTGTGGGAAAGCCTGCTTTCTCTCGTCCCCAGCAGCCTGTAGGCTCAGCGAGGCCTTGGGGGAAGCTGCCTGGCTGTGTTCACCACCGAGCAGTCCAGAAAGACGGGGGCTGCACTTGACCTGGCAGCCGCAAGTGCTCTTCGTGACGTGCTGTTGCCATGGACAGTTTTCTTCTTTTGGACTCCAGTGCGTACTAAGGGTAAACTTTTCAGATGGATGTGCCGGATTTGAGTTTCAGCTGCACGTCTGTGTCTGTTTACCCTTAGGAAATTGGGATTTCTTGCTTTGCCGGTAGAATGAAGGTCTGTGCGGTTGGGCAGAATCGTCTGGCTAGGGCGTGTCTTTCAAACTTGGCCTCAGGTTGAACCCAAGGCTTGGAGACATGGCCTTCCTGGGAGGCAAATCTATGAATCACACTGAGTGGACTTGAAGGGTGATGCACATGCGTGTCATTTTCAGTTGTGTCTTCCCTGTACCCCTGGTCGGGACATTCTGCTTCTCGAAATAGTAGTACGCATCTGGAGGAATCGGCGTGTACTCTTATTACTTCGAGTAACACACATGAAGTTATTCGGGGTGGGACAAAAGTAGGTTTACAGTGGAGAGTACACAAAGCACAGAGTGTATTCTTGTGTTGCTTGTTAATTATTGTGTTTTCCATGTGAACAACCGGAAGCCTACTTCTGCCTGCCCTGTGTACCACCGGGGCCCTTACGCACCAGGAATGTTGTGTTTCTGATGATCTACCGTGAGTTTTCAAACTAGATTCTGTTTCCTGTAGGTGGGGAGGCATCTTCAGAAATTGAAACTCTAAAACTAGGAAGGGAGTTTGCAGATTTAGCCCATGTGTGGTTATAGATTTCATCATAATCTGTGCACAGCACTAAATTAAGATAACGAGAGGTCGAAATAAAGGTAACGAGAGGTTGAAATAAGTCCCGCTGACTGTCTTCAAACTGCGTACGGCTGGGATGGAGGTGAGTGAGGTGGAATCTGCGTGGTTTTGTGACATAGAAGATCCCGTTAGAAATGTTTGTTAGTGTTGGCACTGAGAAGGACAGAAAGATTTGACATGGGTGGGTCCATATCCTCTGAGCTTGGGTAGGACGTGTCTTTTTTTTCTTTTGTGAATTTTTTAAACTTTGAGAGAGAGGTGGGTGTTGTCGGTCATGTGACAGGAAATGGTCCTTTTGCGCCTCACAGGCCTGGTATGGTGTAACTGGACTTGTGGGAAAAGGTAGGTGTGCGTTGCATTTACAGCGTGCTGCAGCTCTTTGTCCTGGGTGCTAACACCGTGAGCCACCCTGAGCTGGGCCGCTCTCTCAGCCGTGCTGGAGGCAGAGCTGCCAGACAGGGGCCCAGGGTGGTAACGTGGTGGCCAGTCAGCTCATTGGAGTCTCTTTTGTCTCTGGGACTTGGACAGCCCACTTCTCCCAACCCTAGCGCAGATAAGAGGTCGGTCGTAAGCGTACCTCAGGGTAGCTTCAGAATCATTCTTAACACGTGGCTCCTGGCTGACACAGCTATTTAAGTTGGCACATTTTAGGGAACCTGTAATCCCTGTCGTAGAGGTTTGAGGTGTTGTCATCTTTCTTGCTCTGCTGTATCGATGGGTGTTGGGGTGGTGGTGCAGAGAATACCTTCTGTTGGAGTTGAGAACACAACGAGAACACATGTGATCAGGACAGTCTTATGATGAAGACAGGCCTTGGTCTGTGCTGTGAAGGTGGATAGGATTCAGATAGCCGAGGGCTGGGAGCGGGGCCTGTGAACAGAGGGACAGAGAGGCGAGTCCTGCCCATGGTCCGGGGATGGGACTTGGGGTTTGGCAGATTGGGAGGTTTCTCTGGGGAGTGGTTTTCAATTTCAGTGTACAGTCACCTGCTGGGCCCCATTCCTCGAGTTTCTGTTTTTGAAGGTCTGAAGGTCTGCAGTAGGGCGCTGGCATTTGCATGTCTGATGAGTCCCCCGTGACATTGATGCTGCTGGTCCCAGGGCTGCACTTGAGACCTGCGGTAGGGGACTGTGTGAGTTGCTGCTGGAGTCACAGTAGAGTGGAGGTGGAGCTGCGCTGCCCACCTCCAGGGACCCGCTGGGACAAATTTTGGAGAAAGATCTGGAATGTAAAATAGAGGAAGAACGCAGAGGTGACCCAGTGTTTCCTTCAGCTTGGGAGCCTGGGAAAAGGTGCTCACGGGCACCGAAGGGGAAATCAGCAGGAGGAATTATTGTTTGGGGGAATTATTGTTGATCGTGTTTTCAAAGCGAAGGGTCTGCCTAATTTTCCATGCCTCCCAGTAGCTTTTGTCTTTAATGTGGGAGCTTTTCCTGAGTCTAAATGTGCAATCACTCATCTCCCAGAATAATTTTCTCTTACTCTGAGGTTTAAAATGGAAGAATATTGTTTAAAAATATCTCTCAGCCCTTCCACTGTAATTATCTCTAGACTTTTTACACTTTCATAGTTTTGCCTAAGTAGGACTGAAATGGTGTTGCTAAAAATACAAGCAGCTTACAGCAATAGAACCCTAATTATAGTGGGTTGCAGAATATCTCTTTAATTTTTCTGGAGGTTGTCAGTTTCTAATCATTTGATTATTATGGACACCCAGAGATTGGTTTATAGTTCAGTTTTTCCTCATTTTCCAAAGTAATGCATGCTTGTTGCAGAAAATTTGGAACATAAATGTGTGATAGAATCAGCTGTGAACTACCAGACATTATGCCTTTAACATTTTCGTTCACTCTGTTCCGTCTTCCCATGGCTGCGTGTCTGTAGGGGAATAGAGGTGGGCCGTCTGCCTCAGAGCTGAGGCTCGCTGGGCCAGCGTGGGGACTTAGAAAGATTTTCTCTCTCCTGCCTCTCTTCTGCCCCAGTGTTTGGATATAGCCCGTATTTTGCATGGGGCAGGTTACTGGGAGTACCATTAATTGCCTGCTTCCACAGTCCCACCCCATCGCTCCCTAGTGTCAACACGGACAAGAAAGGAGCCTGGCAGACAGACCCGAAGTGAAGAGCGCAGCTTTCTAGCTTTGGTGAGATGCTGTGCTCAGCCTCCCTCATTGGGTCTGTCCTCCTGGGGAGGAGGACCCTGGGAGACAGACAGCATTATCTCTGTCACAGCAGGAACCCGAAGCTCCATGGTAGTAGGGTTCCCCTCGCCTGACCCAGGGAGAGGACCTGAGAAGGGGAAGTTTCTGTGTACCATGCAGAGAGAAGGGAACGTGTGAGGTCAGTGACAGGTCAGCCCGCCTCATCTTGTGGGTGGCTCCACGTGGCAGCATCCAGGGGGTGGGACAATGCAGAAGGCTCCAGAGGCAGGTAGTGACAGAAGCCACGGCACACCTGGGTGAGCAGGCACCCAGAGGGCTGTTGCTGGAGAGGCACCTGGAGGGGGTTAGTGGGGAGGGCTCAGGACAGAAGGAGCAGCGGGCCCCTGGACAGACGGAGGCCCACAGAGCAGCCTGACTGCTGGGTGGGCGAAGCCCTTTCCCTCCACCTGTCCCCTCTGGGAGCTCCAGAGGGAAAGAGAAACAGAAAGGGGAGGGCTCCCATCTTGTGCTGGGCAGTAAGAGCCCTTCCTTGGTCCTACAGGTTTAGGGAATAACTGAGTGACTGCACTTGGGACCAGGAACTATCCGGCATAGGTGTGCTCACAATTTAGTTCATTGACCAAACTGGGGCACTGTTAGTATTTACGTCGAGACTCACCTGGCAGGCCAGGATGTGGCATCACCCTAGATGTTCAGTTGCTGTATTCACACTGAGAAGCACTGGAGGACTGCTTTCACGTCTTAGACCCTCCTTCCCACGGCCCTAAACTGTTTGCAAGCTTTGAATTTTTTGTTCTGTTTGAAAAAAAAAAAAACCAGGACAATAGTCTGTTTTATAGTAGGACTGCTTTGCCATACTAAGTACTTTACCAAGAATATTGTTAATGGCTGTTTCATCTCATAAATGCATCCTACTTTTATTAATTGCATAATTGTTTTCAAATGAGATTCCTTTTCAGCTGTTTGCTACTATGAATATTAACAAAAATAAATCTTTGTGTATTTCCAAAGAAGTCCAATTCTTAGAAATAGAATAACTGGGTCACGTTATACCCTTCCTGCTATGTATTGCCCAATTCTAGGCATTTATTTGAAATCTGAATTCCTGAATTGAATCAGAGCAATTGAGTTGCTTTGATTTGGAAATATGGTGAGATCAATGATTTTTTGTATGAGGCACCAGATAGTTTTTGCCACTTAGTATTTCTCTTGTGACTTTGGATCACAAAGGAAGTAATACAAAGAAGGAACAACTCGAATACAGAAAACATTTTTATTGCCAATGCAGCACTTTTCACGTTGCCTTGGAGTGAATGTCTTGTAGAGACTGGATTATACTCACTTTGGCTGCATGGGTGTGGGCATAGAAGTATTTGAGTGTGACAGTCCTTGTGTTTTTATTGATAGTTTGCACAGAGGGTCGGGAGAGTGAGTACTGGGGCATGTTGAGCTAGGTGCAGCTTTCGTGGCAAACATGAATTTTTGTCAGAGATGACAGCTGTAAGACATAATTGAGCACTGGTGGCATTTTTCACATGCCACCCGCATCTTGTCATCACTGTGAGACTAGCACGTTTTCAGGAGCAGGTGCCTCCAGTGTGAGTCGGCTTCGCAGCTGACTGGTTAGTTACTACTTTGTGGGCCTGGTGGTCAGTGCGCACACATGCGTGTGCGCACACACACACGGCAAACTCAGGCTGAGAAGTTGGCTTTGAGAGAACGGTGTGTGTAGATCATTGGGTCCGACGGAGTGAAGGAAGCTGGGTTGTAAGACCCGTGTGGTGATTGGCTCCGTCGTTGCTAGCGGATGAGTGCAGTGTGCCAGTCCTGCATCTGAGGTGCTGATTACTGACTGTGTTGTAACTTGCTCAGAGGGGTCAGACCAGTTCGCAAACAGGAGAGAAGAAACTTCTGGAAAGGTCATGTGAGAAGGCTTCCTGGTTAGTTTGAAAACATCCCTGAGTCGTTTCCAGCTCAACTGGTCTGTGAAGACCCAAAAGACCCAGGAAGGGTTTCCTTATATTTCACGTATACTAGACGACAGCAACTCCAGAATGATGAAGTGTGTGGATGATTAATGTGTACCAGGAAAAAATGCTGTTGTTAGTGTGCCGTTCAGACAGTAACACTTAAGCTAAAAGGGGAAGAATGACTTTTTAAAAATAGTTTTATTTATTTTTTAAAATATATTTAATTATTTTTAAGTACAGTTTTCTATTACTCTCATCCCATCCCACCCCCATGCTCCCCCCTCCCTCCCATTTCCACCCTTCTCAGTTGTTGTCCATGTATCCTTTATATAGGCTCCTTTAAATTCCTTCCCTATTTCCCCTGAAATTCCCTCCCCTCTCCCCTCTGGTCACTGTCAGCCTGTTCTCTATTTCAGTGTCTTTGGTTATACTTTGCTTGCTTGTTTGTGTTGTTGTTTAGCTTCCTGTTAAAGGTGAGATCATATGGTATTTGTCCTTCAACACCTGGCTTATTTCACTCAGCATAATGGGGAAAGAATGACTTTGACTTACTGATTTGTTTAGCTCCTAGAGCCTTCCTGATTACGACTTAAGATGAGTGTTTATGCCTTTGGAAGCCTCGCTAACCCTAAAAATAAAATCACAGGACTGGAGTTCTGCTTTTTTTGATTTCCCAGTGTTCCCCCTTTTCTGCTGTGTCTGTAATTCAGTGCTCCATCTGCGCCTTCCTGTTTCGTAGCTCTGATTTAACATTTATTGATGGAGCTTCCCAGCTGTTTTTGAATGGTGGCTTGGCAGTGCGTGAGGCCCGAAAAGCAGTCGTGTTAGGACGCTCTTCAGGTTAATCACATGTAACTTTCAGAACATGAGTATCGTGAATATGATGTTCTTGATATCTTAATCCCCTCCTTGAATTCCTTGGACGGACACCCCTGACATGGATGTGTGTGTATGGTGTCCAGGACATAAATGACATGAAGTTTAAGCCTTCAAAAAAAAAGTCATCTGGGCAGCCTTACCTCCCGCCTGCAGCCATGTTGTCATAGCTGAGCTCTTCGCTCTTAAAATGGAATACCAAGTCTGTTGAAGAAGTGTACTAGGAGGACATGAACTTGATTTCCACTCTATCATCATTAGCCATGACTTTGGCTAAGTAGAGTGGATTTTCAGCCGTCATTTCATACAAGGAAGGTTGCGCTCTGAGATTTTAATATTACGGTAGGTTTAAAAAGGACTGTAAAGGCTTGGCTCATAGATGACTCTTAAATGATGCTCCTTTTCTTAATCCTCTAGGTATGCAAACCACTCCTTGTTTTCATAATTCAGCACTCAGTACCTTTTTTTACATCCTCAAGAATGAAGTGAAAAAACTGAACCTATGAATTTCTTTTATAAGATAAATTTGTTTCTGATTTTAGGAAAATTGAAGTTGGTGGGTTCATATTTATGGACAAGAATTTTTCTGAGATGGGTCATTTAAGTGGTGTTGCTTTCTGCCCTGGCTGATGTGGCTCAGTGGATTGAGTGCCAGCCTGTGAACCAAAAGGTCACTGGTTCGATTCCCAGTCAGGGCACATGCTTGGGTGGTGGGCCAGGTCCCCAGTAGGTTGCACATGAGAGGCAACCCATCGATGTATCTCTTGCACATCAGTGTTTCTCTTGCACATCGATGTTTCTCTCCCTCTCTCCCTCCTTCCCTCAAAAAATAAATAAATAAAAAGCTGTTGCTTTCCTAATTTCCCATGTGTAAGCTTGCTTTTTTTTTTTTTTTGCTAAAGATAAGGCAGAGGCGACCCGAGGCTAAGGAGCTGTGTGGGTTCTAGATGGAGTCCCAAAGCCAGCCAGTTACTAAGTGGAACTGCCCCTACTCGAAGGCAGCTGGGGAGCCTGTAGGCCTCTCTGACGCAGCTGCGTCCTTTGAGGTAACTGATTTGCGGCAATGTTACTACCAAGAGCAGACCAAGCAGTGTCTGTACAGGTACTTGTTTTGTGAGTCTGGCAATACAGACACTGGAGTTGCGTGACCCCTGAGTGGCTGCCCTGTGAGAGTGTGGCCTACTGAGGGGTGTGTCAGGAGCAGCTTCGTCCCTGCCAATGGCGGGGAGAAGGAGTGCCTCAAAATTCACGGGGAGGTTTCCATCCTCTTCCCCATTGATTTATTTCCTTAACCTGCTGTTGTCCCGTCTGTAGGAGCAAAGGGCGGGAACATTCCACAAAACATTTTGATTTTCAGTGTAGTAGGGAAAAAGTTATGATATTACCAAGGATCTCTGGGGATAAAGTGGTAACTTAAATCATCGGTAAATAAAAATTGGTAGATACGGTGCGAGTTGTGTGTACTGGGCGACACAAATTACTTTTTATGTTTGAATCACTTTATTCATCAGTAATTTCTACCTTCAATGCATAAGACCCGCTAAAGTGTTCTGGGGGTGTGGACGGAGTTTAAGTGGGCACTGACATGAATGTTTAGTCCCTGTCACCTTTCTTCCCACTTTCCCAAATCCCCTGTAGTCTTTTTGCTCTCGCTGCTCTAGTGACAACTGTCCTCACCAAGGTCACACCTCTGATGGCCTTGGACTCGGTGTAGTGGATGCCTTTGACTTTGACTTCTTATCTTCACTTCCTGGCAACATTTGATATAAAGTCAGTCAGTCCTTTGTTCTTTTTTTTTAAAGATTTTATTTATTTATTTATCTTTAGAGGGGAAGGAGAGAGGGAGAGAAACATCAATGTATGGTTGCCTTTCGTGCGTCCCCTGCTGGGAGTTAGCCTGCAAGGAACCAGCCTGCAACCCAGGCATGTGCCCTGACGGGGAATCGAACCGCGATCGTCTGGTTCGCAGGCCCACGCTCAGTCCTTTGTTCTTGAAGCACTGCCTTCGCTCTTCTGGAGAGGCCTGGACTGCACGGTCCTTACGCTGAAGAAAGTCAGTCTCTTGTTCACTAGTCTGATCACCCCAACAAGTCACCGACTGGAAGACCTGGGTGTAACTCAGCTAGGTGCTCCGGGCCTTTAGACGACAGGAGGGAAGCTGGGAGACCAGGTGTCATTTCTCCGTAGAAAAAGTAGTAGAATTGTTTTCTTTGGCTGAGTGGCATTTCACATGTGCTTGGCAAGGTGGAGGCTCAATATCTGAATGAATCAAGGCAGGGTCGAAACCAGGAGATTGGATGAGGAAAGAACAGGTTTCCTTTAGGAAACAGCAGAGCAAACCCATCAGTGGAGGGGAAGATGGTGGTGGCGAAGGTAAAACTGAATTGTTCTCTCGTGGGAGAGGAGTGACGGAAGGGGCGGGAGAGGAGCAGCTGTGTGTTCTTGCCAGACGGCAGAGGGCTGAGAATAGCAGCGAGGGATTGGGATGGCGTTTGTCAGGCAGTGGGTGGACTGGAAGGTTTCTGAGCTGGGGTGGTGGTGGAAGTCGGGAAGACTAATTCCACGGCCGTGGGTTGAATGGGATCAGAAGGGGGAAATCCTCATTTTGGTCTCTCCTCTGGACTCCCCTTGCGCATGTTGTCCCCAGGGGGGCCAACTCCTAGCCGCTGACTTCATGCTTCGCTGTCTCAGTCCTTACGAGTGACTCCCTGTCCTTTAGTCCCTTTACCTGGGTCACCCGGTCCCATGACCAGTGGCCATTGAGTTCCTGTCACCTTTTGTGCACAGTGAGTCATAACAGCTTTAACTCAGGTCTTCCGATAAGTGCTAACCCAGTAACCTTAGGAGAAGTCATCCTGCCCCCGTGGGACCGCAGCAGCCTGTGGTTGCAGTCAGTGCAAGGCCCCAGGTCCCTGGGGGTGGGGGTGACAGTGTCATTGAGAAAGTGAGTGAGGGGGACCTTGAGGTCAGTGCCTTGGGTAGGATTAGCATTCAGGAGCGTAGGGCAAAACCAGGGCTAATTGTCTTACAGCCCGAGTAGTTCCTGATATTTAAAGAAGTTCTTGAGAACAGGCTTTAGAGTTGATCGGCTCTTGCTCCCTGGGCCGCCTTTCCCCACATCCACAAACCACACACGCCTCCAGCACCCGTGGTGACACCGTGATGGCTTGTCGTGTCTTTAAAAGTGTAAGTGCTTCAGAGGTTCAGTGGATGTGTGAAGGAAGGACTCTGACCATGTCTGTGTGTCCAAACCTTGATGAGCTTGGGGCAAGGACCAAGGGCAAGGGGTGAGCACGCTGGGTGGGGAAGTGCAGTTCCCCCACTTTGTCTGTGCCTCGTCCTGGACACGCATTTGGGAATGTTCTGTGCGAATGCCTTGAGCAGTGGGTAATAAACCTTTGGCATTAACATTGGTATTTGATATCAGTGCCAGATATCTCTTGTTGATAAAAATTCTGGGGAAGCATCCTTGTGAGATATTTGTAGAGGACTATGATTTATGAGTGTTTTGGTACATTCTTGTGACATCAGGGAAGCAAGATATTTTCACGGGCTTGAGAAAATACTCATGATTCCTTGTTATTTATAATCCATAAAACAACATCTGGAAAGTTACTCAAATGGAGTAGAACTGGTTGGAACATCCACTTGTATTTATTCAGTCACCATCCATAGGATGTCGATGCCATAAATCCATTGAGCCCTTGCAGCAGCCGGTGGCATTTGCATTGAACTGGTGACATCAGTGTGCACTGCCATGGTGGTGCCCGCTTTTTCTGAGAGTGGTCTCCACTCTAAGCAGTTCCAGCTTTCTCTGGAAGTGAGCCCTGCAGAAAGGGGCTTTAAAAAAATAATAATAAGCATTGTCGTGTTTACTTTCAACTTTGCAGAAGTCAGTTTAACTGCAGTGTTCAAGCCAGCCTGGTAGGGTGGTCCTGTGATGGATGTTTTACATGGTTCGTATCCGTGTCCGTGGGCTGGGGGCCACTGCGTCTGGTCTCCGCTTGTTGTAAGGGAGTGGTTTAGACAGTCCCCATTCATACACTTCCTCATCCTGACACTGAGACCGGTGTCTCACGTCTTTGGAAAGGTTGTTACCTACGTGGAGGTGAGCTGGCCTGCCCACTGTCACACAATGAGGTGGTATCAGAACTCGGACCTTTCGCATTTTCACTTCCCCTCGGGGGCTTCCCTCAACAAACCGAAGCTCTTCTCTGTGACAGTGATGAAGTCATTTTGAATCGGAGCGTTTCTGTTGGTCCAGGAGAAAGGAATCAGGTGAGGCCATGGGAGTCTCATCAGCTCTTCCTAGCGAGGGTTTCTGAGGGCTCCCATCAGGTGCTTTTCTGTTTGCAGAAAATTTTCTTTTCTCTTTTTTTTTTTTTTTTAATCCTAGTATCTTAGCTTGGGTTGTGTAACAAAATATAGAGTGAGTGGCTTAAACAGCAGACATTGTTTTCTCACAGTACTGGAAGCTGAGAAGATCAACATCAACTTCACAGCAGATTTGTTCTTGGCCATTTCCTCTCGTAAGGACACTAATCCCATCGGGGGGCCCACCGTTATGACTGCACCTAAACACGAGTTCCTCCCAAAGTCTCCTTCTCCAAATGCCCATCATGTTGGGACTCGAGACTTCAACATAAGCAGGGACACACACACACACACACACACACATTCATTCCGTAATGCCTAGTGAGACTGTGTGTGTAAATGGGCCAGCAGGCAGAAAGCATCTTTTCAATTTAAGGGAAGATCCAACATGTCAGTAGTTACTCTTCATGTTCACAAATATTCAGAGATTTGGTTGAATGTATTTGAAGATATTCAGAGGTGGCTAGGTTAAGAACTTGACTTCTTTTTTTTTTTTACATGCGTGTCCAGTTTACTCAGTAAATATTTGAGCATGTTTTGTAAGTCAGGCCCTGTGCTGGGTTACGGGCCACCGGGATGATGAGGTAGAGCCGTTTGTCAGGAGCTGTTCAGTGGCCACCGGTCAAGTTCTGCACAGTTGTTTTCCTCTAGTCGTCGTCTTTCAGATACGTTTCAGCAAGTCCCAAACTTGTCCTTTTTTCTTAGGAATATTCTAAACATAACGTGTAGATAATATAGTGAACACTTCAGTATTCGCACTTGGCTTTATCAGATTTTTAGAGTATTTGAAGAAAACATGCAAAAATATTTTTTAAAATAGGTCAAATAAACCTCACTGGAGCTTTCCCCCAGTGTGTCCCTCTGTCCTGTGTGTCCCCCTTTCTAGAATGGACCACTGTCCTCAGTTTAGACTGTAGCATTCCCGTGCCTGGTTTTATACTTATGTATGTATGAGTTTGTGAGCAATATAAAATACATCATTCTTAAAACTTCATAATGGATAGCAAACTACATATATTCTGTACCTTCAGAGAAAAAAAACCTCATTACTTATTACATACATAGCTTAATACATAGCTCTAGCTCTTTTTAAAAGAAAGTAATGTATGTAGTAAACCATTGTATGATCATCCAACATAATACTAGTCTATTCTCCTCTCATCGCATAAACTTGGAATGCTCCCAGATTTCCACGACTGCAACAGCCCTGCTATGAACCTTCTTGTACATGTCTCCTGAGGCGTGTCTCTGAGTTTCTGGTCCCTCATTTCCATTATTGTAAACAGCACTGCCGTAGACATCCTTGTACATGTCTCCTGAGGCGTGTCTGTGAGTTTCTGGTCCCACATTTTCATTATTGTAAACAGCATGGCTGTGGACATTCTTGTACACGTCTCCTGAGGTGTGTCCTTGTCCCTGGGGTCATATGCGAGTCAGGAATTGTAGGCGATAGGAGGTGAGTGTCTGCCCTTCCAAGCTTGTCTCCACCTGTGCCCGACGGTGCCCTAGTGCCCTATCCAGTAGCCATTTCACCCCCCCACACTATTTCACCTATATTTTGTATCTGCTTCTTCTCCTGTACTTGGTATTCGGAAAATTTTGAATATTTGCCCATTGGTTTGGTGTAATGTGACTTGCGTTATTACTTCTGTCTGTAAATCTGCATTTCTCTGATTCCGTGCGCTTGTTGTCCATTCAGGCCGTTGCTTCTGTGAGTTGCCTGTTCATAACATACCCCCACTGCTTTACTGGTGGCGGTGTTGGGACTCAGGTGCAGAGAAGTGACCGATCGAAATCTTGAATCGTGACTTTCTGTCATCACTGTGGTTTGCATGGCCCTCGTATTCATACATGTAATATGATGAATACCCGGTAACGCATCGACATCTGAAACACGAGCAGCGCCTTCCATCTGCCTGTGCTTCTCCCTCTTCTAACCCTCACCTCCTTCCCCCACACATACTGTCCCGACCTCGATCGTTCTGTGGAACCTCTTCTGTACAGTCGTCTTCCTTCTGGGCCTTGCTTTCCTCGCTCTCCAGTGTTAGTATAATTTGTCCATGCAGTTGCGTTGGCGTTGGTCCCTTCATTGTCACCCTCATCCAGCATTCTTGAGTGGGGGTATTTTGTCCTCATTTCCTGTTTGAATAGGCATTTGGGGTATTTCTGGTTGTCAGGAGCTGTTGCACTATTACAAACAGTCATCTATGTGAGTCTGGGAGGCCACCATCCTGATGGTCTCTTGTATACACCCTGGAAGTAGCGATGCTGGATTAAGTGTTTTGATGTTTAACTTTGTTAGCTGATGATGCCACTGTTCTCTCTCAAAGTTGTCTAGCATTTATACTCCCACACACAGAGGATTAGGTTGCCCCAGGGCTTCTGTTCAATTTGTCGTTGTTTTTGCATACATAATTCTCATTAGCAAACTGTTTTTGGTTTGGTGGTCTTGGGTGGTAAGGTTTGGTTTCCTTGTGCTAAGGCAGCTGGTGTGGACTGCATGGCGGGGGAACACATGAGCCCACCCTGTTAATAGTTGGAGTCTTTTCGAGTTTATGAAAAGAACTTGACCTTGGCTGGGTGACCACGTGGACTTCGGTCACTTTGCAAAACTTCATGTGTATTTGATTATTGTTTTTATAGGTATAATCATGTTAAATTTACTGATTTTATAGTCTTGAAGGTTTATTATCTAAAATTTATGGTAGATCTAATCTCTGCTCTTTTATAGTGTCTCCCCTGTTTGGTTCATATTGGAGTTTTTCCTTGTGTTTCGGTTTTGGATTGTGAGCTCACACTTGGGCTTTATCTCCGGGAATCTGGGGGGCCTGGGTGAAAGGTGTATTAAAGTAGAGAGTAGCGGCTTTAATTTACAGGTTACTTAGCAGTGATAGATAACATTTAACACATGTCATTTTAAATGCACAGATGTGAATATAAAGAAAAGTATGGAAAAATCTCCAGAATTTGACAGAAATCAAAAGACATAATTCCAGAACAGTACACCAGAGCTGACCTTTCAGAAACATGATGTCTGGAGTCTTTTTTTAAAAAATTTATTTATTTATTTATCTTTAGAAGGGAAGGGAAGGAGAGAAATACCAATGTATGGTTGCCTCTCGTGAGTCCCCTGCTGGGAACTGGCCTGCAACCCAGGCATGTGCCCTGACTGGGAATCGAACTGTGATCGTGTGGTTTGCAGGCCCGTGCTCAATCCACTGAGCTACACCAGCCAGGGCTGATGTCTGGAGTCTTAACACCAGTATGAGAAGAGAGAGAATGGAGCCTTGAGTAAGGAGTTGGGCCTGGGATCTCCCTCCCTGTTGAATAGCCAGGACCCTCCAATGACTGTACCCTTGTGGAAGGAGTGAATCGGAAATAGCTTGCCCCCCAAGTGCAGAAATACCCATCTTAGCCTGGGCTCTGGGTAGGGGGGTAAAAGTGTTCTGATCTTGTCCTAAAACTAGAAAGCACAGAGATTCTTAGGGTTCAAATGTATGCCACCCAGATTTTCCAAGAATTAGAGTAAAAACCAGTCTGGAGCCAGTGATGCCCCCTGTGCTGCGGTGCCTCAGGGAAACCGATGGGAGGGGGTGTTTCCATGTCTTCCCCACTTAGAGTAAACGTCTCAGAACGTGGGAACCTGATCCAAAGCACCCTTGCACAGCAGTGTAGTTTTGCAATGAATGGATAAGTCAACAAGTTAGAACCCCACGGGCCTTTTTAGCAGAACGTAAAGTTCACCCACAACCATGTTAAAGTGTAAAGCTTAGGAAGGATATTCTTTTGCAGTTCAAGTTTTCTGCAGATCCTTCTTCCATTCTGAGAATATCCTGCAGCCCACAGAATCAGCGTGTGTATGGAGCATCTCTGCTGTTGTCAGCATCTTTGCTGGAGGACACAGACACACGTGTGCTCTGCCTCCAGGGAGTGGGGAGTCGGGGAGTGACCCCACTTGGACATAAGTCTCAAAGTGCAAAGTGCAAAAATAAGTGACAGAGTGAATTTTCAAAGTAGTTTAGGGATTGCAGGGGTTGTATGGGATTCATTTCACCTGCAGAATTGTTCATTCAGTGAACATTTAATAGTGCTCCTCATGTGTCTAGTGCTGGGAGGACTATAAGAGTTTCTAATATTTATTGCATGTTCACCCATGTATTAGGCAGCCAGATTTTTATATACAGTTAATCTCTGCAACACAGTTTTAATTCTTGCAAATCCCTATGAAGAAGATCCTATGATTACCTTCATTTAAAAAAACTTACTGAACTTTACCATATATATAGAAGTATACATTCATGCGTGTGCAGTTGGGTGGACTTGCACGAACCATATACACCTGTATAACCAGCACCCAGAGCAAGAACAGACCCAACGTTGCAGACTCTCCGCAAGTCCCCTCAAGCCCCCTTGACTTCCAGCAGCAAGTTTTCCCCGATTTTGTGTCTGGTTCCTCTCGTTGGGTCCGTCTGCCCTGTGTGTTGTGTCCTGGCCCCCCATGTTGCTTCTCTTTGGTGGAGCTCCTCCCAGCAGATTGCCCTTCACGTGGTGTAAGACTTGTCTGGTGTTGCCAGTGGGACCCCCCTTTCATCTGGGGGTAGGACTGAGGCCACGGGGGCTGTCTGCTGTTGTTAGGATGGGGGTTGCGGTCTGAATGACTTTCTTCCCAGGGCGGCGGGAATGCGGCACGCCCTCTGCTCTGCTGTTGTTCTGGTCCTGGAGTCACAGAGGGGTTCGCTTGCTCCTTAGCCCCTTTGAGGGCCCTCCTTTGCTTGTCTCTTCTGTTACTTCGGGGTTTATGGAGCTTAGGGAGGAGCAGAGAGAAGGGAGTTTCTGCTCTCTTGCTCCTGCGCATTCGTTCTTAAATGTTGGAGTCAAAATGCAATTAAAGGGAACAGTTCAGTATTTGTTTTCTGTACAGAGAATCATGTACTGAACAGTCTTACTCACTGGTGAGGAATGACTGACTGGTCCAGGGGTCTCATCGCTAGTTAACTGCAGAATCCAGACTGGAAGTGGGATTCTGGGGAGGAAACCAGAACTATTTGTTTTATTGCGGACAAGTAAGTCAGAGAGTTCCCACAGGGAAGTGGGAGGAGGAGAGGAGGGGAGAAGGTACAGAGAATAAGTAGCATAGATGGTGGGGAGAAAATAGACAGGGGAAGGGCAAGCGTAGTGTAGGAAATGTAGAAGCTAAAGAACTTAGGACACATGGACATGAACTAAAGGGGGGATTGTGGGGGAGAGGGTGTGCAGGGGGAGGGGGATGAAGGGGGGAATGGGACAACTGTAATGGCATAATCAATAAAATACATTACAAAAAAAAAAGAAAAGCAGCAGATCATTACAGTGGTGTAATGCTCTGGGTTTTAGAACATTAATACACTGGAGAATTTGTGCCCCGAATGGAAAACCTATTAGAATGCAAGAAGAAAAGAATCTAGTCCTGGATGATAGAGACTGAGACAGAATGCCAGGCTGTATCCTTCTCCCCATTTTAACACTAGTCATTTTTTTTTCAAAGTCTAAAGTAATACACCTCCTGCTTGTACTCCGAAACATTTGAATGACCTTATTAGATGCTCCTTCTGTTTGTATTCTATTTCAAAAAGCGGAAAGAACATAATTAAGATTAATGGGCACCACCCAAACAAATTATACCATAATTTGGAATTTCACATGGCCTTTTATCAGATAATTTTGGTGCACTTCACAGACATTAGATACTTCTCCCACTATTTCCTCCCTGTATTGCAGAATTAGAGAAATGGAGAAACCAAGAAGTTAACTTTTCAGTTGTTCGTAATTTTTTTTCGAGGCCTCTAGGGTTTTAGAGAAACTAGAGTCAGAGCTGACCTGAAGCCAGAATCCTTTGGGGATCTGAAATGGGAAGCAGTTCTCCCCCTGAGACATTCGCTGAGGCACAGCAGGAAGGAGGTACAATACACAGGACTGAACCTGGGCTCTGTTTAATGTCACTGCGGTGATAATGACCAAGGAGGGGCGGAGGCCCACACTGGCTCCCTTATCCCTTTGCATGCTTGCTCCTCTGTTTCTGCTTTTCTGTTTCCTTCCTCTTCCCCAGCCTTGAGTCTGGCTGTGAAGGCAAAATCTCTGAACTCTGTGAGGAAGGGAATGAAGCATAAAGGGCTTTGGAGAAGTCTTCCCAGCTCTTACGATCGAACTCCAGTGCAGGCAATCTACATGCTGAAAGCAGTTGTTTAGAATTGGGAGTAAAGTTTTGTAAGAAAGTCCCATACAGGATGATGGCTAAACTTTCTGACCTGTCTTCTTCGCTCTGTATCATTGAGCTGTGATGCTAAAGGTGAAGTGGTAGTATTATTGCCAGTAATTCACTGGGTGTTGATTGGCCTACAATTGAAGAATGTTAGCATGGGGCAGGGCCTTTGGGACCACTGCTCTGACAGCCCACCCTCAGGAAGGTGTCTCCACAGGGCGAGTGGTGGTGAGGCCTCCTCATTACCTGCGATGAGGCCGCCCATTATATTACAGTTGGTGAGTTGTGCTTTGCTCCAAACCAAAGCTGGTCCCGGTACTTCTGCCTATGGTACTGGCTTTTGGATGACCATACCCAAATCTGAATTTACTAATTGTTCTAATTAATGTCCCTCAAAATTCAGAAACAGATGTAATGACTCCCCCTTGCCACGATTGCTTCTTAAGTGACGGGATTTTTCAGGCTCCTTGTCATCCTGATATATATTTTTTCTGTATGTTTGGTTTTGCCCTTTAAAATGTGGCCCAAACTAAACCTAGTGCCCCAAAAGTTTGCTTATTCCTGCTGGGAATATTATTTCTTTAAAAAAAAACACTAAAACACAAAAGTTAAAAAATAAGCTTGTAAACGTAACCATTTGACGTGCTTTATCCACGTGTAGAAAGGGGCATTTCTGACCTTGAACCTTCACCCACACTTTCTGCGTCTGTTTCCTCATTAGTAGAGGAGCCACAGCTGTCTGGCAGAGCCGATACCTGTGGTAGAGACCACGTGTGTCAGGGATCCAGACATGGAAGGTGGGTCTCTGGCCCCCTGAGTACAAGGAGTGGGAGGTTTTCAGTCACTGCACGGCGTCGCCATTTCTGTGTTATCTCCATGCACCAACCCGCTTCTCCTTTTTATGACCGTCTCTAAGTGACCAGGCTCCGTGGCTTGGGGCCCCCCTTGCTCTGTATAGATGTGGATGTAATATGTAAAAGTGGGTATCTGCAAATTCCATTTATCATTTCCTCTTCATTTTTAAAAAAGCCGGTCCTTAGAAAATTGAAGCAAAAGAACAATCTAGAAATTAGAATTAATTAACTTACTCAGATTGCCTATAGGATGGACAACAAGCCTATTTAACCTTATGTTAATGAGGATCTAGGGGATATTATGTGAAGTGAAATGTGTTTGGCAGAGAAAGGCAAATACCATATGATTTCACTTAGATGTGGAATTTAAAGAACAAAATAAACAAAGAAAATGAAACAGACTCATAGACACAGAACAGATTGATGTTTTCAGTCTCTTCCAGAGGCGAGGGGTGTTGGGGGACTGGGTGAAGAAGGTGAAGGAATTAAGAAGTATAAATCAATTGTTAGAAAATAGTCGTGGAGATGCGGGGGTATGGCGTAGGGATTATATTCAACAAATACTGGAATAACTGGAAGTATCAGGGGGAACTCTTTGTAAAGCATGATGGTCATCATGTAGCCGCTACACATGGCTGGCGGCACGTGGCTAGATAATGACACTCCGTGTAAACTATAACTGAAGCAAATGCTGGTGCGACAATGCACTGACTTCATCCCCACGGAGTCACACATGTGACCTGGAGTAGCAGAGACCTAGAGCAGCATTTTTCGAGTGATGCTCTGGACCCGTGCTTGTCCGTAGACTGTTGGCAGCAAGGAGGTAAGGGGTGTGCCTCCCTACCACCCCCATTACTCACTCGCACGGCGGAGGTGTAATATCGTGCTGTGAAACAGTGTCTGCCAAACTGAACAGTGCACTTGGTGACTTGGTTCGTTTGCATTTTGTCCGAATTCCTTGTGTCTCAGGGACCTTGGGACGGACAGTTCAGGGTCTGGCAGTTTGAACAGCACTGGCCTCGTGTACGACAAAATGTTCTCGTCACCCACTTCTTAGCAATGTGGGTATCAGGTTTCCAAGCTTATATTTGGCAGACAGTGCATTTTAAATATGATTGGGAAGGAATTTATGTCTTTGTTATATCCACTTGCAGAAAAATAAAAGGAAACTCAATATTTCCTTTTGGAAGCTTTCCATCTCTGATTCAGCCTCCTGCCGGCCCCCTTTACAGTAACTGTCCCTGTGATAATCTACTTTCTGTGACACAGCTTGGAGAATAAGAGACTTGGCTACATTCTTGCTGAGAATCCTTTGAACTGGAAACCTGGAAGTCTTAATGGGCCAGAAAAATTCATCAGTGTCCTTATCATTCCTTTGCTTGTTTGTGTGGTTTGGTGGGAGCAGGGTAATTGATAATGTAATTAAACCTAGAATAATAGTAATAAAAAGTTTAACTGGGAAATATACTTGAGGAGCATGTAGATCTTTGGTCAGTTTACAGGCAATCATTTCTTACGTATCATAGTGTAATGGTTTCAGCTAAGTACTGATTTAGAGTAAAAACCTGTTGCGGTTAGAATGTACTGCAGCCGTGTGTTTCTGCCATCTATACAGCTAGTAACTGGAGCCCTCGTGATAAAAGCCGTCAGAGGTCAGCCCACTGGAGCTTGCGGACCATTTCTGATGCAGGCTGTACTTGAGTTGTGGAGGAGGCCGGAGAAGAGGATTCCAGGCAGAAGGCAGTGCATGTACGGAGACCCCAAGAAAAGAAGGCACTTTGGCCTTTTTGTCCCCATTCCAGGGATAGGAGGGAAGTTGAAAGAAGCTGGGTTGACCCATCCCTGAGCTCAGGGTGGTGAATGAATGAGGCTGGAGAGCCAGCCAGTCAGGCACCAGATCGTGTGAGGTCTTTTAGAGCCTTGGTGAGGAGTTTGGGCTGGAGCCGAAGTCCAACAGAATTGATGTTGAAGGATTTCAGCAGGGCAGTAAGGAGATCCAGTTTACACTTCCGGTTAACTGTTGCTGCTGCTGTGTGGGGATTGGGCCGATGGGGAGTGAGTGGAAGCCGAGCGGCCAGTCAGGAGGAGGTGGTGGCAGGATTTACAGTGGAGACAGAAATACACAGATCCCTGGGACGTTTTGGATGGAGAGTGGATGTCAGGGGTACGGGAGAGGGAGGAATCAGGATGATTTGTCAGAGGACTACCTCTTGCCAAAATCTGACAGCCTGACAAAACGTTTGGTGCCTTGGGGCATCCTCAGTGTCTGCTCTGAACCTGCACTCCTCCCCCTGCCCTTCACTTTGGCGGCCTTTTCCGAGTCTTCTCTTCTTCTCCCTCCTCCTTTCTCCGTTTAGAGTCGTCTTTGTCGTTCTCTGTTTTCATCTCTAGAATTTCTGTACCTTCTCTTCCTTAAAAAAGCACCATTTCTCTCCAGTCCCCTCTCTGCAGGGACAGTACAAGCTTCAGGCCTCGACTGCTCTCTGCAGCTGCTTTTGAGAACTTCTGTTTGGTTAAAAGGCTACTTTCTGAAATACCTAAAATGCAGTCATCCTGCTTCCTCACATTAAACTGGCTTCCTCGCGTGACTTCCCTTCTTCTTTTTAATGGTTCTGCCTGTTTCTGTCACCCAGACAGGATAACTTAGGAATCTTTGATTCATTATTTTTCTTTCCTGCAATTTGTTCTGTCAAATCTGGTATCATTCCCACGTTGTCAGGGAAGAAACCAAAGTTCGGAAAGGCTGTCACCTGCTCAGGGTCACCTAGCTGGTCACTGGGGACACTACTGTGTGAGCCCGGGTCTGACACCAGAGCCCGTACTTGTAGTCACTGTGCTGTACTCTATGCCACAGAGCTTTGGGGTAAGGATTTCCAAAGGACACCTAAGCTCGACTTGTTCTTACAATGTGTCAGATTTTCAGGGGTTGAGATCACTGCTATTAACCAGTCATACTAGTCATCTGTTTTCTCTGTGACCACTGTGCATACTGTATCTCTTTTATTAGACACAAAATAAATCTATCAATTTGCTCTACCAGCTTATTTTCTTCTCCCATTTTTGAGGGGGAAGAAGAGAGGAATGCTGGGTACACATTCTTCATTTTTGTTCTCGCCTAATCAGTATACGAAGGGGGCCATTTACCCATTGGCTTGCAGCTGTTCACTTTCATTATTTAAGACAGTGTTGGCCATTGGGTAAAAAAATGTTACTTTAACATTTAATTTCTTCATTGGTAGTGAGGCTGAATTGCATGTTTATTAGTTACTATTTTTTTGTGAATTACATTGATGATGATGATGGTGAATTTTTAAATAGCCCCCAGGTTTAAAAAAAGGTAAAGATGAAATTAATGTGCAATCAGTCTTACAGATTCTGCATCAGAATTTGGGTTGAGAATATCTTCTATATGGCCGTTATGTTTTAAAAGAAGCTTTACATTAACCATCTTACTTTTGCATCTGATCTTTATAAACTCTGGAAGTGGCAAGGCAGAGTCCCCTGTTTGAGGGGGATCGTGGCTCAGCCAGAGAATGTGTTGGGTCTGAGGGGTACAGATGTGGCTTTATTCATGTGGACATAAGTCTGAGAACTGGGCTCTGTCACCATACCCTAGACCTCTCTGTAGCGTTTGAGGATGTGGGTGAGGGCAGTAGCCCAGACACAGAGCCCTCAGTGACCCTTCGATCTTTTGAGGACTGAGCCCAGAATGTAGGGTCCCTGTGACATCAGTCTGGAGAGTCTTTGAGTCCATCTTGACTGAGTCTGTTATTTCACTACCTTGTCATGTATTAGTGGAGCATCTCCCTTTTGCCTGGGTTTGTGGCTACAGCAGTGAACCAGATAGAGAAATCCTTTACCTCAGAGATTTTACATTTGGGGTCAACTAGAGCCATCCTGGTGGGAGGTGGCTCACCTTTCTTGACTTCCTCAAGTCTAGCACCTTTCTTTGCTTCCGGGTTCCCTGCCTTGTTGACTCTCCCCTGGGGTGTTTAGACCACCCCTGGCCTCTCTTCTTTTTCTTCAGTGTTCTGCTACTAAATTGAACAGCTTATACTGATGAGGGGGCCTTCTGTTGTTCTTGGTTTCACCATTTCCTGTTGGCACCTCTGAATCCTGTCCCGAGTCTGGCTGTCAGGGGCTGGCCTTGGTCCACCAGCGCTCTGCTGTGGGAGCTCCCTTCTGTCCCCTTTCTGTCTGGTCATGGTAGCTCCCTGTGGGATCCCTGACCGTCACCTGAACACCTTGTGTGGTGAAACAAGGCTGGAGTAAGTGTGAGCTCACTGTGTGCAATGGGGTTTCTGCTCCCTAGGAAGTTCTGTTTACCAGGGGCGTGCAGGTCACACTTGTAGAGTTCCTCAAGTCACAGCCCTGGTCTGGGAATCCTGCCTTTAAACATGGCCACTGTGTTAGCCAGGGTTCTCCAGAGAAACTGAACCAGTGGGAAATACTCCTGTACGTAGACATATGAAGTGAGATTTATTGTAAGGAGTTTGTCCCCATGAGTATGGTGGCAGAGAAGTCTTATGATTAGATATTTGCCATCTGTAAGCTGGAGATACTGGGAAGCCAGTGGTGTACACTCCATGGAGAACCAGGGGCGTCGATGGCGTAAGTCCTCGTCCAAGTCCAAGGGCAGGAAGGACTGATGTCTCAGCTCAAACATTCAGGCGGAGAGAAAGACATTTATTTTGTATTTTTGCTTTCTTTGGGTCTCTACCAGATGGGATGATGCCCACCTGTCCTGGGGAGGGCACCTGCTTCGGTCAGTGGACCGACTGAAGTGTGAGTCCCTGCTGGCAACACCTCTCAGACACGTCTAGAGGTCAGGGTTGACCGGATACCTCGACCTCCCGTGGTCCAGTCAGGGTGGCACACAAAATAACCTTCACAGCCACGTTATGTTATGCTTCTGCCTTTCCAGATAGTTGGGGATCATTCATTTTGTTTTGGCTTTAACCCCTTTTTAACCCCATAAAAGTAACTTATGCCAAGTGAAGACTATTTAGAAAATACAGAAAAGCATCAAGAACATACAGAGAACCATTGGTTAAGACTCGGGGGACTTACTGCTGTTTGTGGACTCGTGTGTCTTACGCTTTCAGTGATTTTTACACACTGATTGTGTGTGCTAATTTGTGGGACACCCCCTCCTTCCTTGAACACGGATAGTTTCGGGGAGGTCCAGACTGCGTCAGTCTGTCCCAGGAAGCTTGGATTGTGTTGATGTGCTGTCTGGGGTCTTGGTAGACGTTGCCCTTGCTCTTGAGGGAGCAGGAGACCTAGAGGCAGACCTCACTGCCCAGCCCACACACGCCTTTCTGACCACCACTTTGGTAAGTTCACTGTGTCTCTTCTTCCAACAGGGCTGTGTGCTCCTCAGGGTGGCGCTCGTCACCCTGCCCTTCTGCTTGGAAAACGTCCCTTCCCCAGGGGCTCTCTCCACAAACCCTTTATTTTTTTATTTCTTGCTTTTTTTAAATTTATTTTTTCTTTTTTAATTTTTATTTAATTCTTGTTCAAGTGCAGTTTCCACAAAGCCTTAAAAATTTTTTTTTTTTTTTACTCCCCTCTCCTCTAACAGGACAACAGGATCAAGGTCTTGCAACTGCTTACATCCATTCTGGAAAGGTGTTGAAAGGAAAGAGTCTTGTGGCCCACCTGTGGCCGGGGACTGTTTGTATGGCGAGGCCACCTGCTGTGATGGTTCACAGAGAGCTGGCTCCAGGTTCCAATCCCGCCTTGACCTTGTCACCCAGTGTACCTGGTCTGTGTCTTCCTGTACTCGCCTGTAACATGCAGTGACAGAGGCTTTCCTAATTGGGCCCAGTGGGGATTGCTAAATAAATAGTAGGTGGTTACTGCACATGCTTAAGCCATTTGGAAGCACTGGGTTTGGAAGAAAGTTCTGGTCAGTGATGAGTGTTGCCATTCATTATGGTGAGCGTAGTCCATCACGTGGGAATGGACTCAGGCCCTCGCTGCTGTTTTTCAGAGGGACTGGTTTCTGCCCTTAGGGGCTTTTTGTGGAATGTTACATGTTAACATAGGAGAGTCTTCAAAAATTGCTTTTCATTTGCTGGCCTGGCACCTGAGTTGTCTCTCATGGCATCTGCTGACCCCATAGGTCACAACTCCTGCCGGGGACAGTGGCTCTGCTCACAGCTCCTGCTGAGCAGAAAGCACTCGGAGAACCATGTGACGTCTGTCCTGCCCCTGAGCTGGCTGACTCGATTGATCGGGGTGGGCCACACGGCAGCGACTTCTGTCCTGGCCTTCTGCGGGAAGAAAACGGGCTGGGCCGATTTGATTCTCTGGAAAACTTTAATTTGGGAAATAACAAGGGGAAAAGCAGTGGCGCTGAAGTTGAAAGAATGCCGTAAACTAACGTGAGGACGATGAGAGGGCCCTGCCGGCCAACGGCAGGGCAGGGCGGCCGCCGTTCCCGCAGCGAGAACTGGTGTGGTACAGAAGAGGGAGAGCCATCGCAAGGCATGAAACACTCGGCGAGGACCGGGTTATGTCAGGAGCAGAGGTCAGGAGAGAAGATCCCAGGGGCTCTTCTGGGGAGTCTTGTTTTACCCTCCTAAAATTTGTTTTAAAGAGAGTAAGTATTAAAGCATTTGAGAGAAATGGGGTGATTAGGGAGTATCTTAGTTCTGTTGGACAGCTGGAGTTCTTGTAACGTCAGAAGGGTGGAAAACTCACATGCATTCGCCCGGAATAACACCTGACATCTGAACCCCTACTGATACTTGTTTTGGGCCTTACGCGCATACTGTGGTTAACAAGGTGGCTTGTTTGGACTGTGTCCCTCTGTGTGGTTTTCTTTTTCTTTTTCTCTCCCCTATCTTGAAGACGTTTGTTTGCCAAGTTATTGAAACCACTTTGTTTGCCAAGTTACTATATTCAGTAGCGAAATGTGTGAAGAGTGTTGTGTTCTGCCACTGAGCTTAAATCCCTGATCTGTGAAAACAATAAAAAACAGAATAAGGAACAGTCCTACCACCTTTCCTAGACCCACCATTTGTTTAGCATTTTGTGACATCTGAGTCCTCTCTTTTTCTCTGTATATACATTTCCCAGGTGTCTGTGTCTCAGACTGGCCTTTGGGGGCACTTCTGGGGGCAGCTGCCTATTCCTCTTCAGTCCACCCTGTGAACTTTGGGTAGGGTCACGTGCTACAGCCCCCCCCTCCCCCCCCGCCGCCGTAGGAAGTGGGGACTCTGGGTCAAGCCAATTGCTTCAGAAAGTGAGAGGTCACCTGTTAGATGTGACATGGATGATTTTTAGTTTACAGATGGAAATTTCAGTACATTCTATGTGTGTCTTGCCCAGAGCCACAGTACCTGGGTTGTGACAGAGACAGTATCGGGACCTAGGCCTGTGGGGTCACAGCACCTTTCTGTTTTCATAAACCACACTGCCTCTAGTTCATTGTTCCTTTGATTTCTCATCTGTAAAATTAGATCCTCAGACTACATTGTCTCTAGGAATACATTCCCTGCTAAAGTCCTGTAATTGAGGCCATGACGTGGTATCCAAATGCCTCCAGGGGTCAGGATACTTCAGATGAGGCCAATGACAATAGGGAATAATGGGACTAGCGGTAACCAGAGAGTTTGAGAGACTGAAATTTAGAGGTTTAATGAAAGGGGCGGCTAAATAACTAAGTCTGTAGTGCCGCCAGCTTTTGACACTCGGATTTAGGCGCTTCCCTGTACGTGTCAGGCCATCCCGATGTTCAGCATGCAGCCTTAGCAGTGTACTGTTTGTCAGCCTGTCAGCCATTCTCGTTTTCTCCGAAGTGTAATTAAGAAGGCGCAGGGTGAGAGTGTGTTGGCCTGGACATCCCTTTTTGTACTTGAGCACTTTGACTGCCCCCAAACACACACACACACACACACACACACACACACGTCCTTTGCAGCCATTCTCTGGGATGTGCCATCCAACTGCTGGACTGTGTGTTCCTCACTTGCAGGTGCACCTGTTACTGTCTTCCTGTGCCTCCCAAGGTTGCACCGAAAGTCGGATTCTATAACGAAACCTGGACTCTGGTCTGAGATCTCCCTGAACTAGGTGTGTGCCATGGAGCTAGTTGTCCAGAGTTGTGCTTTTATATCCCAACTGTAAAGTGGAGGAGAGAGACTCTGTCACTGGTTTTCAGGTTGTGTTGTGCAGGGTGCTGCCTGGGGACTAGTCTGTGGGAGGCAGGGACCCGCTGAGGGGAGTCCTCCATCCTGCTCTATCTGAGCAGCTTTAATGATCCCTTGGTTGTCCTACCCACTAGTTGTACGATCTTGGCCAAGTTGCTCCACCCGTGTGTGTGTGTGTGTGTGTGTGCATCTGTCTCAGTTTGCTCCCCCGAAAAGTGGGCATAATAAAAGAGCCTGCCTCACAGAGTTGTGATAACTTCAATGAATCTGTAAATGTAGCTACACCTGACCTTACAAGGTGTGGTAGGTCCGAAAGTGGCCCTCCAGAGATGCCCCTTTCTGAGTCCCTGGACCCTGAGTATGTGATTTCACTCAGCAAAAGGGACTTTTCTGATGGGGTTAAACCAAGGACCTCGAGATGCTGAGGGTCCCTGGGTCATCCTGGTGGGCCCATTGTAATGACAGTTGTCCTCAAAGGAGTCAGAGAAAGAGATGTGAATGACAGAAGTTGCAGTGAGGAGATTGGTGGCTGGGGACTGTGGGCTGAGGAATTGGGGCATTCTTTAGGCGCCGGAAAAGGCAAGGAAACGGGTTATGCTCTGGAGCCTGTGGAAGGAACACTGCCCTGTGAGACCCAATTTGGACTCCTGACCTGCAGAACTATAAGGTAATGCATTTGTGTCATTTTAAACCACTAAGTTTGTGGAAGTTAGTTACAGCAACAGTAGGAATCTAATACTGAAGTGTTCGCTGTATTTTCTGTTCTCACGGTGAATAAGATTTTCTTTGCACAGAAGGATTGGTGGCCAAAGACACTTTGAAAACCAGTGGCCTAGGTGATTGCCAGTGTGCCCTTCTTACCTGCTAGCCTGTGTGGCAGGTGCTCTCTATACCCAGCCCCCAGCCCAGGGACGCTCCACCTTTGCTGAATGTGTACGGTGCACTTGAAAGCTGGATGAGGTGTAGTGAAGGCTGCGTGGTGTTTTCCAACGAGGACCTCCTTGTGGGATTGTGCGCGGTTACCAGCTCACTCGCTTTGGAGGACTTCTTTGTGATTGGTTGGCTGTGTTAGTAAACAGGATCTGGCTGTCTGTCATGTGCTGTGTTGGTTCTTGAGCCCTGCGTCCATCCAGGTTTATGCATTTGTCTGGGGCGCTTGGATCTTTGTGGACTCAGCTTAGTTTCCTTTTATCGCATAAACTCATCAATTGAAGTCATCCTAGTGACATTAGACTCGGCTTTTTCAGTGATTAAGAAGAACTCACTACACAAACACCCCGGTTGGGCTGGATTTGGGAGTGAGGGCCAGGAATGCCTTAACCTAACAGCTCCGAGACCGTGCTGGCAGCCCACAAGCTGTGCACGGAGCAGCCTGTGATTTGCCCTTCAGGCCTCAACTAGCCCAGAAATGCATTCCGGGCTTGTGAAATATTTGCACAGCTTTTTATGTCTACAGAGTGAGTTATTTACTTTCCTTTTTTACGCATACAGAGAGGCCACAACGCTGTTCTTGTGTAAGGTGCAGCTGCTGTGTTCGTAAATGTGGAAAACACGAAGCAGAATGTGAAGCTCGTCTGCAGTCCTAGAGGAATTTTGTTTCCCTTCCAAGGCACTTGGATTAACATCAGCGTTATTTCTTTGGCATGAATCTGGCATGAAGGATATTAAGTTCTCAGAGTCTGTACCCTGCTTCTCTCTAAATGAAACATTGAAGAATTCTGCGACGTGTTTTGATGTGCAGAATGGTGGCATAGGTTCCCTTGGCAGAATTTTTGCATAGTTGCTAATCTAGTAATTTAGGTCTCTACATGCAAAGGAATGTGAGCTTCTAGGTGCAGTTTGCCTAGTTTTAAAAAGGTTTCAGAATCCAGTATGGTTTGTGAAGAATCCTGTACTTCAAATGTGATGTATGGGAAAGGTTCATGTATTTGCTGTGTCATTTTTCCCGTTCAAGCCCAGAATTCAAAAACATGTCCCCGAATGTCCCCATTACGGCTTTGGTTGATGGGGTGGGAAGTTGCAGGAAATGACAACCTTACTAGGCAGGTCAGGCTTGTAACTTCAGGGGCTGTAGCACACCCAGTGGGCTGCTTAGAAGTTCAGTTTGAACAGAGCAACCTGAGAAGAGAGGTATCCCATTCACCCCCAAATGCCTCTACGTGTCTGATAATTCACAGTCTTAACTGCAAACTCTTAATAGGTGGCTGTGCTATGAGAAGTAATTTCCTCGTGCGCAGTCATCAAGGGTGAGCAGTGGCAGCTTGGCCAGTGTCTGGCGACTCTTCGAATATGGATTACAGCTGGGCTTGGATCATTCCATGCTATGTCTTCCATCTCAAACTCAGCAGGTCTCAGTTATAATTCCTCATGTCTCAAACTGCTCCTACCCTGCAAAGGCCCTGGTTATGGTTTTCTCTCCCATTTGTCTACAGATTGAGGATCTAAAAATGCCCGTGTGGGAGATTTTGAAGTGGCCAGCTCATTTGATGGGTGCAGATTACATGAAGTCTTTCAAGTTAGCTGTGCTTTCTGTGCATACTCTGGCTTGGCTCTGGCCACTACAGAGTCATGTCAGCTTCGAAGGTGTTTCAGGGGAGCAGTGTGCTTCAGAGTACTCGGGAATTAGTGGGCCGGAGAGGATGGGGGCTGGGCACGGAGGCCCCTGCAAGTGAATTTTCCATTTGATTAGAATCCTGCATTTGAACCATTTGGATAACTAGTTGACCTCTGGGTGAAGGACCTGGGAAGGATGTGAAATCTCTTGAAAGCTGGAATGATGTAACAGAAAGGACACTTGTGGAAGCTTGAGAAAACAATTCTTTGCCTCCAGGACTTATTAACCAGCAGTCTAAAAAGTCTGTGACCTTGATCAAGTCACTAATCTATCTCTGAACCTACTTCAGATAAGGCAGCACCAACACCTCCCTGCAGGCTGATTATAAAAAGTCAATGATACAATAGTCAAGTAAATGATACAGTGATATAAACCACTTATGAAAGTAAATGATATAAATGATTGGAGTAAACATTCAATAAAGGTTGTCTGACCAGTACCCCCCCCCCCCCCAGCTTTCCTCAGTAGAGGGTTATTACCAGCCTTTGTAACTAGTGAATTCACACTGGGTGAGTTTCATGTGCAGTGATATTGGAACAAGCATTATCCTTTGCACAACGCAACTTTGTGTTTATTTTATAGACTCTAGTAAACCTAGTAACCTGTCTTACAATTTTATATTAGATTTTATATTACATTGAGCACGGCAGAAGTTACCTGTGAAAGTGTAAACTTTTGAGAAGAAATATATTCAAAATGTGCTGAGCAGTGGAAAGGTGATGGATTTCTGATTATTCAAAGGAATGGAGTTTGGTATAGTCAAAGTTTTAAACAATAAAAGTTTTGCATAATGAACTCTAATAACACCAGAGGGAGGTCAGCAAAAAGGGAAAGAGGAAAAGGGTTCTATTCTAAAAGAAATTGATGTGACTACAATACTTAGTGCAGAAATTAGACAAAAGCATGCTTCTTACAGAGAAGAAATGTAATAGCTATGTAATCAAACCCAAATTTAATTTGCTATGTTGTAAACATTTCCGCTCACAGAATTAGGAATTGTGAAATAAATACTGAAAACTGCTGTATTTAAGTTTTAACTTTCCATAGGGCTTCCTATGTTGATCATAGAACCATGGTCTTTAAGGTGTCCTGACTGGGTATTTTGGATAAAATGCTCAAAGGAAACAGCTCAAGAGGGATAATATAATTTATACCAGCATTGGTAACATTAAAAAATATATAATATGTGTAAGTAAATATAAACATATATAAACAAATGTATATACATGTGCATAAATAGATATGTGTGTACATAATTTATGTATATAAATATGTGTGTTATATATATTACAAATAATAATAAACCCCCACACTATTAATACATGGAAATAGGTGCCTGACATAAATTAAGACAGAAGACGCCTGCCGTGGGCCCCGTGTCAGGGACATGGAAGCAGCAGGCTCAGGGCTTGCCTCAGGGGCGTGATATTCTAGAGGGGAGAATGGAAGCCCTGAGTCAACGGTGGCTATGAAGAAAATAAAGTGGCCAAGGAAAAGAGCGGGGCTTAGGATGGCGGGGTGACTTTGTTTTAGAGAGGTTGGTGAGAAGAGGGGGTTCTTAGCTGAGCCGTCAGTGTTGAGATGGACCTGACAAGTGGCAGTGGGGGTGGGGAGGGAGCTGCCAGTTCAAGGGCTCTCGGGCTGGAATGACTTTGGCCTCTGTGAACCAAGAACAGGCCAGTGTGGCTAGACCTGAGAGAACGTCGTGTGGTTGACTAGATTACAATAGAAACTGAGTGATTTTTTAGTGGCCTATAAATAGCTAGGCTCTGCTTGTATATGATTTAAAAAATTTTCTATTGTTAATATGAAAATTATGGCAAAAATATAGAAGTATATGAAACATATGTGCATTTTAGAGAAGAATAATAAAGCAAATGTCCACAGACCCAGCACCAGAATGTTCCTCTTACTTCCCGTGTAGCTTCGGGACTGCCTTGCTCTGCCTGGCCCCCGTGTGAAACATCGTGTAACTTCGGAGATAACCATTCACTTGCTGTTCTGTGACTTAGTGCCCCGTACTTGCCACCCAAACATACGTGTAGTGTGGCTTGTCTTGAATTTTATATAAAAGAACCTTTCCGTGTGTATTCTTCTGCGACTTGCTCCTTTCTCTCCGCTCTGTGAATTTTTCATTTGTTTTTACTCCACAGCATATGAAGGTAGTGTAACTTAGTTGCTTGTTCTGTTGATGAGTATTGGTTTTTTCATCTTTGGCTATTATTTTGGCTATTATTGTGATCGGGGCTGTGGATTTTCTAGTCTACATAGTGCACGTGAGCTAGAGTTTATCTTGGGAATTTACTTAGGAAAACAAACTCTGGGTTGTCGGATGTCCTCGGATTTGATAGACAATGCCAAACTCCGTCACAAGTAATCAAGCCCACCTTCACTCTCACCAGTCACTGGCGGGGTCTGAGGCTTTCTGTCGCTGCGCAGACAGGCTCCCACTGACACTTGAGGTTGCCAGACTTAGTAGTTTTTGCCAGTCTGATGGGTGTGTCTAGGCATCTCAAGGTTTCACTTTTCACTGTTATTATCACTAGTGAGTCTGAGCATCTCTTGATGTGGTTACAGGCCGGGTGTATCTCCTTCACTTGTTTTCCTGAAGGGCTGATTCCAGTGTTTTTCCCAGTTTTTTTCTTGGGGTTCTGCTTTACCTCATTGTATAGTAGCTGTTTATATCTTCTCTGTATGTGCTTATCTTCCTTTTTTGAGTCTTTATTTTTTCTTTAAAGTTTAATTATTTTTTTAAGATTTTATTTATTTATTTTTAGAGGGGAAAGGAAGGAGAGAGAGAGAAATATCAATGTATGGTTGCCTCTGGTGTGTCTCCTGCCGGGAAACCCAGACATGTGCCCTGACTGAGAATCGAACCTCGATTGTATGGTTCGCAGGCCCGTGCTCAATCCACTGAGCTACACCAGCCAGGGCTAAAGTTTAATTATTTTTAGACTGGAGAAGGGGAGGGAGAAAGTGAGGGAGAGAAACATCCATGTGACAGAGAAACAGAGATTGGTTGCCTCTTGCACGCACCTATCAGGGACCTGGCCCACAACCCAGGCAGGTGTCCTGACTGGGAATCGAACCAGTGACCTTTTACTTTGCAGGATGATGCCCGACCAACTGAGCCACACTGACCAGGGCCTTTTTTATGTCTTTAAATATTCAAAAATTTAGCATTATAGTCTGGTCTTGACTGCTTCCTACCTGTGCAGGGAAACTCTGCTTCTGCTGGTTGGCCACCTGGCTGATGGGACAGTAATGGGGTGACTAAGTCACAAGTTTTTCATCAACCAGCAGGTTTGCTTGTACTTGTTTGCATGGAGTCAGGCAAAGATTCAGAAAACTTTCTGAGGTAGAGGCTCTGAATTAGCACAGGGGAACATTCTCTATGTTCTGTTGGCCGCAAGCCCTGTCTGGATTCAAGGGGTAGGAAGACGAACCGCCTCTTGCTGGGAGAGCTGCGGGGTCTGCTTGGAAAGGGAAGCACCTACATTCAGTATTAACCATATTTTGCTGTGTTCAATGTACTCTTTTTGCCCAAGGACTTGAGGGGAAAACAGGGATGTGTATCATACATGGACATAATGACCACATACCAATGGTTAGGTATAACAATGCTCAAAAATCATGGGTGCACATTATACATGACAATATATGGTATTTTTGTATGAGTTTCAGGTGGACTGCATAGTGGTTAGACAATGTTATACTTTCCAAGTGTTTTCTCCATTACTTCCAGTACCTACCTGGCAGTGTACCTAGTTATTACAGTATTACTGACTGTATCTCCTATGCTGTACCTTACAACCCATGACTATTCTGTAAGTGCCAATCTTTACTTGAGACCCTTCTGTCTGAAACCCTGGCAGCCAGCCAGGTCTCACTGAGCCCTGGAAGACACTATCCAGGGAGTGTATGTTCACAGCCCTAAGAAATCGGTCATGCTCTGACCTGATGAAGCAGAGAAAGTGCCTTGGAGAGCAAGGTGAAGCTGTGAGATCTCTGAGGAAGAAGAGGCTGGGGAGGCAGTAAACAGCTGCCTAGCACCTGCCCTCCGCCGGGGTGGAGAGTCGAAGACAAGCAAGCTCGAGGGGGCACCAGGTAGCGGGAGATGGGCCCCAGGGTGCAGGAGTCGGGTAGTGCCTCTTGGCAGGTTGAGGGGCGGAGAGCTCTCCAGCTGTGTTGCCGGTAGGAGGAATAATTGTCTTCTCAGCCTTGACTTACAATGAGGACCCAAGTCATGATCAGGTCTTTCTCTCCAGGTCTCTCGGCAGCCCAGCGGAAGTTTGCCCACTCGCTCAGAGACTTTAAATTTGAGTTCATTGGGGACGCAGAGACCGACGATGAACGCTGCATAGGTACGTGAGGATGGGATTCAGGTTTGCTCTCCTTTGCTGTGTCCTCCAAGTAATTAATTCTTCCTCTCTCTTGACAGATGCTTCTTTGCGTGAATTTTCTAATTTTTTGAAGAACCTGGAAGAACAGAGAGAAATCATGGTGAGTCGTGGGATGTAGATGAGTAAGTCCAGCTTTAAGCGGGGGAAAACCTGGGTCTCCACGCTGGTTCTGGTGGAGCTTTGGTGCGGGCATCCACGCGGATCTGGTGCAGAGGGCTCTGGGCGAGGTTTCCGGAGCTCGGAGTTTTACCTGTGCTGTGGCGCTGGCTGTGGCAGTATCTCAGACTGCTGGACCCCCAGATCTGTTTTCTTATCTGGAAAGTAGCAGGTTTGACTCATCACAGCCACCCAGGCTCGTGTAAACAGTAAAGCATTTTCATTTAAATTGTGTCTCATACAGAACATTAACATATCAGAAAGATAAAAGCAGAAAGGGATGTGTGCGTGTGTGTATGTAGGAACAGGGCGGGCAGGGTGGTGGTAAATCCACGGATTTCAAGGCTGTGTGGAGAGGGAGAGAACTCAGGCCTGGAAGTCTGGGACATCCTGCTTCGTCTTGACATCCATGGTCCCAACAGTAGTAAGAGGTGCACTTCGTTGGGTCTCCTGTATGTGCGTGATGCATGCTGAGTGCGTCCAGTGGATGATCTTATTTACGTCAGCCGTGTGTTTTGAGTGTATTAAATGATACTTACCTTCTTTAAAAGCTTGCATTTACCTCTATTGACTGGTGCTCCTTTGTCCCCCTGAGGTTCCCAGTAGAATTGGAACTGGATTATGACACACTACCTATTCTCACCTGTTTGTTTGTTTATTTATTTATTTTAATATATTTTATTGATTATGACATTACAGTTGTCCTAGTCCCCCCTTCATTCCCCTCCACCCTGCACACCCCTCCCCCATCATTCCCCCTCTTTAGTTTATGACCACGTATCTCAAGTTCTTTAGCTTCTACATTTCCTATACTATTCTTGCCCTCCCCCTGTCTATTTTCTACCTACTGTCTATGCTATTTTCTGTACCCTCTCTCCCCTTCTCTTCCTCCCACTCTCCTGTTGCTAACCCTCCATGTGATCTTCATTTCTATGGTTCCACTCCTGGTCTAGTTGTCCTCTTAGTTTGCGTTTGTTTTAGGTGTGGTTGTTAATAACTGTGAGTTTGCTCCTTTCACTATTCGTATTTTTTATTTTCTTTTTCTTAGATAAATCCCTTTAATATTTCATATAATAAGGGCTTGGTGCAAGATGGAGGCGTAGGTGGAAACACTGTGCCTCCTCGCACAACCAAGTTTAAAAACAACAATGTTTTTTTAGACTTTAATAAAAGGACACACTAGTTTTTTCTATGTTTTGGGGAATTATGTTAAAGTGTGTCTGAATGTGTTCAGATGTGTGTGGTGGTGGTAATAATACTGAACATGATAGCTAAGTTAGTTAAGCTCTACTTTGTGCCCAGTACTGGTCTAAGCTGTTTCCCGAATGTTGTCCTTTAATTTTCACATCAACTCTATGTATGAGTCACTGTTACCCTCTTCCCTCCTTCCTTCTTTTTTTTTTTTTAAGATTTTATTTATTTATCTTTAGAGGGGAAGGGAAGGAGAGAAGGAGAGAAATATCAATGTATGGTTGCCTCTCGTGAGTCCCCTGCTGGGAACTGGCCTACAACCCAGGCGTGTGTCCTGACTGGGAATTGAACCAAGATCGTGTGGTTCATAGGCCCATGCTCAATCCACTGAGCTACACCAGCCAGGGCTCCTTTTTCTTTTTAATTATCACCTTTGGATATGTTATTGACTTGACAGAGGGAAAGAGAAAGAAACATTGATGTGAGAGAGGAACATCAACTGGTTGCCTCCCATATGCACCCCAACTAGGTATGGGTATTGAACCCACAACCTAGGTATGTGCCCCGACTGGGAATCAGACCCACAAATTTGGTGCACAGGATGGTGCTCCAGCCAACTGAGCCACCTGGCCAGGGCAGGTGGCCCACATTCTTCGCCAGCTTTCTTGATGTTACTGTAATCTTATGGATAGCATCTGGTGGGATTTCTTTCCAGTGGAGTTGGAGTAGGGGAAGAAGTGGGGGGCGGGGCGGTGCACAGATTCTGATTTAAAAGTGATAGGGACATAAGGTCCCTAAAAACACTACATGAAGTGGGTGTGAGTGTGTGGGTGGTGGTGCAAGAGCAGGTCCTTAGCTTTTGTGCATAGTGTCAGTTGTTGTCTCAGCTGTCTTTGATGTTCAGTGCACTTTCCTGAGTGTTCAGCAGATAGGTATTGGGTCACCTTAGAATCTGAGTGCAGAAGCAGACGCAGCTAACTCCATGGCCTCAGGGAGGTCACAGTCCAGAAAGGGCAGGTGGTAATACAAACAGACAAGCACGTGCTGCACTGTCAGCTGGTGATAAACACTACAAAATTTAATAAAGAAGGGTAAGTGGCCAGGGAGTCGGTGGGGGGGGGGGTCCTTTTCTAGCTGGAGTGGTGAGGGAAGGCCTTCCCACAGAGAACGGTATCTGGGGGAGAGGTCTGGTTAAATCGGCACTGAGCCTCAGCTCTGCAGGAACGCCGTGCGATCCCTGTCTCGATGCTCTGTTTTCGCTTCCTGTTCTTTGAATTGAATGGACTAGGTCAAAAAACTGGAATGTCTCCTTGGCCCCAGGCTGTAGATGGCATGGTTCTCAGAGCTATTGTTAGCTGACTTATTGATTTAATCTTATCCATCTTAGGTCGGAGGCTGGTTTTCAGGGCAGGGCGGAAGAATTTGGTGTTGTCTGTATAAGGCCATGAACTTCAGAGAGGAATGGGAGTGTCTTGTAGGGACCCTTTTGTGGGAACAGCAACACCTGCTGGATAGCAGGAGACTGCGCAAAGCCAGAGGGCCATGGGTGCAGCCATGGCCAACCGTAGAATTTACAGGACATCTGCTGCTGCTGCTGCTGCGGCTTCTTCTTCTTTTTTCTTCCCTCTTTTGTTTGGAAAATTTTGAGCATGTACAAAGTAGAGAAGAAATATATAATCAAGCCACACGCAGTTATCACCAATGGCTTCGATAACCATGGCCACACCACCAGTCTTGTTTCTCCTCTGCCCGTCACTATCCCCTGTTGTTTTGACAGAAAGCCCAGTGTCATCCGTAAATACCTTAGCATGTAGCTCTTGCATCTTGTTAGCTCATCTAACTCTTTTGTACCACACTGTCCTTGTCACACCTGAAAACAAAGAACAGTTCCTTAATATTACAAAAAATTAGATCATACTCCAATTTTTCTGATGTTCATTCACATTTTGTCATTCCTACTCCTGCCCCAAGTAACAGTTGGTTTGTTTGAACCTGGATCCAAACACAATACATTGTATTGGTAAGTTTTTAAGTCTCCTTTAATCTATAGGTTCTTTCTCCTTGTCCCCCCCACTTCCTTGGTAAGACTTCCTAATGCTTTTCTGTGACCTTTAAAGGACCCATATGACACTGCTTTCTGCATTGTCAGTTACTATAATGACGTTAAAAAAAGTTTAATAGTTTGCTGCTTAACCCGTATTGATGTTACTTGGGTGTTTCTGTCTAATCTTGGCAGTTAGTGGTCACTTTTTAAAAGCACGTAAGTTGTATCGAATCATTCTGGCTACCTTTTCTCCTTTAAATAGCTTTGCCTATTTATGAAAAAAATCTTTAATGCTTTCCTAGACACCAGCCTTAAACTTTCGAGTAAGAAAAGATACCTCTCTCAAGCGCCCAGGGCGGTTCTGCAGAGAAAGTGGCAAAGAGAGAATTAAAATACATCGGGTTCCGTGCAGTAAACCGAGATGGAGGGTGTGGCTGCGTGGAGTGGGGAGCGGCCCTGCTCGTCTTCTCAGGAGGGACTGGCGGAGGAAGTGGTGTTCGAGCTGGAGGTTGGGGGCCTGGATGCCCGGGAGGCTCTGCGTGGTTTTGCCAGGTCCCCAGCACAGTGACCAGGCGATAAGGAGGGTCTTTCAGTAGCTGGATGCCAGAGCATGCTGAGAAAAACTTATTTTACTTCAAATATTATAAACCAGCAGCATGTTGAAAACCACATTTTAAAAAAAGGAATGCAAAATGACACAGCTGTAAAGGTAGAGAAATGTTCTAAGATGGGTTCCAGGAATTTGGGAGAAGCCTAGTGGTCAGTGCATCTCCGAAAGCAATCAGAGTTTCTGAAGTCCTACAGTAAATTGCTGGTGTAGTAGAATAATTGTATATTTGTGAGTAAGACTGAATCATCAAAATGTTAAAAAAAATATGTGTTTTAGAAGGCAAAGACCAATGCCAAATATTTTCAAAAAGCAGTTTGTTTCCTAAATAAATGTTAAAATAGGATTTGGGGTTTTAAGGGGTAAAGTCATCTGGAAGCTCAGTGATCCAGGAACAAATTCTTCCTTGTTGGTTTTGAGCCACCAGATATACATATCTTGACATGCCTAATCTGTGCACTGCATGGGATGTGTGTACACACACATGGATTCAGACAAATACTGTCGCGTGCCTGCTCCGTGCCAAGCACTTTGCTAAATGCTGTGAAGACCAGTGCATGGTTCCTACCCTTCAGGGGTTAGCCGTCCACTGGGGGCAATGGCCAAAAGCATGACATTTCGTCCTGCCATGTGGGGACAGGGCAGGTTCCTGAGCCACGTTTACGGGTGAACCAGAGTCAGCCAGATGAGGAGGGAGGGAGAGTTCGGCAGTAGATCCTCCTCGAGGAAAACAAGTTGATTTTGGAAAAGAGGGAGGGGTGTGTTTGCCTGTCGCCCCCACTCGGGTCCAACTCAGCAGCTGTTAAAGGAATTGTTGGGGCGGGCAGTGGAAGGACACCAGTCTTCCCAGTCAGAGCGTTTCCCTCCGTGCACAGAAGTCCAGTGTCTCTGAACGGTGTGGCCTGTCCTTTAAGTGTCCAAGATTGTCTTGTTCAGGGACAGTGTTTTTGAGTAGTCTGTGCTCAGCCCCGTTGCCAGCCCTGACTCTGAAAGTGAGCCTGTCACTCGAGTTGGGGAGCCGGGGACAGTGAGTGGCCAGCGTGGCTGTACTGTGCCCTGGGAGTGCTCTCGGAGGGGAGCCCTGTGTGGTGTGGACACCAGCATTCCGGAGATGTTCTCTCTGCAGCGGCAGGACAGGGTGTACTTCTCGGAGGTGGGCGGCCGGCCAGGAATTTAAGAACCTTTAAAATAGCCCTGTAGTGTTTATGATGTTCTTTTAAAAGGGCTCCCCACTGTATTTACTTCTCTGCACGTCTGAGTGAGTTCCGCCCTCCCCAACAGGACGCCTCAGTTCTGGAGCGCTGGCACATCCCGGCAACCTCAGGAGGCCCAGGGACTGAGGGGAGCTGCAGGGAAGCAGAGCAGCCGGAGGGAGGAGGCCTGGCTTGCCAGATGGTGTGCAAAAGGCGCCCCCTTTGCACCCAGAGGGGCTGGGCCCCATAGGGGCTGGCAGGCAGCTGGGAGGAGGAGGTGTCCTGCCCACCAGCTGCATCCCTTTCCCACGTGAGCAGGATGATGCCGTGCCTGCACAGACGCTGGAGGTGGTTGAGACCCTCTTCCTCCCCCCTGCCCCTCCCTTGTGAAAGCGCTGGGCCAGGGAACGCTGCCTGGGTGATCTGCCCTTGGCTTACGGCCTGCTGACGAAGGCATGGAGCTTCTGAGGTCCAGAGGCTTTCTGTTAATCGTTCAGATGGTTCCAGGGAAGACAATGGTGCTTCCTCAACCTTGGTCTGATTTGCTTCACTGTTTTCTCATCCTTTTTTTCATTCTGTCAGGTATCTCACAGTCAGGTAGGTACGTGGTTTCTGTATCTTCCTGGTTTTTTTGACAATGATTTTTGCTCCAGATTTCCTTTTTACATTTTCAAAAGCGTGTCATAATATTACCAGAATAACACATGTTGGTACAAATGAACTAAACCATTTTTACCTTCTGGTAGAAATTTTCATGATCGTCTTTCCTTAGTACCCCTAGGGCAGCGGTTCTCCAAGTGTGGCCCCCCCGCCCAGTAGCATCACCCTCACCTGGGAATTCGCTGGAAATGCACACTCCTGGGCACCACCCTGGCCTGCTGAGTCAGAGACTCTGGGGTGGGGTCCATGGGTCCCTGTGTGATAAGCCCCCAGGGAATTGTCAGGCCTGCAGAAATGTGCTGCAATCAGAGCCCCCACCTAGGGCGTCAGTGAAATCCCTTGCTGGCGTCGATCACTGCGGGGCCAAAGCTGCCTGGAGGTGGAGGCACTGTGAATGCCTTTCAGTGGCTGTGTCTACAGCTAGGTTAAAATAGTTTTAAAAACCTAAGCGTTTACCTGCGATTTCTGGAGGATTTCGGACTGTATCTAGCTTGTTTATTTTAATGGCACAGGTTTCTGCTGCTGGGAATTTTCATGGTACCTTGGGCTCAGAATTGTTTGTGAGCTCCTGTTGTGTGTTTAGTGCCCAGGCATTTGTGCCATTGGAGAGATTGTGTTTTAGTTTCATCTGCCTTTAATTGTATTTTTTTATGGTATATCAGGCACGTTTTAATCAGTTTTTTTTTTTTACAAAGTGTCACATTTTTGTACAAAATTCTGTTGGCAGAATTTTGTATTTCCCCCATTTTCAGATGGGGGAAATCCATCTTGAATTTATTTATGAAAAATTTCTCAGTTTAAAAGTTGTCAGGGGCCTAACTCCATGGAAGACTCTTTGTCCTTGGAACTGACCTTTACAATTTGACCGCATTGTTTTTTTCATACAAAACCTGTTATTTTCTTTCTTATAAACCCATGATAATTGAGTCAGATGTGGATGTCATTGTGAAAGCTGGTTTTCTTTCTTTAAAAAAAAATTTTTTTTGAGAGGGTCCCTTTTAAGAGTTGGAATTTTTTGGCCCAGAACCCTGTGAAGGTGTCAGTGAGGACTCACTCCAGTCAAAATTCTAAACTCGTGAGGACATCCGAGACCAGAGGCCGGGCCCCCACCCGCAGCCCCTCTGTGAGAGGCCGTGCCTCTGACTCAGTGTTCTCTCTCTGGGTGACTCAGTGTCATCTGTGGCCTTGTGGCCTTGTCATCCTCACATCCTACTTCCCTACTGAAACCTGGGTTTCCTATATTTAATATCTTTGGGTGTGTTCTCTGCTTCTGAGGAATCAGCTAGCTCTTCTGAAAAACCAGACAACACTGACATGAGAGAGTAAAGAAACAGACACAAACCTCCTTCCTCCGCCTCACCCCCCATGTCACAAGGGACACCAGCGTGGAACCAGCCTGAATTGTCTAATTCAGGGAAGTGGTCCCATTAGTGGTAATTAGTTCAGCTCAATGTACAGTTCATGAGAAGAATACTGTGGGTGGAGCCAGGGCACCTCACATTAGCCTTCGGATCCTGCCTTGAAGTACTCAGGGGTATGACCTTGGTCCCCAAAACCAAGAGCTGAGAGAGAACTTAGGATGATTTATATTTGACCACTGGAACTGTGAACTGGAATGATTTGATACGTCACAATGTAAGTTGGTGATAGAGACTAAAACTGAATCTTGCTTCTATCTGTTGGTATTCCGAAAACAGTATTCTTTGCCTTCAGCTCCTTGTAAGATTTAATGCACTTCCCCCCAGCTTTAAACGCAGGTGAAATGGGCGTGTGTTGTTATGGCTGCTGTCCAGTGCGAAGCAGCCATAAAGAAGCATGAATTTGGTTGTATTTCTCCTGGCCTATTCGGATGGCTGTTTAGTATCTCAGGATTTCAATCACCAAAACATTTACGACCAGTTAAAGAGGAAATACGAATCCTGGTGGGTGTCTGAAGACCTGCTAACGAGACTTTCTTGTTAGGTCAAGGAAATCTAATAATATCAGTATCTGAAGAGGGGTGTCATCGTATGAAAGCAAATCCTGGATACCACGGCGAAGCACTCTTTAAAGAAATAATGCATCGCCAATACTTTTTATGTATTGATTTTTATTTTGGGAGGGAAGCAGTGGGCACGGGGAGAGAGAGATTTGTCATTTCACTTATTTACGTATTCATTGGTTGCTTCTTACATGTGCCTTGAGTGGGGATCGAACTCTCAACCTTCGTGTAGTGGGGCGACGCTCTAACCCATTGAGCCACCTGGCTAGGGTGCATCTCCAATATTCTTGACAACAAAGAGGGAAAAAAAATATGTGGCAAAAGCCAGATATTGGTGACTGAAACAAAAGTGATTCAGAAAAGTTAGACCCTGAAGTTTTAGAAATATCTTAACAAGCTGTTTGCTTATTTTCTTTTTTATGAATACACAAGAAGGATACATGATAAAATATGTTTAACTGATGAAAGAGCTTTTTCCATAAATATAAAAGCTCTAAGTGTTAAGATATTAAATCAAGATTTCATTAGCGCTTTTCATTCATAGTATACAAAATAATGGAGTGTCTTATGATTACTGGCATGTTAGATTTAATGAACTATAGGCTACAGTGGTGGGGGGTTATGGAGGTCAAGAGGCATACCAGTGGCCATGATGGTACAGTGGGAAGAATATGGACTTTGGAAACTGTTGCAGCCAGAAGGCAGCTCTCAGATCTCCACCTGCAGGGAGCGCAGCTGATCATCAGGCTCAGCTGCCCTGGGGTTCCATCACTGCATTAGAAGGGTACACTGCTTAGGTCTGCCCCCAGCCAGTGAATGAGCACAGCAGGGGTGCTGAACCAGACTCAGCCTGGGGTCTCTGGAATGCTCTGACCTGAGGGAGCTTTCCCTGCAATTGTACTGTAGGCTAACATGTGTCTGCCCAACCTCTCTCCCTCTACTCCTCCCTCGCCTTCCCTCCTTTCTTCCTTCTCTTCCTTCCCTATTTCCCTTCCCTCCATCCCTTCCCTTTCTCTTCCTCCTCTCCTTCCTCCTTCTCTCCCTCTTTCCTTCCGTTCCTCCTTCCTTCCCTCCCGCCCTTCCTTTTTTTTTACCTTCCCTTCTTCCTTTTCTCTCTCCCTCCCTTCCTTTCCTTCCTTCCTTCCTCCCTCCCTCCCTCCCTCCCTTCTCCTTCCCCTGGGCTCAGACCTGCATCACTGTCCGATAGCTCTTCCAGCCTTCTCTGACCCCCTCCCCCTTTTCTCTGACAGAGGCTTCCCCTAATACATTTCTTGTATTTTTTAAAAGATTTTATCTCTTTATCTTTAGAGGGGAAGGAGAGAGGGAGAGAAACATCAGTGTATGGTTGCCTTTTGTGTGGCCAGTTTCCTGCTGGGAACTGGCCTGCAACCCAGGCATGTGCCTTGCCCGAGCTCAATCCACTGAGCCACACCAAATTTTTTGTATTTTTAATCCTGTCTTGTTGTCTGCTTCTTAGAGGACCTGGATGAACACAGCCACGGGCTGTTTTGGGTCAGAGATGATGGGTACAGAGACTCAGTGTAGGTATTTGTGGGCACTCTTTATCACCATCAGTAGGAGCTGTTGCATCTGCAGGGAAACTCTGTTCTTTGTATTATCTAAGTTTACAGGAGATTCCCACTTCAACAAAGACTTTTTGAGCACTGGGTCTAGGCTCGGCCATGCTCTAGCACCTGAGGCTGCAGCGAGGAAGGAGGCTCTTTGCTGTGTGCAGGTGGAGGGGCTGGGCTGCTGGCTGGGGAGTCAGGAAGAGATGCTCCAGGCCCCGCAGGAGGGCCGGGGACCTCTGTTTGCCATTGGTCAGAGGCATAGGTGTTTTCTCTGAACATTCTCTCCCTGTCTTTCTCTTGTATTTTCTGGATTCAATGGTTTATTGTTTTGTTACTCAGGAAGTTCCCTTTCTTGCTATGTCACTGAACTATGCCATTCACCTGAGAAACTGGAATGTTCGCTTATTTAAAGCTAAAAACAAAATTGCAGATTCTCCCATGATACTTTTACAGCTGTCTTGACAGGCTCGTCTTTCATTTACTTCTAGAAGGTTTTATTCCTTCTCATAATGTTCTGCCCAAGTATTTGCTTTGTTTTAAAAATAGAAGTTAGTTCCATATTGTTTCTTCTGCACAGACGGAGAGGAGGTCAGGAGCGAGTCTCTGCACATCCTTATTAGGTTAACTCCTTCTGAATATATCCAGTAATTTTTTTTGGTGGAAGATTTTCACTTTTTCCCTAAGCATAATGAAAAATATCTTTGTGGGAGGAGTCTATGTGATGTAAATAATTCAACTATAATTACTGCTTTCTTTTTTCAGTGAATGTTCTTCAAGATCGATTCAAGTGTTTTTTTCTTCAGACAAACCCAAAGATATTTATTTGTTCCTGGTCGGTAGACCATAAGGGACTCTTATTTAAACTTTTGTGATATACTTCCCTAACCTTTTTTTTTTTTCCGAGGCCAGGTCATGGTCACGTATTCTGAGAATAAAGTCAGAGAGCAGAAGTGGTCAGAACTTCAGGTCTCCTCCTCTTGTTAGGTTTTAAGCTATTCAGAGTTGAGTGAAAGTTGGTAAAAAAAAAAACTCCTATTGGAGACTTTTTATTCTTGGACAGTCTGAATGGAAAGCAGTGTGTTAACTGAACTAATGAATTCAGACAGAGTATTAATTGGCTTCTAGTTTTCAAGTTGAAGTTTTGTAGAATTAGTTTACAGAGCCTCTGTCCCCATGTTCCAATTGGAGCTTCGTGTATGGGTCCTTTAAGATACTCATTAGTTTCTAGCTGGTGTGTGTGAGCTACGACCCAAAATTTAATTTCATTTTTACATTATTATTTTTTTCCTGCCAGGAGAATTGTATTAACTTGAACTGTGCCTAAAGAGAAAATAGCACACAGGGATTTTTTGGGGGGAAGTTAAAATTGCTTCTACTGTGACATCCCCTTAAAAAGGTAGAGGGTAAGTTGAGACTATTAAGGTAACAAGAGAACATTCGTTGTTTAAAAACAAAACTAGGTAGGACTGAGCCCAACTGAGACAATGGTGGCATCCTATTGGCCACTGAGGCAAGGCTTTTAGCAAAACTATTTGTGCAACTTGTTCGTTTTTTGTCAATATCAGTCTTTGACTCTCCTTTTTCTTCTTATTTCAGTTACTAAAAGAGGTGAAGGACTTTGTTACTGACTTTAATTTTTCTATTAAAACTTGAGCCCTGACGGACAGGAAGAAGGCACAGTGTAGGGAGAGACTGGCTGGGTGGAGAAAGGGGTGGTAGCAGAGAATGAGTGTGGATGGAGAGTAGCGGAGTTAGTTACAAATGAGTTGGTTTAATCAGGAGGAAAATCTTGTTGAGCAGTAGAAAGAAGGGTAGTCCTGAAAGCATTTTGACAAGATTAGTGAGGTTCCGGAAAATGTTAAAATATCAGTCCTGCATTAGTCTGGATCCTCAGTTGCCAGCTCTAGCTGTTTTATACAGAAAGGGACTTTATTAAAGAATACTAGGTAGACTGAAGTCTTTATAAGGTTTGGGAACCAAGAATGATGCCCCGATCACCCCACAGGGCTGCGCTTGGGGGAGACCAGTTCCACTTCGCCTGTGGGTGTAAACAGTACAGCCTGCCCCAGCATCTCACCACTGTGCCTGTGGGCGTAAACAGTACAGCCTGCCCCAGCATCTCACCACTTTGCCTGTGGGCATAAACAGTACAGCCTGCCCCAGCATCTCACCACTGTGCCTGTGGGCATAAACAGTACAGCCTGCCCCAGCATCTCACCACTGTGCCTGTGGGCGTAAACAGTACAGCCTGCCCCAGCGTCTCACCACTGTGCCTGTGGGCGTAAACAGTACAGCCTGCCCCAGCGTCCCCACAGTCCCTGGTGGCTGCTGGTGCACCTGCTGCTGCTGGACACTGGCGTAACGGCTGCTCCCCACTAGAATCTCGGGTCACTGGTCCTTTGAAGCACCAGCTTCCAAGTCAGAGTCTTGGGTGGGAGCATCTGGTGGGTGGAACTCTGGCCAGATGCCACTTCCCCACTGCAAGATGTCTGTCGTTGTCACCTCTTGTAGTGGAAGGTGGGTTCTGCCTCATCAGGGAGAAGAGCTCCTCAGAGTGTAGGAAGGGCCTTCAAGTGCCTGGCAGCCCAAAAGGACAGATACCCACCACTTGTCATATCCAGGCCCCGTTACGTGGTGGCACCATTTTCCCACGACAAGAGTAAACAAAATATTTAGACAGCTTCAGTGAACACGCTTTTAGGTTTGCATATGTGTGTCTGCTAGATAATCACATTTCTCCTTTTTATTTAGTCCAGGATGCATGTGTCCACATTTTAAAGTTCAATCATCATTGTATAATTTAGGAATATTTTCCCCACGTCCTTCATGAAAAAGTCACTCGCGTTCTTGATACCGTGGACGTCAAGCTGATCACAGACACATCCTGACGTCCTCAGCACGGCTCTGCACAGCACATCCTGGCTGTGTTGGTCTGCGTTCTTTGTGGTCCAGCCCAGCCTTTGAAACCTCTCTCTGATGCTTTCACTGGAAATTTTGTCTTACACCACAAGTACTCATTGGCAGCACACACGGACAGTGTTTTTAAAAATTTACCCCTGAGTCGTGTCTTCATGATTTTCTTAAGGTAACCACTTACCTTTTAAAGTGGTCATTACAAAAACACAAACCACTGATAATTCTGATGTCACCTCCACAGTGACCACTCACCTTCCTGCATTTCTTACATTTCTCTTGTTTTTCTGACCCAGAAGTGTTCGCGATCTCCAAGCATTTGAAACCAGCTGTGACCGGCGCCATTTCCGGTTACTGTCCCTCCAACAGTTCTTGGTTGAGCAAAAGGACTGAAAGTATACTTCCTAAGGGAACTCTTTAAGAGTTCTTATGTAAAGCAGGTCCCTTTATTTCTGAGGGACAGTTGCCGGGCGGTCCAGCCGCAGCAGGGTCCAGGGGTCCCTCGAGGTGAGGATAGGCATCAGCGCTGGGTAACAGGCAAACTACACAGCTCAAAGGCAGGTGAAGCACTGTTCCGTTTATTGCAAGTACAATATTTTCATTTCTAATAGTGATTTATCATTTACAGGTGCAAGCATTAAGCAGAAAAGATTAATACAAAGCTAATCAGGAAAAGTACAAAAGTTCCCATAATTTTTAATTATGTTGAACAAAATTGTTTTGACCAGGAGAACCATTAATCAGACAACTTAAAATAGCTCTATGTACAAAGTTCAAATGTCCTATCGTTTATCAAAGTTCTTAGAGTTAGTTATGGGGCAAAACGATACACTAGACCAAGCAGAGGTTAGGAACTCATTATAAGTCTTTGTGATGTCTAATTTAGCTATCTATCTTTCTGTCTAAAATATCTCTCTGTGTACTAAGAACTCTATCTGCTTAATAGCTAACTAGTTTCTCTATTTTTCTGCCTAATTCTAATAGATATATATCCCTATTCAAGGTAAAGGAGGGGCTGTTATTCTAACAACTTTAGACCTTTAGGGGCTATTTTATCAGAGGGGATTTGCCTTGGGACTTACTTAAGGGGGCTGCTTTGGATATTCCAGGCCCCCTACTAGCTAATATTATTTTATCCTACAATTGCTTAATCAGGTCAGGGAAGGAGGTGTTATTTTGGGGAAGGGCTAAGGTGATAATGTTCTCAGCCTGACTTAGTTGCTGTTCAGCATCGAGAGTGGTCAGCATTGCTAGGAGATTGCAAATTATCAGAAAAGTAAAGGTTAGAACAACAAGAGACAGCAAGATTAACCAACACCACATATTCATTCATGCCACGTCCGCCAAGCTGGAACACGCTTCTTTGAAGTCGTCCTCCCCACGCTCGGACTTTGTCAGGCAGCATGGTTGGCGGAGCTGGACGTGGCAGACAGTGCTGGGGGGAAATACTCCTTATGTTTGGAGAAGTGCTGTGACGGTAGTTCCTTGCCACCCTTTTCAGGTTCTCTTTCAAGGGAAGTAAAAAACATGTCTCGGCTGAATGGTTACTTTGTGGCTTTTCTTGACGTTGGGACTGGAAAGCAGAGTTTTCCCTTCACTCTCGTGAAGTGGGAAGTGTCTGGGGAGTTATGGGAGAAAATAGCGGAAATTCTCCTTTGCTCTCAGATAATGCATTCCTCTGGGGTCAAGATGACTTGGAATCCAGGCTTAAAAAACCCCAGCCTTGGGAAACAGGCGTAAAGCCTTGTGTCCTACTAGACTCGGTCTGTTCTTATTCGTACTGAGAGACTGGAAAGGCATGATTAGTACTTATACCAGTTTATTCATGGTTTTACCTGGGTTGAGTCTTTAAAATATTGTTATTAAAAATGTTATTGGGTGCGGTTTTGCCTTTGTTGACTTTTTGCTGAACGTGGGCATCTGGCCCAGAGCCCCATTCTCTTTAGAATGTATGAAGGACTCAGCTTGATCTCAAATGTGGGGGGCATTTAAAGTGGTGGGCATGGTTCCTGCCCACAGTGGGGACTCATTCTTCGCTGATCTGCCCCTTGGTCCGCAGGTTGCTCAGGTCTAGCTCCACCTGTGCGGTAGGTGAAGACACCACCTTGCCTGTCCTTTTCTTTTGAGACATCTAATTTCTTCTATCTGACTGTCTAATGAAAGGGTTTCAGACTTGACTAGTGGGACCATCGTCGTCCCCAGACTGTTGTGTAATAGCCTTGCTCTTTTACTTTGAGCTGTGAAGTCCTGCTGGGGTTTGTGGTTTGCCACCACCCACGATAAGGCGACAGTGAAATGTACAATAGTGTGTGCTCCTGCTTCTCCCGGTGACGTGGAGTCCTGCCGTCATGGAGGTGGATGGGGTCCCCGAGGTCTCCGGGGCCAGCTTTCTCTCGTGCAGCACGCACAGCTGGGCCGACTTCTTTCTCGAGTGGGGCGGCCTCCAGGGAAGACTTATGAGGTGCAGGCTCATTCAGGAACACGAGCAGCGTGATCCAAATGCTGGGACGTAACACTGTTCTCATTGAAGTATGCCTTAAATTAGTTTGAGACATTGTACGTCACTTGGATAGTTTTTGAAATGTATGGCGGAGCCTCTCTCACCTGCTTTCCCAGGTGGAACTTGGGGCATTCCATGGTGTTTTAGTTGGCTTTTACTGGCTTGGTGCTTTAGTATAAAATATAAAAGACTCTGGTTGGCCATGGTTGGGGGAGTCACCTGCTCTACAAGTAGAGAGGGTAATATCAATGTATTTTGAAGATGATCCCATTTCCTTGGCTAGCCGTTGCTCTTCTTACTTTTAGGTCTCTGTTGCCCCAGCTGTTTGACAGCTAAGTAGCAAATTGTCAGGGTGGCAGTGAACCCAGCTGCTGGCCTTGGGAAGACAGTTCCCACGCTGGGCACCATCACCTTTTTGGAGGATTCCCAGCACACAGTACAAATTGTTGCTTTGGGAGAAACCCTTACATAGTGAAACACTGCAAACGAGTCTTTGGTTAAGTTAAGAATCATTTCTTATTCTAACTCATTTTTTTCCTGTAATTTTTAGCTTGACTTTCTAGGGGCGTTATATTTTTTTGATTTTATGTATTCATTTATTTTTTTAGACAGAGGTGAAGGGAGGGAGAAAAAGAGGGAGAGAAACATCAATGTGTTCTTGCCTCTCACACATCTCCTACTTGGGGCCTGGCCTGCAACCCAGGCATGTGCCCTGACTGGGAATTGAACCATGGACCCTTTGGTTCTCAGGCTGGCGGTGCTTAATCCACTGAATCACTCCAGGGCTTTAAAAAAAAATTTTTTTTTTAAAAGTGGTGGCACATTGTTGTAAACAATTACATGAATGTAAACAACATTATTTTGGTTTCCTTTTCTGGATATTTCTGGTCTGGAAAGAGAGGCTGAGAAAGGCACTGCCCGCCAGCAACAATGATGTTAAATGCATTCTCGTTAGGTAAATATTTCTTTTTATTTGCGTTTCAGCAGTGTTTGTTGTGGATTCGTTCTTAAACTGAAAAGCCCCACACGCCAGCCAGAAGGAGGATGAGTGCAGTTGTGGTCTGGGGTCCGCGCGTGGCTCCCGTCTTGTCCCTGGCTCCCACCGCTCTGCTGTTGGCCGGCCCGCCCCACCTTTACTCTGACTCAGGAGCGGCCGCCACTCTGCTTCGCTGATGTACCTTAAATCCTCACGAGGAATTTGCAGCAGTGAAGGGTGGACGGGCTGTATTTAAACCTGTCGTCACAACCCCAGCCCTTGGCATGATGTAGTCCAATAACTGATAATGGAATGTAACTGAGTTTTAACTTTCTGAGGAGGGGGACGGGAAAAGAAACCTCAGAAGTGTTCTCTTAGTGCAAAGGATGGGCCCCTTGGTTGTTTAAAGGCAACCCTCTTGCTCTTTCGACCCAAAGAGAGAGCTGCGTAGAGCTGCGTGACACATTTCCCTGGCGTGTCTCCCCACTGCCTCTTGCCTGAAAATATTTATGGAGATCTGGTGTGTTCACAAATTTAGGAGCGATCCAATGGCTGTGTTGGCAAGGCGAGATACAGCAGTTAAATCTGTTGTTCATTTTATTTCTGGTTGGGGTGGGAGAGGGAAGGGAGATAGTATGCAATACTAATGTTTTCTGGAAACCTGATGTTCTTTTGTGATTACTCTCGTTCTCTAGGCATTAAGTGTCACTGAAACCCTGATTAAGCCATTGGAAAAATTCAGAAAGGAGCAACTGGGAGCTGTAAAGGTTTGTGTCTAATCTGAGCACACTCGTAAACAGAGCACGGCGATGCCTCTGCTGCTTCGGCCTGCGCTTTGTTCGCATTTGGCAGCACCAAAGGAGACGTTGGGATAAACCATCTGTTGTTTTATGTTGTAAATGTGCGTTTCCCTTTGGGGGGAATACGAGATGGAAAACAAAACAAAAACACCTGGGCGGGACAGTGACACCGCTGGTAATCTTGGGCTGTGCTGTTCCATGTGGAGTTTTAAAAATATCTTTAACCAAACAACACATTTTACCCCAGGGCCTGGCGGGGGTGGGGGTGGGGGGCGTCTATCTCCATAGGACNACCAAAGGAGACGTTGGGATAAACCATCTGTTGTTTTATGTTGTAAATGTGCGTTTCCCTTTGGGGGGAATACGAGATGGAAAACAAAACAAAAACACCTGGGCAGGACAGTGACACCGCTGATAATCTTGGGCTGTGCTGTTCCATGTGGAGTTTTAAAAATATCTTTAACCAAACAACACATTTACCCCAGGGCCTGGCGGGGGTGGGGGTGGGGGGCGTCTATCTCCATAGGACGTGCCCTTGTTTCCATACACCTCCGTTTCACAGAGGAACGGAGCCTTGTTGTAGGAGAGCATCGCAGCAGATTAGAAATGCCGCCCCACCACGATGCTCAAGGAAACCGGGACTGTTAACGGGGAGGTGGAGCTCTTGTGGCGTCTCAAGGAAAAGAATTTCCTGAGATCCTCACGGGAGTATGGGGTTCCATGGTTAACTTTGTTGATGATGTAAAAGGAAGGGGGCTCCCCTCTTAACTTGCCAGGGTTCCATCTCGCCATGGCAAAGGTCCAGTCTTGGCCTCAACGAGGCCAAAGCAAAAGCCCAGAGTTTCTGCTCCACGTTGAGGTTCAGTGCAAGCCAGCAGCCGGCCACTTTGGCAGGTGTTTCCAGCTGCAGTCGTGGCTGTGCCGTGGTGTTCGGGCTCCCTCCTGGAGCCTGCGTGTGGTGACTGCGCACCGTTGGCCACGCACCTGCCAGGGCCACATGGCCATGGAGAGGACGGGCCATTAGTGGGAGTTGGGGGGAGAGAGACACACACACCCCCCCTCAGAATTTCTTTGTTCCCTTGGGTTTATATTAACTTAAGTTTGGGGCAGACCAGATGTTTTTTCAAAAGAACCAATCAACTTCCCAAGTTTTTGTGGGCTTTTGATAGGTTTTCACCCCTTAATTTGACCGACAGAGTCTTTGGTCAAGCAACTCCTGCTGTGCCCTCCCGCACCCTGTGGCAGACGGACAATCCTGGAAGGAGGGTGGGCAGAAGCTGAGAGCGTTACTCCCCCTGGAGGGGGCGGGTGAAGCCGCAGCTCCCTGGCTAAGCAGGCAGGCTTCTGTTCCCCAGTTAATTAATATGAATGTCTCATTCCCTTTGTGCCTGTTTCCTAGCTAAATACAGTAACAGGAAGACACGATTAGGTTATTGGAATGTAATTTCCTTCAATTTAACAAAAATTTATTGAGCTTCTGTTGTGTGCTAATGTAGTTACAGGTTCTGGGGAGTCCGAGATGAGTAAGTCATGGACTCTGCTCTCGGGGCTGTGGGAGGGAGCCAGGCTTTCTGGGAATTCTCAGGGATGCTGCCCCAGGGGGCCTGCGGTATATTTAGCAGCTACTCAAGTGTTCTTTAGAATTGGGCTTTGAAATGATCCCAGAGAACTATACTCCCATCAACCATTCCTGGATTTTGTGCATGTGCTCAAGGAGGAAAAAGTATCGTTCTCTGTGTGTGTTAACCATTTTTGGCTTGGCCCAAGGAGAGGAGAATAACATCAATTTTAGGTGGGGAAGAGAGTTTTCGTATTTGTTTTCTCCCCCCACCCCCCATATGCCTTGGAAATGTGAGGTGTTTTTCTTTATCTTCCTACAAATACTGTCCCACTTTTCATCTGAATTAACATGGTGGCCTCAGATGGTTGCAGCGGCGCAAGGTGCCCCGTGAGGGCCTCGTTTTTAGTTGCTGTGCATGGAATCCGTTTTATTTTAAGTGGTTTGTTCACCTGTTAGACTCTTCTTCTGGGCGCAGTATCTCACAGCTTTTAGGCTATGTTTTGAGGGAGGGGTGCCCTCCAGTCCAAGTTCCCTTCCTGGGATTGTCTGCTGGGCGTCATGAGGCTGAACGGTGTATCCCCTGGCTTTGTAGCCTGTCAGTGGAGGTCTGGTTTCACACCTGTGACCTGGACAATAATGGGCTTCAGTTTCCTACCTGTAAAATGACGGACTTTGGGCTATGACTGCTTTATTTTACAGTTTTATCATCTGTTTTATCTTCTTAGGCTGTTTTAAAACTTGAACATCTTGGTTCTTTTTTTAAACATTTCATTGAAATAGGTGTTGAAAGTGTAATGATATCCATTTTAGATTTATCTTCTTGTCATGGGACAATGGTGGTGGTGGACGAGGACTGTGCTCTGGAAATGAAAAATGAATGTGATTTAATGAGTAAATATACTTTATTTTTTATTTGCTACCCACCTTGCGGTTTTTTTCTAAATTGCTGACCCTGGGTTTTCTCTTGACTCCTTTCTGCTAAATGTTCCTGGCTTCTAATACTGTTCAGAGGTATCGTATAAAGCAACTGGCAACGTACAGGGCCCTGAGAAAAGGAGAGGTTATTTTGATAATTTTAGTTTATGCCTGGAGCTGGTTATTGGCCACATGCTATCCTGAAGTCCCCCCCTTATGTCTCTGTATTGTTCTTGCAGCTGCAGGACATTTGACATGTCCATTCTTGCTCTGAACCCCTGTGTTGGCTGTCAGTTCTGTTGATGTCACCTTCGAGGAGGGTGACTGGTTGTGGGTCACAGGGAGATGCCCTTTGTTTTTACTGGCAGTTTTGTGTATTATAAGAAACTGTAGAGAAAGGTGATTTTCTCAGAATATATATAAATATATTTCTCTGTCTCTTTTATTAGATCATTAAATCTTAATGAGATAAAACTATGCTTAATTTCTTTACTTTCTGCTAGTTTCTACTCTGTCTTACTGTGTAAGGTACCTAATAAATAAATAACCAGTTCTGTGGATAATTCTAGAAGAACCAAGGAAGGGTCTGTGATCTGGACATTTATTTTCTACATCTGTGATTTCTGAACTGTCAGTCATATTTTGATGAGCACATGGTCTTGATCTGTTGGTTGATCTACTACCTGGGATATGTAAAAAAAATCTGACTTTCTTAGGTTAAAGATCTTTGAAATAGGAAAGTATTTTTCATGTGGGGAATGTTTTTTAAAGTCTTGAAAAGTTGACCACAGCAGAACTTTTCTGGGTGTAAGCATCATAAGTTTATCTTCTCCTTTCTCTTTTCCCCCATCTGACGCTGCGCCACCTTTCACCTTCATGTTGAAGCTGTTTCAGTTCTGCTTACTCTCTCCTCCAGGTTCCAGAATCCCAAGTACATGTTTAACTGGTGGCTTTACCATCATCTCAACAGCTGGGTGGTTTTGTAGGTTGGATTTTTAGAAAGTCCCGTGGTGTTTTTTCCCCTACTGTGTGCTCCCTCACAGAAGGACGTGTCCTCCTTCAGTCAGTCACCTCTCTGCTTTGGGCTCGTCCCTCCATTCTGTAGGTTCCCCTGCATTTTCTTACACGCTCGCCAGCTTCTCACCTGTGTTTGAAAAGCCCTGTTTTCCTTTGCAGCATGCAGGCGGGTCTGTGCTGTGTCCCGCCAGGTTGCCAGCTCAGCCCCTTACCTCCTCTGAAGGTGTCACCTCCCCTAAGAGTTTGTCACTTACTCCTGAGTGACGGCCTGCACTGTCGATAGTCGATAGTCTAGTCGATAGTCGAGGTGGCCTCAGGAAATCTTGACGGATGCAGACACCGGGCGACATGGGGAGCGGTGTTGATTGTGTAGAGACTCTGAGAAGTAACAGAATGTGATGAGCGTTACGGTGGGCAAGTTTAGAATTGCTCTCTCCGATATTCAATCAGGCGATGACACTGTGGCTTACAGCAGAGATTGCCTGGGTGCTGCTAACATTGTATCGATAATAGAGCCTGTTCAGATGCTGTTTTGCTAAACAGCCATTTTAATTCAGTAGAATAAAACACTTAACCAGAAGGGTTAAAAAAAAAGTTCATCTCGTAACTTAACTGCCTCAGCTATTGCTAATCGCTCATGCTGAATTTCTTTCCAAAACTAATAATTACATGTTTAATAAAAATTGATGTTTTGAGATTCTGTGATGGCAAAATATGGATAAAAAGTAAATCTGTCCGAATAATTTATTTGTAGTTTTCTCCCTTCAGTTTACGTTCAGTGTTGTTCTGCTTAGTGTCAGGTGTGCGGCACAGTGGTCCAGCAGTCACTTCACAAAGTGTCCCCTGAGGTTTGCAGTACCCACCTGGCACCATACGTAGTTATTTCAATACTGTTGAATAATTTCTTAAATTAAAGCGGTAAATTAAGGTGGTAAATCGGGAAAGAATATCGATTTAATTTTTCTTTAAAACTTTAGGAACAAAACTTGTCAGTGCTTATCACACGGCGTAGTGTAAGAGGTCCTGAGATACAATTATGAATGAAAACTCCCCTGCCCTTTAAGACATTGGCATGTGGGGCGATGCTCCAATATCAAAGCGAAAGGGGCACCGTGCTGTAACAGGCACAGGTGCTCTGGAGCGTCCCTGCTGTTTTGGCCTGCAGTGTGGGAAGATCTGCCAGGGCGACCACATTCTTCCTTGTTTGAGTCCCGTTTCTGCCCCTTTACCAGCTATGTGATTTGGGGCAGGTTGCTCAAGGCTGCTGATACTACGCCTTGGCTTCCTGATTTTTACAATGTGACCAGTGACAACTGTCTCAGAAGGTCATTCATTGTGAGGACTAAATGCATTTGATAATGCCTTTCCCATGTCGAATGCAGGGCTGGTGTACATACTTTTGATTATTTTATTATCCCACTTACAGCTTGCTCTGCATCAACTTGCCAAACGAGAGCTGCTCAGGCTTTGGTCCGCTCTCCGAAGGGTGGGTTCAGGGGCAATGTGGCAGAGCAGTGCTGTGTAGGCTAGTGACCCCCCTGACCAGGCGCTAGTGTCAGGGTGATGGGTGGGTGACTCTGGAGATACCGAGTGGATGGTGCTGCTACAGCCTAGGCTCCCTCCTCCATTCCTCTGACCAGACCAAACCCACCGTGGTGCTAAGTGCCTTGCTCCATTCTGTGGGGATGAATGGAGAGCTCTCCTCTCTTTGGAGAAAGGCTGAAGGAGCTTCATGGAAAGGGGAACAGTGGGGCTCAGTACAGCAAATGCAGTGTCAGGTGGGGAAGGTGACCTTTGGTGCAGAAGTAAAGGGAGGGCATGGTCTCCTCCCCGGAGTGGGGAGGGGGCGCTTCCCAGAGGAGGTGGCCTTTCCCCTCCCCTGTAGGACGTTGCTGGCTTGGGTGTATAGGATTTTGTTTTAAAAGGGCTCCTGCTGGTGTAGTACATGTGATATTACCCCACCTTTTTACCTAAATAAAAAGGGAGAAAGAATTGGAATCTCTAAGAAGGTATTTAAGCTCTTCTCTAGGCTAGTCATGCCTTATTATTTTCTATTTATAGTTTGAAAATAAGCTTTTTCATTTCCTCCTCCTAGAAAATACAGAAAATACCAAAATATTTTAAGAAGTCATCTGGTAACTTAAAAAAATTCTCCCCTTCTTTTAAAACAAAACCAGAAATTCTAGTGCTCTGTAGAAATGCAGACAATTCACACCTCTGTTCAGGCTTTTGTGAATTCTTTGTGTGTTCTTTAGCCATTTTTATTTTACATGGACTTATTCATGTCAGATTTCAGTAAAAATTGCTTAATAATGTTTTTTATGTTATGAATATTTACTTTTCTTACATATTAGTCACATTGTCTTCCTGCTTTGCTTGCTTTTCAGTTTGCTGATTGTGTATTTTTGACATCTAGACGGTCTTAAGGCTTCTTCTGTTGCTTTTTTTGCTTGAAAGTCTCCACTCTCTAATATCTGTGGAAATACATTTTCATGATGTCACTTTTTACTTGGGACTTTTCCAGTCCATCTGGAATTAATTTTGGTACGAGATGTGATGCTCACTCTGTTTTCACACAGTTTAACCAGTCATTCCCCCACCATTGGTTGAGTGATATGTTTCTTTGTGTGGTCATTTATAATGACACCTCTCTCTAATGTACTCATAAGACCTGAGTATTTAAAGTTTGGTTCTGAGGTTTACAAAATCTCTACCATTTATAGTGTACATCTTACTTGATTATGTTGTTTCAGGTAATGGCTCTTCTTATCCTTTTTACATGTGAGGTTTTATAAATGATCACAAGCTGACTTCCCATCATGGCATTTAACCTGTAAACGTAATTTTGTTTGGCTTACTCATGTGCAGAATTAAAAGAGAAACTTGTTGCCACTATTTAAAAATCACAGGGGTTTTTAGCTGTTGCAGAAGAATCCGAGGACATGGGCTGTGTGCTGGGTCCCCGTGCGGCAGGAACTAGGGGGCCGTGTTGTGGACACCTATCCCTCTGGGTCCAGGGGGGCTTTCTGGTTTGCCGTGGCCCCACCCACCTTAAGGAGTTCCACTCCAGCTCGCTTTATTCATTTTATTACTGCCTGGCTTGTACTTGAGTTTATGATGCAGTTTTATAAAGAAGTTTTTCATTGTGCTTATTAACTTGATTCTTGAAAGAGCCTTTTGTCTTAAGTGGCTCAATTTATTTTACGTATAATATATGTTATCCATCCATCCATGTACATGTATATCCTATATCGCAGTATTAAAGAAATGTCCACACTACTTTAGCACAGAAAGTTATATGTGCACAGAGATGCTAATAAGGGCGCTGAGAACAAATGCAGGAAGAAATCATTATCTAAGGCTTATGACTTGAAAACAAATCACAGTGACATTTGTATAATGCCATACCCTGTGTAAATAGAAGGATTTCCTTTTTTCTTGGTGGGTGTAATGTTTCTTGGCTAAATTCTTTCTTGACAAAGCCTTGATATCACCCTTTCTTTCATTCCAAACTTTACCCATGTGCTCATTTCCATACCCCACTGTTGCCGAGCGTGCTGGGGGTTTCGTTGGTGGTTTCAGCATCGATCCTTCTTTGTTCCATGTTTTGATGCCAATGAAATCACACGAGTAAATGTGTGTTCAGTAGACCTGGGAGGTAGTTAATCTGCAAAGATAGTGAATGGTTTTTACTCTGTGCTCTTGCGTTGCAATAATCTTGTCAGTGCAACAATGTGATAAAGGCATTCCTGTTCTCCGTGAGCCTGGGAAGCTGCTGCTGGGGGACGCTGCGTGGATCCCTGACTGCCACCACCAGGACTGGAGTTCTCCTGACACCTGAACTTGTGTGCACACCACAATATCCGCTTTGTTACCTAGTGGAGATTTTGAAGTAATGGCCATATGTTTGCTTTACTTTTTATTTTTTGATAGTAAAATAGTTGATGAGTATGATCATGAAAAGTAGAGAACAGTAACCACACATTCATCTTAAACTTAAAAAAAAAAAGGTTGTAAATGAAACTTAGGGCATAAAGGAAAAGTGCTTCTGTTTCAGCCCATGTTGATTCTTACACATGAGTGAATCACAGGATACAGAAGTTTAGGGTTGGATCTAAAAAAAATCCCTGATCTTCTCAATATGAAACGAAGGTTCTGTGTTGTTACTTTTTTTTTTAAGTTGCGCAGCTAGTTTGTACTTCAACTTGGAGTAGAAATGGGAAGAAACTGCAGTTCCTGAGTCTCGCTCTTCCCCATCAGTGTAGGGTCTCAGTGTAGGGTCTTCAGGTGAGCTGGCAGAGTTTCTGTCCTGGGTCCCCACAGCAGCAGTTGGGAGTCCTGAGTCGTGACAGACAGAACTGATGAATGCAAAGGAATAGAATTCACGCGCTTTATTCCATCTCTTTGCCCAATAGGGAAAAGAACGTACCAGAAAGGGCTGGGCTGCTGGCTCATTACTTCTGCTTTAGAAAGTGGAAGTTGGAAAGTAGGGAAGAGAATGTTCCTTTCTGGGAGGCCTTGGAGAGCCGGGGAGAGCTTCAAGTTCATGGAAACATTTGGACAGTCTGAGGACACAGTGTGCACTCGTTGGTGCTCAGAAATGTTTATGAAAAATCTGCTGAAGTTGGCAGGCGGTGGGAGGGGAGGTAGTCTGTCTTTTCTGCACTGGAAATGTTAAAGTTACTTGTTTTCTCAAAAAGCTGCTATAGCAGAAGAAAGCACATGCTTGTTCTAGGCAGGACCTGAGCGATGCTCGTTACGTTACCCACAGGGTCTGTAGAGAACATCAGTGTTGTGGACAGTGTTCTAGAAATCTCTCTGAAGGCTGGGCAAGTGGACGGCATTTCTGGGCACAGCCTTTGGTGGTTGCAGTCATACTGGAGACAGTAAGGGAGGTCCTGTCCCAAGATTTTTTTCCCCCCAATGTGATTATTAGGATTCTTTTTTATGTAGAGAAAAAACTCAGTTTTAAATGAATTCCACCTCTATGCCACAATGTATATAGCAAGTTTGCTTTTTCAGGCTTTATGTTCTTGTTATGTTATGTGTTCCTCTTTACATTTTTTTAACAATGTGGAACGAATGACGTGGTGTTAATTCCAAACACTGATAAGTGTGCAGCGTTGAAAAATAACAGGCTTGGGGAAAAGCCCATTGTGGGGGGGGAGAAAAGATAAGTGTCTGTTCAATTCTGGTGCCGACTTGCTGATTAAGCAGCAGTGGCCAGGGTGCAGATAGATTGGCCAGATAACTTCACACTCGGTGGTGCTTCTATCGGCAGATAGTTTTTGTATTTTAAGCTTCCCAGTGGGTTTCCTATGTGTATGCATTTTTTTCCTGTTTAATCACCGTTGTCTGTTTTTCCGATTTGTAGGAGGAAAAGAAGAAGTTTGACAAAGAGACAGAGAAGAACTATAGCCTGATTGATAAACATTTGAATTTATCAGCAAAAAAGAAAGACTCACACTTACAAGAGGTATTGATTTTATTTTTCTGTTCATTTGTTTCTAAAATTGAATAAGCGGTGCATATTTAAAAAAAATAATTGGGGGGGGTGACATTGGTTAATAAGATTCTGTGTTTCGAGGGCACCATTCTTAACACACCACCTGTATATTGCTTTGTGTTCACCACACCACTTGACTCTAATATAATAAATAGTCAAGTTTCCTTTCGTCACTATATGATATTTGCCTGTGTTTTTTTAAATACGCACCTTTCCTTTGAAAACTTTAGGTTTAGGGTTATTAAAGATGGAAAACATGAATAGGTATTCCCCCAGATGAAGGAAAGAATTCTTGTGGAACAAGACAGAAGATAATGAGCACACCCTCCAGGGATTACTGGAGTACGGGTTCATAGTGGCACAACCTTCTGTTCTCCGTGTATGTTCTCAGGAACGGTTGTAACCAGCATTACCGAAGCACAGACACACTGTTTTCAGGTCTAGATTCATTAATTGGTGTTCAAGATTTCTCGAAGAAAGGAGTTGGATGTAGTAAGTCCCTATACCAGTGGGCTTTTCTGTGAAGGCAGCATTCACCTTACTTAACCCTGAAGATTCCGGGGGGCCCGCTTCCTTGGGTGGAGAACATCTGTTATGCTTTTGTTAATAGACTTCTTTTTTGGAGGGAGCTGTACGTGAGGGGAAAGGAATTTATGTCTTATCTCTGATTTTCTCTTTCTCTTTTCTGAATATCCTGCCACTCGTTCTTCTCCCCCTCACACACTTGAACTCGAACTCAACGGGTTCGCAGTTTGGGACATACGCTTTTCATTAAAAACAATGCTGTTTGCAAACTGTTAGGCTCCTGACTCCTCCCACAAAAGTGTTGGTGTCCCCCCTCATTTGCTGACCTTTAAATACATAAGGAATCTGGGCATAATTCACCAGCACAAGATACCCAAGTACAAACCTGGGTTATTTTTAAGTGTCACATGGGTAGTTGCAAAGTGTGTGTGGCCATCTTGACGTTGCCTGCAGGTCCTATTTTCTTTAATACCTTTGACTGACACTTGGGTGGCCTTTGCCAGTTTGTAGGAGAGAAAGAGGCTTTTGTATCACTTAGTCCTTAGTACAATGCTGCAGGCAGGGGGTGGGGTGGGGGGGTGGGTGGGTCGGTAGGGCTCCCTCCATTGTCTCCTGGTTGCATGTCCTGGAGAAGAACACGAAATGCTTACATCTCCTCCCCCATCCCCACCCCTCCCTCGGTTTTGAAACGGCAGCTGTTGTTTTCAGAGGCCCTCCTTACGCTCCCTCAAGGCTCCCCTTGTCTCCTGTGTCAGGTGTCCTGAAGGGGTTTCCATGCCCAGTGCTAATTCCCACTTCCCCTTCACTGTTGAATTAGGGATCTCTGCCTGAGCATGGCTCAGGCACAACCTTCAGAGCCATCCTCGGCCCTTTCCCTAATTCCAACCCCCCCCACCCCCCCGCCTGTCCGCATAGGCTTTCTTTGGTTTCAGATTTAATCAGAATGTGGCCACCACTTCTCCCAGCCACCAGCCACAAGCATCTCTCAGCAGATTACTGCAAAAGCCTCTTAGCTGGTCTCCCTGCTTGCACCGGCCTCATCCTACAGTTTATTTTCCATAGAACAAGCAGAGCAAGGCTTCATATTGTTCCTTTTCACAGACCCTTCTCCTCACTCCCTCCAGTGGCCCAGAGCCCACCCGCCTATCCTCCCACCCACGTGGCCTGCCTTGCTCTGGCTGGACCGGGGCAAGTGGATGTCATTCTCTGGGCCTTTGCATCATTTGTCTTACTCCCTGGTGTGATTCCAACCCAGATCCACACGCCTCACTCCTTCAACTATTCGCTCAAATATTCTCCACTCAGAGGTTACCACATGAAGAGTTTTCCCTGACCATTCTTCCTACAGTTAATTTGCTGGAGCTGCTCTCAGACCTCGGAGACTCCTTTGCTCAGGTTGACCAGTTTATAGTGAAGGTCACATAAAGGACGCAGATGAACAGCCAGATCAAGAAGTACAGAGTGAGGTCCGAAAGGGTCCCAAGTACAGAAGCTTCTGTGCCCACGAAAACGGGATCTGCCACCCTCAGGCCCGTGGGCGCGTTCACCAACTCCTGTTGAAGAGTTGTGTGGAGCTTAATCTGTAATGTCCCCTCCACCGCCCCATCCCTTTCCCAGAGGTGGGGGTTGGGGCTGCAGATTTCAAGCCTCTGATCACTGGGTCTTTCTGGTGCTGCCCAGGGGCCTCCCCTCTTCTTCTCATGAGCATCATCTCGGGGCTGCTCTAAAGGGGCTGCTGTATAAGGTGAAGGACACTCCCGTCGCTCAGAGGATTTCCTGGGTTTTAGGAGCTGTGCGCCAGGAACCTGGGACCCAGACCAGTGTATTCATTCTTCCACCAGAGACGACGATTGCCTGTCACACTAGAGTCAGGCTACAAAGTGTGAAATGAGGTGTGCCGTGGATGCCCGTGGCATTGGTGTAAATTGTGGGTCATTGACCGTGTGAGGGGTCCTGGTGGTTTGATCACACGGCACACAGCCTGAAGTTCTGAACTATGAGAGCACTAGAGAGGTGTGGGAAGCCGTTTCCTGGATAGGTTATTGCAGTATCGTGAGCAAGCAGGGAATCTGCTAAAATTTAAAAAAAAAACCAACTTGGTAAATCTGACCCTGCCGTAATTTTTGTGAAGGACATTTTGCAATAACAGTAACATGAATCTACTCATTGCTCCTTATATCTTTATTTTATTAAATACTCAACAAAATTACAGTGTTTTTGCTAGGAGTCGTGCCTATTAACTGCTGGTGGCTGAACGGTCAAAGTCTGCTTATCAGAGGCATAAAAATGTGACTGATGAGTATTGGGTAGAAATTCTCATTTTGGCTTCATAATAACACTCTTATTTTTAAATTCAAACATCATTTTGCTTAGAAGATTAGATACATGCTAATTTTTTATTATATGTTAAATATTTTTTCCTCCCAAATTAAAAAAATGTGGTAAAATATGCAAAGCATTAAATTTATGATTTTAACTACTTCCAAGTGTACAATTAAGTTTATCCCCCACCATTCACCACTCAGAACTATGTTGATCTTCCCAAACTGAAATTTGGTGCTCACCCAGAAATAACTCCCATTTTCTCTGCCCCCCACCCAAGCCCCTGGCAAGCACCATTCTATTTTCTGTCTCTCTTAATGTGACTGTTTTAGGTATTCATATACGTGGATTTTACATGGTATTTGTCCTTTTGTAACTTGCCTATGTCACTTCTTATAATGTCCTCAAGGCCCATCCAGGTGGCGAGTGGCAGGTGTCAGAATTTTCTTCCTTTGTAAGGCTGTTTGCAGCTGTTGTGTGCAAACCCCACATTTGGCTGATCCGTCCACCTCGGGGTGGATGGCTGGCCAGCTGCTGTGCGTGGTGCTGCCATGACTGGGGGAACAAGCATCCGCCTAGACTTGGCTGCGGTTCTTTCCGGTGGTCGCGTGGTATCCCTGCAGGCGGGATTGCCGCATCGAGTGGTGGTTCTGGTTTACATTTGTTTGGAGACCTGCCACACTAGTTTCGTAGCGGTGGCGTCATTTTGCGTGCCCACCGACAGGGCGCAAGGCTTCCAGTTTCTCCACACCCTCCCCGACACTCGCTTCCTGTGTTTTCGACAGCAGCCACCCTCACGGGGGGCGAGGTGGTGTCCGGTGGCTTTGATTTGTGTTTCCCTAATGATGACTGTATGTTGAGCATCTTTTCATGTTCGTATCGCCTTTTGTATCTCTTATTTGGAGAGATGTCCAGATAAGTAACTTTAAAATCAGCCAAATTGGGAAACATGTCACACGATCAACGGGAATTCTTTCTCTGTGGAACTGTGCTCCTGTCCCCGTTTCTTTCCAGTTAGACAAGATGAGCCAGAACCTTTTTTTCAGTGCCCCGAGGATCCGCTGCCTGTGCCTCCTGGGCAATGAGCCATGGTGAGGGTCCAGGAGTGTGGCTTCCTGCCTGCGGGCTTCAAGCCCTGACCCGCCTTTGAGAGCCAGGCCCTTGGGACGGGGCTGTGTCTGCATCTGCCTCACCTGTTGCCGTCCCTCCCTGGTGCCACGGCCTTAGGTGTCTCCCCGACCTCTCTCCCTGGACAACTTTGGACTTAGAGGATTTGTTCGTGGAAACTGCTCTGACTCCGTGTAGGTGCTTCGCCCTTGGGTGTCAGTTGTTTGGGTGAGTTTTTCGTAAAGAGCCTTCCTGGAGGGGCAGCACACTGTTTCACCGAGAGTCAGAGAGTGAGTGTTCCAGACCTCTGTGGACCATGAGGTCCCTGTGGCAACCTGCTCAGTTCGGCTGTTGTAGCAGCAGAGCAGCCAGAGCCACAGAAGTTGCCTAAGCGAACAGTCCCCACTGCACCCGTTCCAGCTTCATTCAGACACAGCAGGGGTGTGGCGGTTGGCCTGTGGGCCGGAGCGTTGCCAGCCTCTGGTCGGGGTGTCCCTCCTCGCGGCCTCTGTTTGACCAGCCTCGTTTTTTCCAACGTAGGCAGACACGCAAGTGGAGCAGACTCGGCAGCACTTCTATGAACTGTCTCTTGAGTATGTGTGTAAGCTGCAGGAAATCCAGGAGAGGAAGAAGTTTGAATTCGTGGAGCCTGTGAGTATCGTGGCAGGTGGCTCTGCTGCTGGAGTTTTGTCATAGGATCCAGGTGCTTTTCGCTCTGGGTTCATTGTGCGGTGTCTAGAGACGGCAGTGCACACACACGAGACGCCCTGCTGTACAGGGAGAGGGTGGACCCAGGGGCCTCGAAGCTGAGGCGTCACTGTCCACCTGTGGCCCTCAGCCCTGCTGGCACTGCGACAGGTGCTGGATGTCACCACCCCTGCAGCCAGGTGCAGCTTCACCTGGGGCGAAAATCCCTGCGAAGGAGATGGTCCTGGAATGTGAGCAGAGGGGTGGTGTGGCTGGGGTGGTCTTCACTCCACCCAAGTTTGTTTCTGAAGCAAGCATTCCAGTCCACACCTGGGCACTTTCAACCAATTTGGCGACAGATTACTTCTAATACAAGTCACCGTGCTAATGGCCACCTGAGTCAGGGACCAGTGTGTGGAACATTTGAAACTATTTTGAGTTACCTGGACATTGCTTGATAGTTGTTTTAGCAACATGCGATTTTAGTTTGTGCTTATATATATGTATTGTAATGGCTGCAGTTCTGTATATTAATGTTTATGCACATACATGCATATATTTAGCTCCTGAATCAAAATGTAAGGGGTGTTTTATACTGTGTGTTTTAGTCAAAAAAGGCAAGAAACACTGGAGTTTGAGTTTCAATACTAATCTTAATTTCCATATAAATGTTTTTGTGTCTGATTTTTTTAAAAAACAGCTGTACTGGTATAAAATTGTCATGTTTTTCAGTCTACCCATCGTATATATAAACTTGAGAAACAAAAAATTAGGTAATGATTAATTAAAAATTGGCATTTGTAGAAGCTGTAGTCTAGTCGGAGTAATAAGAATTAACCTAAATTAGAGGAAAATTTGTATTAAAGCTTTTTCTTCTTTACGGGAAACAGCAATGGACAGTTACTGAGCATGTGTAGTGCTCACTCATTGTTTGGGTCGTTGTTCTGAGACCGTGTTCATGCATTTCTTCTACAGAATGACTCAGTAAGGGGATACTTTTATTATCTCACTTAGCAAACAAGCAGACTGACGTAGGAAAAGTTTCAGTGGCTGCCCAAGGGCTCGTGACCGTGTTGAAGCTGGGAATTGAACCCTCATACCGACTGCTTGATGTCAAGAGTCCCAACTCCTGACTGGTCACTCTGTGACATTCTGAAGAATATGAATGTTACGATTTTCTTAACTCTCACCCCAGGTCACTTTCACTTGCTCATGGGGCAGAACCTGCCCCCCACCCCCGCCTTCTGATCACTCATGAGGGGCAGGGGGAGAGTTGGTAAGACACTCGGGCTTAGATTCCACCCTGCTGCCGCCTCTCTGCCTTGGTGTCGGAAAGTCCTTGTGACAGGACAGGTTACAGGGCGCTGGGTGCCACTTAGCTCTTAGATTCTGTGATTTCACTTTCTTGTCTTTTTATTTTCTTTAATTTTTATTTATTTTCATTTTTTAAAGATTTTTAATTTATTTATGTTTAGAGGGGAAGGGAAGGAGAGGGAGAGAAATATCAATGTGTGGTTGCCTCCCATGCGCCCCCTGTTGGGAACTGGCCTGCAACCCAGGCATGTGCCCTGACTGGGAATTGAACCGTGATACTCTGGTTTGCAGCCCACGCTCAATCCACTGAGCTACGCCAACTGGGGCATCTTCATGGATTCTGTTGACCTAGAGTGATCAAGTTTCAATTATAAATGTCTGTGGCGATTCTCTTGACTAGAAATGACAAATGGGCTCAGTGGATTGAGCCCGGGCCTGCGAACCACATGATCGTGGTTTGATTCCCAGTCAGGGCACATGCCTGGGTTGCAGGCCAGTTCCCAGAAGGGGACTCACAAGAGGCAACCATACATTGATATTTCTCTCCTTCTCTTCTTCCCTTCCCCTCTAAAGATAAATAAATAAAATCTTAGAAAAAAAAGAAATGACAAACGGATGATGTAGAATTTTATTTCTCTTGTCCATTATACCATGAAAGCTGTCTAATGGCTCTGACATTTAAGGAAACATCACAAACCTTCCTTTAAAAAAAAAAGACACTAATAAATAAGATGCAATTAGATTTAACTAAATTCTAGTAATCTTCTAATTATTCTACTTCAGTAGAATCACAGTGAGATAAGGGGAAGTACATGGCTGTTTTTATTTTGTGTCCCCCCCCCCCGTTTTTTGGTGCTAATGTCATTCTTTCTTCTTTGTCTTAGATGCTGTCATTTTTTCAGGGAATGTTTACTTTCTACCATCAGGGCCATGAACTTGCCAAAGACTTCAATCACTACAAAATGGAACTACAGATCAACATTCAGAACGTAAGGAAAATGAAAGCCCTCTGGTATTTGAAGGTGTCGGAGAAGTGTATTTTTGATCTGTTATATGAAAAGTCTTAATAAGATCAGGTACTAGAAGCTGAGGCTACATCGCCACCTTCTGGTCCATTGGCATAACAAACTGCTTTCCAACTAGGTGAAGCTCAGGGAATTCTGCCACCTCGTGGCTCCTTTTAAGATTTCATGTAATTTGTTTCTCTCATTTTCAGAAAAGTCACTCAGTATGCTTTCATGGTCAAGATTCACATACTTTCTTTCTCCTTTTCCAGTTTTATTGAAATATAGTTGACAGACAACACCATGTATCATTGTAATGATTTACTGTATGGCCAAGTGATCACCGCACTAAGTTCAGTTAATACCTGTCACCTCCTGATGAGAACTTTCAGGCTCTGCTCTCTCTCCACCTTCACATATGCCCCAGGGCAGTGTTAGCTTCGGTCGTCCTGCAGTCCGCGGGCTAGTTCTAAGGGTAAGCGTTGTGGGTCCACCCTGGAGCCTCCGTGTAGGAGGCAGACTGAGGAGCGCTTTGCGTTGAAGGCGAAGCAGCTCGGTTATATCAATTCAAGTGCCCCTCTCTTACCTGTGTGTCTCACTTCCAGGCAGATTTATGGCGGGAGGGGGAATTCCTTTCCCGCATTTTAAGCCTATTTACTCATATATTGGGCTCACAGTTGCCGTCTGCTGTATTATTTTCCTGGGAAAATGCCTGCTTTCGGCAGGTCTTGATGAAGAGATTTAGAGGTGCTCCGTTAACCAGTATCATGCATGTTTAGACCAGGAGGTGGGTAGATGTTCTCTCGTCACTTTAGTTGATTTCGAAAGTGTCCTCGTGGCTTTGGGAGCAGCGCAGTGAGTGGGTTTGGGACACACTCCTGGCGTGTCATGTGAGACACAAGCGAAGGGCAGGAGTCTCGGGGCTGTGTGCCTTTCAATTCCTTAACATCCTAATAATTGAGGATAATTTGGGGGTGTGTGTAGATTTGGTTTCTACTTTTGTTTTGGATAGTTCCCTATACTCGGGAATATAAGTAATTGAATCTTTTTTCTTGTAATTTATGAGTTAATTTGTGTTTGCACATCGTTTAAACCTTCAGCTGGATTGAATGATTAGAAGAGTAAGTCTCCTTTCCCCGTCGTTCTTTCATGTGAAAGAAGTTTAAAAAGCACCCACTAGCCCTAACTTACAAAATTGCCTCTGTGGGCAGTGGAACATTTAGTCTGACGATGCTGCAGTCTGTCAGGACGCGTCTGCAGGCAGCAGCGTGCAGTGTTGAGAAAGGACATTATCCGATCCAGGGATCCCCAACCTGCAGGCCACAGACCAGTGAGGTCCGTGCCTATCAGGAACCTGGCTGCCCAGGAGGAGGTGGGCTTGAAAGTAATGGGCTCGAATCATCCTGAAACCAGCCCCCCCCTCCCGCCAGGTCCATGGAAAAAACAGTCGTCTTCTGTGAAATGTGTCTTTGGTGACCAAAAGGCTGGAGACCACAGATTAGCTTATAAAATTATGTTTTAATCCTGATCCGCACTGCACCGTGGCCCGCCCCCCCCCGCCCCGCCCCAATACTAACTGGCTGTATAACTTGGAGAAATGGGCTGTTTCTACCTGAACCTCAACTGTGGAGCGCAGGGCTGGCCTGGATGAGACCCCGCAGGCAGAACTGGATTCGGATTTGTGGGGCTGGTGTGAAAATGGGAAGGTTGGGCCCCTTGTTCCCAGAGGAAGCCTTTCGGGACAGCAGGGCCTTCCACGCGCGCAGGGCCCCGTGTGGTACTCAGGCTTGTGCCTGGAAGTTCCGTTGAAACACACCTGGGCGGACACCAGCACCATTTCTCAGAGAGTCAGGATTTCAGCGTGAACCTTCGGGCTCAGTCGTGAAATACCAGAGACAGGCGCTCCTTTCCAACGGTTCACAAAGCGCCCTGGTAAACATCTTTAATGTGTTGAGAACTTAGCACATACATTTGGTAACAACATCCACTTCCTGTGGAAAAATGGCCAAAGAACAGTTTCCTGGGGGGGGGGGGACAAACGCTTTTCCTGTATCATTTGGAACTTGAGGATTGTCGTCAGCCAGTTGCCTGAAGCCCCCTCCTTCCCTGTCCCCCCTCCCATTCCCTTTGTGTCCTGGTGTTTCCGCAGCAGCTCCTGGCAGAGGCTCTTCCGTTCACCTGCCTTCAGCTTCCAGGACCCTGACCTTTGACCTGGGGGTCTTCTGGGCCCTTCCTCTTCGCTTTTAGCTAAGATTTTCCCCTCCAGGAATGCCAGCACCTTTGGGACAGGCCACTTTGTCTCATGGGATCCACCTCAGTGTTCCTCTGACCCACGCCCACACGGCAGCTTTTGGCATATTAGAGGGAAATGCCTGTTTCTGAAAAAGAAAATCCCAGTTGTGTGTTACTTGTGCTACGTATATTTATGTCTTTAAGGAAATGTATGCTCATGTTAGAACCAAATGTTAGAGTTTGGTAACGGTGTGATAGAACATTATAGATAATTGGGGCCAACTTTTCAGTATTTTACAATACTAAAATATAGAAAAACTATTTTATAATCAGAAAAAAAGTGAAAGTTATTTAAAGGTAAAATGACCTCCCCAATCTTGTTTCACCCTTTTGAGTGTAACAATGGTTAGATTTTTTGGGTGACAGATTGATCTTTATTCATTTTCCACAGTCTAGAATAATAAATGGAAAGCAAAGAAAAAAGAGAAAACAAGGTGGCTTTAGAACACAGATTATGTAGAAGATTGTAAATTGCAAAATAATTATTGTATATTTACAAAAATTAACATTATGCTTCTTTATTCTCCCTCCCCAGAAGAATGTAGGAGAGGAGACTAGAATAGAATGTTTGGAAGAAAATGTAACTTGAGAAGTTTTAGGACTCACAAAGAATCCATAGAAGATATGCAGAATGGCTAAAAAGAATTCAGAGGATGCTAAAATGTTTTTGTTACAGTGCTGTGAGAATAGTAGAACCCCCAAAACAACAAACAAGGCTTTAAAAAAGATTGGACGTGATTGTGTGGAGTGTGAATGTGGCTGTCTCTGAGGGGTGCCGTGCCTTATGGTCCCTTTTTACCTTGTACGTTTTCTTTTTGTGTCCCGTCTCCCAGCCTNTTTTTTTTTTATTTTTTTTTTTTTTTTTGGGTCTCCCCCCCCCCCCCCCCCCCCCCCCCGCGCGCCCACGACTGTCTTTGCTCTTTCCTCTCTGTGTTACCATATTGCGGGGGTGTGCCCAGTGCTTGGTTTCTAAGTACTGCCCTCCACTGAAAGGAAGAAGGGCTCCTTTGGGGAAATGGCTGATTTTAGGACAGGGCCAGAAAAACTGTAGGAGGCGAACCTGGGACTCCTTTTTGGATGGGGAAGTAAGGGATGACTCAGAGAAGAGGGGGCATGTCACAAGACCCAGGGGCCAGAAAAAGGGGCCCCACTGCTCAGATCCACCACGATTTGAACATTAACATAATAATGAGAGCATTGGGTAAATAGGAATGTGTGTGTAATTGGGTGTGCACACTCCTGTCTGTACACGTATGGTATGTGCACACACACACAGAGGGCAGGAAGTGAGGGCTGGGAGGAATCGCACCAAGGTGGCAAGGAGGGCGAGTAAAATCAGGACAGGGTCAGGATTAAGAAGGGGATAAGAAACCCTAGAGACGGGAGCATAGGGAAGGTGAGAGGGCCTGGCAGTCAGCCTGGGAGCTCTGTCCTCTGCCCTCTTGTAAATTCCTACAAGACAAAAACAGATGTTTAAAAAAACCTCTCAGCTTGTGTTTAAGTCTGTGCAGGTAAGTTTTCCCCTTTACAGTCTGTATCGGTCAGACCCTTCCCCCCACTAAAAATCACGTACCATTCTTCCAGGTTTCTGCTTGTGTGACCCTTTGCGTTATCCGGAGGGGAGAGAAGTGGTAATTTTTTTTTTTTTGCAGCTCCTCTGGTTTCGCATCAGCAGTTTTTCAGGGTTAACATAGTTATTTCTGAGAGCAGGCGGACGACAGGTCCCGAAATTTGCAGGTGCTGACGTGTCACATTCGCCTCCGCCGTTCTGTCCCTTCGCCCCTGTGGACCCTGGCAGTGTAGCTGTGTGACAGAGATGTTGGCCCACTCTGTCGCTGGGTTTCAGAAATGCAATTTGCCTCCTCAGCCATCAAAGACGTTATTTGTGGGTGATGTTCCCTGCTCCCCTCCATTTCTTCTTAGAAGAAATGTCATTTTCCAGTGCAATTAATTGCCTTGACCCGGAAAAATGATACTTATGTTTAAATTTAATAGCAGAATTAACTTTTTAGATTCTGAGCACTTACACATATTGCTAGTGTAATAATAATGAGTCAGATTGTTGCAAAGGAAAGACTTCCCCGATGGAGATTTTATGACCTGCATTAAAAAAAAATTCTGTGGTTTGGTACTGTTGTGGGAAGTGAGTACGGGGAGTCTTATGTTGAAGAACAGAATTATTCTTGGTGTTAGGAAGCTTCTAAAGGAATTGATATCCAGTTACGTCAACTCCTTGTTAGCTGTTTTAACACTTTTTGTCCTTTTCTCAACAAAGAGGCAACTGGAAAGGCTCGGTCTGTTTTGAGAAATGTACAGGAAAATACTGCAAATTTAAGTACACCTCCCAGAGTCTTAAAAATATCCGTGAAAAAACTCACATGAGAACTTAAAACCCACATGTGGTTTTCCTCCACTGCAGACGCGGAACCGTTTTGAAGGCACAAGGTCGGAAGTGGAAGAGCTGATGAACAAAACCAGGCAGCACCCCAAAGACCACACGCGGGCCAGTCAGTTCACGGCGGAGGGCTACCTGTATGTTCAGGAGAAAAGTAAGGGCCGCCCTCGGCGACAGGGGGCTCATTTCGCATTGCTTTAAAATTTCTCCTTGTCATTGCGCTGTTATTTTTGACATAATTCCTATCACTTTCTTTGGCCTCTCCCATCCTAGAAGGTGCTCTAGGGAGGGGACGGTGAGGCCCCCCTAATTCTGCACCGCTCTCTCCTAAAACTTGTTCGTAAGGGAGCCAGAACTTGGCTTAAGGCTGAAAGTGAGGTGGGGCATTCTCTTTTCCTCCTTTCTCCTAACCTCATCCTTGCCACCTACACACACACACAGCACACACACATTCATATGTAGTTGTCTTGGCCCTGGCCAGGTAGTTCAGTTGGTTACAGCATCATCCCTGTACATCAAGGTTGTGGGTTTGATCCCTGGTCAGGGCACAAACAAGAAGCAACCAAGGCATACATAAGTAAGTGGAACAACACATGCATGTTTCTTTCCCTAAAAAATATAAATAAAGAAAAGCCCATTAAAAGTGTCTTTAGTTGGTGAAAGAAAAAACAATGGCAGCCTGTGTCAGGCTGAACTTTTGTTATGTTATGATTGGACCTTTACTGCCACTTGAAATTCTATCTGCCAGTCCCCATCCCCGGCCCCCTCCCCGCCCCCAACGAAGACCCTTCCCTTTTCAGAGTGCTGCTGGTTGCAGTGCTGAAAAGTCCAGCTTTGGCTCTGCGAATATTCTGCGTTCACCGCTCACCCCTGTATTCTTCACACCTCGTTGATTTAAAGCCCAGCCTCACCCTCATCAGTGAGGGCAGCTGCTTCCGCAGGAGGAGCTACGGCCTAAAAAACTGGATGCACTTCTGCACTAGGTGCCTCCTCGGAGCACTGTGATTCCATAGTCCTATCATTTTGAAAGGCCAGAATTGAATCCAAACGAGGACATACATTAGAAGTCCTCCCGAACTCTCAATGCCTCAAAAAACAAACACGGCTCACGATGAGGAGAGAGATGTCCACCTGCGAGATGGCAGTCCAGCATCTGTCTGCAGGGTGTGTCTTTGACTCACTTCAGAAGAGTCAAAGTAGGACTCTGCATAAGTAGCGTGTGCACAGTCGCCACACAAGCAGGACCTTTTCTCACCTGCTCTCTCTGAGCCTTAATTCCCTAGACTTGCCCTTTTAGTCCAGTGAGAGGTTTTTGCTGGTTCGTGTCCATGAGCCGTCTTGCTCGCTGCCCCCTGGGTTTGTCCTCTTTAGTCGGGTGGAGCTCTGCGTGTTTGCTCGGTTGTGAGGAGACGAGGGCAGTTGTGTTTGCTGTCGCAGGGCCTGCTCCCTTCGGGTCCAGCTGGGTCAAGCACTACTGCATGTACCGCAAGGCGGCCAAGAAGTTCAACATGATCCCGTTCGAGCACCGGTCTGGAGGGAAACTCGTGAGTACTTGACCCTTTGTGTTCTACGAGCGTGTTGCTTTAATGACACATGTATTCACTGGTGATAAATACAGCTTACTTTTTAGGATTAATTTTTGTTTGTTTGTTTCTAAATCAGAAAGGCTAGAAAACAAGAATTCATGATTTTCGACTTGACTGCATGGGTTTTGATGGTCAGATCTTTTTTTTTTTTTTTTTTTTTAAGAGGAGAGTAGATTCTCTATGTCTCTGTTACCGGAGGATGAGTTGGTGGTTTGTCAGGTCAGCGTTTCCGCAGAAGATCGGATATGCGCACGTGTACTGACACCCTGAAAATGTTACAGAGTAGATGATCTGGAATGCATTTGACGGTTTTTCGCTTAGCTTTTCCGAGTTCTCACGTAGGTGTTCCCCACTGTGTTCACTCCTCCCGTAGCAAAGAGCCGCCACACCGTGTGTGGCAGCAGGGACAGGGCAAGGGGCCCACGGGCACCGGCCACGCTTTAAGTAGAAGCTGCAGCTCGTCACAGTGGTCAGTAGTCTGGAGACAAAGGTCTTCCGGCCAGTTCTGGACACCATTGCTCACGTATTTTCAGAAAGGTTAACTCAGGGCTTGCTGGTGGATAGGCAGCATTTTGCTTAGGGGAATATACAACTAACCCAAGTTCCCATCGGTTTACATCTACTTCATGTCTTCCTAAAGAAACTATTTACCATGGCTTATCAGACAAATACATTTTTGTAGTAGTAAAGTAGACTTGGAAAATCAGGTGTGCGGAGAGGAGGCGAAGTGAGTGGGCCGCTGTCGAAGGCCGATGGGGTGAGGACGGAGCTCGGGCGGGAGCCTGCATTCTTTCGATGTGAAGTCCTATGATGTGACCGCTTAGTGGTGACTGTTTTAGCCACCAAATAATCAAACAAACCTTTTATAATACAGTGACAGTGGTATTTTGAATATTTGTGTATTTCAGTGCTCGCCTAATATTATCTGGAGACCCTCAGATTCTAGAAAGTATTACAGTGTTCTGGGAGTGTGCATCCAGACTTCATACAGTTCCTTAACGAGGACCTGTGTTTCCACTCTCTTCTTACTCCTGTCTTCTGCCTCTTTTTCAAAAACCTATTTTTCCCATCACCATTTACTCCCGTCCCCAACAGTCCCCACCTGTTGTCCATGTCCGTGAATCCTTTTACTTCTCTTTTTTGCTTGACCCCTCCACCCCCAACCTCCCAGTGCTCTTTTTTTTTCTTATACTTTTTGAGAGGATAATTTAGTGAGGTAAAAAGTACTATACAAAAATTAAGATAAATTGAGGGTGTTCATTTAGGAGAGAAAAACCACAAAGATCGAGTGGTTCTTATTTTAGGTGATCAGGGTAGCTGACCTCAGGCCCTTAGATTTAGGCAGAATCAAACATTTTATAGGTTAAAAGTGGTCATGTATTATCTGTTTCATATGGTATAATATAATAGATAAAAATAAATTCTTATTCTTTAAAACAGTACAACAAGGGTAACAAATATTCTAGCAGGTAGAAAATGTTTTGTTACTGTAGCTTTTAAAACCGGTGCCCATGAGGTCTTGTTTAATGTGACTGTCACCAAAGCAGGGTCTGGAAAACCCCGAGAAAAGCAGAATGACTGAAATGGTTAAGCTTCTAAATACTGTGTAAATGAACTAGTTTGGAAGATGATACATAGGATAAAGGGACTTAAAACCTTGTTACCCCCTCCCCCCAAATATAGGGTACCTTAGTGTATATGTTTATATGTTTATACTGTACATGCTCATACTGTAGTTTTTGAGTGTGTTTCCAATGACTTTTTGCAGGGGGATGGAGAGGCATTCTATTTGAAAGACTGTACCAAAAGGCACACTGACTCCATCGACAGAAGGTTTTGTTTTGACGTAGAAGCTGCTGACCGGTAAGTGATAGGGGTTATTAGACCTCCCGAGAGGCATTTGAGAAGCTGATTTAGAAAAACAGTGGCAAAGTGCAACGTAGATGTGCAGAAACTGAACGAATGTCATCTGGTTACGCTTCCAGGCTGTGTGTTGCTCACTGCGAGCTGTGTAGTCTGGGCGACTGTGTTTGGCTACGGAGGCTCCATCTTGGCTGGAGTTCGGAGTCTTTCTCAGGAGTGCCGTCACTTCGTAACTTGGGAGCATTTCATTGTTGATCTGATCTGAATATGTGGCACCAAAAGGAGTAGTGGGTGGAAATGAGGAAGTGGGTGACAAAGCTAAGAAGAGGCACTGGGGACTATAAGTACAAATCAGTGTTGTTTGTTTGGATGGGACATTCTCAGAGTATATCCTCTATCTGTGAGGGAGGGTCGTTGGCATAGTGTGTTTACTTTTTTTATTTTTTAAATGATTTTATTTATTTATCTTTAGAGAGGAAGGGAAGGAGAGAAACATCAATGTGTGTTTGCCTCTCACATGAGCCCCTACTGGGGACCTGACCCACAACCCAGGCATGTGCCCTGACCGGGAATCGAACCAGAGACCCTTTGTTTTGCAGGCTGGTGCTCAATCCACTGAGCCACCCAGCCAGGGTGAAACAATGGTCTTTAGATAAGGCTGTTTAATAGTACTTGTATAATAAGTTTTAAATAATAGATTTTTTAAAAGCAAAAGTTCATTTCAGGTCAGGACCTAAGAATACAAAATAGGTAGTGCTTCCTCTTCCCTTACATGATAGAACTGAATTTGTGAGGTTGGTGCAGGGAGAGAAAATCTGTGCTTTACTTCCCAATAAATGAACTGAAGGCCAGGCAACACATAAAAAGCATGCCCTTAAGCACGGCGATGCATGTGACATGACCATGAAAAGGACAGGTAGCTTAATAAGTATTTCACCAAGATTGATTAAAAAGTGAAGGAGAATGTCTGTGCAAAAGAGGTAAAAAAACTTGAGCATGCGTGTGTGTGCGGACACCCCCAGCGACACACTGAGTCCTTTCTAAGCGCCAGACAGTGTTCTGTGCTCTCTCTCATCGGATCTTCACCGCAGCTCTAGCAGGCAGATACGGTCCTTCCCATTTTATGCTGGGGAGCTGGCACAGAGAGAATGTATACGTGGTCTCCCGAGGTCATGCTGCCAGGGAGTGGGAGAGTGGAGACTCGAACTCCTGCATGCTGCCTCCAGGGCCCAAGCTCTGAACCACTGTGCTGCAGGCCTGAGCATTGCTTTGTAAGTGTGACGGTTCCCATGTAATTAATGAGCGTGAGTCAGCAGTGATGTCTACTGGCAGATGTGATGTTTACGGGCAAATGTGTTAAAGGAGGTTGATCTGATTTGTTTCAAAAGCAGGCTACTTCTGGTTCTTCACATACTGTTTTAACATAATTTGTATTATGTTTGCTTAATCCTGCATATTCTGAGACTTGAGCTTGCCACATGCTCTTCATCAGCACCTTGTGTGAGGTACCTCTTTCCACCCCTCACAGAGACTGACAGGGGATAATTATGCAGTTATTTTTATCTACAAAAGATAATACCTTGGGAGACCTTACAGTGGATATATTCTAGTGGTTCCAGCTGGTACCACTAGGGAGCCCTCTTTTCAAATAAAATTTTGTGCATTTCTAGAAGAGGGAAAAGAGTTTCCTTATTCAGTGGGGTGGGGCCTGTACCCCCTACTTCCTCAGTTTTCTCTTGTTTGTGGAAATCTCCCATGTCTTTCTGTCGACACCCAGAGCTGCTTTCCAAGTCCACCTGTGGTGGGAGGGACACTGCTCTAGTCCCAGGGGTTAAAGAGAGGCCTGCCGAGGGCACGGCATCCATAACTGAAGGCGTACATGGAGTCAGCTGGGGTTGGGGCCCATACTTCAGGCGGAGGGCACAGTGCAATGGGAAGGCCTGGAGACGAGAGGGTGTGAACCATGCGAGGTTCCGGGGGTCATGGCCTGACTGGGTCAGAGAGCCTGGGAGGGTGGGAGAGGCTGCAGGTTGGGGGCACGGGCCTCACCTGGAGGTTTTCGAGCTTAATTCACCATATGGTTTTAAGCAGGTCAATGAGTGACATAGTTCTATTTTTCAAAACCTAGTCTGGCAGAGCAGGATTTGGAGATGGCAGGAGTGGATGAGAGGGCCGCGGTCGGTGTGGTGGCCGTGGGGATGGGAGCGAGCAGGTTGGTCTGAGGGGAATTTTGAGAGAGGAGTTGGGTACTGGAGTATAGGGTGGAGGACAGGAAGGTCTCTTTCTGTCCCCAGTAACTAGGTGGTGCCGTTTCCCTAAGAGGGAGAACCAGGGAGGACTAAGGTTGGAGGAAGATGATGACTTCAGTTCCAGTCCTGTCGCATTAGGTGGCCCTGGCTCGCTCAGTCAGAAACCCTGTAGGTGCTGGGTATAGCGCTCGGCAGCCTCAGCAGCACTGGGACTTGGTCTAACCTTCAGCCTCCTGGAATGCTCCTGCCTTGTGACTTTGGGACAGTGAGCTGTGCTGGGTCTCCCCAAATTTCTGGATCTCTGGTTGGTTTCATGTCTTTCCCCCTCCCTTCTCCTCCCCTCCCTCCCCATGTTACTCACCCTTGCCCCTTTGTTCTTGCACCCCACTGCCTTTCTGTTTTTTATGTCCCCTCACTGGTTTCTGATTTCCCAGACCTTTGGTGTGGAGCTCTCGGGGGCTCAGCCCTCAGATCTCTCCAACCCTGACCCTTACAATCTCGTCCAGCTTCACGACTTTTAAGTGTCACGTTGGTGATTCTGCCTGGGTCTCCTCCTTGGACCCCAGGTCCTCACTGCCAGCTGTGTGCTCAGTATTGCCTCTGGGGTGTCTCACGGATGTTCTGACCAAAGCAGGGGTGGGCGATACTGTTTTCCGTCACTTTCCCTAGAATTCTTGGGAAAGTGAAAAGGTATATTCTCTTGATGGACTCCAACATTTTATGTAGGTATATTCAGTCTGATCACACAAATACTAATATATAATTTTTTTCAAAAGCAACACATGCTAATCGTAAGTCTTTTCCTAAAGCTCTTTGGTTAACTTGGAAACTAACTTTATTCATGCATGTGTCTCCCTGCGTCTGTAGGATGAGTCTACTTTTCAGTTGAATTATAGACTCCTGTTATCTTTGGTTGATCTTCTCGTTTCTGAGAAACATCTATTCAGGTTGGATGTTACCAGCGAATACTGTTTGTGAGGCCCTTGGGTTCCAACTGCCTCCCACTGTCTGTCGCTGCTGGTCCCTCATTTTTGGAGTGAAACCTGGAGGAGGGCGGTGAGGGCGCTTTGAGTCTCTGCCTGATTCGGAGGCTTTGACTGCGTATTTCATCATACGGTTCCCCCAGGCAGGCTCTTTCCTCGTCTGCTTCCCTGATCCCTGGCCAGTTGACTAGTGGGCATTGTAGGTAATTTGTTCTTTGTCTGTTACGTTCTGAATTCCGTGAGGGTAGGAGCCTCGTCTTAGTATTACTTGGTACTGTGCAACCAAATGCAATGCCTTATGTATGGTGGGACCACATTTGTCTTGGATGAAACGACATTGAATCGTGGCTCAGGAGTGACAGAGTGGGGTTAGAGTCAATCAGGCAACTGTCAGTCAAGCTTCCTTTTTTTCTGTGCTGTGGCGCAGCACTGTGAGCTCCAGTGTTTTCATTCTGCTTAAAGAAAATAAACCTAATCCGTTTTGGAGCATGTGGGCATTGCAAATGGGGTTCCGGTGGCGTTGGCACAGGAGTCTTACTGGGTACCTTCACATAGCAGTTTCTCAGTTGATTGTATAATCTTCACGCTAAATACATTGTAGCTTTCCTCCGGGTATTAATTTGTGCTGCTGCTTATTCCTTGTGTTGGAGACGAAGTCAGGTAACATTGTGATAATGGGTAATACTTCATAACCCGCAACATGGAGCCCGGGCTTGCCTTTGATCTGTGGGGATGTAAATGTAGAGCTTTCATTTAATTGTCGCATGCGTTCAGGTCAGATTTGGTTGCATGTAACAGAAAACCTCCAAGTAAGATGATGGCTTAAGCAGGGTAAAGCGTTTATGTTGTCTCTTGATCAGGAAGCCGGGGGTGGTCAGGCAAGGGCTGCTACAATGCTCTCTGGTGGGGGGTCCCATTCCCTCGAGTGCGTGGTTTGCCTTCCCAGTCACGTTTGGCCCAGTTTGTCACACAGCACTGTCTTTTGTTGTAGGAGCGCTTTGTACAGGTTGCATATGCTACTCTTGCGCACATACCACTGGCCTGAGTGGACCTGTGCAGTCACACCTTGTAGCATGGGAGGCTGGGCAGTGGTTCTCTTTTGTTTCCAGACATCCATGTGCTGTTCTCATGCTTGGAGAATCTATTACTGAAAATGAAGAAATAATCAATTTGTTGTTCCACCCATTCATGCACTCATGGGTTGCTTCTTATATGTGCCCTAGCTGGGGATCAGACCTGCAGCCTTGGTGTATTGGGTTGATGCTCCAACCAGGCGAGCTGCCTGGCCAGGGTTTGAATGCTTTTTACACCAGTGACTTTATTTAGCAATTATGTGCATGGAGCTGTACTGTTTGTCAGTGTAAAAGAGTGAGTTAAGAACACGTTGCTTCCAGAAGCCCATACAACTGGGCTGAATAATAAGAATGTTACCGTAGCACATTCGCTGCATTGATAGTTGTAAGTGCAGTATTTTAGAGTGCATGGCATTTACGCACCTACACAACTGTTCCCTGTGTTTGGCCTTGAGGATGAAATTAAAAGGCTCTGTCCTCAGGGAAGTTACAGAGCCAGGAGGGTTTACAAACACGTTATCTGTTTGCAAACAGATAACTGTTTAAGGTGCTTTGGGAGCTGAGAAGCAATAGGGAGTGGGGTTGGCTGGGAAAGCTTACTAAAAAAAATGGATTGGTAAATTGAATTTTGAAGATTTGGTGTGAGTTTGGGAGCTCAGAGGAAGGGAGGCCCAAGGCAAAAGGAATGATAGAAGTCTGGAGAAAACATGTTGAGACTGTCCTTGAACTCGGAGGTTCAGAGCTGTGATCCATTTTTCTCCGGGAACCTTTTGATTGGTGGGGAGGACCTGGGCCGCCCTTGGTGCTGACATCTAGTGGATCCAGGCCGGCAGTGCTGCTGAATGGTTAGCACAGGACAGCAAAGGTCACCTGGTCCCACGTGTTAGTCGTGTAGCTGTTGGGAAGCCCTGTTTCTGAAGCATTTGGTAAGACAGCAGCTCCAACTAATGTCTGCGGCATCCAATGGAATTGTGTTGTTTTCTTTTACGTGACTATATTTAAGAAGTGCATATTTTAATTAAAAAAGGGTAACAGTGACTATAGTTCTGGGGATGATTTAAAGCCAAAATGGAAAGGGTTGTGTGTGGCTTGATCCTTCAGGAACTCTAAGATTCTAGTGCAGAGAGAACAGGAGGGGAGGTTACTTTGAAAGAGTTTAGATGGAATTGGTAGAAAATGGAATGTACAGCATCAGAGAGAGCATTTCTTGTATTTAGGCTCCTGCGTTTGTCGTGAGAATTTGCCCCATGGATGATAATGCTGACTGTGGCATGCTGAAAGCCACGTTTTAGGTGGCTTCCAACATTGAAATGGAAATCCTAATTTACATTGAATGACTTTGTCCTTAAAATGTGTGCTGAGGAGCACTGGAGTCTGTCGTAGAAAAGTCTGTGGCTTTTGAGTAAAGTTGTAATGAGCAGTTGTGGACACGTGTTTTCATATTCTCTTGGATCAATACCTTGGAGTGGGATTGCTGGGATGTGCGTATATATATGTGTAGAAACAGATGCATATTTGTGTGTATATTTGTGTTTACATGTTTGGCTTTTTAGAAAATTGACAGTTTTCTAATTTCTTAAACTTTATTGTTGACACTATTACAGATGTCCTCATTTCCTTCCTACTGTTGTCTCCCTCCACCCACTCCCCGCCCCCGCCTTCGCCTCTGTCCCCTCCGGCCATCGCCACACTGTTGCCTGTGTCTGTGGGTTATGCATCTGTGTTCTCTGGATAGCCCTTGACCTTTCGTCCAGTCCTTCCCACCAGCAACATGGGAGAGGGCCAGTGTTCTGCTTGCTCACCACCTTTTCATTTTGTTCTGTTTTTCATTTTAACAGTGCATGACCAGTGATGTCGACCACACCTTTTCATGTGCTTCATGGGCATTCATATTTTTTCCATTGTGAGGTGTCTGTTCAAGTATTTTGCTCACTTAAAAAAATGATGTTGTTGGTCTTTTTGTTACTGAATTGTAGGAGTTACTTAGGTAACCTGGATACAAATGTTTTGTCAAATGCATTAGTCATGAATATTTTCTCTGATCTCTAGTTTGCCTGTTCATTTTCTTAATAGTGTCTTTTGATGAAGACAACAGTCCCTCCACTTCTCCAGGACAAAGTTAACTGTAACGTAGATTTAAACACTGATATTAAAGTAAAACATGATCGTTTCCTATGTGGTACTTCTTTTTCTGACCATAACATATGGCCAAACCGAATTTCAAATAAGATTGAACAGTGAATGTAAAGGTATCTCTTGTTCTGTCGTCACAAGCAGCAGGAACACTAACCAGTGCTTGCAGCTGAGTTAGTCCTGTAGGTCTGTTTCGTGCTTCTTACCGGAGAATAAAACACCATCTCAGACTATGGCTGTCTAGAAATCTCCCATGTGTAGCACTAACCGCAATTTTGAAGGCAACCGACAATCTAATGTTAACGCTCAAAATCAAGGCTGTACACCTAAACATACCACAAAATTCATCCTCCTTTACAAAGATGATAACAAAGATTCTTTAGAACTTCAGGTTTGATTTCTTGGGAGGTCCAGTTTATTCATTATGTATGGGGAAGATTGTGAATTTAGCATTTTATCATTGGCGAAAATGAGGTGGCCAAAATCAAGCTTTAAACGATAGGGCCTCCACGGGGCTGTGACACTCCACTGGAGTTTTTCCAGAATGAAAGCTGACTGAAGCTAAAAATAGACAGTTGTAGGAATATTTCCTGCTAGACGTTAGAAACTTTAGGTTCCACACCATTCTCTACACTGTACATGCATTTCTTAGATTAAGGAAAAAAAAGTCTATTTTTGCTGAAGCTGAATATATCAGGTTAGAAAAATTGATACAAGTATTTTTAAATACTTAAAAATATGGCCTAAGAAACCTTGATCCCAAGGTTGCAAAACCATTTCTTCAGATTTAAAAGGTTTATAATCAGTCTGTGCCTTCTGAAGATATCGGGGGGTGCATGGTGTGATTTGTGGAGGTTGAATGTTCTCTTTTCCTGTACTTGGTGTTTCTAGGCCTGTTTGTTGAGAATGGCTTTCCTGTCATTGGATGGTTTTGGCACCTTTGTCGCAAATCATTTGCGTGTGTATAATGGTGTGTAGGTCTCTTTCTGTGTCTCGATTCTCTCTTCTATTCATTGCTCTGTCTCTCTGTCCTTTTGAATTCCACGTCATCATCACTGCAGCTTTATATATAGCAAGCCTCAAAGCCGTGTTGAGGGATTCCTCTGTTGTTTTTCAAAGTTGTTCTGGCAGTTGTACATTCTTTGTGTTTCCACATAAATTTTAAAATCAGTTTATTTCCACAAAATACCTGCAGGCCAATATTATCAATGTGGAACATTAAAAACTTTTGTGTATGACTTTTCATTTATTCAGTCTTTAATTTCTCTCAGTATGTTTTATACTCAATATAGGGGTCGTGGTTGTCTTTTGTTAAATTTTTGTAAGTTATGTTGCTGGGCATTGTTTTGAACAGTGTCTTAGATTTTATTATCCAATAAACTGTTATTATATGGAAATGCAGTTGGTTTTAATATTGCTGAGTTGATTTATTAGTTCTTTGTAGTTTCTTCAGGGTTTTTTAAAAAAAATGTGTACAATGGCATTGTCTATGAATAAAGACGGCTTTCTTTCCATTCTGTATGACTTTTATTGCTTTTTCTGGTCTTATTCCACTGCCAAGACCTCCAATAAAATATTGAATAGCAGTAATGATTTTGGGCATCTTGCCTTATTCTTGATCTTAGGGGAAAAGCATTTATTATTTCACTTGTAAAATACGGTGTTAGCTGAAGATTGTAGATGCTTATCACGTTGAGGAAGTTTTTATACATTCCCACTTTTAATCATGAATAGATGTTGACTTTTGACAAAGTATTTGTCAATATCCATGAAATGATCACTACTTTTTCTGAATCTGTTAATGGGTGAATGGCAATGAATTTTCTAACTGAAACTAACCTCGCATTCCTGAGACAAACTTCTGTTGGTCACGGTGTATTAATCTCGATGTATATTGCTGCATTCATTCTGCTAATGTTTGGTTAAGGATATGTGTAATTATGTTCAGGAGAGATGTTGTGTGTTATACCCTGTTCTGTAATGTCTTTGTTTGAGTTTGATAATAGGGGTAAGGTGGCTTCAGAAGGTGTGGGAAGTTTACCACCTTGCTGTTATTTGAAGTGTTTGTGTGATTATTACCTTGCTTTGTTGTTTAAGTGTTGGTGAGAATTTGCCTCTGAAGCCATCGTGGGATGAAATTTTTATTTTTTGTGGGAAGTTTAAAAATTACAGATTCAGTTTATTTAGTGAGTAAAGGGACATTCACATTTTCTATTTTTCTTTTGTTAGTCTTGATAAATTGGAGTTTTTCAAGGGATTTGTTTATTTCTGCTAAGCTGAAATATATTTGTGTATATATCTCCACTAATTTTCATATCTGTAAGATCTGTAGTCATAACTTTTTTACATGTTTGATACTGGAGATTTCTTTAAATTTTTTTCTTGTTAAGTTTAATCAGTTGTGTTATTTATTTCAGAAAAATCATGTCCATTTTATGTTTCATTGTCTCCTGTTTTTATCTTTATTTACTTTTATTAGCTTAGGATTTTATTTTTCATCCCTTCTTAAGGTAGAAGGATTGATTTTCCACATTGTTCTTTTTTTTTTAAGATTTTATTTATTTGTCTTTAGAGGGGAAGGGAAGGAGAGAGGGAGAGAAACATCAATGTATGGTTGCGTCTTGTGAGTCCCCTGCTGGGAACTGGCCTGCAACCCAGGCATGTGCCCTGCCTGGGAATCGAACTGCGATCCTGTGGTTCGCACACCCCCGCTCAATCCACTGAGCTACGCCAGCCAGGGCCCACATTGTTCTTGAATGTAGGCATTTAAATGTGAAAATTTCTAATGACTACTTAACTTGCATCCCACACATTTTGATGTGTAGTATTTTCCTTATACTTCTTTTAATTTTTTTTTGTGTGTGATTAGGGCATAGGTGTTGAATTTTAACTCAGGTGTTATTTAAAATGTGTTTTAAAAGTTTCAAATGGTTGGGGATTTTCTACTTGTAATATTACTATGTTTTTCTAGTTCAGTCAGAGAACGTATGTATTCTGTATTTTATCAGTACTTCGAGGTTTATTAGACTTGTTTCATTGCCCCAAGTGCGGGCTGTTTAGCAAATGACCCAGAGCAGGACAGCGAGTCACCTGCTGTGGCTGGGGGCAGTGTTCTCTAAATGGCAGATCAAGTAGGTTGATGGTGTGGCTCAAATATCCTGTATTGCTTGATTTCTGATATTATTTTATTATTTACTAAGCTAGGGGTGGAACAGTTTCTCACTATGATTAGAACTTGCCTGTTTCCCATTAATTTTGTCAATTTTTATTTAACGTATTGAATTTTGAGATCGTTTTTGTGCACGCGCATTTGTGGTATGTCTTCTTGATGAAGTGACCCTGTCATCATTATGAAATGTCCTTTATTTCTGCTAATCTTTATCTTGAAATCTGCCTTGTTATTAATATAGCTACAAGAGCTTCCTTATGCTAATGTCTACTTGGCATATCTTCTTTTTACCATTTTTTTACCTGTCCGTGCATTCAACTTTGTTGTTTATTAATAGCATATGACTGAGTCCATTTATGTGTGGCCTAATTAACCTATTTGGGTTTAAGCCTCCCGTATTGGTTTTGTCCTGTTTGTTCTTTGTTCTTCTATTCTTCCTTTACTTTTCAGTGAGTTCACTTTTTTTAGTATTCCATTTTGTCTCCGCCATTGATTTTTTATTACTCCTCTTTGTATGTGTATTTTTGGTTTTTATCATAGAGAGTATAGCATGTGTTTTGAATTTATCATTGTATCTACCTTTTCATAAACTATATAAGAACCTTACAATGCTAGATTCCTACTCACCACTTTTTTGCTCCTGTGTCCTTGTTATATTTTAATTCTACCTTCACCATGAACCCAATATACAACTTTTAATTTATGAAACTAATAGCCTGTAAAATTTAAAGAAATATAACATTTTACTTAACACATATGTGCATAAATATATATATATATGAGGGTGTATATGTGTATGACTTTTTTATGTCTTGTTTATACCATCACGCTTATTATCAATTTTGATTTTCTTTATTTTTTTTCAGAACTGAGTTTTTAATCTTATGCCATTTTCCTGTAAGTTCCATAGGCTAAATAAATTTCAACATTTCTTGTAATGCAGGTTTGTTGAAGAAGAATTCTTCATGTTTTGTGTTTCTGAAAATGTCTCTATTTTGCCTTCATTTTTGATGAGTGGAGAAGTCTACATTGATAGTTTCCAACCCCCCCACCCCGACACTTCAAATAAGTTGTTCCATTTCTTCAGGACTCCATTTTTTCCTCCTGGCATGTCATCCATCTTTCTTACTGTTTCCCTCCATGTGTCTCTCTCTCTTTTTTTGCTGCTTTCATGATTTCCTCTTAATGGTGTGCCGGAGTGTGGTTTTCTCTCTTTTATCCTGCTCGGGGCTCATTGAAATTCTTGGGAATATGGATTGAATTTCCTTTCAGTTTTGGACAATGTTAGCCGTTCGTTACCTGTTCTAATAGTTCTTCCACTCCATTTTCTCTTCGTTCACATTCTGGGAGTCTGGTTGCATCCTCTTAGACTGTTGGATACCTGTTTCAAATCTGCCTGCAGCATTTTAATTTATAGAAGTGACCTAGTGACAAGAGGGTGAGACCAATGCCATTGGGAGAGAAGTTTATCATTTTTAGTTTCCAAGAGGGGAAGCCGAGCCCTGTCACCCAGGGCTACATGGGGAAACTTCAGGCTTTGGTCAGGAGTCAGGATCGGCTAGTTTGCATAGCGTGGCAGAGCTCTAGGCTATTGGGCTTGGTTGGAATTAGATAAAGGATATGGAGTCAGGATCGGTTGGTCCGCATATGAAAAGTATCCTCCTGAACGCCTCATCATTGTTTTTATTTTCCATCTTGCATATACCCGGTTGTCTCTCTGTGAATAGTTTGCATTTCTTTGCCAAAATCCCCTTCATTTTATACAAGTGGATCACCTTTTGCATTGAATCCTTCAGCATACTTTCAGTTGTTTTTAGGTTTCTGTTTGAATTCCCCACCCCCCACCCCATCTGGGCTATTTCTGGGTAGGGTCCTTTTGACTGCTTCCTCACTTGATGTGGGGTGACATTTTCTTGCCTCATATTTTTTTTTTGCTGTGTGCGCAAGAGCTGTAGAGACTAAGGTGAGTAGTGTTTTTACCTGGGTAGAGAGGGCTTGCCCATTCTTCCGTTAGGTTACCGATGTGTGGGGCTGTCACTGCAGTGGGCAGTTGAGCTGAGATTCAGCATCCTTGTTACTGTAATGAGGTTTTGTTCATCACAGGCTTCCTGTGGTTTGTGGAGAGCACAGAGCCTTCTCCGGAAGTTCTCCTGCCCCACCCCGCATACATGATGAGCACCACACACGTCAGGGCTGCGCCTTCAGCCCTGTGCCCAGACTGCCAGTTGAGTGCTTGGCGATGTCCCCTGGGAAGGAGTTGAGGGTGGCTTCAGACTTCCTTGTGTGTCCATCTTCTGGGGATCCTAAAACAGCCCACCATCCCACTTAAGACTTTGTTAAAATTCTGTTTAACAACCCCCGTCACTGATGTCTTCCTCTTTGTCCTCCTGCTTCACAAACGGTGGAAAGCAGCCTCATGTCCCTGTGCGCATGTGCATGTGTGAGCCTGAAACTTGGCCCATTTTGGCTCATTAGGGTTCTTTGCGTCTTCAGGTCTTAGATGGTCATTAAAAACAGCAACAACAGATTCTGTAGGTTCTCCACTGTGTTCTTCTAAGGGCAAGACGGATGTTGTCTTAACTTTCTATTTTCTAAGCTGGAGCAGCACTTCTCTAAGGGTTAATGCTTTGAATTCACTTTTCTTGGAGGGTATAATCCTGCTTCTGACTAAATCTTTGCTTACTTTCTCTCTGAAACAACTCTCTGGTGGGCAGAAGAAAGAAGTTCATATAAAGTCTTCATGGCTAGTAAAATCAAGCAACATGCTTTTATCATCTCTGGAAAAATGTATGATTCATAGATTTGCACTTAAGGGTTTTTGCCAGCAAACCTACGAGACACCGATGATGACATCCATGTTTCTGTAACTTTGGAAAAGTCTTTTGTTTGGCGCTTTCCAATTCCCACAGTAAAACTCAGTGCAGGAGTTGTAATGCGCTGATTTGGTTTGTTTATTTTCCTTTTTAACATTCCTCTTTGAAGAGCAGGAGAATACTTCTGATTGTTACTACCACAAGTCTGGTAGCTGCTTCTTAGTTTTTTCTTTTCATTTCCTCTGTTTACAATAATAGCTCATTAATTGGACATTTCATAACCGTCTTGTAGATGTTTGTCTTCACTCTTGTACCTTTGTATATTTTCTTAATTTGTGGGTTCATTGATCTGTCACGTAAAATATAAAGAGAACACATGTCTTCCATATGCTTTGATAGAACTGCATGAACTGCAGTTGAAGGAGAATGAATGGATGCGGGGTCAAATGTAAACACAGATAACGGCTCCCTGGACTGCCTCTCCTGTGCAAGCCTGCGGAGTGCCTGGTGCATGGTGGGACGTGTTTTTTAACGAGTGAATGAAAGCAGTGAGCTAGTGCTCTTTGAATAATTACAGTTTTAAGTAAAGAGGGACAGACTATTCCGGCAAGTTACTTTCTTTTACCTGGCTCATTTTTTCTTCTTGAAGTTCCTACTGTTGCCTTTGCATTCACCAAGAATCAACTTTGCTTTGCTGGCGTGGTGAACCATTCCTAGCTCCGCACCGTGCCTGAGGCATGTGTGGGGTACTCAGATGTTAGTTTGGTCGAAACGAGTTACTATATGAAGACAAGAATGCTGTGTCCTCATTCGGGCCAGTATAAGGCATTGCAGTGATATTGGGAACTGAGAACCCCGAGTTGGGACTTTCTCAGTTGTACTTCTAGCTGTAGTGACTAATCTAGTGACCTCAACTCCTCCACTAAACAAAGATGATGTAATAACTCTTTCTTTTTTTAATGTAAATGTGGATAATCTAGTGCATCGTTGTAAAATTATCTGTTGTTTCCTGTCCTTACATTCACCGTGTTGTCGCCTGTGCTCATTAAACTTTATAAATAACGAATGTCTTTGTTTCAAAAACTAGCGCACTGCGATAGGTTGGTTTAACAGTGAGATGCTGTTAATACTGTAGTTTGACATGTGTGCAGTGTTTCCTAAAGTCTCCTTTTTTGCTTAATAATTTCCTAGGTATTGATTACTGAAAACAAGAAACTTGAAGGCTTTAACATGGTAAAAACACGTGTTACGTGCACTACGTTTTATTTTCTCTGCATGCGTGCTTTAGAGATAGGAGCTCCATGAGGAAGCAGGGGGTGTGAGCCCTGTTTGTGATAGGATGGAAACGAGCTTTATATCGCACCAGTGACTGGTCCCCGTGAGCAGCGTGTTGCTAATGTGAAGGGTTCTGGAGAACTTGCAGTGCCATGAATTAATTCTCAACAGGGGAATTGTTTTTTGAGTTTCCATGTTATTATTTGTCAAAATGTAAACAGAAATAGAATTCCTTCCTGGTAGGTGATATATTTCTACTTAATCTCTCATCTCTCAACAAATTTGTTTTCTGTGAGATTCCACACGGGGCTGGATCGCTCAGGTCTGACGCATTGTGCCTGGAGGCAAGTCCTGTAATAAAACTTTAGTTTTTATGCCACACAGGCTTTTTATCCAGACGTGACATGGCTGTTTCAGCTGAAGCCTTTGACAGTTGCTTTTTTCCTTCCTTCAGTGTCTGTAATTCCAGTTCCTAACTCAGCACCTTTTTTTCTTGTGTTCCAAGTTCCTAGAACCAGTCATCCTTTCTCTTCCCCAGCATCTGTCTTTGCTGCTCTCTATGATACCTGGTTAAGAATATCCAGCCACCTACCTGCAAGTATTATTTCTCCTCTCATATCAATGGTCAACCTTAGGGGAAAACTGAAAGGGAACTAGAAAGCACAAGGAATTTCATCAGGCCAAGTGTATGATGCTGTCAGTATAAATATAATACGGAGCCCTGATTTGCTGCAGTTGTTTTTGGCTTTCATGGAATTAATTCCTTTACTGGTTACGAGGCTGTCTTGTAATCACTCTGCCTTTTGTTCTTTGAGTGACAGCTTGCTTACTCAGTATCTGTCGTCCATAGCATGTAGAAACGCCTCTTGAATGTGTCTCCAGAGTATCATTTCCCCCCTCATTTTGCCATTCCATCTCATCTTCTCAGTCTTCCCATGAATCCTTGCAGCCAGCTCTTCCCTTTCTTCAGTCCACTATTCACCCAGCAGCTAGCATTTACATACACACTTAATCTAATCTTGTTATTCTCCTGCTAAAAAACTGCTGGTGACCTGTAGGATGAACCAGATCCTTAGCATGGCCCTGTGTGGCTGGACCCCCGGCTGTCTGACCAGCTTCCGTTGTGCCTGGGTTACAGGATCAGTGATGAGGCCAAACCCAGTTTCCCAGTGTGTGTCATTTCTGTCCTGGGCACCTTCCCGGCTTAGCAGACAGTTCCCACTTTGTTGCTCTTGACATTGCTCATTCATCCTTCAGGCCTCAGACTAACTGTGTCTTCTGCAGGGAAGCCTAACATCCAGGCTTCGGTCAGTCTTTTCTCTTTCTTACTGTCATTGCACCTTGAAATGCCGAGGTTGCCTTCTGAGCCAGGCCGCAGGGTAACCCACACGTCTTCTCGACAATTTAAAACAAAATTTAAAAGATACTATTTATTTTTAGAGGAGAAGGGAAGGAGAAAGAGAGGGAGAGAAACATCAGTGTGTGGTTGCCTCTCCTGCACCTCCTACTGGGGACCTGGCCGGCAGCCCAGGTATGTACCCTGACCGGGAATTGAACCGGTGACCCTTTGGTTTGCAGGCCAGTGCACAATCCACTGAGCCACACCAGCCAGTGTGACCACAGCAATTGAACACGTATGGAGTTGAAGGCTCTTGTATTTTGGCATACATCTTCTGATGTGTCCTTATCACTTCTTTTTCTCCTGGGTAGCTGGCTTTACTCATTTATCATTCTCTGATTCCTTTGCAATGCTCTGTATAATTGAAATTACTTTGTTATTTGTAGTTTATTTACCTTCTGCTTTCTCTGCTAGACAGTAAGCCCTTTGTGGGTGGTATTCCCAGCCCAGCGCCTGGTGCCTGGTAGGGTATTCAATAATTAAATCCTGACCCTCTGGTACAGCACCTAAAGGTTAGCAGACGGTCACTCAGTGTTTGTTGAACTGAATGTTTGTAAACGCTGCATTCTTTTCCCACGACCTTGGTTGCCACTTTTGACCTTATCTCTGCTAGTTCACATATCTCTGCTAGTTTTGCCATTTCTGGATTGTAAAAGCTGTCAACTTTTTACTATGTATTTGTGATATTTTATTTTACATTCCGTACTTTTGTCCCCTTAAATTACATATTAAATGTTTGAATATGTATAACTTTTAGAGAGGTTTGTACATGTTTTTTTTTTCTCTACAAGAATGGAGCACCTTTGCAGAGCTGAGACCCTCATACATAAATATTGTTACGCCACTTAAGTGATGTAGAGAAAGACATCTGTACCATTTTAAGTTTTTTCTCACAATTTTCATTGATTCCCCTGGATACTAAGTGAGGTATACTAAAAATAGGGGCCAGTGTCTTCACGTCCCAGTCAAGAACTTCTGGAAGCAGCCCGACTGTCTGGGCGTCCTGCTTCAGCTCCTGTCCCACTAGGAGCCGTGTGCGGCAGAGCCGGGGAGGTGGCCCCTTGCCTCCGTGCTGCCTGGCGCCAAGTCGGTGGTCAAGCTGGGCCAGTGCAAGATGACAAAGAGGCCTGCTGCTGTTCAGGGATGGGGTTGGGGAGAGTGGGTGATGTTTGTTCCCGTAGAATTCGTAGTCTGGAGAAATGGTCATGGCTGAGAGAGCCTGTCAGTTGCAGCTAGAGTTACTGTGTAGTGAACTTGAAGCAGGGAACTTCAGCTTCATCATGGCCAGGAGGGAAGGAGGCCTGCCGCCCGTGGGAGTGGGCGCTGGGGGCAGGGCTTTGGCAGAGTGCTTTGGGGGGGGATGCTCTATACTTTATAAAGATTGTGCCGCTTATTGAATTACCGTTAATTCTTACAGCTTGCTTTCGTTGAAAAAGATCCAATAGTTACAAAAACGAGGTGGAATACTGTGACAGGAATGATAACTTTAAAAAAAGCATATTCAATATCCAATGGTAATTAGCATTTACTTTCCTTTTCAGCCATCAATTTTTATTTCCAGTTTCTTGTATTTTGGGGTGTTTTGCCTTTTAATCCATGTCAAAAAAGTTTTACTTTTAATACTTTTCATCACATAGATTAGTTTCCGTGGAGAAACCACCCACCTCTTTTTACCTAGAATGCCTTTGCAGTATTCAGAGTTTTCTGGCAGAATTTCCTTACGTCTGCATAAACTGATCTGAGAAAGGTTGACCTTGGCCCTGAGGACCAGTCGGGGTAGAAACAGACCAAATGGTGAACAGCACTGTCCTGGGGGAGGAATCAGAATGGGGCAAAAGTGGGACTTTTTGGTTTTGTAACAGTAAATATGTGTTTCTTTTATAAATGCCAATGTAATCATTGCTACCACCTCGCACTGAACTAGGATGGCTACTTTAAAAAAACAGAGAGCATAAGTGTTGGTGAAGATGTGGAGAAAAGGAACCCTTGGGCAGCTTCTGTAGAAAAGAGTATGGCAGTTCCTCAAAAAATTGAAAGTAGAATTAGCATGTGACCCAGTGTGAGGCAAAACCCCGCTCTTCCTACTTAGAGAATGCATCTCTGCTTCCAGTGTTTGGGTTTTTCGGTACCACGCCGCTCTGCAGTTCTCCGTGGAGACCGGCCGAGCGTCCTGTAGTTTCACTCAGTTCCGACACTAACTAGAGCAGATGCCGCAGATTAAGGGCTCGGTCCCGCAGGCTGCCCTCTCCCCCTGGGGATGCCCTTTGCAAGTGCGGGTCGTCGCCGGAGCTTTGGGCTGATGGGTGGTAAAGTGAGGCTTCCTGTGACCCTTCCGGGTTCAGTCAGACATTGGGGTGTCTCACAGAACTCAGAGAAAGTTCATTTACTATTGCGGGTTTAATACAGAGGAGAATATTGTAAAGGATCTAAATTAATAGCCAGATGAAGAGACACACTGGGCAAGGTGTGGGGGAGGGGCCTGGAGCTTCCGTGTTCTCTCAGGGCATGCCACCCTCCCAGCGCCTGCCCGCGTTCCCCGGTCTAGAAGCTGCCCAGGTCCTAGGGGTGTTGATGGAGGCTTCATTGTGTGGCAAATGGTGGGTTAAATTATTGGCCATTGGTGACCGACCTCGGTCTCCAGTCCCTCTCCCAGCCTCGTAGGGGAGGATGGGCCGGACAGTTCCCGGTTCTAATCACATGATGGGTTCCCTTGGCAACCTGGCCCCATCATGAGGTTGTTCAGGAGTGAGCCCCATCATTTTGTTAGTGTGTAAAATGTTACAGTGATTTCAAGGGCTTTTAAGGAGCTTTGTGTCGGGAAATGGGATGAGAGACCAAATATGTATTTATTATGTGTACCTGAAAGAATTGGACACAAGGCCTTGAGGAGATACTTGTATACCTGTATTAATAGCAGCCCAAAGGTGGAAGCATGGAGGGCTGAATGGATAAGCAAAGTGCACACAGGAGAATATTACATAGCCTTAGAAAAGAAGGAAATATTGATATATGCTGCTATGCCGATGATGAAAAGGGAGGATGTTATCCCATTGAAGTAAGCCAGTCACAAAAAGAGAAATACGGTGTGACTCTGCTTATAAGCGTTACCTGAAGTAGTCACGGTCATGCACTCAGAGTAGAAAGGCAGCCGTCTGGTGCTGGGGGAAGGGCAGTTCGTGCTAATGGGCACAGAGTTTCAGTTTTATGAGATGGAGAATTCTGGAGCTTGGTTTCCCAGCACTGCTGAACTGTATAGTTAAAATGGTTAAGATCATAAATTTTATGATGTATACTTGATCACAATTTAAACATTTTCAAACACAACGTAATCGCTCCTGTGAAACATTGGGAAGTAGAGAACGAGGCTGTTTCCCACCCCCAAGGCGTGACCTGCTCTGTCCCCGTGTCTTTCAGGCCCGGTGTCCCCCTGACCATGCAGGCGTTCTCAGAGGAGGAACGGAGGCGGTGGCTGGAAGCTCTGGGCGGAAAAGAAGCTGTAAGAATCATCAGTGCTCGAATTGTATTTGGACCCCTTTAAGGTCGACCTGTGTTCATTTTTTACGGCCCTTAAAAAATAGTGGCGGCTGAACCTGGTGCTCGAATTACTCTCAGAAGCCTTCAGTATTCTAGTAATTTGGCTTGAGGCAGCAGCAGCGCGTGCAAGACTGGTGTATCATTAGTTTTTATTTTTGCTCTTTCATGACTTTGCCTCTCAGATTCGCCTTGCTTGACGAAGTCATCTGAGGTTGCCATTTCTCGTTGCCTGCCTCACAGCGCTTTGAGAGAGAAATGCAATAAAGACTTGCAGTTTGTTTTGGTCTTGGTGGAGGTAGAACAGGAAATAGGAGGCAGGGCAGGCAATCCTAGAAGTGACTGCTGTAACTGTGTTGCTTGATTTCACAGTTTACGGGTTAGCCTAATGGAATACTCTGTGCTATGCTATGCAGCCTTAGTGAAGGGGTGTGTCTGTACTCGTAACCATTTGAGGAATAAGTTAAAGTCAGGGCTATAGATCTGGCGGCACAGACATTACGCCTGTTTGCCCTTTTATCCAAACACTACTTTCATTTTCCTGGACTGCCGGCCTTGGGGAGTTGAGAACTGGGCAGGTCATGTGTTGAATTGGGGACTCTGAGGAAAACCACAGAACACACCATAGAACCAGTTTAAATACACTTTGCTTAAAGTAGTGAGACTCTGGGCCAGTCGCCAGTGCAGGTGCCAGGTGGGCTCTCTGGAAAGCCCTGGCCACCCTAGCAGGTTTTAAAGACGGGAAAGGGCGGAGTTTGCAAAGTGGAAGAGGTACCATAGGCATCCTATGTAGTAAGCAGAGGGGGTGTCAGGAGAGCTGATGAAACAGACCGTGCTGCTTGGCACTGAGGGGGTGCGCAGAGCAGGTCGGCGGGGAGGGCACCGAGCCGAGTGCATGTGGTGAGCTCAATATGCTGTTTCAGAAATGAGAACCCGACTTACCAATTTCAAAGTAGATCCCATACAGGGAATGTACCACCCATGTGGGAAAAAAGTAGTGATCAGATTTCTGGCTTGTTTTATTATATTTATCAGCATTTAGCCTCCGTAGTTATAGTTCTGTCTGTATATTCTTAATTTGTCTTTGCAATTTCTCTGGGAGTCAAGAGTACTTGTAACAGTAATAGTTACTGAGACCCAGAATGGTGCTTATGTTAATCCTGTACTAACAACCCTGCCCTGACTGGGGTTCCTCTCCTCAGAGAACAAAGAAGTGCTCTGGACAGTCAGTTTGCACAGAAAAAGGTCATAGGACTAAGTTCCTGAGAAATAAATCCGTCACCAAATGCCATCTAACCTTGAAGACCCATGTAGCCCCTCCTTTAAAGAGCCAAGTAATTCGAGATACACAAATAATGGCGAGTCTGCAGGAAGAAAATACCGTCATGCACCACGGGTACCCTCCACCCGTATACAACGAGGTCTGTCCAGAAGGTACCCAGCCATGTGATAGGAAAATTGGAGACATTTGTTGAAGAAGATACAAGAAACACCATACATGGGACAATGACGCTTCTGTCTCCTTCAAAGGAAGCACCTTGGAACTACACATGGTTTTCCTAGTGGCCATCAGCTGCCCCATCGTATTTTTCTGAATCTCATGGACAGTCTGAAATCTCTTCCCTTTCAAAGGCGATTTTAGTTTTGGGAAAAGCCAGAATCACAGGGCACCAAATCTGGGCTGTAGAGGGGATGAGTCACCTGGGTGATTTGATGTTTCACCAATAATCTCTGCACGAGACGTCATGCATGAGCAGGTGCACTGTTGTGATGAAGCTGCCAATCAGCATTTGCCCATAGCTGCAGACTTCTGAATCATCTGAATAGTTTCTGTAGAGGAATGTTCACGCTTAACACAAAATTTGATGCAGAGTCATTGCTCTTTTTGTTCAGTCATTGTGAATGTGACAGCCACACAGTACACATGCTCACTCAACAGTGTCCACCCCCCCCACTGACCAATAAATACAGTGAAGTCATCATTGTTCACACATGTGCATTCCAGTCCACTCGCCTTGGCTGCCAGGTTACATCACTGTTGTACAAACCATTCTCATTATATTAACAATGGCTGGACCTTTTGCCAACAGACCTCGTCATATACCATGGTGGTCCTGTAATTATAATGGAGGTGAAAAATTCCTTTTGTCTGTTGTTGCCTTTGTAATGTATTATGTGTTTGTGCAGATAGATGCCTTTGTAGAGGAACCTGCCAGTAGTGCTAAGAGGCAGCACTACTTACAATTAGTCTGGTAGGCTGCGTTATCTAGATCCATGTCAGCACAATGATGATTCACTAGCGATGCGTTTCTCAGAACATAGTCCCATTAAGTGACACGTAACTGTGTCCAGCTGTGTATTTTTATGGTGCTAGTTCAGGTGCTGTGTATTTTTTGCAGCTGCTGTATATGCCTTGCAAGTAACACAGAGGCTCTAGAATTCTTAGAAGCAGCCCGTGATTATCACCTTTCCATTTCAGATGTAGTTATTTATAATTGCAGGCCGGAGTCATCTCTTAATTAAGTAAAAACCAAATTTTGGAAATAGTGCTGAAAAAAATGAGCTTCGTCTTGCTGACTAAAATGCGTTTTTTATTTGCTTGAAGTTTCAATAAGTTTCTTAAGAATTGTGGTTTCTTCGTCTGATTTCTGCTCCCTCGGCGAGAGACAGAGTGGATGGTCCTCGCCACAGAGCACATGGCGGCACTTGGCCAATGCCAGTGTGATTTCCACACGGTCTGGGTGTGCCTGCTGGGGTCGTTTTTACTGACTTGTTAAAATGTTGTTTCCCCTGTTTTCTCTCTTACTAGCTGCTCCATAGTTTTAACCGAGCCATCGTCCCAAGACCAGAAGGAAGTAAGTGCTAATTTACGAACCTGTTTGTCTCCCTTTTCCGCGAGTGTCTTTGCTTCTTTACTGGTGTGGGAGAGGTGCGGGGTGCTCACCTGTGCCCCTTCGAGCTAACCCTCCAAGTCTGTGTGTGTTCTAGAGGTCCTATCCAACGGGCTCTTGTTCAGATTTCCCCGGGCTATTGTGATCCTCATTGATCCCATCTTTGCACATTGGAAAAAAAAGTCTTTGTTTACAACTATTTTTCTCTACGAAACCCAAAATATGTTCTCTATAATTCAGTTTAATGTATATTCTTGTAGTCATAAATGAACACCTGAGTATTTCAGGTGTGCATCCATCAATTTCCTGAGTTGTAAGTTCCTGTGGGTAGGAGCTGTTTATCAGGTTGTCAGGTTCCCTGTTTGCAACCCCTGCCCCCCCACGCCACACACACACACCACACACACACCACACACACACACACACCACACACACACCACCTTAGAGTCTCTGAGTCCAGCTATACAAGTGATACATCATTGTACTGGAGAGAATAACAATGGGAACACATAGTTCCATATTCTGGGATGATGATTTATTTTCACATGCTTTGTATAAACTAGAGGAAAATGTAGTATTGTGTGGCTCTGTAGTGTGGATTTTTACTGAGGCAAACCAAAACTATCAGATTTTCTAGATTCTTTATGAATTTACTTTGATATCTCTGGAAAAATTAAGAGTACATTTGTCACATGTCCACAGGTTGGAAACATTGTTATTTACACATAATTTCAAAATTATGATGTGCATTTCACTTGAATAAAAGACATCTCTAGCCTGGCTCTGGAAAAGGGCAGTGTGTCACAGGAGGTGGTCAATGTACGGGAGCATTTTTTCAACCTCTCTTGATTCCCCTCCCCTCCCCTCCCCTCCTTCCTTTTTTTCTTCCCTCTTTACATACTTTCTGCTTTCTCTTTTTCTCCTTCTCTTTCCTTTCTTATTTTTCATAGAGAAATGGAAACATGCCTTAAAATTTGTTTTGCCAAGCAGAAAGAAACACTTGCATTTTATAACAGGCTGTGAATTGTAGGTCCCTAAACAGCAAACCGCTGTCCAGTTTTCCTCATTAAAATTCTCTTCAAGCTATGCATTAAGCCTACGAAGTTTGTATTCGTGGATTGTTCATGCTGCCCCCGCTGAGAGCCAGGAGTTCGCATCACTGGGCCCAGTTCTAAACACAGACTAACGTGTTTGCTTCCCCTGTTTCCTTTCAAACAGGAATTATCTTTTGTCAGGGTGCCCAGGTATGCTAGCTAATCCACAAGCAAGAGTCTGTATTAGAAAAATAATAAAGTTGTATTTTCAGAAAAGTCTTTTCTGTTACATGAATCATCTGTTTTAGATTCACTCTGAAAATAATAAATTATTAAATGNACTTGCATTTTATAACAGGCTGTGAATTGTAGATCCCTAAACAGCAAACCGCTGTCCAGTTTTCCTCATTAAAATTCTCTTCAAGCTATGCATTAAGCCCACGAAGTTTGTATTCGTGGATTGTTCATGCTGCCCCCGCTGAGAGCCAGGAGTTCGCATCACTGGGCCCAGTTCTAAACACAGACTAATGTGTTTGCTTCCCCTGTTTCCTTTCAAACAGGAATTATCTTTTGTCAGGGTGCCCAGGTATGCTAGCTAATCCACAGGCAAGAGTCTGTATTAGAAAAATAATAAAGTTGTATTTTCAGAAAAGTCTTTTCTGTTACATGAATCATCTGTTTTAGATTCACTCTGAAAATAATAAATTATTAAATGCTTAGAGCATGGTATAAGAAGCTTTTTGAAACTCATGACCCAAATAATATTTTTGAAAAGTGTTTCCTAAATATTTTCCCCTAGGTTTTAAAAAACAGTATGTGTCGTTTCTCCAGCTGTCAAGTAATTTTAAAACCTTCACTTGTATATATATATTTTTTATTTAAAAAAAAAACTGAGCTCTTGTAGGAACTTTAGCAAAATGTGTCTTAACTATTTCTAGAAAGCTTCCCCTAAAGATTTTTATGACTTTCACTTCCACTGGTTAAGTCATTTTTATCAGTATAAAATTATTTTAAATTATAAATTTATTGATGAATTATTGATATTGGTAGTAGAAGTCTTAATATTCCAGTGAGCACTGCTCTAAATATATATGGAATTTTCATCCACATTATTTAAACAGGGATACATGGCTTTTAGCTTCCTTTTTAAAATAGGAACATAAATCAGTGGAATTTAAATAGTTTTTCCTGTTTTATGAGGAAGAGAAGCATAACTAATTAATCATGCCCTTGATATTTTATAACTGTTTCTTTTAGGTGCACAGTTGGATAAGATGGGATTCACCGTTATCAAAAAGTGCATCAGTGCCGTCGAATCACGAGGTAACACGGTTGTCTGAGTCATTTTGCTCATGAAAGGCGGTAGGTACGTGCCATCTAAGGGTCATTTAAGTTGCTTCCTGCATTGGCTTGGTGCGTACAGTGAAATACATGGACGGGAGTGCACATGTGTCCTGTGGCTGAGAGGTGGTTTGTTTGTTTACTATCAGAGGGCGGGTTTCCTTTCTTGTGTATGTGTTCTCCCGCACTGAAACAGGAAGCTGCTGTGAAATGGGAATCCGTGGAAGAATCAGCAGTAATCAGCAGTGTAGGCCTGCCGGTCTGGGTCTGAGTTACTTTTTGTTCACACACTATTAAGATGTTCCCATCTTCCATCTTCATGTGGGTCTCCATTTAAAAAATAAGCTTCCTCGATGTCCAGTTTACATATAAAGAAAGTTCACTGACTCTAACAATACACACTGATGAGTTTTGACAAATGTACACAGTTGTAAAAGTACTGCATTTGTAGATTCTATCTCTCCTCAGAATTTCTTTGTGCCTCTGGGCAGCCAACCCTGGTTCCCTCCTGGGCCCTTACAACCAACCGCTGAGTTGCTTTTTGTCATTCTAGTTCTACCTTTTTTTTTTTTTGGCATTTTGTATGAATGGGATTGTGCAGCAGATAGTGTTTTGAGCCTGACTTCTTTATTTAGCCTGATGCTTTTGAAGTTCATCTGGCTGTGTCCTTAGCTCATTTTCTTTTTATTCCTAGATGGTCTCGCTACTGAAAAGACCACCCTAGTTCATGTGGATGGACTGAACTTGTTTATCCGTTCACTTGTTAATAGATGTCTGAGTTGCTTCCAATTTAAATGTAAGGGAAGGTAATCCTTTCCCCCCCACCTTTGGGACTGTAAAGAAAACACTCACAGGTGTTTTCTTTGTAGTCCTTAAAGGAAAGTAGGGCTCTGGCACTCTGCAGCCATCCCAGCAGACTTTTGAGAAATGAAGTATCGAGCCCTGCAAACAGGCTTTCCTGGAGGCTGAAGTTCTCCTTGTTAAGAGACCAAGAGAAGTAGGGGTACATGGAATACTTAACTCACTGTCATACACGTATATCCTAGTCCTACTTCGGATACTTAGAGGAAGCATTGCATTCAAGTTTTTTGTCGAAGCAAAGTCTGTTACAGAACGAGCCAGGACCGCCACCTGGGATGTCAGAGGGCTGTGTCTGGGCCCTTTCATTTTGGGGGGATTTGCCTGTCAAGGACAGAGACCCAGGTGACAGAAAGCCTTTCCTTCCAGCTCTTCCAGTGGCAGATTAGGCTGTGACCCTTTCCTCTGTTGCAGCCTGCACTGAAGTCCAGCTGACAAATGTCTTCATTGTCCTAGTGCTTCAAGGACTTCCAAACTTCAGAAAGACGCTGTGATTTTCATACCTCTCATTGGCTTATTCTTGTTTCTGGGTTTTCCCTGAGCCTCTCAAGAACCTTAATTTTAATTGTATTCCTTGCATGCTTATTATTTTGATAAATTAAATTATTTCCAGGAAGTAACATTTTATATGTACTTGCTTTTTTTTTTTTTTGAACAGATGGAAATCTATCTAGAATTTTTTCTAATTGATATGTGTAGGTTTTTTTTGGAGTGTTATGTACATGGAATAGAACATACAGGGTGGGATGGCAGAGTTACAGTTTGTGTGGAAAGTAATACAATAATTAATAAATAATAATATAAGAATAAACTCTGTTTTGTGTATTACTCACAACTGTAAACCTACCTTTGCCTATCCCTGTAGGTACTGAACTCTGCATATATTGAATGTATTTTTATTAATAAATGTGTGAGTTGTTGCATGTTTTAAACAGAATAAGTCTACGTTTTTAAGTTAGCTTTTTCCATTTAAATAATTAAAAAACCACTCTTTTCAAATCTGTCTCTAAGGGCTTCCATTACTAAAGCCTTTTGTTTTTAGTGGATTAATGACTAAAATTTTAGTTAAGGAATCCACCATCAGATCATATTATTAAAAACAATGAGGAATATTATAGAATCTCTGAAGCTTTTGTGCTAAATTTTGAACTTCTCCTAAGGAATTTGGTCTTGCTGATTCCCCCAAATCAGCTATAAAAGCCACTGATACATATTTTCTATGCTACAGCTGTTGTCTCACAGATTTCATCCGTCAGAACGAAGCTAGTTTATGTCCCTGTAACAAGAAACCCACGAGTCTCTCTGGTTCAGGACATCAGGACGATTTCTCCCCCAGGCATGGGTAGGCAGGCTTTGCTTATCACTGATGCTGGGGCCTCAAGGTACCTGATTGCCTTTGCAACCCAATTAAGGTAAAGGTTCCTGGTTGCCGTGCTGGAGGGAAATAGCTCTGGAGGGCTATGGACCAGCAAATGCTCGCTCTGCTTTTGAAGCGAGTTACATTCACTCACAGCCAACTGTTCAGAAATAGCCACGTGGCCCTCTCATCCCCAGGGGTCTAGGTGGTGCAAGCCTATCAGGAGCCTGGGAAACTGGAGGGGTTGGATGTATTTGGCAAATTGTATCAGTGGCTACTGTAGTTTCCTGGGTCCACATGCCTACCAGCCAGGAGCATTTAGTGAGATCTGATTGAAGAATTGTTTCTAATCACTGTTTTCAGCATTTTAAACATAACTTATCATCTGAAAACTACCATTTTGTGCATTTTGGTTAAAGTGGTCAGTACACCACCGTTTTTTCTAACACGTTCTTTTAAAAATAATACTTGGCCATTTTTTTCAGTTGTATTTGTGATATCACTGAAATATCAGACAAATGTTTAAAACTTAACTGTAGTCTCCCCAAAAGTAACATTTTTAGTCTACTAACATATCTTTAATTATATATTTAATATATATGGCACTAATATAAGTTACAATATGTTAACATGTATAAGTAATGTATGTTAACATTCATAGGTGCTAATATATCTTTTATATATGTATATATAATATATCTTGGCTGGGTGGGATAGTTTAGCAGTTAATCTGCTTTTGAGATGAGAACTAACCCCATTTCAATACAGTATCAACATCAATTAACATACCCTCGCATTTGCTGTGGCTGGTGCAGCTCAGTGGATTGAGTATGGACCTGAGAACCGAAAGGTCACAAAGGGTCACCAGTTCAATTCCCAGGGAGGGCACATGCCTGGGTTGCAGGCCAGGTCCCCAGTTGTGTGTGTGTGAGAGAGGCAACCCATCCATGTATGTCTTACCCACCAATGTTTCTCCTTCTCTTTTTCCCTCCCTTCTATTCTCTCTACAAACAAAACAAAACAAAAAAGTCTTAACAAAAAACCCAACATACTCTCATTTTCGGAGTCTTTTGCTCACGAAGGTAGGGCCTGCGGGGAGTCAATCAACTAACCTTTAATCCATTTGCCAACTATTTGCCCATGATGCGTAGCAGCTTCCTGGATCCAGGACCCAGGCCCTCTGACTTCCATCGGAACTTGCTGCCCTTGTGTGCCCCGCCGTGGGAGGACTTCCTAAACCAGTCTTTCTCAAACATGGCTGCACGCTGGGATCACCTGGGATCTTTAAAGAAATTCGTGGTCTGGCTTTTCACCCCCAGTCAGTGCGACTTCACTGCTGTGGGAGTGTGGGAGGGGTAGCTGGGAAGTGGGATTTTTAAACGCCCCCCAGGTGTTCTAATAGGTAGCAAAGTTTGGGAACCCATGGTCCTCATGGGACAGCTGCCTGTGTATTGGAAATGGGATACGCAATTGTCAGTTTTATGTGTATAGTGCTCTGTGGGGAGGCTTTCTCTTAACCTCTTTTAAAACAACCCATCCTAAGCTGAAGCGAACAACACACAAAAGTTCTGAAAGAAATAGCTCAATAGCTCAATGCTCTTTGCTTCCTCAGTAATAGATGACTTACTACTAATAAACCCCCGTTCTGTCTGAAGCCCGTCAGTTGACCAGAATTTATTGAGCGGTCACAGGGTGTGCATAACTCTGCTCTAGGCCTGTGCGGTACATGTGAAAGATTTGTTACATATGATCCTCGATCCGTGGTTTGCAACACAGAGATTTGCAGGCAATTCAAGTATTCCGGGTAGTAAAATCACGTGCTGCAAGTTTGCAGACTAAGAGAGTCCGAATGCATGTGGACAGATTGCAGAATACTCGATGTTGAGGACTGTGTGTGGAAACAGGCTTCCTCAGACTTAAAGGGCGGGAAAGTGTATTTTGGCATTTAGGGAACTCTCAGCAAAGATGTGCAGATAAAACAGTCAAACTTGATTGGATACACAGTAAAGGTGGGTGCTCATGCACTTGTGTTTAGTTGCAAAGGAGCTGGGTTAGAGGGTAGTAAATGGCTGGCTTGCAGGCTTATGAAGGTAGAGTGTGGGAGCCATGTGTGAGGTGACTGTGTGCAAAGGAGCCTGGAATTGCGCCCGGGTTGGGATATGCCATAGGGGAGGAAGCTGATTCAACGTAATCCAGATTCTGTTGGGGTCAGAGAGCATAGATACATAGGAGCAATTTAGCAAATGAAGTAGTTGTCACATTTAGCGGGTGGTTGTACATTGTAGTGAGGGTTCTGCAAGGAACTTAAGCATCAAGTTTAAGTTTAGAAAACAAAGGATGTCAAGGAAATGGAGAGGTCGATGGCTGGCAGACCTGATAACATGCATCAGGATCACCAGGGTGCCTCTGGAAAATGTGGATTCCTGGTGTTAATCCAGCTCTGTTGAATCCGAGTTCTTGGTGGCTGGGCCTCTGCTGTTGACAATGAGAGGTCTAGTAAGAACGGTTAAGCAGAGGGAGGGGTTTCCTCATCTCCTGCTTTCAGAGGATAGTTGAAGCCACGAGGGTTTTCCTGAGAAAGGAGAGTTGGTGAGGGGCCTGGGCCGTGGGCATGCAGTGGGTACACTCTGCTCCTTTGTTCCTCCTGGCCTCGCACTCCAGCGACTCAGAGCTCCCGGAGGACCCAGCACTTAAGCCCAGGTGGGAAGGGTGGAGAGAAATTGTCCAGGAGCGCAGATGGGGGGGTGTCAGAAGGAAGGATTTTGGCAAGGAAAGGGTGGCAGAGAGAAGGGCCTGAGGGGTAGGTGTTTGGAGTAATGCAGTGCGTCTGGGACCAAACTCTAGACACAGAGAACAAAGTGAAGGTTGCCAGAGGGGATGGGGGTGCGGAGTTGGGCGGAAAAGCAGAAGGGGATTAAGAAATGCTAACTTGCCGTCATGAGTCACAGGGTGTAATGGACAGCGTAGGGAATGTGGTCATTAATGTCTAATAACTATGTGGTTACTAGACTTATTGGGGTGATCACTTTGTAAGGTGATGTATAAATGTTGAATGACTGTGTCGTATACCTGAAACTCACACGATGTTGTATGCCAGCTAACATTTTACAGAACTATTGGGTTGGCCAAAAATGTCCATTTAGCTTTTTTTTCCTGTAAAATAAGACACATTTTTTTTCATTTTCATCAATAACTTTATTGATTTGGATATTTTGAGTATGTTCCATATCTCTTGCATGGTATAATGTTGTTTTCAATTAATGTTTCGATTTGATCGCTGTCAACTTCAACTGGTCTACCCGACTGTGGCGCATTGTCCAGCGAGAAATGTCCAGCACAAAACTTTGCAAAGCACTCAATCACAGCACCTTCTCCATACACTGCACATATCTTTTTATCTTGCATTTCAGTTGTTTTACCTTTCTTGAAATAATAAAGCACAATGTGCCAAAAATGTTGCATATTTTCTTCTATCTTCAATATTAAAATGGCTACAGAAAAATTCACCAGTACTGATTAAGTATTTTTTTAAATGCATGCTGATATGACAGTTGCCACAGTACAGTCTTAACAAAATTGTTTCAAATGACGTTAAAGACAACTAAATGCTACTAGAGCCAGGTGAGCTTTTTGGCCAACCCAGTACAGCAAATAGTCACTGGGCAAGATCAGAGGGATAACAGGTTTAAGCTCCAAAGCGGTGCAGTTTTCGATAGCTCCTAAAATGCCTATTTTAGGTGCTCCTAAGATAGGCATTTCAGAAAGATTCTTAAGCTCAGAGACCCTTAATTTCTAAAAGAATGTAACTAGGAATTTCGTTCATACTGTCTACCTCCACGCATGTTTGTGAGGGTAAAAGAGCTAATTTTTGTACATGGTAGATGTTTCATTAAATGTATTTATGGCTTCTTTTTGTCCTTCTCCCAAACTCTTTTAACTGTGAAATGTCCATGTTCCTTCTTTGACAGTTATGTTGCATGGTGGTATTAATTACATTTCATGTATTTATCTTATTTCTGGAACTTTCCTCTCTCCTGGGGAGTGCAGAAAGTGTCCTGGTTTTTCCTTGCCTCTTTTCATTTCTAAGCACAGCCAGTGTCTTGCACGTACGGCCTGCACGCTGTAAGCAATGGCTTTTTGCTCGAGTGTTCAGAGATTTGATTAAAATGCCACATTAGCAATATTATGTGTTCTAACAGCGTGTAAAATTATTGGAAGAATTTATTCTTTTCTATGTGGCTGGACTCAGTACTTTGAAATAACATGTAGGATTGGTTTTTACCGCTTCATTGATTCGTCAGCATCTTTCTGAATTCTGGGTAGTATTTCAGACCTTGATAGAAAGATGTATCGTGTACCATGTGGACGAGTCTTCTGGTTTTAGATCTTGGGGACTCAGTACGTGATTTCCTTAAGTGAATAACTCCCCTATCCAGTCCATTGTCCTTTTTTGGAACTGCATGGCGCCGAGCTTTTCAGGTGCGTGCATTGTAAAATGTGCAAACAGCAAGTAAGCCTCTTTTGCTTAAAAAGTTCTTGGGTTGCTTTATTTCAGCAGTCATTGTGATTTAAAACTACATTTCTATGCCACTTTTGTTTATGAAGTTCCCCTTAAAAATCTTCCATCTGTGAGTAATTCCAATATTCACTTTAATCTCTAGAGTATGGCATTACAGTGTTGGTCTAGGCCAGCTGTCGGTCATCAGCTTCTGCCTTGTAACAAGGTGTGAACTTCTCAGCTAGAAGTAGGAAGCCACCTCTAAGATGTGACAGTCTTAGATTTGTCACATCTAAAAGTGAATTTCTCTTTCTTTGAGAAGTAAAGTTTCAGGTTTTTAGAAAATCTTTCTGCGGTTGGGTTGAGGATTATTTTTCTGCTTCCAGAGTATTTCTGGAATTGTATGGGGTCTCAAAGTGGGCCTGGAAGAAGATCATAATGTGGTTTTAATCTTGGTGGGAGGGAAGACGCCCAAAGTGAACTTGCAATATATTTTGCCCTCATTGCACATTAATCTTAAATTGCCAAGGGCAGATGACATGCAAAATGAAGAAAATAAAGAACAGCTGTCCCCCGGAAATTTACAGCCAGTAAATGAGAGTTTTTTGCTCACTGTCTCTTTTTTAATCATAGTGTAATGGGTGTGAAATGCATGTGGGTAGGTGCAGAGGACAGTCGTATGTAGGAGGGAGCTGAAGAGTCTTGTGGTGTCTGCAAAAATGCAAATGCAAACCCAAAATATCAAATCCTGGCAGGTCAGGACCGATTATTTACTTTCTCAATTAGTAATCTTATTTGCTTTAAGAACAAATAAGCTTCCAAAGCTGTTTGCTTCCAGACGAATGGTAAATGGGCACACTAGGTTCGATGTGTTTGGTTCAGGTTCCGATGAGGTCCTGGGCATTTGACCGTAAGGGCACTCTTAGCTGGGGTGAAGAGCAATGGCTCAAAAACGAGTCAGTCGTGTTGGGAAGACCTGTTAGCTCTACAACCAAGTTACCGTAGTTACTCCACCTGCCTCTCTGTGTCTTCCCTTTATCACGTGTCGTAGGGGCTAATGGGAGTGTCGCCTTTGGCAGGGTGGGTAAGGTGCTGGCAGCACTGGCACACGCTGAGTGCCCCGTAAATGCCAGTTGCTCGTTGAGAGAGAAGCCTTTGAAGTCAGGCGGATCATAGTTAAGTAGTGCCGTGGCGTTTCAAGAGTCTGGGAGCACTGAGAAACTTTGTTTTGTCTTCTGAAAAGAGAGTAATTTATGTAGGGAAATAAGTCGCCGGAATGTACTGTATCTAGTAACTTCATGTGGTTCTTGTAACAAGCAGCTGAATTTTAACTGGTTTGGCTTTCAACCTTCTGTTCTTCAGCGTCCTGTGGACACTTGGGCAGTAACATGGCTCAGGGACGGTGAAGGAAGGGAAGAGGCTTGGCAAGAAGACCATGGCTTTTAGATCATCTCAAGCCATCCGAAAAAGAGGCCCTCCCAGATTACCTAAAATTGTTTTAGTCCCTGATGCCACAGCTGCTCTGAAGTGGAGGGCAGATGGCAGATGACAGATGGCAGCAGGGAGACTCCATCAGGCCTCTTCTCATGTTCTCAGCTCTGGAGAGAAGGAGGGGAAGGAGCCTTGCAGAATACTGCAGCCAACTTTGGCCTTGGCATTGAGTCCCTGTAGTGGTTTATATAAGTAGAATTTCGTAACGATTTACACTTAAGCTGTGTGAGTGATGAGTTTGAAAATAAAATGTACCTTTATTTACCTGTCCCCCTGCATTCTAGGGTACTTTAATAGTTACCCGTACCTGGACATGCACATATTAAATGGGATTTAGTCAACACTTTTTTGGGTGTTTCCTACAGGAAAGACATTGGAGAAGAAAATGGGGAAGATACGATTTCTTTTCTTCAAGGTTAGCTTCAGTCTAGTTTCAAGACAGTGAAGGCCCTGGGATTTTATGCTCTGTTCATGTGAACAAATTATTCTGCATAGCTTCGAGGCTACGGGTAGAAGATACAAGACTCCTGAATTGGGGAAGGACAGCTTATTACTCTCAACAGCCAGAGTATGACATTTTGTGCTGGTGCCTTGTACCCTGATTCTCTAGGTTCCTGAAGAGGGTGTCAGATGATATTTGCACACGTAGCAGGTTGTGCTACAGGAGAAGAACTCTGAGTTTGGGAAACTGGACTCTTCTATAATGGCGGGCAAGCATGCCTGCTCTTTGCTGTAGTTGGAGACACCACCTGTCTTCCACAATTGCACGCAAACTTGCTCTTTATTCCAGAGGGAGATGCTGGAGTAGATAGTGTTCGCCCACGCCGGGGTGCTGCTGGCAGGGGTGAGTGGGTGGGTGCAACGTGAGGAGGTGCTCTGTGACCCACCGGAGCCACTGCGGCAGGTCCCAGGCGCTGAGCTCTCCTGTCGGCAGTGGGAAGACACTGACAGGTTTGAGCAGGAGGGTGTTCAGATCTCTGACGGGAAGTGGAGTGGAGTGGATGGAGGTGCAGTGGCTGGTTGGGTTTTAGAAGTAATCCAGAGAAGAGATGGTAGGGGTTCACACTAAGGCATTGACAATGGAAAAAAGAGATGGGTAGGAAGAGAGACTTGGCAGAGAAACAGACTCCGGCCACCTGTTGGATGGAGGAGATAAGGGAAAAGTGAAAATAATAAGTAACTCTAAGCTTTCCAGCCAAGGAAGGTGAAGACGTCTTGAGCCAAGATGCAGAGTGCAAGAGGAGTAGCAGTTTGGGGAGGAAAATAGACTGGTTTTAGATCTTCTGAGTTCTAGGTAACTGTGGCATGTCTGGAGGAAGTAGAATGATGGCCACGAGAAAGGTGAGGGGTGTCATTTTCATAGAGGTGGCGTTCTGAGTGTCAGAAAGTCATTCGGGTAGACAGTGAGATAAGAAGGTAATGGAGCAAAGGGCGGAATCTTTGGGGATCTTTGCACATAGGGAACGAGAGGAGGAAGAAGAGTGAAGGACTCTGTGATTAGTGGTTGTGAAAGCTTGAAGCTCGAGAATAGCCAGGTTGTACAGGTCATATTTTGTAACGCGTCGTTCCCACAGGAAGCCCGTGAGACAGTGGCCTTTCTCCATTTTACGTGGGCAGCTGCAGAGTCACAAGTTGACTTATGTGCGTCTCGGAGCTAGAAGGCGGCAGATGAAAACTTGAACTGAGACTGAACTTTCCATGCCTGCGCTTTTAGCCACAGTGAGCAGGACGAGATGGAGCCTCTACAGGCTGACCTTCTGAGGGTGTTGGCGATGAACCAAAGAGGAGAGAGGAGGTGGACTTGGAGAGAACAGGGGTGATCCGGACCTGTAGACAGTGGGAAAGGGGGGTGTGGAGGGAGGATTTAAGGATCTCTGACGTTCTGGTCTAGCTGTGGGCCGAAGTCATTGCTTCCTTCTGTTCCCGCTTTGTCATGGGCTGTGCAGGGGCACCACCAACCCGGGGGAGGTTTGCTCGCTTTGCTGAGAATCTCTGCAGGACTGTGGGGTGTCTTGGTGGTGGGCATTGTGGAATCTTCATCGGACAGCATTTTAAATCCTAATAGGCAGCATTTTATGTATCCCCGTGTATTTCATGTACTCTAGCTTCCAGACCCTATAAAACTCAGTAGGTAGTTGAGCAAATAGGAGGGGAGACCCCCAAAACCGTAGAATTTATTTATAAAAATTATGTATTCTTGCACGTTTAAACTTCAGTCACCTTCAAACTACTCTCCATTTGATGTAGTTACATTGATTGGGAGGTTTTTTCCACTGCTCAAAATAGTTTTTGAACTTGTTCATTTTGATGCCTTTTAGTGCTTCTGCCTTTTTTTGTTTTGCCTCTTCCATAGTGGCAAAACACTTCCCTTTGAGGACTTTTTTCATCAAGGAAACAAAAGTCATTTGGGGTAAGATTCAGGGAATGGGGGCATGGGGCACTGGAGTCACGCTGTTGTTGGCCAAAAACTGCTGAACACTCAGTGTGGTGTGGGCAGGTGTGCTTGTAATCACCCATCATGAAATAGGCAAACACGTTGAAAGAGTGGTTAAAAAAAGCACAACTATTCATTGAAGCCAAATGCAGCCTCTCACAACAACGCCAGCTGGTCACTAGTACAGATGGGTTCCTAGAACACTCACCTAGTGGGGGAAGCCTGTATTACAAAGGGCCTGCCCGTTAGAAGATCATTCCAGGTTTTTTGGGTCCCCCCTTTCGCATATCTTATTTATTACGCTTTAAGTGCACGTGGGAGTCTGAGGTTCAGAACAAGGTCAGAGTGACTGCCCAGAGGCTGTGAGACACGCCTTCCCGAAGGCTCGCTTGTGAGGAGAGGCAGAAGGCCACGACGAATGAGTCATAGCAAGAGCCCCTATTAGATCCTGGGACAGTGAGACATCTGGCAACTGGGAGAGGTTTGGGACCTCAGGCGTTACAGGGAAAGCGGGAACTCCTTGGTGTTCTGCAGCTCTCCCCCAGCCCCAGTCTAGGCAGCTTGCCCACTGGCTTGGGTGGTTGTACAGGGAATAGCAACAAGCCCAGGGGTTGTCCGATACGATGCACAAATGCTTTCTCTTGTGGTTAGAACCTGGAAAGGAGGCCAGCCCTGCAGAGTATTGGGGGTGTATAGTCCATTCTGACCTGGCTACAAAGGTGGAGGCTAATAAAGCAAACAGTGCATTTGGACTTGAATTGGAGGTGAGGCTGAGAGTCAAGTGTGGATGTGTCTGCCAAGTCCTGAATTTACCGGTGCTTCCAAAAATACTGAGTTGGACCTGGACTCCGGACAGTTGCCGTTTGCTTTTGTGATATTTCTCCCACAGGCTGGAGGGGAAGCAGTGGCGGAGGGAGATGTTGGGGGCTCCGCCGCCCTCAGGTGCCCACCCATGGTAGTCCTGAGCGCAGCCTGCAGCTGGCTTGGGTGTGGGAGGATCCTGTGAATGAAAGCCCAAGCCCGTTCCTCGCAGGACCTGCGGGGGGAGCCGTTCCTCAGAGCACAGGAGGGGATTCCTGTGAGCAGAGGCTGTGAAGGCAGAGCTGAAAGTGAAAGCAGCTCTTTGCACCAGAAGATGCAGATTCGCTCCCCACCAGCAGCTCTCTGTAACTCTTCCCTCAGCTGCCCACTAATTACGATCCAGGGGAGGAACGCCACGTGTGACTGGTGAATGGGAAGTTTGTGTTTTCCGTGAGGCATTCACATTGAATAAACACTGACTCTGTTCCCAGCGCGTGCTTCCTTTTATGAAAGTGGGCTGTATGTAGACTACGTGGCTCGGTTGGGATGACTTTATATTTACTGTGCCTGGCCGTGTGGAGATTGATTTTGAATTTTAGGCCCAGTTAAAGTTCTGAATGAGTGTTTGGTATGTGAGGCTCATGCGGATGCTTTGCAAATGTCATCTCTACTTTTCACCACAAGCCCATTCCATCCTCAGCCTCATTTATCAGGTAAAGAGGCTGAGACTGGGGGACTGAGTAACTCGTCCACTCAGACAGCTGGGAAGGGGTCAGGTTGGAAGTTTCCATGCTATCATTAACCTTGACCTGTAACACTTGATGTCTTGCAAACTTAACAAATTTGTGTTTCCAGGATATATATGTATGTGTGTGTCTGTAAATTTATTTATTTAATGGAGGGCCCAGCATCTACAGAGTTTAGCATGATAACTGTCATCTTGAGCTTCTTATCTTTGTGCACTGGGATCTTATAACACTGCCAGTGCTTAGAAATCATCTCCTACTTTGCTTTTTGTTGTATTGGGTGCACTGTATGTGCTGAAAAATAAGGTATGCCTCTTCCAAAGTTTTAGGATTCTGTAATTCTAGAAATGCAGTATCTTAAAATTTATGATGTTGAAGGATATACCCCTCTGATGGAATGGAGGAATCATTCTTGATTGTGTCTGCTCACATTTTTTAAAATTTTTATTTTAAAAAATATTTTATTTATTTACTTTTAGAGAGAGGGGGAGGGAAGGAAAAAGAGTGGGAGAGAAATACCAATGCGTGGTTGCCTCATTGGTTACCTGGGACCTGGCTTGCAATCCAGGCTTGTGCCCTGACTGGGAATCAAACCAGTGACCCTTTGCTTCACAGGCCCACGCTTAATCCGCTGAGCCACACCTGTCAGGGCATCAGATTTAAAATAATTTACTATAAACACACATTTTTGATGGAGCCTTAAAATCTTATGAATTGCCCAGGATCTTGGAAGGATGTCTGTGCATGAACCTGTGTTATTTTGTTTCCTTTTTTATGTAACTCAGCACAGTGGGTAGCCTGGGAGGTGCTTACCATTCTTAAACAGACATTTAAACATATCGTTTGTTGACAAATAGCTATAGGGACATGTAAGTAACGCATTGTGACATTTTTATCATTCACCCTGTGATCTGAAACAACATCCATGAGCCTCACCATTGCTTTTCTGTGAGTTCCCTGTATAGCGTCTCGTTCTTCACTTTTTTGTTGGGTGTTTTTCGCACATCATTGGTGTTTTCCCAATTATTTTACTTACAGTACATTTTTCCTTTTATTTTCAAGAATCTGTTAAGACTGGCTAATAGTTGTAACTATAGATGTAACCATAAAACACATTTACAATTGTACAGTTTTATGCATATATGAATGTTAATCAGGTTTGCTCATTCCATAGCCCACGGGCAGTGAGTCTTTGCAGTGCTGGTGGGGGTATGTGAACCTGCGTTTGTAGTTATGTGTGCACCTGGGTATGTGTATGCATGTGTGCTTCCTTAACAGTAGCATGCCGCAGACTTTTGATGTAGAACTCCTGTGAAGGTGAACTTGAACATCAGTGACCTCTCACCCCGGTTGTCAACATGCACAGTGCAAACAAGTGATTTGTTCCCTCCCCCAATAGCGATCAGTTACTTTATTCTGTGACAAGCACTCTGTTACTTGATGATAACTGAGTAAATGGTAGTTTATAGACACATGGAAGTTGATCATTTATTTCTTTAAAATCACAGACCTGTAAAACTTTTAAAAGTCATCGTGTGTCTGTTACCATCAAAAGTGTTTATTTCCCACTTTGAGCCTTACCCCTTCGTATTGTTATATCTGTGTTTTCTAGTTATAAGCTTTTTTCTCTCTCTCTTTTTTTTTTAAAGATTTTATTTATTTAACTTTAGAGGGAAAGGGAAGGAGAGAGGGAGAGAAATATCAATGTGTGGTTTCCTCTCGTGCGTCCCCTGCCGGGAACCGGGAACTGGCCTGCAACCCAGGCATGTGCCCTTTACTGGGAATCGAACTGCGATCGTGTGGTTCGCAGGCCCGCGCTCAATCCACTGAGCTACACCAGCCAGGGCTTTTCTCTCTCTTAATTTTCTTTCTGTGTCCCTTCACTAATCAGGCATCAACTTACTATTCATTTATTCCATTCATTCCCTAATTTATTCCCTCCACTTGTTAGACGGGTACCAAGTGCAGAGGACCATGCAAGGTCTTGAGAATACGGAGCTATCAGCTACAGAGTCTGTCTGTTTCTGAAGCTAAAAAGAAAAGTGAAGGAAAGACTTTGTGGCTCAGTTGGATCCAAGTTGCTTTCTCTTTTAGCTTTAACTCTCTTTTTAACTTTACCCTGTGTCTTCTGTGTGTGACACACAGTAAGCATTCACTACTGCCTAAGAAGTGAACAGGAAATTACATGCCATGTAATTTTTAGCCCGTCACCTTCTCGCTGATGTCCAGTCTTGCCCACCTCTCATTTTGTGTTCTCCATCTGCCTTTCTTGGGGGTGTGTTTTAGTTCCCTCTTCTCTCCCCTGCTGCTTTTAACTGCCGCTTTGTCGACTTCTTACCACATCTACTTGCCAGCTTCCACCTCTGTTGTTTAACCGAATTTCTCAACCCCGTTGAGTTTTATTTCCTTCTTGCATCGAATTCTTTATTGTCTCAGATCATCTCGTTTCGTCCTGTGCTTCTGCAGCCTCCTGTGCGTGCCTCTGGGCGCCCACGGGAGTCTGCGGCCCTGCGCAGGTGCTTTCTGGGGCCAGATAGATGCTGGGGCCATTTGGGTTCTGAGAGGGAAACGGGTGGGCAGAGATGGTGCCGAAACTCGACTGGGTCCTACTTCTGGACCCCCGCCCCCTCGCCCCCCCAGGAAGATCTGGGTTGGGTTCTGGGACAGCACTGCGTGAGATGGGAGGAGACGGTGGGGGAGGAAGACATTTGGTTTCCCTGTATTACTTTGCCCGGGACAGCTGTCATCACCTGCTCGTCACTGTAAAGGAGTTACAGTGACAGAAAGTTACCTTTCCTTTTCTACTGATCAGAACTAATCTTATTTATTAAAAAGCAAAAAAAAAAGATATTTTGACCTGTAAATACTTTGATTGGATGGCAGAGTTATAACGTGTTGTAGTAATGATGTCAATCATTGGGTGTTGATATCCTAAAAAAGTTAGTAACGTGGATATCTGCATTTTACCTTTTCATTTCTAACTGTAATGCCTCTTCTGGCCTAAGTCCAATCTGTATCTGTAGTTGTAAATTATTTTCAAGTCAAGGCAGCCTATCCACACCTATTCTGCACCCATGCAAGGCACCATGAAAGCTGCTAAAAACAACCAAAAAGCAAGGTTGACCTCGTATCTTTCCAGATAATATATGTCTGTGCATTTGGGGAGAGAATGCAGAACACAGGTCCACAATTCTTGACCTGAAAATTCTGTGATCGGATGTGTTTTAGAATTTAGGTATTCTTTTAAGTTTGAAAAGGAAATAGGGGACATGTGTATGTGTGTGTGTGTGTGTGTGTGTGTGTGTGTGTGTGTGTGTATATTGAACTGTAGATAACGTCCCTGCATAGCTTTGGTGTGGAAATTACTTTTTACATGGTAAAATTGGAATATTCACACTTCGTGGGGAAAATAAATATGTAAGCTGATGTCAGGTCAAGCACTCAGATTTTTGATTTGGGGAATTGTGCATAAGAGATTGTGGGTTAGTTTTAAAACATAATTAAGTGTTAAAAGGAATTAATTATGAGGCCCATTCAGAATAAGGGATTATCACCGTGGTGTCAGAAAGATGGGATTTTTATCTGGTTTTGGAGGTCTGGATGGAATGCCAGTTTTGCTCACTGTTGAATCTTGGGCAGCTAGACCAGTGCCTGCAATGTGTTTGATGATTAAATATTTGACAGATGAGTAACCTGTAAGGAGAAGGGGAAGAACATCTCTGCTAGAGGAGACTTGCCCCTGGACGTAGCCATGGACAAGGGAGGAGGGAATGCTTTTGGTTGCTGTGGGCGAGTCCCTGGTCTGCCCCGATGCAGGCGAATGCTCTGCAGTAAATGCGGGTAGGTGAGCTGGGGGCCATGATCGGTGGGTGCTTCTTGGTTCATGCCTTACATATTTAGCTGAGTATGGACTTGATGGGACGGCTTATTCTTAAATGGAGATGGGAGAGACCTTAGGTCATCAGAGTGGTTTGAAATATAAAAGGTTGGGAAGAAAGATGATGTGTAGGATGGATTATGCATGTGTGTGTTTCCTGCAGTGTGCCTTTGTAAAGGTACATGCATCAAATTTAAGGCTGTTGAAGAAACAGTGATTACTCTGAGCTTGAAGAAAATGCAGACATTGACCTACTGAAGTTTAGAAAGTGACGGGGAAGAAATCAAAGAAGATTTCAAAATTCTAATACCTGGTGATTAGAAATAGCGATCCCTTTGGCTGAATGAGGGAACTTTGAAAGAAGCCGGAGAGAATGTGTTGAACTCACTGATATGACTTGGCCTACTGAGTGGTTCCTCTTCTTTAAATGCCTTTATTTGATATCTTTTGTGTGATGTGTGTATCTATAGATATAAAGTATCTTCTAATTTTCTTAGTCCAGAGCTTCTAAGAACAGTGTAACAAAAAGCTTACACAATTTGAGTGTATGCATTTTACATGTTATTTTCTAGTTGCTTTGGTACAAGGTTTATTTAAATTTCATCTTAAAAAATAAAAGCTGTGTTGAGTAGCATTAATTTTCCCTTGCACCTTTTATTATGCATTAGCAGTGAACGCTGTTTCTCTCAGGATGATGAATTTGAACGTGGCCAATTACCCGGTAGTAATGACCCTCCCGGACGGATCATTGCTACCGAAGTGATGTCTCTGTTTCATTTCTCCATGCACTCAGGCACTTCCTGCAGCGCTGTGTTTCTTTGACCAGAGAGTATGACTTGCTCTTTTGGCGTCAGGTGCCAAGGTCAATCTAGTTTAGGTCTCTTATCTTCTGGTATGTCGAACTGTCTGGCCGTGGCCCTCTGGCCTCTAGGGGAAGGAAGGAATGAAGCCCAGTCTTTTCTCCCCTCAAGAATATTTTTTTCTTGTTTTCAATCCCTGGCAGAACTGATCTGCCTTTCTCTCCTCTCTTGCAGGCAGTGAGCATCCCCATCGGGAAGGGGCCTGTTGGCTCCTTTGCTTCTTTAAAGTGCTCTGAGAAGACTTGTGTTTACTGATGGGGCAGCCCTCACTCTCCTGGTTCTTAGCTCTGTGGAGTAACTGAGAGGGAGAGAGTCTTGGTTCATTAGGGTTGTGATAGTAAAGGGCCGCAGACTGGGTGATGTAGCAGGAATTAATTAACTTGCAATTCTTGGGGCCAGAAATCCCATATCAAGCTGTCTGTAGAGTGGGTTCTTATGAGTCCTCTCCCCTTGCTTGCGCATGGCCATCTTCTTGCTGCGTGTTCATATGGTCTTCTCTCTGTGTGTGTCTGTGACGCCCTTTTCTCATCTTAAAAGTGTGCAATGATGTTGGACTAGGGCCTATCCCAGTGACCACGTTTTAACATAATTACCCCCTTTAAAGACCTTATTTCCAAATATAGTCACATTCTGAGGTACTGTGGATTAGGTCTTCAAAATTTGGGGGTGGGGCACAATTCAGCCCCTAACAAGCAGACAAATAGGACATTTGAGAAGCTTTAACAAAATGAGTAAGGAGAAATAAGTGAAAGGCAAAAAAAAAAAAGAGAGAGAAAAAGATGGAAAACAAAGTCAACTTTTGCAAGGAATCATGAAAGCTTGTGTGAGTGTGTGCATACACGTGGTGCTTTATAGCCAAGAGGATGTGCACTGGTACCATCTTCTTTTTCTTCTCCTCATAACACGGGTGCAGGGTGCTGGCCGGGTGCTTAAAGGCAGCATCCAAACTCACAGGTGTCCTGTGTTGCCCAAGGTCTCTGCTCAGGAGTGACCGAGCTGTGATTTGCGTCCAGTTCTTTACACACTGTCTAGTACCATATTTTTTTCATCACCCCAGGTAGGGAGGTGAAAAGAGAGTATGTTCCCATGGGCAAATTTCACGGCCTTTTGGGGGTTGCTTTATTTTGTTTTGGAAACTCTGGAGGTACAGGCATCATCCCATCAGCTAGTCGTGTGCAGTATTCATAGTGTAGGCAGTAAACACATAGGCAGAAAACTATAACCCTTTGGAGAAAGAAAGAGAGTGAGACACCTGTTCTGGAAGTCATTATTTTATGATGGAAGTTTTCAAGCATGAAAAAGACTAGAGAGTGGTACGAGGAACTCCCACATATTTGCCGCTCAGACACAGTCCTTTCCAGGATGTTGCTACAATTGCTTCGTCTACCACTTTCTCCTTCTTAAAGTGAATGGAACATAGGTCCCTCTTTTAAGTATGTTCCTTAAAAAATAAAAACATTTTTGACATAACCCAAAGGCCACTCAGTTTCCTGCTTGCCTCCAAAAGTCCTCTTACAGTTGGTTTAATCAAATCAGTGTCACAGCAAGGCCATGAGACCACATCCTAAATGATGTTCGACAGTAAGTGGTCTTGCCTTTCTTTCTTGTCTGCTGTGCTCACGGCTACTTTGGATGCAGGTCTCTTCAAAGATAAAATGCAATGAGTTCATTTGGATGTAGGGTTTGCAGTGATAACTTATTTGAACTATCAGAGTTTCTCACTGGACAGTGCATTTCACAGTTCTTAAAAGCAAAAAGCAAAAACTGTTCTGCCTCACTTTGGAATGAATTTCTGTGGTCTTCAGGAATCATCCAAACACTGATTTTTTCTTGTATATTAATCAGCACCATGTTACTTTCAAAAGGCTAAAGTTTTTCAAGACAATGTCAAGAATTAGTAACCATAAATAGGAAAGGTATTTTTACATAGTGTGTTGGTATATGTGAGTACTGCTTAACTAATTTATTTCATTAACATCGACTCATTGCATTTTGTCCACATGGAACCTTGTTTTATGGGATTATTTTCCAACCATAACTCACACGTACCAAGCCACTAAACAAGTTCTTACATGCTTGCTTTTGTCAAACATTATTTTTGTAATCAACAGGAATGCCGCTAACACGAGTCAGCAGAGAATCTGAATGCAACTGTTTGTTGGCAGCTTTGAAACTATGACAGTCTTGTATTTTGCTAACATTTTGTCTCTTCCAATAGGTATAAACGACCAAGGATTGTACAGAGTTGTGGGGGTGAGTTCAAAGGTCCAGAGACTTCTCAGTATGTTGATGGGTATGCTTCTTTTCTAATCATTTTCCATGCATGATTTGTTTATGTTCATTAATGTCATGAGTTAATATTTCATAGTCACGTCCAGCCTACTTGCAAATCCATTCTTTTCTTCTGCCTACATTAGTTTTCTCCACGTTGACTCCAAGAAGTAGATTAGTGTTTTCACAGCACCAATTATCCGCTTTCTCTTGACTTGATTAAGAACTGGAAGGAACAAAAGCGTGCCGCTCCTGGACGAATGTCTTCTCCTGCTTTCTTCTCATGGGAAAGTAGCAGCCGGCCGCTGTGATTTGTGTGGCTTCCAAATTGGCTGTCCAGGGTCTCGACAGAACATTTGATTGGACAAGACCACTGGGACTCGCTCATGTTTATGGCGCTTCCAAAACTGTCATTTGACAGCAAGAGTCTGGTTCTCGGGGATTCATTGGTATTCACAGGGGCTTGCTTGTAGTTGCAGCAGGCTCTTCTCCAGAACCATGCGTGCTCCATCTGCGCCGATAACACTGTGTTCTTTGGCACCGTGCACTGGAGGAAGCCAGAAAGCGAATTCATTTCATTACCCTAGACATTCTGTGAATGACACAGCGCTTTTCCATTGCACACAGCCGTCAGTTTGGTGCCACCTGTAAGGCGCCCCACTTCCTTCCCCAGCCCAGAACAGGCTGCGCGTCTGGAGAAGTGGTGATGCCTCCTCAGGCTGGAGGGCCTGTGTGTCATTATGACCTTGCTAAATGTTAATTAATCTGACACCTTACTTTAACTAATCAACATTAACAATGCCCTCAGGTATACTGTCGCTGCATTTAAACGAATCTGCATCTTAAAGCGTTTTAGCAAACACTCATTTTCTGGAAGCAGAAACCAAGATGAATAAAATCAACTGAGATGTGACAGATAGGATTGCTTGTTTGGCTGTTTGAATTAAGGATTTAATAAGCAACAGCCCTTTTTTTTTTTTTTGTAAAGCTATTAACCACAGGAAAAAATTGCCCATCATCAGTTACAGAGCCTTATTAGAATACATTCACTCTCGTGAGCTGTTTTTTACTTTCTGCCTCTCTGGTTTAAACTGGGTGTGCAATGCGGACAGTCAGATTTCCTCCTTACCATCCACGGTCGCCAAACGAAGCGGACTTGGGTTGCCAGTGGTTCAGTAGCAGCTGGAAGCATTTAATGGAACTATAGCATCTGCTTTTAGTTAATTTTAAAATTAGAAACACTTCTTTCCTTCCCAAGATGGTGTTAGGCTGATCAGAACTGGGAGACTGTGATACTGGAAGGGGAGGTTTTGGTCAAGCGCCCTGCCCTGTGGCAATGAANAAAAAATGCCCATCATCAGTTACAGAGCCTTATTAGAATACATTCACTCTCGTGAGCTGTTTTTTACTTTCTGCCTCTGGTTTAAACTCGGTGTGCAGTGCGGACAGTCAGATTTCCTACTTACCATCCACGGTCGCCAAACGAAGCGGACTTGGGTTGCCAGTGGTTCAGTAGCAGCTGGAAGCATTTAATGGAACTATAGCATCTGCTTTTAGTTAATTTTAAAATTAGAAACACTTCTTTCCTTCCCAAGATGGTGTTAGGCTGATCAGAACTGGGAGACTGTGATACTGGAAGGGGAGGTTTTGGTCAAGCGCCCTGCCCTGTGGCAATGAATTGGTCCTAAGGACCCTGGCATTATTTTTATTATCTCCTTGTTCATGCTCAAGGGTGACTGGAACAGGGTGTCTCTTGTGGTCACCTTGAAGTGTTAAATTGTCCCCACATTTGTTCTTAATCTCATAAAATCCCACACGATCTGCATCCTTGAACTCAGGGGGTCGTTTCCTCTGCTCCTGGAAAATATGTCATTCACAGTCCTTAATGTGTGAGATGTTTTAAAACTATCTAATCCCTCAGCTCTTCATGACCCGTAGAACTGCCTTCTCTTCCCATGGGACTCAGAGTAGAGAAGCCCAGGACCCAAGTGTGACACAGCCCCGCTCAGGGCACTCACGAGGGAAGCGCTGTGCTCTCAGTGACCTCCGCAGACGGGAAGTTAGAGAACTGACGTGAAGGAAAGACGCTGGCCTGTTAGTTTTTTAGTGCATATTTATTTAAAGGGGCTATACAACATACATGATTTTACTTAATCTGTAAATGATTCCTAGTCCAAGTTTAGCAACCACAGACTTTGGACTTTTATTAGCATGAATATTATTTTCTTACTACTTTGTTACGAATGCAAACTTTAGCTCTTAACAAAATATGTTTATTCACTTAATAAATTTAAGATTTCCTTAAGATATTTCTTTACTTTCATTCTGATTCAGCAGGTGTTCAAATGGAAATAATTTATATTTCTTCCAAAAAAAAAAAGATGTTAGAGTTTGAGTAGTCATGTATACACTATCTCATAGATATTTGTTCCAGCTTTTCCCACCTCTGTTCATCATTTGAAGGTTATATATCTTAAAGAGAAAAAAATTGAGTGAGTTCACCAGATGCTTAGCTTTGTGTTTAGACCAATCCATATTTCTCCCCTTACTGTGAATTAATCAGATAATTCTGATAGTTTTGCTCATTTGTGCACTATGCACCTTTGTTTTAAAAATTACTATTCTGCAGGTAATGTTTATTTCAAATTTGAATTCTTTCAAAGCCTCTTTTGTTTGCAATGCACTTTTCTTTCTACAAAAGAACAAATCTAAGTTTAAATATCTGAGAGAGTATTCCAAGCCATTTTATATTTTTTTGACATGAGCTTCCATTTACTTTACTTAGTTCTCTTTAATTCTTGAGAGTTAATTATTTACTTTGGTATACTTTCAATTATTGCTGTTTTTACATAAAATATTTTAAGTATTCTTTAAATACTCGTGTAAAATTTGGATGATTTCTAAAGAAAGGATGCTTGCTCAAATCTTGCATGTTTTCTTCACTTGTTACCTTTATTGGTTTTTCCGTTTACATTTAAGAATAAAATAAAGGAAAACATTTTTCTTCTTCTTTCTTCCCCTCCTCCTCCCCCTCCTCCTCCCCCTCCTGCTCCTCCTCCTGCTCCCCCTCCTGCTCCTCCTCCTCCTCCCCCCTTTCTTCTCTTCCCTCTGGCTGCCAGTGAGACCTGCTGATGGCAGGTAACTGTAGAAAGTCCTCTCCAGTCTTCCAAACAGCCAAGTCCTTAGTACCCTTGCAGACCCGGGGAGGGAGTGGGCAGCAGCCCTCTTCCCCATGGTGATGAGAATTGTTTGCCTCCTTAGTCATCTCTCCTGCGAGCAGGAAGCAGTGGCCTGCCCGGTTTTTAGCAGCCTCCTGCTTTCCCCAGGACCAGCTTCCTAAAGCAGATGTTTAAGTGAGCAGTTGCCTTCTTTCCCCTCACGGGTCCTTTCCTTCCCCTGTGGCTCCAACACAGGGCATGCATGGTCTCATAAAAGATTTTGGGTTTTTGTTTGTTGTTAGAGATTCAGAGCAGTTGGGGAAGGCAGAGAGAAATATTAGATGCATTGTTTTGAGGTGAGTCATGTTAGTTGATGGGGTGAGGATGTAGCAGATAAATTACTATAGTTATTGGTCGTTTAGAACTGAGATGAGTTAGGATTTCATGTATTCTGCCTTTTCCCCACTTTAGAACGAAAACGTCAGAGCAGGGGAGGGGAATGTGAGAGAAAATGTGATAGTAGCTGACGTGGCTGGTGGATGTGGTGGTTGTTTCTAAATAAACCTAATTTGCAAAAAAGTTTGGATGGTTTCAGATTTAGACAGAGAACCATAGAAAACAAACAAAACTAATTTAGAAGTGTTTTACTTGTAAAATATGATAGTGTTTGCTTTGTAGGAGAACTTTTTCACATAGATTGGTGAAAAGGAAAACGAACAGCTGAAAAAATTAATTTTCAAAATTCATTTAGTCACTGTGTTTTCTAAGTTCTTTGAAATGAGACCAGGTCAATGCCAACACTTGCCTCTAGACTGGGCTGACAACGTCCTGTTTCAGGAGAATGAATGACCCCTGGCTAGTGACAAAATTATGAAACTTTAACCCAAATAAAAAGTCAGTTGTTTGCATCTGTACTTGTTAATTTTGATTTTTAGGTAATCCATGAGGTGGTTTCTCTTGGTCAGAAAAGAAGTACATTTTTTACCTTGTTTATGATAGGACATATATTGAGGTTGAACAGTCAAATGCATTTCAAGTTTGAATCCCAAATAAGTTATAAACAAATTTACCTAGTACCAGTACATCCATTAATTGTAAAAACAACAACAACAACAACTCCCATGGATGACTGACTTACTTAAAACAGTGAAATTTATTGGAGGATTGGTACTGTAGTCACAAGGAAGTTATTAGCTTCTGATGTAACAGTTACTTTTTATTCTGTGAATTCAAAGGATAGCTTTATTTTTGCATTGAAAAAAGTATGATTCTCAAAATATGAAATGATAATTTGGTACAAAGCTGAAAAGAAAAGATTTCATTTAGAAGCCTTTCCATTAGAAGGATTTAAAAATGGTGATTTGCTGGAAGCAAGTTGATTGAAAATGTTATTTGACTTGTGTGTTGAAATGAGATTTAAATAATTGATTTAATGAGAAAGAGAATATTCAGTTACTGAAGTAATTGGCTGGCAAAGCCTTCAGAACAGAATTATTTAGTCCCAGTTATAAAGGATTGTGCCTTTAATCAGGGGGCTTCATTTGATTTCTTGCATATACCTGTGGCTTGTCTGACAAGCTTAGTAACAAATGAGTTTTGAATTGGAGAACTGATCAAAATGTAATCAGTGTCAGTTGCCATTGTTGTAGTTTATTGCATATTGCTGTCAGTTGCTGTAATCAAGAACCGTCGAAATGCTTTAAAAAGTCTCCAGACTTTTGAGTAATTGACTTCGTATGCATGATGTTATGGCTGTGAAATAACCATCACTTCCTGGTTTACTTGATTTCCAAAAAGTTTGAGAGTAACACTCAGCTGCCATCCATCCTGTCTCATACCCGAGCCTAAAACTTTTTTGGTGGCGCGTGTGCCATGATGCGGTGGTCCCATTTTGACAGATTGTGCTTTTTAGTGCTTTTAAAGAGGAAATACTAGCATGGTGTTTCCTTCCCAGGATAGACAAATGCATCTAAGGGAGGAGGAAAAACCCCAGTGCAACTAGGTTTTTTTCTGGTCTTAGTTGAGACATTCTGGAGTGAGGGAGAAATAGTGTCTCCTCCATGAATCTCTTCTTTTCTCCGTGTGTGGTGGGGTTGTAGAAAAGCAAGCAAGTTTATATTGATTGTTTGGTATCATTCGTTAGAATTCACTTGCTGTTCCCTCCCTCCGAGGTTGTTCCACCTGGATGCGGATACTTTCAGCTACGGTAATTGTCTACCCGTTTAGTAATTGGTGGAAATATGGGTATATCCCTGATTTGATGCTCCCTGAGAGCTTTTGCATGATCTCCTTTGTGCAGACGAGAGCCTGGAGTTCAGATTGGTTTGAAAGTGACTTGTGTGGGGTGGGGTGGTGGTTAGGGCTCTGGCAGGGATTTCAGCCCAGGTTTTTGATCCCAGCGCTGCAGTCCGCCCTGGTGCCGTGCCACAGGTGCCACAGCCGAGTGCCATAGCCCAGCCCTCCCAGAATCAGAGATGCCACCCTACTCAGAGGGCTTGCCTTCCTCATCATCCGGCACTGACCTTTTCCTTTTCAGAATTGGTCCCTTCCCTCCTCCTCTTCCTCCCTCCCTTCCCTCTCCTTCTCTTCCTCCTCCTCTTCCTCTTCCTCCTCCTCCTCTTTTTTATGAAGTCCCAGGTTTTCAGAGCTTCCTAGCTATTTGAAAAGCCATTTGGAAGAACACATCATTAACACACTTTCAGGACAAAGAAAACTAGTTGAATTTAGAATGAACATCAGAAAAGTTACACAGAGGCTTCCAATAAATATTTCCTGGATGAGTGTGTAAATTGTAATGTTAATGGGAAAGATTACTCATAAGTGACTTTTTAAGTTCATGTGTCATCATTTTTCTATTTTATGTATTAATCTTCGGAAAGATACCTAATGTGATTAAGTACAAATCTTAGATGTGTGGGACTAAACTCATCCTTTCTTCCCACTGGCCTTTCGCTGTTCTAATATGTGGTCATTTTGCCATTAACAGTGCTGTGTGTTTCCCCCGTCATAACTCTGTGATAGCAACAGTGCCACCTGAACCACCGAAAATGCACAGGCACTGCGCGTGCCAGTCTCTAAGCCATGGCTACTGAGTAGCACCTGTAATAGTAATATTATTAATGGTAATAATCACAGTAGCTCCCCATGCTTTGCGGTGGTGAATACTGAAATGCTACACTATGTCCAGTTCTTCCCTACTGTCAGCCCAGCCCTTATGTCTTAATTTTGATTTTCCACCACTGATTTTCTGAAGTGCTAGGAATGTCTAGTAATAGATCATGGCTTACAGTATTATAAGAAATTGAGTATAATGTTTGTGTAGGAAACCACAGAATTAATTATTTGTGGTTTGGCCACTTATAAATGAAAGCTTTGTGAGCCAGTCAAGAGGGCCTTTGAATGGTCGAGGTTTTAATATACTTTTTTTTTTTTTTTTGCTTGCTTGCTAGATGTAAAAACATGCAATGAGTTGGACCTGGAGAATTCCGTAGATTGGGAAGTGAAGACAATAACAAGTGCCCTGAAACAGTATTTGAGGTAAGCTCCTCTCAGCAACAGAAGGGACGTGTGGATGATTTGGGCATTTAATACACAGCGGACGCCGACTCTGCCCATTGATCTTGATAGTCAAGTTAAACCTTCTGAAGAGGGGAACGTTTGTGAGGCATCCGATAGTGTCCCAGCAAGTGGGTGAAGTAGGGGAACATCGGTAAACTGCAGCAGAACAGACTCGGAGGCAGTAGACAGGATTTGAATAGACGTCTGGTGTGACTGTTTAGGAAGTAAATGCTGCCAGACAATGAGGAGGAGGAGGTATTGCATTCACCGAGTCTTTCATTTAGGTTTTTGGCTAAAATGGAGATTTTTTTTAAGCTTACAATTGAAACCATTTGAACGTTAAGGCTTAAACAGATCCAAAGCTATTTGAAGATATGTTTACTTATTCAAGTTTTAAGATAAAGTTAAAATTTCTATTTATTACAAAAATTTGGGCTAGAAGTAGAAAAGGTTCAGCATTCCTGTGACTCAGTAACTTTTCTCTAAAAAGAGCAGGCATCTCTTTCCTCCACACCCCACGCCTCAGCCCCCAGCATTTTTTGGTGATGAACCTGGGTCAGTTTTGGAAATAGAATTTTCTGCTTTTTGGTTATGGCTGTATTTTTTATCCTTATCTTTTAACCTGGTTCTTTGGCTGTCAGATTTTTCTAAAAACTATTAGTTAAATCTATAGGCTTAATTAGGTACAGGTTAAGGTCATTTATTACAAGAATGTTATTCATTCATTGCAAGACTGCATCAGAGTGGTGCTGTGGTCTTCATATTTTACACCGGGGGGGTTTCTGGCTGTTTGACTTCTTTAACAAATTCCGATACATCCGTGGGTTCAGGTGTGTATTACACATTTTCAAGTATTTAAGTAAGATAGTATCACTGTTTTAACTTTTTCTTCAAGTAGGAAGTACGTCATCATCGTCTTCATCATTACTCCCAGACTATAAAGGGATGCAATTCAGGCTAAATCTACATGCTGATTCTAGTTTGCCACTGAGAGCACCTAAGTGGTTTAGGTGAGGATTACAGTAAAAATGGATCTTGTCAGTCCCCACCCTGGGGTGAGAACGTGAGCGTCCTGAGGACAGACCTCTCATGGCATGTTCATTGCAGAACCCCCAGCTTCGAGAGCAGAACCCCCAGCTATGAGAGCAGGGGTGCCCCGCTGGGGATGGTTTTGCGCCCTGACCCAGGGGATCCTTGGCAGTATCTCTAGACAACTTGATTGTCATGATTGCAGGCAAGAAGATGCTGCTGGCGTGCAATGAATTGAGGCCAGAGATGGACCTGTGGTGTATGAGAGAGCCCATTTTCCTCCCCCACATGTCCAAAATGTCGATGGAGCTGAAGTTGAGTGAGCCTGTTTTAGATGCCTGATGGAAAGGAGGGATGAGGAGTATAGAAGTGTAAGGGGTTGAAAATGGTACTGACTAGCAAAGGGTGCTGCCCTTCTAGGGGGAAGCGTATACCCAGTACAGGTGAGGGAGTTGACCCAGGGCATTCAGGTTTTGGTAGGAAATCCAGGATGGAAATCCAGTTCTTTCGTAGTAGATTTGTGTGTTTTCCCACTGCTGGACAAGGTCCTTGTTTTTCCTCTCGTGAGGAAAACTAGTTCACGCTGTCTTGATACTCTCTGCCTCTGGTTTCTGATCGCTCCTGGTGTAGTGTGGCCTTTTTGTCTCATTACGCTGTTGCTTCCTGTGGAATTCCGTTGTTAAACATCGCTTACAGAACATGATGAGCCCTGGCTGGTGTAGTTCAGTGGATTGAGCGTGGGACTGTGAACCAGAGTATTGCGGTTCGATTCCCAGTCAGGGCACATGTTTGAGTTGCAGGCCAGTTCCCAGCAGGGGATGCATGAGAGGCAACCATATATTGATATTTCTCTCCCTCTCTCCTTCCCTTCCCCTCTAAAAATAAATAAATACAATCTTAAAAAAAAAGAACATGATGAGATGTTAGGAGGGAAGTTATAAGACATAGATAACCACATAACACCTTCTGCCTGAGTGTGATAAAGTAATGATCGTAAAATGGCAGGTGACTTGGAAGGTTTGAAAGGTTGCTGTTCTTTTCCCCTATGTTATTTTTAGCAGCTGAAAATGCAGTAATTAGGATTTAATTGACACTTTCTGATGATGCACCCAAGGGGAGAAAACTGAGTTTTTCTGTCCCTCCATTCTGACTACCCAGCTGGGCCCCAGCAGATGCATTTCTTTTAGCATAAGAAGTGTGATGGTCCAGAGCATGGCCCCAGTGCCAGCCTGCCCAGCGTGGAATCCCTGCTGCCACTTAGGGAACCACGGCCCAAAGCTGCAGACAGCTCTTCTTACCATTGCCCTTGAATTCTGCTGCAGATACCCCGGTCACCTAATGGGGTGGGAGGCTGGAGATAGTAGAGGGAAGTAACCAACCCCCCCCCCCCCCCAAGCACCAAACTAAAACAAGAAGCAAAACCTCCAAGGTCTGGAAGAAAGAAAAATAGGTACAGCAGACATACAAGGTCTGTCCGGAAAAAAATCCAGCCATTGTTAATATAACCAGAACGGTTTGCACAGCATCAGTGTAACCTGGCAGCCAAGGAGAGTGGACTGGAATGTGCATGGGTGAACAATGACTACTTCACTGTACTTGTCAGTGGGGGCAGTAGACACTGTTGAGCGAGCATGTGTACTGTGTGGCTGTCACATTCAAAATGGCTGAGTAGAGCAACGAATCTGCATTCAGTATTTCCTTAAGCTTGAACATTCCTCCATGGACAACATCTGGATGGGTCAGAAGGCCACGGCTATGGGCAGCTGGTGTTTAGCAGCTTGATCACGACACCATGCCTGCTCATGCACCACATTTTGTGCAGTTTTTTGGCGAAACATCAAATCACCCAGGTGATTCAGCCCCTCTAGAGCCCAGATATGGCACCACGTGACTTCTGGCTTTTCCCAAACTAAACTGACCTGTGAAAGGGAAGAGATTCCAGAATGTTGATGAGATTCAGGAAAGTAAGACTGGGCAGCTGACGGCTATCGGGAGCAATGTGTGAGGTCCCAAGGTACCTACTTTGAAGGGGACTGATACCTTATTGTCCTATGTATAATGTTTCTTGTATCTTCTTCAATAAATGTCTCTTTTTCATAGTATGTGGCTGGCTACTTTCTGAACAGACCTTGTATGTGTGGCATCTCCCTCTTTTCTATTGACTTGAGGTGTTTTTTTAAACTTTTAGTGCTTTAAGAAGGCTGGATACCAGCCCTCTGATTGATTTCCTATCTATTCAAACCCTAATTTTGATTTCCAGCAGTGTGTTCGTTACAATAGTTTCCCATGTGACAGGACAATGAACTGTTTTGTGATGCTTTCAGTAAAATGATTTTACCTAGAGGAAACTTTTAAAGCCTGCAAATTAGAATGGGACTTGGGGGGAAGAAATTGCCAGCATAGGTAAATATTATGATTTATATTCTCAGGCAGATCCCAATGGGTGGCCAAGAGCTGTAGCTTGAAAACACATTGGGTTGGGAAGTTGAGCGATACGGTGACTCAGGATAATACATTTTCTATAGGGAACTTGTCATTTTTATTACTGCCTCCCTAACGTGAGCCGTATCTAATGCTTACTCTTCATGCTGCATTGCCCAGCAGACATATGGTGATGAGAAGCTTATAGAAGATATTTAGATATAAATTCGTTTTTACTGAGAAAGAAGTTCCCTTGGTGGTGTTTCTGAGTGCCTCATTTCTCCACTTTCAGCACCCTCCTCTTTCATTCTTTGCCTAATAACAGTTTTTCTTCTTTGTGTACTTCTTGCTTTTCCATATTTTAAAACAAAAAATCCCCCAAAGTTTACTCCTCTCCCTTTATTTAGTCAGTGGTGTACTTGATTTTATTTTTTTACCTTTAAATGACGATGGAGAGGGTGAAGGGGGGAAGAGAGGAAATAAGAGAACTGTTCTCTTCAGTAGAGTTCTAAGTGCATCAGTTTCATTGTCAACACTTGTCATTGTGTGTGTGTATCTTTGTGTGTGTGCACACACCATCATAAATTGTATGTAAGGAGCATAACCTGTGAATATATGTTGGCATCTATTTTGTTTTTAAACAGTTTTATTGAAGTGTAATTGGCATGCACTAGACTGTCCATATGTATAGCGTGCATTTGTGTAAGTGTGGCATCTATGTGTATCTGTGGAGTCACTGCCATAATCAAAATAGTGACCCTCTCATCCACCCCCACTGCCCCCCCGCTTTTCCCCCACCCCATTTCCTCTTGCCCCTTGGAAATTCCTTGCTCTCACCAGCTCTTTTCACTTCTTATTCCTAAGCAACCACTGGTCTGCTTTCTGTCATGTATAAAAAATTCTGTATTTGCTATAATGTCACACACATGGAATATTGTGGTTATATATATATTTTTTAAATCTGGCTTCTTTCACTCAGCATAATTAGAGATTAACTTGTGTTGTAGGGTCATTCTTTCCTTCTGGTTGCTAACTAGTGTTTTATTGGCTCTTTTGTATGGATACACCCCAGTTTTTTAAAAAATCCATTCACCTGTTGATGGATGGTTGGGTTGTTTGCAACTTTGGCTGTTGAAAGTGAATCTGCTAGAAACTTCGTGTGCGCATCTTTGAGCCTAGGCTTTCCTTTCTCTCGGGCGAATCCTAATGTCTGCGTGACGTCTGGATTCTACAGTTGGTGTATGTTTAACTTTCTGGTAAACTGACGAACTTTCACAGAAAGTGCTTGTGCTGGTTTACATTCCCACGAACAGTGTAGAAGACCCTCATTGTCTCTGCATCCTTGCCAACTCTTGATATGATCCGTCTTATTAATTTTAGCCTTTCTAACAGCTTTATGGTGGTGTCTCATTGTACTTTTAAATGTGTGCTTTCATAATGACTAATAATATTAAACGTTCTTATGTGCTCATTTGCTAATTATATATCTTCTTGGAATAGGTGTCTGCCCGTGCCTTTCACGCAATAAAAAAATTGGGTTATTCTTCTTGTTACGGTGTTTTGATCATCCTTTATGTATTTTGGATACAAATTCTTTCTCAGATAACCTGCTCTGCAAATGTTTTCTTTTGTCTGTGGCTTGTCTTTTTATTCTCTTAATAGCATCTTTCAAATGGTTTTTAATTTTGATGAAATCCAGCTTATCATTTTTTATGTGATGTCTCAAGAAGTCTTTCTGTAATTCAAAGGCACAAAGGTTTTCTATTTCCTTCTAGAAGTTTTATAGTTTGAGGTTTATACTTAGATCTATGGTCTATTTTGAGTTAATTTTTGTGAAGATCTGGGGTGTGGAGCCAAGTTCACTTATGAATATGGATGTCCAGTTGTTCTAGAACCATTTCTGGGAAAAACTGTTTTTTTCTCCCCTGAATCACCTGTCAAGATGATCATAGAATTTTTCTTTTTCAGTTTGCTAGTGTGGAGAGTTACATTGATTTTGCTTTAATATTAAGGCAGTGTAGCATTTCTGGGGTAAACTTATGATGTATTATCCTTTTATTTATCTCTGGGAATTTGAGTTGCTAACATTTTATTTAGAATAGTTGCATCTATATTCACAATATTGGTCTGTAGTTTTCTTCGTATGCCCTTAATTTCGGAACTACAATGCTGACATCAAAGAATGAGCCAGAAAGTATTCCCTCTTATATTTTCTGGAAGAATTTGTGTAGAATTGGTATTCTTTTTTTTCTTTGCTAAAATTCACCAGTGAAGTCACCTGGGCCTAGAGTTCTTTTACTGACAAAATTTAAACTACAAATTCAGTTTCTCTAATAGATGTAGGGCTACTTAGGTTTTCCCGATTCTTCTGAAGCGATCTGGGAGTTTTTCCCTATTAAGACATTTGGCCATTTAATCTAAGTAGTTGAATTTTTGAACATCAAACTGTTCATCACATTCTCTTATTTTCTTTTTACATTTTAATGCATTCTTTTCTTTTCTTTTTTTTTCAATTTTTTTATTTAATTATTTTTCAAGTACAGTTTTCTGTCTATTACTCCCATCCCATCCCACCCTCCATCCTCCCCCCTCCCTCCCATTTCCACCCTTCTCAGTTGTTGTCCATGTATCCTTTATATAGGTTCCTCTAAATCTTATTTTCTTTGTAATACCTTTAGAGGCTGTAGTGATTCTGCACCTGTCTCTACTATTCTTGACATTGATAATTTGTGACTTCACTGTGTTATTTCTTAGTCAATATGGCTAGATTTATCAATTTTATTGATTATCTCAAAGAATTGGGTTTATTTATTTTCTGTTTTTTGTTTCTATTTCACTGATTTATGCTGTGATTTTGACTTTTTTCTGTTCTACTTTTTGGGGGTTTAATTGACCCCTTTTTTCTGGCTAAGATAGGAAAAAGTAATTGATACAAGATCTTTCTTCTTTTGTGATAATACACCTATTTAGCAGTTAAAATTTATCCCGAAATATTACTTTATGAACAACCCACAAATTCTAATACGTGGTATACTGCATTTAGCTCAAAATACTTCCTAATTTTATTTTCTTGGGGGTTTTCCAGATATATTTCTGTCATTGATTTCTAAATCGTTTTTTGTTGTCATCAGAGAAATACCCTGTACAAGTGGAATTCTTTTCAATTTATTGAGATTTGTTTCACGTCCCAGAAGAGGGACGTGAAAGGGACGTTTCACGTTTCACATTTCACGTGGTTTATCTTGATAAATGTCCCAAGTGCTCTGGGAGAGAGTTATGTGAAGGATACACCTGTTAGGTGGAGTTGGTTGACCGCTTTGTTCAGGTCTTCTGTGTGCTAACTGATTTCCTGTCTACTCGTTCTACCAGTTACTGAGACAGAGAGGCATTTGAGTCTCAGCTGTGGTTACCGTTCTCTCTCTCTCTCCTTGTGGTCTCATCAGCTTTGTTCCGTGTGTTCGGAAGCTCCTGTTACTGGATCCATTAACATTCAGAATATTTCGATCTTGCTGATGAATCGACCTCTTTAACAATGTGAAATGATCCTTTATTCCTTGGCATTTTTGTTGGCTTTTGAATGTGTTTTAAATCTGTGTGTGTGTGTGTATCTTTGTTTTTTTTAAAGGACTTGAAGAGGAATTTCTGGGTTACATGATTTAAACATTTTAAAGGTTTTTACTATCTTGCCAGATCGCACTCCAGAAATGGGACAGGTAGACCCGACCTGATACTTTTCTAAGTGTTCTTCAAGTGTTTATAGAGTTGTTTTTTAAAAAATTTTAACCATGTATACATGTTGAACTGTAGCATTCTGTTGACCACAGGATAAAATACACTACTGTTTATGTAATCTATTTTAGTAGAAGATTATAATGATGTGGGTATTTTTGAAGTTGTCCTCAATTTCACTTCATATCTATATTTTATCGTTTCATAAGCATAAGCCAAAAATGGGTTTTATACATTTATAATAGGGATATGTAAGAGGAGAGAATTTGATTTCTTTGAGTTTGCTTAATCTTTATATATTTTCAGTTAATATTTTAGAGACGATTTGCAAAATTATTTGCTTACATTTGGTTGAATAGAATGTATGGCTATAAGCAAGTAAATGTGTGGAGGGAAGTTTTGTATATGAAATCAGATGCTTGTAAAGGTACCTTCCAAGATGAAATGTGAGATACCAGGTGCTTGAATCTGATAGGAATTTGTGGCTGCTTAAGCTGGGATAGTGCCTGGTACAGATAGCACTTAATAAAGTAATCCATTTGGTTTATGGATCTGTTTGATATATAAAAGTATTCCCTGGGGGAGTTTCATGCATTACTAAAGCAATACACAGCATATTCAAAAGGCCTGTCCTACAGCAAGGAGCCCAGAGACTGTGGGCCTGTGTGGAGCTGCTTGGTGACGCCATGCTATTCTTCCCCTGCAGGAGCCTCCCGGAGCCACTCATGACCTATGAGCTGCATGGGGATTTCATTGTGCCTGTCAGTAAGTATCACTCTGAGGTGCAGAGGCCCAAGTTCATGGTCATGGTGTGTGACGCTGTACTTCCCATGTGCAAATGGCTTCGCTTCATTACCGTAATTGGTGTTAAAAATAGAATTCACTTTAGAAGATCTGGGGTTTCCTTTCACCCTTTAAAAGGTAAAAAATGGATCATTCATTCATTCACAGTTATTCATTGTCTACTGTATCCTGATCACTGGTAGATACCAGGAATGTGGAGCTGTGAAAGAATTTCTGCTCAGGAGTCAAGGCACACCTCCCACTACTCATCAGACATATACTAATGGGCTGAACAGAATGCGGTGGGAACATGGATATATTTAACTCACAGGAGGTTAGGGAGATGAGCAGATTTGGAGAGATTAGCGGGTTGGAAATGGCTTCCCCTGGAAAGAGATTTGAAAATTAAAGGCAGAACACAGTATTTTGAGATAATGCCAGAAGTCCACATAGTATTTGATAGAGTGAATCCTATGGATAAAATGTTAAATGGAAAAAGCTCACTGTTGGTAGAATTTTAGTTTTGATGACATTTTTGGCGACTCATACTTATTCGAAGTCCTCTTGTTTTCTGTTTCAACATGCATGTGTGTTATTATGTTTGAAAACACAACAGTGTTTAATCATTAGAGCTTCCTGCAGTACACTGCTCCTAGGTATTTAGTAGTTAAGGAAATGAAGTTTGAGAGATGTTAAGGGACTTGCCAGATTACAGGCATCTTTATGTAAATTCACAGCCCTGGTTCCACTAGCTGAGACCTGCAGTTTGGTTTTCACAGGTGCACCCACGGTAGCCATAGTTGTATTTTCATTTCCTTTTATTTTTGTCTCCCTTGGACGTATTCCATGGTTCAGTCTGTCGGAAAACTTAAGCAGTCCCTTTGGGTCCTGCATTACTGCTGCCGGAACCTTGCTGAAAGTGGCGCCTTTCTGTGCGGTCCTCACTCCGGCCAGTGTGCAGGTTTTGAGGGTGCTGCGGAGAGGAGCCGTGTGTGGGCCCACTCAGACTCTGCATGTGAAATGGTTTTCAGAGAAGGGGAAAAATAGGGATCTATGCACTTTTTGTTTTTATGTGGAAGAGGATTTTTTTTAAAAAAGAGAATTTGTGTGATGAAGGAAATGGGGGAGGTTTCCTTGGCAGAAACTCAAGCAAATGCTTAGTTGTTTTGATTTCTTCCCTGTGGCATTTTTGGCAAACGAGGGAGAGAAAAATTAAACTCTGCTTGGAGGACAATTGTTTCATGTTGTTCGCCTTGGAGACTGGAAAAAGCAGGAGAGTGCCAGTTTTAATCTAGGATCCTTTGAGAATTGGAGAAAGATAAAGGGACTGTGGAATGAGGTTTTACATTACCACGAGTGAGTGTCACTGTTATCATGCCTCGTAACTGAGGCCTGTGTGGTTGAAACTCTAATAGTGATGCATTTCACCAGAGGAAGGCTTCCTAAGAGATAGGAATTTACAAGTGGTGGTGAAGGAATTCACAAGTAGGGGTGGGGCATGAGTTTGAAGGGGTTGGTTGAGGCCGCCCTTGAACAACAGGGTGGAAGAGACTGACAGATACAAAAGGTGTCATCACCTACCCGACCAGGGCCTTGGGCCTTGCTGCCCAAGTTTGCTGTAACAGGGGCTTCCCAGTTTGAGTAACAGGCCCGTCCCCCTCCCATCCCCCCCAAAAAAATATTGTTGCTGCTGTCATTATTGGCATGTGTTTGTACCTCTGTCAAGTTGCGGGCGGAATGGGACCTGCGGTTACCTTATTTAATGAGAAGAAGGGTGTGTATCGACCAGGCGTATGTGAGGGGCCCACATTTGTCACGTAGATTTTAGGTTTTTTGTCTGACCCCTGGGAGTGCCATTGTCAGTGCTCGCTTTTCCTCTGGGAGCAGATCCTCCGATTTCTTGCATGTGTAGTTTCACGAACTGAATAAAACAGTTACAGGAATCAGGTGGCCAGAGGCAGTTTCTTTTTGAACATCATTGGACAGTTGGGACTGCGGTGAAACTATTGTTTTCCATGAACGATGGCAGAGATTACCTTGCTTTGCTGAATGTCTGTTAGCGGAGCTGACCACTAACCTTGTAAGCAGGGCCCGTCTTTGTAACCACCTCTCACTGCGGCATGGGAGGTGGTTTTTGCTGCTTGTTTGCTCTGTGGTGATTTCCGACTGTTCTCTGGTGTTGCCGTGGTCTCTGTGGCTGTCCCTGCCGAGAGTTCAGAAAGTGTCTCTTGGGTCATTCATTTTCTCTCATCAGTTTCTCCCCTGTACAGTTATCTATGAGTTAATAGTTCTGAAGCACATGATACAAAGATGCATTTTGCTTATTTATTATCAATGCAGGAGGAAAAAGGTTTTATTTTTCATTGTTAAGAAATACTGACTTATTGTTCAACGTTGAATGCATCGGGGAATGAAATTTTTTTCTTCCTGAGAGAAAATTAAGAGCGTTCACTGAACTCTCTCACCTGAGAGAAGTAACTGAATTTACCGAAAGGAACTAGAAGGCATCTGTCGAGGAAAGCCGCTCCCGTGTCCTCCTCCCCCCCCCCCCCCCACACACACAGTACTTCATTTCTTGTCACCGACTGTGTGGGTTTCTCCTCCATACCAGCCAGTGCTGCGACACTAGCAGAATGTCCTGCAGTTCGGTTCAGTTCTGATTCCAGCTACGTAGGCTTTGCACCAGAGCCCGTAAGTCACACTCAGTCCCACAAGACTGTCCCTACTTCAGATACCAGTCAGAGGTCTCAGGTTGTGCCCAGGAATTCTGACTGGCTAGAAGTCAGGGTTCTCCTATCTGCCCTGGGATTTGTAATTTGCCAGAAAGGCTTACAGAAGTCAGGGAAACTCAGACTGCATTTTAGCAACTTACTCCATAATAAAGGATGTGTCTGTGACGAAGATGGACAGCCAGGTGAGGAGTACATGGGGTGCGGCCTGGAAGGGTCCTGAGCTCAGGAGCTTCTGTCCCCGTGCATCTGGGGTGTGCCACCTCCCCAGCATGTAGGAATGTCCATGCACTTGGAAGCTCTCCAAACCCTCTAATTTTGGGATTTTATGGAAGCTTTATCTTGTAGGCAATACGGATTTTTAACTATTTCTAGCCCCTTTTTCCTCTCTGGAGAATGAGGACGGTGGTGGTCCTGAAAATCCCGAGCTGCTAATCATGGCTAGATCTTTCTGGTGACCATCTCAGGGCCACTCAAAGTCACCTCATTAGAACAAGAGATGTTCTTACCACCCAGGAAATTCCAAGGGACTTAGGAGCTTGGTGTCAGACACTCCTGTCACTCAATAAATTATGGAGGTCCTGGTAGCTCGATATCAAAATCTAGGGTCAAAGACTAAATATTAGAACAAAAGATTATTTGAGCACACCCCTATTTATAAAGGTTTTAGGAGCTCTGAGTCAGGAACTGGGGGGCATACACACACACACACACACACACACACACACACATGCACAGATACATACACTTGTATATATCTATATTTTGTGAGAATATAAAACCTTACTTGGACTACACAGGAATGCAAAAGATTGTAGCCACCTGGGGAAGGCTGGCAAGCATCTACCTGGATGTGTAGATGGTGTTTATCACCTTTGAGAACATTGTAGACCATGATCTGTGTCTTAGCCTCACAGGCTCAAGTATATCATATTGGTAAGAAGTGGACCCATCCTTCAGGATTGGACTCACGTTAGACTCAGTTTGAGAATGACAGCTGAAGCCCGGACGCCTACTATCTCATCACACAGAGAAGTTCAGTTTCCTAGAACAGAACACTTGTGTTGGTATGCTCAGGGGTCAAGGTACATGGGGAGCAAAATCATATTCTCAAAGGCCTCAGTCATTTATAGTGAAAACTATTAACTATTATAGGATCCAGGGCATTGATCCTTGCCTACCCAGAAGGTTCTGTTCTCATTGGTAAATATGCATGGAAAGCAAGACAAAATTATAGGGTCTTGATGGAAAAGGACTTGGAAAACCAGAAACTAAAAGAATTGAATGCTTAATGGCTTCAAGCTATCTTAGCCTAATGCACTCATTTCTAAGGAGATAGGATCTTCCACAGAAGAACTGGAATACTTGATGTCTGGTGACTGAAGAAGCCCCTTGTTCCTGGGAAGTGAGTGCTATTGACGTATAGCATTTAAATATTTAGATAATTCAATATTTATATGCCCGTGTATCTTTGATACATGGAAGCTATGAGCCTGTCTTGCTCAGTCTCTGTTAGTTGGCACAGTGTCCTACACAGATAGACATTAATTGGGGGGGGATGCTGGTTTATAGTTACAGGGTTAAAAATGCATTTGCTCTTACAGTAAACTCTCAATTCCTTGGCATAGGCTAGGAATTTAATGTTATGGTTAATTCAGTGTCCTAGATTTTAAAAAAGTTATGCCTTTCATTTTTTGTCAGTTATATAGAGTAAAACTAAAGATAATTCATTTACTTTAGAAAAACTTTTTTGAGTACCTTAAAGTTATTACCATGTTATAGCCACATGGAAATGCCTATTAATAGAAAGCTCTGATGAATGTAAAAATAAAAAATGGAGAAAAAAAGTCATTTTTCTTTAAGAGCCTTACTTCCAAAAATTCTTCTTTTTGGAAAAAGGAGGAGAAAGCAGATTTGGAGAAAAAAGTGTGCGCAATTTCAGTGAGATGCGGTTAGAGAGGGAGAAAAACCCAAAACAGACAACGGGAGGTTTGGACTCCCTTTTTCAAAACCAATTCTGTTTTTAGAAATGAAGACCCTTATCTTTAGAGGAAGGAAAACAATTTCTCTATCTTGTGTTTCTCAGTGAGTCATAAATCCAAAAATATTAAAATAGGTTTTCATTGAAGAAAGATGATTATTAATGACAAGATAGACACATGAGTTAGAATGAGCTTTTTAGTGCAGAGTTTTCAATACTGTTTAATTTTGAATGCATAAAATTCTTATTGTGAGCAGTTATCCTTTTATTCCCTTGGAACTTTAGACTTTTCTGGAGTCCCTGCTTTAATTTGAAAATTAGAGCTGCGAGTAGAAGAGGGTATGGGGTGCAAAAATGGTGATGGAAGGAGACTTGACTTGGGGTGGTGAACACAATACAGTGCACAGATGCTGTGTTATAGAATTGTACACCTGAAGCCTACGTACTTTTATTAACCACTGTAATCCCAATGAACTCAGTAAGAAGTAAGAAGAAATTAAAGTTGTGAGTTGAAAATGCTAATGTAGTTTTATTGCTTTTATTTTTCTCCAGCTTTGATTTAGTAAGATCTTGGTTTTAACCCCAGATTAAAAACTTGATGATGGTTTATCCCCCGACTCTTTAGATAGTTGCACTTATATATCCAGTGTCCAGTGTAGTCTGTATCTACGAGTGTCTGTTGTTATTTAGTATGATTTGGTTATTCGTGTTCTGCTTTATCATGTTCCTTTTCATTTCTTAGCCTTTTTGCTTTTTTTCCTCTTTAGCCACAACTGTGTCCTGTGTTGTAAAATCCCATTCCCCCCTGTTAAAACACCACTGTGGAAGGGCAAACTGGAGAAAGCTCCATCTTATAAACACTGAAAGCAACCTCACTAATCATGCAGTTGATGATGAGGAGCGCCATTTAATGACACGGAGGAACGTCCATGATACATGAAACGAAATAGGCTGTTTGAACATCTCATCACCAAAAAAGGGAGGAAAACTCAAAGGATTAAAGTAGAATTTACTAGCTTACCTTAGGGTGAGATTGGTTATGGGCAGTTTTAATTCCAGTGAACTTTTTGTTGACATAGAACAGAGATGTGCACAGATAATAAGCGTACAGCTTGCTGGACTTTTGCAGTGTGAAGATAGCCATGTGATCAGCACCAGGTCAAGAACTGCTACGTTATCTGAGCCCTGGGGCCTCTGGCTCATACCCATTCGTCCACCGTCCACTTGATGTCACGTGCGTGCTTGCCTGACTTCTGACATCATAGGCAGGGCCACCACATCTGAACCTTTCATAAATGGAATCTAACAATATCATCTTTTACGTCTGGCTTCCTTTGCTTATCTTGTGAGATTCATCTGTGTTGAGTGGCTCAGCAGTTCCTTCATTGTTGTTGCACAGTATTCTGTTGCATGAATATACCAGCATCTATTTACCTGTTCCACTGTTGATGGGTACCTGGGTGGTTTCAGCTTTGGACTCTTGTCAAGAGTGCCACTTCCGTGAACATTCTAATATGTGTCTCCGGTATGATCTCATCTTAACTGATGGTATCTGTGCAAGGATCATATTCCCAAATGAAATCACTCTGTTAAATGTGTCTTTTTATTTGATGTTTTAACATCTGGGGCTTTATTGATCCTGAGACACTAACCTCCCGGTACCGGGAGGTAAGTAAACTTGAGTGTGCTTTCCATGTCCCATCCAACCAATCTAGAGACCACCCCACCCCCCTCTTTTGGGCTCTTATACATTCTTCCCTAATCACCTAGGGCCAGGTGCCAGACACCTGAGGACTGCTCCTGTGCCCGGGAGCCCCTGAAAGAATGCAGACCAGTTCTGAGCCTCCTTACTCTGCCTCTCCTTTTTCCTGCACGTAGAAACCACAGTAAAGCTTCTTGTCTCCATTGCCCCTTGTTCCCTGTGCCTCTGGACTGGCCGAGCGAGGCACGACTTGCCTCCTCTTCCTCGGAAGCTGTGCAGATAAACTTCTCCTTTGCGGTAGTCCTTTTCATGCCTGCACGTCTCACCATAACACCTGATTAGCACAAATCCCAGGTGTGTTTTAAAACAGTCACACTCTGAGATAGGTATTGGGGGCTAGGATGTCAGCAACTCTTTGTGGGGGAAGAGTTTATTTGCTGATATTGTATTTGCCTTCCATTGTGGGATAGTGACCCAGTGACAGGCCCCATGCAAGTGCGTGGTGAGCACAGTGGAAGCGCAGTATGCCAGAGGAGAGGTGGTTTGGCTCTTGTTTGGTATCGATGGTGAATGCAAGGCATGAACCCCAGCCCCATGGAAGTCCCTCATGGGGGCCTGCAGAGATTAAGAATAGGGAGAGGGATGGATTTTCTTTTCCTTCGAAAGGTGGCAAACCATGTTTAAATTCCCTGCAGATGTTGAACAGGTGAGATACTGTATTTGGTGATTTTTAGGAATATATTTGATTCTGAATACTCTACTAACTGTTCTTTTTCTTTTTTAAAGAAAGTGGGAGCCCGGAGTCTCGTGTGAATGCTATCCATTTCTTGGTACACAAGTTGCCAGAAAAAAATAAAGAAATGTTGGATATTTTGGTGAAACACTTAACCAAGTAAGCCTCTCTCCCTGCCTGCCTGCCTTCGTTTTGCTCTGGGTGTTGCGCGGTGTTCTCCGATTTGTAGCGGTTGAAATTTGGGCTGTATTTAATAGCAGGGACCACACTTGGAAGGGCAGCCTGGACATCTGACTCACTGTAGGTGTTTTGGACGAGACTGTTGGAATACGATGCTTTTGTGAACCTGTGTAATTATTTGCTTAACATCACTGCCGGCAACTTGGGGTTTGATTCGAAGTAAGAGGAGAGAGTATTACACACTTCCCTGTACACACATTCTGGGACTGTGATTATAAGTCTGTTAGTAAGTTTAGCTTGGTTTCACACCTACCTGACTCCGAGTTTGAAAATGTCCTTTAAATTTGTTTAATCAGTAATAGGTGGTTATTTCATAAGATCCATTCTATTCTTATTTCCTCTTTAAAAAGCAAGCGAAATCTAATAATCCAGTCGAGAAATTAGCCCTTTCTTCAAATATATGACTCCTCGATTACAGTAATTACAGAGTTTTTGAGGCTAGAGGCAGCTGAGGAGCGCTGTGTTTTTGAGCCTTGATTTCACATGAAAAGCGACGGGAAGGCCAGGAGATCTTCTGGCCTGGCTGGCAAGGGTCCTCATGCTTGTGTCGCCATTCATTCGTTTGGTCGATAAATAGTTACCGAAGGCCCTTTTTACGTGCTAGTAGATACAGAATTGAGGAAGATACTTCCAGGAAGTTCCGTTTTTCGAAGGGGAAAAGGTAATAAACAGAAAGAAATATAATTTCAGGTGGGAAGTGGCCGAGGCACAGTAGGGCGTGGAGATGGAGCGTACATGCTGGGGGTGGGGCTACAGAGAGGGTTGCTTGGAGAATCTCTTTGCGGATGAGACCTTTGAGTTGCTGAGAGCAGTTGTCCAGGTTGTTCACTGGGCCCAAGGGGCGAACGCGGGCGCCCTGACCAAGGTCTTCGTGCTTGTGAAGGTGATTCTTCTAAGTCTCGTAGTCCTTGGAAGCAACAGTACAGGGAAGGAGGGGATGTTCTAAGTAGAGGGCAGTAGTAAATGAAGGCCTTTGAGGGACACAAGCTTAGCATACGTGGAATTATGAAGACAGCCACTGTGGCTTGGCAGAGAGCATCCGAGAGAGAAGCAGAACGGCAGGCAGGGGCCTCATTATGTACGGTCTTGTCGGATCCAGTCATCTGCAGACAGCGAGGGCAGCTGAGGCCTGGTTTTTAGGGCAATGTAGGGTTGCAGAGTCCTCTACGTTTCATGGTTTTTGCTCATCTTTTAACCAGAGACCTTTCTTTCCCCCCACCCCCAACATCAACGTTAGCGTATCAAACCACTCCAAGCAGAACCTAATGACCGTGGCAAATCTAGGAGTCGTGTTTGGACCAACTCTGATGAGGCCGCAGGAGGAAACCGTCGCCGCCATCATGGATCTGAAGTTTCAGAACATCGTTGTGGAAATCTTAATCGAAAACCATGACAAGGTAAGGCTGTGTATTATTATTTTTTTTTCTTAAAGGGATTGCTGTGTTTGGCTTGTCAACTTGTGATGTAAAATTTCCTTCTCTTTTTGAAATCACTTTATCACGATGATGAGCTTGCTTTTGAGAAATTTGTATTGAGCTTCTCTCTTGTAATGGAGCTTCATAATGGGAGTCCACCTGGCCTTCCGTTCTGTGGCTGGTGTGAGGAAGAAATGTTTAATCCAGATGCAAAGGAATTTGACTATGTAATTGTGAACTGTATTTTTTTTTTCCTTCCCCCCTACCTTTATTTCTGTCCTTGGATTTCTCACTCAAATTCTCTTTCTGTGACACAGGGAAAATATTTTTGTCAATTGGTGTGACATTTCTCCCCAGAAAACTTCACATCATTTCCCATCTATCCCCATGAATCTGGAGACCCCAGGTTAAGAGTCTCTGATTTGAAAGGAATAATCTCGTAGGTGACACATCTTGTGACTTGTTTCTTTGGAATCAAAGGGTATACATGGTTTTTCAAAATGTAATAGATTCTTTCAAGGGCTTTTAGACTTCTTTTTCTCGTTCTGCCAGTTACAGGTCAGGAACTTGCTAATCATTTTTTCCCTGAGAGAGGGAATTTGAAAACTGTTCAAACTCTTAGTTACTTATTTGTTGTTGAAAAGCTTTTTTAAAAAGTGAGATTGCATTATATACCGAGCGTGTATGTGAAGGTGAACATTACAGCCCTTGATAGAAAGTGGGTCACAGTCTGGGAGTTGGAAGTCTGTTTGGGGGCTCGTATCCTCTGGTGCTACTGCTGCCTAACATACTGTATGATTCACTTACTTATTTCCTTATTGTTAGCAGTTTCTCCCTGCTAGATCCTTGAGGGCAGAGATCTTTTTTGTATATTTAGAATAAAACCTGGTCCATGTCTGGTGCTCAGTTAATATTTATTGGATGAACTAATGAACTCAGTACATTTTGAGGGGGTCAAAAGAGTGGGAAAGAGACAGTCACACCGGGGGACAGTCCCTTGGAGCACAGCACTGCAAGAGCATTTCTTGGGTTGTGGTTGCGTTTGCTGTTTGCTAGGACGATTCTAGCTTGTTTGAGTATTTGTTCTCAATGAAAAACCGTGAACCTGGTCAGAGAGGTTCTTTCCCAGCCTAGTGAAAGCAACGTGTTTATGGGTATATGAAGTTTGTGGGGGCATTTCTTGTTTCTTAGTTTTCAGTAGGTGATGGTGAGTCTGTGCCTTTTACGGCCCCGTTAAGCTGTCCATAAACTTCATTAGTGTGCACGAAGCTATCCAGAGAGCTTGGTGGCTACTATTCATTTTTTGAAAAAATAATTGTTAGACTACAAGCTTTGCAACGATGTTTAGTAAATGCGGCTATCATTAGATTAACTCCCGATAAGGACACTTTTATCTGGTTCATTTGAGAAAACACTGGCTCGGGGTCTCGCTCTCACATAAAAGGATCTCCGTTTAGTGCTGTGGCATCCTACGTTCTTATTTGAAGAAGCTGGGAAGATAAGTACATGATTTTTCTGCTGGGAAGGAGGTAGGGCAGCTTCCACCCTATTAACAAATTAGGGGAATTTCCAAGTGGCATTGATGAGCCAACTCTAATGGTTCACGGCAGAGGAAACTGGACCCCTTCTCAGAGATCAAACTTTATGGAGCAAAGTAGAGAGAGGGCTTTCTGTTTCCCTCTCTCTTTCTGTGGCTGGGCTAGGTCATGCGAGGAAAACACAACGATGTTAATTGAAGCTCTGAAGTTTTCTATCAAGAAAATTTTTCTATCAAGAAAACCCATCAAGGGGATGGGTCAATACCGAGTTTCAGGTTCTTCACCGAGTGCCTGGGTTTAGTGGGGAAACCCAGGGTTGCTTGGCAGGGCAAGGGAGCAGCGAGCTTGAAATAGTTACCATTTCTGGGAGTGTACTTCCCCCAGAACATCCTCTTTGTTCTCCAGTTTCATCCTTGTCTGCTTTCATTCTCACTCCCCAGTTCTTTGTCCAGGATCTGTGATGGGGAATCATATTTCTGCTGACAAGGGTGGTTTTGCAGGACAACTTCACATGGACGTCTGTACCCATATGAGCCAACGGTGTGCTTGACAACAAATGCACAGACTTGGTGCCACCCAAAGACTTGGTGCAGGAGGGATCGAGATCCTTTAGTGTATGGCTCAGAGTGAAAAGAAAGAGAAAGGAAGGAAGTCAGAAGAGGGGAGGTTAAAGACAGTGGTCTTGTAGGAAGGAAAATAATTCAGGAAGGAGGGGAACCGAGAAAGGGAGTAAAGAGACCCAGGGGGTGTCTGGGAAGGAAAGATAGTGATAGAAGAAAGAAGAGATATGTTCTTTTCCTCTGTTACTTATATTTCTGCCCTAGGAATGTGAAAAATCTTGACTAACGGGGACAGTCACTAAAGCAGAAGAAGAAACTTTCCGCATATAATTAAAGCAGGAAAGCTTTGGCTTCACTTTGGAGTTAGAACAAGACCCCTAATGAATCTGCTTTGGAGATCACATTTTGTCCTCGCCTCTCTGCCGTTTTCATAAAATCCATATGTACTTTGTAGGAAACTTAATCCATATGTTTTGGCTTCATTTCCACATCATACATGAAGATGCTGTTTTAAAAGAAGTGTTCATGGGCCAAAAATATTATCAAGGCCTTTCTTTATTTGCAAACTTAGAAAATTGCGTTTCCCAGGTGGGAAAGGGTGCTGTGAAATTCCCAAGGATTTTCAGGTTGGGGTTGTGCCTTTGGATTGGTGATTTTTGCATACATTTTGGTCTCAAAGTATATAGGTCATGTGTTCACTCAGTACAGTGCCTGCTTTGAGTCAGACATGGTGTGAGATCAGGGGGACGAGAGACTGCGGGGCCAGTAGGGGAAAGAAGAAAATGTCCAACAGTAACTTCAGGAGATGGGAGAGAAGAAGGGCTGTTAGAGAGAGAAGCAGCCAATTGGACATTAGACACAGGAGTCCCCAACCTCCAGGCCACACGGCTCATGGCCTGTTTGAAACCAGGTCACGCAACAGGAGGTGAGCATGAATGTAATGCACTCTAATCATCCTGAAATCATCCTCCCCTCCCTGGTCTGTCAGAAAATTGTCTTCCACGAAACCGGTCCCTACTGCCAAAAGGGTTGGGGACTGCTGCCTGAGAGGTAGTGCGTCCAGCCGTTGGGCACTGGGAACGTGTCCTGAATGGTGGTTTGCATTGGTTTCAGAATGGCGTCCGGACAGGCGGGGATGTTGATGAGGACATTTCAGGTGTGGGGGTCATGTAATCAGAAAAACACAGAGGGGCTGTCTGTTCTGTGCGTGCAGCTTCTTTTGCAGCCCGGGGGAGCGAGCTGGGATGAGACTGGAGGTTCGGGCCAGGTGCAGGGAGGTTGGGAATGCCACCGAAGGACTTTTGGGTTTAATTTTACAGGTAGCAGGGCCTGTTGTGGTTTTTGAGTAAACTATTTCAGGAAGTTTAATTTGGCAGCAAGGTTTGTAGTCCAAAGTAGGGATAAAAAGACCAAAAGAACGGGGAGTTAGAGGCTGGAGAGCGTCATTTTGTGAGGTGGATTTGTGGGGCATGTCAGAGGGCAGTGTTAAAAATGATGCTGAGGACTCAGTCCTAGGGCAGTGTTGGTGCCATTAATGATAGGAAGGAACAAAATGGGCAGGAGTGAGATGAGCTCACTTTCTAGGAAGCCAGATGGTTGTTGGAGTCTGATGTCTGGCAGACAGTTGGAGGCGTGGGCCCAGCCTTGTGAGAGAATTTAGTGGGAGAGAGTGTAATGTAAATAGGCATGAGGTTGACACGTGAGGGTATTGATTGGATGCTCATTCTACCCAATGCTTTTGACTTACTATATTGGGTGTTCATCTTAAATAACCCTAGTGTGTAATGTGTGTGTGTGTATGTATACACACATGCTTAAAATATATTAAAATATGTACAATTTCCATTGCATATATGTGTAATAGTATTTCTATGCATGTACAAAATTCCTGTGACATATGTTATCCCTTTATTATACATGTGAGACAACTGAAGGGTGATAGACTAATGTGGTCATGGCCCATAGCTAGTAAGTGGTGATGCTTGGGTTTGAACTAAGGATTGTCTCACCTCAAAGGCTTTGCTTCCACCAATAGGAGAAGGTAAGAACAATATACTTGAGAAATGCTGGGATTTTACTATTAGGCATAAAATGGAGCCAGGAGAATTGCAGGCATGTGCAGTGTCAGGCCTGTTGAGGGATGTTGTCAGTGACGTCAGGTTCTGTCACGAGGTAGGAGGCTATGGGGACCAGCAGGTGGCGTATGTTCTCTTCAGGAGTTAAATGTCTGCTGAGAGCAAGGGCTGAAATCCCCTTGTAAGGGTTTGAATGGGTGTTCAGCAGTGGGCCATAGTGCACATAGATGTATTCTGTATGTTCCCCATATGACAGAAGCACGCCCAGGAAGAAGAGTCGGAACAGGGGTGATGGGGAGCAGAGCAGGACCGGGGCTGTACACAGCCTGGTAATCCCTCTCGTAGTCTCTCGACCTCCTCTCTGTGCTGTGTGTCTTTCCCAATCCTCAGGAGCTCCTGAAGATTCCGGAGAATGTTTGAGAATCATCAAGGAAACCTTTAATATTAGGGTCATTTTCTTTTAATAGCCACCTTATTTTATGTTGATACTTACATTGGCAATTTATACAAAGTAAGGGATATAACGTTATTTTCAACCAAACTGATTTACATAATGTATAGAACATGATTATAATCCAGCTGATGTTTGTCTTGTTAAGATTGTTCAGTGGGTGTTCAGTGGGATAAGCCGACTGTGGGCTGGTCTAAGCTCCGTGTGGTCGTCAGTGTGCGCTGATGTTCATTGACTCTCTCAGGGTCATGAAGTGTTTTCCAGCCTTTATGATAGTTTCTATGGGCCCCCAGGTCCTGGGGGCCAGTCAGGTTTTGTTTCCGTAAAACTGCTCCTTGATGAGAATTCTAGTAAGTGGGTCAAAGTAAGCATCTTAGCCTCCGAAGCGGGCTCCCCGGCAGGCAGCCTGTCTCATGTTCCCTGGTGAGACCGTAGAGGCCGTGCATGACGGTCCTGCTGTGTGGGAAAGGCTGGCGTCCTGCTCCTGTTCCTCAGCCTCTTCCGTACACTCCGATTTCTCTCTATCACGTGTTGCCAAGTCCTCGTCCTTGAATAGCCAGTGTCCTCCGGTCTTGGAAGTACCTAGAATGAGTAAAGGTGAGAAGGGCAGCTAGTTTCCCAGCAGAGGTCCAGTGTAATCACCAGAATATTAAGTTACAGGCACATGTAGAAGATTCTCAGTGGTGCCTGGCATTACTCTTGTTAATTCAGGGACCACCTTTCTGACTTGCATCCACCCGTCTCTGCGGAAAGCTAGAGGATGCTTCCCTCTCACAGGTTCAGTGGTGGACTGGTCGAAGGAATTCTTTGCTCAGTCCCCAGTTGCAGTCCATCAGTGGCCACACGTGGACTGTTGTGGACACGGGACAGCCCATTCTCCATTCCCATGGCTGCAAAAATAATATGTGTCCTCACCCTCTTCTGTGGGTTGGTTCTGTCCTCTAATGTAAAGGAAGCCCAGGTGAGTAGTATGCAAAACTTTCGGTCTTCAGGTACAAGGAACCTCCCGGCCTTAGAGCCTGCTTGTTATTTAATGGGAAAAAGAAATCTGTTTTAAAAAACACTTCCTGATTTAGCTTTGCTGGCCTCGGGTTGCTAGGCAGCACCAGCTTTCATGGGAGAGAAAAATAAATGCCTTAAACAACAGCAAAACAATAAAACTCCCAAGTTTCTCAAAGCTTTGTGTCTGGCTGAGGAGCGACTCTTCAGTGTAAAAGTCAAGACAAGGGTATTTGACAGATTTTCAGGGGATGTTTTGCTTTCTTCTTTCAGTTTTCATGAATGTTGGCCTCTTTGGCATAGCTGCGAAAACCTTAATGTTAGATATTTTTTCAATGGGGTGTTGCATTTTCTAGAGTGTTTAAAAAGTAGCTGGGAAAGCACAGAAAAGTTTCTATCATCCTTTCTGCCTCTTTTAAGCAGAGTCAGAAAATAATGACGACATTGTCTTTCCAATTTGGCTCTTTCCATGAGCGACAACGCAGGAAGTCTCTGCTTTGTGCTGTTTGGGAACTTTGCAGAGGGCAGGTCGTATTTTCCCCTGGGGTGAGAGTGGTGAGTTAGAGGAAGTTTTGGAGATGAGGGTCTTTCGTTCTGTGGTATTTGGGGTCCAGTATGGAGAAAGCATCCAGACGAGCTGCAGTCTGGAAGGGGGGTGGGTGTGTTCTTTGTTGTCTAAGGAAGCATATACTCAGCACACGATGGCAGAACTTACCAGAGGGTGAGTGTTGACTCAGCAGAAGGGAGGACTTCCTTCCTTAAATAATGAGAACATGTTCATGCTAGAGTTGGGACCGGGGAGCCCGAGGAAAGCGAGCAGACCTCGAGGGTCAGATCCACGCTGAAATTCTCTGCCAAAGGCTCTGGGAACGCAAATCAGCAAAGACAGAGCGACGCTCAGTGCTTGGAACTTGGCACTCAATCAGTCAGTGTTCATAGAATTAAAAATGAGGAGTATGATCCTTTGGTTCATACACCTCACTCCTGAGATGCATCTCTTGTAGAGGTACACAGCTGCTAAATGGTAGTGCTGGGAATCAAACCTGGGGCTCTGGAGGCCGAGCTGGTAAGTCCTTGAGTGTATGCTGCTGCTCTTGCCATGCTGAATGGCTTAAATGGAAGTCTTTTGTCTTCACGGTCACCGTCTAATAGCCTGAACTGCTGTGTTTTTATCTTTGGAAACAGCAGATCTGGAATATGTATGTAGATCAAACTAAATCACCCCAAACAAAATAGTTCGATGTTCAAATTTATTTTCAGAAATCTGATGTTACACCAAATAGTGTAAGTGGGAGAAGAGAAACATGAGGCATCACCACTTCAGGATTATGTAAAATGATTTTTATTAACTGTAAGCCAAAGTAGTGAAAATCAGCTGCATGTTTTGGGCAAAAACTTTGGGATAAAAATGATGAAAGCTTATATTAATATAAATGTATACTGTTGAAACCTAGCCAGTGCTAATTTGCATTAGACTAGGATACTTGCAGAGAAAAGTTTTTTCTCTCTTTTCCTGAAAGATATCCTGCTGCTTTGCACACAGCCAGGGATGGGCGAAGAGCACTTTTCTAGACTCTGAACTCACAGCCTCTTCCCTTTATACCCGCCTCATTCCCCTGCCCCATCTGTAGTGCCCTGTGTCACTTAGCACAAACATACCCTAGCGGACAACCCAGCCCCTCTGGGAACTGCTTGCTCGGGAGGTGGACCCTCCAGCATGTTCGTGGGACTGGGGAGTCACTGTCCCTGGATCTGCTGAGCAGAGGTGGCTGAACTATGAGAACAGTCACCCGGGAATGTGGGCCCAGTCAGAGTCTCCTAGAGGTTTGGAATGGGGATGTGGCGAAGCCCAGCCAGTTACAGTGAGATCTTTCCCCTGGCCTGGGGCTGAACAAACCCCTGTAGCCGGTGAGGTGGGGCAGGGCAGAGTCAGGGAGGCAGTGAACAGGGAAGGATTTGAAGATGAAGAGGCAAGAAATGGAGACTTGCTAGGTGATTATCGATGGCCTTGACTTACTCATTTGGAGCAGTCTTGAGTTCTAGCTCTTTCCACTTCCTGCTGATGCTTTTTAATAAATCCATTTTTACTTATGTCAACTTGGCACTGTTTTGGTTGCAACCAAATTGTTTTTGGACAGTGGGGAAAAATACAGTGCAAGGTACCGGCATTTTGATACACAGCTTCTGCACTAACTTTGTCTTGGCTTAGTTTAGTTTGCATTTCAGTGTCTCCTGCATGTCTGGGAGGCTGGCTGCTTCGTGGGCCCCCTCCTTAGGCAAACAGTTTCAGGAGGTCTGAGCAACATCATTTTAGCTTGAACCGGGCCGTCAAAGCTCCCCAGGACCCGTGACTGCATTTCTGTTGTCTTACAACTAGAATCTCTTTTAACTTTGTTCTTCAGCGTTCTCCTGACAAGCCAGAAATGGCTTTTCTCTCAACTCTTGCATGATTTCTTTTTTCCTAGGTAATTGTTTTCTACCTGTAATCCGTTTTATCTGCCCCTGCACCCCCCCCCCCCCATCTCCTGGCTGGGCGGTCCTTGAGCCCACCATCGAGTCAGCCAGCCAGCCCTGTAAAGTCCATGCCTGCATCAGACATCCTTTCCCTCTATCTAGAGCCATAATTTTGAAGCTTTATTTTATTAGGAGCCACTTTGAAAATGTAATGGAAGCTTTGAGTTCCATTCCCAGAAAATAGTGTACTATATACAGTAAGTCCTTACCATCATCAGCAGGTTCTGCGACTTGAAACAAAAAGACATGTAATGAAACTGGTTTGCCGTAGGGTAATTGATATAAACAAGAGTGAAGTTCCTACTGCATCTCATCGACATGATGACAGAATGACATTGAATGAAACGATGTTATTCAGGGACCTGATGTGTACCCCAAAGAAGCATATATACAATGTTAGGAATTTCTGGGACTCCCAGGTCGGGAGCCTATAACCAAGGGAAGAAACCAAGAGCTGCAGTATAGTCTGTGAGAAGTTAGGGTCCAGAACATTCCTTCAGGCTCAGCCTTTCTCATCTTTGGCTATTGACTTGTTTTCCATATTTTTGCACAGCAACTTGCAGGGGAGCAGGTGAGGATGTCTTTTGTTTTAGATTCATGATTTATGCCACCGGTGACACATGGCTGTTCCTCTTCCCCACCTGGGGCCAGCCACCAAAGAAACCTTTTATTGAAAGATTCATTTGTCAATTTGGCCAAGGAGAGTATGAGCTCACCATGAAAGACATTCTGCCTAAATAACGAGGGACGGCCACTTCCCACCACTTTGAGACGTGTGCGTGTGGAGGAGGGGGAGGAAGTCAACTTGGGGCAGTTTGAAGGGGGCATCTCTGTTCAGGTCAGGCCTTCGTCACACAGTCTTGTTTTCTCATCTGAACTTGTCCGAGTTTCCCTAGAATTAAAACGATTCTGAGGCACCACTGCTGAATTTAGTGGTAACTGACCGCCCACTGTACGCGCTTATCTCAGTTTCTGCACCTTAGAATGGCAACCAGTGATATCTAACCTGCCAGATGTTTTGAGTTCTGTACATTTGCCAGAAAATGGCTAAATGAAGGGTTGACGGTGTTTGTTCCTGTGCAGTGGGGCACAGCTGTTCCATGCCTGCCAGACTCCCATTCACCCTCTGGTTTCCCTGTAACTGAAAGTCAGGGCCACGTGGCTGCGTGGGGAAGCAGCATTTCTGGGTGTGATGGGGCCTCAGGATTGCTGCTGCATTTTGGGGTTTGCTGGCAGACTCACGGGACTCAGAGTCTGGTTGGGCTGACACCTAGATTTGTCACAGAGCTGTGGTGAGGACACAGCGAAGACAACACAGGGTTATCTGGAGGGGTCACATGTCATCTTCCTTGTGGTGTCTCCTTCCAGGAGGGCACATTCAGAGCAAACTCTTCGGCGAAGCCCATTAGAGTCTGAGCACCTGTTGGAGACAGTCACGTGGGCGTCCTTTGCGCAGCGTGTGCCCAAGTGCCAGCCACCAGACGGAAAGCAGGCAGCACCCGCATGTGCGCATTTTTGTCCCATTTAGGCACAACCGAGCGTCCTTCCCACTGAGGGAGTGTTTAGTGAGTTCAGAGAACTGTTTACCAGACACATTCCCAGACGCCAGCCAGGGGTCAGCTCTGCAGGCAGCCTTCCTAGGCGAGGCCCCTGGGCCTGCTGTGTTGATTCTCCCGAGCATGCCCGGCATCTTCCACTGCCCCGCTGAGGAGTGTGGGCGCCAGGCGTGCGGGCACCGTCCCCGTCCCTGGGATGCCTTCTCTTTGGCTTGGGAAGTGTCTGCCCCCTTCGCTGGTGAAATGCGTGTCACCAGCCTTATTAGAAAGGGCAGGATTGACTCTCCTGAGGCGCACGGGGATGGAGAGGAATGTGGTTAGAACGCGTTGAGTAAATTACAAGCCATGAAGCGTTAGACTGGGTTAATATGGCACAGGGTGCAAGTCCCTCACAGGCCCCCCTTGTGTTAACTTTGCAGTTTGTGCATTTCTCCGGAGAGTGACCCCTGAGGCAGGCGTCGGTTTTGCTGGCTGTACTTCTGTCGTGGCCTTGAAGTCCTGTTGAGTGCTGCCGTGCCTGCCCTGCCCTCTCCACTCTGTACATGCTTACAGCTCCCCTCCATCCCTCAGCTGGGCTGCCCAGGGCCTGGGCGACACGGACCCTCCTCAGATCTTCTGCTCCCTCCATTGAGCTTCTGGATTTTTCCCTAAAAAGCCTTTTTATAAATAGTTTTGAAACTATAGCCTTCTGTGAGTGTGTCTTAGGTGAGCTTGCCATCCAGTATTAACACCGTTTTCTTTTTTTAGAATCTTTTATTTAATTTTTTGGGGGGAGAGGGGAAGGGAGGGAGAAAGAGAGGGCGAGAAACATCAGTTGGTTACCTCTTATACACCCTAACCGGGGACTGAATGAACCCACAGCTGGGCGTATGCCCTGACCAGGAATCGAACCAGCCACCTTTTGCTTTGAGGGATGATGCCCAACCCACTGAGCCACACCAGTCAGGGCTTAACACTGTCTTCTTCTTTTTTCTATCAAGGTCATTATTTCTGCTCATGTAGATGTTTATAGAATTATGGTTTCTCTTTTATTTTAATAACTTAGGATGTCATACTGAAAGCATCCCCTAATACATAACCATTTAGGTAGAGTGTGTAGTTTTTACTTTTCTGTGTCACAGGCCTGCTTTGGTCAGGTGGCCATGACTTTATCTTTGTGCCATGTTCTGTGTTCCGGTTACCATAGAGATGCTGTAGGTCCTCACTCAGTGTTGTCACTGGGGTCTGGGACAATGAGCAGAATGACTTGGAACAAAACCACATTACCACAGGCTAATTGCTATAAACAAGAGTTAAGTCCCTATAACATCTTATCAGTGTTATGATGAAATGATGTTGAACGAAATGTTCGAAGCCCTGCTGTGCAAGTAACTAGAATTTTAGGGCTGAGTAAGACCTAACCACCTAAAGCTTCCTTAAGTGTTGCACTTTGTCTGGAAATCTGCTTCAGTGAAATATGGGGATATAGATAAACTCAGATCCGTCATGGGCTGGTGTTGATGTACATGCGCAGTGTTCATTCTATTGTTTCTACTTGCGTATGTATGTATAGATGCGTGTGTGCGTCTGTGTATATATGTCTGTGTATATATCTGAAGTCATTCCTGATAAAAGTTCAGCGATCTGGTATTTGGTGTTGGCACCCTTTTTTAAAATGCAATTCTCAATTCAGTCAACCAACGTTTATTAAGCTGTTCTTCCATGCCTTGTATTTTATGGACAAGCACAAACGGTTAAGAAGAATGAAAACCAGACCTTGCTTTTGAGGAGTTCTGTGTTCAGTGAGGCAGACAACAGTGCAGCTAACTCTGACACAGGTGGAATCTTGTAACCAGGTCTGAAGGTTGGGAATTAAGAGTTTTGACGTATGAGGAGCCTTAGCTCTCTCTGTCCAGAGCCAGTTCTGCACTTTGAACACTTAAATGAAGCTTAGCTGTTTCTTCAGAAGATACTTACCTATTCCATTCACAGCAGTGAGCTACGCCTGCAGGGGGTTCCATGGGTATAATTAATTGTAAAAGGGAGGAGGATTCCCTTTCCTGAGCATTCCATTCTGCTTAGGAGGTTAGGCACTCGGGCTTCCGAGGGTCTGGTCTTCCAGACACTGGCCAGCTGTGGTCACAGGAACCGTGAGTCACCCAGCAGTGCCGAGGGGGTGGGCACTGTTGGTTTGCCTGCAGTGTATAGATGACTGCAAGAGCCCACATCTTGGGGTTGGGGGGGGGGCGTTGAAAACTTACCCCAGGTCAGGCAGCTTGCTTTATTCATTCGCAGCCTGACTAGTTCCAAAAAGGATTCCAGGCAGTTAAGCCACACAGTTAGAAAGTTTCTTGTGGTCTTTCTCCTTTCCCAAGAGAAACAAGACTGTATTTTTTTTTAAGCTTCAATGATGCATAGTGCTTCAGTCAATATTGCTACATGAATAGTTCCAAGTTTAAATTGCACGAAAGTGCATATGTCTGTCTCAGTTGGAATGTGTGAGAGTAAGAAAGGAAGTCTCAGTATTTGATAAAGTCCTGAGCCTTATATGGTCCACGGAGCCCCACATGCCAGGGCCTGGTGGTGTGCACAAGAGAGTTTTTACAAATCATCGCACAGCTGGTGTGCTGTTTGTCATTATTATCACTTATTCTTAATTACCAGAAGTGTACACGGGCTATATACTATAGATTGTGCCAAACCAATTCTCTAATGTGTCTGGATTATTAGATTATGAGGAAGATTTATAATCCTCGGTAAATGCCAGTAATTCTAGCTGTGCTCATATAGAGAAAGTGCACATCAGAAACACAATCTGGACCATGATCCAGTGCATTAGTCCCAGTATCCACCTCTTGTTCTCTTCAATTTGTTGCCGAATCAATGTTTTTTTGAATATTGAAAATAGAATTTATTTTTAGGCTCTGCCTTTTTTTTTTTTTGGTCATTCTTTTGCCTCCTACCTTGTCAATAAATAAAAGTAGAGACATTCTTTCTCCAGGGAGGGCTTCAAATTCGTGATTTCTCTGGAATGTCATTTCTGCTTAGGCGCGAATGAGGAAGGGACCGCTAAGAGCATGTTGAGATCCATGTAGCTACATGATGTGTGCATGGGAGTTCATTACATTCTGTCAGAATTTAATGGAGGAATTAGGTCATTTGTGCTTAATGTGGTACTAAGCTGAGCGGAAGCTGTACTCACTGATGGACTGAACTGGAAAGGCTCTTGGAGTGATAATTGTTTCTCGTGTTTAATCGTTTCCTTCATGTGACCCTGCAGGGCCCCACACAGGCGCAGGTGGACTTTTTTTGAAGTCTGCCGTGGCTTTATCCAAATTTCATGTAACTTAAAACTTTTTTTATTGACTTTTTTATTCAGGTGAATCCACATTGTGGTAAATTGTTTCTGATGGTTCCTTGTTTCCCATACTTGGCAGCTTCTTTGTTAATTAGTCTACATCCGTGATTCATAGCAAGTTTTTATGTTTCATACCCCCTTGAGAATGTGAAAGATAACAGTTTCACTTTTTGAAAAAACACAAATGCATCTACACCATTTACAGATGATTTTAGCGCAATGCTAATACTGAAGTCTGAGAGAGCTCAGCTAGGAACCTCTGTTTTGGTGAAATAAACTTAGGTGATATTGAATAATGTAATAAAAATATGTGACCCATTTACACATGTGGAGAGTGAGGGAGGGAGTGAAGTTTAAACTTACAGGTTTCTACATGTGATAGTGTCTTACTTTTTACCTGCGTATTTACTAGTATTTCTAGTACATTATTCTCTGTATCTACCTCCTGTCTTTAATTTGTTGCTGAATACAAATTATTTATCGTTCATTTATTACCTAAAACAGGTATCTCAAACACATGTTTTACGATGGCAAAGATAGGTCTCAAAAATCTTACAATATAAACCCAAACTAAGTTAAAAGAGAACCTCCCCCAGAAAAAAATAAAGGCTTGGTATCAGTCCATGGAGGAGAAGGCGAGAGATTAGCAAATGACATTTCTAAAAAATGGTATAGGCCAGTTCTGGTTTGCTCCGGACTGGACCTTCTGCAGATTTGACATGAAACAGGTTCATGTGAAGTCTTCAAAAACTCCCCCCATGGAGGGAGGTGGAGGGGATGGGTTTGGCAGCCTTGGGTAAAGACTGGAAACTTCCATGAAGGTGGACGCTCCTCCTGACCACCCTGCTGACCAGCGGAGAAAGGAGAGTGGGAGTGTGACCCCTTCTTGACAACACCCCAGGGGCAGTGATCTCCAGCCAGAAAAGTGTCACAAAACAAAACAAAACATGAAAATTAAAAGTGTGTTTTAAAAAACAAGAGCTTCTGTAGGAGAGGAGGTTAAGCCCCCCTTGAAGGGCTCATTTTTTTCTTGTCATTTCTTACATTGCTAACTTCCACCTTGAGATTCTGTAAGTCATGTTCTTTTTCCTGGTCAGTCTTCTGCCTGGAAAATGATACAAAGTGGTTGATAAATTGGCCACCTTGGGCAGAGACTCCTGGTGCGGGGATGAAGGGCCCAGGCCGCTGCTAACATGGTTAGAGCTCAGGCAGGGGCATGGACATAGGTAAGACATTTCGGCAAACACACAGAGAAGAGGTAGAGACCAGGCTGTCAACAGCCATGGCTACATTTTTGGACCCCCCACGCCCTTTGGTTATGGGTTGAATTGTGTTCCCTCAGAATTCCTATGTCGAAGCCCTAGTCCCCAGTGTGATCCTCTTTGGAGATGGGGTCTTTGAGAGGGTAGTTATACATTTACAAGAAGTCATAAAGATGGGGTCCTAATCCAACAAGACTGCTGTCTTTGTGAGGAAAGAAACGATCTCAGCGGTGTACGTGCACGGGGGAGAGGCCACGTGAGGACGCAGCGAGAAGGCTGCCATCTGCAAGCCAAGGAGAGAGGCCTCAGAAGAAACCAACCATGTCAGCACCTTGATGTCAGAGTCCCAGCCTCCGGAACTGTGAGAAGATAGGTATCTGTTGTTTAAGCCACCCAGTCTGCGACGTTCCGCTGTGGCAGCCCCAGCAGACGAGTACACCGTTTTCTCAGGCTGCAGGGCGCTCGTGCCCCGAAGAAAAATGACATCCGAAACCCGGGAAGAGGGTCGAGATGTCACCCCTAGTGTGGAGGTGCGAACAGAAAGTGTCGACAAAACTGCCCATCTAAGACATTAATGTAGTGAAACCAGCCAACCCGAAATAGCTGTGTGTGGTCCATGTGAATGTGTCCCGGCAGGAGGGAAAAATGTAAACTGTGGATGAGGACTCTATTTTGGAAGAAAAACCGATCTAAGGAAGAGAGTAAGTGAGCTTGTTTAAGTTTATAGAAGAACAATTTAGTCAGTAAGATGGGAATTCGAAATAAAGTGATTAAAGGGTGTTTTTTAAGGGTGCTTACTGAGCTAAGAAAAGAGGCTAACACGTAAAACAACATTTCCAAACAATGAGCCAATTAAAAATGGAAGTGAACAGAATTAAAAGTTGAAAAACAAGTTACCATTATTGATGAAACAGGCATGTTCAGTGAATGAGAAAGACGGATAAATGAAGTCAGAGGAGATAGTAGGCACGGAGGGCGCAGATGACCCACTGCAAGACATTTTGTTGTCATGGGGATACTGAACGAAATACATAGAACAAGTAATTTTAATGATAAAACAGAGACCTTTTTTTTTTCTGAATTTCAGCAAAATGGTCAAAATGATGACTGAATTTTAGGAAATGAATTTTAACTCCTTCAGAACTGTTCAGATGGAGACCCACTGGGGTTCGGTTACTGGGTTTTTGAGGGGAAGTATTGTCTGCTGGGAGGATGCGTCTGGTTGCCTCGTGTGTTCTTCCAGCGACTCAGAAGGCAGTCAAGCCGTGTTTATACGTCTTGAGTATCTGTTTTTGGCTACAAAGAAAAACTCCAAATTTCAACCTGCAGAAATAATACAGACCACTCTTTCTGATCCATAATATTGTACTCTAACTATAGAAATTAACAACAATAATAAAAACAGAAGCCCATTAAAAGTCCCTGGTTATCTGGAAATTTTAAAGCTTTCTTGATTCATGGATCAAAACAGAAACAGGCTTTCTATAAAAGACTATGAAAACATATCAGAACTGAAAGGGTAGGGTAAAAATTACATTCTCTGGGAAATTTACAACCTTAACTGAATAAGCCAGCAAGAATGAAATAAATTAAGCTTGCCCATTTACTCCCCCCAAATTGGAAAAAAATAAAAAAGGTGAAATTAATTATAAGAGAAAAAAAGGTCTTAAAAGTTGATAAATACCTTTTAAGTTTTGGTGGATTGGGAGCATAAAATAAAACAGATTTCCTTGGCTAGGCTGGTCAAGGGCAGAAGGGTGGGCGAGAAGGCTCACGGACATAGATAACAACAAACGTGGAAATAATCCACAGATAGGCAGTGAACAGAATGTTGAAAACCTGAAATTTAGTGACTAACGATAATGAAAGAAGTGGAGAAAATTTTAAAAGAGCCACCACTTATTTCCTAAAAAAGTACCAGGCTCAGATATTTTCAGAGGTGAATTCTTTTAAACTTGAAAGAAGCAGTTACATCTGTTGGTATTTAAACTAGTCCATAGCAGAGAAAAGAAAAACTTCATATTCTTTTTATGACTTCAGTTGGGTGTTCAGGCCAAAACCTGTCAGAGACAAATTTGCTGATCAATTTTACTTAAGAATTTTATTTTATGCAGATATTTTAAGTAATACATTAGCAAATAACAGCAGTACTTTGCCAGTGTAATATTTCATTTGAGTTCATCTCTGAAATATAAGGGTGACTCAATATTAGGAAATACATTCATAAAATGTGCCATAGTATTAAGTCAAAGGAGAAAATTTTTTAGTTGATGCCTGAAAGCACTTGGCAAAATTTACATGAAAAATTTCTAATATAATACTTTAATAAAGCAGAAATTGTGGATACCTCCTTAGAGTAATTTAAAAAATATTTTAACCCTTATTTCCTTCACCAAATTAGGGACATTTTCTTTGATTATTTTTTTCAAATAAGTTTTCAGTTTTTAGCTCTTTCTCTTCCCCTTCCGGGCCCCGGTGATTCGAACGTTGGTGCGTTTCAAGCTGCCTCAGAGGCTGCTTACCCAGCAAAACAACCATTGAGAATCGAAGGGCAGGTAATGTGCTTCCCGGACAGAGTAAAGCTAAAGGAGTTCATCATCACACAGCATTATAACATGAAATGTTAAAGGGACTTAGGTAAGAAAAAGTGCAAAACTGCGAACATTAAAATGGCAATAAATGCACAGCTTTCAGCAATTGAGTGTAAAAAACTAAGCAAACAAGCAGAATAGAAACAGAATCATAGATATGAAGATCATTTGGAGGGTTATCAGTTGGGAAGGAGAAGAAGGAGACTGGGGGAAAAGGTGCAAGAATTAAGTACAGATTGGTAGGTACAGAATGGACAGGCATGTTAAGAACAGTGTAAGACATGGGGAAGCCGAAGAACTTCTGTGCATGACCCATGGACGGGAACTAAGGGGGGTAATCATCGATCGAAAGGGGGAAATTGGGGCAACTGTAATAGCATAGTCAATAAAATGTATTCTAAAGTACTTTAGAGTACATTTTATTGATTATAAAAGGGAAAACTAAAAAAAAATCTTAACTCTCAAGTTAGTGCCCTGTTTGTTAAAATGCTTAAAATGCTGAAGGTGTGACTCAGCTCACTATTACTAATTATTGACCTAGAATTACGAGTCTAGAAAGGGAAAAAATGATATGAAAACTGAAAGGGGAAGGTTTTGCCCTGTTTAGAGATAAGATTGTGTACATAGATAACCCAAAAGAACAGAGAGCAGAACCAGTAAATACATTAAAAGGATTCATCTGGATGAAGGATTAGTAGTACCTATTGGAATCGATGGCTTGCTCATCCACAGCCAGAACCTGACAGTACAGTGGGAGAACGGACCCTGTTTCCAATGTCATTTGAAAGGTAAATTACCTGAATGCGAGCCTAAGCCACCCGGCTGCAAGCCTCCACGGAAAGGTGAAGAACACCCATTTGGAGAATGCCAGAATGTTCCACTGACGTGAGGGAAGTCACTTGGAGGGGAAGAAGTAAGTGGTCCCATGTACCACTGGGAGGTGGTCGGAGCAGCCTTTTTGAAATGCTTGGACGGTGTCAGCAAAGTGTCAAATGCAATTCTGCTTTGAAGGCAATCTCTCTGCTACACATACTCTGCTGGTAAGCTTTCAAAATTTCGCAAAAATGTAGAGCACACTGCCTGCCTCGTGCAGCTCCCAGTGTGGGAGTTGGAAACAGCCTTCGTGGTGGGGAAGAGGGTTTACTGAATGATGTGGTTGGCCATGAGAAGAAACATTTGGTAGCTTGCTGAAAGGAATGATGAGGTGGAAGGAGACATACTGACTCTGGTGGACACGCCCTGTGGTGACCTGGAGATCCTGGCCCGGGAGTACTGGTGGGACCCGTGGCTTGGTTACAACTGGTGTCATCAAAGGTGATGGGACGCCTGTCATGATTGTTCTATCAGACGCCATTGCAGCAGATGAGGGGGAGAGAGGCTCTTCTGTGGGCCAGAAAGAAAGGGAATACCCAGGTTGTGAGTGGACTACGGGGAGGGTCCCTGGGCAGGGGTCTGTGGGCCGCCTCCAGCCTGTTGTCCGCGGAACCCAGAACCCTTAGTCCTGTGCAGAAACGGATTCTGCCAGCCACCCAATCGACTGTGGGAGCAGATTCACCCCCCGTTGACCCCTTCACAATGACATTGATTGTAGTCTCCTGAGCTGGGGACTGGGCAGAGCAGCCAGTGGAGGTGTGCCTGGACTCCTGACTTGGGGAAGGTTGGAGAGATCTGAGAGCTTCCCTACATGCCCTTCGAATCAGAAAACACAGCATAGTAGATGAGTTGTTTTCAGCCTCTGAGTTGGTGGTAGTATGTTGCACAGGAATACTTTATACTTTTTATTTCTCATGTCCATAATGTTGCGTGTCTCATAGTAGGCATTCAGTCAATATGTGAATGGATAATTAAAAATTGAGGTATGGAACTATATTGTGACCCTTTGTGTGTTAAAATGCATACATACAATTATACGCATGTGCAGGCAAATGCATAGGCAACTTTTAAAATTTTCTTGGAAGGAATCGAAGAAACTATTGGCAGTGATCACCTTGCCGGGGCGGGGACTCAGGTTTCTCCAACATTTTATTTGTCAGTGTCATCATCAGTACTATTTTCAGGATGAGGAGATTATGGCTCATGTGTCGTTTCTTCTTTGACTTTATAAAAATTGACCAACTACCAACCAATTAACTAACATTAACCTTAATGTATACTTAAGTTTACATTACAGAATGAGCAAGTACTCTAGTTCCAGATCTCAGAGTGTAAAAATATCTATAACTTTGACTAATCTATTGGACCCCCCACCCACCCTGGAAATTGCCGGAGAGTTTAGTTAGTAGTTGCAGTGTGAAGAGACTTTTAACAATGCGTCTGAGTCTTCCTGACCGTGAGCTTCTTACTCACCTTCTTCCACATCCTTCCTTTTTGATGCACGTGCCCTGGCATGGCCATCTTGTCCCTAGATGATAAAAACTTGAACCAGTGGAGAGGGAAGTGTTTGTTCATATGGTCTGTTTGGCACATTACTGCAAAGTGCCTACACCTTCAAGTTATTTTGGGACTGGTGGTTTGCTCCTATCCAAATTACCCTCATCCGGTAATACACATGATATCAGATGAAGAAATGAAATAAATGTCTTTTTGTGGCAGGTTAGCAATGGCTACAGATTCTTGCATCCTCCTTGCAGAGAGAGATGAGACTCTGTCTCCTTTCTTTAAGTCTTGGTGGACCCTGAGGTTGCTTTGACCGTTAGACTGTGACAGGGATGGCTCTTAACTGTGGCTTGAAGAGACTGATAGGTTTTGCCTCCTTTCTCTTGGAACACTCTTTCTGGGGGACATCAGCTACCTTAGAAGAAGCCCACCCTGCCTCTCCCCCAGAGTGAGGAAGCCCACACTCACCATGTGGAGGCTGTGTAGGGGAGAGGAGGAGCTAAGCCCCACCAGTCCTGGCTGTTCCAGCCTTCCCATCCCAGGCATCAGGTGGATGGACCACCAGCTTGGCCCTCCCAGACTCCAGCAGGCAAAACTGAGGAACCCAACTGACAACCAAAACTGAGCTCAGACCTGCGGCTCCAGTCTCAGCCACTTCTAGCCACGTGACAGCCCCAGCTGAGGCCACATATCCCTGCTGTGTCATGCCCCAATTCCTGAGCCAGAACATTATGGACGTAATAAAAGGATGGCGGTTTGATGCCACCGAGCTTTGGAGAGGCCCGTGATGCGCCAGTGAAGAGAAGGAATGTCTCGCTATTTCACTGAAAACGAATTTTGGTTCAGTGAATTCTCCTTCGCCATTGACTTCTTTTAGGTGGAAAAGGGAATGTTTTTAAAAGTTATGTATTTAAAGAACAACAGGTTATCTGCATTTTTGCATATGATACAAAGTTTAAAAATGAAAATGCAGTGTGAGATATACAGGTGATTAATGTCTCTGTTTATTCTCCCCACTTTGATGGTGTGAATTTAGAGCTCCAGCCGCCTGGCTCGGATGTCCGCCTCCCCTCTCTCCTCCCTCCCGTTCCCCGCAACACACAGGCTTTACTGATCGGTGGGACTCCGTGCGTGGCCTTTTCTGGAATGGACTCATTACTGCCATAGTATCTGTATAAGTTTTCTTTTGTTTACACATATTTGCCTAATAGCATATAGGAAAATGAGGTTAAAATAGCTCTAGGTGTTAGGTCCTTAGTAACCTTCAAGAGGCTAATGACCGTGCCCTTTAACAAACATCCCCGTGGAAGGAAGACTGCTAAGGTGGTTTTGGGAGCCTGAAAAGGGTGACTTTATTTTTAATGATTGTGGCTATGAAATGGTAACAGTTTACGAAGCCTTTTCATGTACAGGCTAGTACCTGACACTTTCTCTTTTTGGAAAGAGAAGGCCAGAATGAAAGGAATATTAAGATGGGATTTTTGCCTAAACATTCAGGGCCGTCCCTTTGGCACGTTAACCACGCATCACAATGTCCTCGGAGCCCACAGCCCAGAGCGTGGCCGGCTTGAAGTGGGGAAGAGGCGTGCTCGGGTCTCAGTGTGGTGCGGTACCAGGAGGTGGGGAAAGTCGCCCCTGTCCTGCAGAGGAGTGTGGCAGGGGAACTGGACAGTTGCTTCTGTTTTGAGATGAGTGAGTCACTTGGCTCAGCCAGCTTGGCGAAGGGGGCTCTCTCTTGGCGTCCAGTATGTTGTTTCTCCCCCACAGGTTCACGTCCGCCCGTGCAAGCCCTGCATGCAGTGTTTGAATGTCTTTTGCAATGTCCCTGGTCTTGCCTTGTAAAACTCTATGAGGATGTAGAATTCGTTATCTCCCAAGTTAACCTGCCCAAGAGTTGTGTCATTTCCCCAGTTCAGAAGGTTCTTTCCATTCATACTCAGCTGGCATTCACCTTCTTATATTCCCAGCCTGTGAGCTGGGCCTGGTTTTAACCTCTGGGGCCAATACTGGGTGACTCCCTTTTCCACGGGACAGTGTGTTTAGCATCCGAGAAACTGGTACCGTGACTTGTTGGGCTTCTGTTCTGGTCCTTCAGTTGTATGACTTTGTTTTGAATATCCTGCCTTCCAGGTCATACTCTGTGATGTGATATGTAATTAGAAATGTATATTTGGTTCTTAATTCATAGTTCCTGGCTCACAGCTCCCCAAACCCTGGTAATTTCCTTAGCATTAAGAGCAATGGGGCCATCTTGGTTTTATTTGGTGTCTTGTCTTAGGTGCTTGACAATACTTCAAATGCATAAAGATGAAATGAGGGTGTTGTTATTCATGACAAGCTCCTTCCCACCACAGCTGCGTTCATGTTAACTTTTGGAAAGCACCAAAGGGTGGAGGTAGTTGCCAGGTAAACTAACCCTGAATAGAGGATTGGAAATTTCAGTTCCTCCCCCTAATTTGGGGGGAGGAGAGAGAAGCTGGAGGCTGAGTCAGTCTCCAGTGGCCAATGATTTAATCAATTCCACATAAAGTACCCACGTTGACCACCTTTAAAACATGGTTTTGCTTTAGGTACTTTATTTTTACGAGAGCTAAAATGAAAAAGGTCTGTTGCATTACATCTGAAGTATAGGCCATGCCTAGGGCATACGTACATGCTTGGAGATGTCAGGTGATTCCGATAAATGTATCTATATATGTGCTACCAGGACATGTTTTCTTCACTGTGATTAAAATTGTCACATTTCCTTATGGAGAATTAGTGGGTCCATGCTTATTTTTTCTTTCTAGAGAAAAGGTCATTCCAGCCTTCCCAAATGGCTAGGGGTCATCACTTGTTTTCCAAAAGGAAAATGTCATTCACCTTGACTATCTCAAAAGATATGATGAGTCAGTTCTATGTGCGTTTACCTGTGGTCTGTTTGAAGTCTCATAGTTAACAGTGAGGCAGGGTCCTCCTTTCTGTGAGGGCTCGAGCTCCCCCTGGGTGAGTGAGGCCTCTCCCTGTGGGTCCCCCAGCCCTCTGGGGACTTCAGGTGGTAGCCTTCCAGTGTTATGGTTCTCTGCATTGGTGCAAGAGAAGAAAAACCACCTCAGAAGGAGTTGCACACCCAAATTGAAGGATGAGGAGGAAATGAGAAAACCAAGGAATGTCATGTGTGGAGTATGCCTTCTCGTTGATGTAGAGTATCTGTATTTCTTAATGTTGCTTCAGGCTTTTATTGTTTAAATGCAAGCTCTTGGTTTGCACGTAAGCAAAGCACATATTGATCAGGGAAAAAATCTAGTTTGGCATCAGCTCTTTATTCATTGAAGAATACTTGTAGACAGTTGGGTTATGAAAGTCAGAGTTATAGCTGTGTTTGGGTAAGCATTTTCCTCTGACTCTGGGAAATATTTGCTGCATTTTCTGAGGGTTTGCAGTTGCCAATTGATTAAACTGTGCCCGGAGTGTTTTTAAAGGTTTGCAAACCAGAAAATAGCATTTTACAATTGGGGTTATTTCTTCACACCATGAATGTAAGAGCTTAATCAGGAGAGGTTCCCCTTATATAGGTTGGGGGGAAAGTTACTTGGTGAGCAGTAGAAAATGTCCTTTGTGCCACTGGGTTCGTGATGTATTATCAAAGTTATTTATTATTATTATTCCTCTGCTGGTTTTTGTTGAACACTAGAAAGGATTGGGGCACTGAAAGACTCGTTATACCCATAGTTAATGTCCTTTAAAATGCTCATGGTTTGGAGTAGGTAGTTCTGGGGTAGTTTTAACTTTGGAAAGTCTGGTTGATAAAAGTTGTCATTTACTGAAATCTCGAAGCCAGAACTCCAAGTCAGTAATGTGTTACTGTAGTGCATCGAGTGCTACCCAGGTCAGTGTGGTTACGACCCCCTGGGACTTAGGAAAGGGTCTGAAGGTGTCTCCTGAAATTAAAGTTCAAAGCTTACAAAGAAAAAGAAAACCAGAAAGCCTGCCAATTTGTGAATTCCACAAAGTGCACCTTTTCTTTTTTTATTGGAAACCAAAATTGAAGTTGTTTTTAAAAAAGCTTGTGGGGAGTCAGGGCCACAGTCAAGCCTGAACCTAGGGGCCGAGTGACTGTTGGGAATGCCTCCTGCCCACTTCCATGCTTCCCGGGACATAGTGGAACGTGCTTCAGTCGTCGGTCTCACCTCACAGGCCTGTGCGACCAGGCGTGTATCAGATAACACGGATGGCGCCAGGATGGGGAGTGAGTGTCTAAACACTGAAGCTGAAAGTACTGTTTGGCCATTTTGTAGTTCTGTACTTTACAAAGAAGACTGAATATATTTTTCTCTCTCCTTTCTGTGCTAAAGGCATACTAAGGAGAGTGTGCATTGATTTCCAGCTGTCTTCTGGTTGTAGCTCCGTCAGTTGTGTGAGATAGGTCATCACCAATGAGGGTGTGACATGGTTCAGGACGACTGGGTCGTGTTGGAGGCAGGTGAGCGTGGTGACAAAGACATGTGCACGGAAATCTGGAAACCTCGGTTCAGATCTTCGTAGGTCAGCCCTCTGGCAAGCATATTGTAAGGACCCAGTTGCTGCAACTGTTGCTGTTCAAGATGACAGGAATACACCAGCATGGTGGTAGGCTATTTCTGATAAAGACCAGTGAACTCATCTGTAAAGCATCTTTTTAAAAAAGAATTACCTCATCCTCTCTAATTTCCTTTAACCGTAGTATTTGTTAATTGAGCTGAAACAAATGTGGCAGGTTTGAATTGAGTACAACACAGAATTTCCAGAGACCATGCTTACTTCTTGCTCTGTGCAAAGTATTTCTGGTGGAAGTGGACCAGCCACGTCCCCACGTGGCCCCTGGGAGCAGAGCGTGAAGGACGCTGGGAGGGATTGTTGTGTGCGGCTGATTCCCACGGGCACGAGCACCCAGTCGTTGAGTCTGCGGGATCCGTGGCTCTGAACGGTGGTGCCAGACTTTTGTTTGTGCTCGCACTCCGAGGAGACCTGAGCCGGCGCCTGCTTCCGTGACTCGCCTACACGGGGGGGGCTTTGTTTATTGCCATTGCCTTGTCTGGTGCAAGTGTTTATTATGTTGTAACACACGTAGGTGCTGCGAAGTAACTTTTTACCCTGAAAAAAAGAAGTTTGGAGTAGACTTGATCTCAATTGTCAGTGTTGGTTGAGACGAGTTCACCTGGCCTCCAGCAAAGGTCACGTGAGACGTGACGCTGGCAGTCGGGGTGTCAAAGTATTCTGGAGAGAGACGTGAGTGGTGGAGGCACCTGCGCCCGTGTGGGGGCCCCAGAATTGGGAAATCTGTGTGTCCAAGAATTGGAAATTATGTGTGAGGGTGACACACAGCTGGGCTCTGTGGAACAATAGAAACTGAACATTAGCTTCCAAAATCAGGTGTCCAAAAGGAGGTCAGAATTTTGAATAGTTTACTCTTTCCTCCTCTTGTAAGCTTCAGAAGAATACCCTTTTAATTATTTCTGGGGTTTCAGAGAAGACCATGGTTTTGTAGCTTAGAAAGAGTGTTTAGGACAGAGGCAAGTGCAGGCCATGTGATCCCCTGATGTGGGTAGGGAGACACAGGGCAGCAATGGTGAATCTGTGTGGATGTTCTCCCAGTTTAGTCTTTCTGAACACATAAGGAGCAGTCGTAGTTGGTAGTGTTCTTCTTCCCTGAGGATTAAATTGTGTTTGCTGTAGAAACTGGCACCAGAGGCTTTGGGGGCAGAGGTGAGTGCTCAGCTGCCCGCTGTACCATTTTCACGTGGTGGGGACTTGGGCCGATGATTTAATCTGGGAGCTTTTCTCACGTTAAAATGTGGAGAAGAATACTAATCTCAAAGGTTGTTGAACATATTAAAGTGCTTCAGAGAAAACCTGGTAGATGTTTATTGAGATTTAAATGTATTCAAAGAAATAGGAAGTAATTTAACTGCAAAATCCAGCGTCGAAGTGCAGAAATAATTACACAAAACGATGATATGATTCCAGATGACTTGGGAATTTTGAAAAGATGCTTTTGCTTCTCTTCGGCCCGTTATGAGATGAATTTTCCCCACCGACCTTTAAAATAATTAGCACTGAATTTGAGGAATATTTAAAACCTCAAGAAATTGGTGCCTTCTCAAAATGGTGATTGAGTTGAATTGTGAGGGCCTGCACTTTCTTTTATTATCATTATTTACTGGGTGTTTTCATATTATAAATACCAGTAGCTGCCATTTATTTCCAGTTACTGTGTGCCAACTACCATACTAAACACTTGATAAACATGATCTTACTTAATTCCTGAAATAATCGAACATGTAGGTTTTATGGCTCTCATCCTCCAGATGAGAAAATGAGGTGCCCAGTGTTTTAATATGTGACTCTCGTAGTGGGAGGATAGTGCTTCTGAAGTTCACATCTTTGCTTTGCTACCAGGTAGTCCACACGATGGCTCAGCTCTTCGAATGCTGACTTACCATAGAGTTTCTTGAGGGAGTGGTTGGTCTTTAGAATCTTTGAAGCATTTTGCACCTAATCAGGACTTGGGAAGGTCCAAGGAATTGACTGCCTATGTCCAGTGCCAATTTTTCGGAAGTAATCTTTTTGGTGTTTTGATTTGGACATTGATCCATCCAAGACAAGCCCAGAATGCTGCGGAATGACTGTTTAAAGGGGGAGTGCATTTTAAAATGCAAACTGAAGAACAACGAAACAAAAAAAATTTGTAGTCCCCTTTCCCAGGAACTGTTTTTTTAACCCTAGTTATATTGAGATGTAATTGGTGTATAACATTGTATTAGTTTTAGGTGCACAACATTTTCTCTCTCTCTCTCTCTCTCTATATATATATATATATGTATGTATATATATATATATAGAGAGAGAGAGAGAGAGAGATGTATATATATAGAGAGAGAAATGACCACCACAGTGAGGTTAGTTACCAGTCATCACCTCACATAGTATACATTTTTCCCTTGTGATGAGAACGTTAAGGTCTCAGTAACTTTCAAACATGCAACGCAGCAGGAAATGTGGTCATGCTGTAACTTACTTATCTTACAACCGAAAGAAATTTCTACCTTCACCCATTTTCTTCTCTCCCAAAGACCCCTGCCTCTGACAACGACCGTTCTGTTCTCTGTTTCTGTGAGTTTGTTTTTTGTTTTTTTAGATTCCACATGAAATTCGATAAAAAAGTATTTGTCTTTCTCTGTGTGACTCATTTCATTTAACATAGTGCCCTTGAGATGCACCCAGGTTGTCACATGTGGCAGGAGTCACAGTCCTGGGTCCTATTTTGTTTGGTAGTCTGATGCTGCGATTTGGGACCACCCCCACGCCTCACTCCTTACTCTCTTACCCTGCCTTCCCCTCCCCATTCCCAGGAGTTGGTGGAGGTGGAGGTGGTGGTGGTGGTGGTGGAGGAGGAAGAGGATTTGTCATTATTGGCACCATTTCAGTCTGTGTGATCTTCCAGAAAGTTCTTCCCATAAGTTTATCAGTTATGCAGTGCCAGTTCTTGGGATATAACTTTTCCATGGTTTATTTAGGCTCTGGGTGCCTTGGCTCTTTGTTTTGTTTGGTTTCCTAGTCCAGTAACATCCAAGAGGCATTTGTTGTATTTGTGAAGACAAACAGAAGTCAAAGAGTGGGGGCAACTTTGCCAGCAAAGTTCCCCAGTCCTCCACGGATGAAAGTAAACTACCAAGACATGATCTGCTTGGGGAGGAGAGGTGGTCAGTCTCTCAGAGGAGAAAGGCCGAGAGCCCCTTCCTCAACGGCTTTTATTGGGTTGTAATACACAGGAATACAGGCGGCAAGGATCAAACAGTAGATAACATTTCAAAGAAATCTGAGGGCTTAGTTTGAGTCAGTGTCTGTCAGGTAAGGGGGTTGCAGAAACTTTGGGAGACATACTCATTTCCTGTTTGGACCCTTATTATATGAATGAAAGCACTCTTAGCAGAGCAGGCTTCACAGGACTTTTAGGAATTCTTTCTTATGCCTGATCACCCTGGATCCCGCTCTAGCTGGCAAGGGGCTGCACCGCCTCCCCCATCATAGGTTTTCAGGCTTAAGTGGATTAGAGCCAGGAAGCACTTCTCCCAGATAGAAATGGGGACTTGGCTATGTCAGAATAGCCGGGGGCACGGGGCAAGGGTCCATCACTCTTTCTTTGTTGCAGCACCCCCGAGTCCTTCCATGATGGCCTCCCAAGTGATCATGTCTGGCTTAGGTCCCCCCCCCCACCAAAGGGTCTTACCTGTCATAAACTAACCGACCAAGCACTGGGGGCAGGGGAAGAAGCAGAAACAGCGTTGCTGCCAGAGACAAGCTTTGTCTCCTTAGTGGCCCGCATTCCGGAGGTCACTCACTCAGCCTTAGCCATGAGGCACAGTTACAACTCCCGAAACCAGGCGGAGCGGTTCCCAACAAAGGAGCCCTTGCGAATATTGGTCACACACAGGTGCTGTTTTGTTACAATTGAGTTAAGTTTTCCCATATTTTCTTACTGACTTCATCCTTCTCTTCTCAACCGAACTTGTCTCCTGTCCCCACCACTCCACATACTTTTTTTTAATGTGACAGTGACAGAGGGCAATAGATCTAGCTGGGGACAATCGTCTGGACAGCAGAAGATTTTTAAAGACAGATAAGTAGCGTGCTGTTTGCAGAGCACCCTGCTGGGACACAGGGTCTGTAGAAATACGGTGTTAGCAAGTCCCCAGTTAGGGCACTATAGTAAATTTTCACTAGCAAATATTTGTCCACGGCAGTTTAAATCACTTTTTATTCCGTTTACACATAAGGGGGCAGTGTGGTACTATAAAGCAACTGTGCTGGTGAGGTGCTTATTTATATTGGTATATAATAGTTTTTAGGCGAGGATTTTCAGACTCTGATTACAACTTTCATATGGTTTTCTCTTACGAACTGTGATACACATATGTGATACCCTCACTCATCTACACAGGTCACGTGGCTGTTTTTATTCAAATGCATAAGTATAATAATTTTCTCTTAACAGTGGGGCTTTTATGCCGTGCCTTTTATTGTTTTTTATTTATGTTTTGTTCAGTGGTCTCTGGCTTCCTTCCTGTTTCCTGCTCCCTCCTGAGGAGCATCAGCTCTCTGGCACGCCGGGTCTGCGAGGTGGTTGTCTTGAAAGAGTCTATTTTCTGCCCTCACTGAAGGCACGTGGGTCTCCTGCGTTGTCGGGGACAGGAAGTCTCTGAGCCCAGGTCCTGGCAGCCCTGGAAAGCCCATTATAAATCACCTGTGTGATATAGACTTCCCTCTAAGGCACAGGGTGCTTTTCTCAAAAGACAAAAAATTGCTATGCAAAGAAACAGCATGTGTTAATAACAAATACAATTGCTAATAATGCGAATGGCACTGTGAATAATCGTGGTGCTGATATTCTAGGTTTCATAAGTGGAGGGGCTACTATTAAAGAGAAGTTGGAGGGTATTAAAGCGAGTTGATAAATATCTACAGAACAGTTTATGAAAAATGTATGTGGGAATCTGAAAAGTAATTTCATAAACACAAGCTATTTTTTTAAATGTAAAAATATTTGCAGTCACATGTTTTTGTTTGTGCAGTTTGAAAAAAAATTGAGACCAGCTTTTTGGCATGAATATAATGCTGTGTGAAATTTCAGGGATATTTGTTTTTAATAATTTATCCTGGCTACTTCCCTTATGGGTAAAGAGCTGTGCTATTGTCTATAGCTGGTGGAGACAATTACCCTTGTTTAGTTTGGGAATGAATTCATTGTGAAATAAAAAGATTTCATCTTGCTTTGACTTAATTTTCATGAGAAATATTCTTTAGAAATCTTCTGTTAAAAAATAAAGACTTACGGTTTACACCCAAGATGTGAAGGAATGGAGTTTTGGCTCCAGCTCATTTTGGATGAACTCCAAATTCAATGTTGTTTGATGCTGGTTTACTGTTGGAATACACAGGTTTCTGCTCAGGGGAAATAATTAACATCCTTTATGCTCTCATGGCAGATTTTTAGGACCCTGCCTGATGCCACATTCCCTGAGCCAGCCTCCCTGTCGGCGTCACCCCCAAATGCTCCACCAAGACAATCGAAGAGACCAGGCCAGAGGACCAAGAGACCCGTGGCTGTGTATAATCTTTGTCTTGAGCTGGAAGATGGTAAGGCGTTCGTCACATTTTTCTGTTTGACAGCGTGTTGAGACCGTGGCATATTGTATGGCCCCTGGGCAGGCTGTGGTTTTCCGCCTTTTGTGTGTTAATTTCTTTTCCCGTAAGATTATAATTTATGAGATTAACAGAAGGGGTAATACTTTCTTGTCAGGGAGAGAATGTAAGTTTCAGTTTTGTGTTTGTCATATGCATGGTTCCTTTCATACTTTAAAAGACAGCTTAGATTTCTTTTTTGGGAGACTTGTGTGACCTACTGTGAGGTTACATAACCCTGAGACAAATGGAAGGGGAGCTAAAATTAAAACAGATCTTTTATGAGAGGAGCAAGATAGAGTCTGATGTTAAATGCATTTCGATTAAAGGCAAGCGTGGCTCGCCATTGCAGTGGGGTTTACTTGCCATATTTTTCTGGCTTTCTCATAAGGCCAGTATCTGATCCTATGGCAGGGGTGGAGAACTTGACCTGCTTTTAGGGGCCAGGCTGAGAGGACTGAGCTGCAGTGAGACTCTGGGAAATGCAAGTTCTCGTGCCCCATTCAGGCTACCGTGTTCCAGCCAGTTCTTGTCATGCGGTCAAGTCGTCTCAGCATTGCCAGATTGCCTAGTTTTTAGAGAGTGGAAATTTGAATTTTAAACACCAATCCCTACAAAACAAAATGGCGAGCCAGGTAGAGGCCACCAATGGCTGATTTGTACCCATGAGGTTATCAGTGTGGATGATAAGATGACTGTGGTCGCAAAACCTGCGTTTTCAGGGTGCGTGTCTGCAAGGGGGGCTGTTTTGTCGTGTGACTTTGTCCCTGCTGAGGACGTTTCCTGATTTTGAAATAAGTGTTTGTTGTTATTTCTCTTCTCATCCTCTTTCTGTTTGTATCTTTCATTTATTATTCCTTAAAGCTGTAGAGCGGCTGTTGGTTTGGAAGTATCAGTGATCGTGGAGGGGAGGAAAGGGGCGAAGATAGCGACAAATACTGGTTCTATACCGTCGTCATAAGCAGCTCTGTGGTCAAATGTCTGGGTGGTTACTACGCAAAGATCTGCGCAAACACGCTTCGCTGGCTTCATCTCAGTTGACCTGGGTCTGTGGGAGGACTCAGTGCTTCCTGTAATTACATGGGGCTGCGATGGTTTATTTTTAAATATGTTTAATTATTAAACATTTTTTAAAGATCTAAAATTTTCTTGGGCGATTATTTTCTTCCTTTTAAAAAATTGTTAAATTTATTGGGGTGACATTGGTTAATACAATTACATAGGTTTCCAATGAACACTTCTGTGATACATCATTTATGTATTGATTTGTGTGCCCACCACCTGAAGTACAATCTCCTTCCATCACCACGCATTTGACTCCCTTTACCACCCTTTCAGCTCCCTTCCCCTCTGGTAACCACCATTCTGTTGTCTGTTTTTCGTTTCTGTTTTCGTCTTATTTGTTCATTCGTTGCTTTCAGTTTTATATCTCACACATAAGTGAAATCATATTATTGCCTGTTAGTGAAGCAGACTTATGTCTGATTCAGCTCCCTGGTTTATTATGCTTACTGCCTAATTCCCTTTGCTCCCCCTTTTTATTGATACTAACTAGCTACTTGTGCTGACAGTATGGTTGTTGACCTTTACTGTCTGGCTTATATCACTTATAGGCTCCAGACCCATCCAGGTTGGTGCAAATGGCAGTATTTCATCTTTTCTTATGGCCGACTAGTGTTCCATAGGACATATGCACCCTTTTGTATCTAATAATCTGTCAGAGGCATCTTTGGTTGTTTCTGTGTCTTGTCCACTTGTGAGTAATGCTGCAATAAAAATAGGGGTGCATGTATCTTTACAAATAATTGTTTTCAATTTTTCTGGTGCTTACTCAGAAGAGGGGTTGCTGGGTCACATGGTAATTCTAGTATGACTTTTTAGAGGAACCTCCTCACTGTTTTCCGTGGTGGCTGCATCAACTTACATTCCCACCAACAGTGAATGAGGGTTCCTTTTTCTTCACAGTCTCTCCAACACTCATTTATAATAGTCATTCTACAGGAGTGCAATGGTATTGCGTTGCAGTTTTGTTTTGCACAGGGAAAAGTATCTGTTCAGGTCCTCTGCTCATTTTTTGATTGGATTGTTTATTTTGTTGTTTAGTTGTATGGGTTCTTTCTATATTTTGTATAATAACCTCTTATTGGAGAAGGAGTTTGCAAATATCTTCTCCCATGTGGCTGGTTACCTTTTTGTTTTGTTGAAGGTTTCTCTTCCTGTGCAGAAGCTTTTTAATTTGATAGGGTCCCGCTCTTTAATTTTTGCTTTACTTGCCTTGCCTTTGAGGTCATATTCATTAAAATCTTCTCTAAGACCAAGGTAAATGAATTTAGTACCCATGTTTTCTTCTGTGCAGTTTATTGTTTCTAGTCTTATATTTATGTCTTTGATCGATTTTGAGTTAATTTTTGTGAATGGTGACAAAGAATAGTTTTGATTCATTCTTTTGCATGTGGTTTTCCAATTTTCCCACCACCATTTATTGAAGAGGTTTCTTTTCTCCATTGCATGTTTTTGGCTCCTTCGTTGAAAATTATTTTCCTATATATGTTTTATCTTTACTAGGGCCTTGTTTGAGACATAGTTCAAATCATAGAAAATTAGTTTTACAGTTATATCCTTATTTTCCAGAGGAAGAGGCATGGATCATTAAAATCACCTATAATTTCAGAGCTTTCTTTTAGACATTAGTTTCAACTTTTGATCCCAGCTAACCTTCTTATTCTCTCTCTCTTTTCTCACTTTCACTTTCTCTCAACAGAGTTGCTAATAAGGAGTGAAACTGACTGGTTAGAATTGCTTCTTGTATTTCACTTGTTGTGGGGTAGAAGTGTTAATAAAGAGAGAAAGAAGCAAATGTTGAAAAGTAAAAGGGGGAAAGAGACATCAAAACTGGATTGACTATATTTCCTTAAGGAAATGACCAAAGGGGAACCTTTTGCCTTAGAATTACATTTAATTTTTTGGCATTAGTAGGAATCGAATCATAATATCCAATCAGTGATTGTTAATGGGTAAGAAATTGTTGAAGTGGTATTTAGCCATCTTTTATGGGAATATTCATGATGGTTTGCTGTAATTTTTTTGGTCATATAATAATTCTTAAAAAAGTTTTTATTGTAAGAGGAAAGATGATCATCAGAGAGTCAACTTTAGTCTGTTTTTATGTTCATTTATATGATGTTTTATGCTGCATTTTGTATTTTATAACTTTACATTACTTCTTTTTTATTGTAGCCTTAGTTTTTTTTGGGGGGGGGCAGTTGTCAGAATCAGAAAAGAATCCGAATCAGAATCATAATTTTCATCATAGAGTGATTTTATTTTGCCCTAGAGGCCGTAAGATGAAGCAGTTAAAAACTATTATTTAATCCCTTACCACCTCCCATTATTTGTAGCTAAGCTTTAGTGAAACTTGGGTGAGAAGAATTACTTCAGAGAGAAGGAAGTAGGGGTGTCTTTCCACGTTCTGAAAGAAGAGAAGTATATGAAGAGAAGTGTGTGCTTTTGAAGAGCCGGGGAGAGGGTGCTAAAAGTTATGTTAGTGAATGCAAGTCAGCATATTGAAGACTCTACCCCTTTGGAAACATCTATTCTCATCACTAGGACTTCATTTTTTTTCCTGTAGAATAATCTAATGTCAGTTACTTGGATGTTTCAAAATTTTAATCTTTTATTGTATATTTTTTCTCATTGTTAGTAGTAGAGTCACTTACCATGTTTAGTTTTGGTTAAGATATGAATGTTAGCCAACTTTGGTTGATTATTTTTCCAAATGTTTTCCAAATGTTAGTTTATGTGAGTCTTATAGAAAATTTAAATGCCAGTATGTCCTTTTTCTCTCCCTCACTGTAGTATAAGTTAAATTTGATTTAATAAAATCCAGGACAAATAAATTTTGTTGAAAAGTTAGGCAGATTGCCCAGCAGGATTCAGGAAATCGGAATGGATCCCTGGGGAGTTTCTGCAGCACCAGAATCTGGTCACAAATGAGACGTTTGAGTGAAGTGGTTGGTGATGTTTCATCTCCGGCATTGGTAGACTGTGGAACCGACGCCCCACCAGCGAGCCCTGGAAAACACTCTTGGTTTCGGTTTAACATCAGACAGATCAAAAGTCATTATTAGCAACGACTCAGCAAGCCTGTTAGCATGAGCTTGGCAGCAGAGAACCCAAAGTGGTGTGAAATAGGAGAGAAGCCCTGCTGGTAGACAGGATTTTTATTATGTTATATTTAACCCCACCATACTCCCAGCTGAGATGGACTTTAGCAAATTTAGCCATACTACATATACAGAGCTCATTATTTTTCTTTGTAATGGTTAAATGGTATTAAACTTATTATTGATATTAAACTTAATCAAAGACCTTAAAATTCTAGTTACTTGCTTAAATATCTTTATTGATAATTATTATGAACTAAAATGGGTATAGTATCTAGCTAGATTTCTTTAAGTACAGTAGCTGTTAAATATTTACTGAAATTATTGTCTTTATTATTTTGTAGAAGCCATATTGTTTATTTTTACATAGCATTGAATAATCTCGAAAACTTCAAAGCTGAGTTGATTCAGCTAAGTCGATTGTGAAATAGCAAAATACAAGGCTGCCAAATGCTTCAAAAAAGATGAAGAATCAGAGGTTGGCTTTCATTTCATTCTCAAGTTATCTTTTTGTGTTTTGATTTCTGTAGAGCTAGTAATGAAGCACCTCTAAAACTTTTTAGTGTATGTTATATCTTTGTTTTTTCCTGCTCATTCCAAATTTATGTCCTTATGACTTCTATGTAAAGAAAGGCTGTTGCGTTTGTTGTAATCCCTGCTCCATAAAAGGGAATTTAGTGAGGCTAAATGAGATTTATTCATTGTTATTTTTTCATTCACGGCAGGAAATAATTTTAAAAGAAGTTTTGGTGAGTGAAAGAGAGTATTGTCATCTGAAATTTGAGTAAGCTCTCCCTTCTTCCTTTATTCTAGCTCTAATTTTAAACAACTAGACCGTCATGGGACTAGTTCTTATTTGTATTTTCTTGGGTAATTATATGCTCTGTGCTTATCTTTTTTTATACATGGTAGAGTGTTTATTTATTTAGGTGATACAAAAATACGACTACAGTGTGTCGAAAACAAAATCATTTTGTGAGCCGACTGGCAGGACTGCATGCTGTTTCCGAGTGGTCTTATTTGGGTACCGTCGGGTGGGCGCTTTCCCACCGGAGTCTCGGGTGTGCTCCCTGGAGCCCGTTTGTGAAGCGCGTGTTGTTGCAGTGACGGTAGATCTATGAAGACACAGAGCTTCATCCTTATAAGGAGAAATGTGGAAATACAACCGTTGGTGGCGAGATGGATATGCAGTGAAGCACGAACATGTTCCCTCTAAGGAGGGACACACCCTGGTAGGGATCAGTCCCTAAAACCAGAGGACAAGTCAGTGTGTAGGAATCAGGAAGCCCGTAGCCAAAGGCTGGTTGAGTGATGTGGGCTTAGGCCGATGTTGGCAGGAACCAGTAGCACTAGAAGTGGAGAATAAAATGGGTATCTGTGAGAGATGTTAATGCAAGTTGCCGGGACTTCTTAACTGACTGGATGTGGAGGATGAAGGCAGGTGACCAAAACGAATGTCATGAGCCACATTTTAGGCTTGTAGGTAAATCTATTCTTGTGTTTATGTCTTAGTTTTTGCCCTGCTGGTTTTTAAAACTGTTTAGACCATTTTTCCATCCAAGGAAGGCAGTTTCTCATTTTGTTAGTATCTTCAGTACATGCTGCTTGTATGATTGCTTTGGAAAATAGGTTTGGTCGAAATAGTGTGGGCCTTGTGATGCCACTGCTGCCTTGGACCTCCCCGTGCCCGCTGGGGTCAGCCTCACCTTGTTCTTGCACATCGCTGCGGATGGCGAGCCTCTGGGCTGTGTCTCCTTTGAGCTGTTTGCAAACAAAGTTTTAAAGACTTTCATGCTCTGAGCACTGTGGAGGAGGGATTTGGTTATAAAGGTTTCTGCTTTCACAGAATTGTTCTGGGAGTGATGTACCAGGGTGGCGACGTCACACGCCACAGTGGCACAGGTGGCAAGTCCATCTGTGGGGAGAAATTTAATGAGAAATTTCATCCCGAAGTACATGGGTCCTTGTCCGTAGCAGATGCCAGGCCCAACACACGTGGTTCCCAGTGTTTCCATCTGCTGAGACTCAGTGGCTGGACGACAAGCATGAGATCTCCGGCCAGGTGAAAGATGACATGGGTGTAGCCATGGAGCACTTTGGGTCCAAGAATGGCAAGACCAGCAAGATCGCCATTGCTGGCTGTGGACCACTGTGATAGATTTGACTTGTGTTTTATCCTGACCACCAGACCATTCCCTCTGTAGCTCAGGAGAGCACCCCCTCACCCCCACCTGCTTGCAATGTTCTGCAGTCTTCCTGCTCTCACCGCAGTTCATTGGGCCCCGTGTTTTCCTTACTCCTTCCAAGTCTGGATTGTAGGGTTAAGTTTATGGTTACAAAGTAAAAACTAAACAACAACAACAACAAGAAATAGTGTAAAATATATTGGTATAAAGAGTATCTTGGACAGTCAGTGGAAAGAGAAATATTAAATAATTACTAAAATGTCATGTCTTCTTTGAGAAGGGAATAGTCTCATAACCATGAGCAGTGTAGAGGTCTTTTTTCTCCTCTGCCCCCTCACATTGATTTGTAGGTCCATTGTAAGGGACGAGAGGCAACCATGATGCCAAAACACGCTCACTTCCGCAGGAGTCAGGGATGGATAGCAGACAGTCTGGCAGGTGGGTGCTCTCTAATCTCAGTCCCCAAGAGAGTATCTGTAGAAATTGCCTCTATGAAAACTGGCTTTTGTAAGTGAATTGAAAGTACCCCATCCCCCACCAAATGTTATCAGGACACTTAGGTATGAGAAGAACCACTTTAAAACCAGTCGTGGCCTGGATTTTTAGTGACGCCGGCTAGAGCTATCGATGTTTCTTGTAGACACGGCCATATCTCATCAGCTTGACGCAGAAGTGTAATCAACCCAAGTCACCAGGCATGGCCTTATCTTTGTTTTAAGCTTAGTAATCTTCTTCCAGTTCATACCGTTTTTTTTCCTGACACTTCATAGGTGGGCTCTGGGTAATAACTTTTTGAGTGCCAAGACCTCTTGCAATGTTATGATTCCTTGACATGGAATAACTGTGTTGTGAAGTGGAGTTTAAGACCAGGTTTGAATCAGTGACAGCGTATATAGACAGATTATTTCTTAACTCAGTTTTACAATGTTCAGATGAACGGGTTGGAAAAGGCAGTCAGAAATTTCAGGGATGCAATTGAGTTGTGGTGTGCCCCCATACATCAAGAAAGTCACCTCCCCTGCATTACCGTTTCCCCAGGAACCTTCCAGAACATCAGCCCCCTCTAATGACAAAGCACCAGGCAACTTCTTAGATGACTTCCTGTATAATCTTAACTCAGCTTTGGTGTGGGCTGATCACGTTCCCTTTTCTACGGGGGTGGGGGGTGGGGGGGTGGGAAGTGTATTTAACGCCTTTAAAAAACACATAGCTGCTTCCGTGATGGAAATAAGTTCATGGCAGGTAACTAGGATTTAGAGGAGAGAGAAAAACTCTTTAAAGCTTGTCTCCCTGGGGTGTGGGTTTTTTTCCTCACTTCTAATAGCTTTTATTTTAATTTCTAGTTCTGAATTCAAGCCGCTGTCACTCTCTTTAGAGCCCTCTTTGAAACTCTCGCGGCGTAGGAGGTAGCCAGGCTGTCTAAGAAACATCTTTTCAAACCAACCAAAGTATTGTTTATCCTGAATGAAATAGAATTTTTAAGGCTGTCAAGAGTGACTGATTTGAACGGTTTCTTGGGGAGCTGGGAAGATGAGCGGAAATCTTGCAGGGGGAGGTATTGTCTCGGCGTGGCCAATCCCGAGTGACTTCTATTACTCAGAAAATTGCTATGGACTGTGATACAAGTTACCAGGAAATCAAGTTGCTGTTGACAATGAACATAACCAAACAAACCTGTGGCCAGTTAACTTTTACCTAGTGAATCTTACCAGCTGTGGAGGAGAAAGAAAAGATGGGAGATGGAGCCGCCATGGAAGATGCGCCCGGTAACTACTGGTGTCTGGGTTGCAGTGAGCTCTGCGAGGCAGTGGTGCCGCGGGCTTCCCTGGCTGCGCATTCTGCTTTGCAAGGCCTTCCCATGATGGAAGAAACAAACAAACAAACAAACACACCTTCCAGCCTATTAAAATGAATTCTTGGGCCGCAATTTTGCAAGTACTAGTATTCTTTAAAATCAACAGTGTGATTTTGGGGGGCTTAAAATGTAGTTACGGTCATGATTTAATGTTTCTCTTTAGGGCAGAATAGAACTAATGATTCTTTAAGTCTCTGACTCTTGATGATCTCACTTATTTTAGAGGTATACTCTTTTTCTTAAATTTTTAAATGGTTAATGTAAGAGCAGGTCACAAAATTTGGGGGGGAATAACAGTGAGGTTACTCACCCCATGCTACAGACCAGATACTGTTTTTCGCAATGTAGGTCTAGTCCATAGGTATATTACTATCCCCATTTTACAGTCCAGGTGATGGAGGCACGAAGAGGGTCAGCAACTCAGCCCATCTCGCAGATGGTTCGTGACACAGCCAGGCTTGGGTCCCGGCAGCCCGACCCAGGGTCGGGGTTGCTTAACCACTCTGCTCGAGGGGCTGGACTCCTGTGCCGTGGCAAAGTCAGAGGTATTTTGTGCGTTTAAAACAGTGTATTGATTTATTATTATTATTATTTTTTAAGATTTTATTTACTTTTGGACAGAAGGGAAAGGGAGGGAGAAAGAGACAGAAACAGTAGTGTGTGGTTGCCTCTTGCACATCCCCTACTGGGGGCCTGGCCTGCAACCCAGGCATGTGCCCTGACTGGGAATTGAACCGGCGACCTTTTGGTTCACAGGCCCACGCTCAATCTGCTGAGCTACACAAACCAGGCAGATTTATTGTTATTATTTTTTTCATTTCAAAAAGCTATTTTTTGCCCTGGCTGGTATAGCTCAGTGGATTGAGTTCGGGCCTGTGAACCACACGATTGCGGTTCGATTCCTAGTCAGGGCACATGCCTGGGTTGTAGGCCTGTTACCGGTTCCCGGCAGGGGACGCATGAGAGGCAACCATACATTGATATTTCTTTCCCTCTCTCCTTCCCTTCCCCTCTAAAGATAAATAAAGATAAATAAAATATTTTTAAAAGGTTTTATTTTCATAGCTTTTTCCTTTAAAGAGGTTTTTGTGTGTCCTGCCAGGTCACTTGGTTGGTTAGAGCACTGTCCTGAGGCACCCCAGTTGCGGGGTTGATCCCGGATCAGGGCACATGCAGAATCAAACAACGAATGCTTAAAAACAAGTGGAACAACAAGTCAGTGTCTGTCTGTCTGTCTCTTCCTCCCTTTCTTTCCCCTCCTCCCCTTGAATGAATAAATCAAGTTAAAAAGCAGAATTTTCAGTATAATTTTACTTCTAAAGGAAAATGTCAATCGATGTATAAGCATACAAATAAGTTTGGAAGAATATTAATCAGTCCTGACAATGGTTATCCTTAAGGGTTGGGAGTGTGATGATTTTCTTCTACATATCTATTTTTTCCTATAGAATATTCCTTGTTACACATGCGTGTGCATATGCACACATTTAAAGGCATATGTGCACATACAACACACGCACACATAGTATTTAAGCTACAAAATTTCAGCTTGATGCTTGATGCAAGCTGCACTTGCTACTTGGTGTGCTGAGGTAGGTTTCAGGTTTTGAAGGAGGAAGGATGGACCCTGGTAAACAGGTACAGAGTCCTTCAAGCCTGAGTCGGCCTGGCGAGACTTGATTGGCCCACATCGAGAATGGGTGGCCCTTGCTGCCTGGTGGTTTCCTGTTAGAGCTAATATACCTTCCACCTTCTGCCTGGGCTGCTCTCTCAGAATCCCATTGTCCTAGCATTTGGGGGACCTCTATCAGTGGAAACACTCAGGCAGCAAAGAATTTTATTGAATGGTCCAAGTATTTGTGGTTAAACTTGGATTCAAACTAACCTGGATTTAAATCTCTCTCACTCGTTGCTGTCTTTTATAATCTCAGCAAATTCTCCTCTCAGCCTCATGTGTTTGGGGCAATAAAATTTTATGTGTTTTTTGCCAAGAACAAATGAGTTAATGGCTGTACAGCACCCGATAGGAAGTAAATACTCCAGAATTTGAGCTTATATTTTCTTGAGGGCTTGATGTATGTAGTAGAGGGCTTAAGATCATAGAAAATGAAACTTAGTCTTTTGTATTTGATTATTTCTGTCCTGCATAATTAATAGGCTTATTGGTTGCTAGTGTCTTAATCTGAGAATGGATAGTAATAACATTCTGGGTGTGAGAACACTAGTGGGGGAGGGGGAAGTGTGGGCAGCTAGGGGCCCCCCCTTGTTGTCTCTGCGGGGTGGAGTTTGTGTTCCGAGCACCCCGCTCTAAATTCCCTGAGCCGTGGAAGTGTCAGCCTTCCTCAGAAGTTTATGGAAGACAGTGTGTGATTACTTTTTGATTCCTAAGCATAATGGTACATGGTGGTTATATTTTTTGTTTGTTTATGTAGGCAGAAACCTCAGTCTGTAAATAATGCCTCAGGTCTGTGATTATGATATAAAACTCTCTGCTTTATAGAGTAGAGCAATTTCCTTTGACTTCTATTTACATTGCAACTGAACTGGTCTTACTCATTTTGTAATTGAATTGCTACTGACTCCCATTGACCTTTGCAAGTCGGAGAGGTGGTTCCTGGCATTGTAACCTAATGCCTATTCGTTGCTGCTCTGACATTGTAATGGGGCCTGTGTTTTATGTCATGGGGTTATAACACAGCTGAGTCCTTCATCAGCTTTGCCTAGCATACACTTTTGGCAATCCTAGCCACCCAATAGCTTTTGGGGGCAAATGTTATGCTTAGGTTTTTAAATCTTTGGACAATAGAAAATAAAATGTGCTGTGTAATTTTATGGCATTTCATTACATCTTTTCATGCCTTAATGTGACATTTTAATTTACAGTTCAGGTGTTGCCTTTTCTATTGTTATTATTATTATTTTTTTGTAGGGAGGGATGCATATCTGTATGTAGTTCTGTTTCTGTGCTTTTGCTGTTGGGGGTGGGAGGCCATTCCTCTGGGAGACATGTTTCCCTCTCGTAATCATGAGTTCAGCTGGAGACCTTGTATTACCTGATCGAATTATTCCCACCTAGCCACTGACTGCCATAGGTCTGCATGTCGCTTAGCTTCCTTACGGTCGGTCTGGTTTGATGAGGGCAAAATGGAATGAGAGGAACTGGGGCATCTTGCCCCCTGCCCAGCATGGCGTGGATGTTTCACTTGCAGTGGAACCCAGAATTGGGGTAAGTGGGACTTCAGAAACCTTTCCTTCTGTGCGGCAGTTATAACCTGTCTCTCAGTGCTCCTCCCACTGCTGAGAAACACAATTAGCTTTCTTTCCTTAATGGGCATTTGGCAGGGTTAATTTCTTATACCCCCACCCTGTTTTCCCTAATGTAAAACTTAGGGAAGGTTATCTGATCAGAGAGTCTGCACTTTTTTTTTTAATACTAATTATTTACCACCTACTAGTCCAAGGACAGTAAAGAATTCCCTTTGAGTGGTAGGGTTAGGCTTGCTTTTTAAAGAAAGATACTAAACAATGACATTAGCAATTCTAAAAGTCCAGTTTTAAAGCCAAAGTTTGAGTTCTCTAACCTATCTTCATTATTCTAATTAGTTTAAGAAAGAAATTAACTCACTTTAATTTTTTGTCTTACTTAGGATGTTTTCTTTCTACAGATCTTACCTGTGTAACGCCACCGTGGATAGTGCCTTTTAAAGCAAGTTATTGCAGTTATTTGGCCATTTTAGTTCAAGGTGACTAGCATGTATTGTAGAAACATTTGAGAAGGGGATGCTGGATGTTCTTTGGCCAGTGAGGGTCACCTGGGTTTTGGGTTTGACCATGCCTTCGCTCAGCCTTGCTTCTCTTGCTCGGCTGTGTACCAGCCATTCGGTTTTTATACTATAGCTTCTAGTTACAGAAGGCAGAGAGCCCTGCAAGCTTCTCACTCAGCCGAGTGTCTGAGTAGGTTGCGTGGAAAGAGATCTGTTTGCTTTTCTTTAATAACCAAGGAGTAGCCATTTGGATGAAACCATCTTAGATAATGAAGCTAGACAAGACCAGCTGTTCTTCTGTGATGTCTGGGTGTGACTGTCCCCCCTTTTCCTCAGTCTTGCAGTAACATTGGTTATCTGCCGCCCCTCCCCCCCTCGGTGTCTGTAAGTCAGTAATTATGGGAATGCTGGGGCTAAAGACAAGATGCAAAACAAAATACTGGACTAAACCCTGATTCCCCCTTTGGCGTCCTGGTGAGTGGTGAGCTCACCTGGAAGTCCAGCTCCTTTACTCTGAGTCGGACTCTCGAACGTTTCACTGCTGACAGTGATTTGGAAGCAGGTGGACACTATGATACTTGTAAAACGTGGGTAGGGAAGGTGAGGCCATGCGCAAGTACAGTGTCCTTGGGTGTCCTGGTTACGAGTGGAATTCTGTACCAGATGAGTTGCTGCTCTGAGCCAGTGTGGCAGCTCTGTGATGTCTCGTTTCCCATGAGTCAAGTGGTGCCCCTTGACCTGGGTTAACCGCTTTCCAGCAGTCGCCTGGTTTTATTGTTTTTATTTTTTAATTTCTGTTTACTTAGTTTTTAGAGATGGGGACAGAATGGAGAAAGAGAGGGAGAGATGCATTGATGTGAGAGAGAAATGTTAACTGGTTGCCTCTCGTATGTGCCCTGATGGGGAATTGAACCAGCAACCTTTTACTTTGTAGGACGATGCCCACAACTGGGCTCCGATCGGGCCGGAGCCCACCTGGTTTTGTCGAAGCCTCCTTCAAAGTAAAATGGATTGTTTAGTTTTGAGATTTATTTCTCTGTACTTAGGGTGAGTTTTTTACATTAAGCTACATTTTCTCATCACTGTCCACTGTGATTTGGGAGATTATTTTCCCCCAGAAAGTCTTAACATGCAAGTAGATAATAAAAATAATAGTGATGAATAATAGCTTTTTACTTTACGGAGTAGCCTGTGTATATTAACTACAGTGTTCAAGTAATCTCTGTTGAGAGGGTCAACTAAAATTTAAAGACATCAAATATATTTCAGTAAAGTTTTAAAATATTTTACAGTTTTCTTCTGAGAGTGTTTGGTCTGATATGCATAATATGTATTCTTTGGAATCTTAAGACTTCAGTCCTTCTTCATGGGCATTCTGTGTGTTAAGTATGTGTGTGTGTATGAAATAGATCAGCTTTGTGTTACTGGTTACTGGTCTCTCCCATTGTTTCCTGCCCGAGGACAGTATCTGAGAAGAGTGTGTTAAAATCTGTAATCACAACTGTTGAGTTTTCTGTTTGTCCTTGATGCTGTATCATTTGGGTGCTTTTCTTCTTGTTTGACTGTCTTTTCCTTTTATCCGTACAGAGTGACTGTTTATCTCTCATGTGGATTATTAAGACCATTGTCTGTCTTTGGTTCCTGTTTGTCTAGTATATTTATTTATTTGTTTTGCTATCAATCTCTTTATTTTTGTTTTGAGCATGTCCCTTGTAGTTAACATATTGTTGGATTTAAAATATACACTTGGAGAATCACTGACTTTTTTAATCGGTGAGTTGAATCCATTTATATATATTATAATTACTATTATGTTAGGATTTCTGTCATTTTATAGTTTTTATTTAACGAATTTTGCTACACGTCTTTCTTCCCTGCCTTTTCTTAAAAAAAAAAAAAAAAGCAAATGCGAGCGGGTAGGGGGAATGGAGACAATTGAATAACAATAAAATAGGAAAATGTTCTTTTGCTGTTTCCAATGATATATGTTATTTTTTCCCTAAGGTTTCCCTTATTTGGAGACTTAGAATTTCATGTACCTGTTGATTTCTTAAACTAAATTATTTATATTTCGTTCTCCACCCCTAATAAGACAAATTATTTAATTGACTCTCATCTCCCTGTGGGCTGCCCACCCTCACCATGTTGGTAGTTTCTAGAATTTTGGTTTTGGATCATTTTGGTTATGCTTTTACCTACAATAGACATGATCAAGTTTGTTGAACATCTTACTTGCTTTTATTTAAATATTTAAAAAATTGAGTGTTAGCAGTATACTTCTCTGTGTGCAAACCTTGACTATTTTATGCGTAATGATATTTTTATGGCCTCACATTTGAATGGCAGTTTTAATATATAATTCTATGCATAAAATTCTTTAATTCTTAAAAAGTATTATTTCAATATTGTTCATGCTGTTGAGAAGTCTGATGTCAATCTGTTTTTTTAAAAAAAATATGATCAGGTCTATCAGGATTTTTTTTGTATTTGATATTCTTAAATTTTGCAATAATGTATCTCAAAGCAGTATTGTCTTGTTTTAATTTTTAAAATATATTTTATTGATTATACTATTACAGTTGTTCCATTCCCCCCATCCCCACTTCATTGCTCTCCACCCTGTACATCCTCTCCCACCCACATTCCTTCCCTTTATTTCATGTCCATGTGTCATAAGTTCTTTAGCTTCTACATTTCCCACACTACTCTTGCCCCCCATCTATTTTCTCCCCACCATCTATGCTACTTATTCTCTGTACTTTTTCCCCCTCTCCCCTCCTCCCACTCCCCTGTTGCTAACCCTCCATGTGATCTCCATTTCTGTGGCTCTGCTCCTGTTTTAGCTGTCTGCTTAGTTTGCTTTTGTTTTAGGTGTGGTTGTTAATAATCATGAGTTTGCTGTCCTTTCACTGTTCATATTTTTCATCTTCTTTTTCTTAGATAAGTTCCTTTAACATATCATATAATGAGGGCTTGGTGATGATGAACTCCTTCAACTTGACCTTATCTGAGAAGCACTTTATCTGCCCTTCCATTCTAAATGAAAGCTTTGCTGCATAGAGCAATCTCGGATATAGGTCTTTGGATTTCATGACTTGGAATACTTCTTTCCTGCTCCTACTTGCCCGTAAGGTCTCTTTTGAGAAATCAGCTGACAGTCCTCCTTTGTAGGTGACTGTCCCCTTATCTCTTGCTCCTTCTAGGATTCTCTCCTTCATTTTAATCTTGGGTAATGTAATTATGATATGCCTTGGTGTGTTCCTTCTTGGGTCCAATTTCTTTGGGACTCTCTGAGTTTCCTGGACTTCCTGGAAGTCTGTTTCCTTTGCTAGACTGGGGAAGTTCTCCTTTATTATTTGTTCAAATAAGTTTTCACTTGTTGCTCTTCCTCTTCCCCTTCTGGTACCCCTATAATTCAGATGCTGGTATGTTTAAAGATGTCCTGAAGGTTCCTAAGCCTCTCCTCATTTTTTTTTGAATTTTTATTTCTTCCTTCTTTTCTGTTTGGTCATTTTTTTCTTCCTTCTAGTCCACTCCCTTGATTTGAGTCCCAGTTTCCTTCCCATCAGTATTGGTTCCCTGTGCATTTTCCTTCATTTCACTTAGAATAGCCTTCATTTTTTCATCTAATTTGTGACCAAAATCAACCAATTTTGTTCAGTGCTTTGAACTGTGCATCTGACAGGTTGGCTGTCTGTTGGTCGCTTAGTTGTATTATTTCTGGAGCTTTGATCTGTTCTGTTTTGGCCATTTTTTTTGTCTTGTGCGCCTCAAAGCAGTATTTTCTTTATCCCCCTGTTTGGCAATCTGAGTCCCTTGGATTGAGGTCTTCAAAGGCTCTTTAATTTTGAGGAATTGGTCATTAGGTCTTTAAATATTTCTTACTTTCAGTTTCTTTCTTCTTCTGGGACCTGGATGCGGGCAGTTTCACTTCTGTTCTCCATATTTCAAATCTCTAAATCTCGGATTTTTTGTCTATTTGTCACATTTCCCGATTAGATTAGTTTTCTCTGAGTTCTTAGAATCCTGCTTTACGAGCCCACTGTGAAGGAGGATGATGTAAACAGGGTCAGGATGAGTGGGAGACTCCTTTTCTCCTTTCCTCTTTCTCGACCCTTTCTGGCTCTTACCTGCAGCAGGTTCACCTCGGTGCTTTGGTGCAGAACCAGGCCTTTCTGTTCCTGCGTAAAAATCTCATTCTGGGGATGAGAGGGGTAGGCATATCACACTCAGATCCCCAGGCGAGTGGGGACCTTGCTCATGCATTTTTTGGCCTCCATTTAGTGGTGAGCATCCCACAACCCCCTACTTCCACATGGAGAGTCCGATTGTAGCTGCATCCTTCCCCCCACCCAACCCCCGTGCGTTGAAGGTTTATGATACAAAGACGCCAAAGGGTTTAAAAGTCTGGCTGGCTCTGTTGGATCCCTGAGCCAGGAGACGTTTCGCTGGCATTCCCCCTGCCCGCTGGACCTCTGTGTCCCTTTCTGGTTCTGTTTCTGAGACGTGTAACTGTTTTTAGTACAGTTATATTTCTTTATTTATTTTTAAAATGTTATTTTACCACATTTTTGTTGTGGGGCACATGCAGGAGGAGGACTGGCTTTTAGTGTACAACTGTTTCTGTGTTGCAAATGCGATCACTTTGCTCTCAGTAAATCTTTGATCCGAGAGATCAGCTGTTTGATACTCAGATGCTTCTGTGATATTCTGGTCTGAAGGGAAGGGTGTTTGTTTACCAGTGGAGCTGCAGCAGGAGTCTGCAGTTGTCTTCCCGTTAACCAAATGTGTACCTGTGAAGTTTGTTAGAATTCAGGTCAGTGAACAGATTATAACTAGCTTCCCTCCCCCCTCCCTCCCCCTCCCTCCCTCTCCTCCCTCCCCCATCCCTCCCCCTCCCTCTCCCCCTCTCCCATCCCTCCCTCTCCTCCCTCCCCCATCTCTCCCTCCTCCCCCTCCTCCCCCTCCTCCCCCTCCTTCCTCCCCCTCCCTCCTTTCTTCCCTTCCATAAGCTCAGGGTCATACAGAAATCAAGCTGAATGGTGCCGTCAGTAGCTGTCATGAGAAACATGTCCTCTTGAATGCCTTTTTCTCCAATTTTTGAGAATCTGTGTCTGTGGGGGAATCCTAAATGTTTGTAAAATAGCACTTTTCTGTATTTAAAACATTAATCCCCTCATACTGCTTTGAGAAGACACATGCCCCTTGCACCTAGAGTTCCCCCACGGCTCGCCCGCACTCCTGCATTTTCTCCTTTGTGCTGCAGTCTACCCGGTGCAGTGGCTCCAGCTCTGTCCATATGGCTCTCCAGACAGCGAAATCGCCCGGACTCTTTCCTGAGCTCTGACGTCGTGTAGCCAAGTCTCCTCTAGGTATTATCACCTGGCATTTTTATCGACACCTCAAGCCCCAGCTGTGTACTGCAGCCGGTGTTGTTATCTCTCACATCTCATTTTTCCTGTTTTTTTTTTTTTTTAATTCCCTGGGTACCATCCACTCAGGCCTCTAAGCCAAGACTTTGAGGGTCCCCGCTTCTCCTTCCCTTTGATTCATAAAATTTTAACGACTGTTACACCCGAACACCTCTTGACTCCCTGCTCTGGGTAATGTTACCTCCCTGCTTAATCTCTGCGGTAACTCCCCATGGCTGCAGAACAGATTCACACACCGCGGTACCCGCAGAAGTCTTCACCCTCTTCGTTCTGCTGCTTTCTGCTTCGGACCCGTTTCTCTAGATAAATCCAACTACTTGGAGCTCCGGAAATTGCCACATTCTTACTTCTGTGTGTTCAGTCTTGATATTTTCTCTCCGATGGGGCCTTTGCTCGAAAGTCTGGCAATAATTTCTCCCTCTGTCTGTGGCCTGACCCCCGCCGCGCCTTTCCACCCCCACCAGCGGCAGGTTTGGCAGTTCGGTTCTCTGGTCTCAAAGCTGCTTGATGTGGCCACATTACAGCATGTGTCCCCCTCTGCTCATTTGTCTAGATCTGACTCTTCTGCACTAAGCTGCGAGCATCTTTGGTTAGGGGCTGATTCTTCACCTTGATGACGTAACAGCCACAGTATGAGTTGTATATAAGTAGAAATGGAGTAAATAAACGCTCATTGATCGAATATAGAAAATCAGAGATGTGTGTTGCTTGGGGAGGGGAGGAGGATAACTGGAAGCTGTGTGCAGGTTTTATAACAATACTTAGAGGTTTGTAGGTCTTTTCACGTCTTAGTTTCTACGGGCGTGGGCTTTGTGTTTGTGATGTTTCACGTGGAAGCAAGTCCGCAGTCAGTATTTCCTGAGGACTCCTGGTTTGCCAGGCCTGGGCATGTCTTTAAGCATCACCAATACTGAGACGTGGTCCATCCTCAAAAAACGTGTAACAGAAATGGGTTGCTAAAACCAGGTATGGAACTATCAGATGACAGTGAAATGTGAACTTGATTTCTGCTTACAGTTGGGAGAAAGGCCAGAAGAGGCAGGGAAGGCAGTTGGCCGGGGCTCTGCTGGAGGTGGTGGGAGTTAAGCTGGGTATTGTGAGGAAGTTCTTTTCTTTTCCAGGTGGTGGGAGTTTGCTTTCCAATGAGTTTCTTCTCTTGCAGTCTATTCATAACCCAAACCCCTCAGAACCAGTTTCGTTCGCTTGCCTGGAACAATTTATTTTGCCCAGGTGACCCTTGTGTCTGTAGGCGCTTGTTCAAGGGTGACACCTTGGGAAGGAAGCTGGGTGACACTCAGATGGAATGTGAAAAATGATGAGGGCACCTGACTTTCATTCTCAAGTACAAGTTCGTTTCATAGGAGTTAAAAGTCTTCATTCCAGAAATCACCAAACAGAGATTTTGTTCCTGTGAAATCATATTGCTTTCATACTAGGTAGAAAGTAGTAATTTGATTTTGGTGAACTCAAGTTTCAGACATGTTTAAACGTATGTAATGTTTATATGCTTGGTGTTAGTGTCTCCTTGAATTCAGTGACTCTCAAGTAGACGAGCTCATTCCTGAGCAGTGAAGGCAAAAGGAATTCTGTGCCCCCAGAATCCAGGTGGGGTGATGCATGGCTTCGTTTGATCACTATGTGTATAAACGTATTTCTTCCTGCCAGTTTTGTTTGCACTTGCAGGTTCAGATCGCCACTGTTTGGCAGGAACGAAGAGAGAAATTCTCCTAACAGAAAGTGATTCAGTGTGCCGAATGACAGTGTGTGTTGAGTCAGTCGGCCTGGGGGAGAGATTGGTGGTGGTGTTGATGAGTCAGGGTATCTGGTTGGAAAAACAGTTCACTCATCTCTTGAAAGTCACCTTAGACCCTTGCTCCCCAGTTCCCCACAGTTGCTTGCCACTGACAGTTTCTCCTTGTAGCGGGGAATCCGGGCCCAGGCTGGCCCCAGACTCTCATTTGCTGCTTTTGCTATATCCCGCCCTGCAGCCAGGGAAGAGGGTCCAGAGAGCCAAGGGCCAGGAGCCAGCCCCTGAGGCCAGGAAGCTGCTTGTGTCTGGCTCGCTGTTAAGGTTATCCTGTCTGCTTCAGGGTTGGTCATGTTTTGCCACTTCTGGCCAAGGCCTGGACTGCCAGCTGTCCTGTAGGTAAATGTTCAGTAATTTACTTTAGACCCGGTGCTGAGCTCACATTTGAGATGGTCTCAGTTTGGAAGGGAGCCCTTGCTCACCGTGACAGAGGGGCACCAGGGAGGGGCCTGACAGAGTCCAGCCCCTTGTTCTTGGGCTCATTTGCAGACAAGAGCTGGATGGACCCGAGCTGTCCAGGCACAAAAAAGGATGTGGCCTTCGCTTCCAAGTGGGCTTTATCCCAGAACAAAAATAAGTCAGAAGGGAGTCATTGTGTTCTGTCATGGGATTTCAGTTCATTTCTCTGAAAATTGGCCTTTCTGTTTGGGGCAGAATGACTCCAATTAGCTAAAGACATTTGTAGTGAAAGGCCATAGAAAAAGCAACTTCACTGGAAGGGGCACGATACTGTATTTTGGACTGCCCTGCATATTTGGGGGTGGGACGCAGCAAGGCTTCTTGGGGAGACCAAGGCCATGGAGATGGTGCTCGTCGCTTGCCCCACGGCATCGCCCACCCTCCCTGACAGCACACTTCTGTCTGCTGCCCAGGGTTGGCAGGATGTCTCCCATTACTGCCCCCGTATGGGTCCCTTCGTCCACTGTCACCACCCCCTCCAGGTCCTGCATCCCCGACATCATCGTCTCTAGCTTTCCATTTCTAAGATTCTCCCTCCTGGCCTTAATTGTATCCTGGGTTATGGTTAAATAAGAATTATTTCATACAGTCAATTTTCAAGATCAGCATCTTGGGAGCCAGCTTAATCAGAGCCCAGAATTTCTCTTGTGCTTTATGATTAGTAGATCTGAAATCCGTCTAAGATAGTTTTCCAAGAGCAAGTTTGTTGTCGTTCCTAGCATTCAGGCCCATTCTGTTTCTAGGATGTAGGCCTGAGGAAAAACGCAGGGCTTCCTTGACCAGAAGCTATTTGTGTCTGAGACTACGGACTCCCACGTTATGTATTATCTGCTTTCATGTTGTACTTTTTTGATCAGCTGTTTCATGTGATCCATCACCTATAAAACCAACACCAGATCAGCACCATCTTAATGGCACATCACTGCCTCTGCAAGGCACTGGAGCAGCTAATGCTGACTGGGACCCCCTCAGTCATTCTGGCCAAGGGGGGCCAAGCCGTGATGGGTGCAGTTCAGGTGTGTCTGTGGTAGCAGCTGGGATGCTGGGACAGCAGGAGGACCAGCGGAGGGAACAGCTGCTGGGGGCGAGCGGGAGGCCTCTCTTTTCCATCTTCCACCATAATGCGTGCACAAGATACTAAACCCATTTCGTAAAACGGTCTGTGTGAAGCAATGTCTCAGGCGCCCCATCTAAGGAATGCCTTTCAGTTTTGGTTTGAAGTCCATCTCTGGAGTCGCTGTGGAGACCTGATTCTTGTACAACATGGTCCCTAATGTTCACAGGGAAATGGAAGTGTCTCTCTGTCCAGAATTGTAAAAGGTTGGGCAATTCCATTATAATCCAGCTCAGAAGACAAGGTGCCTTTAAAAGTTTTTAATTTAATAAGTGGTGACTGGCAATGGCTTAAAGAACCAGCAGGTAACTAGAAGGGGGAAGGCTGGACCCTGCAGGGCTGGTGCCTGGCTCAGATTGTTCGGGAGGTCATTATTGTAACTGATAACGGGGCTCCTTCTAGATTAGGAAGTCACTGTGGCCACCATTAAGGCTTTCATCTTGCCTTTAATCTGGTTTTCATTAATGTATTTTTTCTGGGGGGAAACAGTCCTTACTGCGTATTATATCTATGCTCTATTTTATGCATCTTTGGTTTAAAAAAAACACAGCATAATCTTTAAAGACAGACCCCTGGATGCTTGCACACTGAATTGTAAATGTAATTTTGGATATAATTTGATCGACTAATCAGGTGATGTGTAATTATTAGTGGAGTTGTTTCTTCTCCTCTATTTGTTTGAAAGTTGACGCCTTCTTTTCTCCCCTCCCTAGGTGACAGTCCTCACCCTCCTAAGGAGGAATCCAGCAGTCTAGACTCACTTTCCTCCCCGACTCCCATGACTACAGCTGTTCATGGGCTTCCTGGACCAGACAGAAACCACCTTGTCACCGATGGGGACTGGGTGCCCACTGCGTAAGTGTCACGGGGCTTCTGCTTAGTGTTGAGGGAAGGAGGGCCATGAGCTTCATTTCGAAGCTCACGTGGCCAGTGGGTACTGAAGCTGTTAGACCTGAGAACCTCTGTTCGTTTCTTTAAATCAGTGGGGCTGCCAGAGGGAGAAAGGTCTGTGAAAAGAGCCTTTCCTGGGTAGCTCTGTGTTCCCAGGGTGGAAGGGGTAGGTGAGTGTTACTTCCAATCTGTTTCAAGTTCACCCTGTGCCAGTTTCAGGTTGCTCAAAAGAAACTTGTTCTTGTGCTGCTCTGGATATTTTCCCCTGGTTCTGCAAACTTTTAGAGACGTGACAAATGTGCATGATGCGATAGGGGGACTGTGGAAACTGTCTCTAGAATGATATTTGAATTGTGTAAATTTTTGAGGGTGTTGGAGGAAATAGAGTATTGTTTTCCGTTTCCTCCGTAGTGCCCTGCATAATTGACAGTTGCTGGGTGAAATAGTGGATTTTATCTTCTCAGTTGGGTTTAGTGCCAGGCAATGCAGATCAGTTCAGGTGTATACCCGCACAAGTACCACTGACACAAACACACTTCCATGAACCTGGTTTGACTACGCGAGGGGGGTCTGTCTGTCTCCCGGCGCTGACCAGGCAGTGGAGTAAATGCGGACTGAGGGTGCCCAGGGGGAGCAAAGAGCAGCAAGGTTCAAACAAATGCTCAGAAAGAACGAAGAGAACCCCACCGATACTTAAGTGGCATTACTTGATTAGTCGGTCAAACGGCACCCAAGATTCCTCTTGTATTGCAGCCTGAGAGTGTTTGGGTGTCCTGTGTTTCAAGTGAAAGTCTTTAAAAAATAAACGTTGCTTAAAATAAACTCATGGATAATGATGTCATTCGACCCTAGCTGGGTGTTCTTGGGGCTTTAAATGGAAAGTGTCCTTCACATTACACAACTTTTTATAGTTTCTGCTGGATTCGCATGAAATTGTTATGAACTCGTTAAGTATTAAAAGAAGCTGGGAGAAATTTTGTGTGCTAAAATTTGGGGGTGATCAGAAGGCACTGAAAATGTAACCGGAAACCAAAGTGAAACTGGAAATGGGGAATCACAGCCTCCAGATGAGATATTTCCCCCAAGATAGTCATTTATGTATTTTTATATGCCGAAGGCCATGCACCAGGGATTTAAAGTGCATAGCACTCAAACATGCTGGCCAACTTTGCTCTTCTTTTTCCTGGAATGAGTATCCTCTTTTCTCTCTCGTAACCCCAACAGTAATGACAGTGGGTATGGGGAACCTAGAATCTGTAGTCCTGAGCATTCCCTGGGTGGAGCTGGGTGCACATGTGTGTGTGTGTGTGTGTGTGTGTGTGTGTGTGTGTGTTTAAAGCAAACACCCCCTCTTTTTTTTTTTTTTGAAAGATTTTATTCATTTATCTTTAGAGGGGAAGGGAAGGAGAGAGGGAGGGAAATATCAATGTATGGTTGCCTCTCGTGCGTCTCCTGCTAGAAACTGGCTTGCAACCCAGGCATGTGAATGAGAATCTGACTGGGAATCAAACCACCATCCTCTGGTTCACAGGCCTGCGCTCAATCCACTGAGCTACACCAGCCAGGCCTATCAATTACTGTTTTCAGTAAGCATTGACCGTGGTCGGTGGAGACCTGTTCAGTCGGTCATCCTTCTTCCACAGCAGTTCTGGAGAAGAGTGACATCATGTACCCGACGTGGCCAGTGCTCAGTTTACAGCATGCCCATGCCTGGAGTATGGAGAGCTTGATACATTGGTCATTAATCAAATGAGGGATGAATTCCCCATTCATACAGATGCTAAAATGTCATGGGAACTACTGGCTCCAACACTGTGAGAGAGGCCAAGAGGGTGGGGGGGATAAGTAGTTGAAGGAAGCCTGGAAGTCAAGAACTTGAATTTTTTCTGTGCATTAGATAAAATAGATTGATATTTCTCTTAAGTGTGTAGACTGTGTCTTGTCTATCCTATTTATCTAAGTTAGTTTACAGTATTATTTTGTACTACTTTCAGGAATACAGCATAGTGGTTAGACAATCACAGACTTTAGAAAGAGTTCCCCTCCCTCCCCCTGATGTTTCCAGTACCCACCTGACTCCACCCAGTTGTTACAACGGTGTTGACTTTACTCCCTGTGCTGTACGTCACATCCCCACGACTGCTTGGTCACTGCCAGTCTGCACTTCTCCATCTCTTCACCTTTTTCGCCCAGTGCCCCAGCCTCACTCCCCTCTGGCCACCATCAGTCTGTCTGCGTATTTAAAGGAGTTACTTGAAAAGCACATTATAGTCCAGATTGACCATTAAGTCAGTTACCCATCATTGGCTAACTGATCAAGTATCGGGGCCCAGTTATGGATAAAGGAGCAGAACTGGTGCTCCTGCCAGGGAGATAAGCTTTGTTTCCTTAGTGGCTTATGGTCTGAAGGTCGCTCACTCAGCCTTAGCCATGGGGGGGTTACAGCTCCTGAAACCAGGCAGGGCGGTTCCTGACAAGTTCAGGCTGCTGTAACAAAAATACTTTGATTGAGTGGCTCATAAAGAACACATTTATTTCCCACAGTTGTGGAGGGGGCATCGCCTGGTTCTGGTGACCCTTCCAGGGTGCAGGCTGCTGGCTCTGTGACTCTTACAAGGACACTGATCTGATTCATGAGGATGCTACTCTCATGACCTCATAAGGTTGTAGCCACCCCCCGAAAGCCTCCCCCCATATCATCACAGGGTAGAGGGTAGGGTTGCAACCTAGAAATTTCAGGGGGACACACACATTCAGTCTATAACATTGTCTAATCTTTTCCTTTCTCATGCCAAGATAGATTGTAAAACTCTTACTGATGGGAACTGGTTCTTGTAATATTGTCGTAATTAATAAGCATTTTATATTCCATCTTAATTACTAATAAGCATTTTATATTCCATCTTGATTATTGTGTATTTATAAAAAAACTTTCCTTTTGGAAATCCCGTTTCTTTCTGTACATCCCTGAGTGTCTCTTAGGCAACTGTGTTTGATTTCTGATCCATATTCCTTTTTTTCTAAACATTAAAAACTCTCCCTTCAGGAGTTGCACAGAACTAATCTCACCATTTTCCCTTTAGAGAATTTTTCTTTGTTTTCTTAGCTTTTATAAATTTAGTTTTCATTGAGTGTGTAGGCTTTTTTAAATCCATTATCTCCGCATACCAGCTGTACCATATGGAATACAGTCGGATCTGAGGAAATGCTGGTTAAGATCCCTTTTAATAAAACCAGCATTGCTGTGGGGTCATGAACACATGACACAGGGCTTCATCAAGGAGGCAGTGCCTAGGCTGCCCGGTTTTAACCCATGGTGGCCACTCCCTCTTCCCAAACTTCCACGTGTCTCCTCTTGGGTCTTGAAGAATGGAGTCCAAACGTGCGCGACCACGTGTAGGAGCCCAGTAGCTCTGCTGCAGGCAGGTGCCGTGACCCCAGACACTAGAAGGCAGACTTGCAGAGGAAAAGCTATAGCAGCCAAGGGTCTGCTGTAGAGGCAGCAGGTATGTACAGGTGTGGCCTCTGACAGGTAGAGAACAATACAGCAGGACTGGGTTTCTGGGGTTTCTGCTGATGCTTAGGACTCGTGGGGATGATTCATTGCAGTCAATCAGTCTGGAGCTATTACTCACCTGGACTCTCAGGAAGGTGATAGGTGACTTCATTACCTGTGACGAATGGCCAGCTCAGTCTCCTCGGAGGACATTACATCATAGGTCAAGGTATTTCCAAGGTTCCAAAGTCATTTTTCCCCCAATAAAGTAGTTTTCTCTAAACAGGTTTTCTTCCATTGTAAGTGAAGGAGCAGGTCCTTGATAAGTAATCCTTTTAAGTTGCCTGCCACAAAAGAAAATCTCTCTTAAGAAATAGCAGGCATTGCTATCCGCTTCCTCTACAGATTTCAAATAAAAAGGAGGGCCTACTCTTCTGCAGGCACAGAAAGATGGGGGGCTTCTTAGAATAGCTCTTTGTAGTGGGGTGTGTTGGTACCCCGAGGTGCAGCTTGCTCTGTACTCTGGCCGGCAGATCCCACTCTCTTACTGGAGAGCTTCGGTGTGGTGTACCCGAATGCCAAGGTGTTCCCAACACAGCTGTCCCAGGCGGCGCCCGAGCCTGCCCAGATGCACGTCGGTTGCTTAAAAGCCCATTCCCGTCGACAGCCTCGTGCTTGTCATCTCTAGACTGTGTGTGGTCTTGCTGGAACCCCATTATTCTTGTCTGGGAAATAGAGAACTTGCTTCCTTCAAATTGGGCAAACAAAGAGAAGTGTCCCATGCACAGCTACGGCATTTCAAATTACTTGCCTATTGGTCGCATGATTGCTTTTTAGGAAGTCGATGAATTTTTCTGGAAGTACCCTTTAAATTTGATTTGTGGCTTAGTTTCTTATGGTATGCCCTGAATGATTTGTCTAAAGTACAGAAAAATCATCTCACATACTCAACACATCTGTGAAATTTGGCTCACACCTAGAAATGATAAGGTGGCAGCCGTAAGCATACCTTGCAGTCACCTCCTTTCTGCCCTCCCTGTCCCCTCCCTCCCCCACTCAGGGAGGGTATGTCAGCTCTTGTCACTCCTTCACCCAAGGGCTCCCAACCCTTGTGGGCACAGGGCAGTCAGTTCATCCTATAAGCTGGTGGCTCCTATTTTTACCTCTTTTGTTGATTATTGTTTGAAGAGAAAACAGAGAACTTATATTAAAACAATTTTTTTTGCACATCTGCTTTATTGCTAACTTGACTAAATGAACACGTGTTGCTTTTGTACCAAGGGGAGGAAAGCTGTGCAGATTTTAAAAGGCTCAGGAGAGGGTGATACTTACCCCAAGGAATGAGCTGCCCATCCCAGGCACCTCCAGGATCTTCATTGGCTAGCATGGAGATCATGTCCTGGTAAGGTTGCAGATAGGCCCTGGTTATGGAATGCGGTGGGATTCGTTGACCGAGATCTGTAGTAGAGCTAGTGCCTTCATTTGGAAGGACGTGCCGTCTGGTGCTGGGTACTGTGAAGAATGATTTGGGAGCCAATTCCTTTTCCCATACCTAAGCGAGCATCCAAGTCTCCTCTGGATTCAGAAAGGTTGAGGTCTGAGACAGTTCAGGTGAGTGGAAGAATTGGGCTGGATGAGTAGAAGTGTGTGAGCCGACAGGAGCCTTGGGAATTCTGCTCAGAGGTTAGCTCTTTTTTGGACCTCCTGCTGGAGGGGGGGCAGGAACCAGTAAAGGGCAGATGTTTTTGTTTCGGCAGTGGCTGGTTAGAGGCTGCAAGAGGGTAGTTACCCTCTTGGTGTTTCTCAGAATCAAAGACCATGGAGCATTCATTATTGGTGGTCATCCGATTTTGTTTTAGCTGCTTTATAAATGATATTTCGTTTTGATTCTCATGGCAACCTGGTGGGTTAGATATATCTTTATTTTAAAGAGAGGGACGCTGAGGCATGAAGAGGGCAGGGAAGGTGCCCCAAGCCCCAGGAGTAGTAAGGGGGACAGAGGTGGAATTTGATGTCTTCGTCCCAAGGGTCAAGGCTCCCAGAGAATGGTTTTCTTGTGGGGATTGAAGTTGGTTGCACATGGGGACATTGTGTGCATAGTAGGCTTTCTCCAGTTTGGAGACCCAGCGAGCTACTTGGCTGTCAGCTGGCCATCGCCCTGTTGTGATGAGGGCGCCCTGACCCTACGTGCAGTCAGGTGGCTGTGGTGCATCCTTACCTCCGGGGAATAAACACTTGAATCTGGTTGCTGCCCATTCATCATTCAGCACCTTTGGCGGAGATTTGGGGATGAGGGCGTCTTCCCCCAAAACGGAGCCGAGAGACTTGGGAATTTGACATTAGGCACAGAGCCTCAGCCCTAATCTTCTCTGAGTAACGTTACACCCCATCGTCTTCCTCAAGTCCTTGGAGCTAATTGCAGGGCCCACGTACTTGGCCGTGGACCACAAATGTCTGTTCACATTCATTTCCTTGGGGTCTGACGTTTGTCCCATGTATTTTCTTGAATTCTCTCTCTGCCGACTTTGTATAGAAATTGTGCCATACTGACCACCTTGCACACTCACACCTTTCCATGCGCCTTTCCCTGCTAGGGTATTTTTGGTATTTTTATTGTGTGCTTGGCACTTGCGTGTGGCCTAATTCACATCTTCCTTTGCTCTGCTGCAGGGTCTGAAATTTGGAGGTTTTATTTTCGAGCCAGATTGTTCATTAAAGCCCCATAATGAAAAGTCGACTTTCTAAAATAAAGAGACACATCTGAATTTTATAGTGGCTTTTCTTCTGCTTATGACTCAGAAAATTTATTTTTTCACCCGTCTTGTTTTTTCGTTTTCGTTTCATGGTTTTTTGTTGTTGCAATTCATCATTTGCCGGGCCAGGATTGGCTGTCTCCATATCAGAATGCAGGCTGGGCCCCCGCGAGCTCTCTGGGGGTTGGAAGACAGGGTAGAGTGGGAAAGCACTGATCTCAGAGTCAGGCAGGCCTGGCTTTGCAGCCTCCTGCTGCTTCTTAAAACCTTGGGGGCCTCTATCCATTATTTATGCAAACCAAGGCTTCGGCAAGAGTATCTGTAAAAGGGGAATAACAACATCCACCCCTCTGGGTTGCTGTGAGGTTTCAAGGAACCACATGTAATACAACCAACCCCTGCTCCCCGGGGGTTGGGGAGCCACCTGCTTACAGTCCCCTTCCCTCCAGGAGCCTGACTTGGTCTGCTTAGTCTCACCCAACCCGACTTCCTGGGTCACCCGTTCTGTCATCTCCCTCATAGCTCAGGGAAATCACCTGTCCAGCCCTGCAGAGGCCGTAGATGTTGACCCAAAGTGGTAGTGTTTCCAGAAGTTACTGCAGGTTCTCCAGGAGGACTCAGCCTGGGGCCCCTCTCCTAGCTTCTCTGTGTCAGATCCATTCCATAGAAGCCTCTGCAAACAGGACCTTTGGGTATTGCATGGCCACGGCTTGGGGTTTCCATGGGGCCCCTGCCAGCTCTGTGTGTTCTGAGCACTGTGGGTGGCTTGGCCGCCATGACGGGTAATCCATGGCACAGTTTGATAAGAGACTGCAGGATTTGTCTTAGCAGGGCGACGATGCGCCCCTTTCAACCCACAGCCTGTGTCGTGTGTTCAGCTCTCTCACGTTGGGTGGCCACCCTTCTCCACGTGAGAACTGAGCTGGCGGAAGCCGTCCTGTCGGCTACCCTGCAGGACAGCAGTGCAGAGACCTCCAAAGCCCTGTCACTTTCTGAAATGAAGCCACAGTTGCGTCTCGGTTCAGCCCTCCTGCCCGATTCCACAGGGACTGTGTGGCAGGAAGACGGATGGAATTCACGGGGCACTCTGGGTGAAAGATTGTTCAGATGTGACTCTAAGACAGTTCTTTTATAGCAAGACCCAAGAAAGTGATCACCCAAGGAGTGACCTTTTCCAGGTGGCAGCAGCATCCTTTCCTTCCTGTGAAGGAGGGCATTCGCCCAGGAGCCTGAGCACCCCACAAGCCGAGGACCGAGTGCTTCATGTGGCCCCATCTTCCTTGGAAAGGCTCTGTCTTCTCTGTGTCCGGCTGGTTTCCTGCGGTGCCCTTCTGTCCCTGCCCACCCCCACTCCTGGAAAAGACATCTTGTTCTTGACCGTGACCAGTTATTGTTGCTACGTGCTGGCTTGAAAGACCGGCTGCCTCCCTTCTGCTGGGGAGGGACCCTCCGCAGTGGGCGGAGACCTGCTGCTGATGCTGCAGGGAGGGCCTGGCTGTGCCGGTGCCCATGAAGGTGGAGCGGGGTGCAGGAGCAGGGGCTGTCAGTCATCCTCACCCTCACCCCCCGCACCCCCCCAACTGCCAGTGGGTTCTCACCTGGCCTGTGGAATCCGGGGGTCAGCAGACTGTGGCCTTGCTGCCTGTTGTTGTAAGTAAAGTGTTACTGGAACACATCCATCCTGTTATTCGCATTTCGTCTATGACTGCTTTGTTAGACCCAATGGTGGCCTGCAGACCCTAAAATATTTCCTGCCTGGCCTTTGGTGGGAAAAGTTTGCTGACCTCGATCTAATCTATGAACAAAACTAACGTAGTTGGAATAGACCTTATTTCCTAAAAGTCAGGTTCAAGAAGCCTGGTTAATTGCCATTTCTCAGATGGGCAGTGCAGGTGATTTTTAAAAGCGTCCTTCAGGGATTTTGTTGTCATTGAACCAACCAAAATTTTATTCTTATGTTTGTGATTGTCGTTTCAAAAAAATCTAGGGTGTTTTGATGATTAAACATGTTTATTTGGGGTTATTCTTTTTTACAGCCTATTGTTTAAAATTAAAATTTTGTTTTGAAATAGTTTTAGATTTACACAAGAGTTATGAAGGTAGCTCTGGCTGGTGTGGCTCAAGTGAACTGAATGCCAGCCTGCAAACCAAAGGGTTGCCGGTTCGATTCCCAGTCAGGGCACATGCCTGGGTTGCAGGCCAGGTCCTCAGTTGGGGTGTGTGTGAGAGGCAGCTGATTGATGTATCTCTCACACATCCGTGTTTCTCTTCCTCCTCCTCTCTCTCTCCCCTCTCTCCAAAAATAAGTAAATAAAATCTTAAAAAAAACAAAGTTATGAAGGTAGTATGAGAGTGCCCATAAACCATTCTTCCCTGTTGTTAGCACCTGATGTAGCACCATGGGACTTTTGTTTAAAACAAGAAGTTTCTCTCAGTACCATGCTGTTAACTTACAGACCGCATTCAGATTTCACTAGTTTTCCACTCATGTCCTCCTTTCGTTCCGGGTTCCAGTCTAGAACGAAGAAAATGCATTGCATTTGGCAACTTTGTTTTTTTCATGGTGACATCTGTTCAATATCTATATTTCCTCCCTCTGACGTGGAGTGTTTGCTGTTTTTTTGGTGAAGAAAATGACTTGTTATTGATGACATACTAGAAAGCAGAGAAGTAGGCTCTGACTTGGAAATACCTTGTACTGGTAATAGGGCCTCACCTACTGAGTGCTGACCGTGCTCCCGGCCCTGCCGGTCTTTCACCCACCATGTCCTTCCAGCCTCACAGCGACCAGCCTGTTAATGGCTACCTGCGTTTTAGCGAAGGGAGCTGACCCCACGTGTTTGTGACTCACCCGAATTTTGGTTGTGAACCCTCAGCCAAGGCTAAGAGTGCTGACCGTGCACTGGTCTCCGAGAGGCACTCCTAAATCAGTCTCTTCGTCCTGGCCACAGCTTCTGGCTTGTGAGAAGCATCCTCCTTTTTATTTATAAACAAAAAGGAGAACAAGCTGAGGGAGCTTGAGGCCTGGGTGCACAACCACAGCTGGCTCCGGAACTCTGGTCTCTCTGTAGAGGGGTGGCATTTCCTGTACTCAGGATTTCCGTGATTAAAATTCTCCAGTAGCCCACCCTTGCCTTGCGGACGAGGACCTGCCCTGAGGGTCTCTGACTCCCATCACTCTCCGCTCTCCTCCTTGTGTTCTGGCCCGGTCTCAGAAGGACCGGAGACTAAGCTCTGCGTGGTCTCATCGAAACAGGGTATAGCACCCCCCGGGCCTTGAGGAGGTCGCGTTCCCCTGTCTCAGGTTCGGTCTTCTCCACGTGTGATGTGGAGAACTGGTGCAGCTGGGAGTGTGTAAGCTGACGTGTGGGAGCCGGGTTGAGATGGGTGCTGGGCTGTGCGGTTGTGCCTGGCAGGAGCCCAGCTGGGGGTAGGGAGGCGATGGTGACGTGGATGACAGATGGCGGCCTCAGCCGAGGGCAGACGCGGCCTCCTCTAGAAAGCCTTCCTGGATGCTTCCTCCTCTGTTCTCCAGAGCGCCGCCGGGCAGCTCTGCGTGACACCCGTCACATGGCATGGTGATCATCAGTTTGCCCTTCTCCTCCCACTTGACTTTGCTCTCAGAGAGCAGTCGTCATAGTCACCTGGGTGTCCCCAGGGCCTAGCATGGGGCCTGATGGGAGGTTCTCGGGCCGTGAACCATCGATGTGCAGGCAAGGGCGGTTTAGCACCCTCCTGTGGGCACTGAAGGCCCGCCGGCCCCGCCCTGGATCAGGGCCACTCCCTCCTCATGCTGTTTGCTTCTCTCCCCTGCGGTCATCTCAGTCTGCTCCTCGGGAACCAGCGCTGCTGCCTGTGGCATTCTCCCTCTCTGGCACTTAAGGAATAGCTGTGGCATTTATTTGAACAGAGATTTCCCATAACATACAGATCTGCAATATTTCCTTCTGTCTTTATTAACATTCTCAAACACCTGGGCCCAGGACAGCTGTTCCAGACGTACGCTGTGCATTTCTCAGGCTGGACCGAAAGATCATTTCTTGGATGCGCTAGCCTCTGCTCAGAGACCTCTCTGCAAATGAGGCTTTAAAGTCTTTCCTTCCAGCACAAACTTCTCATTTGATCTCGGTGCCGTATAACCACTGTCAGCGATCTTGGCGTTTGGAGGACGTAATCACATCAGAGAAGCAGTTGTTTCTTTTCCTGGCATGCATATCCACCCCCCCCACCCCCACCCCACCCCACCCCCCGTTCTGCATCCTCTGCATGTGAAATTGTGCTCAGTGCTGGAAGAGCCTGAAACGCCCGGTTCCAGTGTCGCCTGACCAGCCTGTGCTGTGCAAGGAAGTGTGTGCTCGGCGCAGGCGCTGCCCGGCGGCTCTGCAGCTACTGCCGGATTTTAACGGGGAAGACACTGACCTCCCTCCCCCATTCTTGCGGTGTTTGTGCTTTTTTGCTGCCAAAACATTTTTAATGTGCATAGAGCGTAGAGTCTGATATTGGAGACAATTGGGTCACCGTTTGAATTGGAAGCAGCATTACTGCCGATTTGTTACATTTCAGACACATAAACTCTGTGGTGTCCACACACACAGCTGCTGTCCGAGCTTCACAGGGTTGAAGGGTGTATTCCTCCCACTGCAAAAGCTGTAGAGTCTTTCTCTGAAATACAGACCTGCTTTTCCACAGCAAGAGTGGTGGTGCTCTTCCCTCTCAGAGAAGTGTAGTCTCTTCCCTGCTGGCTGTCCCCAGTCCCCAGTCCCCAGTCCCCAGCCCTCACCCCTAGGCCTGCCCTTCAGGTGCCTTCTCTGTTGCCTTAGGAAGAGCTCGGTAGACTTTTGATATAAGTATTTTCTCTTTTTTCCCTTTCCTTTTTTAATTGTATTTTTATTTCCATTACCATTTAGTCCCCTCTTACTCCCCTACCCCACCCACCCTGCAGTCACCACACTGTTGTCCATGTCTATGAGTCCTTTTTCCTCTTTGCTCCATTCTTCCACCCCCTACCTCACCCCTTTGCTGTCCTCCAGCTCTCTGTCTGTGAGTCTGTCTCTATTTTGCTTGTGAGTTCAGTTCATTAGATTCCACATAGGACTGAAATCATAGAGCATTTGTCCATCTCTGACCGGCTTATGTCACTTAGCATAATGCTCTCCAGGCCCATCTGTGCTGCTACTGATTTACCTACAAAGGGTAAATTTCCCTTCCTTTTTATGGCCAAGTAGCAGTCCATTGTGTAAATGTCTAATCTTTGCTTTATCTGCTCATGTACTGATCGGCATTTGGGCCGCTTCCGTATCCTGGCAATTGTCAGTAACACTGCAATGAATGGAGGGTGCTTGCTTTCAAGGATGAGTTTCTGAGTTAGTGGTAGGAATTCTTTATGTGTTTTCAGTGAAACCCTCTTGTCCAGTCGTCCCTGTGTTTAAGTAGGAAACGTTTCTCCTTGAAGGAAGGCAGAGGGGTCGGCTTCCCCACACTGGAGTGGAACAGGGGGTTCTACTTTAGGAGAAGATTCCTTCCTTTCAGGGTGTGAAGTTGGGAGGAGCGCAATAAGCAGATATTTGTGTTTCTCTTGAATTTCTGTTTTGGGAAATATGGTTTCTGAGCTTTTCAGGAAGAACTGACTTCTGTCTCCATTTTCGTAAACCACAGCTTGGCTTTCAGGAAACACGTCGCCCTTAGGTACTTTCTCATATTGGTCAGCATCTCATCATTGAATAAAATGGGCAGTTTGAGACCACGCCAGCTTTATTCATCAAAAGTCCTTGGTTAAAGCAGCAGCAGGAAGAAGGAAGTGAGCGGATTTAAAGAAACAGTTGAGGGTTGGGAAGTGGTAGGAGAGGGCACTGAGAACGTTGCGTTCCGCTCTAGCAGGCAGCGGGCCTTTCACACTTGTGTCCCCGTCATTTCTGACCGCCAGCCCAAAGGCTGTGTTAGCCAGGATTCTCCTCTGACCACAGAGCGCAAAGATGGCGGAGAATCTCCTCTGACCTCCCATGGGTGTTAATGCCCAGAAGTGTAAAGTCTGGGGCTTTTCTCTGCTTGCAGCTACTGCATTTGCCTGTGGTGGTTTCACGGATGCTGGTGGAGGACGAGGGACTCCTGGTCAGAGCCAGAGAACCCTGCTGGTCACAGCAATAGCTGCGGTATCACTTCCCAGTCCCAGTTCCCCTAGGTGATGCCCTACAGAGTGTGGTGGGAGAGGAGCCCAGAGATTTTTATTATGGGCAGTAAAACCTGCCCTTTGCTGCAGGGAGAAGACAGAGGCTGTTTCCTCTACAAACATCCTTGAAAAGATCATGCAGAACAGAGGCAGCCCATGGCTCTGCTTATAATACATGCAGAAACACAGAGACCCATGGAGAATTGGCTCCCAGCACATCATGGCAGAGCCCTTCTAGGTGTGCAGGACAGATGCTCATTGAGTCCGTGGGCCTTAGGGCTTAAGTCTCTCCTGGGGCCCAGGCTGAGATGACTCTTAGCCTCTGCTATGGGTGACCATTTCCAAAATACCTGCTATTCCTCCAAAAGGGCTTACATCAAAGAAGAGAAATAAAGATAATATCAGAATTCTCTAGTAAAAGTAATATTTTTCTCTATTGCTTGTTGAGAAAATATTAAAAATTGTTAAAAAAATTTTTATACTTATTACTGCATGTGCACACACACATGCAAAAAGAAAAACCACAACAAACAAAGAAGCAAACAACCTATCCAGATTCTGGAAGGGAGGAGGTTTATGTGAAGAGGTTCACATTTATAATTGTTTAGCTTCAAACAATACAGACAGTTTGGGAGACTCCCTGTTTCATAGGGAGACGCCTGTGAAGTACACCATCATCCAACCTCTGCTGGCCGAACGTGAGAATTCCTTTTTAGGTCTCGAATGGATTCGTTAACCAGTTTTTGCCCCATCACATTTCTCCCCAGTGGAAAAGCCTGTGTAGGTGTCTTGTATCCTGGCAGCTACTCTGCTCTGTTTCCCAAACTTTGTTTTGCTCCGTGGGTCTCCTCTTTCATAGGACTCCGACACTCCACGTGATTTCTTATGCCTCATCTCCAGAGACAACTTCCAGACTTGTGTTCCGCTCCCGCTTATGCCCATTCCAGCCTGCAGGGTGTGTGGCCACACGGAATTCTGAAACCTGGAGAAGTGCCTGTGGAGGCTTCTGAGATCCTGTGGGGAAAACCCAGGGGCTCACCCGTGGAGATTCAGGTCCAAGTGGGAAGCCTGACCGCTGTCTAGTGAACTGGTTGGTTAGTGTTGGGCTGTGTAACACGCTGATACATTGAATGGCATGAAAAAGATCGCAGAAAACAAGCAGGCGAAGGTTGAGAAGTTGACCCTGGAAGGGGGTTGCCGACTCTGGGTTCTGCTTTTGGGACTGGGCGGAGAAAGCCCCGCAGGCCCTCCTCGCCTTCTGCAGCTGCCCTTCCCACAGCTTGTGCATGTTCCCAAAGTGGTATTTTCCTTTTATAAAAAAACAAAAGCACTTAAAAAAAAGATGTGAGGTTAAGTAGATAATAGCTATAAAATTCACAATCTAAATTTTTAGAGAGCCTTGTAAATATACTGAATGGGTACTTTGTCTTCATCCTGTCTCTGCCCTCCCCTCTGTGTGGGTGGGTGGCCATCATGTGACCACCCGACTCTTAGTGACTAGAGCTGCTGGGGGTGTGGGACACTGTTTTCCTTCCACCGTCACCGCTGTCCTGGTGCCTCAGATAACTGCTGGGAGGGAGGACGGTGATTGGCTAACGGTGGTCCTAAATTCTTGATCCGAGCTCCCCTCATCCCTTCCTCCCACTTCCTGATTAGACACCCTGTAAGGTTCATTCTCAGATCAACATTGGAGTGATTTTGGCTGCTGGGGACACAGATCACGTTGAAATTTATGGGTTTCTTTGCTGCATTTTATGACTTCCAAATGAATGGCTAGATGGGGGGTTGTAAATAAGTTGTTCAAAGACTAATGTTTTTTAAAAGCGCATCCCCCACTTCCTTTCCTGATGAAAGGGTGGGGAACCTTCTGTGCACTAAATCTCTCTCGAGTCAGTAGTGTAACATCTCAGGCACCTGATTTATAAAGTCCAGCTCCAGTGAGAGCACATCCGAACTGGTTGCTCGTTGTTGGTTAAGGAGGCCGTGTGCCCGGCACTCCTGGCCCTGTGAGGTCCACTGAAAGAGCCCAACCCTGGGTCTTGCCCCACAGGCAGGAGAACCATCTGAAACTGTCCCAGAACAACTCTTGTCACCCTGCCTTCCTGTTCACTGGTGTGGCCGGCCTTCCGGGAGGGTCTGCAACTTAGAGGCCAGAGGAGAAGTTCAGGACAGGCTGGCATGGAGCTGAGTTGGGCAAGGGACAGATTTGAGCAGGCAGAGCAGTGGGAGAGGCTGAGAGACTTGGAAAAACAGGCTGAGTATGTATAGAACCCGGAGAAACAGTTGAGGGCAGGTGGGAGGTCTGCTAGGGCAAAGGAGCCCTTGGAGGGCGCATGGGGGGCACACTGGTTCCGGGGGAGGCAGGTTGGGTAGACCAGGGCTTAGGTGGCTGAGTGTGGCTGATTGAGCCAGCAGAGTTGGAGGAAAAGGCTGGGGGTGAGCCAGGAGACCACGGTGGTAAGAGACATGGAGCGGTGGAAAGGGGAAGAGTTGAGAATGACAAGAAGGTAGACACAGAGACAGCCTGGGAACTCTTTGAAGTAAACATGGACAGCACGTGGTATTAGTTCTGCGAGAGAAGAAAGAATCAAAGGTTAGGCTCAGGAATGTGGAAGGACAGCCAGGCAGCTCCTCATGGAAACTGGTTTTGGCTAAAGAGGGCGAGTCTGCGGGGAAGAGCATCTGAGTGCAGCGGACACTGAGCAACCCGTGCTGAACATGTGGCAATGGAATGCGGTCCTTTCAGCTCTGGGCTTCTAAAGGGAGCGCCACCCGCCTCCAGTTGGGGGTGGGGGCTGGGACAACCACGTGATTCAGGCCAGTGTGTGTCTGTTGCATGCTCTCTTCATGTTTACGGGCCCTTTCTGTTAATTTTTTAAAATTTTGCGAATATTAGGGAATATTGAGGTCACCAAAGATTTTCGCTATTTGTTGTCTCTCCTTCAAAGTCTAGTCTGCTCCTCTCTAGAGGAATCTCGATTCCAAGTGGCAGTTTTTTCCCCCGAGTTGCTATGTGTACATGACCCGGTAAGAGAGCCTCAAACATTCAAGGGCTGTGCACTGAAATTGTGGAGCTGTGGGTCACGATGGTGACTATAGGTCCATTGGACCTTCCTTATGAACAGAACACAGGGTCACTGGGATAGTTTAGGTGGCCGTTCTGTGCCCGTGGATTCTGGTATTCTCATGAGTGAGCTTGGTGGTCCTAGCTTGCACGAGACCAGCCCCTCTCCGCTAACCTGGAGAGGTACCGTAACATGTCTCAAGTGTGGGGCGTGGCTCTTGGGGATGTAAGAGCCTGTTGAGGAACTCTGTCCTTCCAGTCATCAGGAGAGATAAGGGAGCCATCATCCTGGGTATTTAGGTTGGAGGTGCCACGTATTGGGTGTTCTGTGGCCTTTATACTATTAAGTCCAGTTCTTCAAACTTCCACCCTTAGCTCAAGCCAGACCCGACCGTCCATGGTCCCGTGGCTCAACCCGCAGTCTCCGACCACACCAAGCTGCAGCCCAGCTCTTACGCCGTCTTCGCCCAAGTTGTCACCTTGCCTCTTCTCTCCTCCCACCACCATAGCGGACAAGCCACCTGAAAGGTACACGGTTTGGGATAGGAGGTGGAATACGGTGGCAGCCCACGGAAGGAGCTCATCCTCCTCAGCAGGTTCTTGGGCCCTCTGCTGGAAAAGGCGGGCTCAGGCTCTCCCGGCCTCCTGGACACAAGTACTTACACCCTTGTCTCAGGGCCCAGCCTGGGTTGAAGTACGTTCTTAGGAGAGTTGACCGTATCTGACACTGGCTCGAACCTACTCTTCTTGGTGCTGATGGTGCACTTTGGAAACTACTCATTCATTCTGGAAGAACTTTTTATACACAACTAGAAAACACATGCTCTGTTTTAAAAGGAGGTTAACTGGACGCTGGAAGCAGCAGTGACCATTCCATGGGACACTTATACAGGGGCCAGTGGTGCCGGCTTTGATCAAGCCCCTCCTCCTGGGGGTCTGGCTGAAGCTCTTCTGCCCTCAGTGGCTTCCCCCTGATGGTGCCGTGGGGGCATTTCTCCTGCTCTGGTCTGCACGTGGCTGGCAGTGGGGTCCCCATGCTTCCCCAGGATGCTTCCCCCCCACCAGGATGCACAGGACATTTAGAGAGGTGCCGCGCCAGCCACGACTTTTGGAGGGCAGGTGTGAGGGGGTCTAAACAAAAAAGACCCAAGTAGGAGCAATAAGCCTCTTTCCAGAAGGACGTGGGAACCGACTGCCAGTCTAAACAGACCCGAGTCCGCAGAGCATCGCTGCAGGCACTGTGTGTGTGTGTGCCTCTGTCTTTCACGGCCGGGTCTTCTGTCTAGACACTGGTGCTTTTCCTCGTAGGTGAACCCGAGCGCTTAGGAAGTGAACAGGTCCTGAGGTTCCCATGGCACCACACACTAGGCGAGGGTGTCCCACCAGGCGGAGAGGAGACCTGGGTGAAGAGGTTCGGGGATGCTGCTCAGAGAGGCTCCCTAAGAAAGATTTGACATTGAAACCCGTCCTTGACTTGAAAATCAAGCGCTTACTTTGGCCTAATGCTCACTTCCCTCCCAGTTTCTTTCGTGGAGGTTGCCCCACCAGTGACAGAGACATGAGACTTCGGGCATGGGGGATGGTGGGAAGGTGAGGTTTCTCTGTCCCAGTTTCTCCACGTGTTAACTTGTGTCTTTCATGGTCCCCTCTAAGCGCCACCAGCCGGAAAGCTCGAGCGGTGTATCCGTGCGAAGCAGAACACAGCTCCGAATTATCTTTTGAAATAGGAGCGATTTTTGAGGATGGTAAGTGCTTTGTGGCAGGGTCGACTCTGTCTACAACCCAGAAGGTGCACAGCTGGGCCAGGGGGTCACTGGTTGGGGTGCTGTCAGGAGCACAAGTTTGTCCCTTGATATTTTGGACAGGAGAGAGGTAGCCCATTTGGCTGCTGGGACCTGGATGCCCGCACGCAGGCTGTGTCTGGGAGGCTGGCCCACCACCTCCGCCTTAATCTTGGTTATTCTCCAACCCTTTGGTGTCCTCTCCCAGAGTCCCCAGGCAAGCCTCCTGGATCCTTCAGGTTGCCAAATCTCAGTTACAGAAAGAGTGTTATGGTAGATAAAATTTGGTTTCTAGTCCTCTTACTATTCCAGTGTGCCATGATTTTTGGTGATTTGAATGATATGTGACTCTTCAGATGCGGATATCGACTTTGCACACTGAAACAAGGGTGCAGATTTTATTCACGTCTCATATTCATACTCAGGCGTTTCGGAGCTGTGCCCGGCTTGATATTTCACAGATTCTCTGGTTGAGTGTATGTCTTTCTCGTTCCTGATTTCTTTTTTCTCTAGTCTGGCTCATGATGGGATTCGTTGGTTGCTGTGGAAACAGTGATGTCATGTGTGGGTGGAGCTGCCCGAAGGAGTTCTGGGAAACAGAACCTTGGATCCTCGGGCGGGGGGGGGGGGGGGGGGGGTGGGGTGGTTGATTAGCCAGAATGTTGGGAGTACACAGAATACGTCAACACAGTGCCTAGCTGTATATTGTCAGTAATGCGGCATTTGCTGGTGGAGTTTTTTTTCAGAAAGCAAGTTGTCTTTTAGGAGAGATTCCCCTGTATGTGTGATATGTAATTCGGAGGGACTCCTGATAGTGTCAGAAAATAAACGACAACAACAAACCCTCCACGTGACAGCATTTTGCTCTGTGGAGAAATTTTATTTGTGGAGTAGCTAGAAGGCAGCGCGTTTCTGTGCGGCCGTAATGTGCATCTGGGCAGTTTTGCCAGAGAGTGTGGTAGCGTGGCTGCCCTGCCCCAGGCCTGTTGCGTGTTGGCATGCCGTGTTCGGAAGGGGATGCGGAGGAGGCAGCACTGAAGCCCACCCCTCTGAGACGTGGTGGTGAATATTTGCACCATGGGGTTAGATTTGTCTGGGAGCCTCAGAAACCCCTCCCACGGTGCTGTGTGTGAGATTTGTGCCCTGGGAGGGGGTGCATCTATTAGGATGCATTTCTTTGGGGTGACAAAACCCGACACAGCGGGTGGCTGAGTCGTGGAGGCGATGAGCACACACAGTGGTGCGTCTGAAAGTGGAGACCCTCTGGGTCGGCCAGTGCACACTCCCCCAGACCGCGGCATTTCCACCTCTGCCGAAGCGGTCTCAGCGGGTGGATGGCACACCGGCCACCTTTCCCTGTGGGGTCCAGTGGCTCTGCAGGCTTTGGGGCCACACTCAACCCCAGCAGAAGGGAACGCTTCCACCTGCGTTCCTTTTTTTTTTTTTTAAATAGGGGTGAGAAAAGTTTTCCAGAACTTGTTCCCTAGTTTACCTGCCCTCGTGTCTTGATAGCCAGAATGGGGTTACAAACTGACCTTTCACCTGTCACCCACAAGGTCTTAGACCAGTCTGAGCCCCCCTGGGCACAAGGACCCCTCCCTGGGCCCTCAGACCCTCGGAGGAGAGTCAGGCCCTCCGTCCAGGCCAGGTCTGCCAGCGAGGGAAGGGGATGGTGGTGTCTGACACCGGAGGCTGGAGTTCTCCGCCTCCACAGTCCTTAGTGACTTGCAGGGGTTCTAAAAAAAAGTGTGTGTCTCCTCACACACATATGTACATGCAGCTGTGTACACACACACACACACACAATGTGCACAGATACCAGCATCTCAGTGTGTTTGGGAATAAGAAAGGGTGATAGCAGGTAGCTCTGCATTGTCAACTCTGGGGTGGTTCTGTCTGAGATCAGACCCAGGCGTCCACTTTCTGTGTGACCCCGGACAAGGTCCTGAAGATCTCTGTTCATCATGTCCTTCACCCTGAACCTCAAGGACATCCACGAGATTGGTGCCCTCAGAGCCGTGCCTGGTGCACGGAGGGCCCCGTTCTCTAGGGGCTGAGCCTTTACGATGCACAGTGGCACAGCGAATTCACGGAGAGCGTGAGCTTGGGAGCATTTGGGTAAAAAGTGGTTTCTCTTCCCTTTCAGTACAAACCTCGAGGGAACCTGGCTGGCTAGAAGGGACTCTGAATGGCAAGAGGGGGCTGATTCCACAGAATTACGTCAAGCTACTCTAGCACCTGGCCTGGAGGGGCCCCACCTGCACCTACACCTGGGCACCCACGGACCTCCCTGGGGGCCGAGAACTAACTTCTTCCTCCCGGGCGGACACTCGGGAATTACAGATCACGGGTTGGCACTCCAAGGGTGGGGGTGGGGGGGGGACACACTGCCCAGAACTGCGTAGGTCTGTGGAGCAGGAGAAGAATGTCGGGATTGACAGAGTGGACTTTGCATTCGTTGAGCCCCGGGACTGGGGGCTGTTGAGTACCAGACTCCAGAGTGGGAGAGAAGGCGGCCTTCTGCCGGTGCGCTCCTCACCTGCGGCTGCACTGCTGGGCATCTGCCCACCCCCTTGCTGCTGAGACGCTAATGGTACGTGTGTGGTGTTTGCTCTCAGCTCCGACCACAAGCTGCAGAGGGGCCACAGCCGGGGTCCGGGCAGTGAATGAATTGGTCTAAGCCCACAGGTGCTCCTGCCCACATGGCCTCCTTGAGGCCCCTGTGCACTCTCCCCCAAGAGCACCGTCCTATTTATAAAAGGCCTCTCTGTTCGGTGTTTCTCACCTGTCCACTCTTTCCCAGTCACTGCCTTTCTGCCCCACGGTCTCTGTAAGTGAAATAAAATATAATTTACTACATGGTGTGTGTCCTAATGTGGGGAGATGGTGGAATTGCTTCCCTCTGAAATGTGTTAGGATTTGCCAGCCAAGGGTGGAGGTGTGTCTTCTGTCGTCTGGGCCACAGGCTCCCAGGTGGAGTTCCTTACCGGGAGCTGAGTTTACCTGCCGCCATCTGTGTTCCTGGGTGGGGGCAGCCTGAGGTCCTGGAGGGCTTCCCCAGCCTCCTGAACAGGCGCTGACCCTGGGGCCTGCTGACCCTGGCCGGGGCAGGGCTGGGTGCTACAGTCCCATGGTGGCCAGCTCCCCTGAGTGTAGGACGCTGTCCCCATCCTCACCCCCTCCCCTGTCTCACTCCAGCACCCCCACCCCCTGACTCCCCCCCCCCCGACCCCGCCTGTTATTTAGGCCTCGGCACTAAAATCTCTTCTTCCGGGTTAAGGTGGGCTTCAAGGAGGCAGGCCAGGTGTTCAGACCGGTCTCGGAGGATCCTCGGCTGTGACCCTGCCCGCAGTGGTGCTCGCAGGCCAGGTGTTCAGACCGGTCTCGGAGGATCCTCGGCTGTGACCCTGCCCGCAGTGGTGCTCCCTCGTCCCTGATCTGGACCCCCTGGGACGCAGAATTTACTTTTAGGGGTCTGCTCTGGGCCTTGTGTGTTTCTCTTCCCCACAGGAGGAGCCTGGCAGACTTCTCGCCAAAGAACGTCACAGGAAGAATGTGTGTGTCACCCCTTTGCCCAGATGACTTGGTTCCGGAGCTCACTGGTGATCAGATATGAAGTCGCTTTACCTGGACCTGTCTCCTGTCAGGTGTGGGTCAGAAGGTACGGAGGAATGGGCCTGCTGCAAGGTGTTCGTGTTATCCATACAAATAAGGATGGTCTCAGTGAAGCAAAGCTGGTAATATGGGACTGTGGGCCTTTAGAGGAGTCCAGGGCCACACAACAAGAACCGGTGCTGTGCCTCGGGCCAGCTGGGCTGGGGGTGTGGGTGGCACAACCCCCAGTGTCCTGTTATCTGAGGTGTCATTGTCTGCCCATGCTGGCCGCTTTGGATGTAAAAGGGAACATCAACTTGGATCATGTTCCTGCCTCTTAAACAAGGATGCCCTGAGGTTTCGGTTGAAATGCAAGTAGTATGTCCAGGATGTAGTACATGCTCAGCTAACAGGGCTGCTGGTCCCTGTGTTGGTGCGACTCTGAGTGGAGTGTCCCTTGCATCCGTGTTCTGGAGGATGGCAGTGTGGTGGTTGGGAGGCTGTGACAGCTGGCTGCAAGGGCTGTTGGCCGCCCCTTCCCGAGGTTTCCCAGAGAAGAACAGGGTGGTGGGGCCAGGCTCACTGGGGTCTTCAGGTTGCGGAGCCTCCCCAGGGCCTGGCCCAGGTAGACTTAGTAGTGGGATCACAAGGTGTTCTCTTGCATTGGCATTTCACCTTCATTTCCCCAGGAAAGCGAAGAGGGGTGTTGCTTTCTGTTTTTGCTGCTGCCTGGGTGTGGCTGATTGCAGACATGTCCTGAAGGTTGTCTGAGCAACTGTCCCGCCTCACTCTGGGCTGCAGCCCTTCACCCCGCCCTGGTCCCACACCAGCTGCAGCAGCCGAGACCAGGTCTGCAGCTTGGGCTCCTTCAGAGGCATGGCAGGCGGTTGGGGTAACTGAAGGCAGGTTTTGTGTTTCCTGTGTGCAGTAAGTAGGCTGGGGGCCTGCGTCTGAGGGTGTCACCCAAGTGCCTGCCCTGGTGGTGTCTGCATCTGTGAAGGAGGTGCCGGGTGAGAACAGAGCCAAAGCGCCGGTGGGGGCTGCACCCCTTCCTGTGTCGGAGCAGAAACATCTGCAGTTGAGGGTGTGTGTGTGTGTGTGGGGGGGTGGGCGGAGCAGTGCATTGTCCCTGCCAGTGATGGGTGTGCAACTCGCTCTTTCCCTACAGTGACGGAATGGAGCCCGCCTCACAGAGGAGACAGTTGGGGCGCTCCGGAGCAGAGCTCTGCCCCAGCTCAGTCAGCCCTCATGGGCTTTTTCTGCGGCACCAGTTTGCTTCTAGGGCATAATGGCTGTCATGGGTTGAATTGTAACTTCATCCAAAATTCCTGTGTGGAGCCCTAACCCCAGTGCCTCAGAGTGTGACCTTATTCCTGAATAGGATTATTGCAGATGTAGATAGTTCAGATACGGTCAGTATGGTTGGGCCCTAATCCACTGACTGGTGTCCCTGTGGAAGAGGGACGTTTGGACACTGAGACAGGTGCACATAGGGGCAAGACGGCATCTCAGGGCCGAGGAGAGTGCGCCGGAGCCAGTCCAGTCCACAAGGCCGTCGGAAGGAGCCGACCCTGCTGATGTCCTGTGCTCTGACTTCCAGCCTCCAGACTGAGACCAGTTTCTGTTGTTTACCGCCGTTCCTGGCACCTGGGTCCAGCAGCCCCAGAAAACCAATACGGTGGCTAAAAGTATGTTTCCAGTTCAGAGCAGCCAGTTTTGAAGTCCTCTTCTCACTGTTCTATGTCTCGGGGACCTTGGGCCTGTTCATGTGAGCTCTTTTGGCTTCAGTTTCCTGTGAAATGGAGAGACCACCACCAACCGCCCTGGATGCTGTGATGAATGATAATGAATGTCCAGTGCCGGGAGGGGTGCGGCAGAACTGCGGTTCAGTAAATGGGGACAATGGGAGAGGGCAGCCGCAGGGCCCGGTGTGGGGGGTTAGTCTGTCCCCCTTCTCCCACCCGATGCTTCTCTCCAGTCCCCCCCCCCCGCCCCNCCTCCTCCCGCCCCCCCCCCCCCCCCCGCCACGCTCCCACCAAAGGTCATTCCTGGCCCCTTTCCTCTGCCCAGCATGGTTTGGTCTTTGCCTTCCTTCCCCAGGGTACCCTTTGCCTCTTTCATTTTGGCCTTGACTTTGTTGCCCATTCACCTCAGTGCTGGGCCCCTTCTCACCTTCTCGCTGGTTCCCCCCTCACGTCCGAAGGCCATCTGGGTGACACCTTCCTCAGCCAGGTGTTTTCCGTGACTCTCTTTCCTCCCTCCTGTTGGAGGTATCATTCCAGGAGCGTGTCTGCAAGCAGCTAACCTGTTCCTACTTCTGCCCGTGTCTCCTCAGCAGCTGGTCAGCACGTTGGCCTGGCCTGGCCCACTGTCCCACGTGGGTAAGCTGGCATGGTGTCCCAATGCTTTAGTGTCTGGCTCAAAGTATCTCAGGCTTCTGGTTGGAAGAACACCTTGGCACATTCTTTCCTATCATGAGATCAACTTGACTGGGAGGCAGACTTCTGCTTTTGGCCCCAGGCAGGAGACCTTGGCTTCGGGTTTGGGCTGCAAAGGCACAGGATTCTTTCCGGCAGCCCAGTGCCATGTGTTAGTGTCTGGACTGCTCCTTCCTTGGAGGGTTTAGCTGCTTGGAGTGGGAGGAACATAGCGTGACGCCATCACGAGGAGCTGTGACCCTCTCTGGCCGGGCTGGCATAAAGATCTCAACAAACGGGTTTTTCTGACCATGACAATTTGGAAACCACTGTCTTGACAATGCAAATTCTATGAAGAAAATATCCGAGTAATTGCTAGTGGTAGATTGACTTGCTGACCTAAATTTCATTCCTCCCTAACCCATGCACACTCTTTGTGCGGAATCCTCCCATGCTGACCATAAGCTGGGCCTTGAAACTTGTTTCGGCCAGTGAGACAGGAGCAAACTCAGTGCTATGGGAGAGAGACTTCAGGGTTGTTAGGCTCTTCCTCTGTCTTTCCTTGAGCCTTGCTTCTTCTATGAAAGTTTGCCCAGGCTGGCCCACTGCGTGGGCTAAGCCATGTAGAGCAAAGCCATTCTAGACCAGGTGGCTGCTGGCTGACCACAGGTGCATGAACACGCCTGACTCAGCCCAGCCAGGCCCAGGTCAGCAGAACCCTCCTTGCTGACCTAAACTCAAGAGAGATAATAAATGGTGGTTGATTTAAACCACTAAGGGTTTGCTGCCTGGGGCGGGGGGCGGGCAGGTTGTAGCGAATCACCTGCTACTCTGCCCAACGGTTCGCTTTGCTCTTGATTCAGTCTTGGTGCATGCTGATCGGAATGGTCACATCTTAATCTCCTCTTATCCAGTGGTGTTTGGGACGCCGCTGTTTTCCAGGAAAAATGCACCGGCAATTGGATGACTTGAAATGGAGGTGTCAGACATACTTGCAATCAAGTCATTTAGTCTGTGTGCACTTGTAGTTCATCAAGAAGTATGTTGGAGCTGACTTTAACTTAAAAGGGTAGTAGTATTGCCTGTTTGCCTGAGGGGCAGTGAACATACAGGAAGGCGCAAACCCGCCCCTGCCTACATACACTTCCTGACGCACATTTCAGCTGCTTCGGCTTAACAGCGGTCGGCTGTGCGAGGGGCTGAGACTCAGTTCATAGCTGATTCCTAGATGTGCAGCTGGGTACTCTGGGCCTGAGGGTGCTCTTAGAAATTCTCGGACGTACGGGCATACTCGACCTAGGACTGAGCCTGCTCTGTTCATAAATGGCACCCACTTGGATCAGCGGTGCCAATCGGTGTGGCCTCTCGCTAGCTTTGGCAGGCTCATGACCTAAGATGGCTTTTGTTTAAAGTTAGGGGCGCTGCTCCCTAACAGGTCAAATTCCATATGTTTTAAGATATAAAATTACCTTCATTTATAGATGTTTTATAAAGTTCTCTACTTAAAAGTCTAGTCTCTCCAATATATTTTTCTCCTGTGCTGTTTCATGGCCTCAGAGGTGTTCCAGAAACACAGCTATCACGTGTACACAAAGGCGAATTTGTTGAACTCTCAAGCAGTCCTCTCCTTCTGGAAGCAAATGGTTTGAGTCATCGCCAGTTAAATGACAGATTCAAAAAGCACAGCCATGCACTATGTAGTGACCTTTAGGCCAATGACGGACGGCGCCAATGGTGGTGGGCCACAGCGTTGTAAAGGAGCTGAAAAATAGCTACTACCTAGTGTCATTGTAGCCATGGTAACGTCGTGTCACGGATTAGTCACTTGGCTGTGGTGATGCTGGTATTTTTACACAAACCTGTCAGTAGTGTGAAAGCACAGCACTTCCAGTCTGTACAGTGCGTAGCGCTTGAGAATGAATGTGTATATTGCGGGTATTGCGGGTTTATGTATTTACTGTATTGTACCTTTATTGTTAATTTACAGTGTGCTCTTTCTACTTCTTCCAGTCCTGCAAGCTCCATTCATGGTAAGTGGCCCAAATGGTGTATTATGTTTTTCAACTTGTATGCTGTGTTTTTACCGCACCTTTTCTATGTGTGGATACACAGAACTTTGTCGCGCTGCGTTGCAGGTGTCTGTAGTATTCAGTGCCGTGACACGCTGCTCAGGTTGGCAGCCTCAGAGCGACAGGTGTGGGTGTGCGGTGGGCCGCGGCATTCAGGTCTGTGGAAGTAAACTCGGTGAGGGTCACGTCGCCGTGAAATTGCCAAATGATGCATTTCTCCGATGTTTCCCCATCATGAAGCTGTGCATGACTATACCTGAATTGTATCTTGTGGGAAAAACGTGTTTTCTGATTTTAAAGTGAGATGATGATTGCTTGCTGCTCTTTTGTGGTTCACACTCATGAGCGGAATGGAAAGGAGTGGTGCGTAAGGAGGGCGAGGAACAGGGCTGGGGGCCTGGGAAGACGCCGGGGGAGAGAACGAGACCAGCGGCGCTGGAGGGAGTTGGATGGGGCGTCTGGTCTGCTCATGTGAGTCCTAAGTCCGTAAAATGAGCAAACGTCCATGTGGTTGTGCAGATGAAGGAGGCAATTACATAGGTATACTGGTTAGCACCTACGGGGTCACAGTTACTGTTATTAAATGTTTACAGGATATTTTCATGGACCAAATATTAATAGCGAGAAATGCATCTAATCTGTCCCCAAAGAATGTAATTGACATGTGGCGAGCACAGGTCTCTTTCTAATATGGTGGGGAAAATGCAAAAACTGTTACTGTGTTTCAGAGGTAGGCAGATGCACACGGGATGAAGATCGGAAGGACACAAAATGCAGGTGTCCCTGTGGACGTTCAAATGAACTGTTTCCAAAACAACAGGTGATTAAAGTAAAGGATTTATTGTAATCTGCTTACAGTCCTTTGCAAAGACAGACATATGTTTTTGCATAAAGATATAAATTGCTTCATTTTAAACTAATTTAGTGTGTTTTTTAATTATATGAAGTTCCGGTGAATTATGAATTGTACCAAACCAAGATTTTTAAGAGAAATACGGTACAAAAAATAAGAGCAGACAGACAATTTGGACTGGGACAGGCATTCAACAGTGAGTTTAGAATATGGCTTTGCTGTTTAATCAAGCAAAGTTACCCGGAGACACACACAGAGCCAGTAACTTTGTTAATAGAAAAAGCTGATGCAGACCATCTCCACCCCAAACCCGGTTACGTCGAAATTCTGATTTTGTAAAACGTACATCTGAGCGAGAAGCTGCTCACGTACGCCTTTTCCCCCCTAGAAACTCTCAGTCTGCATGCTGTGTATTTATACCTTCCGAGTGCGGCTTTCCTAGTGCTGTGCATGTAAGTAAGTTAGCTGTATTTAAAGACCTGCCTATAAATTAAATTCCAGAAATTGCAAATTATGTAAGAAAGACTCCCTCTGAGTGCACCTTTGACAGGTTTCCCCGGGCATAGGGCTGGTGTCTTTGGAAAGACAAGGCCATGGTGCCTGCGTGGTGACCCCTGCAGTGGCTTCCGACGCTGCCTTCTCCTGGCCTTAGGTTTCCCCAGCTAGAGCTTTTAGGTTTTGGGAAATAATGCAGTTTCACTGAGTACATGATGATGATCATCACTTTTAAAAGATCCATTTGGCCTCTATTTCAACTAATTTATTTAGTGTGATCCTATTGTTACATTCCCACAGAGAGAAGTTTTGTGATTTGGGACAGAGAAAAGCCATGAACTGCCTCAGTGCGGAACAGATTAAGGAATTACAAATTTTAGTGCCACTGTCTTGCTCGTATCATCTGTAGTTCTTTCCCCCCACAAAACTGTTGCTGTATAAAATTTATTGTTAAAACCTACCTTTTAAAAATGTAAAAACCCTCTAACGAGTGTGCGGTCTCCACGCCGCCCTTCTGCCCGCGCCGATGCGCCTCGTCCCAGAGTGTCCTGCGAAAGCCTGCGTGTTCCCGAGGCCGGGTCTGGGAGCAGCCAGCCCCTCCCCTGACCAGGTGGGAGCATGTCACCTTTCACAGACAGAGCGAGTGCCTGGAATTTTTTTCCCCAAAGGAGGAAATTCCATTTTTCTGAAATGGGATGAGACTATCTATGCTCGCTGAGCCCTTGCGTTTCCAGGCTCTGCTTGCCTACAGCTGATTCTGCTTCTGGAGGAACAGGCAGTTGTCCGAGAGCTGCGTGCTCGCGGGGCCTCCTCCCACGTGTGTGTCTTTAAGGGGTGCCTTGCAGCACCCAGACACCGCAGCGAGCGGTTCCCCGACAGCAGCGGGGCAAAGCGGAAGCCAGAACCCACGCTGAAGTCCCTCGAACACCCAAGACCCTTGAACACCCCGCGCAAGAGACCGAGGACAAAACCAATGTCCAGGAAAAGTAGAAAGGCCTGAAGACAACCCAGGAGGCTTCCATGTGGCTATTTACAATGGGGACTGTAAAATGATAAATCAGATATGAAGCTAAAAAAGGCACAGCTTTCCCTTTCTTAAATACACTGTAAACGGTTCATTAGGCATGCAGAACATTTCACTTTACAAAAAGAATTTTTTTACCTTGTTTGTTTAGACAAAGATAGTACTTAAATAGTCTCCAGCAAAATAGAATTCTTTCAAAAATACTTCCCATTCTTCCTATTAACCACTGGTTTTTTTTTTTGTCTCATTTACAAAAGTTCCTTATACCTTATATAACTCAGGTCCTTCACAATTTATACATACAGTAATGTACAGCACAGCAAAAGACTGCAAAAAAATTATTTGTAAAGCCAACACAATAGATACTAGAAATTGAAACCAAGGCATTTAACATCTTATCCATCCTAATTGACAAACAGACCTAAAGGTGCGGAGGAACGTGGGTGAATGCCAGCCAGAGGGGGCGCTATTCCACACCGTGCTCTGTTATTCCACAGCGAAAATCTGTATAGCTTTTTTTCTTTTTTGTTTTTTAAATAACAAAAGAATATTAATGCCCCATATAGACTATACGTTTTATGTGCAAACCAAGGGTAAGCTTTAAAAAGTTCGTTAGTCCTTGAACCCTTTTAAAACAAGCGAACGATACCAGAAACTACATGGCATAGTTAAAACTTCCGTCTGTTAAAATATCAAAATCAGAGAGTTATTGACTAGATATGGCTTTTCATCCAGAGGATCGGGGACGTGTTTCTAAGCGCTGGGGACCGGAGAAGGAAGAGTCCTTTCCTTTCGGCCGTCGGGGTCTTGCCAAATCCACACCTAAGTGCTTTCCCAGCTCCGAACCCTTGATATGACTTTACAGTGAGAAACTGCTGAATGAGTGTGAATCAACCATCCCATGTTAAAGATATGATTTCTTGGGTCCTTCGTGGGTGTCGACTAACACAGGGAAACTTAAGGCAAAGCTCTGTTGCGACGGGTCCGTCACTTCCTGTGGAAGTAGAGGGTCTTGGCGTTCCCGGATTCCACCTTTGGCAGCTGGTCGCTGATGATCTCCACCAGCATCGCGGGGAACTCCACTTTCAGGGCCTGGGACTCTCGGAAGGTGTAGAAGCAAAACTCCAGCAAGTCACTCCCCAGCTGCAACACAGACAGAGAGGGGCCATGACACGGAGGCCTGGTGCCTGTCCCCGTCCCAGGAGCACTTGGCCTCACCGCTCTCCTGTCGGTTCAAAGAGCAGCTTTCAGAAACCCGGCCAGGAAGTCACGTCTGGGATGCCGTCTGATTAGTAAGTCATCTGTCCTGGGGGAGGGAGAAGGGTGCTCACCCTTCATGTGATAAGCCTTTCACACAGAACAGACCCAGCCAAGGGCTGGGATGAGACACAGCAGCGACCGTGGGGCCTGTGACCGGGTCCATGAACTGCTCTCTCAAATTCTACACGTGTGAACTGGGTGGAGCGAGCGTGTGCACACACCTTTGGGTACTGGGATGGGCCTTGCCAAGGGTATAGGGTGAGCTGGGGTTGGAGGGACAAGACAGCACTCCTCCGCTGGCAGGGCCATGCCTCCTGTAGGCCTGGCTCAGCGGGCACATCCGCCACCAGTCCCCCACGCTTCCTGCCCTGACCTGGTGGCAGGGCTCATCAGACTCCTCGCTTGATTTTTCCCCAGCTTCATTGAGACAGTCGGTTTATAATCAGCATATAGCATTATATAATCAGCACCTAAGTTTTAAGTTGTAAAGCGGTTGATTTGATATACTCACATATTGTGAAATGATTAGCTAGCTAACAAACACCTGCATCACGTCACATGATTGCCATTTCTTTTTTTTTTTTTTGGTGGTAAAAAGAGTACTTCAGAGATGCTCAGGAACTTTCAAGTATGCTATAACCACCATGCTGTGCCTTAGACCCCGGAACTGTTACCAGAAACGTGTGTGCTTTGCCGGGCCTGTCGCCATTTCCCAGCCACCAGTCTGCTCTGTTGCTACGAATGTGGCTTTTCAGGTGCCACACATGAGTGAGGTCATCCGTGTTTGTCTTGCTCCCTCAGTGTGCCTGTCCCTAGGGCCCATCCACGTTGTCGCAGTGGTGGGGGACTTTCTCTCTCATGGGGGAACGACATTCCGTGGGGTGGGCGGCTGCTATGTCCTGATGTGCCATCTGCTCTCATCCCCTCCCCGCTGCAGGCTGACTGAGAGAATGAGGCGGGCACCAAGGACGACTCTGCCGTCTCCTGGCCTGTCCAGCCATTCTCCCTGCTCACCCCCTGGGAAACGGGTCACCTCCTGTTCCTTCAGGTAAAAGGACAGTAACCCACAAATGCAGAATGGCCTTACTGGTCGCTCTTCTATGTCCTAGGAATATAATTTCAAATCACCAAATACACATTCTGAGTTTTCTTTCGTTGACTACACTTTTGGTCATTTCCCACTGTAGTACACTGGCAGGATTAATAGTACATGTTGGAAAAGTGATTCTTGTGAAGGCATATCCATCACTACCCCTCAGGGTTTCCTTAAAAACTCAGTGAGCTCTAATTGAGCAGGTTAGTGAGTAACAGCGTGGTGAAGGCCTTCGTTACAAAGCAGGAGTGGAGATGTTGCTGGGAGGAGCAGCCGCTGCCTCTGCTGGGGGCTGCACCTCCCCCTCCCCCTCCCCGGGGGCAGGGGGGGTATGCAGGGACTGGGACGGGCCAGGGGGCTGAGGCTGGAGATGGGGAGACAGCACTGGCCAAGGCCTCCTCCGGGCACCCCACCCCGGGCACCCCACCCCGGGCTGGCTGTGTGAACACGGGGCCTCTGAGTGGGTCTGCTCCCCAGGGGTGTGGGTGTGGACTGAGCGCACTGGCAGGGGGGGTGTGCATCAGGCCCAGGAGCGCTGCGAGGGCGGGGCCCTGGGGTGCTCTCCTCCCTGTGGCCCCGGGATCCTTCTGTGAGGTTTCTCAGAGGGACAGAGTTTACTGAGCCTGCTCAGTCATCTTCCTGGAACTCGGCCCCCCTTCTATCAAGTGAGGGACAGCAGAATTTGTTTTCTGCCCTCCCCAGAAAAAGGATTCTTAAAATAGAATTGAGATGGCAGGCTTCTTAATTCTTTTTTTTTTAAGGTGGCAGGCCAGTGGCTGTGGAGCTAAAAGTCCCACTGGGCCCTACTCTTCCAGCGTGGTGCCTTGCCCTTTGGTGGGGGACAGCAGGGCCATGGGAGCATCTGTGTGAGCAGACTCGCTGACGTCTGACACAGGTCACCTGGCAGGGCTGGGGCCACCCAAGGGATTGTGTTTGTAAACAGGCAGCGGTGATGCATGTACAGTGGCAGACGCAGAGCAGATCCGTTCATGACCATGAGGCAGCGTGCCCGGGGCCGTCTCTGTGAACCTGCTTTTGAGGACAGGGCCCAGGCCTTCCCAGTGCCTCTGTCTGTAACTCCCTCGTGCATGTGTTCTGGGCACCGGGCATCACCAAGGAGACAATCAGGGGCTCAGCTGTTTCTCCTCACAGGTTGGCTGGGGACAAGTGTCCTGGACACCACTCACTAACCATGCATGTGAGCCCAGGACTGGCATTTCCGCCCACCTGTGTCCTGTCTTCCACAGGCCGAGAAAGGAGCTCGTTTCCAGCCATAAGCTGATACCCAAGACTTCTGTTTATGTAAGCGCCTTGGCCAGAGGGATGAGTGCCTTGCTGGGAGGGGGGCTTGGCCAGGAGAGGTCTGTGACTGCCTGTGGCTAGGACAGAGATAGAAGCAGGCTTCTGCTTCAGAAGCCTGCTATGCCCACCGGCCCGTGGGACAAGGCCGAGAACCTTTGCAGGATTCAGCAGGTTCTGAGCCAGTGACTGCAGTTGCTAAGGTCAGGGATCACCTGTGACAAGCAAGGCCAGGTGTCCCAGGTGTTTGAGGGTGGAGTCTGCAGGACGAGGAAGGACCCTGGCCCCACTGGAAAGCACAGGCCAGGAAGGAGAAGCTGCAGGTGGGTGCTGGTTTGCAAGTCCGACAGCTGTGTCACGGCCAAGTGTCTAACCCCCATGCTGCACACAGGCGCAGCTGCCTCTGAGGTGTCAGCCTGGTGCGAAGCTGTGGCACATACAGTGGGACTGGAAACCAGGGCACAAACAGGTACAGTGAACATATCCTCACCGACACCATCCCCAACCCCTCAGGCAGTATGGCCACTGGGGTGGGCAGCATAAGGCCAGGCTGTCGTCACAGCCTGCAACAAGGCTGTGCATCACTGAATGACCATGGAGGTTTCTACCTGCTCCCGGCAAAGTCAGAGCCCACCCGAGCAGAGCTGGGTCCTTTGGGCCTGCCGCGGTTCTGAGTGATGGGAGCCAGACCTGCTCAGAGGCTGCTTTTGAAAGGGCATCACGTTAAGTCAAGTCCGTATGGACAGCCCTCTAGGGAGAGTCAACGAGTTTTCCTGGACACTCACTCGGCATGAAATGGTTTTCAAAAATGTCGCTCGTCTCTTCAAAGGGTGTGAGTACTGGCTCACTCTACATGTTCCCCTGGTTCTTTCATGGACTGCCCCCCACTCCCTGAAGTCACCCTGCTCCCAGGAGCACCAGCCTGAGGACCCCTGTTCCCCTCTAAAGTCACAGATGCTATATTTTGTCTTTGATTTAATTGCCAGCCAACCAGCCAGGGGACACCGCTCCTCCTTCCTGAGGTTCCCATCTCTGATCGGTGTAACTTTCCCTTCTGTAGCTGCTCAGGTGGCCTGCAGGCTCCCAGAGGACAGGGGGCGCCACGCACCCCTCAGCACCCAGGAGAGGCCCGTCCCGTTCGGCTGCCCCGGTAAGACGATCAGCCCACACTCCTGCCTTGCTCCCGAACTCTCAGGTGGCCAGGAAAAACTTCCTCCAACAGCACTTTTTCAGGGCAGTGTGTTGCTTGTCTTAATCAAGGAAGCAAAACAAAACCTGGTTAGTGTTAACTGTCGAGTGGTTGTGTGGATGACAGTATCCTCCATGCAAAATAATGGTCAGTTTTAGTCCAGAAGCTCGACCACTGCAGGGTTACGTGGGCGTCTTCGTTTTAGTGACGCTGAGTAAGTCATTCAGAACTCAGTGTGGGGGAGCTACCCCTTCTTCCATCTTTTTCTTCAACCTGTTTACATCGGGTTTTAACCAGATTTTGTACGCACGCCCTGTGGCGGGCGCCCTGAGCCCCACCCCTGCTCTGTCCACAGAGGCATGGGGTGGGAAGGAGGTCCGGGCTACAAAGATGGATCCCTGTCCTGCTGGCCTGTCAGCACAGATGCCTTAATCTTAAGCAACGAGACAAAGAGCCAAGCCTGCCGTCTCCATATTGATTCCTCCTGGCCTTCCCCGTAGTAGCACCAGGCTCGAGGGAGAGGCATGAACACACATTATAATCAGTGGTGAGAGTCCCACTCTATTAGGAATCAGAAAAAGTCGTGTGTGTGTTCTGCACACAGGGCCTCTGTTGGGGCCCCAGCAGCCCAGCAGGAGGCTCAGCCGCACCGAAGGAACCTCGCAGGCTCTGCCAGTGCCTTTCTCCTATTCTCTGTACGGAGTGACCACGGCCTGCGCGTGGCCGCTCCCCCAGCCCCACTCTGCCCTGGTGCTGTGCAGGGGGGTCTGGCACTGCTGTTTCAAGGTTACAGGACCACCCGGCAGGGACAGAGCACCGGATGGTAGAGCCTCCGTGATGCAGGGTCCCACCTGTCTCTGACAGTGTGCTCATTCCTCCTAAGTTATTTGCTGGCTCCAGAGCTCTTACCTAATTAGGATCAAGCTTTTTACTGGGAAAAAACCTTGTGCGGAGGTTGGAAGCTTAATTTCCAAAGAGGAGAATTTTAGCTGCGAGGATGGGGTTGGGGCAGAGAGGCAGAGCTGCAACGCTCCATCCTGTAACAGGAACTGAAGTGGGCGGCAGTGACTTCAGAGGGGTCAGTACACCCTGCAGAACCCCCAGCAGTGCGGGCCAGCGTGCAAGACGCCTGTATTGGTGAGGTGGGCACCCCTGCTTTTCTCAGTAGGACATGACAGCAGTGTGGTGCAAAAGCCCCCAATTTACTTGTAGCATTTGTTTCTGCACCCAGAAAAAAATGTAACCTTTAACAGCACGGTGATGCCACCATTTCCCTGTGGATGCCCTCTGAAAACCCAGCTCACACTGTCTGCTCGGCACTCCAGGAGAGCTCTGCTTCAGAGCTGAAGGCCTCAGAGATGGGAGCAAGAGAAAGGGGCTGAAAGATACCATCAGGAGTGATGGTGGCAGAACATGGGTCATGCTTTTGGCCTCCCCCATCCAGGAACGGAAGCTCCTCTGTGGGGTCCAGCACAATACTGAGGACCTGGAAGAGGCCTGCCACCTGTGTGCCAGGGACAAGCAAACAGACCTCGGTATGAGCGGAGGGCCCAGCAGAGTGCTGGCCTGGGCAGGCACCCACAGATGAGAGAGGAACTGCAGGAGTCCCCTTCCCAAGGGGAAATGCCACCATGCTGTCGGAACGAAGGAAAAGCCCTCAAAATGAGATTGGATGCAGCAGAGCCGGTGAGAACTTCACCAGCACCACACTGCCCCTCTCTCTCCTCGGCACCCAGAGTACTGAGGCAGGACCTCCATGACTGGGAGGAGGAAGACGACTGGGAGAGAGCAGGTAAGCCTCCTGCTGACCTTGCTGAGCAGCAAGTGTACCCAGGACTGTCTGGGAGTACCATGCCTGGGGAGCCCCCTACTCATCTGCAGGCACCCCCACCCCCACTCTGTGGCTGGCTCTTTCTTGTACTTCCAAGTGTGGAGGCAAAAGCAAGAGCCAGGAAAATTGGCCAAGGTCAATGGGCCAAGGAGAAACCACAAACCTGAGCTATAGCGCCACCTTCTGGGAAACAAGAGGTTTCTTTCCAGTGAGTCAGTCTGGTAAGAACCAGAAGACATAAAAGCTTAAGAATTCTGCCACAAGAGGGAGCAAGACCAGAGTACCAGGAGCACCCATACAAAGGCAGAAAAACCCCAGAAGGTCAGCACCAATGGACAGAGTAGTCAAGGAGGCGCCTGCTACTCCCACGAGAAAGCAGCAATGCTCAACGACACAGAATGTTCAACATCAAGGAAGCATCACCATCAAAAGAGCAATTCTCTAATATGTTGAGTTCAAAGGCACAGAATTTTGTGATCTTGCTGATAAAGAATTCAAAACCCCCGTTTTGAAGAAACTCCATGAGCTACAAAAAGAACTAAAAGACCAGTCGATGAAGTCATGAAAAAGAAAACGACTGCTCTCAGGGAGCCGGAGAACTCAGTGAGTGAAATGGCAAATGCAATGGCGAGAGCTACCGAGGGGTAGCGCCGTGGACATACAACCAGTGAGTAGGGGACTTCATCCCAAGGACAAGTATCAGAATAATCGGGATTCCAGAAGGAGAGCAGAGGGTGCCAAGTCACAGAACTTACCCACTTGGGAAGTGAAGTGAGCATCCAGGCTCACGAAGACCTCGTCCAAAACACATTGTAATGAAACCCTCAAACGCACCACAGATGAGAGAATCAATCCTCAAGGGACCCCGGGGGGAGAAATGACAAACTACAAAGGAATCCCCATCAAGCTATCAGTGGATTTCTCAGCAGAAACCCTATAGGCCAGGAAAGAGGGGAATTAGATATTCTGAGCATTGGAAGAAAAAAAAAAGCATTGGAAGAAAAAAAAAAGCCAGCTAAGAATACTCTGTCTGGCAAAGGTGCCCTTCAGCTACGAAAGACAAATACTTTCCTAGACAAACAAAAGCTGAGACAGTTCATCACCACCAGGCCTGCCTTTTAAGAAGTTCAAGCATTCTTCAAGCTGAAATGACAGATGCTAATAATCGGTGACATGAAAACATAGAGATTTAGGAAACTCAAATTCTGTAATAGGATGTGTGACAAAATTCAATGGAAAAAAGACTATTAAAAATAGCTGCAGCTACTATAACTTGCTAAACGCACAATATAAAGAGGTAAATAATAACATCAAAGGTATAAAAAGGGGACTGTAAAGGTAAAGCTTTATAGGTGCTAGAAGTTAAGTTGCTATCAGGGTACAATGGGCTGTTGTCTATGGGATGTCTTGTGTCCGCCTCATGGTGATCACAAAGACAAACAAAAACTGTCCGTTGCCTACAGGAGATTCACTGTGGGTTTAAGGATATACATAGGCCATGAAAAGTGGAGGTAAATATACTACAAAAAATCTACTTTGGCTCCCAAACAGTAACAACAAAGAAGGTCCATATATAATGGTAAAGGGGTTGATTCATCCAGAAGATGGATTTGACAGTCATAGTTAATAGAGCTGGGAGAAGCAGACACTACAGTAATAGGAGTGAACTGTAATACCCACTTTCCTCCAGACAGAAAACCAGCAAGGAGACGACTTGAACCAAGCATTAGTCCGAATGCCCTGTATATGTAGAACAGTTCATCCAGCAGAAGCAGAATACGCATTCTTTACAAAACATTCTCCATGATACAAAAAACTGGACACAAAACAAGTCTTAGTACATTTTAAAAAGCTATAAACCACAATGGTAAGAAACTATAATGCACCAAGAGGGAAGCTGGAAAATCTATAAACATGTAGAAATTAAATACACTTCCGAACAAGCAATTGGTCAGAAGAAATCAAAAGAAAATATCTCAAAAACAGCATAGCAAAACCTATGGGACGCAGGAGCACCTCTGAGAGGGAAGTTTATAGCAATAAATAACCTTAACTTGTCACCTCAAGGAACTAGGAAAAAAAACAAATTAAGCCCAAAGTTAGCAGAAGGAAGGAAATAAAAATCAGAGTGGGAACAAAACAAACAGAGATACCAGAAAAAATAGCTAAAATCAGAAATAGGAGATATGAGAATTGATACTATAGAAATAAAAAGGATCATAAACTACTATGAACAGTGAGGCGCTAACAAACTGGATAACCTATAAGAAACTGATAAATTCCTGAAAATATACCAACATGCCAAGACCAAATCAGGAAGAAACAGAAAATCTGAACAGACCACTAATGAGTAGGAAGATTCAATCAGTATTCAAAAACTTACCAACACAGAAAAAACCAAACCAGCCCCAGGACCAGATGGCTTCACTGGTGAAATCTACCAAACATTTGAAGAATCACAACATCAGTCCTTCTCCAAACAACTGGAATAGAGGGAACATGTCCAAAGTCATTCCACGAGGCCAGCATGACCCTGACGCCAAAGAGAACAAATTCAACTAGTGGGATACATTAAAATGAATGTATATGTAGCAAAACAAACAAAAAAACAGCAATGGGAGAAAATATTTGCAAACTATGTATTGGAGAAGGGGTTAATATTAAAAATATACCATGAACTCATAGTTCTAACAAATAATCCAACTAAAAATAGGCAGAAGAGTGGCACATTTTTCTACAGAAGGCATACAGTGAGCCATCAAGAGGTGCTCAGCGCCCTTGATCATGAGGGAAATGCAAATCAAAACCACACTGAGAGACCACATCGTACCTGTTAGAGTGGCTGCCATCAGGATGAGAAGTCAGTGTTGGCAAGGCCACGGAGAAAAATGGGGCCTCGTGCCGTGCTGGTGGGCACACAAAGTGGTTCAGCCACCATGGAAAAGAACACAGAGGTTCCTTGAAAAGTTGAAGTACCGTATGATCCAGCAAACTCCACTCCTGGGTGTATAGCCAAAGGAGAGGAAAACGGGACTGGGAAGGAATGCCTGCACTCCCATGGTCAGTGCTCGTGGTGGCCAAGGTGTGGAAACGGCCTCAGTGTGCATCAGCAGACAACTGGGAAGAGTGATGCACGCACAGTGGGGTGTTACTCAGCCAGGAGAAAGAGGGGCACCCCTGCTCTTCGCAATAACGTGGACAGACTGTGAGGGCATTATGCTGAGATAAGTCAGAAAGAAAATAGACAAAGACAAATACATGCGATTGCTTACAGGTGGAATCTCAAAAAGGCAAATGCACAAAAGCAGAATGGTGACTCCCAGGGGGTGAGGGTATAGACTTGCAAACTAGTGGGTGAGTCCTCGAGATCCGACAGACACCACAGTGACTACAGTCAGTCACGCTGTATCACAGACTTCAAAGTTGCGAAGAGACTAGATCTTCCCACCACCAAAAAATGGTAATTACGTTACATGATAGAAATGTTAGCTAAATGCAACAGTGGTGATCATATTGCTAGACATTGTATAACTTAAATTTACATGCTTTTTCTGTCAATTATATCTCAATAAAAGAAAATACCATCAGAAAAATAGCTAAGAAGACTGGTTTGTAGTAAACACTCACCGCATTTTATAGCCCAAAACTTAACAGGCTAGCATGCCTGTGGGTCAGTAAGTTGTAGGCCTATACAAACATTTGGGGACAAGGACTGGTCTGCACGGACAGGGGCCATCTGGATTCAAGTGTGTCCCCGGAGCAGGAGATGAGCCTCAGCAGGGCTGGGTTCGCCGTGGTGTGAGCTCTGCTGCAAATTCTAGGTACCGGGAACCCCAGCGAGTGTGTGGCCAAAGCCAGGGCTCTGGGCTGGAATCGGTGCCTCTGGCTCTGTTTCCAGAAAGGCCCAGCTGCCTGATGGAGTGAGGGAGACGGGGCTGGTTCTGGCCTGAGAAGACGTGGCTGCTCAGCATCGCATGAAAAACCGAGGGCCTCTCTGAAAACGCCCCTGCTCTCCATCCGTTAGCATCTGGTTGTTATCTGAGATGCAGTGTTTTGACTTGTTCTTCGTCACCACTTTCATAACACGTTCAAAACCAATTACTGGTCTCTAGTCGGTGACAGACACTTCATCTTCAAAATATGCTCTGTGGATGCTGTACTAGTAAGCAAGATGCATTCAAGTCCCTTCTTTTTTCTGCATTTAAATGTATTTAATTTCCACACTGTTTAAGTCTCCTTGCATTAAAAGCCTTGCTCTAGAACGCAGCTCTGCCTTCTTGTGAATAAGGTCTATTGTATGTGTGAAAACCCCAAAGAAAAATGACACAATGGAAAAGGAGAGCGTGGAGCTTTAAGATAAAGGGGTAATGAGAACACTGCTGAACAAAGGGATTCTAATGAAAGGGTTCTGTCTGTGAAAGCCGTTGGCATGTTACTGTATATAGAAGTATAAACTTTTCCTAATTTTGCTTCCGATGTTTCCTAGATCCTCCTGGCAAAGGTACACTACACTGAGCAATGTAAAAATCTAAACCTTTTACGTTACCAACTTTAATATCAGGTTTAATCAAGGGTAAGCAGTTAAATCCTTATTTCAGTCTTACAGCAGCCTCTTCGGATCCAAGGACCTGAGACCCGAGTGACCTAATTTAATCCCTTGATCCTATGATGCTATGCAATGAACTGGGCTGGCCATGTATGGCTTGCAGGCCAAATGTGGCCTGATACCTGTTTCTCGGTGTTTTCATTTTTGTTTGATTTTTACACTAAGCGGCTGAAAAAAATGAAAAGGATAGTATTTCGTGACATGTGGAAATTACATGAGATAGTTTTCCTGGGACTCAGTCATGCCCATTCACTTAGATATCACCTCTGGACGCATTCTCGCCACAGCGGGGGGCCCAGTCCACGGGGCCCACAAAGCCACCGTCCTTTCAGGGGGAAAATCTGCTGGGCCCTGGATCAGAAGCCATACCAGGGATTTAGTAACAATATAAGGGAGAACAGGTTATGGTTGTTTATTAAGATATATAAATCACTTATAAGATGTCTCTTGATTTCAGAAATAGTAAATGTAAGGAGAAAAAAGTCTGAATCAAGAGAGATGGTAGGAGCCAGATTTCCAAATATTATGCAGTGTCTCTGAGGCATCAGGAAATGCTTTAGAAAGAATTCTCGTACACAGAGGGTTGAACTAGATAAGGGGACTGTCTAGCTTTAAGGCTCTGGAATCTGTCAATCAAGTGGGGGGTGGCTCTCACGCCTTCCACTTTTGGCTGTTCCCTCAGGGGCCATTTCTCTTTGATGCCATCGTCCCTGTGGGCTGTACCCATTTGCAGTTGATTCTCATGATTCATGGTAGTTGCATTCTATAAAGTCCTCAGAAATGGTGACTTCACCAGCGCTAATGCTTACCCTTAGGGAAAATAGGGTTAGGTGTCCATGTGGTACCGATGACAACATTTTCATTAACGATCAATACCTCGCCTAGTTTTCTGTGTGTTTCTGGTTAACGACGCCTTATTTTGTACATTGCTGATTCCCTAATGTTGAGCTCCCGTCCAACAGCTTGATAACTCAGGCCTGAATGAAGCTTACGGAACATGCTCATTTTTCTCCATAGAACACACCACAGCCTTCTTGCTCTTAGGAACACAAGCTCGTGAGTACTACATTTGGGGGAAATTTAAAACAGCAAAAACACAAGAAATGCGGCACTGAAAGACTGTGAGGCGCACACTTACCATACGAGAGCCAGAACAAGGGAGACTGTCACCTTGTTGGGCCTTAGCTGGGAACCTGCACTTTGGGTGGCTCAAATAACTCTCTGCACCGGCCCATGAATACCGGTCAAAGTGCTATGAGTATTAATTTGGGGGTTGCAACTAAAATTTAACTAGTAGGCAAATTTGTAAATACAGAATCTGCAAATAATGACTGAGTGTGTGTGAAGCCACTTCCTAGTCCCTTGAACCATGACCTTGATCAACAAAACTGATTAGTGGGCACCTTATGGGCCTTTGCGATGTCAGTCATTTAAAATGATCCACCCAAGTCCAAAATGGTGCTTAAGATAATGTTCCTCTGACTTCTGGCCAAGATGGAGGCATAGGTGGAAACACGACGTCTCCTTGCACAACCAGCTTTAAAGACAACAAAGTTTCAGTAACAAAAATGCAAATAAAACACAGAAAATTGAACTGTATAGAAGTCCAACAACAACGAACCATTCAGCCAGACCAGTAAGAGGGAGAGAGTCAGTGGCTGGTGGAGCCTGGTCAGGCAGGAAAAGGTGGCCGGACCTACCCAGGTGCTCAGGCGGCGGTTGGCAGATCCCAGGTGGGGGATTGCGATGGGCAGACCCAGTGGGGGAGCAAGGTGGCTGGCTGACCGTGGTCACACATTCACACTCAGATAAACCAGGTGAAAGAGCGAACAGTGAGACAGACCATGCAGGCTAGGGCCCCAGTGACGGGAATTAAAGCCTAAAATCACCAATTGGAAAAACTTTTGGGGTTGAGGTGCTGGGAGAGGCTCCCAGGCTCACAGAGTTTTTTGGAGAGGCCCACACACCCAGGAGTTGGCACCAGGAAGGCCCGGTTTGCTTGCAGGAAGCAGCAGAGGGGACCGAAATCCAAGAGAGAGCAGAACAAGCACCACTGCTCTCTCTTTGACCCCGCCTCCACATACAGTGACACAACCCAGCTACTGGGCAGTCCCTCCCTGGTGAACACCTAAGGCTCCACCTCTCATACATAACTGGCGTGAACAAACCAAAACATTATGGCTCAAGAAGAACAGCTAAAAGCCCCAGAGCCCATACTTCTAAGTGACCAAGAGGTAGCCAACCTATCAGATGCACAAAATACTGGTGATCAGGATGCTCACAGAACTGGTTGATTTTAGTTACAGAGGAACAAATGAAGGCCAAACTAAGTGAAATGAAGGGAAATGCACAGGGAACCAATAGTGATGGGAAGAAAACTGGGACTCAAATCAAGGGAGTGGACCAGAAGGAAGAAAAAAATGACCAAACAGAAAAGGATGAAGAAACAAGAATTCCAAAAAATGAGGAGAGGTTTAGGAACCTCCGGGACATCTTTAAATGTTCCAACATCCAAATTATAGGGGTACCAGAAGGGGAAGAGGAAGAGTGACAAGTGGAAAACTTACTTGAACAAATAATAAAGGAGAACTTCTCCAATCTGGCAAAGGAAACAGAATTCCAGGAAGTCCAGGAAGCTCAGAGAGTCCCAAGGAAGGTGGACCCAAGGAGGAACACACCAAGGCACATCATAATTACATTAGCCAAGATTAAAATGAAAGAATTCTAAAAGCAGCAAGAGATAAGGAGGCAGTTACCTACAAAGTACTTCCCATCAGACTGTCAGCTGATTTTTCAAAAAAGACCTTACAGGCAAGAAGGGACTAGAAGTATTCCCAGTCATGAAAGGCAAGGACCTACATCCAAGATTGCTCCATCCAGCAAAGCTTTCATTTAGAATGGAAGGGCAGAAAAAGTGCTTCTCAGATAAGGTCAGTTTCAAGGAGTTCATTATCACCAAGCCCTCATTATACAATATGTTACCTTTAACATAGGTAACATATGTTACCTTTAACTCATCTAAGAAAAAGAAGATAAAAAATATAGACAGTGAAAGGACAGCAAACTCACAATTATTAACAGCCACGCCTAAAATAAAAGCAATCTAAGAGGACAGCTAGATCAGGAGCGGAACCATACAAATGGAGATCACATGGAGGGTTAGCAACGGGAATGGGAGGAGGAGAAGGAGGGAGAAGGTACAGAGAATAAGTAGCATAGATGGTAGGTAGAAAATAGGGGTGAGAACAAGAATAGTATGGGAAATACAGACTCTAAAGAACTTGTGACACATGGACATAAACTAAAGGGGGAGAATGGTGGGGGAGGGGGTACGCAGGGTGGGGGGGGAATGGGACAACTGTAATGGCATAATTGATATAAAAAGATAATGTTCCTCTTTGTTATTGCTTAACGATGTCTTGTCCCTGAAGAAATCCCTTCACTGTTTCTTTTTGTGTCAAATAAGGCCTTAGGGGTAAGGGCCTTTACGGGGTGTGGAGGAGTCTCTGGTTCCCCACGGTCTGGGTGCCCGGCCCCACTCGGGCTTTCAGCCTTTCCTACCCTTGCTTTCCCCACCGAGCACCCATCGCTTGGCGCGCCGCCCAGCCTGTTCTTCACGCCCATCCTCTCCTCCGAGCAGCACCGTTTTCAGAAGGTTCCCTTTTGCCCAGGACTGGCTGGATCGTTTGTGGGGCCCTTTGTTTCAAGATGGGGACAGGAGGAGGTGAAGCTGGGAGGGACACCCTTCCACGGGCAGGGTCCCAGTGTAACCGACACCTAACCGACTGGGCCCCGGAGCTCCCCGGTGCAGGTAGACAGACTGAGGATCTTTCAGTCTGAGCTCCCCGGTGCAGGGCCGGCTCCCACGGGTGCTGCCTCCCCTCCGCCCAGACCCTGCCGCACGTCTGCACCCAGGAAAGGCACCTGATCGCTCCCTCTTGTAATCCTTTTCTCTACAAAGCAGGTAAAAAAAAGTGAGTAAATATTACTATTCCCCTTTGTAGAGAAAAGATGAGGTGATTAAGTGTAAATAGTAATATTTACTCCTCCTCGCCTCATGGAGATAAGAGAAGGACTTAATGACTGGACTTAGGAAGAAAGGCACTGGGTAAAGCCCGGGTATTATATGGTTATTTTATGTTGTAAGAAGAGGGATTCGGGCGGCATAAGGGGGGATTTACCGACACAGGTGTTAGACAGTGAGACAGTTTTCCAAACCTCCCTGCGATGCCATCCAGACGAGGAGGAGATTCCTGTGTCAGGCGGGAGTTAGATGTGATTCTCTCCGAGCCAGGCTTCCGGGACCCTAGTGCTGCTTCTGTATGACACACTGTTCTTCCCGAAGGCTCACCCCGTGGCGTCACACACCCCGAAGGTTCAGGTGGGAACGGAGTGCGCAATGCCTCTACACCTCCCCCGGTGAGGTCCTGGTCCCATCCCCGCACCGGCTGTGCTTTGCAGGTGCGCGGCTAACCAAACAGTCATTCACGACAAAGTCCGAGAAGTAGTTATCATGAGAAAAATGCTTTTTTATGCCCTCTGTAAATAAATTGGGATCAGAGACAACTTTAATCCTTAACTGGCAAAATTAAGAAAAACTACTGGCTTACTGCAAGTTCCTGAGAGGGAGATTTTGACACCAAACAAACAAAACTCACGAAATGGGGGAAAATACTTGCAAATCACAGATTAGCGGGCACTATCCATTACATACATAACTCCTGCAACTCAACAACAAAAACACCAAACAAAAAATGGGCGAAGAACTTAAACAGGCATTTCTACAAAAAAGATACACACACGAAAAGATGCTCAGCAGCACACGTCATCAGGAAAATGCACACCAGGCCACAACGAGATACCACCTCCCACCCACCAGGACGGCTGCTATCAAGGAGCAATTAACGAGTGTTGGTGAGAACGCAAAGAAACAGTCCCTGTGTCCTGCTGGCGGGAATGTGGAAAACTGCGGGGACTGAGTTGGGCAGTTCCTCAAAAATCTTAACCACAGAATTATCATGTGACCCAGGCATTGAAAGTGGGGTCTGGGAGACAGTATGCGTACCCGTGTTGGCTGCAGCATGATCCACAGCAGGGATCCTGCTCACCCTAACACGGAGGGAAACTGGGGTATGCGCTACAACACGGGTGAATCCGAGGGTAACACACTGAGTGAAACGAGCTGTTTCCAACAGACAGATCCTGTGTGAGCTCCCGTACACGAGCAGCCTAGAGCAGTCAGATTCACGGAGACTGGACGGTGACTGCTGGGGAGGGGAGTGGGGAGTCATTGAACAGGCAGAGTCGGTTTTGCAGATGAAAAGTTCTGGAGATGTTTTGCATAACAATGTGAATGCATGGAACACGAATTATACAGGTCCAAACAGCCAGTGATACATGCATGTTTGTGTGTTTTACCACAATTAAAAAAATGACAAACTTTTACTGCAGGTTATTTTCCTTTCATTTCTCTCAAATATAATACAACTCTGTCCTAGAATACTGCCTGGCTATCAACCAGTTGGTAAGCACTGTCTTAAATAGTTTACACATTAGCCACTGAAAATTAATATTTTAAATCAACCTTTTCCAAAGACATAAGGAAACAACCAAGATTAAGCCAGCCATAGAAAACCATGGCCAACCGGAGAACACAAAACCCTGGGGCCACACGTGAAAATTAACTGTCATCACAATTCAGTTGTAACATGGAAGTGACGGCCAGGAAGGACTCGGGATGCACGACGCTGATAAAATCATGACGCGAATGGCTCCTTACTGTCGTGGTGCCTGCGATGCTGAGCTCTCACCTGTACCTCTCTCTCCTCAGTGGGACTGACAGCCATCTATAGCCACAGGTAGGACATTCATGCCTTTAGTATAAAGTGTGCACATATGTGTACATAGTACTTAAAGCTTTCACTGATTCCAAATTACGCCTGCACAGGTCAACATGGCAAAGCTTGTTTGGGGTTGTTTGCAAAGGCAGAGTTTGCTAAGCTGCTGTGATTTCTCAGCTGCACTTAAAACACATAAACACAAAAACTGTACATTTCCTCAACTACGTTCAAAATGCTCATTTACCTACGTGTTGTCACCTAACAGAAAGACTCATACTTCTTTTCTATTTATTGAAGCAGTTTTGGCTAAGGAGCTTTACTGGACAACACATTGATTTTGTTGTTGTTGTTAACTTTGGGCCTGTTTCCTTTGTGGCTGCTGATGCAGTTACTGGAAACCTAGTGAGCATTAACACAAGTTAAATCAATCAGCTACTCTTCACAATAACGACCATGTTGCTATGACTACTGGAAGTTTCCAGCCTGTTTGCTACCTGACCTTTCGCAGCTTCTGCCCCTCTGACCCCTCATTTGCACCGTGGGGGACATGTTCTTTTCTGGCTTGCCCCCTGTGTGGCTCTTTCTGCCCACTTACCCCAGCAGCAGCTCCTTCGCAGGCCCTGCAGGCAGCTGTCCCTTGGAGCCTTGGCCGGTTTTTCCTCTGGGTTCAGTTCTAGGCCTTTCCTCGCCACAGCAGTGCCTGGGAGGTTCCGTCTACCCTCAGGCTTCAGCAGCCTCCGTGCGCTGCCCCCTCCTCGTCTGCATCAGCATTCACCTTCCTCCACATGGAGCCCAGTGCTCACCTGACGTTTCCCTGGGGATGTCCTAAGGGCAGCTGAACTCCAGTGCACCCACACACGCTCAGCATCTGTGCTCACAAATCTCTCTCTCAGCCTCTCCTCAGTGCTGGGCCTGCCTGCCGAACTCTACCCCCAAATGCCGGGGGTCATCTTAGACCTTCCACATCCTAGCATAAGACATCTAGAGCTATCCATTCCACGACGTCAGGATCTCCTTGGTCCCCCCCGGCCCATATCTCTGACCTGGACCACTGCACTGGCATCCTCCCGGCCCTTTGTTCCTCCTGCCCCTGCTCTGATGGGTTATCTAGGTCAACGCTGTCCAATAGGACTTTCTGCGTGTTTCCCTGCCTCCCCCCCAACCCCAAGTGGTGGTTACTGAGCATTTGAAATGTGGACAGTGAGAACTCAATGTAAAATTTTGCTTAATTTTCATTAATTTGCATGGAAATAGCCGGCAAGTGGTTTCTGCATTGGACAGAGTAGCTCTAGATTCTCGGTAGACAGACTGAGGATCTTTCAATAGCTTCCTGAAACCATGTGGCTCATAGGTCCCTTCACTGTCTGCATCCTCATTTCTCACTATTCCTCCCTGAGGTTCTTGGATACAATGAAACTCTCTATCACCCTGACCCCTCTCCCTTGGAACACAAAACCTCCTTGCCACAGAGGAGCCTCTCCTTGTCAGTCTGGCAAACTCCAGCTCTGGGGCTCAGCTTAGCAGCTGTTGCCCTGCCCTCATGCCATGGCCCATCTGCACCCGCCACTTCCCCTCCCAGACACTCCGCCCAGGCTCCTGCCATGCGGCATTTTGGCTCCCAGTTGACGTCTGCGTTCCCCAGGAGACTATGCTTTGTGGCAGTGCACCCTCAGGGCCAGCTGCGTGTCTGGCCAGGTGGAGGGGAGCGGTAAGTCACTCTCACAATACGACCTGACTGCAAAATAGGGGTCCTCAGAGACACCATCATGGCCTCTGGCTGACACCGCCCTTAAGCCACTGACATGTGAACAAAGAAGGGACACCAGGGGAGGACACCTTCCTGTCTTCGAGGAGTCGTCTTCCCGGTGGCTTTGTGGCTCCAGCCACCAGCACCTAAAACACACGGGTCCCTGAGCTGCCCAGACCTCTCCAAACCCATGGGGAGTCTTCCTTCCCCTATTCATCCACACACTAAAATAGCAACATTCTGACCTATTTTTCCCATTTTCCCCACATTTAGTTTTAAGCATATCTGATGCTTTCCCCCCAATCATACAAACATAAGAATGTTCTGAATGAGAATAAACAGTCGGCACCACCAACCCAGGGCAGTGCGCCACCCTTGCGGTGGGGACTTTGCGAAGAGGAACAGGGCCCTTGTCTACTGTGGGAGCGTGGAAGAGACACTGAAAACCACGAACGACTCTTCCACGGTTTTCACCGGCCAGACGGAGTACGATCTGACATCTCGATTACTTAACTGGGAATCTTCAGCCAAGCAGATTTCCTTTTCAGGAGGAGTGGGCTCCCATAATCTGTGTCCTCCCATCCCCCGGTGCTCTGGGAAATCAGGCCGTGCTCACTTAGCTGACTTTGGAATAAACAACTCTTCCTTTTTTAGAATCTTTCTTAGTCACGGCCTTGTCAAAGAAGGCAGGAACACCACTAACAATTACATCAAATAGTTGTTTCACTCAGTGAGATACAATATGGCCTTGAATCTTAATCCTCTTACACACACACACGCACGCACGCACGCACGCACGCACCTGTGGAACTGCCAGGCACCTCATTGCAGATACAGAGTCAATCTCATTTCATTGTCACCTGAGCAACGGGAAGACGGACGTTTCTCTCACACACTGAAGCAGTACAGCCAGCCTCTACGTGCCCTACCTGCATTCTGACAGCGCCCAGCTCAGCCACCATTGAGGAGGTGACCATCATCGTTCCTTCCTGATGGTCCCCTCATTGCAATCTGCCATCGTCATTCCATCACCCAACACCTTTCACCCTTTCAACAAATTAGGAAGTGACTCAAGTGCCACCCCCAGACATGTTTTTGACAACTCTGCCCCCCCCACCCCGCCACTGGTAAATCCTGGCAGGAAGCACAGAGCGCTGACACAGGCGAGCACCTGGACTGAAGTGGAAACCCTCGCACTGACTGAGGTCCGAGTGGTGCCCCACCAGAACGGATCTGCCTTGGGCCCTGCGTGGTGGAATGGGCTGTACTTGACGTCCTCGCTCCATCCCGCCAACATTGGACTGTCCTCTCCTGTTTGGGTGTGTCTGCACTTGAAGGACGCTCCGTAGTGGTGGAGGGACACGGCCTGGGGCACACCCAGACACAGGCTGGGCAAAGGTTCTCCACCTCGTTGTGGGGTGGGTGGGCGCCTCGTTCCGTGTTATTTCACTCACTTCTAGAAATTCCCTACAAGGTGGGCATTACTCCCATTTTGCAGCTGATGAAACTGAAGGCTGATGAGTTTAAGTAAAGCGCCCATGTTGACTGAGACAAATGGGCTTGCTGCACCCCCTGGGGCCAAGCTTTCTGCTTTCCCTGGGGTCACATTCTGTGGTGGGCTCCTAGTTCAGCCTCAGAACAACTAATTAGAAAGATATAAGACAATCAAATGTGGAAACAGCAGGCTGTCCAAACAGTGGAACAAATCAGGCCTGGGGCTTGCATTCTTCCGTGACCGGGAAGAGAAGCTTACAACGGGTTTGCATCCATCTCACAACCTCCTCAGATGCAGTCAAGATAAAATGGACGTGACCATGACCACAACCTGATGCCAAAGCACCTGCTAATCAGATGAGCACAAGCGTCTCACAATGGTTTACGTGGCCCACAACGATAAGGATTAATCGCCTGGACGTCTTGCATCAGTATCTCTTTGGTGACTTTGTCGCTGAAACGTCACACCCTCCTCATGTGAAGGGCAAAGCCTCCCAGTGTGCAGGTGTGGCAGGTACGGCATAACCAGAGGGTCCCTCCTCACCTGCCTGCCTCTCCCATCCCCGGCAGAGGGAAACCGTGGCTCTGGGAGCCTGGCCTGGAAAGACCCACTCGGCTGTGGGGCCCTCCCCCCAGAACCAGAGGCAGACGCTCAGCAAGATGGCCTCACCACGTTTCCTGCGGTCTTGCTGAGGACAGCGTCTACAGTGTCTGAGTGACACACCACGGTATCTGCTCCAGTGACAGGTGGCCCCTACCTGGGCTCACCATCGCCTGCAGAGATGAATTCTCCACCCTGAAGCCTGCTTGGTGCAGGTGCAGACAGACCTGCCACTATGTCTTGGCGGCTGCTCAGCATGCTTGCCATTTTAACAAAACCCCAGGCCCACTGCCCCCAGGATGTAGCACGTGCCCTGCAGAGACGATGCACTCCAGACAGCGCCCAGGAGGAGCCAATGCATCGGGAGCGCCAAGTCCCACGTGGCTATTTCTTATGCCCCTCACTGCTGGTTTTCTGGTCTCCAAGGCGCCCTGGCCTGGAACCTGGTGCTGCCATCAGTCCAAAGTTCCCTCCACCATCATGGGGAATTGGGAGCACCAGGCAGAGGCAAGAGGGTTCCAGCTGCCATTGGTGTCCCTGGGCCTTGAGAAATCCCTCTTTGTGCCCCTTTCTCTTCTTCCTCTGACCCCCTCCACCCACCTTGGGAGCCTTCCATGATCCCTGCCTGGCACAGCTGGCTCCTATACTTCTTGACAAGGCTTTCTATCAACTCAGAATTCCTGTCGGTGAGCCCGCGGTGCACGCTGCGCTCGCCTCTTCGGAGCTCTCGGCACCCTGCCTAGTCCAGTGCTGCCTGCTTGCCCGCAGCAGGCTGAAGGCTCCTGGAAGCCAGGCTTGGGGTCTCTTCTCCTAAGACAATGCCTGATACTTTTAGACACTAAAGATTTTGCTCAATGAGATGGACACCTTCCTTTACCAGAAATGTGTACGATTCCTAAGAACGAGCATTCTGTTCACGTGTGCACTGGCAGGGGCTCACTGACGCACGAGCCAATGAGTGAGTGGACGTGGGTGTGCACATGTTCCCAAAGGTCCCACTGACCAAGTTCAGCCCCTGACTACCGGGTACCACGTGCCCGCTGCCTCTCTAGAACCTGAGCTACCGGAGGACTGGGTTGGTGTCACACATTCGCTTTGAATCCTCTGTGGCCTCATCAGATTTGATTGATGTGAGGCCCATTTTTGCCAGAGGACATAATGAAAGGAAGTTGGTTACAAGGTCAAACAGTAGTACAATATGGCCATGAAACTGTCTGGCGGAAGAGGGTAATTTCTGCCTCTAAGAAGTATTACTGATGTCATCTTCAACATTTACTAACTGTTCTAAATACTGATCATAACATAAATAGCCCTTGATCTCTATGAATGAAGTCACCAATAGGTTCATTAGAAATGTGCTTCTTATTCCCACAGGAAATTAACTGCCACCACTAGCAAGAGTGGCAAACTAGAAAATGACGAATTGTCAGCTCTCTCTAAAAGAATAAGGAGTCTCTATGCTTCATGTACCCTAACATCTGCAATGCAAGAACCACGTTCATTCCTAGGAGCCTGACCACAGTCGCTTTCTTCGAAACCTTTTTTGGGAAAAACTGATGCTCACAGGCATGTCAGAGGGCTTACGATTCGTTAAAGTTGTTGACCAATTCAGATACTTAACTGCCAACCTGTTCTTTCAAATAATGTTCCTTTCACGCACCTTGGCACAGTCTGCCACTGCGTGTGCACCATGCGGGGCAAGTCCATGTGTCCCGAGAGCTGTGCACACGTGTCCCGAGATCTGCGCACATGTGTCCTGAAGGGTGGCATAAACCGCACACTTTTTAAAGCTGAATTTACATTCATAGTGTTCTTACGTGTGGGACTCTTAGGAACAAACACTCTTTCCACGAGGTGATCAGAGCTCGGCTCTGAGTGCAGAGCTGGTCCTTCTGTAGCTCTTTGTTCCCTGGAAGACAATTCTACAAATGCTGATTCACTAATTTACTCTAATGAACAAGCCGTGGGCAGTCTCAAGTCTATGCAAGCACACATGTGGGAAAGGTCCCTCTAGACGCACGATGCATTTTTCAATGTTCTGTCTGGAACAGGAATATAAATAGGACTTTCAAGATGCTGCTGTTAGGTTCATTCTGAGAACAAACTTTTTTTATCATTTAAAATAAAGGCTTTAGAATTAAAATGATAAAAAGTGATCCCCGAAGAATGTTCTCCTTCCAGCCAAAATGAAGTAGGAGGGACTGGATTTACCCTGCCACCAGAAACAACCCAAACTGCTCAGAAAAAAAAAAAAAAAAAAAAAAAAAACCATGAAAAAATGGCTTTCAAGGCTACATTCGAGTCAATGAAGGACAGTAACATCTAGAAGGAAGTCTGGGGGAGAAGCCCTGTCGCCTCGGCTCAGACACCAGGAACATGACTCACGGAAAGAAAGAATCAGTTGGGTTTCATTGAAAGGGAAACTGCTCTTCAGAAGATACTGCTCAGAGAATGAGCTGATAAGCCACAGACTGGGAGAAAATGCTCGCAAATCATTTATCTTATACAGGAATTGCATCTGGAATGTACAAAGAACTCTCAANAAAAAAAAAAAAAAAAACCATGAAAAAATGGCTTTCAAGGCTACATTCGAGTCAATGAAGGACAGTAACATCTAGAAGGAAGTCTGGGGGAGAAGCTCTTTCGCCTCGGCTCAGACACCAGGAACATGACTCACGGAAAGAAAGAATCAGTTGGGTTTCACTGAAAGGGAAACTGCTTTTCAGAAGATACTGCTCAGAGAATGAGCTGATAAGCCACAGACTGGGAGAAAATGCTCGCAAATCATTTATCTTATACAGGAATTGCATCTGGAATGTACAAAGAACTCTCAAAACTCAACACTCCAATTAAAAACAAGCAATTCAATTTAAAAAAAAAAATGAGCCAAAGAGCTGAACAGACACTATACCAAAGACTTAACGATGGTAAATAAGCACAAGATCAGATCATTAATCATCAGAGAAATGCAAACTGAACCACCGTGAGATGCCACCACACAGCTATTTCAGCACTCCGACGAGGAGGACTAATCACTCCGAGTGTCAGCAAGGGTGTGGAGCGATGTGGACGGATTGTGAAGGGAGTGTGCTGGTGCACAGCCACTTTGTGGGGGGGTGGGGGGAGCTGGAGGTCTCATGAAAAACGAAAACGCCTCAGCCAGACGACCCAGACATTCCGCAACTAGCTGCTTGCCCAGGAAAAAGAGAGCAACGCCTGCTCCAGGACCACACAGAGACGTCCCATGTGGCTTCACCTGTGAGTGTGCCCAGTCGGAAACAGCCCACGTGCCCGTTCACACGTGACTGACTTCCCAAACGTGGGAAAGCGGTACCATGTGTGCTGCTCGGCAGTGAGAACAACTATGTATTGACGGACACAGTGGGACACAGGAGTCTCAAAAGAATCACGGGAAGTGAAGGAAGCCAGACAGCAAGGCCCACCTACTGCACGATTCCATGTATATCGAAGTTTAGAATACATGCTTTAATAGATGGCATGAAGTCTAGAATATATACAACTCTAGAATGTACAATCTGAGCTCTTTAGCCAGAAAGCAATACAGAAAGCAACTAGGGAGGTGGAGGTAGGAAGAAAAGTTAAAAACGGGCGCCAGGGAAGGTTTGGGGTGCCAGATGTGTCGTGAGTTTTGTGATGACGGCTTTGTGGGTGTGCACGTGTCAAGCCTCTCAGATGGACACTTCGAATATGTTCAACTTACTGTGTTCTGTCAGACCTTGATTTAAAAACACTGAAAGGACAATGGTTCGCCCTAGGAGGTGCTGCAGAGTCACCCCCAGGATGCAGCCACCTGGCAGTTGCTCGCGGAGCTCCTGCCTGGTGCCCAGCACCCTGGGGCTCACAGAAGCAGCTGCAGAGGGTGGGTGGGCATGTGGACCACCGTGGCCCCTGCATGTTTGCTCTGTGCTGCTCTGCTGATGGCACAAAGATTCTGAAAGGCTGTCGAAAAGACAGTTTTTTCCTGTTGTCTCGTTCCATGCCAATTGCTTCAAAACGCACGATCTATTAACACGTACTGTGATAACTGCACGCTCACTTAGCTGCACTTGTTGTCTGCCCATCCACCTGAACAAACAAGAGAACTCGGCGAGAAAGAGCAACGAAGCCCCGTTCTGAGCTGTACTCAGAAGGACTTTTGACACAACCAGCAGAAGGCAGTGACGGCGCCCCTGTTCTCATGCAGATGGTCGACACTCTGGGCTCCAGTTTCCTTTTAGTTCCTCTCGTGTGAGTTGAGGACGCCCTCCTTTGCCGTGTTCCCCATATCCTCCTCTGCCATCAGCTCTGATTCCTAACACTGGCCTTTAAACTACACTCTTTAGGCCGCTGGTAATGAACAGGACTATCCATCACTGAATTTACCTTCTGGCAATTTGACTTACACCATACGACAAGTTCAGAGAAAGCAAAGGTCAACCCAACATGCAAGGGGTCGTCAGTGTTGATGACTGGAATGTGACCCTCTCTCATCAAAGATCCCACAGAGAGTTAGCACTCCACTGCATAACCCGCTCTCTAGGGGATGAACCACTAGGGCAATAGGATTAATTACCATTAAAGCATTGGGCACCGGGCCTGCACCCTTTTCCTTATCAACAGAAATATTTGGAGATGAATTTCTTATGCAAACCTATGGGTTGGGCTTGGGTGATGAATTTTCCAAAGAAAAGGATGAAAACCTCACAAACACGAAAAACCAAATTAGCATGACTACATATAACTTTTTTTTTTTTGAGCCACACTGGCGGAAACACAAAGTGAAATGAGAAGCACACTTTCAATGACATGCAGCAAGGGGTCAGTGCCAGTATTTTGTAGAAGCCTTTAGCCAACACCTTGGCCACATCTACAATTGGTTACATGAGAAGAAATCAGCTCAGAATTTGCTTTCTGTATTTACACTGAGACAGGAAAGGTGACTCCCATGAAGATTAGTGAGTGTAGGGTTCAACATTTGGCAGAGGCTGAGGTGGTCCAAGCTGGCCCTGACCCACGAAAAATGTTTTTGGAAGATTGGGTTATTACATTAACAGCTGCAGAAGATGGTCACTGTTTATGCAACGCGAAAGCAAACATTTTCACTCACCAAACATTCCCTAAACTGCAAGCAGAAATGTGAAACCTGATCTGACCCTGGGCCAGGACTCAGGTTTTACCGTCGAAGTGCGCATTTCTCAGGTCCTGCTCAGAAGGGGAGGGAAGCCCACCCTTGTCTTGAAGTGCAGTTTGTTAGGAACGTCATCTGAAGAAAAACTCCCCACCCCCACCCCCCAACCAGTTCTCCCCTCTTGCTGTCTTGCACTGGACAGCTTACTTCTACTCTTCCCAAAGGCCCGAGAACGCTCTCCACTCCAGTTCCACTTGGAGAGGACAGTGTGTGGTGTCTGACCCTTCGAGTGAGAGCAGCAGGGGCGGTACTTACGTCGTGCATGGAGTCCAGCAGCTTGGTCAGCTGATAGAACCTCTGCCAACTCTGCCCAGAATTGTTGGGACACTTAGTTACCATCTTCCTCAGCTCTTTGATGTAGTTTGTCCTCATTTCTTCAAATGCAGCTTGGCCTTTGAGGCCATCCTTTGGAACTGTGTTTCAAGGAGAATAGACAATGTAAATTCCCAGGAGGGAAATCAGCTTTTGCATCTTAGCGGCTATATGGCTTTTCCCCCACTTTCAGGTTGATAAGGAATCTCAATGAATTATAGTTATCAGTAAATATGGCAGTTAGTTATCTACTGGTAAATTTTTGTTCGCATACATATACAAAAGAACAATAACAACTGCTCTTTATCAGGTGTGTGTGAGATATTTTGAATATATCGGCTCACTTCATCTTGGCATCAGTCTTATGACATAACCATTATATTATTCTTATTTTGTGAATGAGGAAACTGAGGACTGGAGCTTTAAGCACTTGTCCAAGGGCCCAGTAACTGGCAGAGAAGGCACACAAGGCTGGGCTGCTCTGGTCCAAAGCCTGCCTGCCTCCTGACCACAATGCCCCATGACTCGTGGCCTATCATCAAAGTGCTTTATGAATCCTGCCTTGCCAGCACCTCAGAGGTAGGAAAATAGACTTTGATTTTCCAGGACAACTGCAAGAGCCACAGACAATCCCAGCTGGAGCTAGAATTAGAAAGCAATGTCTTCATATTCAAGTTCAAATATCAAAGACACTTGGGAGACTGGCCATCTACCAAGGGGAGAATATGCATGCAAACAAGCACCTTCCATTCTCTTTGCCCCAGATCACATGACAGTTGAGGCGCTGTCATGTGACTCCATAGACAGTCTGGGTGGTGGGGGGTGTGGTGTGCGGTGGGAACACCATGTGGCTCTGCAGGCAAGGGAGAGTCTGAGTTCCAAAGAGAATAAACCATGTTCACCTTTATCTTTGATGAGGTACAAAGTGAAGGGCTATATTTTCTTCTTTCCTTTTATGTAGTGGCTAGCTTTTGTATTTATACACAACCAAAAAAAATCTCACTTGTCAAGAATCTTAAAGTGCTTTGGGATTCAGGACTCAGCAGCACGTGGGACCTGCTGAGACACCTGTCCCAGGGTGCACGGGACAGTGCTCTGTGAAGAAAGGCTGCACCTGTGTCGTGGAAGGAGGTGCAGGGCACCCGCTGCAGGCTAAAGATGTTTCCTCTGAAAATCTACTTACATGCCTGTTTTTTCCCCCACTACTGCCAATGAATTGTTACTCTTAGGCTTTCACTTTCAAAAATAAAATCCCTACAAACGTTAGTTTTGGAAGAAGACCTGCCATAGCTCCATCCTGTGACATTACCATTCTGAGTTGGGACCTGAATGCGCCACGGCACGTGACTCCATCGTAACCTGTACAGAGAATAGTGGCCGCAGCCATCTGCACCCCCGAATGGCTACGTGTGTTTCTGAACCTTACGCGCAACCCCGGAAGCCAGGAACGCCACATCTACAAATAAACCCTGCGGCCCTGGATAAGGGTGTGGAGTATCTTGCAGAGTTAACCTCGCATATTATGTTAATAACGTTCTCTTTTAGTTTAATTGTTGAGGCTTCTGATTTGTGGTTTGTCTAAGTCTCCTTTTGTGGGGCAAAGAAACCCCTAACGGCAACTGCACAAATTCCTGAGGCTTCCATCATATTAGTTGTGGTTTCAAATAAGTAACATTCACATTACGAGTTAAATACCATCCATTATGTAACTGATACATTTCTCTTTCTTTAAAATTAAAACCTTGTTTTAAAGGTATAAAATAAATTAAAGAAAGATGGTAATAACCAGGATGTTAATATTAAAGCTATAGATCTGTTTTCTGCCAAAATTTTAGTGTTAACCTAAAACTTTCTGCAAGAAATTGAAAGTTTGCAAATAACAGCCCACAATTCCCACCCACATGTTAACTTCTTTTGAAGTTATAACATTTGATGGAGTAAACCTTTTGTTTACAATCTAGATGTTTATGGGTGTCAACCTATATCTTAAAAACTTTACCTAAAATTGAAATAAGAGAATACATCTCATGACTGTATTTCAGTAGTACTTGGCACATATGCTAAGATTAACCAAAGACCTTCCTGTTTCTGATAGGTGTGTTCTCAGAAGTTCTCAAAGTGTGAACCACCTGTGTCAAATATTACTTATATATCACTTCTGTGACTGAAATGTAATGCACTAGTTTCCCAGCTACCTATTTTAGAAGCTAAAACAAACCACAGATAAAGAGAACTTCAGCAAACCCTCAGGTTTGGGAGGTCTGCCCAGGTGTTCTGAGTCTCCTGGTTAGGAGGTGTAGCAGGGCTGGTGGAAATGACCCAAATCTATGGGCTGGAGGAGCGAAGAGACGACGGGGCAGAAGCTCGTCTGCCTCGCCCAGTGAGCGGAAGGACACAGAACTCTGATGTCACTGCTAAAAACCGGGCACGCCGGACAGCAGATGGGCCACTTCACATCCTAAGAGGAAGAATGTTCCACATTCTCCCGAAGATTTGCAAAGTAAATGTACTAAAGCCTGCCGTTTCTACGACTCCGAAAATTCTTATGTTTTCCTACCTTCTTATTTTGCTTTCCTTGCATCTATAAAAATCAGAATTGGAAGTGCTGAGCTCCTTGGAAGCTCATACATTACCCAGACAGCTTCCAAATTGGATCAGAATTTGTTACAGGCTGGTGGATTAGGTGTACAGGCGTGGGCAAAAGGAGGCTTACAGTTGTACATTTGGAAAAATACCAATGAATACAGAACAATACAAGAATAAACTGTTTCCTGTACTCACAACTGTAAACCTGCTTTTGTCCACCCCCATATGTAAAACAGAAAGTTAGTAATTAAGATTGAGTAGTCAAAATTAATACAGAATTGATACCCCATAAATTTTTAGCAAAAATACTCCATTTAACTTTTCTACCATTGGTGGGGGGTGGGGTGGTGTGTGTGTGTGTGTGTGTGTGTGTGTTCCACACCATCCACCCTCCCCGCCAGACACCTGTGTCTCTGTCCCTTCAGGCCCTGTCACCCCCTTTCCTATAGTCGGTGGGACCGGTTCTCGTCTTTCTGTGGCACAGCAACTCCCTCACCAGCAGAGTCTGGACTACAGTTTTCTACAAGGATCCTTCCAAGTTGACATCTCAACACCCAAACCTGTCTGCTGAATTCCAGTCCCAAACCATCTTGGTCTTTGCCCTCTCTACTAGGATTCATCTAAAAATTAACCTATCCAAAACAAAACTCATTTTTTCACGCCATAAAGTCCACTCCAAGTCCTGACATCATCACGTTTCTCTCAATGGCATCACTACCATCCGAGTCTCTCCTCTGTGCTCAAAACCTGCGTCACTTCTGACCCAGGCTGTTTCGTCGCCTCTTCGGGTCAGCTGCCAAGGCCGGCTCTGCAGTCTGTCCCGAGTGCGTTTGCGCCCGGGCATCCTACAGCCACCCATCAGCATCCAGGCCATGGTGCCGTCAGCCCCACAGGTCTCCTGCTTCCAGTCAGGACACGCTCTGCCTTGGCCATCATGCCCCCACCCCCGACACCTCGCTTCTTTTTTAATAGGTGGAAAGCCAGATACACCTCCCTAAAGGCACAAAACGCAGCTTTGGTCACATCGCCCCACTGCTCACAGCCCCCAGGGCTGTACTCCTCCGCCCACCTGGCAAAGGCGATGCTGACGAGCCCACCCTTTTTCCCCATGCCTCCCCGACCCTGTACAGCTGGATGTACCCTGAAAAACTAAGTATTTAAATACAATAAAAATGTAAAAATTAACAGGCAGAACAACTCCCCAGAATGGAGCGTGGGGGCCTGGCTCCACTCTCCCATATCCTCACACGCCCTCACGCAGCTCTGAGGAGAATGTGGCTCACACCTGGCACCCACTCTGTAACCTGTCCAAGGTGCCCCCCGTTCCTGAGTCCCTCTCTGAGCCCCACAGCTGACCAGCTCTTCCCTTCTTGGAGCCACACGACATTCTTTATCATAGTAGAAAACCCCTTTCTGCAATGTGTTCAGGTCACCTCTCCATTGAATGCCCCGTGCCTCATTTTCCCTGCCGCTCCTGAACTGCCCGACCACGCACACACCAGACACCTACTGAACGTTTAGTGGTTGGACAAAGGAATGAGGGATGTGCTCTTCCATGGACCCCCAAGCTTCATCCTCCGCAAGCAACTGAGCTCATCAAAGACCAGGGTCCTCCTCCTACTTCCTCCAATTTTTCCTTTTTACACCAACTACCGGATACCCTAAACAGGCTACTCTTGGAACGGGGCTGGGGAGGGGAGACCCGACAATGTAGCAGACAAGGTGTCAGGGGGCATCGGCTTACTCGTGCTCAGCAGCAGCAGGACCTTCATGATGGAGTACTCTTCGAAGGTGAGCTGCAGTCGGACGAACTGGAGGCTGATCTGGTGCATTGCCTGGCAGAGCTCATACATGGCGGACTGGTGCATCCTCTCTCTGCGGAGGCAAAGGGAAAAACTGTCTGAGAGAGCATGGTTTGTCACCAAACGCAGACTGGCAGGCCACGGCAGCCCCCAGAGATCTGAGTCCAAGTGCTCCTTTCGGCGTCAACGTGGAGCAGATGAGTAATTTAAAGACAACGCGGATGCCTCTCCCAGTGACCGGTGAGCTGCTCAGGACTGACCCTGCGGTGCCATTTACTGCACCCTGTAAGACTGCGCCAGGGCCATGAGATCACCCCGAGGGTAGGGAAGCCTCTGGGGTGTGGTGGGTGGCGCCCACAGGCTCCCAGTCCTTGTCAGCCAGACCCCACACGCTGGCTGTCTGGAGGGGCTGTGCTGGGCACTATGAACACAGCCTAGCGACCTAGTCTTGTTTCCACAGGGACCCCCGGACAGAGGCCTTGAAATACGTCTGTTCACCGTTTGCAGAAGCACATTTAAAAGGGGAAATGAGACAAAATTTGGGAAGGTGAGAACCTTGAATGGAATCTCTGGTAAAGGGAGAAAGCAGTATGGGCGTGGGCCACATGTTTCCACACCTTCAAACAATCAACCAATTCTCCTTCTCCATTAAATCCAAACGTTTCCATTAAAACCCATGTTAGAGTAAGATGGAAGTCATTACTGCCTCTTTCCATGAGAAGTAAGGCATCACTTAAGTTTTCCAGATGTATTTCCTCATAGTAATAAATCCCTGAGGAGGCCTTGGGTAACCACTGCTTCACACTGACCAGAATGTAATTAGTGAAAAAGAAACTGCCGGTGGGAGATGGGAAAGGACTCGTCAAAGGCCAAAGAAATGGAAGGAAAGGTCAAGATGGCTGGCAGATGTCCGAGGGACTGAAAGCTGGGGAGCACCTGAAGGGAAACAACCCTGCAATGCCTCTTCCAGGCGGCACTCCTGGGTTTGACAGGCAGAATTCTCTCTCATCTCAATTCTGAAAGCCTTTTGTAAAGAACCCACACAGAACATTTTGCTCTGCATTATTATTGTTATGTCTTTCCTCTCTCTTCATAAGCGGGAAGCTATTTTCAATGAAGGGAATTTTTAAACACATATGCAAACACACAGAGAGAGTTAACAGCAGGAGCCTATGCATCTACAATCCAGAATTAACAATGTAAACAAGTGCTAATATGTTTGCTATTTTCACTTCAGATCATTACCGACTAAACACGACAGAGTTCAGGTCTGCGGTGCCCTTCTCCCCGATCCCATTCATTGTCCTCACTCCAGCCGCCCCCACAGGCCTGCTCTTCCCGGACCTTCGACTTCATCCTCTGCGAGCAACCGAGCTCCTCAAAGACCAGGGCCTTCCCCGCACCTCCTCCAATTTTTCTTTTTTACACCAACAACCTGATACTCTAAACAGGCTACTCTTGGAAGGGGGATGACCTGACAATGTAGAAAAGGTGCCAGATGAGCAGAGGCAGGCTCCTCACTCTGGGTGATGTCCCTCCGATGTGTGTATCTGCACTCGTGTGTATCTATAAATACAGCACACAATACTGCTCTTTTATGTGAAGCTGAACTTAGATACATATGCACATCCATCTGCAACTTACTGTTCTTCAATGTTGTCATTTGGATATGTATCCATTTTAACAATGTATCCATTGTAACTAAATTAATTCACCGTCACTGCTACCAGTTGCACTTGTGATCTCATCGCAATTCACTAATCTGCTCCACTACCACGGGCACTTGGGTTGCCTCCTCCTTACTGATACTACCAGTGATGCTCACAGGGCACCTTGAGCGCTTCTCTAGGACACCGAGTGGGAGGAATTGCCGAGCCATAGATCTGTGCCCATCTGTGGATTTCCTTCCAACCTGTAGGAGACGAGAACATCCTTTTATCCCACATCCCCACCAATATTTGTCATTATCCGATGTAAATTTGTGGCCATCTACGAGGGTTGAAAGGATAACCCCACTGTTGATTCTACTTGTATTTCCATTATCACCAGTAGGCTGAATATTTTTTTCAAATATTTTCTGAACATTTGGGTTTTTTTCCTTGATGACTTGTCTCTTTATATTTTTACGCTTTTTATTGCAAGCTTTTTTCTTTCTAGCACTGTTATCATCTTTATTTTTAATACTTTCACCTTAAAGATTTGACTGATATTCATCTTATTCCTTCAGTATTCCCTCCCTTTCTTCTTTCCTGTCTCTTTTGCCCTCTTGCCCTCCCTTTAGAATTTAGAATTTCTTAAAGCCCCTTGTAGCTTAACTTCCCATGTATTTATAGTTCATGTGCTTCTTACAGACAGCAAAAAGCTACATTAAAAATGTCTGAAGATATTTATATTTAACATTTCAGTTTTACTGTTTTCCTTTATCATAACTGATATATATGAAAAATTTTCCTGCCATTTTAACTTTCTCCCCTGCTTCTTTCTACTTTCCTTCCTTCTTATTAGATGGATGAAGTTTGTAAAAAATCCCCCTCTTTGCTCGTCAGCTGGGTTTGGAAGGTATACATTCTATTTCTACTCTTTAAATAATTAAGTTATGAACTTGCATAGTTAAACATCTAATCAACACCTCTTCCATGAGAAACAGAAAAATGGAGCGTGCAGTTGCTTTGGTCGACTTCTTTCCGTCCACCTTGTTTTATTGAAATTCCACCTTGTTTTCGGATCGCCCTGAATTCTGTCTCTCACACGCAACATCCACGCCTGCCCAGAGTTACCGAAGGGTCTCCCTGGCCGCTGCTTCCTGCCTTCCCCTCCCTACTTCGGGGTTCGGTTTCTGATTGAAGAAACCGAACGCTTCATTCTTGAACGATAGTTTAAAAGCTGGAAATTTCTAACCTAACAGGTAATTTCCTTATTTTGAAGATGGTATTCCACGACACCTGGGCCTTTAATTGATTGCTGCTTTTGGGAAATACCTTCCTAATCTAATCATCATTCTTTCATAGGTAACCTGCATTTTCTCTTTGGTAGCTTAAAACGATTTCCTCCGTTAACGTGAGGTGTGCAGTATCAGTGGGACGTGCGTAGAGGAGACTGGTTCTTACTGCTGCTCAGGACTCAGTGTCCTTATTTGATTTGAAGATGTGTTTCTTCAGTTCTGAGATGTTCTTAGCCGTTGTTTCTCCATCAATCTCCTGCCCATTTGTGCTACTTTTCCTTGCGGCACTCCCGTTAGCAGAGTGTTGGGCCTTCTCATTTTGCCTTCCACGTTAACCTCCCTTTCAGATTGTGGTTTTTTAAAACCACGTGGTGCTGCATCCTAGGCGAGTTTCTTAGACCTATTTTCTAACTAATATTTTTCCTTTTCTCTGTCCAATCTACTGAATGTCTGCAGTGTTTTCGTCATAATGGTAACATTTTTTTTTATGTCTCGGTGCATAGATAAGCTGTATTTAGTTCTTCCTCAAACATTTGTTATTTTGCACAAGATACTCCTTACTTTATGGTTATTATGACTCCTTTCTCTAAATCACATCTTTATCTATTTTTTCTAAATACTTCTAATACATTTCTTTCACAGTTTCTCCCATCTTGTTTAATTCAGCTTTTGGATGCCTGTGTGCAACACGCACTGTTTTGGCCTGTATCTGCCCTCTGGGGGACTCCCAGGGACACTGTCGCCTGGGAGGGGCTCTGGAGGAAGCCTTGACGCCTGTGACTGTCAGGGACGTGCATTTCACTTGCTGTGGACCCGCTTCTCTGCCAGTTTCTCAGCTCGATGCTTTTCAGGAGACTTGTGGTGTTTAAATTTAGACTCCGCACTAGACGTGGTGCAGGCTTCCTTGCCATGTCCCCGGGCTGGCGGGCCGGCTTGTTGAGTTTCACTTTCCCTGTTAGTAGACAGAGAAATCTTTCCAGAGCCCTGGCTCGATGCAGGAGACTCTATTTCAGGCGAGCCTCGCTGGAGCTTCAGTTCTTGTCTGCTGTTCCTGCCGGGGTTCTCATACCAGCCCAATGGCACTTACCACCGTCAACAGTCTGCGGGCCAACTGCAGCTTCAGCTCCAAGTGAAGCCACTCTGGCTGCGAATCCCCTGTTTTTGCACTGTGTTTCTTTTGAGCTTGGCTGTATACATACAGCTTTTTTTAAATGCAGACTTTCTATGTGTTTAGAAGGGGAAAAGGGGCTCAGTTCAGTTTCAGCATCCTGATCGCTAACTACAAGCTTCTGAAAGGCAGGCTCCGTGCCTGACTCATCTTTCTGAATGTCCAATAGAACATGACACACAAGTGCCATGTGCTGGTCCTTCTTCCGTGTGGACTGTGTGAATGAATGAGAGAGAGAAGACAAAAGGAGAGAGAACAAGAGAAGACGACTAAAGGACTGAAGACACAGATCTGCCTATGCTGGTGATGATTAGAGAAAGGTAATACTGAACATTGACATGAAGATCAAATACATGGCTAATGAAACGGAGGTGGCATTCGTAGAGTTCTCAAAAAGTTCCCCCCCAAAGGAAGAGGTTTAGATCATGTAAAGTGGGGGCGAAGCAGACTGCTCGTCGGGATGCCCGTGGATACAACACAACAGGCATCGGGCGCTGTGAGGCAGAATAGGCGCCCTGGCTTTACTGCAGGAGACCCTGGAGATGCGTGGCCCATCAGCCCTTCCATGTGCTGGCTCTGTGAGCCTGTGGCTGTGTTGCCCCCAAGACCCAGGCTTGTCATGTGTGAAAGGGGGAAGAATAATTAAGAATAATTCCAACCTGCCCTGGCTGGTGTAGCTCAGTGGATTGAGCACAGGCCTGTGAACCAGAGGATCGCGGTTCAATTCCCAGTCAGGGCACATACCTGGGTTGCAGGCCGGTTCCCTGCAGGCCAACTCCCAGCAGGGGACGCACAAAAGGCAACCATACATTGATGTTTCTCTCCTTCTCCCCTTCCCCTCTAAAGGTAAATAAATAAATAAAATCTTTAAAAAAAAAAAAGAATAATTCCAACCTTGCAGGGATGTAGGAACCAACCGTATAGAGGTTCTTGAATTCGAAAGTACTGTACATGTGTTAGCTATTTTTAAAAATATAACGGAAAGAATAAAATGCTTCTTGGAAGACCAATGATCATTTTGGTTAAAACAAACTAAGAAATAATCAAAATTTTAAAGTGACTTTTCAAGAAAACACTACTGTGTTATTACTATTATTATTGTTTGCATGCGTGGTATGGGAAAACAAGAGGACCACCAGAGAGCACACGGATGTTCAGGGACAGGGAAGGGACCTGCCTGGGGCAGGACGCCAGCTAAGTGCTTCTGGATCCAAGTGTTATCGGATGTGTGGGCAAAGCGTCCACGTAGACTGAAGCTCACTTAAAGAGACCTCATACACCACCTGAGAGCAGGTGAGAGAGTTAATGTATGGCGATACCCCCGGGGAAGGCCTTTTTTGCCACTCCACTCTGGACAGCGTCTCTAAGTCTCGTGGTGGCACCTGGGTGACCTCCGTGGTCTTCAGAGCTACGTGGCAGGGAGCTCAGGTCCTTCTTGCCCATGCTTATGATACCTTGTGAAGAGTTACCCTCAGGTTCATGACCAGGAAAGCTAGGTCCAAGGTGCAGCCAGGAGCCAAACCCAGGCTTATTTCCTTCAAAACTCATGCTTGTATCTGTGTGACTGTTTGTGTTTCATTTGTTTAGAGTGTACGTATAAGTGAAATCGTGCGAGAACCAAGTAGGGGCTGCCAGAGCAGGAGGGGGTGAGGAAACAGGAAGAAAAGGGGGAGGGGATTACAAAGTACAAACTTCCGGTTATAAAACTAGTCACCGGGAAGTAAGGAAGAGCACAGGGAATACAGTCAATGATGTCGTAATGACCAAGCACGGTGACAGATGGGTGCCACATTTATTACGGTGACCACTCCACAAGGTACATAAGTGCTGAATCACTATGTTGTATACCTGAAACTAACATTGTATGCCAGCAATAATTAAAGGATTTAAAAAAGTAAAATAAACAACTTATGCTTTTTCCTCTCTCCAAGCTACCAGCCAAACAGTTTTTAGTTCTTTTCTCCATAGTATCTCTTCTCAAGCATAAAGCATATTTGGAACCTCTAATGTTTTGTTATTCTATTTACTCCATTGTTTATCCTTTGGTGACCATTATGTGTTAAGATTTTGTGTTTTCAAATTTCATTGCTGTTTGTACGGCATAAAATTGAATTCTCTAAATGAAGAGTATTGTGTATTCAATATAGCTTGAAAATAGGCTATCTTAAAAACACATTTTACATCACATCATTTTTGCACAATTAGATTAAATGCACAGAAATGCACATCCAAAGAGGCTGAGATGAGGACAATCTTTTTTGGCATGACACCGATACTAATTTCGCAGTATTCCTTCACAGGAATCTTTTTGCTACATGCTTTTATTTGTTTAATAATCTTACTGCATTTGGAGCAGAATAATGTAAAAACTATAGACAACTTTGGGAAAGAGCTGAATGTTATATAATGCTTCTAAAAGGCAAAGTAAATGCGAAAGCCACCCCTGGACAGCGGGCTAGCAGAAGGGCAGTCGGGGCTCAGTGAGTTAGGGAGCCGCCCTGTGTGGAAGAGCACCATGGTCCTGAGTCACTGGCTGCCACTGGTCTCTCTGTGTGTGCTGTGGGCACACGTCCTGCATTCCTAAACACCATCTTGTTTGCAGAACAGAGTCAAGTTTACTTTTGGATGAGTAAATAGATCTAATAACCCACATGGGCAGAGAGACCCAGTCCCATTCCAAAGACTTTGGTTAAAAGCTATGAGGAAATAGTTCTGAAACATTTTTTAAAGAAACCCTCCAGAAAAAAAAAATTCAGTAGTTTTGTAAACTTGTTATTTCCTCCAGCTAGGAAACCAGTTTTATTCATAGCTATAACTTCATCTGGTCCTCTCTTAGAACATCCACTACACTAAACTCCAATCATATCATTTGAAAATAGTTTAAAAATAATCAGTTAAAATAATCTAATGTATCCAAACCTCATTCACTTGGGACAAAAGTGAATCATTGAAAGCTTAGAAAACTTTTTTTCCTGGCTTCTGAGGCAATATACGGTTGAAAATAGAGTTTATTCACATGGTAAAACAGGAAATCAGGAAAAAAGACCCAGTAAAATCAGAGTGGGAAGGACAGTCACATTTTAGATGACTGTCTGCTGGTTGTTCGTTGTTAGGTTAGTAGCTGAACAATCGGAACAGCCTGTACGTCTGGGACCCGCGCCCTCCTGTGTCATCCTGTGGGACCAGTGTGGGCCTGGTTCCCATTATGAGACTAGTCCACTGAACCTACTGGCCGACAGCTGTTGGGGGACACTCTTGTCTCCGTATAAACTTATTTAGCACTAGCTTACTGAGACCTACGAGAAATTACATTAGAAAAGCTTAGTCCTATAGTTATTTGGAGGTCCATCTGGAGGCGGCTGATTTGGGAAATTACTGCCCAAACTACATGCAATCCTGGAATCATATTCATGTCCTACTCTGACAGAGCAGGAATTTGAGAAGTAGACACTGATAAATAGGTATCTGATGAGCCCACGAAGCACTGCAGGTGAGAGCCCGACTGCCTGCAGGAGGCGCTCCTCCTCACACTGTGGCCAATCACATGGAGATCGAAAGCCAAGAATCCCTGTGAGAACCGAAACCATGGTCTCTCCGACATCTGCACACTCACGCTCACAGCAGCACTCTTCACGATGCCCAGAAGGGAAAAGCAACCCAAGTGTCCATCAGCAAATAAAAATGAGTCCAAGCCTACAATCGGGTATTATTTAGCGGCGATCCTGTCACGTTACAACATAGATACACCTTAGTGACACTCTGCTAAATAAATAAGGCAGTTGCAAAAAGACAGCTACTGTGTCACATGAGATGCCTAGAGTAGTCACATTCATAGAAACAGAAAGTGGAAAGTGGAAAGCTGGAGGGGGGGGAGGGGCAGAGGGGACCTGCTTACAGGACAGTGTGAATACACTCACCATTATAGCACTGCACAGTTACAATGGTTAAGATGGTGAATTTCATGTTATTTTTTATCACAACGAAAATGTTTTCAATTAACAAAAGAATTTCTGTAGCCCATGATCCTACCCACCATACCCTTAATAGAGGTTAAGAAACTGAGCTCTGTGTTTAACTGTGTAACTTCCCTTATGATTTAGGTTTTTCATCCATTCTTCTGTTTTGATAATACGTAAAATACCTCTTTTTATCCTCTATTTTTACAACCCGCCGTTTTTGCCTTTTTGTATCTTGATAGATATTTAGTCTTGCTGTATCAATGCTTTTATGGCAAGCTGTGCTAAATGCTTTTTGAAAGCAGGAAAAGTAAAAATCCTTTAATAAATCATAATTTCAAACACTAGAAAACCATTCCCCAAAGGGCTGTCTGTTGTACTTTGGGTACCCTGAGAGGGACGGGAAAATAGGACTAGCTTTATCACTCTCTCTTTTAGAGAGTTTGCATTTCGCAGACGTAATCCCTTCACACTGGCCGGCTTTATAAATGATGCCAAAGTACAGAGGGTCCCGACTGTCCCACTTCCAGGAGCTCATGAAGGGTGCAATGACATTTTTAAACTGGAGACCCTTTAGCGGTACTGTACCAAACTGCACTTTTTCACCTAAACACCTTTTATTTAGGTGTGTAAGACATCACTTATTTTAGCAAGGAACTACAAAGATAACCCTTTGAAAGGTTTCACTCTAGCCCTTGCATCAAACAATAGGCAACTGACATCCCTTTGAGGGGCCTGTGTCCTTCCGGAAAACAGGGTGCACCTTTCTGTGATGAACTTTTTTTAGGGTGCACAGGTCCAAAGTGATGTGAGTACCGCGTAACACCTGGCAGCCACTGAGAAAAGGTGAACCCAATGATTCCACAGACTACGAGGTGCTCTTTAAACACGGATATAAACAACACACAGCAATGCTCGCTGAGGGCTGAACTTTGGAAGTCTCTGGAATCCCAGTAAAAGACTTCTTAATAAGCATGTTTACTAATGTGCTATCACACCCATAAATTGTGTTCCTATGTATATGCGTGTGTGTGTGTGTGTGTGTGTGTGTCACTGAGAGTGATAAACAGCTTGTGTGGCGTGGTGCTCACACATTGTCACGGCAGCTCTGAAAGACCAGACCCCCCTACACCTGACACTGCCAACCACGTCCTCATGTCAGAGTAAATCTAATATCTTGTCATGTGGTCAGTGTCACAGATGGCCCTGTCTTGGGCTTGTTATTTTCCTAAAAAAAAGAAACAGTCCTCCCCCCAACCTTAATTAGAATAAAAATGACCACAGTTTGAGCCTTCAAATTATTCCAGTTTACTGTTTTTCATTATTTTTCATAGTCTTATTAGATTTTTCCTTAACGGACACATAAGATAACATTGTGGAAGGACCATTTTCCTAGCTGTGGCTTCGATGCCTGTTTGTTTTTGTAGTATCATTTATGTACAGCCAGGCTAGAACTCAGCCACTCGGGTCCACGGGTCCCTGGAGAATGTGTTGTGGTCACTGCTTCACTGGGCCAGTGTGCCAGAGGGCGGTGCCCCAATGTCCCCATGATGGTCATCCATGCTCTGTTGGTTTTACACGGTCAAGCCCAGTAACAGTGCAAAGCCAATTTGGGGTTTTGTTTGTCACTTTAACTGACGTTCCAGAAGGGACACGTTTTCGCTGAACTGCCCTGAGACCGAGACGTCACAGTTTCCACTGGCTTTAATGAATGCTTCCACAGAGTGAAGTAACACTTGACATCTTAAAGTCTGGGGGGGCCCTGGCTACACGGCAACCATAATTCACCACGGACAGACCCAGAAATCAGAAAATAACTTTACCATAACTTTTATATAGTTTTTGGTAAAATATTCCTTTGTAGCTTCAACTTTTAAATACTTACAGAGCACAGTTTCTTTTGGGCACAAGGACACGTGAGTTTGACGGAGGGAAGGACACAGGCAGCTGCAGGCCACCGTGACAGTTCAGATTCCACAGGAAGTCAAATGGCGGGTATCTATGATAAATTGTGTTACAAAACTGTCCCGGCTTGACGCAAGGTTTAGCCTTAGTCGTCACTGAATTGTGGGTTTCTCAGGCTAGTTACAACCTCATCTATTTCAGGAAGCGGTGTCTGAGAAACCGCTTCATGACGCTCCCTATAGGATTATGAGAGAAACGTCTGTCCCTGAGACATGTGACTAAATATCTCACTCAGCGGTGGGGTAAGGGACACAGCAAATGGCAGAGCACGGACACAGAGTGTTGATCACCGCCCACTGTCTTTGCTGGTAGTGGGGTCTTTGGCAAAGGCAAATGCCTAAGTTCCGCTGCGCTCTGTTCCTGCCGGAAGGGCCTTCCTCCTGCAGCCCCCTGGCTGGGCGCAGAGGCTGCCCGGGGCCGTGTGCTGGACGGGTTAAGGCCCAGTGGGCCACATGTTTTGGTTCTACACTTTGGTTAGAAAGTTCACACACAGGCTCCTCCTTGACAGAGAAGCAGATGTAGGTCTTGACTAGAGAAAGTGACTTATTCCAAGTGAGAAAAAAAAGAAAGTCAAACCTCACCAAGAACAGTACTCTAGATTTGAATGCAAGGGTCTAGTCTCAGAGCCCGCCGCACTCTTCACTGGGGAACTGAGGTTAAAACGCCCACCGGCGCACTTGGGACCTTCGGGGCACCTAAGACACGCTCGCCAGGCTTAGGCTTCTCTCCAGGACTGCTCTGCACACAGGAAGGACATACAAGAGCAATATTCTCGAGTGATGGAATTTTAAAAAATACTCCTAGGCCTCATGTTTGTAGGCTATAGACTTTCATACTAATTTCTGGGAATTTAATGATATGCCCACCCCAGATAGTTCAGGAGAAGAGAGAAAAGCTTTCATGACTTCAAATAGGGACCTTTGGGATATATACTTAAAGACATTGCCTAATTTTAGTGAACAACCATAGTTTCCTCACTTGAAAAAAGAAGCCGTAAAAAGGCAAGAGTCCGAGACCTGATAACCAGTGAGTTTCAAGAATTATGCACGGTGTTAATCGCTGAGTTTGGGAGCGCCGCTGGGCTATGGTTTGGGCAAAGGGTGACAGCAAACTGCTTCTGCCCGGTGCACTGATGATCTGTGGTAACCTGCCACATACGGAGTCACATCCTTCCTGATGCAGAAGTCACACTGTTCTGGTGACCAGCACCGGGTGCACTGACAAAGGAGGACACTGACACCGATGAAGGTGCTGCTGTACCTCCACAGAGACAGCAGAGAGTGGCTCGCCCTCGCAGAGGTGCCTTCCACAGGTGGGAGGGTGCCCGGGTCGGGGTGTGGAAGGGGCAAAGCACCTGCGTTCCCTCTTCAAGATCACAGATTCCTTCTTCTGCCTCGAAAGTCTTGCTTTGGAAGAAGAAGTAGCTGAACCTCCAGGGACAGTTACCACCGACACCATTCATTGATCGATGGGGCCCCAGACAGCACTTTCCAGCACCGGAACTCTGGGTGAAAGGTTTGACTCATTCTGAAAGCTGAGAAACCATCTGCCTCAAAAACAAAGCGAAACAAAACTATGATGTGCAACTCAATTAATTTATTAGGAATTGGCCCCGTGTCCTTTCTTATTACTGATTCCGAACATCTGTCACAGAGCAGATTTTGTTCAGGACATTCTGAACAGCTGCATCATTCATGACTTCGGGAAACAAGTACGCCGCCACCAGGCCTCTGCGCCAGCAGTGACACCTGTTCCCGTAAGGCGTCGGCACTGAAAACCGCACGCACATACGCGCGACACGACGCGGACACCGTGCTTACTCAGTGCGGTCCGGGCACTGCTGCTCCGCCAAGCCCACTCATAGAAAAGTACTAACGAGAGAGCAAGGAGTACGGCTGACACTACGTCAACGTCTACTGTGAAATTCTGTGAACTTCTGACCTTCCTATGACCGGCAGGCAGTGGCCATGCAGTATCTCTTTAACAACAAACCAAGGAGTCTTCGGGGTTTTGGCCCAGAAGCAATGGGTTAAGGCCAACAGTTCAAAAGTAGTAGGTCTTTGAGGTCTTTGGAGCTGACAGGACTCCTTCCTAGACCAGGCACTGGCTCTGGGTGAGAGAGGGGGGCGGGGCGGGGAGGGAGAAGGAGGGAGAAAATGAAAGGTCACAGTGAAGTAAAAGAACAGCTTCGCACGGTCAGGTCACCTTCATTCTTCTGGAGAAGTGTATAAAAGCCTTACACACTTCATTTCCATGTTACAACAATGGGATGTAACCTTGTAACTCAACAAATGCAACACCTGGTGGTGCCGCCTCTGCACAGTGTTTGGTGAAGGGAGGAGAGCACGGGAGGAAGAAAGGTGAGGCAGAAAGAGAAGACGAGGCAGGGATGTGTAAGGCCGGTGTGGAGGGAAGGAGGGGGAGGAGGGGGAAGGAGGCAGATACAGCGAGAAAAACCAGGGAGCGGGAGAGAAACGGCCCCTCCATCCCGGTAAGTGAGCCCGTTCGTGCCCCATGCTTCCAGAACTTCAACCCCGAATTTCAGAGGCCGCCCCTTCCCGTGTGGGACAGACTGTGCCCGACTGTACGTGCCACCTGTCCGCCCCCCCCCTCCCGCTGTGAGACTCCTGCAGGGGCCACGCCCAGCCTTCAGACAGACACCCCCTCGGTGGAGTTCCTTAATCACATCAGCCCAGAGTCGTCAGGATCTCTTTCAACTCCCTCGGCCTCATCTCGAAGAACACTCATCAGTCACTTGGCACGTGCGTGCTTTCTTGCTGGGGCACCATTCACACGTCTGTGTCTTCATCTACGTGGGTGACAGAATTCCGGAGACTGGAAATTCGGTCTCTCACTTTGGATTCCTTCGAACAGCCGTCATGGTGCTTTGCATCCTCTAGATACTCTCCACATTTACTACGGACTGGTGGAATGCTAGTCATTTTTTTTTTTTTTGCTAAACAATAAAGAGATACAAATTTTACTTTAGGGAAAGTGATTATATTCACTTATGATTCGTGAATGTTGTTCTCCCTTTTAAGTGACCTCATTCTGACTACAAGTTCTCACGGCTGTAAGTTAGCTACCTGATGACTCGGAACTAGGGACTCCTAAGCCACAGGCAGCTGGAAGGGAACTCTGAGACCCTCCCACCCCTACTACTCTGTAGATGGGGAAGACAGGTGGTACGGCAGGTTCCCACGTATGGTCATAGATAGGCTGTTCGACGCTGAAACAACCTAAAATGAAACCAATTATATCATAGGCCAATTCTTGTAATGAAGAGTTAGGGCCCTAGGGCATCTCGTCAACCTCGTAACTAGACAAAGTTGAACAAAACAAGGTTATTCTAGGCTGTGCTGTATCATGAACACAGTTTTCATGGGAATCCGGGGCTCAAGCCTGGGATCCACCTCCCAATGGCTACGTGAGCTCGGATAACCTACCAAACCGCTCTCTGCAAGGGGCTGTGGCCTCCTTACAAAACAGTGATGATAACACCTGCCATGAAACCTGAGTGCCTGTGACTGCAACGATTCACACGATAGCACCGAGGACTGCCAACGGACGGAGAGCCCGGTCGGTCCTGGGGCTCTGTTCCAGTGCACGTCCATTCTCTGAGGTCTGAAATACAGATTACTGAGTCTTCCCTGAGTGAGGAAGCAGAGATGCGGACCCCCAGTGAGGCTCCCTGAAAGCCAAGCAGAGTGAAGGTCTGGGCTGGGTGTCAATGACCCCTCGTCCAGGGGCTCTCGGAACGGGGCCTGAGGACTCCTGGGCATCCCCAAGACCCTTTCCCGGAGTCTGTGCGGGCCCCCTTCTCCCAACTATGTATCTGGGTGAGGTTGAATTTTCTTTTACATATTTCGACCAAAACCACCTCTCATGACAGACTCGTGTGAGAAGCAGGTAAGAGATGTGACTGTCTTCATTTAAGACAGGCTGATAGGGTTTTTGGAAAGGTTAAACAATGCCTCTCTTCTAATACTTTGTTTTCTGAGAAAAATAGTTATTTGTCATAAAGTGTGTATGGTGCTATTTTTATTTATTAATACATAATAGTTATTTTTATTTTAAAAGGAATCAATACTTTAAAAATTTGTTTAATTTCTGATATGAGTCAATGCCAACAGATACACCACAAACAAAAACTGTCAGCGTGCTCAGTGATTTTAAGGGCATAACGAGGGTCCCAGAAACAAAATGTGTGCGAACCACTCATGTGGCCCAGTTTCCTCTTCTGAACGAGGGACAGGGACACGGAGGCTTGGTGACGCGACCTCCCTCAGTGGACAACACCCAGCTCGTGAGCACCGAGCCCCCAGTCTCCAACAAATGAGTCTCACGTATCGTGACGTCAGAAAGGCAGGAGAACACACTTAGAACCAAAGTTTCCATTTTTCCAAGAACATTTCATTTCCCATTCGGGTTCTTTGTACATTGAGCATATTATCCCCCATTTTAAAGAACAACTCGTTTGAAAGAAGACATATGATTGGTCCGTGAATACACTCTCTGAAAGCACCTACTGGAACCCAGTACTGGTCCCAAAGGCCCACCTCTTGTGCACCTGCCTGAACACCACGTTCCCCAGCACATTGATGTAGACACCTTGATGTGGTTGAAAAATTCCGAATTTTGGACTGAGACACACCTGGATTCAAACCCGGGAGCCACTGCCCCCTCCTCTTTAGAAGGAGACTAGCCAGTGCCTGCCTCCCAGAGCTGTGAGGAGTAAAGGGGATGATGTCCTGGAAACAGCACAGAGCGTGGGAACTTCCACACACCTGCAGCGTCAGCTGACGGCAGCAAACCGCCCGCTACACGACTTCACTGTTAACCAGTCTTGAACTCCAGCGTCCATGCAAAGGGAGAATGTTATGAACTAAATGTATGTCCCTCCGAGATTCATGTGTTGAAACCCCAACCCTGAAGGTGACGGTATCAGGAGACGGAGCCTTTGGGAGGTGATAAGGCCATGGGGGTGGAGACCTCACGATGGGATTAGTGTCTGAAGGGGATGGAGCAGAGACAGCCAGCTTTTTCTTTCTGCCGCTGAGGATGCAGTGAGAAGGCACCATCCACAGCTAGAAAGCGGGCCTGCACCGGACCCTGACTGTACCTGCACCCTGGCCTGACAGTTAAACATCTGCTGTGTCAGCCACCCAGTCCGTGGTATTTTGTCACAGTGGCCTCAGCTGAGTGAGACTGAGAGGGACAGCATACCTGCAGCGAGAAGGAAAGCTGGCGTTTATAAACGAACCAGTCCACAGCCCTGCTGAGGCGTTGTCTGTGTGCAGGGGGACGGGCACAGAGGAGGACCCTGCTGGACAAAGGCTGCGGCACGTGTGAACCTGTGCACTGGCCTCTGGGGCATGGAGGACGCAGGCACACAGAGAGCTTTCCGGCAAGGAGACCAGGGTCTCCAAACAGGACAGTTTCTCGCCCTTCTCTATTGTTTCTTTCAGAAAAGTGTCAACCCCAGAAACTCCCCCAAATGGCATGACCTCGTCAGAGCTCTCCAAGTACACAGCCCTATTTTATGAGCTTTGGGTTTTTGGGGTGGCAGTGAGGGGAACAAAACCCAAGTCGTCATTCTCATGTGACACGATAGAAGTGAACAAGCATGTGGCTCAGATCTGGGACGAGAAGTCTCTAAAGACACCGGTACAGAACACACTTTATATATCCGCCAAGACCCAGCCAGGAGCGTTCTCCTGCTTTAGCCCAGAGGACATCACCCAAGCCCCCGGCCTGGGGTCCCGGTAGGAAGCCTGGGGCCCTCCTCAGTCCCGTAACCAACCCATCCCTCCCCTGCTCGGTGTTGCAGTACAATCACTGCATCAACGTGAATTCTCCTCTATCAGTTTTTCCATAAGAAATGCACTCCAGTGATTTTGTGTTTCACTGAAGGGGAGAATATTTTTAGTGGAAGAGACCACAGTCCTTGAGCCCACTAACTGACATTAAAAAAAAAACCCAACATGCTAATATGAACCACTGTAGGCCTTTTAAAGATAACGTATGATCTTAAAATGGTTTTGACTTTTATTCAAAATGAAAATGAGCTCCCTCTCATTAGCCAGAGTAGAGCTTGGACACATTTGTTGCATCATTTCTCGTCCATGTGATTCCAATATAGTTACATACAGTTTAAAGTGTTCCTTCCGTTGGCAGTCTCACATTTATTTTGCTTTAATTTCATACTCTACTGGCAATTACCCAGCTTTATTAACTACTTAGGAAATTTCTCAAGTTCACTACAACGCAAGGAATATTAACACACAACAGTGTTGATGAAGTTAAAACCTGAAAACAAAACTCCACACAAAAACACATCCTGTTCATTCAGTTCACACGCCGATCCCTGAAAACACCGCGGGGCTGACCCACAGCGGGAACCTGCTCTGGAGCCGTGTGCTAGGGAAAGCCCTCACCAACAGTCCGAGGGTGGCGCTGAGCGCCCATGATGCCGAAAGCATTCTGCTAGATACTATGGAAAAGATTTTAAAGTATGCTCTCTGTGCTCTTGGAGTTCATAGTCTATCTGGAGTGAAATGTATACAAAACACACAAAGCACCAAAAAAGTGATATAAAAAGAGTTCTGGGAGGAAAGAACTCACTCTTGACTTTGAAAGGAAACGATGTTATCAGAGAAGAAGCCCCACCTTGGGTCGGGCTTGAGAGACAGAAAAGAAAATGTTCGGAGCAAAAACACCAAGGGGAGAAGGCAGGACTGAGGGAAAAGGAAGGTTCATTTGGCTGGCACCGAGTTCATGCAGGGAAGCAGCAGGAAAGAACGCTGAAAACGGCATTTAAAAATTAATTAGTTCATCAAGCCCTTACTGCTGCCAGATAGCATTCTAGGTGTTGGCGATGCCGCAAAGGTGAGCCAGAAAGGCGGGGTTCCTGCTCCCTGTGCCAACGCGGCGGGGACAGGAGACCTGCTACACAGAAAATAAACACGTGATACCACGGGGAGGGAGCGGGCGGAGGGGTCCAGAGCAGACTAGGTCTGGTGGTCAAGCCAAAGATGTAGGAGTAAGGAATACTTTGAACCGAACGGGATGGTAAGAAAAAGCCACCAGACTGCACAGGGCAAGCACCAGCGGAAGGAGCTGAGTCCAGAATGAATCCTCCGAAGCACCAAAGGGAGGTCCTCTGTGTGGCTCACCCAGGGCACTAGCAGGTCCTCTGAGAGAACGCATTCAGACTCCACCGCACATTTTAAACACCACTTTCTCACTGTTCTGTTCCACCGTCACAGAGGGTGAAGGCATGCTGCCTAAGCCGTGCTCCTTGGGGACAGAGCAGGTGGCATTTCTTCACAAAGTCAGCTGCACTTTTCAGCACTGCCCCAGCCACCCACTCGCCACTAAACGGAGTGTGGGCTCCATGGCGCGTTCACTGTTGTATTCCCAGTGCCCAGGACCGTGCTGGGTACACTGAAGCTGCTCAAGAAACATGTGCAGCATGACGGGACTGGGTGAATACCCGTGTCTGCTTCCTTCCGGAGTGGGCCAACACGAGAGGCGGGGGTAGGCAGCAAAGAAAACGGGTCAAGAAAGGAGCTAGAAAGTCCCCTTGTGGCTCTCATTTAAATCAACACCACTCCCCCCAGGGTTCCTGTCCTCCCCAGTCAGGGCTGGCTCTGGCCCTTGCATGCTCATTTCGGGACCTTTCTGTAATGGGTACGGACTCAGAAGCAGCACCCAGGGCCGAGCTGCCCATTGCATTAAGAATTTCCCTCCGCTCTGGAGGGACTTTCAGGGAAAAGGGGAAGGGTTTACAGGGACAAGTATAAAGGACACACGGACAAAAACTAGGGGGGGTGGAAATGGGAGGCAGGTGGGGAGGGCTGGGATGGGTTGGCTGGGATGGGTTTAAAAGAGAGAAAACTGTACTTGAACAACAATTAAACTTTAAAAAAAGGTTTAATGAAAAAAAAATTTCCCTCCTCTCAATTGCTCTGATGGAAATATCTGGAAGCATCCAATTCTACTTCTTACCATTATGTTCGGTTCATTAAGGAAAAAAATACTATTGGAAAAAAAGGGGATGACAAAGTAGTCACAGGGATGTAAAGTGCAGCACAGGGAATAAAGACGGTGACACTGTAACAGCCACGTATGGTGTCAGGTGGGTCCTGGACTTCTGGGGGGGTCACTTCATAAGTTACATACATGTCTAACCACTGTGCTGAGCACCCAAAACTATACTACTGAATGTCAACTGTAATTTCAAAACTAAAAACATTTTTTAAAAAAGGAAGAAAATGCCTCTTGCTGTGAGGGACTGCACCCGCCCTTCCTCTGCCCCTGACACACGTGGAGTGAATGATTATTTCTAGCGTGTGGCTTACGAATCTCCTCGGGCCTCAGTGCGTCCTTCCCGAGAGTCCCCTCTGTGTAGCCTTCTGTAGGTGGCAAGATGTCCTGTATACCCTGCCTCTGTGTGAGAGGCAGAGAATTTCACTCTGCAATGCTTCCGCCCTTTGCAGACAAGCGTGGGCCACTTTCTACTTGTTTTCCTTTACTCAGGACTCGAAAACTCAGCTCTGTGCAGAGGCCAGGCCTGGGAGAAGCGGCCAGTGCAGAGCGGCAGGCAGCGGTGGGAACCCAGGTTCTGCATCGGCACACAGCCCTCTACAGGGAGCTGCTCCTCCTGCCCCACGAGCTAAACACTCAGACCCTTCTGCAGCACACCTTGGCCCTCTGGCTGCTGGTACAGGGCCTGGGTTCTCACAGGGCTCGATGCAGAGCTAAGGCGCAGAGGAGGAGCTGCTTCCTCTTAAAGTTCATTCCCTCACACTAAACCAGAAGTAAAAAACAAACAAACCAAAATGAGGGAAATCTCAGTGATGGGAGGGGAGGGGGAGAGAGAGAGAGAGAGAGAGAGAGAGAGAGAGAGAGAGAGAGAGAGAGAGAGAGAGAGAGAGAGAGAGAGTGTGTGTGTGTGTGTGTGTGTGTGTGTGTGTGTGTGTGTGTGTCAGGGAAAGGGAGTGGGTGGAAGCAAGGAGGAGGGAGATGGGAAAAGAAGGGAGAGGAGGGAGAACGCAGGGAGGGGAGGTCAGCAGAGACGAGAAACTACACGGAACAGTGTCCCGGGGGAGCAGGGGGAAGAAAGGAATTCGATTCGAAAGAAGCAGAAAGGGAACTGGGGAGGGAAAGAGAGGCTGGTAACAGAGGGAGGAAAACAAATAAAGCCAGTGAAGGGGAAGCTAACCCAGGCTCCATCCGATGTCCTGGGCCCTCTCATCAGGGTTCTTGTCCCCCACCCATCGCTGACCCTGACCCTGACCCCAGACCCTGCCCCTGCTGGAGAAGGAGTCCAGGCACGGAAGTCACCCTAGTGGCTCAGGAATATCAATCACCCACCCTCTGGATGGGAGGGCGGACCATGCCAAGTTCTAACTCCACCCACCCTCAGGCCCCAGGAGGATGCTCTGACCCCAGCCTGAGCAGGTGACCCAGCCTTGGGACATGCAGCCTGCATGAGAGCCAGGCCTATGGGCGCTGGAGGACCTTAGTTCCAGAGGGACCTTCGGGGCACTGTCCTGTTGGCGGAGTTGCTGGGGAGCCCTTGGACAGCTGGACTGCGATAGCGCAGAGAGCCCCTGCCTGCCATGAGGGTCAGCGTGCCATGAACATGACCCAAGGTGATTGACAACTGTGTCCCACCCTTTCTCCCGGTGCGGCCACCATGCAGGCAGCACTTGATCCGACGATGGGGACACAAGGAGGGGTCAGAAAGTGACACCAAGACTTACCTTCTCTATTTTACCAACGATCGGTGAGGCAAAACAATAAAAGGTTCAGAACTACGAAGGCGGTGAAAGGTCACCCAACGCACGCTTTTCACTGCGCTACAACTCGGGACAGTACAAACCTGCTTCTAAAGTCCTGGCTGTGTCTTCAAAGGGAGTGTAACACTGAACCTTCATCTCAGAAGTTAATGAAAAACATTTTGAAGAAATTTCATTACGGGCTCAAACGGGAGTTTTAATATGTGCATTGAATCGATAAGAGAGTTGAATATCTGCAGCAGTGATCTGGTGCAATATATGATAAGCTGTTTCAAGGTAAAAATGGAATAATTAATCATTTAATATGTAGCTGAAAAGTTTTAAGTTTATGAGGAAAGTTTTGTGCCAATTTGAAGTATTGACTCACATCGTCACTCCAGTGCCTACTAATAAATTGGAAAGCATGCCCGCCTGTCCCCCACCTCCAATGTTGCTGGTGCACAGCAGAGGGGAAGGTCTCTGGGAACTTCCAGACGTGTTTCTGACCCGAATAAATAACTGCCTCTTTCATGATTCCTCTTGACTAATGTCTCAGAGCCAATTCGACCTTCGCATGTCTAAAACTGGCCTCCCTTGCTTGTCCCTCCCAAACCCTGGTCTTTCACCCCGTTCCCTATTCCAGGGAGTCGCCCCCACCTAATCCTACCCGACCCTTCAGGCAGAGGCCTGGAAGTCATTCTAGACATTGACTTCTTCCTCCCCTCCCATCTCCATCAGAATCCAACCACCAGCAATTCCTGCTGATTTTGCCTTTCAACACCTTGTCATGCGTCTCCATGTCCATCATCACAATGTCTTGCATTCAGGCCCTTCCTGCCATTGGGCCTTTGCACACGCTGGCGTCTCAGCCTAAATCAACTCCCCTCCTCCTACCCTTCACCTGGTTGACATGAGCTTCATCAGTCCAAGGAAGGCTTTGCTGACTAGATCAGTCCTCTCAGGGACTGCCTCCCCGCAAAGCAATTTTCCATTCAATACTTCCCTCAATAACAACTTTAGGATTCTTTGAATAATGTCTTTCTCCCCATTAGATGGTTATGCTCCATGAGACAGGGACTCTGTGCGTTTTTTCATTGTTCTGAAACAACTCCAAAAGCTGATGCCAGTTAGGCAGCACTCCTGGAGTGACACGTGCATGTGCGTTCACATGTGAGCTGCAGGTCGTCCCCTGTCCCTGAGCAGCTTCCTGAAGCAACGCCGGGTCTGGGCCAATGCCCTGTAACGGAGCAACCACACCGAGCTTGATTTGACTAGGAGGCTTTGTGTCGCTTCCAAATGCTTCCTGGGACCAGCTTTCCCCACCCCCAGTCCTCAAAAGAAGCTCCACGCTGTTCTGTCTAGTCGACAGAAAACTTACAGAAGTCTAGGTTTGGGTTGAGGTAAAAAATTTTAAGAATAAAAAACAACTTTTCCTTCAAATATATGATATCATAACATTTAAATTACTTGTAACATTGGAAAGATTTTTGTTGTTTCCACTTCTGTCAATATTTCCTAGAACAGATAAATTCATATAAAGGCTTGTATGATCTTTTCTTTTTCTTTTGGCTCATTATTTTTATTTCCTCCTTAATGACATGAATTCAAATATAAAGTGCTTTCTCTTAGGTTTCTTTTGTTAAAAAGGATTTTCACAGTTTTTTCCTTGGTTTGGAACCCGGACACTTGGATGTTTGCATATAATTAAAAATTAATAGATGACACCAAAAACATAGGCAACAAAATAAAAAATAGATAAAATAGGCTTCATTAAAATTAAAAACTTCAATGTTAAAACTGCATCAAAGGATATTACCAAGAGTGGAAAGTGGACAACCCACAGAATGGGAGAAATATACAAATCATTTATCTGATATGGGTTTAATATTCAGGATGTATAAAGAACCCCTACAACACAAGAACGAAAGACAAGCAACCCAATTAAAAGTGGGCAAAGGACTTCAATGGACACTTCTCCAAAGTCCAACAAATGGTCAACAAGCGTGTGAAAGACTGCCAACATCAGAGAAACGCAACTCAAAACCACCAGGAGACGCCCCTTCGTACCTACTAAGAGACGCGTCAGACAGAGAACGCAAACACAGTGAGATCTCCCCTATGTGCGGACTCTACAAAAGCCCAAAACGCTGACATAGTGACTGCCAGGGACCCCGGGTGGAGAAATAGGAAAGATCCCGTTTAAAGGGATAAAGCTGCACCTAACAGATGCATGAGGCCTGGAGAGCCAATGCACAGCACTGTGAAGATAGTCAATACTGTATTAGGATCCTGAGGCTTGCTAAGAGACTAGATTTTAATTGTTCTCACCACGAAAAACCAACGACAACTACGCGATGTGATAAAGATGCTGTCGCCAGAACAGCAATCCTATTACAACATGTAAATGGATGAAATCAACATGTCGTACACCTTAAATTCACATGATGTTAGATGTCAAATATATTCCGAACTCCCCCAACACTTCTCACCCCAACGAACTCCCACGCCAGCGCTGAGAGCAATAGTCACACTGGCCACAGGTGGAAACTACCCAAATGTCTATAAACACCTGAACAAATAAAGAAAATGGGGCCGATTCTCTTTGGTAAAAATAGACAAGGTAGTTATATTCTAGCAAGTTGCAGCAAAGACTGAATTAGCAAATAATGAACTGGTCCTCTGTGGGAATTACAGGACTAGGTCCCCAAGAAAGCCACTGGTCACAGCGTTTTCATCAGCTGATCTATCTACACGGAATCCTGTCTTGTGGTATTTCTGCTCAAAGACACCTTATTCACACATACTGTTCACTCACACACACCGAACTCAGTGCCAACAGCACTGTAACTCATTCCTGAGAACAGCTTTTCCAGCACCTGCAGGTTCTCCCATCACAGCCTTCTGGCCCTTGGGAATGCCAGGCCTCAGCAATATGCTCGGGAGTCATTTTAAATGGTGAAACCACCAGCAAAAAGCACCACAATGCAAACCCGTGGCACTAAACAGACCATGAAGAGGACACTTGTTTGTTTACAGCCTGGGATCTGACACGGGACAGCACTCTCAGCTGAAATGCGGGCGCTGGGCAACTCAGACTCCTGCACTCCACCCCCGAAGTGCTACAAGGCTTGACTTGGGGGTTACACATAAGTGTGGGCAGAGGTAGATTCACAAATACAGAACCTGTAAGCAACGAGGATCCACTGTATAGCTCAACAGTGGAACAGTATGCAGCCATGAAAATGAAAGTCGGCTGCTGGCTTAAATAAGGGTGGATGTTGAGAATGTGCTAAGTGAAAGAAGCCAGGCACAGAAAAGATACCTATTGTGTGATTCCACTGAGATGCGATACCTGGAACAGGCAAATTCACCCACTAGAGGTTGTCGGGGTTTGGGAGGAGTGGGGAATGCGGAGTCATTGTTGACTGGGGCCAGGGTTTCCATTGGGGATGATAAACGAGGACTCGGGGAGGACAGAGGTGACAGCTGCAGAGCAATGCGAGTGTGATGAGTGCCACTGCAGTGTGCACTTGAACTGAGCACAGTGGAACATTTTGTTCTATGTATTTTATGACAAAAATGTATGTGCTGACTAAAATTACATGAATTACTTTACTCTTCAGTAAAATAACACGGAGATTCACCAGATGACAATGACAGAAATTCTTACCTACCCTCATTTCCTTTTTAGGAAGAGGGTCTCCATTAAGGAGACTCTCCTTAATATGTTTTTCTTTTGGTTTATAAACCATATTTTAAAACAGGCTTATTCCTGAATGATATCAACAGATTATTAAGGAAGACGAGTACATTAAAATGTGCACATCAGTTCTTTGGCCTCACTTCATGCTGCTGGTGAACACTCACGCAGTAGGAGAATTATTTTTTGTAATTGCCAAAAGAAGGGCCAGCTTCAGAACTAACAGCCGACGCCCCCAGTCCATCCTGAACAAAGCCTTCGGGGTCCACACACCACGTGTGGGTGAGCTAGTCCTCCTAGGCAGGCGAGTGCCGGCACTGTTTCAGGACCTCAGTGCCCCGTGTTCACTTTTCATCTTTCCCATGGCTTTTGTTTCTTTTATCATCAATCTATTCCTCATCTGCTTCCTTCCCTACTGAAAACCCCTATTTTCATATCTCCAGAGAGAGCCATCTGTTAGAATGTGGCTGGGGGGGCACTTCATAATTCAAACATTCCTTTTCATTTTCTGTGTTTCTTGACCCAACAATTACAAAGAAGCACCGCAGGATACAAACAGATGAAATNCTAGTCCTCCTAGGTAGGCGAGTGCCGGCACTGTTTCAGGACCTCAGTGCCCCGTGTTCACTTTTCATCTTTCCCATGGGTTTTGTTTCTTTTATCATCAATCTATTCCTCATCTGCTTCCTTCCCTACTGAAAACCCCTATTTTCATATCTCCAGAGAGAGCCATCTGTTAGAATGTGGCTGGGGGGGCACTTCATAATTCAAACATTCCTTTTCATTTTCTGTGTTTCTTGACCCAACAATTACAAAGAAGCACCGCAGGATACAAACAGATGAAATGTGCTAATGTGGAATACAAACAGTATTAGAATGTAAACCTCACACGGGAAGGAACTCGTGGCCAAAGAAAAACCTACTGTGATTCTTTCAATCTCGTAAGATGCATCCTGATACCAAGAACACCCCGCCACAGAGTAACATTTTGGCTTCTCCCAGGACTGCGGAGAAGAATGGCTGTGATTGTCAGAAAGCACACGGAGCAGCTGTACACGGTTCACAAAAGAACCATTATGCGAACGTGCGCAGGGCCTGGCACTTCGAACGTTCGCATTTCCTGGAAATTAGACGGTCTTCTCTACTGGAGTAGACACCAAAAGGGACTGTTTTCTACTAATCGTGGCTTTGCACCAGTCAAGTTTTGGGAGCCAACTGGATCATCTCTCTTTTGGGACAATTCCCAGATACTATTATGTGAGATTTATATATATGGATTTATATAAACTCAGGCATGTGCAGGACAATTTAGTAAAAGGTAATCTTTAAATTGTCTCAAATGATAGATTTTTAAATTGTCTCAAATGATAGATTTTTAACTCTTACAAATGCAAGTAGGAGTGGATTCTCCCATAGAAAAGCACAACCAATGACTCTGCAGTTTATCTTATGAAGGCTAATTAATAGGTACTTACTCATTAAAGACAAGGTCTGGTGCGAAGTAGAGAAATTGGCTGTTCGTGTGTTTGTACGACCTCCAGCTCAAGGCAAACGATGAGAGACACATCCAAGAATACTGGATCAGGGTGATTTGGTCCTCAAGAGGCAAGGTTTTAAACCCTGAAGGACAGAGCAATTACACACAGACATACACTTAGCCTTGAAGCCCACTCCGGGAACAGGCTTCCTGGGTCAACCCCAACCAGCCGCCTTTCATAACAGACTCAGATCAAACCCACAGTCATTTACAGAGCGCCCACCACGGGCCTGGCCCTGCTGAACACTTCGTTTGAATTCGCCCTGAATTCTCATAAGGGTGAACTGCCCGGGAAAATAAAACTGGGGCGTTCTGGGCTTTTCACGGTGGATGATGGTCTAAAACCTTTTGTTGGCATGGAAGAATTTGTCTTTACCTGTAAAACCTTTTATCCTACTCTGAATGAATAACATTAACATAAAGGATAATTTAATAACCACCAACCACTGCGTATCAGTGAAAAAGGAAGATTTTACTCTTCATGAGCTGGCGGTGGTTGAAGAGGTATCATTCTTTGCTTCCCATGGTCTGGGATGACCCCGGACCTCAACGAGGTTCTGAAGCAGGATAAGCATCCCTGGCCCCTGGCCTTCCTTTCTGGGCCTCAAGCCCTTCTCTTTCCCTTTTTCTAGGTTCTGTATTCCCAACGACATCATGCTCTTCTTTCATTTGTACGGTGTCGCCTAGGGAAGCTCATCTTCAAGGAATCAGTCACCTGTGCTTTCCCCAAACCTTTTCCCTTATGGCTGCTGGTTGATCACTTAAGAAACTGCTTTGAATAAGTGAACTGGGCCAGCACTTAGAAATGCCACAGCAATTCTAAGTGATGTTTCTGTAGATGAACAGGGGCCTTATTAATAAAATTCTATTGCATAAAAATGACTAACATGGGAATTCCAAAGACAATTTAAAGGGTGCTGGAGGTAAGATGACATTCTGAGAAAGAACAGACTTTCAGGGGCTCATACGACTTTCTAGATAGGTCTTGGTTTACTCAGTGTATGGTTAGATCAGCCTTGGTTACAAGCTGTGAGCAACAGGCTCAGTTTGTGCTTTCATAATCAGAATGTTTTTTACCTTACTCATATTTCTGGGATGAAGTTTTGCCTTGCGATCACCAACACAAGAACTATATTAACAACAGAACCCTAAACTCTAAGTGCTCGGGAGCAGTGAGTCTGCTACCTGAGTTTTTGCTACACACATAATTAATTTGATAACAATTAAAAAATTTGCTACTGGGATTGAAGGGAAAGCTAACTCCGATCCTGCCGATGGACCCGGATGTGCCTAGTTCAGGACGCAGACAGTGAAAGGAGAGGCAATCCTACCTGGAATTACCTTTGCCCACTTCACGACTTGGATCATCTGCTTGCCCGCCAGCCGGTTCAGAGTGGAGAGCAGGTTTTCGGCTGTGTCGGGTTTGGAGTTGTCATAGCCGGCGTACACGACTTCGGGTTCGATGTTCCCGAGGATCACAGCGGGGGAGGGGGTGAGTGCCCGGGAGATGGTGGACAGCTGGGGCACCAGCGCTGTGTTGACGGAGGGCTCTTTTGCGGGTGCGATGTAGGTTGTCCCTTCCTCGGGGCTCTGGGGCGGTGGGGGTGGGGGCAGGGGCTGCTGCTGCGACTGCTCCTCATGAATCCCTTTTAACTTTCCCAGCTTCTTTGACTTTCGGGCTGTAAAAAAGTTATAAGCCATATGAACAAATTAAAATAATAATGGGGATACGCTACATGAGGTAAATTACCATCAAACGTTGACTTATATAGGATGAGGCAAAAGTAGGTTTACAGTTGTTCGCATGGAAAACAATACAATAACTGATAAATAATAATCCAAGACTCTGCTTTGTGTATTCACAACTGTAAACCTACTTTCGCCCCACCCTGTACTGGTTAAAGTGTACCTGCCTGTCCTCTAAAGATGACCAATGATACTAAGAGAAAAAGTGCCCTTTTAATATTTTTCTAAAACCAGGCACTGTCCCAATGCTTTACATAAATTAACCAATTTAATGACTTTAGGAGAAGGGACTATTCTGATTCTCATTTTATAATGAACAAAAGGAGACCAGAAGGGTTAAGAAATCTGCCCAGGATCACACAGCAAGTATATGTAAAACAGAGATACACGTCCAAGGGAAAGATAAATCATTTCTTATGCTCAATCTCAACTAAATCTTGCATCACTAATTCCCATTTTCCCACCAAAGAGGCGCCAGCAGTTGCTGGGATGGTCCCTGCCCCCTCTCATGAGCTGTCCCTGGCCCTCCGACCTGGTCTTCTTGGGTGCTTCTCCCTCTTCCTATCTCGGCCCCTGCCCAATCACCTGCGTAGGCAGAGTAGTTATTTTGTGCAAATGCTGCTAGCCCTCTCTCCCCACTGTATTGTGAACTGCAGAAATTTGGGAGTTCCTCCTCTGTCTTAGCTCCTGGGGCGCCTTGGCAAACGCTACACCTGGTGAAAGGGATTTCCAGATTTCCTCTGTGTGAGTGGGAGGGCAATGAACCGCCCAGCAGCACAACCGACAGGAAGAAATTAGGTATCTGGGTGACTCCAAACTGCTCAGCTACCTAGTAAATGTACAGGGACCGATGCTTCCAAAAATTCAGGTGCAAGTTACACGGATACACACAAAGTACAACCTCTCCAAATCCATCCCATTCTATGTAAGTAAGCAATTCACACACTACACAGCCTAGTACTTAATAAAACCGCACAGTATTACATAAGAATCCCACTTTAGATTTTTAGGAGAACATAGTATGAACAAGTGGCCATATGTTCTGATGTACCCAGAACAACCCTGGTTTCTGCTTATTTTCCCAGCCAGCCTGATTAGCAAGAGGGCCCTGTTTACTCCTAAAAGTGCCAGATTTGGGTCAATAAATATATACTGTGTTTATCTTAGTTAAAACCGAGGAAGCAGTGCTAACTTCAATAACAAGTGACTTTCTTTCACAGTTCTTTCAAGGGCTATTAAACTAGATCATGGAAAACGAACAAATGAGGAGGAGGAAGGGGTTACCGGCAGGTAGCTGGGCAGGGCTGGGGTAGATGGCAGGTGGGTGGGGTGGAGGGGCAGATGAGTAGATAGGGAAGATTAATCAGTGTATAAAAAGAGGAGAAAGCCCAGCACTTAGGGCTTTGGTAATAGCTCACATTGCAATTATCCTGCTTTCCATTTTTAAAAAGAATTTATCTAAATATTCTTGAGGACCCAGACAACTTCTACTCAGTTCTAACATATGTGAGGAATTCACAGGATACAAATTTAACACAGTACTTGACTATGCCACACACCAATTAACTTGATTTTAAAAGTAATCATTCATGTTCACAATTACAGCCATTAATATTAACCACATTCCCCACAGAAACGGTTACCAGTTCAGATAAAAGACAAGCTGCTGACAACAGGTATATCTGCCACACACTCATTAAATATTAGGATGGGCTTAAAAGATGAACAAGATATAATTCCTATTTTCATGGAGTTTAAAACCAGCAAAAGAACTTGAAAATTTCAATCACTTCATTTCTTACAGAACATCTCCTTTGACAAAAAGAAAAGTGGAAGCAGAAGCATCTGACTCTTGGAACTGTCTGCATGAAAAGCAGGCGTAACAAACCGCACACGCTAACGGAGCCTGAGACAAGTACTGCCAGCGGTGCTGAGCACACAGTAGGGCACCAGGACATGTCTGACAAATGAATGAGTGAACAAACAAAAGAAAAAAAAACAATCAGCAAATGCCTCACGTTGTTCCTTGCCTCAAACACTGGGCCAAACAGAGAAGAAAAGAACCGAATGCCTAGATAATCCCAAATGCTGGTCAACCGATTGTGTAAAAGCTTGGGAATCCCCTGCCCAGCACATGCTGGTCACTCGGGAATCAGACACGTGGAGCTGCCTCTGCGTGAGGTCAACTTTTCTCTAAGCTGCAACCCCCTCTCCTGTGAAAAACAGGGACGGCAGAGCATCCCTCTCCTATTCACACAGGGCTAAATGGATGAGAAACAAAAACATGCTGACAATCATTAGGAGCATCGGAAATTCTGTTTCGGTGTTACTTCCATTATTTCCCATAATTTTGCAGATATTAAAAATGTTCCAGTTCATTAAAACGCCCTTGTTCTTTGTGAGACTCAATCTGATGATAATCACCATTTGATTGACTAGAAAGAGCCCAGGGCGGTATTTTCAAATTTTATGAAGAGTGATATTTGTTTGCAAATTAATTACAAAATTCAATTCACATTTTTTAAAGTCCTTAGGTCGATAATGCTGTGTTTGTTCTCATGGTCGATTTAAGGTCAGTGCTATGAAATACGATGAAGAAGAATGCTTAATATTTCTTCTAATATTTACGCAAAAGCTTTGGCCTGGAGCATAACCTACTGAGCAGGCTCACAACACAATGTCAGCATTTCAGTTACATTTAACTTTATGCTGCGGTGTTGTGAACATATGTGGGATACTTGCAACTGAATGATAATCTTTATTTACCCCCAATAACTCAAGATAATAAACATTCTCATCAGGGTGCAGGGTCCTCAGCCAAGTGTGTTTATCCAGTATCTGTTCTAAAAGCACAGATGTAAGGTTACATATGAATTATATGGCTCCGAGCAGCCTTCCTAAGGTGCTTGACAATTTCATACTGCTTTTCTAACACTTGCTGTATTATAAAATTATAGCTCCTGATAGTTGATCATGTCATATATATTTCTATAACATCATTCTCCTCGGTCCTTAGGGGTATTCCAGAAATGTCTGTGGGCTGAATTTGTTTCATTTTCAAATTTTAATAAGTATTACACATATTAAGTATTAATTTACTTCCATGTAGGAAACGTAAGTTTCTGACATTTTAAAATAAAATGCCTGAGTTATTAATTAGCACTTCTTTTAAAATTTTTTTTTAACTATATAATGATCCATTGTAGAGTCAGTGCTTTTAAAATGCCATCACTAAAATAAAAATGACCTAAATGTACTGGGCACTTATGTGCTAAGCACAGTTCAAAATTGTGACTAGTCATATGATCTCCATTTTACAGGGGAAGGAACTGAAGCATGGAGAGGTAAGTGCTTCAAGGTTGCAGCCAGGGCTGGGTTTTGATCCCAGCTATGGCTCAGAGCCTGCACTCTCAACCTTAAATGCCCCACATTCTCTCCTCTAATCCTTTTCTCTTTACCTCATTCATATTTTAAAAAGGTTTTATTTATTTTCACAGAGGGGAAGGGAAGGAGAAAGAGAGGGAGAGAAACATCACTGTGTGGTTGCCTCTTGCACACCCCCTACTGGGGGCCTGGCCTGCAACCCAGGCATGTGCCCTGACTGGGAATCAAACTCGTGACCCTTTGGTTCCCAGGCTGGCACTCCATCCACTGAGCGATACCAGTCATGGCTCTCATTTGCATTTTTTAATACTTTGGGTTGGCACAGGCTTCAAATCCAAGTGTATAATTAAGTTTGCTAATTACAGAGGAAAATCTTTAGCCAAAGATACTTGATGAGCAGGTTTCCATGATCTAATGCAACAGAACATAAATGGGGGTTCTTATCACTACCCACCACCTTACTTACCAGAACATGGAGCTAATGGTCACTGGGCTGGGCACTCATGCTCCCAGGCGGCCAGAACCATACTTTATTGCTCAATTGCCAGCACCAGTTGTGTGAGCGTACACATACGTCACATGCATTAAGAGGGATAGAAACATCTCCCAGCCCCACTTGCACCTACAGGGTCTCACCTGCCCTACCTGGATGTTACAGTCACTAGTACATGGGTAGTGGCTGCCCTCAGGTGCCAAGGCCTCAATTACCAGCAGCATCTTGACAGCCACCGTCTCCTGGCCTTGTTGGGAGACAGAACTCTAGTGATTCTCCACAAATTGTTTCCCAGCAGCTGCGAAGTGGGGAGGCCCTCCTTCCTCTCCCGGCCGATGTGCAAAACAGCCAAGGAGCATCCACTGGGACCCTACCTCCACTGTGGGAAACTCCCAGTGGGGACCTCAAGATTCACACGGGCTGTGAAACGTGGCGTGACCAGACTTCCTTTTCGCTTTGTTCTACCTCCTTGGGCTGATAGGGCCTGGTACTGGTGTGGCAGAACGGTGGCTGGCTAGGAATCCCCCAGTAACGCGGTGACATCGATGGGTTCTCACAGTACTCATGTCACTGTCTCTCTCAAGCGTGTTCAGTTAAAGATTCTTTAGACTCAGAAATAGGTAATCGGTACAGCTCCCCGCCCCCTTCTAAAGAAGAATAAAAGGCTGATAAAGAATGTTTTCAATCACGACATCTCACTGGAAAAATTTAAAGTGAGAAGGAATTCTGTCATTTTAGAAATCCCTCAAGCTGTGCAATTTCAGGTCTTGGCAGTAACTATTACAGAGAGGACACATCGAGATTATAGGAAAACTTGTATTTTTCTGTTCACAGGCTGAATGTGATCACCGGCGTCAACCCTCAGGCCAAGGACAGCATCGCCCCCAGTGCTTGCCTTTCACAGACCACTTCTCTGGCCACCTGCACCTAGGTCATGTGTCCCCACTTTCCAGTCCCTCTTCGTTTGCACGGCTTCTCTCTGCCTTTCTGGAGCCAGAGGAAAACCACCCTGAGAGTCAGGGACACAACCAAGCACAGAGAAGCCCACTGCATTTGAAGACGATGTCCCACCAGCAGGTCCAAGGGTGTGAAAAGGACCTAGAGCTCCAGTGATGTCCAAATTATCAGCAAGGGTACCCCTGGATCAGCTGTTTTGAAGAGATTAGTCTTTTTAATGGGGAAGTATAACATGAGGTGTTTTCTCTGTAATCCTCTGTGCCCTGGGGCCGGAGGCTGCTGCTGCGTCAGGCACCTTGGCTTTCGCTCCTTGTCAAGGCACCTTCATTCTGACAGGAGGAGACATCAAATGAGGCAGAAATGAAACCAGTTGGTCAGTATAAATCATAGAATACATTGGGAGAGTGGGAAGAACTGGCTTCTTGTGATCAAAAACAAAGTTTGTAAGCTCCATTGCAAGTAACAGTTGAGTTCTTCACACAGATATTTTTGAAACCAAATCAGCATTCTCTGGAAAATAGAGTTGACCCTTGAACAATGAGCTTGGTCTCTTGGGTCCACTTACGTGCAAATTTGTTTTAGGAAATACATACAGTATTGGAAATGCAGTTTTCCTTATGATTTTAATAACACTTTCTTTTCTCTAGCTTACTTTATTCTAAGAATACAGTATATAATCTGTATCACATACAAAATCTGTTAATTGACTCTGTATTGTAAGGCTTCCAGTCAGCATTAGGCTATTAAGTTTTTGGAGACTCAGAAGTTATATGTGGATTTTCAGTGGTGTAGGGGTCAGCACCTCTGACCCCCATATGGTTAGAGGGTCAACTGTGCAAATTACCTGCTTTGTAAACCCTTATTCTTTGGGAATAACTTGGCTATTGAGTATGCTAAACAAAACACAGACAAGTAAGTAAAAAAGAAAAAGAAAACCTTCATTTAGTTTATAATATATTAAAAATAAGGGAAATAAGCACTATGAAAAGAGTGTGGCTGCCCAGCAAAAGGTCCCTCCCTCAGTTAAAAAGTTAATTCTTTAACAGCTGCGAGAGCTGCCTGCCTTCTTGGCTGGCGTCGAGCAGAGAATTTATTACACCAGGCACGATCTTATTGGGTATGCAAGGTAAATAGTCTCATTAAGACTGTTTTATGAAGAAACACTGCTGTTCGAACAAGGTCAGGGGTGAACAGGCATGAGAAAGAGGCAAAAGGCAGTGACCTGGAACTGGACCAAAGCAACCAGCGTAATTTATGGTGCCTTCCCAAGGACAAGTGCGGTCCTCAGTGGGCTCAGGACGCAGAGAAGGTGTCAGGTGCTAGAACACGTGCTGGGCAGAAAACCCACGGGAAGGGCCTGGGCACACCTCCCCTCGCTGGCAGGTCGGCCGAGCAGGATCCACCTTAAGCAACATCATATATGTAATATATTATATCATAAAGTTTTATCTCCGATACCAATATATTATATTATGTACAAGGGTTTACCCAACAGATATAGTAGTAGGTTATTTACACTAGGTAATGGTATTTTTCTTTATAAAATTTTCAGAAGATAAGCTCTTAAAGAACATCCCAAATAAGATGCCTGAACATTTCTTTGCACATCACTCTTTAGGCATGTTTCCATTATTCTGTTTTCCCCTCGTGGCATTTGCTGTTACTTTCCTGCCACGGTTTCCCTGTCTCGGTCCATTTAATGGTATCCAGTGACCTTAGAATGTGGACGGGTCTGAGAATTCTAAAGCAAGAAAGGAAGATACTTAATTTCCATTTCAGAATTGTTTTTTATGATTAGCATTTGTGTACAGAAGAAATAAAAGCTATGGAATGGAATGGAAGACAATACAGGCTGATTTTATCTCCAATACCATTTTCCTCCAAAATATTCAAACCTCTTAGCTTGATATTCTTTCTATAAAATAATTACTTAGAGCTTCATCATTATAGTTTTAATTTTTAAAAAACTATTATTTAACATCATATTTTATATATAATTGAATTACAAGTAATGATTGACATTATATGACAAGTCAATTCAGTTTTAGTTGAGACTATCAATGTTGAGATTGTAACTGAAAGTTAAAGATTATTAAAATGTTTGCTTAGTAGAAAAAAGGATCAGTGAGCCAGATGACCACACATACGATAAGGAGCCCATGAGCCAGTACAAAAGCACATTTCTCACAATTTGCATGACACAGAACATATTCTGTATTTCTGTGTATTATCACTGTAGTGTTCAGAACATTTTCTAAATGCAAGGCAAAGTAGACAAGCAGAATTTTTTAAAAAGCTTCATGTTAGAAGCTAATGCCAACATCAGAAAGGATGAGTAGAATAAGAACATGTCACTCAAGTTGGGGGCGGTAATTAATTAGTCCTGAGGGTAGAAAAAACAAATGTCAACGTTTATAGCTTGTATGCATTTTAAATAAATATTACTCCTGTTTATTTTTATTTTACATTATTAAAAATTTTTTATCCCCATTTTCTTTCACTGACATTATCAGAATGAGTCTAAATTAAGAATTACTAGTAGCCAATGATGCCTGTACTTGAAAAAAAGTTATTTTTGTAGGCTGGGATCTTTTAGGGATACAGGCTGCATTGGTTTGGAAACTCCCAGATAAAGCCGAGCCAAACCAAATGGTGTTTTTTGAATAAGTGATCCTCTTGCATTTGCTTCTCATGTTTCCATTCCAGCTTTTTTTTTTGGTACACAGGGTTGGTACTGAGCCGTCTGGAGGCACCCTGGTGATGCCTGGCGTTGGCAGGTCTCAGTCGCTGCTGGGAGGAGCTGCCAGGGCTGCCCCGTGGGCAGCAGCACCAGGCAGGGCGCTCACCCGCCTGACCTCTGGGCTAGAAGGGGGAGCTGCTGCTTTCCGTTCGGGATTCGGCTGCAGAGTCAGTGCCAGCCCCGGTGACTCTCTCAAAGCCTCACTCAGCACTGTGGCCTGAATACAATCTTTAGAAGAATACGCTTGCCATTTAAGTTTCAACAGTACTCTTTAAATTTATGTTTTTCAGCTACATTTAAAAAACAAGGTCCAAGAGAGAAATTAAGGTGTTAATAAATACGATGCTCGATCATTAAAAAGAAAATTCTAGGCTATGCAAACACGAAGTACCTTTGTACTGTATTTTCAGTGATTCCCTACAGTCTGCGTTTTCCTCTCCCGCACGGGATGGAATCACACAATTAGATGAGAACCAGTCAGCCCTTCTCCTCAAAGGTGAGCAGCCCCGTGGAGGCCTCTGGGAGACAACTGGGGAGGTTCAGGAAAGATAACTGGGTCATTTCCGGAAGTTTTTCTTCGGGAAAAACTCCACAATTCACATTTAAGACACTGAGTCATTTTTAAAGTAACATCCCATTTACAGTAAGGAGATGAAACAAAACCAGTTATTTGTTTCTTCTCACAAATTGCCATTAGCATTCTGCTTATGCTCCAAAGATAGGCTTCCTGCCCTTGAAAACAAAGCCTGCGAGCACGCTGTCATTTTAGCGCTGGTGTGCGTGGCTCTGAACAATGCGCCTCTGCCAGTGGGTGTCACCGATGGCTTTGCTAGTGTCTCGGCGTGGCCCACGCTGTCACACCGAAGCAGAGGCCTTGAGTAGGGTCAGTTCTGCTCTGCTGCTGTGGGTTAAGGCCAATTTCATGCTGTGATTTTCCAACGGACGATGCGCTTGTAAGTTGCACACCATGTGAAACATAATTTTTAACCTCCATAATCATCTTTAACCTCCAAAATTGAACGGGGATGATACAAGCCTATGACCTTCCCCATGGAGAATCCCTATCTTTTAATGGTATTTTCTTTGGGTCCACAGTTAGGGTCAGAAATTCTCTTTCAGAATCAAATAATCTCCCTTTACAGATAAGATCACATAGGACCATGCGCCACAACAGAATGATACACTCTATAATTGTTTGGTTTCTGGATTATCATGCTTAGAACTGGTCTATACTTTTTATTACATGGTACACAGTCGGTGTCAAGTGCTTACTGAATGAAGAGGCCAATTGTGGTCCCAGAGGGCAGGCAGACTCATCACTTCCAACTTTGAGAAAGTCTAAGAGATGAAAAAGGGAAGAACTAAAAACAAAGTAGCTTTTTACCTCTTTAACTTCACAGAAGAACCACACACTGCTAGAATTCAGAAAAGAGGCACTCTTATCTACATCCCTAGTTTTGGGGCCCAATTAGTGACACTGAATTAGACACGACAGCATGGGATCCTTTCTGTGGGTGGACTGACAGGAAATATACTTGCCCTTGACCCCGGCCTGTCCTTGGGGAATGGGTGGGGATGCAGAGAAAAGCTGGGATCTGTCCCTAATAAGCATCCGTTCAACATTTTGACTCTAAAATTGTGAGCAGCCTAACCGAATCAGCCTTCTAGAGCCAGAAGGAACAACACACACACACACACACACACAAAACCAGCTTGATGTCCTCATTTTAAATCATAGGAAATAAAATTCCAGAAAGATAAACTGGCTTGCCTAGGATTCTCACTGGTAGACACTGTAGATACACTCAGCCTCGATGGTTTCCAGTTTAATGGCCTGTTTGTGGTGTCAGGATCAGAAATCGTATATAGGAGGGGCTTAGAGAAACCTGTGGAAACACATTTGCTCAATAAGACATCTGTTTGTATTTATTTATAGCAGGCCAGAAGGCATGGGACGAAAATTATGAGGGTGAGGCTACAGACCTCTCCCTAGGTCACGTGACAATCACTGGGCTATTTGTTTAATTTGGTGTGAACACAACACCATCCAAATGGAATCCCTGCTTTCCCCAAAATGGTTTCTATAGGGTTACCAGAGGAAGGCATCGGAGCTGGATGACAAAGTTATCCCTGGCTCTGGTGGCAAGCTGGTTAGCAGACGGACAGTGTTTGTACGATTGTGAGTTGTTTCACCTGTGTAGAAGGCCATCTACAGTTTTGTAATGACATTAGAGAAGATATGCCTTAATAAATGACCCAACTCGGTAATGCATGACCTGACCGCCACGTATGATTCTAACAGTAAATTCAAGAAGACACTGAGAAACTGCCATAGACTCGGCTATCAAAGTCCTGGGGTTCAAGTCAGTGCATTAGGACGCACGGCGTGCCAAGTGGGAGCTCAAGCGCCTGCAGGCAGGGACCTGCATGAACATCCAGTTTTCCTAAGTGCCAAGTAGAACGTGGAGGAATAGCTCCTTTGGGCCTAACTTCCCTCACCGCTCTGCCTTAGTGGCACAAGAAAATGCCCTGACTACCGTCTCCAGGGAGTTTTGTAACTTTTTATGTGCAACAGTTTGGTTAGGAAATCACTTACATCAATTATTTTCAGTATTTACAGCTGTTACAGTCCAGTGTTTTGGTACTTGGTTCATATGTTCAGAAAAAAAAAAAAAATTTTAATCTTGTATTTTCAGAAGCCCGCTATCAACTAGATCCTTACGAGAAAGACGTATTGTACAAAAAAGTGGGGAAAAAGACTAGAAATCTGGGGAAGAAACTCTTACCAGATATACTGTCCAGCTACTTGGACAACTTCTAAGATCCAAATATGGTTATAAACAATTTCCATTTTTTGTCCCTAAATAAATTTTAAGTTATTTCCAAAAGTACTGGGTTGCATTAGGAAGTAAATTCTGTTACGAAAAAACGTAAAGCCTATTACGTTTTTTTCCTGTATGGTGGCCCTAGTAGTTAGTGCTCAGCTGTCTTTAAATTCATTCGAAACAGCTTTGTGAGACCGCACTATGACAGCTGTTGTACCGGGTGCCTTTAAAAAAAACTTACTAAAATTGGTGAGCTTTTGTGCAGCCATTTTAATATTGAAGCTAGAAGAAGATACTCAACATTTTTGGTCTATTATGATTATTTCAAGAAAGGTAAAAACGCAACTGAAACGCAGAAAATGATTTGTGCGGTGTGAGGAGAAGGCGCTGTGCCTAACCAAGCACGGGAAAATGGTTTACAAAGTTTCTTGGCACCACCGGCATTTTGACCAAATAATTCTTTGCTGCGGGCCTGTCTTATGTATTGCAAGATGTTTAGCAGCACCCCTGGCCTCCACCCACTAGAAGCCAATAGCAAGGGATAGCCAATATGCTCAAAATATCCAAATCAATAAAGTTATTGGTGAAAATGAAAAATGTGTCTTTTATTTTATGGAAAAAAACCCCATAACAGACTTTTTGGCTAGGCCAATATAAATAATTATTAAAAGCTATTTATACTTTAAAGGCTTACTAAAAGTTAATGACATAATAGATAATTGTAACTAATACAGGATCTGAAAAATGAAGAAAATCATAGGGCCAGAGATGCTGAAACGAAGACTGGCCTGCTGGTTCTCTCACTGTGGTCCACGCATGGTCTTCCCTGGAATTATCTGGGGGCTTTTCACGATGGCTAACCTCAGGCCCCCTCAAACCTAGAAGGCAGATTATCTACACATGGGGGTGGAAGTCCCCTCAATTTTAACAAACTCCCTTGTGAGTTTTTTCCTGCCTTTTGAAATTAAGAACCCACCTAAAGATTCTGAATGGGATTACCATTAAGAGGGAGAAATAGAGAGAACCTGGAAGAAGATTTCTTCAAAAAAAAATAAGATAGGGAAGGGAAGGGAAGGGAGGGGAAGGAAGGAGGGAAGGAGTTACAGACAAGGATAAAAACATCTTCTACACCAGGGTTTCTCAGCCTCATCGCTATTGACTTCTGGGGTCAAATCATTCTCTGTTGCCGGTCCGTCCTGGGCAATCCAGTCTATTGGCAGCATCCCTGGCTCTCTATTCCCTAAGTGCCAGCAGCATTTCCCACTACAAGTTGGGACGACCAAAAATATTTCCAGACTTTGCCAAGTGTCCCCCCTGGAGGTATAATTGCCCCTGACTGAGGACCACTGGTTTCCACTACGGAAGATGATTTAAAGAAGAACAGTAAGCTAGAAAGATAATTAAATCCCTAGACTTATATGAAAAAACAATCAAATGAGAACTGAAATAAGAAGCATGCTAATTCATTATGTTTCCTAAACTCAGTTTCCTTGATAGCAGAAGTCATAAACTAGTAAGTGAGTTAACTATAATTTAAAAACTTCATTTTTGTCGTTTAGAATCTGGCATATTTCACACACACACCAAATTGTATCTCTGATATCCAAAAAGAAGTTGCCAAATCTGGCAATATTCGCCTGGTTTCCCCAATGACAACCGACAGCTAGAGCTGGGAGGTGCCCCTCCCTGTGGAGGGAAGCCTGTCCTGAAGACCATGGATTCCACTGATTTTGTTAACAATTCCTTCCCCCCGAGGGAAGCCCCCCCCCGCCCCCACCATGCTTTACGGATGGGCGAATTCTGTATGACATTCCTTACATGCGTCGTTAGTGTTGTAAGGGTCAGAACCTATCCACACATTCAAAATCTACCTTCAGCTTCCCCGAGATCCAGCTCTTGTGACCGGTGCCACACTTTTTAACCCTTTAACTACAGATATAACTTACAGGCACCACAGGCACACACACACACAGCACACGAGAGAGGGTTCCACAGTTTCGTGTACTCATAACGTCAAGTTTACAATTCGTAAGTCATGGCCAAGTGCCCTACCACGCCCAAAGGGTGTATGTACCAACTGACAAGGGCATATCCTGTATATTATTACACTCATAAAAAAATGAGTAATGACTGACTTGGTTTCAACATTCTCACATTAAAATGCAAGCTGGGTTTCATACAATGGGCTTCCTTACTAACCACCCATTAAAGACAGTATTTGTTCCTGTGATGAAGCTGGGCCTTCCCCAAACCGCGTCTTCCTTCAGCTGTGAGGCTGACACTGTTCCCCAGGGGCGACTTCCTGCTGACGCCACCTGGGGGCAAAGAGGTCCACACCCCGAGGCTTTTCCCTGTCCTGTGGACGGCAGCCATGTGCCCGGCCAATTTCAGTGTATGATTAACCATGGTGACAATCTCAGGGAATTTCCAGGTATGACCTGCACAAAGTCACTTCAATCAGGAGCGGAGTCTCACACTGTTCAATTATGTAGAAGGCACACATTTGTTTCTCATGATGAAGGTCTTGTGGACCCTCCCAAATAACATTCTCTTCATGGCCTGAGCATTTCTGTCAATCTCGGTCAAGTTCTTGGAAAGACAGGTTCTTCTCCCACCTGGTCAGCACATACCCTTTGCCTTTGACCTTGGGTTACAACTGTCCTGAAGACCATGGATTCCACTGATTTTGTTAACAATTCCTGGGATTTACTCCACTAAAGCTCTTCAACCAAATATTAATTTAACTATCACTCGTTTCTCTTCATTCCATTACTTCTTATTTATTTTAGAGACTCACCCCTCCCGCCATTTTACTCTAGGTCACCTCATCCTAAGTTCTCTTGATGTTGAACTTAATGCTCCATTACAAACCATTCACCCTGGGCCAGTATTCCCACCTTAACAGCAGCAATGGCTACCCCAAAATGCCACTATCCCACTCTGGGGACAAAAACATGGTTAAGTAAGCGTAATCAAGAAGTCAAACTTCGTATCACCCACCCAGGAATGAAGAGATATACAAAGCCTTGTCTGAAATGTATTATCATGTAAGAAGTTGCCAAATTACACCACATAAGTCAATATGAAGATCAAAACTTATCATATGTGGAAACTGCACTTTCATGGTGCAGAGATGGAAAATAATATTTATACTAGAACTTGAAAAAACATCATTCTTGGACTCTGTTATAGAACTACGTTTGAAATGAACTCCATAATGCCCTTAATAACTACATAACCAAACTTAATTTTTTCTTGCTAAATTCAGCTTAGTAATATATACGCATGGTTTAACTGCATGTTTTTTTCATTCATTTATTCAATAAACATTTATCAAGCACTTATGCACTTTCTAAGTGTGTTGAATAGAAAGACGAAAGGACAACTTTGTTCCTGAGAAACTCAAAGACTACTTAGCAAGAGACAACCATAAACAAATAATTATTATAAAACCTAGTGAGTGCTACAATAGAGGCTTTGGAAGCACAGAGAGGTGCTAATTAACGTCCTTTCAGGAAGTCCTAAAAAGCTTTATAGGAGAAGTCTTCATAAATTATATACATGGGTAACATCTTAGAAACTGCAGGCTCGTCCCTGTGTGGGAGTACACCTGGTATGGAGGTGCTGAGGTGTGAGGTGTGTCTGGAGGAGCTAACGCAGACTTAGCCTACGGGAGGAGTATGGAGGCCATTTAAGAACTGTGCGGATGAAGGCACAGCTGGCAGGCTGCGAACAAGACACCCTAGTGGCTTTAGGAAAAGGAGGGGTGGAGTCAGGGAGTCAGGAGAAAGGGGGAGGAGGTGACCGAGTGTATTGAGGACCCAAGTCAGGATGGCATCCCGAAATGCCAATGTGGCGACATATTTTGTTAAATGCAGGCTACATTATGATGGCCAAAATAATGTTCCCTCAATGGTTCCTCATGCCCAGAGCCTGTGAATGTGCACCTTATAGGGCAAAAAGGACTCTGCAGATTTAATTAAGGATGTTAAGATAAGGTAATGATTCTGAATTATTCAAGTGGGCCTAATAGAATCACAAAGGTCCTTGTAGGTAAAGATGGAGGCAGGATAGGCAGAGAAGAGATGAGAAGCAGTGATAGGAGCGATGCATTTGATCTGGTGCTGGAGATGGAAGGGGAGGAGCCAGAAAATGTGGGCTGCCTCTCGAAGGTGGAAAGGCAAGGAAAAAGAATTCTCTCCTGGAGCCTACAAAAAACGCAGCCTGCTAACACAGTGCACTGGCACCTACATTGAACTTCTGACCTGGGGAGCTCTAGGATAATACGTTTCTGCTGTTTTAAGCTTGTGGTACTTTGCTGGAGCAGCAATAGGAGGCTCCTACCCACAGGAGTACGGTGGTTCCCTCTTAGCTTTTAGAGGCCTCTTAGAGGCCTTTGCGGCACCTGCGGAAGGAGCCGGCCACTCAACCCACAAGGCTCACTTGATGGAACTGCCCATGTCACTGGACAGGAGAAAGCTGAGGGCAGGAGAAACTGCTGACTGTGTAGAGGGCGCAGCAGGGCAGGTGGCCTGACCAGTCAAGAAGAATGAGGCTCAGAAGTGACTCAGAACCTTTTAAGGGGAGGGGACCAGGTAGGGGCAGAGAGGGGTGTGTGTGGGAGTTGAAAGTCAACCAGCATGAGCTCACTGCTTTGTGGTCAGTCGCAGGATCCCACTTATTTTCAGATAACCTAAGGGAGGCTTCCGATTTTGTTTATTAAGAAAGAAAATAAGTCAAACCTTTTTAGAAAAATTGACACAAGGAGATACCAAAGTCTGTTTGGGAACAGGGCAGTCAATTAGCCTTAGAATAAATAGTTAAAGCAAGCTCTTTTTTAAAAAATATTTTATTTATTTATCTTTAGAGGGGAAGGGAAGGAGAGAAGGAGAGAAATATCAATGCATGGTTGCCTCTCGTGAGTCCCCTGATGGGAACTGGCCTGCAACCCAGGCATGTGCCCTGACTGGGAATCGAACCGGAGTCCCGCGGTTCTCAGGCCGAAGCTCAGTCCACTGAGCTATGCCAGCCAGGGCAAAGCAAGCTCTTTTAAGTTTTATTTTGAATCTGTTTTCAACTCCAGAGTATTTTAATCAAATCTCTTATGTAACATTTAAAGCCCAATAAGGACTTTGCTTTAACCACCAAACAACTAGAAAGCTGACAACAGTGTCTTCATTAACATTAACTGAGAAGGTGACCCAAGCCATCTCTGCTGAGCAAGGATGGAGCAGTGGGTCAAGAGTTCATTTACTGTCAAGAACCAAGAGTGTGGAGGACAGAGACCTACCTGATGACCTGGGAGACACAGACTTTTCCTTCTAACCCACTGATGACAAGTACACGGGAAGAATGTGGGGGTGGGGGCAAGATGCAGCCCTGGCCCCCTTCCCTCTGCCCTTGCCTCCCCCCAGGGGACACCAATGTCCACACGTGTCCGGGGGATGAGGAGGGTAAGTGGGCAGAAGTGGGTGCACCTAGGGTGGCATTTCTAACTTTGCTTCTTCTTTCACAACAAACCACAAACCTCTCCAGGGCCCCTTCTTTCCCTGCTCAGTTTCCCCCAGAAACTGTTCCCCACTTTCTCATTCTTTCCCCGCCCCTGGCTGCCGCACAAAACTGGGGGGGGGGTCACTGTCTCAGTGCGTGTCCTCTCTGAGGACAAGGAGCCTTCCTTCCCTGTTCAGCTCTGAACACTGGGCTCCGCATATTGGCAGAGTTTGAATGTACAACTTATTGAATATACCTAAAATCATTGCTTTGTAACTAGTAATGTTAGTAGGTGAAAAGCTAACATAGCCCTCTGTAAGGTTATGCTAGACTTGGGAAAAAATCAGATACATGAACTTAAAATATCATTTCTAGGAGACTCATCTTGATGAAGAAATATTTACCAAATGCTGATTAGTGATCTTCTTGAGAGACATAAAAATAACATTAAATAGGAAAGAAAGAAAAACTAAAGGGCTTTTAAAAATCAACAAAAATGTCTTGTTATCCTATGAAAACTGTTGTCAACGCTCTAGCAGCCCCCAGAACAGGGTTCTCAGCTCCAGTGAACGAAAGGCAACAGGCAGAAATGCTACGAAGTAAAGCTGCCCACGTCTCATTCAGATTTGCTGTGCACGAGGCAGAGATGTGCGAGCGAGTTTAGAACCAAGACTTGACAGATAAATCTGTACGCAGTCGGAACTGAGTGCGGTCCTACAAGGTCACTCAGTTATACAGGCTCCCCGGCTTGCCATCCTTGTTAGGTGTGATCTTTCAAATGTGGCTGAAAATTTCTAATCTGACTCAACTTTATCTAAAAATGTGAGTATATACACAATGGAAAAGTGTTTTTTGCTCTATGGGATTTAAGTTTTTTGCTTTAAAATTAAAAAAAAAAGTGAGCCAATTAACATATGCAAATGTTTCTAAGTAGTTAACATGAAATGCCTTTCATTTATATAGCAAATAAAGATGAAACTGAATTTTCACTGGTGAAGTAGTCTAATTTTAGAATGAAGAATGGCTTGGTTTACAGAGAGCTAGATTAAGAAAACTTGATGCTGAAAGAAATCTTCAATTACTAAAATTTTAAAAACTGGGCACTAAAGTCTGCCTCCCAGCTTCTGTGTGGTTGCTGAAGACAGTTCTGCAGAATTTCCAGGGGAAACAGTAACGGGCCAGGTATGCTAAGAACGGAGGGGAACTGGTGCAAAGCCGGCTGCTAGGGAGTTGCCTCCCATGTCCGGAGTCTCCGCAGCTATTACCTAGTGTCTGTTACAAAGGTGACAAGAGAGATGGAAGGGGCACACATTCCAGGGGGACCAACCAGAGGGGCCCCAGGCTTCCTCAGACTAGAATAACTTCAAAAACTCCAAGATGGCCAGACCTCTTCACAGTCAAGTTGGACTCGATTTTTGGGTGAGAACATGAAGAAGGGTTGATTTTCAGAGTACAAATCCAGGGAGGCCACCTCAAGTGAAGAACTCTGTCTGCTGACAGATGCTGAGGCTGGAGCTGGGGAGGCTTGCAGAGAGGAAGGAGCTGTGGCCTCCATGGGACTTTGTGACGCCGAGCTGGGCCTTCCCAGACAATGTCCCATGCAAGTCCCAGTAGATGCCATGGGGCCATGTGATGGGGTCAATGCACGAAGGAAGCAACCAGGACGAACTAACCAAGTAGCAGGGGACAGAGACACAGAAAGCCATGCTGATGGGCTACCTCCTTGTTTCAACAGATACAAGTCAAGGAGTTGCTGACACCACTGTAAAGCAACGACAAAGAACTCCAGGGATTTGGGCCATGGCCAACACTCCGTGTGATCTTCAGTACCTGTTGCTAAATTTCCAATGCCTACGTGGCTTTTAATTGCTTCGTTCTTACAGATTAGTTCTTTGAAAGCAAGGCCGATGCCTGCTTTATCATCACTACTCTGCAACATTACGAGGGACATCTGGAATTTCAGATGCGATGATATGTGTCCAATTGATGGATAGACCTTTTAAACACCATGAGACCCTCCTATACAAATGAGATTAATCTAAAGAACGACTGCTTATTTTCATCAATATTTAAACATATTTTACATTATTATGCTTTAAAAACAAATATGGTACAAAACACTGAAGGAGGAATACAGAACAATTACATCTTGCAGGTTCTTATTTTTGTGGTGTAACTGAGCAACTGCCTTTATACTGTTGTTGAGAAATCAAAATAACGAAGCAGCAGCTTTGGAAGAAACTATTTTTATTATCCCCACAGCTCAGCTTTGAAGAGCCGCCCTGTCAAACTATAGATCATTCTTTGTGAATCTGTAATAAAGGGCTCAGCTACATCCTGACTGGTCTTCCACCTTTACTTCCCCCATTTCTCACAGAGAACTTGTCCATCCCTTTATAAATCACTATGATGACTACATAGTTTATAATTTGATTAACAACACAAGTATTTTAAAAATATTTTAGAATTGGGTTAGCCTTTAAAAGGTGTGCTACCTGTTCCCCCCAAATCATCACGTTAAAAGACCCTAATTATATTAAGTACCATACATATTTACTCCCAGAGGCTGAAGGGCTGCTAGAAAGTTAGCTCAATGGCTTTCTGTATATTCCGGAGGTGAGGACAGAGGAGTTATTGTAACATAAATGGCTTCCTCTCCCCGTCGTCACAATCACAGCATTTCACTGTGAAAATGGGGAGAAGAGGGTATTTATTCAGAAAGCCAACAAGCAGCAGATCATTAGTCTCTAGATTTTCAAATGGAGAAAGACTGAGTTATATCCTTTAGTGGACATGTCTGTTAACTGAAAGTAAATAAATTCAGTGATCATGACTCTGGAAAAATCAGAGGCAGAGGCAGACGATACAACTGAATCCTAGCAAACAGGCAGGGAGACTCCATCCAGAATGACTGACGGTCTGTTTCTAAGATGAGAGAGCGCGGTAGACCGCGGCACTTGGGTACAAGTGGCTTCTCCTTCCCCAATTTCTCCACATCACTCATCTCACACCCTGGAGCTCACCTTCAATCTCAGAGCCTGGCATTTAGGGACAGAGGACAACTCAGGCATGGGGAGATGATCTATAAGAGAACGTTCCTCTTACTCATTAATTGGTGATTAAAAACAAGTTTAAGATTTGCTTTACTTAGCCCTGGCTGGTGTAGCTCAGTGGTTGAGCGCGGGCCTGCGAACCACACGATCATGGTTCGATTCCCAGTCAGGGCACATGCCTGGGTTGCAGGCCAGTTCCCGGTTCCTGGCAGGGGACACAGGAGAGGTAACAATACATTGGTATTTCTCTCTCTCTCTCTCTCTCCTTCCCTTCCCCTCTAAGATAAATAAATAAAAATCTTAAAAAAAGATTTGCTTTACTTATGCTTTTTGTATTTTGTTTGGTTTGTGTGTTTTCAAAGTCACCATATCAAAACAGCCTTGAACTCTAAGGTAAAGCCTTAACAGCTCTGTTCAAAGAAGCATAAAAGCTATTATTTTGCTCTGCCAATCTGCTTACTAAAAAACTGATGCGTTTTTGCTTTTAAGTAGAGGAATAACTTATAATATATGAATAAAAATCAGGGTGTTGAAAAATTGCTATGATTTAAGGGATGCTCCATAATTAACACATGACTGTAATTGTCATCAGTTCCTATTGAAGGTGTACCTATTACTCTCTGACTGTTACCTGTACTTAGAGCCCCTTTCTGAAAAATGGGATTTTGGGTCACAGGTCATACTTTGCGTTACAGGGACCTAAAACCTGGCCATAGAAGGCTAGGGAGGGGAAGGGCAGCTGAGGCTAAGGCTGCTGTTTGTCTAGATCCTCTGGAGGACTCCACCCAATCAGAAGCTCTACTCTGGACAGTGACCGACCAATCAGCTGGACCCTCTCTCGGGAAGTCTGCACACAGCATACTCAGCTGACAACGGAGTGGAAAGATGGAGAGATGATATGTAGAAACATCTGAAGTGGAAGCGGACTGGTGGAAAGAAGCAGGTAAAAAAGGGGGAAAATCAAAGAGAAAGTCCTAGAAGTTAACACCTGTTATGTTCTAAATGACATCTCAGTATTTCACAAAGCCTGAGAAATTATTCATATTCTTACACCCAAACTGTCATCCGAGGTAGCCTGAAAGAAGGTTAACAATGTTAGAAAATGACTGAGTATGACAGAAAGTACCAGGGATGGTGTGGAGTGACAGGCTGCTGAAGGACCAGCCGGCAGAAAGCCCTCCATCTGTGAAAGCGCTCGGAAGAAGCAAGGACAGTTCTGACTCTAGGTCTCTTAGACCACCACGGCCAAGTGACAAGATATCCTGGACCCAAAAGGTGAGGGTGTAAGACTGGGATGACAGCCTATCGAGATGGATGACAAGTGAAAAAGTCAAAAGAAAAATGGAAGCACCAAAGGACCTCTGTGTACCCAAGAAGAACGTTCCCAACATCCCTGGGTTATATACTTGAAAAGACCCAAGAAAAGCAGCCCCCTGGGTAGGCTGATGAGGGAGTGCACCCACGGAGTTGTATCTTCAGGAGGGTGAACCTTTGCACGTAAGACACCAATTCAATTACAGTTTTAAAGAAAGCAAATAAAAACCAAATGTGCATGTTGACTGCAAATTATAAACACAGTGGCATTTTAAAATTTAAAAGGAAAACATTCCTTGGAATTGAAGAAATACAGAACATCTTCAAATTCTATCTGCCTTGGCACCAATCCATCAAATTTGCAAGGTAAAAGTACTAGTTGTTCAATTTAAGTCATATCACTATGACAATTAATATCGCTTCACTTTAATATGGAGAACCCAAAACCACACTTTCACTGATTTATACAAACATACTATTTCTCCCGCTTTTTTACTGCTCAAAGGCCCCACGGAAATTCTTACTGCCTAGAAGAGGAATGAAAAGAAGAAAGAAAGCCTGAGGAATGGTATTTCTTCATAAAAGTTGGCACACTTGGGCTTTTTAAACTTCTGCAGGCCACTGTATATTCTGTCTCAGGAGACCCTTAGAGATACAAAAATTGTTTTTCTTATTGGGTTTCTGATATTAAAGCTGCGCTCTCGCTGGCGCTGATCCTGTCATGTCTCTCCCCAGGCCCGCGCTGCGTGTGATTCTGCAGGTGACCACGCCAGCCCGTTGCCGCAAGTGGCTGGCAGATGAAGCCAATTTCCTCAAGTAAAACGATCTCTCTCCCCGGCTGGTGTGTCAGGCCCGATTCTGTCATTCTTTGGTCTCGGGGTCATTTGTTTTTCACTCCATTCCAGTTTTTGAAGCACTTCACAGCAGGGGATGTACTGATGTGTGCCTGCCTGTCTGCCTGTCTGTCTTTTTTTTTGGCTTCCCCCTTCCTGTGCCGAGAAAACTACCCCTTGGCTATCTAGATATCTAATTTTTACTTTTTCTAATTCTTTTTATGTTTTCAGGAGCACTGTTAGTTACCTTCTGCTTCCCTTCTCTTTTGTCCAAAATTGTGATGTCTGTTTTCTTTAAATGTTATTATGTTCCTACACATGTTCCTATTATTCACAACTAGACAAGAGAGAAGAGGAGCCTTATCCATAGCCCTGTCCCACTAACACGTTCGTTTTAGTATTCTAACATTTCTTCCCCATCTTTGAGATTTATTTTATTTTATTTTTTGAGATTTAAAAAATATATTTATCTTTAGAGGGGAAGGGAAGGAGAGAGGGAGAGAAACATCAATGTGTGGTTGCCTCTCGTGCATCCCCTGCTGGGAACTGGCCTGCAACCCAGGCATGTGCCCTGACTGGGAACTGGACCGCGGTCAATCCACTGAGCTACACCAGCCAGGGCTCTTCCCCATCTTTGACTCAGGCAAATCTTTTCACATGTAGTTGTAATCACAGAGTAAGTAACCCCGATAATTTTGCCTATGAATTTTTCATTGCTAGTTTTTCAGAAAGAATTCTATGTTGTGATGAATTTTCATCCCCACGATTTTATTGGCGGATTAATAGTGCATTATGTGAATGAGCTTTAATTTAAATACTTTCCTCTCTTTAGTTCTGTTCTTCTCAGTGATGCACAAGAGTATCTGTCTCTTCGAACGACTCCCAGCACTTCGGCATTACGCGCCCCTCCAATTTTTTAACCCAGCCCCCTTCTCCTCGTCTCCCAAAATCAACTACGGTGTCTGCTGTTGCTGCTGTTGCTACTGTTGCCTGCGTCTGAGATCCTTCTCTCTCTTCACACGACCGGAGCCATTCCAGGGGGAAACAGTGGACTGGGCCTGGACACCCTTATAGAGACTCCAGGTAAACTGAGTAGAAGTGAGTGGTTGCTGGGATTGAGGGGGGCTGCAGGTGGGCGACGGAAGGGAACGGAAAATGTGAAACACCGGAATTAGGCCTATCCTGTGGCTTGTGAAGTCGACCTGTTTTAAAGCTGCGGGAAACAAGACTTGAATATTGCAGGGCCTTCAGCAAAGCAATGTAAAGCGGACTCAGCGTAGCTAATGAAAAACGAGGCACGGAGGGGGGTGGTTTGGAAAAGAGTAAAGATGACTGCATTGGAATTCTTTATGAGCATTTAAAAATATTAATTGGTAAATAATAATATATTAGTTTTAGGTGTGCAATATAGTGATTTGACATTTATATGCCTTACAACATAATCACCACACAAAGTCACACTACAATGCATTATTCAGGCTTCTAATGATATGACCTTGAATTCCAAGTTTCTTATCTATAAAATGGGAGCCTTGGAATAGAAAAAAAACAAACCAACCCTATAAGACCCCCTTCTGTATCCTACGAACAAGGTGCGGACAAGCCAGAAACTCCCCAAGGAAGTCATTCTTGATCTGAGGGCCACTTGGCTTTCAGGCTATGCTTTATACGTTTTAGGAGAATCTCTGGAAGACATGAATAGATCATCCTCTTCAGAACACAGGCATGTAAAGCTAAAGTGATTAATTCCTTTGGCGAAGGAGGTAAGTTCTCCTGTATATAGAACCAGAGTTTTTTTTTAGATCTCCTAATAGGGGCTATAGTAAGAATGGCAGGCCCAGCTTGGGGCCAGAAAAGCTGTTATTTTCCTTTCCATTTCTCTGTTGACATTCTCACATCTCCTGCTATATTTTCCTTTGCATGCAGCCTAAAGCTCAGCAGGATTTTTAAAGAAAAGGAAGAGGACTTGTGGTGGGAGGGAGGGACCGGATCCAGAGAAAGGGGAAGCGGCACATTTTATGGCTCCATTTTTCAGAGAAATACAAAGCTATTGCTCTTCTCTCCCTTCTGTCCACTTTCTAAGAGACAGCCTGTTTTCGAAGCTTGGTTAGGTTTATATGCTAACCAGCTGACAGGATAGGAAAAAATATTCTGAAGTATTTTGGATCCCTGAAGGCTTTGGAAGGGGATGGCGGATTCTGGTCCTGAGTCAGGGTTGTTCACTAACGGAAAAAGCTTTCCCAGTATCGCACTGAGCGGCCACTGGCCTTATCCCCCAACAGAGGCAGCGGGGATGATGCTGGATAAAGACAGACAGGTCAGTCCTGCCTTCCAAGACAGCAGGGGTGATAGTGGGACATGTGTGAAAAAAGTCTAATTTAACTCACATTTTTTATTTTAAAACACGGATTTGCATTACAAGGCGAAACTTTGCATTACCTTTTATTAATGTAACAAAATTGCTTGCATTCCCTTTTGCCCAAATTTAGGTTAACATTGAGTCTTCAGAATAAGCAATAAAAGGAAATTAGAATATATGTTATTTCCACTGGATAATTAGTAAAAGTTAATTATTTAATCCACGAACCAGAAGTGGTTAAATTATAACTTGACTCTTAAAGAAAATATCACTTTCATAAACATTAATTTCCACTCTGCCCGCTCTGACTCACTACTTTCAATGACCTCAAGATTCACAGCAAGCTTTCTCTCTATTAAAATGTTTCAGCAGAGCCCACTGAGTCTAGTCCGCACACAGAGCCTGCCAGCAAACAATGTGAGTTATCTATCTCATCCTGGGCCGGACCTCGCCGACTGATCAGTGTGGACACCAGGACAGAACCTGGGTGCCGCCTGGACAGAGGGTGAGTTCTGGCCCTGCCACGCCCAGGTGTGTGGCCTCGGCCAGCTACCGAACCCCTCAGTGCCTCCAGGAACTCATTCCCAACACGGACAGATAAACAGTACGTGCCGCTCTGTGCTGCCGTGAAGCTTACCAGGAATGGCAAGTAGAAAGGGCTTAGCAGTGCGCCTGGGGCGTGGAAGCCCTCCGAAGTGCCAGTTCCTCCTTTGGTTATTCGACAAACAACCCACTGGACACCCGCTTTGGGCCAGGCCCTCTCCCAGTCCATGGAGAAGAAACGATGAATAAAACAGACAAAAATTCCTCCCTGGTGGAATGTATATTCTAGCAGAAAATAATATGTAACAATAAAATAATGCTTACACTTACTTACAATTATTGCTAAACCAGTGGGCCTCATTGCCACCAAGGGGACACTGAGCAAGGCCTGCAAACATTTTTGGTTGTCACAATGGGCCTCTAGTAGGTTGAACCTGGGCATTGACAAATGTCCCACAATGCACAGGACAGTTCTACACAACAAAAGCACCCGCCCCAAGCGCCGACAGTGCAGAAGGTGAGAAACCCTCTTCTCAAGGTCATGGGCTCACTTAGTTAACCCTTGAAATAACCCTATGAGGTAGGAACTACAAGTATGGCTATTCCATTAATCTTATAGTAACCAATAGTAACTATGTTTTATAGAATAGAATTAATGGTGATATTTCTATTACATGACAATATATTACATAATATTTGTGAAGCCATATAAAATTATAAACACAGGCTTTAAAAATACCTTCCTAGTGTATATGGGTGTGTGTGTTTAAAGGCAGACGATGGGCTTCAACCATTGATTTCGAGTTCCTTTTACAACTGAAGGCTGTACAGTCACGTCATCTCGATTTTAAATTACGAATCTCTCCTAATCCTCACTCCCCTGCTACAGAAGCTGCTCCTCTGTGCCAGAGCGGCCACGATGTGGACACTGGAACAGGGGAGCAGTGTGGCAGACTAGAAACACCAGACCAGGAGTCTGCAGATCCGCACTCTCGCCTCATCAGCCCACCGGCTGTGGCATCTTTGGGCAGGAACTTAACTTCTCTAAGCACATGAGGGTTACCATCGCCAGCACCGGGTGCAATAATGCCTCTCAGATAATCTGTAAACGTGCTACAGAAACTGCAGTGAGCGCGGCCACCTTCTATCCCACCACCGACATGGGCTGAGTAACCACGTTCTTTACGCTGCACACTTGCTCAGTTAATCCTCACCACCACCACCTGGGAGGTAGGTGCACATCAATGCAAATGGAACATCAGGAAATACAGAAACACGGTGACTTGCCTAAGGTTGCAGAGTCAGGAAGCAGCAGAACAAGAGTCCCCACCAGGTTTTTGGCTCCAGAACCCTCCCTCTTAATCCATGTTAACCACCGTGGGCCCCCCTGGCCCAGCCACTGTACACGGTAACATTTGATTTGTAAGTAGTGCTGATTGCTTCGATTCTTTTCTTTCATGCCTTTTACATTTATTTCATACTTAGAAAGGTCTTCTCTACTTGGAGAGTAGTTTTTTTTAAATCCATGTTGTCTTTTAATACTTACATAGTTATATTTCAAAGTTTTAATCTTTCAAATACTCAGAGTTAATTTCAGGGAATAGTAAGAGTTTGGATTCAACTTCCTCATTTTGCAGATGGCTTCTCAGTTGTCATGATTTCTGTTGGAGAAATCTACCCCTTTCCCACCGCTCTGGAATGCCAACTTTATTACATAGAAAATTCTCGTATTATTCAGACCTGTTTCTTGACTCTCTGTTGATCTGACCACCAGTGCACAAACACACTGGCTACTTTAATCACTGTGGCTGGGGCTCATGTTTCACTATTTGGGAGAGCTAGTGGCCCTCATTGTTCTTCTTTGCTGGAATTTTACTGACTGTTCTTTAGGAACTGAGAATCAGGAATTGGTATTTTTGTTAGGATTGCATTATATTTATAAATTAATTCAGGAAAAACTGTTATCCTTAGGAGGTTGAATCTTTCCACCCATGGATGTTATATACTTTTGTGTTTGGTTCAAGTCTTTTACCTCCCTTTTTACCTTCTTTTTTTATGGTGAGCTCCTGTAACATCTCCAGGTTTTTCTCATGTAAGTCTTCCTTTATTATATTTAATTTTGGAATTACGAATGAGTTCCTGATTAATGTTATCACATGTACATCTTTTTTATAAACAGATATGGCAATGAAAACTCTTAAGTACAATATTATATAAAAAGTCATTCATTTTTCTTTTGGTTTTGGTTATGTGCCCCATTCTGGAAACTTCTGCACATTCAGGGTTGAAAACTTCACTGGAATCACAGACACGTCATATTTCTTTTAAATTCCTGTTAAGACATACTTATCTCCAAAAACATTTTAGAGTTTTAAAAATCTTTGCTCCATGTTAGTTGATCTTAAATTTGGGGGTATAGGGCCCAGAGGTAGTATATCACATGTTAACAATTTTTATTGACCTAAAAGTACAAAACTTACCTCCTAAATTCATTCCAGCTTGAAGACATTTTTGAAGTCTGCAGGCAGGACAATTCTTCCGTCGAATCTTGTCAATGATGCAATCATTTCTTCCAGCACATAAATAGTTGTGTTGCCCTGAATTATAAACAAAACAAAACAAAAAACAATTGTTGAAATAAAGCCTATTATACTAATATAAGTACTAACATGACTACTCAGAATATAAAATTTCCTCTTTCCTGCCTCGACATCTCTTTTCAAAGAAGTAGAAGGGAAACAAGATTTACAGATAATACAGGCTCAGGCACGGTCAGCTTAACACCACCGAGACTTCAGAGTACAGATGGGAAAGTTAACACTACATTCATTTTCAGTAGGTCCACATATAAGGAGAACTGCACTCCCCCACTGGTTAAATACACTGGTTAAATAAGACAGACAAGTGTCTGTGATCTCATTAATTTTCACTCAGTTGTGGGGAGGCAGCAACAGGGGAGGTCATTAGGCACAGCATACACACGCCACACAGTAGTGCAGTCCAGGGGAGAAAGCGCAGGGAGGGGTGTATAACACAGGTGTGGGAGAACAAGGGCAGATGCTGACATTTGAGAAACAGTGCACATAGGGGAGGCCTCACTAGAAGGTGATGTTCAATGAAAGATCTGGAGGAAATGAAGGTGCTAACTGTGGATACCTTGGGAAAACACACACCAGGCAGCCAGCTGGAAAGGCCGATGAGGTAGGTGCAGGGGTTGGGAGGCTACCTGGCATGTGTCAGGAACAGCCAAGTGGGAAAGAGCAGAAAGAATGAGTGGAAAACAACGGGAGATGAGGAAAAAGAGCCAAGGTGATTCGGCTCATGTTAGGGCCTCATAGATCATATTTGACTTCGACTTTTGGCTTAGAGAGCTCTGGGCAGAGAAATGACCTGCTGTGAGTTGCACTCAACAGGATTCCACAGCTGCTGTGTTGACCATGGACTGAGTGGACTAAGGGGAGGAGCAGGGCAAGCAGGGAGGAGGCATTCACCGTGACCTAAAGGCTGGGCTCGTGTGGTAGCAGAGACAGCAGGGAGGAGTGGACGCATTCCAGTGCATTTGAAGCTACAGCTACGAGGATTTGCTGATAGACCAGAGAAAAAGGGGAGTTATGGAGGCATTAAGATCCTTCAGCTGAAAAAACTTTTAAAAATGAAAACACTGTAAGTCAAAAAGGAGAAGACAGTGGGAATGTGTGTTTTGTGGGTGATGACTGCAGCTGAGTCTCGGAGATGTCGAGAGTGAGAGGTCTGAGAGGCGTCTGAGGGGAAGGGTCAGACTAGCAGTTGGATAGGCAGGTCTGGAGGTCAGGAGAGGTCTGCACTGGAGACGGAGTCAGCCTGTAGCCGCGACTTTAAGCCATGAGATTGCATGAGACCACACGGCGAGTGAGCACAGACCGGAAGGAGAAGGGTCTGAGGACTGAGTTGAGGGCTGGTGCAAACACATGGGCAGAGCAGAGAGGGAGTCTCACTGCAGAGCAGTGAACAGGCTCCAAAGCCCCCCTTCAGCCTGGTGGCAGCACACTCGCTTGGTGGAGAATTGCTAAGTACAGAAAATACTCAGTAAAAGTAGTGGGCATTGCTTAATGCAGTTAAAATAACTTAATCTGGAGCATGTGTTCAGTAACATTATGCCAAATCTTAGTAATACTAATAAAAAGCCAGGAATAGATTCAGGAAATCTATCAAAGTGAAGAAATGAGACCGTACCATCACAGTAATCTAATGACATTTTAAAACCGAAGGCTCTTAGTGAGCAGAGGTAGGTGCAGATAATTATATAAAAGTGACCATAAGTAAAGACTAAATAGCTGCAGGACTGCGTTAAGTAACGTGATATCTGTGTGGTTGGACTCCCAGAAGGAAAGAAGAGAATAGGTGAGAAAAAATGTACAAAAACTTCCAAAAACTTGAATAAAACAATGTGCAAATTCAGAAAGCTTATTAGTCAAGGCCCCAACAGATAAATAAAAAACACACACACACACAAAACAAAAAACACCAATGAGTTAAATTGATAAAAACAAATGTAAAAATATGTAAAATCAGCCAGAGCAAAATAAAATACATTACGTAAAAGGGAATAAGGATAAGGGTGATAAGTAATTTTTTAAATCAAAACAATTAAGGCCAGAAGACAATAGCTATCTTAAAGCCTGTCAACTCAGAATAACCAATGAAAACATTTCTCAAAATAAAGGTAAAATAAAGACATTTTTGAGTAAACTAAAGATGAGAAAATTTGTTATAGTATGATTGCATTATAAGAAATGAAAAAAGAAGTGCTTTATGCTGAAGGAAAATATCAGATAGAAATTTAGATGCACAGAAAAGAATGGAAATGATAATAGATGGTAAAGTCAAAATAAGCTTTCTTTTTAAAAATTCTTCCAAAGTCAAGTGATTGCTTAAAACAGAAATAATGAAAATACCTTATGAGATTTATAAAACATATATGAGTAAAATACCTGTGAAAACAACAGAAAGAACAGGAAGGAATGCCAATGGAATTCTACTACAGTAAGTTTCTCACATTGTACTTGAAATGACACTTGAAATCCTATGCCTGAAACTAATTCAGGGAGGACTGAAAATCAAGAATACATTCTGTCATCCCTAGAGTGATGCTCTTCAAAGGACAGTCCCTGGACAACAGGACCAGCATCACCTGAATGGCTTTCAAAAATTTAAATTACAGGCCCCACTCTGGACCTCCTAACTCTGGGGTGGGACCTAGAAATCTATGGTTCCTATAATCTTTCAGGTGATTCCAATGTATACTAATGTTTGAAAAATAATGCCAGTAGGCAACCACTAGAATAATAACATTAAGACACGTAGCTTAAGAGACAACACAGAACTAAAATGGCATATTAAAAAAAACCCAACAAAGACAGAAAAGGAAAAAGAACAAGGGAACCAAAGGCAAAGAAACAGCAAGACAGATATAAACCCAAGTATAGCAATAATTACATTAAATGTAAATGGCCTAAACACTCTGATTAAAAGTCAAAGGTAGTACACTGGATTATTAAAAAAGCAAGGTACAAGTATATGTTCAGATATATTTTTAAATATAAAGGCAAAATAAAATAAAATGCTTTGCTACCCCCTAATAACTAAATCAATATAAAGGCACACACAAGTTAAAGGTTAAAAGATGGACAACTATATACAATTTAAAATATAAGCATGAGAAAGCTGATATGGCTGTATTAAAGTCAGACAAAGTAGACTTCAAGACAAAGAATATCACCAAATATAAAGTATGCCATTTTGTAATGATTAAATTGATAATATGACAATCCTAAACATGAATGCATTTAATAGCAGAGCTTCAAAATACATCAAGCAAAAACTGACTAAGCTAAAGGTAAAAAGATAAATCCGGAATCATGGCTGGACATTCGCAAACTCCCTTCTAACCAGGATCCAGAAGATTTTAACACTATTACACAAACACCTGGATCTAATGAGTACTTAGGTCACACGGCTGCACAACACACACGCTCTTTTCCAGGGTAAACACAACACTCACTGGGAGAGACCACACCCTAAACGATAAAGTCGGTCTCAAATTACGAAAGGGCTGAAGTCACTCAAAACATGTTTTCTGACCACAAAAAAACGAAATTAGAAATCAGCAACAAAATGATACCTAGAAAAACCACATATTGAAAATTAAGTGACACACTTCTAAGTAATTTATGGGTTGGAGAAAAAAAATCACAAGGGAAACAATGGAATATTTCAAACAGAATCATAATAAAAACTTAACATATCAAAAATTGTGGGGTAGAGCTAAATCATATTCACAAAAATAACCTTAGCTTTATATACCTATATTAAAAAAGAAGAAAGGTTTAAAATGGAGGATCTAAGATTCTATCTTAAGAAACTTGAAAAATAAGAAACTAAACAGAAGGAATGAAATAAAAATATATTTTGAATTTTATAAATGAATGTATAAGTCAATGACAAAACAGCAGTAGAGAAAACCCAAAAGCCAGAGGTTGGTTCTTTGCAAAGATGAATCAACTGGAAAATAGCACATAGGCTGGGAATTCTGCTCCATGTCTCTCACCCCAGGCCCCAGGCTGATGCGGCCGCCTGCACAGCGCTCCCTGAGTCTCAGGGCTGGGGCCTGCTGAACCCGACAGAGGGAACCCAACAGAGGGAACCCAAGGCTCCAGCCGAGCAAGCACTCAGATCTAGTCCAAGGATCCCTGCTCAGTCATGGGGGGTGGGGAGCAGGAATTAGGCTCTTACCTTGTGCCCAGAAAGTAAAGAGCTGGACATGTATGGGAAACCTCGCTGGACACTGCTTCCATGAAGGGGATATGAGAATATAAAGTTCACCTTCCATATAAGCTCCTCTTTGAAGTATTAAACCTTTTGCATTATTGATTTTTGGGGATTAATTAATTTTAATAAAGTTCAAGGCTCTTCCCATAAGTAGTTAAAATTTGCAAAATGTTAATGAGAAGCCACCAGCTTCTGACACCTTTCCTTTCAGAAGAAAGTAAACATCTACAGGTGACTTCAATGAAAAGTGCAGTCCAGTGTCCTCCCACCCCATCCCCAAGTCCCAAACCCACAACTTACTTTACCAATGTAAGTACATGAACAGGCATACATACTCGTGAGCCTGCACAAAAAAATCGGAAACTAAATACATTGAAAGCCTAGAGGGGAAATGCAAATGTCCCACAATTTTCAAATAGATTATAATATATAATAATTTTTTTCTCATAAAAATTGAGAGAAAGTTCTGTCTAGTCAGCTGGTCCCAGGCACTGTAATAGAGATTCCAGAGGAAAAAAATGTACATCACCAAATGCGCAAACAAATCAAAGCCTCAAGAAAATGGGATATGATTTGGAGATTGCAAAATATCCCTTCAAAGTGAAACGTTGATACGAAGGTGCTGAGCACCAATGACAGGTACTCTGACACTCTGCTAGTGTCTGAAGAATTGGTCCATAAGCTAGTGGACAATCTGTTTACACGCTAATGAAGAGTCCCTCTGTAAGCTAAGGGAGAGAGGAGAGACACAGGACGACAGCATACTGCCCGGCAGACAGCTGTTTGTGAACACGTGCTGAAAAGAAGAACGAACGCATGGCTACTGATGGATTGAACACGTGTGACATACAGAATGTGCATGTGCGTGGAGTCTGTTGTATACTTAAACACACACACGAGGCCTCCGGCTGCTGAGTAAGGGGCTCACAAAGGGCCCATGTGCACAAATCATTTGTGCCTTGTCTCCAGTCCCATTCCCTTCCGTCTCCCTCTGAACACATGTTAAGAAAAAGAGCTCTGGGGATTTGCAGGGAAGCAGCAGAGGGTTCTGGGAAGGGCAGGTACAGCTTAAACCAGCGCCTGGACCCCAAGCAAGGTAAGTGCACCTCCCTGGTGTGCCAGGCCTTAGATCTACAGTCCTCCTCACTTTCCACTGAGGTTGGTTAGGACGCCTTGGACCAGAACCACTACAGTCATTTGGATGTAGAAGTATCTCGTTTCCAGAACAAACATCTGTCCAGCAGGCCTCGGGGAGCTGGAGTCACTCAGCCATCTGTGTGCCTCCTGAGGTAGTGGCAGCTTTTTGGAGAAGAGGCAGCCGGTTACTCTAGAAAACACAAAGCTGCCAAGATGAGAGTCGGTCTGGATGGGGTACCAGGAAGCGTGGCTGACACATGTGTAACATCGATTCACACACAGGGGAACCAGAAGTACTCACATCAAAGCAAAAAATGCCCGTGGACTTAAAACAAAGAGACGAATGTAAAAATAAAAAAAGAAAACTGAAGTATCATTTTTTTCTACTGTGTCCAACCACGGTATTGATTTTAACTGTGGAATATAGTGGTGAGTGTTTAAAAATTCATTTTGTTATTTTAAAAGTTACTGGACTTGTTAGAAATTGTCTTTTAAAACATGTTTGGTTTGCCATAAAAAACCAACTTTTTGTTATACTTGGGCGGATCTCAAATGAGAAATTGCAGATGGGGTGACCTACGGGTCTTGCCTTAGAGCATCCACAGTATCAGGACGAAAAAGGTGGCCACACAGAAGGCGGGAGGGGAAGGCACAGGGGAGAGGGCGTGGCTTTGGAACCAGACACCAGGTCCCAGGCCTGCCTCAGTCGAGAGGGAGCAGGGAGATTCTGCGTAATGGTTCTGAGCCTCAGGTTCCTGATCTACAAAATGCACACAGCAATGCTGGCTCAAATTTAGATATACAAAACAAGAAGCACAAAGCTCGGCCAGAGGTAAGGACTCCAAAAAAAATTGGTGATAGTCATGTTATCATTCATCACTTATTTGGTTAGCATGGTCTTAAAATTAAAAAAAAAAAGTAGTACAAAGAACAGACATACTGTAATCACCTAATTAATAAATGTGAGTAAAGAACATCCTGTGGGTGTGAATACCTGCACCTAGTCAGGAAGGCCTCCAGTGACAAGGGCCCGCTTGAGACAAGACAAATACTCTTAGGCTCTGATCCCATCTTTGAGCCCTAACTCCTTCAGCGAGCCTGCTAGGACGTGGGCGTGGAGAACCGTATCCCGAAGGTAAACACAGAACAAAAAGCCAGGGCTCTGACCTGTTTGCAGCTCAGCTAAGCTCCCTAGACTTGGGCCCAGCACCGCATGGGAGGTGTGAGATTCTGGAAAGTTGTAACTTGTTTGTATTGTTGTCCCTCATGCCCCGTGTTCTAGTGTTACTTAAGATTAAAACTCTTACACGTAAGCAGGCACACCTGTTCAGGGGCAGAAGGAACAGTGCACCCAGGAGACTGAGTTCCATTCTGTAGGGGCCGTCAGGGAAACTGCGCCCCAAAGGGTGAGAGGAGGTGGGGGCAGCAGGTATTCAGAGGCAAGGAGGTTGAGGACCGAGGTCCTTAAAAATAAGAAAAAGAGGTTCTGAAATTTAAGATGGGTTACCAGACAATGATTTAATTCCATTCAGCAAAGATTTTTAAAGCAAAATATAAAGGGGCAAAGTATTGTCCATTCTTTCCAAGACTTTACGTTCCAGGGGGCAGCATGAGGCAGGTGGGGGAGTGTAACTAAGGTAACTCACATGCAGCTGAGATGGGAGACTTTAAGAGGTGATTGTAACTGAGTGAGGGGCTGAGCAAGGCTTTCCAGAGAAAAAACGACCTGGGGTAAGCCCTGAAGAACGCTGTGGATGTGAATCATGGACAAGACAGACATACAGACATATAGATGTGCCAGGCACAGGACAAGTCCAGAGAGAGGCAGAGAGAGACACAGCTGATCACTTATTTGCTACTACTTTTTAACTAGGGGCAAAGAGCTCAGCGCTGCCGCTGGGTAGAAACAAGGTGAAGGGCCAGATTCGGTCCGCAGGCCTTGTGTTTGCCCCCTGTGGTGTGAAGGGTAATGTATTTTGTGGCTTATTTCAACAAAATGGAAAGACTCTGAAGACTGGCCACTTTGTAGAGCTGTATCTCTACTCACAGGTACAGATACAGAGGTTGGTCCTGAACCCTCCTCAGGGACATGCCCCCCCTGCAGACGGGCTGTGTCGCGAGCAGCCAGCTGTCCCTGCCTGGCTGGAGGTGAGCCCCAGGCTGAGGCCGAGCTGAGCCCATCTCCCCCATCCCCTCTTTACGTCTGACCTCGGAGGGAGTCCTGTCGCTGCCTGTCTCTGGCTCCTCCATATTCAATGACACACACACAGGCACCCGTGTCCTTCTACCCCACGGCAATGTTCTGCACCTCTGACTACATCCGGAAGAATCCACCATCCTCTTTTATCTCACGGGGGAGCTAAGTCAGAAGCATGGCTGGTAGTCAGGGTAGCCTCTTTTCATCAAGTAAAATACTTTTTCAGGCAAAACTACACATGGAAAGAGACAGGTTCTAGAAGCCCCCAAACTATGGTGAGCACTGACAAACACCTTTCAGAATCTTGAAGGAAAGGAGCAGGCACTTAACCAGGCAGGAGATCACAGCAACTCTGGACTAATCGGAATGCCCACAATTCCATGTTCTGAAAACCTAACTTGTCACGACACTCTGGGAGCACGGACCTCTACAGATGGCAGTGGGCAGGGGGCTGACTGGCAAGAAGGATGAACATCCACATTTGCCCCTGCCAGCACCCCAGATCCTTTCCCATTCCCCCAGTAGGCTGTGCCCGGGGCCCCAGATTGGGCTTTTTAGAGGGGGCACCCTTCAGCCCCCTACTCCCACTGAAGCTCCCTGCCAGGAGGAGGCAGCTCCACGGATGGACACTGCATGTCAGGCCTCTCTCGTCTCCTTTCCTCACTCCACCCCCATTAAGTCGGTCTGGGAAACAGACTCATTAAGTCTGACCAGCTTGCTGCTTCTTCCTGCTGGGGCAGCAGATGCAGTCTCTGGTCTTGGGAGAGCCTGTCCCTGTGTCCAATTCTGGGTGGCAGCCCCCACTTTCGTGCTCTTCTCACTAAGCCATATCCTTCAACTTAGTTACTCACCCCCAAAGTTGATATTTTATCTTCCACCAGATGCTCCCTCATTTCTCAATTTGTTCAGAGCCCATGGAGGGAGATGGCTGGTACTTCACAGGGGCCTTCGAGATGGAGAGAGGGCCTGACAGCACCAGAGTCCCTGCCACTCAGATCTCTGCAACAGGGACACTGAGTTCCCCAGCCTGAGTCCTGAAACAAGGACCCCATGGTCCCTTCTGCGCCCTTCCCGAAATCTCACTCCCTGATTCCCAACCCCCCAAATGTGCACCTTGTGAAAGGGCAGGGAACCCCGAGGGTGTGGTCACTGTGGGGATACAACTGTCAGGGTGCAAACCTCTACAACAATCAAGATTTACTTTAAACTCTTGGTTTTTTTCCCTTTTAAAACTGTCAAGAAGTTTCAGCATAGAATCTTGTTCTCCTTTCAAACCTTATTGCCATGCTTACCATGTTATGTAATTTTCTTTCTCACACCTTTTTTCCAAATTAATCCAAAGTCTTTATTTTACAAATAAGAAAATTGCCTTCTTTAGTCCACAAAAAGTTATGAATACCCTTCTAGTACCTTTTATCCGTATCTCGTATTTGAAGTCTGATATTGCTTTCTAACTTTTCATGCTGAGGATCCTATTTCGCATGGGATACAGAGAGCTTTAGAATGCAAGGCCTGAATTTGTGCTAGATTCTTGATGCATTAATGTGACCTGAACTTACTTGCTTTAAGTGCACAGGAAGAAGCTTGGTGAGACTGAGAATTCTGCTGAAGCAGATCTACCATGGTGGCCTTTTTATTCCTTAATTACTCAGCCTGTACTGCTGCAAATTCCCCAAACACATGCAAAAACACTCGTGTTCAGGGACAAACAGAAAACAGCCTCTAGGGTAAAAACAGAAAATAAACTGCAAACTTTCCTCTCATTGTGGATTAATATTCCTTTCTGAGCTTCATCACCAGCATGACGGAGAGTCCCGGATGCACGGCGAGCAGGCTCACGGGGTGAGCTCTGAGATTCCTTCCAGCTGTGATGTCAATCACGACCCCCTATTATTCCTGCCCTTACTTATCATGTCTACCCACCTTCGCCTATTTCTGCAGTCGTTGAGCAGAAGGCTACAAGAGAATTTAACTAAAAGGGACCACGACTTATAAAAGAGTTTAATGTTTACCACTACCTGGATAACATATTGTTCAATATTTGTTATATGCCCAAAGCCATTAGCAAATCTGATGGCTTTATTGCTACTTTTCATGAAAACAGGGGAATCCTGCACTTTAGCAGGAAGCCAAACTTTTTAAGAGACCTCTTTACTTCATTACCCCTGATGGACACTCAAGAATAATCAGATGGTATGCACAATGTAAGTTTCCCTTTCTCAATCAATGCATTTGTTTTTCAGAAAGGCACTTTCCATGAATCACCTTTTAAATTAATTCGCTGTTTAAATCTCTCTTTCATTTTTAAAAGTCCATTTGTTGTCCTGCTAGAGATTTTTTTTCAAGCAGTTGACAACTGCCCAGCAACAGCAGCCTGTGTTTGCAGTCACTATTTTGGGCTACATCACATGTCACTTACATAACCTTGTTTAACTGCTCTTGAACCAGTTCGAACAACCTGGGAAACAGATTAGGGCAGTCCCAGCAAATTCCCGAGTTGGCACTGCAGATTCTGATGGGCGATTGCCCATCCCCCGCCCCACCCTACATCTTATAATGTTTCCCCGTGAGTAAGAGAGTGTCCAACAAGAACTGGTTATTCATTGTCAGAGCAAGCTAAAACATTTGATAATTAACTTCCTCTGCTCGGTTTGAACCAGTCCGGTCTGCCCACAATAAACCAATGAACAATGCTCTCCCGCTGCTGGGGTTTATGAGTGAGCCTGGATTAACATGCTTTAAAATGCCAGGTGGGGGGACGACTCACTGGAGAAGTAAGCACCGGTTGCCTTTGCCACCTTGAAACATAAATCTTTTGAAGTTATGTTTTCAGGATTCTAAGATTTTAATTTAGAATTGAGATTGGACTTATTTCCCACCCCCCCCCATGCAGTGTTTCAATTCTTCCCATGCGGTAAACACAAAATTCCCAGTAAACATTCTTCTCAGTGGGAAAGGTGTTGGTTTTTTCATTTAAAAAATATATATAACGTCTAATTATCAGGACTTAAATTTTGGGCGTTCTGCATATTTTAGGGAAAGACAATAAAAACATTATATGATAAAAGCCAACTGCTGTAAGCTTTTAACCTTGAGAAACATTTATTAGTTTGTAAGAAAAGACAAGTAACTTATCAGCAAGGAACAAGGAACATTTTTTTTCAGGAGGAGTGAGTTACGTCCCACGCACATTCATCAGTAGGAATGTAACATGGTTGTACTTCACTATGCAAAAACATCTGTTATCTAGATAAACTAATAAGTTATTCAGGGGAGTGGGCAGGGAAATAACATTTGTTGAATTCCTGTTATGTGACAGGTGTTTTACCAATCATATAATTTAATCCTTAATTAAAAAATTCAATGGGGGTGGACCCTGTAGGGTAGGTCGAACTTGCCCCCGTTTGGTCAACGAAGACACACACAGGCTACAACATGGGTCCGGCTTAGGTGGCGTTCATACTGGGAGAGGTGTCAGGACAGCACCTGGTCTCTCTGTGTATCTATACCTTAAGCTACATATACGTAGAGGGCAGAATAGAACAGAGCAGAATCTTTGCAGTAAAATGCGTAGGCTACCGATAAGGGGCAGCTTGTATACTGAAAGGCCACTAACCACTGTTACACTGGGAAGAGCGACCCTGTGAGTCTCAGCCTCAGCTCAAAGGTGCACAGGATAGCAAGTGTACTTACCCCTAATGCACCGCTTTCTGCCTGATCCAGATGTCCTTTTAAACCCCAGACCTCAAAGTGGACATGTGCACAGTCCTGAAGAACTGAAAATGTCTGTGGGCGGGGTCCTTCGTGATCATGTTTCATTCATTTTTGCCCGACCAGCGAATCCACCAAGACCTCAGAAGCAGAAACGAGGGCTAGGCAGATGGAAGGGACTCTTGTTCATCCACTCGCCTCAAACTGTCGCCACTGGAAGGGTCCAGCACAGCTCACTGGGTCCTCACTGGCCATCTGAGACGTAGCCCGGTTTCTAAGCACCCTTATAGCTCCAAACCCAGAGAGGGGCTGTGTTGGTACCAGAGGACAGCTGGGTCATAAATGTCGACGGGCAATCTACATTTCTGCTAGAAAAGGAATGATGACACCATTCAATATGAGGTTTTTGCGTGCACACACACACTGTGTTAGTTGGGGTACGATGGGGCATACGCTGCAGTCTCCCTCCCTGACCCTCCAGACACCCAGTGCCTTCCCCAGACACAGCCCCTGTCATCATGGTCCCTGTGTCTAGGACACTTGTTTTGTGACCACAGTAAATGTATTCTGTTGGCTAAGTTATGCACTATTAATGCAACAGTTCTCTTCTTTTACTAATTAATTCAACAAATAATTATTGGGTAGCTGTTACATGTCAGTTACTGTGATCAGCACAAGGGCTGAGAGACGAATGAGACAAGATTTCTACCCTTCTGGGCCTCCTGTGTGGTCTCCAGTGTGGGACCCAGGGGCTAGCAAACCCAACCCCACGGCAAGAACAGCCCGTGGACAGAGCGCTACCGGAGCACAGACGAGGGGGTGATGAGCTTCTTGACAGAGGAGGCAGGAAAACCTTCCCGGAAGAAATAATGTTGAGTCAGCTTCCTGAGGAATGGTGGTGGGATGGAAAGGGAGTAGAAACGTCTCTGACGAGAGAAGCAACACGCTACAAAATGAACGGTGTCAAAGGGCAGCACGTGTGCAGCGACGGGTGAGCTTGGTGTGCCCGGGGCACGGGGAGCGGATGTGGAAGCAGTAAAGGGACCGTGAGCATTTGCTCTGCCATGCGCTGTAGTCTGGACGAGAATCGGAGGCAGTGGGGACGCCAGTCCGGGACTGACAGATGATTCAGGAGGTTCACCCTGGCAGCTCGGTGGCAGACATCCTGGCATCGTGCTCAGGATCCAGATGACTCTTTCAGAAGCAGGGGTCAGGAGGTTCGATTTCCCAGCAATCTTCCTCATTTCCGTACTCCTTAGCCCCAAATGCATTTTTCCATGTCTTAATCGCTTCAACAGCCACTCGTTACTCCAGTGACAACAGCTAAAGCCATCTGAAATTATTCCTTTCTGGTCCCCCGTGCCAATATTTCGCACTGTCCTGATCCCTAACCCAGAGGTGTTGACCCCGGCCTCTTGGTATTATCACTGTCTCAAGGACACAGATCGTGTGTGTACCCACTTAGCGTACAAAGCAGAGTAGATATTTTCTCTTTAACATTCTAAACTGGCCAGTCCCCTTTCGTCCAATGATTCCCAATAGGAATGACTCACAACTTCAGCATATTTGAACCCAAATTCTTATTTTTATACGGGGTAAAGGGGCACATGACGTAGACCTGTGACACTGGAACTTGGAGCTGAAGATTAGAGTCAGATGGGGGGATGGAGGGAAGAGGAACTGTAGGAAATGGTTCGGTGATAGGAGACGGCCATCAGCCAACACGAGAAGGGTGGGGGTGGAGGAGCACCAATGCACAATCGGAGCAGTGAGGGGAACGTGACAGACAGCAGGAGGTGGACATGAGGAGGACTAGTGTCTGTTAAGTATCCACTATGCTCAACACTACTAGGCTGGGAAAGTCGTATCATTATTGTGTTTATGATACATTTATGTTATACATAATGTTACACATTTATAACATTTATGATGACCTTTTGGGAGGTGCTATTGTCCTCACACGAGGACACTTGGAGCTGTCCGTGGTGCTCCCCACAGCTGGTGGTGATGTGGGCATTCGAACCCAGCTCTGACAAAAGCCCGAGCATGCTGGGCACATCACTCAGAGGCACTCCTGTCGTTGTAACAGGCATAATAATGTCTTGCTCCAGCTTTTCAGGAAAGTTTTACGCTTACACGTTTTAACCTTGTGCATTTGATCATTTGACTAAATTGCTTAAAATCAAAGCATTTCCCATTTAGAAAACAGCTTAGTCCTTATTCAGGACTAAGGTGAAACTCAGCTAAAACTCAGGACAAAAAAAGTTCCAGTGTAATTCATGGCGTCGTGATGGGCTTTGGGGTCAGACACATACGGGTTCCATCACTTATCAGCCAGGTAGTGCCGAACAAGCCCCTTAACCTTGTCTCTTCCCATCCATACAGTTAGAGTAACAAAATGTATCTAACAGGGGGCTGTAAAGAATAAATGCAACTGTCCGTTTGAAAAGCCTAGCACCATGCCTAGGATGCAACAGGCGCTCTGCAAACCTGCTCTTCCCCAGGGAACAGAGCCCTGGGCCTGGAGCAGACCGCTGGGTTCCCACCTGGTCTCATGGCTCCTGATGGTGAGAGTGGGGGTGAGCCAACCTCATGAAGCTTCAGTGCTCCCAGCTGTAAATGGGGCAGTGCTGGTACTTCTCCCTCAGGACAGCAGTCAGCCCAGCCCCCGCCAGTCTTGACTTTGTACAGGAAGGACCTAGTCACACTACTCCAAATCTGGGATCCCTGCGTTAAGTCACTTTTCAGCTAATTATGCTCGTATTTCAGGTTTGCTTTCTGGGCTTACACCTCATTCCCCTGTGTCACACTGCCTGTACTGGAGCCTGCCTACGACCCCTGATCTTTACATGACCAAATTCCCCACACCCTGGCTCCCTCCGAAGTCCAGCCCCAAGACCAGGGCTCTGACACCTGCCTTTCTCGGGAGCCCAATGGTCTCATTCTGCAGCAAAGACTCTCAGGATGGCTCACCCACATCACATGGGCTGCTCGCTCTCATGGATTGTATGTTCTCCTAGCACCTGTGCCCACATTCCAGCTTCTGTTCCGCCCTGGGGACCAGGTCTGTTTTCCTGTCCCAGGACTTTCCCATGTGCCCCATCATTACATTTGCTAATATCCAAAGATATATTTTCCTTCTCTAATTCCTGTCATTACTTCTCTTATACAAAAGAGATAAGACACATATAGAAATAAATCACAACATTGAGTTTCTTTACAATTGTACTATGCTTTTTTCCTCTCTCAAAAAACACAACAGCTTATCATGAAAAACATACAAAACTGCTTTATTTGATCACTAAGAAAACATGTCAACTTACAAATGGATTTGCCCATCACTGCGGTCACTTGTGAAGGAGAGAGACATTCATTCAAGTGGTTTATGTAACCAGAACCCACCAGCCAATTTTTAGCTCACTGGGAGAATCTGCATGGGCCTAGGAAGGTTGCGTCGAGCCCTTACCTGTCTGGGCCCTCCCCTGCTCCTCCAGGTCTCCCACCTCCATGCCTCATCTTAAGGCTAGCAGTTCCTAGAATGTTCCAGTGCCTCCCTACTTCTACTCCCCAATCCATGATGGCTCCTGAATTTGCTCAGGGCTGCGCAATGTTCTCTTTCTGAAGAGAGTGTCCCTACTGGGCCCCCAATCATAAGTCAGCAAAGCAAGGGCCTCTGTTTTGCATCCTATTCTCCCTGGAGGGGGTCTGGATGGGTCAGCTTCAAGAACATGGGCCGTTTCTACGAACCGGAAATGAAGGTGGGCAGACAGAGGTCTGGTGTGGCGCCTGGCTAACTCGGAGTTTCTAGAGGCTTCTCTGGTGGGCTATGGACCCCAGACCGGTGCATCACGGCAAGGTGGTTTGCTCCCTCACTGGCCAGTGTTTCCCATGCACACGCCTAATGGAAGAAAAAGAACTAGGGTTTGGGGCAGGGCTGGCCTTGGTTCTGCCCCCCCCCCCATTTCAGCTGCTTTCCCAGGCACCTGTCTGACATTGCTGGCGTGCCCTCACTAGTCCCCAATCCTCTATCCCTGTCTTCTGTAAGGTGGTTAAGCTCTACAGGCCACGGGCAAACCTCCAACACGCCAACTGTCTACCTGGATTCTCTGTCCATCTGCTACGTGGTCTCTCAGGCTTCATGCCAACCACTTGCTTGGACTGAGGCTGGGGAGTATTATGCCCATTTGACTCTTGATCTTGATTTGTCCTAAGATGTATCATAGGTACAGGACTGTACCATGAAAATAGAGCAATATTGAGATATAAAAAGCGCAAAGCAATCATAATGTGGATTTTAAGTCTTTTCTATCCACAAGTACCAGTAAATTATTGCTTTGATAGGTTAAATTTTTTCCTATATATGAGTATGTTCCTCTGTAAATCACTAACTTGCTGGTCATCTTGCTGAAGTCACAGCCTTTTAAAATCCCTTCTCTTATCTATAAAACGTAGAGTTGGGATTAGACAAACTCTACTGTCTGCCCCTCTGTCCCTTTTTTCTATGGTCCCAAAGAGAGGACCAGTGAAGAAGAAGATAGGAAGTCATCCTGAGAAAGAGCAGGCAGCGAACAGGGCAGTGGAGCCTTCCCCGGTGTCCTGTGGAAATTACGCACAGTGTACTAGCAAAGCCACACTAAGGAGCAAATTGCTAAAGACTGGAGAGGGAGCTGTAACCGCTGTCCTTATCTGGCAAAAAGGCTAGGAATTGCAGTTTAGTTAAATAGAATTCAAAAGCAGTCACTGTGGCCTTTGATGAAAAAAGTAGTCAAAGACGAGGGAAATTACTTTTTTGAAAATACTTCCAAGCAAAGTACCCTAGGAGATTAAAAAAACAAAGAAAAGTAAGATTTTGTATGTACGGGTATAGGTACGTATTCACACACATTTTAAATAACTGCAGCTGTTTTGAAATTGAACAAGTGATCACACTACACTCTACACAATGTTGTAAAAAACCTAGAACTCTTCCAGGTGTTTCAATATTAAAAAACGCAGCAATGAAAGGTTCACTCCCCTCCTTTTCCCTGCATACCACAGGCCTAGAGGTTTTTACGGAGACTCTTTGTTTATACATTTAGCTTTACCTTGCGATTGTAAAATTGATAAAATGTGGTGGGAAAAGTCCAGAAGAACTATTTTAAGCCAAAAATGTTCAGAGATTATTATACTTGATAAGCCGTGGCTGGGAAAGTATTAAAGAGATACCGCGTGGCTAACACCTCAGATCGAGTCACGGGAGATACGGTGCCCGTGTGAGGCACTATGACAATAAACAAACTGCAGCTTGTGGGCCAAAAATAGCCGAGTTTTTCCCAGCTCTGAATTCCATCTGTCAAAATGAGGTGGATGGCATTCACTAGATACCAGTGATGCGTGCGCAGCTGAACTGGTTCAATCTGCCAGGGGGCTTAGCTTGGTTATTCGTAATAACTGCCAACCCTCAATGCATGGCATCATTTACATAATGAAGGCTTTGGCCATTCTCATCAGCCTATTCTCCCTCCCTTTCTAGAGACTAACTTTAGAACACTTTCACATCTTCTCTACACAGGTTTCAGGCCCCCACAGAACCTCAACTTGCCAAAAACCTTCACTGAGCTTCGTGATGTATGTCCTGTCTCTGAAACATGCTCACTAACATTGGCCGAGAAGGATTACCAGCCGGGCCCCAGAGCGCTGCATTATCTGAGTTGAAATTTGCAAGAATACTGCACACGATTAAAATGACTCCCACTCTTATGTTCTTCTTGCTCTGGCAAATTCTTCCTAGCAATACTGCTTTCTTCTCTACATGATGCCTGAGTGCTTGGATGTTATTTCTTCCAACATATCAGAAGGTAGGGAGCAGGTCTTATGCATCAGTAGAGACCCCCATGGAGCCTAAGACATGGTAAGTGTTAATAAACACCCATGGGTGGGGAGAGGCAGGTGCACCCTTCCTTTCAGGAGCAAGAACTACAGGTCTCATTTAGCAGCAGCTTTGGGCCTGGGCAGGAGCGCCTCAGTTTTCCTGGCTGCTGTAGCAGCCCTGTGCTGTGACTGCCTCTTCCTCCGGAAGCTCTTAGGGCCCCGGGAGGCTGAGTAGTGGGAGGCAATGCTTAAAATCTTCCCTCCAAAGAGTCATTAGTCATTGTGGCACTATATGATAATGCAAATATACACAGGGGGCCAAGAAAATATCTGACAATGAGTGAATTCATTTTGACTATTTTTAGTTGTCTGCAACAAGAGGAAAAAGAAATTCTCACTGAATCACTGTTTAATCCTACGACACAAAATGAATCCTGCAGGCACAGAAGTATTTTCTAACTGCACCATTTCAGACTCTGTCCCTTTTAAAGTACCTATTGTATGACAGGCAGGTGCGGGCCGCACAGACAAGGGGTATAAGAATCCTCACAGGAGTTCACAAAACTACATACAATGATAATAAAATGTGCTAAGTGCATTTTAGGTATGAAATGTTAAGATGGATATTAGCAAAAAGACAAGAGAAGAATGTTGGTGAGAACATGGAGAAAGGGGAACTTTGATGCACTCTTGCTGGGAGTATAAACTGGTAAAGTCACTATGAAAACAATATGGAGGTTCCTCAAGACACTAAAAACAAGGCCACTAAACGATCCGGCAATCCCACTTCTGGGTATACACCCAGAGGGAATGAAATCATCACGTTGAAGAGACATTTGTATTCCCGTGTTCACTACAGTGATATTTATAAGCCAAGGTGCAGAAACAACCTAAGTGCCTGTCAACAGAAGAATGGATAAAGAAAATGTGATGTATGTGTGTATATATGTATATATCAGCTACCCCCACACACGTGTGTGCACACACAGGGCTATTATTCAGCCTCACAAATCCTGCAATTTGTGACAGCCTGGATGAGCCTGGAGGGCATCACGCTAAGTAAAATAAGCCAGACAAACAAAGACAAATACTACATGGTATCACCTGTATACAAAATGACAACAAATAAATCTGAACTCGTGGAATCAGGGAGCAGACTGGCAGTTGTCAGGGGCTGGGTGGTGAGGGAAACAGAGGGAGGCTGGTAGACGGGCAGGGACTTTCAGCTCTCAGAGGACTCGGGTCAGAGAAATTGATGTATGCAGAGCATGGTGACCACAGCTGACAACACTGCTTTGGGCAGCGTAGAATGCTCAGAGAAGAGAACTTAAAAAGAAAAATGAAGGGGTAAACAGGCCAGGTGATAAATGTGTTAACTTGATGGTGGGAATCCTTTCACAATGTATACATATAACATGTCATCACATTATATATGTTAAATATATTATAACTTTCATCAATTATACTTCATTAGAGTTGAGGAAATGTTATGAGATCACAGAGGAGAAAGAAATTAATGAGGGAAGGAGAGGAGACAGCAAGTGGTGACCAGAGAGGCTTGTGCCCTACGGGAGAGATGCAAGTTCAGCAAAGTGAGAGGGGAGGGGAAGGGCATGGATGGTGCCTGTCAGCCATGACCTTACCTGCCTAGGTCACTGCTACCTCAACAATGTCCCACCTTGCACTGAATGCCTTCTGCATAGGGCTCAGAACAGGTCAGTTAAGTAAGTGTATGGTAAACTTCAATGAAGTCATGGAATTTTAAAATCAGTATAATACAGATATATCAAAAATACTAATAAAGGCAGTCATATTGCCCAAACCAAGGGAAAATAGAAATCATCAGATTGATTCAAACATCCAAGGAATGTCAAGCAAAAGGTGAGAGAAAGTGACCCCTGACTGATGGAATTCTTATGTAGGCTTGGATTTACATGGTAACTTCCTAAAGAGTCAGCCTTCCACTTTAATATTAATAGTACTCTGAGCTGAATACATTTATCCCATATGAAATTAAAGTGGAGCATTTTTATGCAGCAGCTCTGAAGGATGTGGCCTTTCACGCGTGCTCAACCTTTAAGTCAATACAATGTAATAGTTTAAGGAAAGAAGACATTGGATTTCAGAGAGCCATTCTGCCTAAAAACACTCTAAATTATTTAAACTGAATTCTGATTACGGTTAAAGTAAAATCTTCTTCAATAGGGCATGCAAGGTTCTTAGGACTTTTGCAAATGAGATCTTTGTAATCTGATTCTGCTTCATCCAGTAAAGCCACATAATGAGTATGTCATGCCACCACCGTCAGCGTGGCTGGCTGTGGAAGACTTTTCAACTTGCTCTTGAACTCTCAAAGGGCACTGGAAAACAGTGCAGATGGTTCTCCTTGAGGTTTGACTGCTAGGTGCCACCTTGAATTACTTGATTCAAATTTCTGTTTCTTACCAAGGAAAACAGAGGGTTTTTGTATATTTATTTTAGAAAATTATATAATTTTAGTGCTGGAAGGAAATAGTTTATCCTAACCCAGGTTTGAGGTCACAGAGATAACAGGGATGTGAGGCCAAAGATCAGGAGACCCGGCTTTGAAATCAAACTTGTCCATGGATGTGCCTCTACTTACAAAGGGATTCTATTCCAATGAACCCAGTCATTGGAAGTTGAACATATCATGAAGTACAGCATAGGGGATAGAGTAAAAAATATTGTGCCCTGGCTGGTGTAGCTCAGTGGATTGAGTGCGGGCCTGGGAACCACATGATCGCGGTTCGATTCCCAGTCAGGGCACATGTCTGGGTTGCAGGCCGGTTCCCAGCAAGGGACTCACCAGAAGCAACCATACATTGATGTTTCTCTCCTTTAAAAGAAAAAAAAGTAATAATATTATAATAACTATGTATGGTGCCAGGTAGGTACTGGAAATATACTTGTAAAGCATATGATTGTTTAACCACCAAGCTAGATGCCTGAAACTAATACAAAATAATATTGAATGTAAACTGTAATTGAAAAGATAAATTATAAGAAGAAAATATCATTAAGTTGAAAAATGCACTTAACACATCTCACCTCCCAAACACCACAGCTTAGCCAAGCCCATCTAAAATGTGCTCAGAACACTCACAATGACCCACAGTTGGACAAAATTAGCTCGCTGCTGCCACCCAACATCACAAGAGGTAAATACGTTAGTGGGGGGAAAAGAGCAAAATTCAAAATTTCAAGTATGGTTTCCCCTGAATGCATATTGCTTTCCCAGCACCGAAAAGTCAGTCAGTAGCTATCATCACTGTGTGACTTGGCACGAGTTACTTTACTTCTTATAGGTTAGTTTCTTCATCTGTACAATTGTAAACATATACAAACAACCTAGCTAGATTACTGTAAAGGACAGGAAAAAGACATGTTTAAGGTGCCAAGTACAGTGCCTACTTACTAGAACAGGTATTCGAGAAGCTTAGCTATTAGTACAGATTATAAAGTTGAATGTTGAATCAGTTAAGATCTTCTGCTTGTCAACCTACCATTATTGTCTGGCTTGTTTTTATTTTGCTTGGCTCTAAAACATTTATACAGAAAAACTACAGATTGAGCACAACCATGCCCCTCCCTTTCTACAATAATTTGGGTTGTTTTTTCAACCCTAGAAACAAAGAAAACAAAAAGATTTCCCAAATCACAGTCTAGGTCTGAATGCATTTGGCTGTGTGAGCATAATTCAACATTTCAGGTGGACAGCTGAAAACTGCCTACAAGGGAGGGGCCGGGGAGAGCACAGCCTGCTGCAGAGTCGCTGAGCCCCACTGAGGAAAGGCGAGGCCCACTGGACCTGGGTGAGGCTGGGGCCAGGAGGGAAAGCACTGAAGCCACGGGAGCCTGCAGGCCCTGGCTGGGGGAGGCAGCAGCTGCTCCAGCTGCTCCTCGAGGCATGCCCGCTGCTGGCACGCAGGACTGTGGGTGGGGGTGCTGCCAGCCCTTCCACTGCTTAGAGAGTGGCCTGGTGTCCACTCTGAATATGAAGACTCTTGATTTTTAAACACTGGCAACTAATTCACATTCCCCACACTCCTCCCCACACACACATTTTTTTTTTTGTATAGGCCTAAAACCCCCACGAAAACCCAAAGAAAACAACAACAACAACAAAAACAAAACCCTGACTCAACAGACTGGATTTCAATCTGGGGAAATGGGTCTGAGACCCTGGAAGGGATCAGGGCGCCTGGGGGAGGGGGTGGGGCCACATCCAGCCTTCGGTGACTGAATGGGGCTTCCAGTGAGGAGGGAGTACCCCCTCGAGGCACCCCAGAACTGGACTTGTGCATTCGGATTTGTTTTTTAGTTTTTATGCCTACAAATTCACACCAAATCCTGCAAAGTGGCACTGGGGTAGACAATATAAATGCAGTTCAGGGTATGAGAGTATAAAACAGGACGTCTAGACTCCAGGCAGGTCCCTGCATTTCCTTACCCTCACGTCCTTGGACTCGGTGCTATATATACGCCTCTGTTGTTTCAGAGAGTATTGGGGAAAACATTCAGATAGACCCGAGCTCTCAGGAAAGCCATTCCAGTTCACTAAACTGCAAATGTCACTAAATGCCCTGGAGCCGTTTGCTGAACCACTGCCTGCTGGTGGAGACTGTGCCCTGCCAGCCCTGGGAAGCTAATCTGGGCCCTCCTTCTAGGGAAGCAAATGCTGTGTCTCCACGACATGAAGAAGGTGGAGGTGATTTATTACCTCGAATCCCAGCAAGGACACACATGACCAAAGACAGGCGTTTGTAACTTTGGGATTAAAACGGCTACTGGCTTTGTGTTTGCTTCAACATACCCTGGGAAGGAACCCTGGGCATCAAAAAAACTTCTGACAATGTCAAGGCAAAAATGCTTCCTCATTCGCTGGCCCATTTGAGAAGGGGTATGATTAACCAGCGAGGCTCCGAGCCCTGTAAGGATGCACAGTAGAGGGAGAGAAACTTTCTGTACAGGGACCAAATTATAAATATTTTAGGCTTTACAAAACAGTTTCTGTTACAACTCTACTGTGTCACTGCCATGTGACAGCAACCACAGAAGACATGTGAGTCAACGTGCTTGGCTGTGTTCCCATAAAACTTCATGGACTCTCCCTGGCCTGGTGGTTCAGTTTTAGAGCATCGTTCCCATATGCCAAGGTTGTCGGTTTGATTCCGGGTCAAGGTACACATAAGAATCAACGCACGAATACATACATAAGTGGAACAGCAAACCAATGTCTGCCTTTCTCTAAAAATAAATTAAAAAAAAACTTGATAGACTCTGAACTGTGAATTTCATGATGCATTTTTTTTATATCACGAAATGTTTCTCTATTGTCCGCTACCCCCCAATTCATTCTTGGCTCATAGACCATATACAAACATTCAGTAGGCCGCATCTGGCCCCTGGTCTATTGAAATAGTCAAATAAAAACAGACAGTATTTCCTGGTCTATGACCATAAAACAAGATGGTGCTAAGCACTTTACTGGATCACTCCATTTTACTATGACCACAACTCTGAAAAATGTTCCTCTTACACCTGTTTTACATAGAAGGACACCAGGCTTAAAGCAGTCAAATTACTTGCCTGAGTGAGTGCAGACAGAAAGTGATCAGCCAGGATTCGAATCCCACTACACTGGCTGTGGGCCCCACACTGTACCCCAGGGGCGACATTTGCACATAGTAGTTCTCAACCCTGACTGGGCATCAGACTGAAGAGTTTTCAAAAACACAGGTACCTGAGCCCCGCAATGTACTACATGGGTTCACTGGACATGGGACCCAGGAACCCTCATGTTAATTTTTTTTTCCTACAGGTGTTTCTGGAGCACATGGAGGGCCTAAGCCTGGACCCTTGTGTTAAGGACCTAACCCTGGACCCTGGACTAAGTGTTACTGAACATGGCCCTGCTGATAAAGAGCTTGTGCATCTTGAAGGAAGATCCGCCTGCTATTTGGACCTGGTACTTAGTTCGTGTTCACAATCTCAGGCAAATTCTTTAAAGGAATCAGGCCCACAAGAAGCTGAGTCCCAGATGTGCCTGGAGTCTTATTACCAAAGCCACATTTGCTGAAAACTACCACCACAGAGCTGGGGATGAGCCAGAGTTGAACTAAAATCGGATGCCTGAACCTTATCAAGAGCAAAAAAGTGGGGAGATGGCTAGAAAAGGCAATACAAACCATGTAAGAACTTGAGTGCATTTAAACAGAATAAACTCAGATAAACAAACATGATTGGAGGCGATGCCTTTACTTGCATGACTGCAAGGGGTTCCTGGTGGTCAGAGTTTCCCTGTCCAGCTATGGGAAGTTTTCAGTTTCTGGCATAGAGAAAAAAAAAAAAAGAAAAGAAAACCTCATCATAGGAAACTCTTGGATCTTCCTTGTTAAATCTCATTCAGTGGAAACCACATAGGAAGTCAATCCGCCCGGGAAATGTGCTGCTACTTCAGAACAAAGACGTAGACAGCTCCGAGGACATGCACAGGAAGACTCTCATGGCCCGTGCAGCCTGACCTGGCGCTTTGCACCTCAGAGATTTCCAAGCTGGGGACAGAGCAGTCCTGTCTTCCTGAACTTCTCCTTGTCAGAGAGCATTAATGCAACAGCTTGTGTGACCCCTTTGAATGGCGTGACTGCCCCCAGGAAGCCCTCTCAGAGCAGATCCACCTTCCTCGTATAATTTTACTCTTCCAGTGGAGTTCCCGCCTCCTTCCTTCTCATCTTCCTGATGACCCCTGCGGGTGTGCTTGCCGCGGTCTCTGCTCACAGGGGCCATTCTCTCTTCCCTCTTGTTTACTGACAGGCCTCAGACACCAGATGTGGGCCTGGGGCCCTGAGGAGTCTAGAGTCTCTTGCCCTCTCATTGGAATCCAGTGCCTGCTGCCTGTCAAGTCCTCCAGAAGCGCACAACTACAACCAGACAAGTCATACAGGGAACAGGACTATTTGTCTACAGGGGCAGACAGAACCCGTGTGTAATGGGCTGTGACCCTTGTAATGAACTTCTGTTGCCACCAGCAAGAAACTGCAATAATGGCACCTCAGAATATAAAAAAACAGCGAAAACCTCTTAAAACCAGGGTGAATCCACTGCAGCTACATGTCTTTACTCGCTGAGGGGGTTACTCAATCAGATAAATGGGTTTGTGGTCTTGTTCTAATTTTCTAAGGAGTAGCATGTAACTTCAACACAATGGTCCAAGAGAAAAAGTTACCAACATTTGATCTTAACTTCTTCAGAGGCTAAAAGCCCAGTGTCTGGAGTGTGTTGAGACTGTGAATTTGCCATAATCTTAAGTATACAAATACAGGTAAAAACTGGAGTTACAATTAATAGGTGTTTCATCATGAGAAAAAATGGAAATAAGACAAAATTTTAGTAATAATAATGCTTGGGCAGCAATGTAAATATATATGTGCACATATAAATTGTATATGAATATAAATTATATGCACAATTTCATGCAAATAAAATTAATATGCACAAATATAAATTGTATATATTAATTACATATGTAAATAGAATAGCAAAAACAAAAAAAATACTTGGAGAGTATGGTACAAGGGGATCCTCAAGCACAGAAACTATTCTGGCTGAATAGTGCATCATGCAAATGATGTACAATTCTGCAGAATCGTAAGAAATGCTACTGTGTTAAGGGCTTTAAAAGGCTACGGAATTTAATCACGTATTCTCTCACAGGTAACAGGAGTTCAATATCAGGCTGATGGTTTTACTGTTTTGTTTAATATTTTGGTACATTTCCCTTGTCTCACTTTCCGAGTACACTTTTTAAAAACAGAGAAATGTGTTTTTCTGACCCATTTTAACTGTACAATTAATGACAATTAGTTAATTTATAACCTCGTGCAACCATCTCCACAGCCCAGTTTTAGAGCAACCCCATCACCCCAACAAGGTGCCTTATGCTCATCTGCAGTTCTCGTCTTGTCCACCCCAATCGACCATTGGTTTGTTTTCTGTTTCTTTTTTTTAAAAGATTTTATTTATTTATCTTTAGAGGGGAAGGGAAGGAGAGAGGGAGAGAAACATCAATGTATGGTTGCCTTTCGTGCATCCCCTGCTGGGAGTTGGCCTGCAGGGAACCGGCCTGCAGCCCAGGCATGTGCCCTGACTGGGAATCGAACCGTGATCTTCTGAGTCGCAGGCCCGAGCTCAATCCACCGAGCTACACCAGCCAGGGCAGTTTACGTTTAATTTTTTTAAAAAAACGGCTGAACTGCTTTTCAAACAGGGTGCACCGTTTCACATTTCCATTACCAGTGTATCAGATTCCAGTTTTTCCATATCCTCATTAACACCTGACACTATTTTATTTTGTATTTTTATTATAGCTATTCTCACTATGCTTTAACTTGCATCTATTTGACGATTAATGATGTTGAACATCTTTTCACGGAATTAACAGCCAACCATTCATGTGTCTTCGTTGGTGTGTGTCCACTCAAATCTCTGGTTCATTTTTAGGAGAGCCGCGGTCACCCTATTACTGGCTCCCAGTGGTTCGCTATACATTCTGGATACAGGTGCCCGACAGGGGTTTAAACTGTGCACGCAGCTCTAAAAGTTAAATCAAACTTCCACTTGATGAGCTGGAACGAGGGATCTCGAACGGGGGTCCAGGGTTTCAAGTGGTGTTTTAGAAGGTCCAAGAAGTCGAGAGCATTTTCATAATTATACGACGACATTATTTGCCCTTTTCATTTTCTGAAATGAGTATACATGGAGTTTTCTAAAGACTAGAAGAAGTATCCACAATTATCTAAAAAGGCTCTTACAGTACTCTTCCCTTTTAAAATTATATAACTGTGTGAAGCCACATTTTATTCATGTATCTCAAACAAAAAAAATGTAAGAATTCGGCTGTCTTCTATTAAGCCACATATTAAACATATTTGCAAAAATATAAATCATTGCCATCTTCTCACTACTATTTCAGAAAATAGAAAGTATTCTTATAAAACCATGTACTTTATGTTAACATCTAATGGGTTTGTGTTCTTCTTAAATGAATTGATAAGTATTTTTAAAATGTCTGTTTTAACTTTTAATGTGAAAAACAGAGATAGCTACAAATCCATTAACCAAAGCTCTTTGGGACTGTCAACATTTTTTTTGAAGATTTTATTTATTTTTAGACAGAGGGGAAGGGAGGGGGAAAGAGCGGAAGAGAAGCATCAATGTGTAGTTGCTTCTCCAACATCTCCCACTGGGGATGTAGCCTGCAACCCAGGCATGTGCCGGTACTCAATCCACTGAGCCACACCAGCCAGCGCGGGACTGCCAACATTTCTAAGTGGGTCAAAGATCCTACAACCCAAAGGCTTGAGAACCACGGAGGCAGAAAAACCCTAAATTAAGAAAATACTGGATTTATGATTGTAGAGGCCACCAGAAAATATTTTCATACGTAAGAGTCAAGTAAATAAAATCTATAACCAAAGAACATGGAATTCCTCATGGAATCCATCCAGTGGATCAACCAACAAGAAAGTGGCGCTGATTCTGGGGGGCTGAGTGGCCCCCTGGGCGGGTGCTGGCGGCAGGGTCTCGGCCACTCCCCCCGACCAGGGTGCAGGCAGAGGGCAGCAGGAGTAGAGTGCATTGTGCTGATGTAAACGGTGACACAGAGTAAATTTGGACCCACCCCAGGTTTCTACCACTTGCTTCTTTACTTCAACAAGTGTCTTCGAAGGCTTAGAGGCCTTTGCCATCAATACACTGAGAAGTGAAATAAAGAAGCTAGCAACTGAGAAAATATGCACAAAGAATATTTGGAGGTGAGACCACATTTCTGATGAGAATATTGTTAAGCTGCTATGCTCTGTTAAACTCTGCATGTGATATATGTCAGAAATGGAGGGTCTCTAGGTGACCTCCCCCCACGCACTGTTGTGCTATTTATTCATCGAGCCCCTGGGACACTGTCATCAGAAGACAGCAGCTCAGGGGTTGTAAAGGTAAAGTCTAAGCCTTTAACATGATGTAAACCTAGAAGTAACATTTTTTATTTTTATTTTCTTATCCTTACCTGGGGACTTGCTTATTGGTTTTAGAGAAAGAGGGTGGGAGGGAGAGGAAGAGAGGGAGAGAAACATGGATATGAGGGAGAAACATGATTGGCTGCCTCTTACACGTGCCCCAACTGGGGACTGAACCTACAACCCAGGCACGTGTTCTGACTGGGAATCGAAGCTGTGACCTTTCCATTTATGGGATGATGCTCTAACCAACTAAGCAACACCAGCCTGGGTTCAATAATTTTTTAAAAATACATCTGGTAAATCTCAAACAAGTTTCCAAACAGGGTAGTAGCACTATAAAGTCATACAAAGTAGACACAAGTCATGGAGTAATTCTTTCTCAACCACTATTCTCTATTTTCAGACATCTCAAGTGTAAAGTGTATCTATGTAATTGCTAGTCATAATATGTCATAAAATATTGCAAATGAAAAGAAAGTTGATGATAAAAATTGGAAGAAATGGTAAAGTATATAAGCTTCTTCAAAACCCAATGATGGAAGTTTCTTCACGTATCTATTACTCTATTTATTGAGATTAGAAATGAACAAAACCCCTAATAACTAGAGGATTCCAATCAAAGGTAAAACACATTTATTATATTGTAAAGTCAGTTTTAGACAAAGTACTACAATCTTCATACTCTAATATGGTATAATTATAGTAGACTAACTTATAGATGCATGTTGTGTATTAAATAAGTTAATAGGTAAAGAGCTCAACTATATCTAGCAGTCACTAAGCTTACTCGCTTACTCAGTCACTAATGAGTAAGCAATCAGTAAGTGTTAGCTATTAGTATGACTATTATTAATACAAAAGAAATATCATTAATACCAGATAGAAATTTTGCTTGTTAGCTTAATCTATGGAACACTATCATTATATTATATGCAAATTAAATGAAACGTTATTGGAATTAGAACATATCTTATGAAGAGTCATAAAACACCATCTAAAATAACTAATTTTCCATTGTTTGCAATTAAGGGGAATGAAGAAAACGTGAACAATGAAAATTCCCCAATAGATTCGTATTTCTTAGGAGGGGGCCGTGTGCTCAGTACAGAAGAGCCTGCTGATTTCATAAATGAGCCCAAAGCCCACGTCAGCATACAATGCCTGCCAGGAAGAAATTCACCCTGGACACCCAATGTTACTGAGAAGAAGCTGGACAAATTTCCATTTTCGTCAACAGCAACTCTGCTCTCTGGTCAGTTAGAAAATTTAAAAGATAATAGTTGAAAGAGAAACACGTGCCTAGTAGAGTACACACAAGATTGGTTAACTACTGAATGGTTAACATTTTTCAGTACACTCCACTTTTCATTACAAATGGTAGCATTTAGGAAATTAACAAAACATAATAAAAGCAACACAATTGAGAATGCCGGTTATATGTGCTGTGTGATTGAAATCCCTTACTTAATTCAGATAACTTTATAGCTGCCATTTGAAATGTTCACTAGGAAGCAGCTGAAAAGGTACAAGTTTGCCATTTACTTTAATGCAATTCAATTCAGTAAGTGTTCATTGATCACGTACTGTGTGCCTACAGCGTCCTAGATGCCCTGGGAATACAAAGGCCTTTCAGGTAACACCTGTGCCCTGGGGAACGAGTGGAGTGGACAGGATGTGACAAGATCTATACACACATCCATGTGTGGGAGAGGAAGAAAACGATGGAGGGGACGGGGACAGATACCAGGTTACGAATGTGTGGTAATGAGATGATACAGGCAATTGGGTAAAAGGGTGCCAATAATGTGAACTAGAATTCTTCAGAAATGCTTTAGAAAGACTCTTAAAAAGGGGATAGAGCCCTGGCTGGTGTAGCTCAGTGGACTGAGCGCAGGTCTGCGAACCACATGATCGTGGTTCGATTCCCAGTCAGGGCACATGCCTGGGTTGCAGGCCAGTTCCCAGCAGGGGACTCATGAGAGGCAACCATATATTATGTTTCTCTCCTTCTCTCCTTCCTTCCCTCTCTAAAGATAAATAAATAAAATATTTTTTTAAAAAAGGGGATAGAAACTGAAAAGATAGAGAAGTAAAAGGTATTCTGGTTCCAGTCCCACATGTCAACCTTATCATCCACTCTGGCCTCCACGGACAGTGCCCTTCAGCAACAGAGAGAGAGCCACACAGTAAGTAAGCTGCAGATACTCCTCTGTCCCCGTCAAACCTCTGGGTGCATTCCTACCCCTCTGATTCTCTAACTCTTATTATTCCCCAAGACTCATTTGAAGACGCATAAGGAAGTGTTACAGCAGGCAGTCAGCTAGTTAGATATTAACAGAAGAGAAGGGAACAAATGGGCGGGGAAGCCTAGGCATGATTAAGTCTGGAAGTTACAGCTTCAGACACCTCAAGGGACAGCCACATCCTCTGCCAAAGGGGACTTAATCCCTGGGCAGGAAGAAGGACTGTGGCCCTCTGCCCCACTACCAGACTACCAGGGAAAGGGTGGAAGAGGGGGAGTAAAAGGGGGAAATTCCTCCACTGACAAATTCACAGCAGGAGGCCCTTCTGCTATGAGGCCTGGCAGAAGAAGCCAAGATGATGACTCTAAGGAGGCGGAATCTAGCCTGGGAAAATCCAGGAAAAGAATGGAATTGGATAAGGGATATGGAAAGAGATTGGTTAATTTAAAAGAAAGTTTACCCCTTCCCAAACCCAAGATAATCAAAGTTTAACAAAGGTCTGCAGTGTGTTCCTTCATTTGCATGCTCTCTCCAAAGCTGTGCAGCCTGGCAGTCACATGGGCTCAAGTGCAGCGCCCCTTGTGGCCAAGTGCAACCTTGGCAGCAGATGTGCAGATGGGAAAATGAGACACAGGACCTCCTGGGCCTGACAGGCGTGAGTGGGGGCTTGCAGCTCCAGAGGCTGGGCTTCTTCCGCAGTGTCAGGTTGCTGAGCCACCTGCTCAAGGATGAGACACTGGGCACCTGGGGACAGTCCCTTGTTTTTGCTCCAATAAACCTTGCCACTATGCCTCAGGTCCTCCTATGCGTGTATCCCCAAAATGCTTCTCTTGCAATTCTGTGGAAGAATCCTATTTCCAGTGGCAAAAGAAGCACCCATCAGGTCCTCAGTAAGTATTATAGCATACATTGTTAGTGCTGTTTTCACACCAGCAACTAGTTCTAATTCTCCAAGTAGACCATAAACTGCTTGAGCATATGGACTATGTATTATACAAGTCAGTGTACCCCCTACACTGCCTGGGAGACTTTCAATAAATATTTGGTAATTGATTAAGGTAGAATATGATTTAAGAGCAGACAATGTCAGACTGTTGCTGAGCTATGATAAACTTTACTAAAGAAAGGCAAAAAAACCCCAAACAAACATGGGAGAAATACCAGCTGAGCAGAGTTCTATGGTAAATTCAGCGGCTCTGCCAAATGATAAAGAATAAACATCTGAATAGATCGGAAGAAGGAGAGCAGATATATTTCAAAGGAAGAGTTAATAAGACTTGGAGACTGATTTTAGGTGACGAACAAAAGTGAGGGATGAATCCAAATGACTGTAAGGTTATAAACCTCACTGCCTGAAATGATACTGGAGTTCGCATTAATAGTAATGAAGAAGTTTGAAAGAACTGCCAACTCTGCAGGAAGTCTTGGAAGTTAAATATTCATCTTCTGTTTTAGGCACCTACAAAATATATGCATAGAAAAAAAACTATAGGCAAATGAACATACAGAACATAACTTAGAATTGAAGCAACAGAGGGGAAGACGCAGATTTGGGAGAGGCCTACAAAAAGAGGTTGACTGAATACACCAAAGGGATTAAGTTGGCATATTCAGAAAAAAGGGAAAACATCAGAAGCCAAGAACCTCAAGTTAGGTGGGGAGAATATCAATCAGAGTAAAAATGGGGGGAAAAAAGAGTGGAGGAGAAAGAGGAGAAAGAGGGAACCAGCACAGACAACACGGAGGCACCTAATCCTAAGAAGAAGCAGTTTACCTGGAAATAAATTTAATGAGCTGGACGGTCATGAATTTTATGATTAAGTGACACTGAATTTTAAAGATTTCATAAAAGGCTATATACACATATACAGACATTAGTTAAAACATATCATTTTGTGATGTCCCATTCAAAGCACAATGATTCTATGTTTCACCTGTTGATCCCTAATACAGAGTAAAGGTCAAAGCGAGCAATGAATAGATGGCACATAGACAAACTGTCTCTCTCTGTTTAGAAACAGTGAGATGGCTTCCATGGTGAATTCCAGACACGAAGGAAAATGCAGCTCTCTGACAACTCTACAGGGAGACCTGTATTTACAGTCCATAGCTAAAGATCATTTGAAATTATTTGTTTTATAGACTTCAACAGATTCTGAACTTCAAGAGAGAGCATGGCATGTGGGCAAATGCTTGGGCTTCGGCACTGAAAATTGTGGGTTGGTATGCCAGCTCTCCCATTGGCTTAGACACTCGGAAGACTCTTCAATGTTCTCATTAAAAACAAGAAAAGAAAAAGGTAATAATGGCCCTGGCCAGCATGGCTCAGTGGGTTGGAGCACCGTCCCACACACCAAAAGGTTGGGGGTTCAATTCCCAGTGAGGGCACATGCCTAGGTTGAGGGTTCAGACCCCTGTTGGGGTACATACGGGAGGCAACCAATCGATGTTTCTCTCCCACATGGATGTTTCTCTCTCTCCCCCTTCCTCTCTAACATCAATAAACATATTTAAAAAAATAAAAATTAAAAAATGGTAATGATGATATCCAACAGGATTGTTAGGAGAAGTCAAAGTGACAGTGCACGTAAGTAGGGCCTGATTAAAACAAGATGGCTTATTTTTCTTCTTATTTCAATAAAGTTACCTTCAGGAACAAAACTTCTAAAGTTGAGATTACGGGATCTTATTACAATTTTAATCAAGTATTCCCTCTTTCTGCTGAGTCAAGGCGAAACTGATGAACGAAGAGGGACTAAGTAATAAGGAATTCTAACTTCAGCACAGAGGTCATGTATAAAACTGGAACCTTTAATCTTCTTTGGGAAGACTAGAAGCCATGAAGATATTGTGGATGAAATAAAATATTTTTCTCTTTCCCGAAGGCCTCTGCTACTAACTGGAATCCAGCTTCTCCAATCTTCCACTTTAGCTGACAGAAGATTCTAGAGAATCCTGCCCCCAAATCCATAGCAATCTGATGGACTACAGGAAACCCGAGGCTTGACAAGAGAAACTTTCTACTGAATGATTGATAAAACAAGTCTATAAAATGCTGATTTCTAGAAAAGTTTATCCACCCACACATTAGGAAATATAACTTAATGTTTGCCAATATAATTCATTATGAAGCAACATAAAAATCATGCCTCCAAAGATAGATATAAAAATACAAATTCCTTCATCTATGGAACTTTATTTTCAAAAGTTTATCCATTAAAGTTTTATGAATTCTGTAGGAGTTTAATTTTTTCCCTGCTGAAACTGATAAAGATATTCATTTAGAAACATTCATTCCCATCATCTCCTAATGAATTACATATAATTTTCAAATATTAAAACTTGACTAATTTTGAAATAGAGATCCTTTGAAAGTTTTAATATCACTTCCATACTATACTAACAGATTTACTCGGTTTCAGAAAAATGTCATTATAAAAACACATGAAAAACATTTTTATTAACAAAAAACCACCTCCGGAGGAAACGAAATGGAAGCGAGGTACTTAACAGCAGACTCCTCTGAAAGATTAGAATCCTAGTATTTTTACACTCTTACTTAAGCTGAACTCAAACATCTGGCATTTTATTCTGTTACTCATTGGGTCATTTTTTCCTCTCAAAAAGGATGTTTATGACTTACTATTAAATGTCCTCTCCTTATGCAGAAGTTTACTGAAGAGTAGATATCTTCAGATGTCTGCCACCTACCCACAATATAAAATTAAATTTACATAAAGTGCAAGCTTTTATGCTTCCCTAGGACACGTCCAGTGAGACAATTACCATAGTAACATGGCCTCGAGACACCAACCAAACACAGAATAGTTACCGAGTTTTTCATACATGAATATAACTTTAAGGCTCCAGTTTTGTACATGACATTTTTGCCTAAATTATACTTTCTTCAAAATTTTACTAAGAGCTTATTCGATATTCTACTCCATTCTAGGCCTTGTGTTTCACTGAGATGAAATTTAGTATATGATTCAATAAGTGATACACTGAAGTGATACATCTGGACACATTTTTACATACTCATTAAATCAAGATACAGAACATTTCCATTATCCCAGAAAGTTCCACTTCTGGCCAATCCCCACCTACCAGTGGGTGACCACTATTATGGTTTCCATCATCATAGTTTGGTGTTTGCATTTTCTTGAACTTCATGTAAATGGAATCCTACAGTAAGCCCTTTTTTGTGTCTAACTTCCTTCACTCAACATAAATTTTAAGATTCACCCAATACTGTTGTATGTATCACTGGTTCATCCTGTTTTACTGCTGAGTAGTAATGCATTAGATAAATATACATATATTATTTGTGTAGTTTATCATTATGAATAAAGATGCTACAAATATTAATATACACATATTTGTGTGGATACATATTTTGAGATTTTTTGATAAATATTTGAAAACAGAATTCCTGGGCCATACGGTATAAATATACTTCATAAGAAACAGACAAACTGTTTTCCAAAGTGGTCTTACCATTTGGAAAGACCACACTCCCACCAGCAAATTGTAAGAGTTCTAACTAATACACATTCCTGCTGATATTTGGTGGTGTCCATCTTTGTCATCAATTTTTATATGTGTGAAATATTGTCTCATTGAGGTTTTAATCTGCAGTTTGTGTGTCTCGAACTATTAATTCTTTCCATGTGTCTGCTGGCTAGCATCTTCTTGGAGTTTGTGTTCAGGACATTTTACGAATATTTTTAATTTTAAATTTAAAAATAAGTTCAGCTTTAGAAAACAGTTGAAATCAGCTGAGAGTTTCTGTGCACTCTTCACTCAGGTTCTCCAAATGCTGACATCTTACACAACCAAAGTATAATTATCATTGAGTTATGATGTGATACTCTTAACTAATCCACAGACCTTATTCATACTCCACCAATTATCTCAATGATGCCCTCTTCCTGGTTCCAGATCCAACCTGGGATTCTTCACTCGCACTTAGTTGTCCTGCCTCCTGAGTTTCCTTCCTCCAATCTGAGACAGTTGATTTTTGTTGTTCATGACCTTTGATGATTTTTGAGGGCACTGGCCTGTTAATTTGTAGAATGCTTCTTAGTGTAAACTGTCTGATACTGCCTCAAGTTTAAACTCAGGTTAGGCATTTTTGGCAAGAATACCACAAAAGTGACGTGGTGTCCTCCGTGCATCACACCAGATGGTACCTGATGCGGTAGTTCACTACTGGGGATATGAAATTTGGTCACTTGGTCATGGTGCTGTCTGCCGATGTCTTCTCTGTATTATTATCATTTTCCCCTTTGTTATCTTGTGGTTAAATATTTCAAGACTAGGCATACATCTTGCTTACAATTTCACCCATGAACTTGGCATCCATTCATCAATCTTACTTGCAACAATGATTGCTGTAGAATTGGTCGAGCAGTCGATTTCTTTTTTCCTCATCTCTGCTATATTTATTAAAGGAATGTTACTGTAAGAAAGAATTGGCCCCCTATCCTCACTTATATAGTTATTATGTATGGAATAATGACTATTTAATTCATGCTATAACTTGTAATCCATTACCGTCATTTATTTATTTTGCTGTTCAAGTGACTCCAGATTGGCTGCTGGGTGGTCCTTCAAATCGGCTCTCATGTGCCTTTCATAGACCCCATTATATTTTGAAGACTTCCTTCCTTTTTCTCTTATTTTATTTTAGCTATTCATTTTATTTGAAAATTAAAAAATTTAATTATAGTCAACACATTCAATACTGTATTAGTTTCAGGTGTAGAGCAGTGGTTAGACATTTATATAATTTACCGAGTTTGTCTCTGTTTTTTGTTTTTTCATTTGCTTTTTTTTGGATTCTACATAAATCATATGGTATTTGTCATTCTCTGACAAATTGTAGTATATGTATATATATATGTATATGTATATATATATATATATATGTATATGTATATACACAGTGAAATACTACTCAGCCATAAAAAAGAGTGAAATCTTGCCATTTGAGACAACATAGATAAACCTAGAGGGTGAAAGACATTAAAAAAAACAATAACATAAAATTCCCTCTCTCTCCCTGTGCATCAGTGAGAAAGGATGTAGCTCCAGTTGCTACTGAAAGTCAGCCTTGGGGGGAAACCAGCACTTAGAGCAGAGAACACAGCGATGGGAAGAACCTGATCTTGACACTGTTACTCTCCCGCATTAGCCAATCCTGACGCCCGCCCTCCCTCTGGACTGGCAATTATGTGAGTCGGTAATATTTCATATTATTGCAGTCCATTTGCATTGAATTTTTGAAAATTAATTGTAGCCAAAAGCATCCTAAATGACAGAACATCCTACATATCACCCAATACCTTTTGCCTTCGCTAATTACTTTCTGCATTTCATTTAAGCTGGTACGCTCAGTTCTAACCATACACTCAGATGAAATAAGAGCAAATAAAAGTTCAAGTTTCCGTAATTAAATGTAATTAAAGCATAATTACATTCCTTCATTTTTTAAGTCTTAGCCCTAAATTCAACAGACCATGTGGCTTTCTACTATCACATTAAAGTTTAACAACAATTAAAGAAGAAAGATGTGCTCAGAAAATTTTCAAAATTTAAATAATCAGTTACTGAAAATAACCTCTTGCAATATAAACTCGAAATGAATTCTAAAATGTGAAATTCATAAATGTGTGTGGCAGTCATACAGCCTGACAAGATAGGTTTTTTTAATAGTACCATCTAAAGGGTGTTTGAGATCCTATTTGTCAAGGTAATTTTCACCCCCTGGTGAATATTCCAATGCCCATGGTAAATTAATCATCTCAAGTGCTGGGCTGTAAAGTGATGAATGAAAGTGCCACGTTCTGAGACATAATTCTCTATTGCAAGTCAAGACCTAGATTCTCAGTCTAGACAAACAGCTAATAATGATTTTATACAACTACGTAAGACTTTCAAACTTTAGTTCTTTTACCCTAAAAACCAAAAAGTGAACAAGATTTGCTGCAACTACCAACAAATACCTGTATATTTGTTGTGAGGATAAAATAACTTACCGATAAATCACTTGAAAGAAGTGGCCCATATTTACTTAGTGATTATGGGACTGGCCATCACCCACAAGCAATCCCCTCAAAGCCATCTCCACATACAAGTGTGGTTCTGTCGTGTGCAGTCACGAATCTTAAAGTGTTCTACCCGCTGGATACGTTGCACCAACATGCCTTCTCCACGGTTAGGTTTCATGAGGGTGACAATAATAACCAGTGACTTTGAAAACAAACTAGAAAGATCAATTGTACATGAAAGTATTTTCCCAGGATATTTGGGCTAAACTATATCTACTGCTTTCTGATATCTTGAAAACATTTACAAGGCCTTTGGTATGGCTAATAAATCACATTTACAGTTACCACTCCCGGCCTTTATGATCTAGTAATACGCTATTTAGGACTTTAAGATTTGTGGAGCTTTCTTGGTTCCTGACTTAAACAACTGTGAAAAGATATTTATGATATAATACTAAGGGAATTTTAAATGATTATTCTTTTAGTGATAATGATATTTAACATTTTAAATGACAATTATATTTTAGTTAGTACTTTTAAAGGCATCATATCCTTAAAGACATGTATTGAAGAATATATGGATCCCAGGACATGCTTTAAAATAACCCAATGATGCAGAAAAAGAGATACACTCATAATTTTTAATCCTGGGTAATGGACATGAGTGTTCATTATACTATTTTATCTTCATTTGTGCATTAAAATTTTTTCCATATAAAGTTTAAAAAACCTATTTGATTTCATTTTTTAATATTTATTTATTTTTTGAGAGAGAGGGGAAGGGAAGGAGAAAGGGTGGGAGAGAAACATCAATGTGTGGTTGCCTCTCATGTGTCCCCTACTGGGGACCTGGACTGCAACCCAGGCATGTGCCCCGACTGGGAATCGAACTGGTGACCCTTTGCTCTACAGGCCCATGGCTCAATCCACTGAGCTACACGAGCCAGGGCTAAAAGGAACCTATTTTAAAATATATGGAATTAAAAGCAGAATGGTTCAGGTTCTTTTTTCTTTTTAGCTTCAAGACTGCACAAAACCACTCAGATTGGACTTACTTTTCCTGCTTTTACCTGACCCACTGAGGTGTGGTTCACACCCACACAACTCAGCCACTGTGAGCCAGCAGGTCTTTGATTTTCAGCTAGTTTGTATAGTTGTACAGGCATTAGGAGAGTGATTTAGTTTTTACCAGGATAACTTTTTTGGGGATTGGGGAGTTTTTTATACTTTTCTTGTGGTAAAAGAAAGTTTTACTTGAACAGTGGTAGCGTAACAGCCCAGTTATTCCTTATATTAGAACCATGCCTCTTTTTTTCTTCCTGAAATACCCATAATCCTAAAAACCCAGTACTTATCAGGAACTAGAATTTGAAACTAAAGCTATGTCTTTTTTCATCTTTACTGAAATTTCTTTCTTGCCAAGTCATGGGGAAGAAATAGACATTTCCCCCCTTTTCCCATATAACTCTCCTTGGGCAGACTGCCACGGCCAGCTGCCACGGGCAAGTGCGAGATCTGAATGGACTCTTCCGTGTCTCTAGGCTGGACCAGGGCAGCTCTCGGAGGGTTCCCACCCCCATCTCAGGCCCCATGGGAACGAGCAGACTATAATTATTCGTCCCCACCTCTAGGAAATGGGACAAAAATTAAAGATGCTAAAGTAGGCCTGAATAAAACCACAACTCTGGTCAATCAATCTTGTTGGTGTTCCATTACATTTCCGCCCAGGCTTTCTCTAGAGGGTTGAGGTGTGCTGGCCCCTACCCTCCACTGGCTTCTGATACTTGTTTCTCCATTGACCTTTCTGTGTTACCTCAGTGTCAGCTCTAAAGATCGGCATTTGTGCTTTCGTTTTCCAATTTCCAGTCTCAGCTGAAAACAAATGGCTGATGATAATGACATCCTACACGCTTTTCATATAGGTGAACAGATAATGTAATATTAGAATAATTCACTTTGCATGTATACTGTTCACATGTAACAACCAGTAATAGATATTCCTTATGTTACAAAAATGACCCAGTAAACCTTTCTTTGAAGGTTTAGGGATACCATAAAGAAAGTCTAGATGATTTTACCATCAATGATAATGTTCATATTTTATTGTTTTGAGCATTTTTTAATAAATAAATGCACTTGGGGAAGTGTTGAATAGATCTGGATACCTGTCGTCATAACTAACAATGCATCACACATAGAGCAACCGTGCAATCTATTCCAAGCATTTCTGAGTGTGAAAGGAGGTGCTACTAACAAGCACACCAGGATAACTGGTGGAAGTCCAAACCATCCCAGGCAAACTGGTGAAACAGGATCACTCTAGTTGTAAGTCAGTCAATGCAAAAAACGTTTAAGATTAATGGCATTTAGCTCTAGACCCCACTACTTGGGGGGCTGTAATAAAATCCCCGATAGCTCCCACCCTTGGAAAGCTTCAGCCATCAGGGTGAGAGAATCTACAGAGAATCCCTATTTTCCTCCCATCCCTCGACTCTGACAGCTTACCTCCATACCAGTAAGGTCTTCAACTTTACAATGTATACCACTGAACTATGAACTGCAATGAACACTGAACAGAGTAAAACAGATTACAATTTACCAAATAAGAATCAAGACAATCACCCCATTGTAAAATTTTGAAAACAACATCCAAGTCTAGGGAATACACTTTCATCCCCAAATTGGTTTCATGCTTTTAAGGCATATTCCTGAAAACCACTGGCCCTATAACATACCATCAACAATTTTGAGACTCAGAGTGTAAACTTATATTAGAAGTCCAAAATAGAAAAAGACTCCTCACAACTATTTATAGCATTGGGAGTCCTAGAATTTGAATAACATTTCAATTTCTTTCAAGGTCTCCTCACACTAAAAACGCCACAATTAAAATTCTCAGCAGCACTTAGGTGCATGAACATTAAACCCAAACCAAACTAAAACATTAAAAACAGCTGGAACTTATAAAGCAGACTGATTTTCTACTTTGGTAAAGAGATGATAATTAAATGTGGCACAATTTTATGAACTCATTAGTCCAACTAAATTAATTTACATTCTGTAGCAATTCAGTAGCTTATAAATCGGAGCACTGCCCCAAAATGAATTGGGGACATTTTTTTTGCTTTTTATGCAGAAGTCAAATGACTTAATGTTTAAAAATTAAATTACAGAATAAAATATATGGCATTAAAATTATGTTAAGAATACTAAATAAACTTGATATATTTTATAGAGTTGAATAGCACTATATATTTCTTTTGTGAAGCTAAAATGGTTTATAATAGGTGATTAATACCAATGTGAATTTTCCAGTCAAGAAATGAGTATTATATAAGGTAAACCTAATTGTGAATAAACTTCCAAAACTATTAGCATCATCCTTTTAAATACACTGATATTAAGATGATAGTAGTTTAAATATGGGTTCTGACAATTTATTCTATTTGCCTAAGATGTCACAAGGAGAAGTTTAGATTTTGGGGACCCCAAATAACAAACCTCAATATAACTTTTCTAACATTTAAAACAAACCATCTGAGGACACCCCCAAATACATTTCCCTTTCCTTAACTGATCACTACAATTACTGCTAGCATTATATTCTGTTTTGTATTTGAAATAGCAAGCTTCCTTTGCAAAAATATCTATTTTGGGGCACCCACCTGGTGCTGTTTGGCTACGTAGGAAGCCCCTCAGCAGGAGAGAACTACGTGGTCACACATGGAAGTGACATTGAAATTTAACTGTGATACCTTTTCCCAAAGCCAAAGTAATAGTTCCCCTTAGCTGAATTTTACCATCAGATCCTGTGAGTAAAAAAAAAATAATGACTAGTTTTTTAATGTTATTCGTAAGAATGTGAGAAATTTGAGCAAATCACTGTGACTAACACTGGCACCAAAGGAGTCATTTTGCCGGGCAAAGGAGAGGTCAGGAAAAGCAACACAGAATTGACACTGAAGGAAGCTATGGAAAGTGTAAGAACAATTTAAAAATAGTAATAGCTATAAATTGCATCAAAAGACCATCATTAAGTGCTGAATTACAGTGCACTGTAGGAACCCAATTCAAAAGATAATAAGCTTCCATTTTTCCTCCAATAGTTAAATTTTTAAATATTGTATTTTTCCAAGAAATGATAGAAGATGGACATTCGACTACTACAGAGGACTTTGAGGAGACTTGTCGGGTTTGTGTTTACTGCTTGTCTATCCGTTCTCCCGCAGTGCACTACGGACTGTGTCACTTTCGGAAATAAAAGACGGCTCAAGGCACAGTCCCTGCCCTCAGCAGTCTGTCTGGCATCACAGGACACACGGGAGTCAAGGGAGCTTCCCAGAGGCGCCACCTCTAAACTGAGAACTGGCACTCTAGGAGGAGCTGGCTGGGACAGATCGGGGTGTTAGGACGAAAGAGTGGTCAGAGGGAACTGTGTGTGCAAAGGCCAGGGGGTGGGATGGACAGCCAGACAGACATGTGGGAGGGGTCGGCACTTTCATAAACTAAATGCAGCTGAAGAATGTGTTTGGAGGCATGATGGGAGAGTGACGAAGCAACAGAGGTGTGCAGGTTACAACGTTCTTCTATAATGCTGAGGAATTCTGAGGAATCGTGGAAAGCAAAGCCAAGCACGGGAGGAATGCAGGGTAGGCTCATTTGTTATCTACTCCCAATGCTGCCCTCACCACCTGAGCATTCAAAGTGGTGCGACTGGAATGTCGTCAATGCAACGCACCTTTCAGTTCAGGCCAGGCTCTTGAGTCCGGTCCACACAGCTCATGACGTTTGCTCCCTGCAAGCCCCTATACAAGGCACGGAGTCCTCAGGTCAGCCCTGGGCCCCACCTGTCCCTTCACCTGGCTGCTCACGCACCACTTCCTTTCCCACCTTCTGGGAATTGCTGAGTCTGCCTCTGGTTTAGACTGGTGAGAGCAAGGCCACAAGTGTACAGAGGGTGCTGAGGGTCTCTCGCACGCTCCAAGTTTCCAGTGTGTGAAAAGCACCATGACAACTTCCCAGACGCAGAGGATGGGCAAGAGGACAGTGGTCAGGAGGTGCCACGTCACGCAACGCATGGTTCTCACAATGTGCCAGAAGTCCAGTAGGGCTCTCAGAGCCGCACAAGGTCCGTAGTTTCTAATGGCATGTTATTAGTGTTTAGTATGCGGGGAGATGAAGAAAACACCCTGTGCAAAATGAAGTGTGAGAAGGGACTCTCCACTGTTTGGGGGGTTCGGGGGCCTTTCAAGGTTTTACAGATGGATTTTCAAGTTTCTCCTGGTAGTCAAATCTTAGAAGCTCTAGAGAAGACACCGTAATGGGACCTGGTGCCATCCCCTCTTTTCTCACTAGGACAGTATTCAGTGAGTAGACGCCAGGCAGTGTGGTGGAGAAGCCCATGGCAGCTCCTTCATGTATGAGTGTGTGCGCACATGTGTGTGCACATGCATGTGAGCATGTGTGTGTGTGTGTGTGTGTGTGTGTGAGGGCAAAGGAATGCAATGGGAGTTAAAGGAAAAGGGCACTGAAGTAAATATTTTAAATTTCCTGGCAGCCCCATTAAAAAGTAAAAATAAACAGGTGAAATTAATTTTAGCAATATGATCTACTTAACCCAATTTAGCCAAAATATTACCGATGCAACATATAAGCGGTATAAAAATTATGAGAGAGTTTGTAGTGTATTTTCCATACTAAGTCAGCAAAATGCAGTGTACTTCACCTCTGTGACACATCTTGCCTAGGACTGGTCACACTGCCAGTGTGTGACAGCCAGAGGTGGCCAATGCCTCCACCACACAGGACAGAACAGGGTCAGAGCATTTTCCTGAACATTCCATCTGCCACATACCACAGAGCAGTCAGAATAATGTGACGTGTTCTCACGACAGAAGTAACTAGCGGAGGATTAGGGAGAGGTGCCCCCTGCGAGGAGATGCTAGTTGTGTTGCCAGATGCCAGCAGGCCCAGAGGTAGGGGGAGAGATGTGTTCTGGCAGGGGCTGAGTTAGGGTGCCGTGAGGAGGCACGGTGGGTGGTGGACTTGAATAACCCCAAATCTACAAGTCCTCATTATAGCAATAAAGCTATTCTGAATGTACAATCTGTTAGCCATTTTCAAAGCACTGTTCCATCCACCGCTATTATTTAAGACCAAAGTCTGGATACAGCTTTTTACAGGCTAATCCTATTGCAATAAAGTGGTTTTTAGAAAGGACAAAAAATCTGGGAAGGATGGTCCTATGATCAATAAGATTGCCTCAAATACTACTAAACTCTACTGATTATTTTTAAGAAAAACAGCTCAAAGTTACTTTTACTTATTTAACTGCCCCGATAATTAGTTTTAAAAGGGGTTTCCAGGATCCACTTAAAACCCTCCTGTATGAAACGAGACTAGCTTCCCCAGGTTTCAAAGGGCTCTATGGCACCTCCTTATGCATCGAGGAATGAAGTACACTAACACTCACAGACTCCCACACCATGTGTGCTTTTCCGTAAGTGGGGAACCCTTGGTCAGCTCACAACAGTGCTTGTGATTCTACAGTGACACAGTCACGGATCGAAAACGCGAGGCTGTTCCGATTCCCCACGATGGCAAAGAGCATCTGGAAGTGTTGGAAAGCGAGTCGTCTGCTGACTTGACCAGTGTGCCAAGTATGACCTCGGGGCCCGTTTACTGAAGAAAAGTGCTCTATGATTGCCACTGTAATTTGGGCAACAGGAAAGTTTCCTGTGGTTACATCACTCACAACTGGCGCTACGAACAAAGTTATTAAGAGGGGTTGCTTTGAGGGACAGACAGTCATTTATGTAAGACAGTGAGTTCATATCACAGTAAATCCTGGCTAATATGTACCAACAGGTCTGCTGCATGTATGTCGGTGGAGCTGGCTGGGAAGCCCTGACAAACTACCACCTGGACAGATGGAGCTGAGACCTATCTGGAGACACTGACTCCCTTCGTTTGAAAGGCCAATGACGTGACGGCCATTAGTTCACATACTGGCTTTCCAAGGGTTAGTTAGCCATAGGTTTGGGGACGGGAGCAGTGAGCATCCTAGCTATTTCGAGGGAAAACGGGTAGAAGTTTACAAAATCATTCTTGGACAATGTAGACCGACTCCAGTTAAAAGTTTCTCACCGAGGCGTGCTTCCTCTCTCCACTCTTCTCCAGTACGCCACACTCAGGCTGTTAGTTACTTTGTCAGGAAATGTACTGACTCTGGAGTCAGATTCAGGTTTGAGCCGAAGCTGTGTGATCTTTTCCCAAGTCACCTAACACCACACGGTTACTGGCAGGAACACACATGCAAATATAAGCTGTTGTCACAACTGCACATGAAGAAATGGAGGTAGGTTTCGCTGTGTGTTGCTTTTTAGCAGCAAGACTGCAGGTTCTTAGCTTAGGCTGCCAGTGTGTACTGGTTTCTGCAGACCTGATCTTGAAAGGAGAGAAACTGCCAAGTATTTTTAAAAATCAGTTATTGCACTCCTTTATCTTGTAAAAACTTCTTTTAAGGATACATCTGCATCAGGCTTATGTGGGCAGAAATCTAGTAAAATGAGAACTACTCCTTGTACAAAAATTAGTTCGGGATCTGCATCCATAGCTGGTATCATGCTGTGAATCTCTTCTGCAAAATTGTATCAAATAGTATCATAGCTTTTACTGTCATCCATCGCCTGATTTGATAACAAAGCAGGACTATTTTAACAACTGGAAAAGCTGCATCCTCTAAGCCTACATCTAATTTCAATGGTATTTATTCTCCCCAGGATTCCAAGCACTCCCTTACTGGTTTCAAATACATATTTTATATTTATTTGAATATACATTTATATTTAATACATTTATATTTAATGTGTGTGGTAGGGGGAGGTAGAATTTGATGTACAATTACTGTTTCTTTGACACCATACATATTAGTCCATCAAGTAACCACTTACAGCAGGGGTGTCAAACTCATTTTTACTGAGGGCCACATCAGCCTCACAGTTGCCTTCAAGGGGCCGAGTATAATTTCAATCCCTTAACTGTTAAGGAGTAGTTATATTTACGCAGTCCTAAAATAATACTCAGCCCCTTGAAGGCAACTGTGAGGCTGATGTGGCCCTTGATGAAAAGGAGTTTGACACCCCTGACTTAGAGCTTTCCATATTTGGTGATGTTATGTCCAGTCTGACAAGTGGTAAGAACACTGCAAACTGCTATCCTTCATTTAATGTCCACAACATACTAGGTAATTGGCGGATACATCCTCTCCAACTGCCCAAACATCAGGAGTTAGGCAGGTATCAGCCACCTTTATTTTCTAGCCAGAACCTTGCCCCAGGTCCTAGAGTCACAACAAGGACAGTGTGGAGTCAGACCTGCATGTCATCCCCAGCTCGGCCCCTGGCCGTCTGACTATGGATACATGGCTTCATTCTTCTGATAGCTTCCTCATAGAAAATGAGGGCACTCCTTAACTCCTATGGACGCTGCACAGAAGTAAGGCCAGAGACTGTCCGTTTCAGCGCCAGCTCGCAGTGGCGTTAAGTACATGCGAATCGTGATGAACAGTACACACGGTGACACCAGGATCTGAACGCAGGCTCCTAAGGCCATGATTCCAGCGATAACACAGTACATCTAACCTTTAAAATGGGAAATGAGACACTATCACCTAGCTTCACTTACTAAGCTAAAATTAAGAAATGCCCTTGTGAGAAAACAGAACACACAAAGATGAGAAGTTTAATGGTGGTTGCCAGAAGCTGGGGGAGGGCAGGAAGAGTGAGGAGCCACTGTTTAATGGGTGTACGTTTGAGTTTTATTGACTCGGCCAAAAAGCTCCTTTAGTTTTTTCTGTACAATGGCTCTCCAGTAGTGCTTAGCTGTCTTTAACTTCATTCAAAACAATTTTGTTAGATTGTATTGTGACAGCTGCATGCATATCATATCAGCATGTCATATCAGCATGCATTTTAAAGAAAACTTGTAAAAACGAGTGACTTTTTGTACAGCCATTTTAATATGGAAGATGGAAGAAGATACGCAACATTTTTTGTGTATTATGCTTTATTATGGCTGTCAGATTTATTATTTATTGATGAAAACTTTGTATAAGAAAATGGAATTATGATCTTTTTTACATATAATAGAATTATTTATTTTTTGAAGATTTTATTTATTTATTTTTAGAGGGTAAGGGAAGGAGAGAGGGAGAGAAACATCAATGTGTGGTTGCCTCTCATGCGTCCCCTGCTGGGAACTGACCTGCAACCCAGGCATGTGCCCTGACCCGGAATCAAACCGTGACCCTTTGGTTTGCAGGCCTGCACTCAATCCACTGAGCTACACCAGCCAGGGCCAATAGCAGATTTATTTCACTATGTGATCTTAATAGAATCTTGGACAGTGGGAAGACTGTTTGTCCTATGTTTTACCTGTGCAATATAAAGTAAGTCATTGCCAAGTGATCTCTTACTTGGCTGTTCAGTAAGAATGAGTAGGTATGGGAAACATGATCTCAACACCTGAATGTGAGAAAGTGGTTGGTGTCCCCTTCTCATATGATAAGAAAGAAAGCAGAAGGCCCTTTCCGTGACTCTCTATGGAGTGGCTTCTGTTTGAAAGAGATTGGTCTACAGCAAGCAGCATACTTACATCACAGGTAGACACCTCTCTGCATAGTGACATATCCTTTGACTAATTGCTTTTCCCCAATCACCTGTAACTTATGAATGAATGATGGGATAATGCAATTACTAAAGAAAAAACACTATTTAACTAACATGTTACATGTTTTAAAATGTTCATTAATGTCTCAACTTAAATCTTTAATATATTTTAGTAACTTTAAAAATAATATTTAATATGGGGACGATTTAAAAAATTCATTAATGAGCTCTGGCTGATGTGGCTCAGTGGACTGAGCACCAACTTGCTCACGAACAGGTCGCTGGTTCTATTCCCAGCCAGGGCACATGCTTTGGTTATGGGCCAGGTCCCCAAATAGGGGTGTGTGAGAAGCAACCATTTGATTTATCTCTTACACATCGATATTTCTCTCCCTCTCTCTCTGAAAATCAATCAATCAATAAATAAATCTTTAAAGAAACTGTTCATGAAAGTACCAGACACAAGTATCTGAAATGACATTCTTCCTGTAGTCCAGTTAGCAACTGAGAAGCTTAAAAAAATCATAATCATATACATGGAGGGCAGGTAATTAAGATATTTTAAAGTGAATATTGTTTTGAAAAATTTTATAACTAAAGCCATTGAATATTAGTATTTCTAGAATTATTTCTCCACCTATTGTCTCTTAAAGACAGTGATCTTTTTATTAATGCTAATTAATACTCACACAATTACTATTCCCTTTTAAATGGTAATTTCTGGTCATACTGGACAGCCAAAAAAAAAAAAAAAAGAAAAGAAAAGAAAGAGAAAGCACAGTTAGTGCTTATGTAATAAGTTACGGGGAAGACAAAACAGAAAGCCTCCTGCGCATTCCCACGTACGTGAAGAAACAGACTTCATGTCACACTCTCACATGCTCTCTCCTCACTGTAGGAAAGACAGTTTGCTTGATTTTTCAAGTAATTTAAAGCTTGCTTTCTCTTCCTGGTTTGTCTTTACAAAGAGTGAGTTAATGGCTCAACAGAGGTCAATTTTTACCACTAAAATACTTTCTTTTTCCTTCCCATCCCTTCCCTGTGGGTCATGACTATAAATTACAACTTACTCTAAATAAAGAAAATAGGCACCAGCACTTGAAAACTCCAACCTTCTGCCTAGTCAACTGAGTTCAACACTGAGGATCTTTGTAAAGAGGCAGCTCTTTCCCAGTTCCATTTCATTTTTTTCTGGCTTCACTGAAAAAGACAAAGTTAACTCCTAAGGCTCCATGTGATTATTTTTGCTTTACGGGTAGTTTTCAAGATATGTTGTACAGTGAGTGATTTAAAGAAACAAAATGTACATAGCGTAGAATGAAGTGCAGGGGGGTCTCTGGAACCCCTGCGCCCTTTCGTTCCTGAGAATGGACCCCAGCACACATGCAGGGCCTCGGCCATAATGACAGCCAGCAAGCAGTCACTCCACAGGCATTGGCTGAGCTGAGCGATCGTGCCTGTTGTCTGTCGGATCCGACACTGTGGGCGCAGGTGGGATGTTTCTTTTCCCCCATTTTCTATGTCTGCTTCATCCCAACTCGGCTCTTGCCCCGTTGGTTCCCTGCCTTTTCATTTCTCTTCTTAGCACCTGTTCCTGGCTCAAAGGATTCTCCAAGTTCTAGATCTGGGTTTTTACGCGTCACTGACCTTAGTCTACCACAGCTTTGTTTTTGTGAAATGCTAATCAAATTAGGCAAAAGTCAGCTATTTCAATATTTGGGAGACATAGCATAAATATTTTAAAGTATCATCAATTATAGCAACTCAAGTTCTTAAAATAAATCTAAATCATAATCAGATGAGTCAGAAGTACATTTAATTTAAAAAATGGAAAGGGAAGGTTGTTTGAAGGAATTGTTTATCCAATACCATTTAATAATGGCATTTCCCTAACAATTTCGCCACCTCTTCTCCTTTAAAAAGTGATTATTCTTTAAGATTTGTAGTTAGTGACTATAAATGCTCTTCATTATTATTCTCTGTTGGAATGCAACTTCAGTTCACATTGGTTAGTAAAAAACAAAACAATTAGTACTTATGTAATACAAGTAACGTCAAATTGCTGAGCCTGGTTCAACTGGGGAAATGCTGTGATGCAGGCCGGATGAAAAACAATCAGCCCGGGCTAACTCTGCAGTGGGGCTCCAATGAAGTCATTCACCAGGAGTGGGAGGGCAGGAGAATGCGGGGTGTTTTAGAAATGTTGGTAGAGTTCATTAAAAAAAGAAGAGGAAAGTAAAAGGTAGTTGTGACCTTCCAAGCTGTGTAAGGTGTGGAAAGTGTGCAAACTCTTTGTTCCTTGATGATGTATTGGGGCGGACTGAACTGAAGCCCTGATTTAGAAGACGCGGGCCTCCCCGCTGTGGCCCTTCAGTGTGGAGCTCACGCACAACGCAGACCTGCCCGAGCCAGAGAGGAGGAGCTCAAAATCCCAAGCCTGGCCTGAAGAAATGCATGCTTTCCTTTAATTTTTACTGCTTCTTTTCAAATCAATTATTTACTGTGTATATAAGGTAGCTACAGTTTAAATATTCTACATTTTATTGAGACAGAAGGTGTACTGATTGTATTGCTCTCTAAAAAGGCGAAACCTCTTTTTAATAAAACTGTAACATTTGCAAAGCAATCCTTTATTGTTTGTATGTCAGTTTAGATGTATCTGCACTTGTTGAGCCTCCTAACTCTGAGAGACAGGTTGAGCTGACTTTGCTCTCGTTTATAGGATGGGGTACAGATGTTCCACACTGGCCCCAAGTCTCGGAGTGAGCAACGCCATTCTGGACTGAAGTCCCGGCTGTCTGACCCCCAAGGGCAATTCTCGTTCTACTCACACTGTACTGGGCATAAAAATGACTCTGGAACCTATGGTGGTGATGTTTTTTTACATGATTTCTTACTGGAAAATTCTCACAGTAAGTGTTCCAGTTGTTGAGAAATATCCAAGCAGCCTTTCACTAAAATGGAACGGTGGTCAGCATGGCTTCTATGAGGGTGGCATGGATCTCCAAACTCAAGTCCTGGTTGTTCCTTCTAAATTGGAGAAGAAAATAGAAATAGAAGAAGGGAGGAAGAAGCATTTGCTCTCCCCCAAAATTATACAGTTTTGATTTTACTAAAACAAATATAATTTAATGAACTTGCACTGTATTTACAATGCTATATAGAAGTATTAATTTCTCTTAAACTTCCCCCAAATCTCACCCCATTGACTCCTCAGCTAATTTGCTTAAGTAATTTCAGTTCTTGCTGACAGTTATGATATCTTTCTAGATTTATATTCTTTAATCTTTTATTTCACTTGCTTTATTCCATGTTTTTACCAGTAGAAAAATAAAACATTTTTGCAAAGATGCATGAGGTTTTGAAATGCCAGTGATTAAATGGAGCCTTAAACTTATGCCTGTAAGGAGAAAATGCTTTCCTCACTCTTCCTCGGGGAGGGCTCTGTGCTGTGGAGGGTACAAGAGTTGCTGTGCATTAGCAGCACAGCATACAGGAAGGCGATGCTTCTGTAAAGGCACCGTTAGAGTCAGCACATTCGAGGATCTAGCCTTGACTACTACAGAGCTTCGAAGACGGCCACCATAAGGACAGAAAGTAGAAATAATCTATGTTGCTCAGAACAGCTGTGAGCTTCTTCCCATGGTGTCAACCTGCTCTCCCCTGGACGTGGAGTTGGTCTCTGACACAGGAGGGAGGTATGTGAGTGTGAGAAAATGTGAGCGTGTGCACCGTGGTCTTACGACAATTCCAGGTGGTTCTGAAGTCTTCTTGCTCACATTCAAGGATGTACCCCCTCTCCTGAGCCTCAGATAGCAATCACTGGGTGACCGAGGGAGGCGGGGCAGAGCGCTGTAAGTGCATGTGCACACGTGCATGTATGTGCAAGCACACCTGCCTGTGGGTGTCTGTGTTACAGGGATCTGCTTATCCCTACAAAAGTCCTTATCAGATGGGTAGTGAACAGAGATACCAAGGAATAAGGTTAAAAAAAAGAAAATCACTATACTCAGTATGTCTGTCTTTAAAGAGCACAAAATTGCAGGAAAGAATCTGGGGGACTTGAAACACTGGTATTTTCTTCTATTTGCTACAGAAATTTTCTGCCTTCTCAGTCGTTAATTGCTTCATGTTGAGGCTCCCTGCAGCGCCGTAAGCTGCTAAAATCATCACTGAGGCTCTCTCTGAGGAGCGACAACAGCCCGCTCACTGGTACCCCAGCGAGCACTGCACTCAGCAGGCCTGTTCCGCTGGTGCTGTGGGCCCGACACCTTCGCTGGGCTTTCAGTTTCGCTGTGTAACTTCCCGTCTACTGCACCCAGCAGCCATAGCAGCCACTGACATCTGTTGCCTAGAACTAAACCCACCTGCCAAACTGCCTAAGACCAAACTATGCTGTTTCTTTATTTTAAAATGTTCCAGGAAATATCTCCGGGTAAAAAGTGAACTTTTTCAGAATCTTGTCTCTGCTTTTCCAGTCCTCTTGACCTGGACTGCTTTATGTCCTTGGGAGAGCTGATCTCCGCAGTCTCCACAGTCCTAACCTCCATCCATCGTCTGCATTTTAAAGGGCTTCCTCCCCAGATCTCCGTCAGAGATCCCTACCCGTCTCCAGCACTAATCCCCCATCAGGCTTGGCAAGTCTTCCTCCCCACCCCTTGGATCACGCCTCCTACTCTGTTGCACTCATTCTATCACAGGTCACCCCTTTTTACTTCCTGTCCTCCTCAGTTCCAGCCCAGCTGTCTTCTCTCCTCTAGACGTCCCTGCCATAAACCACTGCACAGCACCAAGGGACAACACAACCACCTCAGCCACCAGTTGATTCTTGCTGCTGTAAAGAACCTTATGAAAAGACTCGCTGTATTTAAAGACGGGCTGAGATTTCTTATTCCAACCTGAGGGTCTTACATAACCTGACCCCAGGGTCTTCATTCAGACACCCCTCTGTCCCTGGGCATGGGCCTGCACTAGCCAAGGGACTCGGGTCCCAGCCCCCACCCCCCAGCCCCCACCACCTCAATGCCTAAATGCCTTCTCCTCCTCCTCCCATCCTTCCAGGGAGCTATTTTGGCATTTGGTTGCAGCCAATTTAGCAATTTTCATTTGGGGGCACCAAATCACTCTCAAGGGCGTCCAATCCTGTAAATTGTATAATCCTAATCACACCACGAGTTCAACCTCCATGAGAGTGGTGTCCCCTGGCTCACGGGTCTGCTCTCTGCCACCAGGCAAGAAGCAGAGAGCCGAAAGTGGAAGCGTTAGTAGCTCTCAGTTTTGCCAGAGGAAGGCCCTTCTTCCAATGCTTCTCTGAGCCTCCTAGGCTACATCTAAATTTTATCACACCCAGGAAATGAAACACAGGAAGATAAAAATTTTAAATAGAGCTCTAAATTAATATCAAGATGTTAAAGGTGGTAATGGTATTTTTTTAAAATATGGAGTTCATTCCTTAAGAAAAAAATTGAGACTACCCCAGTTCTTTCCCATTAGGGCAACAGAAATTCAAATTAGAGTTTTAACTTGAAATGGCTAGGAGTTAATTATTTAGGGTAGGGTGGGATAACTCAAATTACAATGTGCTCTTCATAAGTGTTCTAAAGGCAGAGATGCTGCCCTACTTTTTGATGGGTAAAAATAGTTGGGATTTGATAGAACTCTTGTGAGAGGCTGTGTAGCTTACATGTTAAGTATAGAGTCGGAATGCCTGGGCTTCCTGGGTTCAAATCCCACCTCCGCAGCTTCCTGCAACCTGGGTGACCTTGTGCTAGTTCTACCCGCCTCAGGTGACTGATCTCTAACATGAGGGTAGATAATAATGCTATTTATATCGCAGACTTATTATGTAAATCACACTGGAAATATACAAAGTTCTTAGCATAATGAGCGCAAAATAAGTACTCAGATATTTACCATTATTGCTATGAACTTTAAGAGTTGAAGGGTCATCCCATGAAGCCTTGTTAAAAACAGTCAGTGCTTTCCTGGTCACAACAGTTGCTTAGCGTTCAGATGTAATGATATTAATTTCAGAACTCACAAAACTTGCAGATTTAAAGAGGTCGTTATGAGGAATAAACGAGCTAAAACATGGAGCAGTTGGTGCGGTGCCAGGCATCCAGCGACTGCTCAGTAAATGGCAGCTACTGTTACAGGAGCAGGTGACTTGCGAATAAATCACTGTTCCAGCACCACTCCTTAAGAGAATCCAAACTCTCCCACTAATACCAACCAGAGAGCTCCTTTAAAAAAAAGACTTATTTATTTTTAGAGAGAAGGGAAGGAAAGGAGAAAGAGAGGGAGAGAAACATCAGTGTGAGGCTACATCTTGCACACACCCTACTAGGGACCTGGCCTGCAACCCAGGCATGTGCCCTAGACCAAGAATCGGACCTGTGACCCATTGGTTCATAGGCCTACGCTCAATCCACTATACTATACCAGTGAGGGCAAGAGTTCCCTTTTAAATTTCAGGCTATAACACCCATGGAAAGAATAGGCATGTTGAAAATAAAGTAGTTCATGAATGTTTTCCCATCAACAGGCAACCCCCTGGACTAGTTTGTAAGAACAGCGTGGGTCTGCTGACTCAGCACTGTCTTGGGTTTGGCTGCTAGAAAGCTAACAGCCAAAACAGTGGCTGGTCTCTACAAAGGCCCCAGGGCTTACCATTCTCTACATCATCCCCAATCCTGGCTCTATGTCTGGCTCTCATCCCTTTGTCTTGTTTTTTTAGTTCACTTATTTTAAATTCCATTTGAACTCATGGAAAGCTGTTGACTGCTTTGGATTTCTTTGGGGTCACAAGATGGGTTGTAAACAAACACATCAACCCAGGAAATAACTCTGAGAAGTATGCACTGTGCTTCTAACTTACACTTTTCAAGTCTGCTATGTGGAGTGTACCTTTATGTGAAAATGTAAGCTGCAAGGACCTCTCTTTGGATTATGCCAGCTTACTTGTAGCCCAAATGTCCTCACTTCAAGTCATGTTCTAATAGATTACTTCAACATCCTTTGTACTTCAGAGAAAGTGACAGAAATGAGAGTGAATCCCACCCATATACTTAAATAGTAATCAATCAATCAATCAATCAATCAATGTTGTTTGAGCACCTGTTACATGTTTGCCATTTTCTCTGCACTGCTTAGCAAATCAAATGCACTGGACTGGCTAAAATTCAACAATAATCAAAGCTTAATGATGAATAAAGACCAAAAGCTGGGACTGAAAATTCCACAGATGCAATAATGTCTGAACTTCAGCTAAACTAGGAATAACCAGACCAAGTAATGAAGATTTCTCTGTATGCAAACTCGGAGAAGGGAAGGGAAAGATTATTCACATACATGCAACACATGCACACAATGTTCTAGATACATGCCCTCTGAAGTCCTAACCTCTCTCTCTAAATACCCATTTCTTATGCAAACACATCTACTTTCACGGATGATGACTCTAAAATCTTTATTTACAGTCTTGCTTGTTCCCCAGACTTCAGACTCGCATATCCAACTTCCTGTTAGAGCCACCTGACTGGCCTACAGACATTTCAAGTGCACTGTCCTACACCAAACTCCATTTGACTCCTCCTGGCAATGCTTTTTTTCCATAGACTTACCAGCTGTTCATATGCTACATAAGTAACTAGTTTCTTACACTCAACCGCTCCACCACCCCTCACTAGAATGTAAGGCTCCACCCCGGCAGGGATCTTCATCTATTTTGTGCCCTTGACCTTCACCCAAGATGTCCCTACATCTGCCTAGAATGGTGTTTGGCATTTAGTAGATACTGAATAAATGTTTGCTGAATGAAAGAACCTTTTCGTAGTGTTGTGATTGGGATGAAGGGGGCGGGGGGGAAGGAGACTAAATGCCATTGGAAAACATTAAAATGAAAAAAAAGCAAAAACATTAAAATGGAAAAAAACAGCTTCTCTCTTGTGCCCCCAGAGCTGCTTGTCTCCCTAACCTTAGCAAAGACATCAGCAGCCCAGTCTGGGGAGTCTTCCTAGACCTTTGTCTCCTGGGTTCCAACACGGAACCACCAATGACACTTCCCAGAGAGCCTGGTGTAGCTAATGCTGTCGGTCTACTCCTGTCTCTGCTCCTCTCTTCCCCAAATGATGTACAACAGCCCTGGAGCTGGCCCCCTTCAAATGGGCATACCTCCCTGCAGCCAGATATTAACTGCAACGCCGAGTTTACCGTTCTGCTGCATGCAAACAGTCAGAGGTTGGTTCTGCTTTGCCCAAGAGTCCAGGACCCAGTCCCAGTCTGCACTTTTGGCCCTACCTTCTGTCACCAAACCTCGTAAATTTTCACAGTGGAAACATGAAGTTACTTCTGGTGCCCTGAGCAGACAGCCTACCCTTATTCCTCTAAGCATTGCCAATTCTACTATCTCAAGATTCAGTTTGGGGTCAATTCTTTAAGAAGCCTTCCCTGTCCTTCCAGGCTGGCCTAAATGTCATGGTTCTATGTGTTCCCATAGCAACCACATAGAGGGATAAAAAAAATCTCCCAATCATTTGCAATGAATGCTAAAGCATTATGCATATGCAGGGAGGAAAGCAGTGTTCATAAAAATGATAGTTATAATCTACTGGGGAGGTATCTGTTTAAGCTCTTATGGTAAGTATCAGAAAGAATCAGGTACCTGGTTCCTACATCCTGGTAAAGGGAAAAATACTTAGCCTGGGAAGTGTTTGGGGAGAAAAAGGTAAGCCAGAACAGTCTTTGGTGTCCCATCTCTGACTCAGCAGCTCTGGAGCAATCACAGTGGACTTCAATGTCCACTAGCTTCTGGTAGTGGCTCTTGGGAGCACTGGGGGCCATATCATATCATAGAGTGAAGACATCTAGTAAATGTGCATTACGTTATTCCCTTAATTTAATGTTGCCAGGTATAAAGGGACAGCTATGTTTCAATCATTATACAATACCACCCTGATTTAGCATGTGTCCACTAAATGTAAGTTCTCCAGCGTGCGGCACAACGGGTTGTCCGACCCCACACCCCCATGTGCTCACGCTCCTGCTGCCTTGTCCCCTTTTCTCATGAGCACATGCAGCACTGGTAGGGATAACTGGAATGTGTGACATTGTCTGATGCTGTCTTCTGGGCCTCTTGAGTTTACTCAAAAATTTTAGAAAAGTAAAGAAAATTATTAATATGCCATTACATTTTCATAAAAACATCCCCCCATGGAATAATCAACTTTTAATTTAAAAATTTTTTAAACCTATATGCTATGAACTTCATGCAAAAGGAATGAGGTACACGGTCACTGGCTGGTTGTCTTAAAATACTGCCTCTATTTGAGGAATCCTGAGATTAATCTACAGTTATATCTTTTAAAGCAGTTTCATTTCAGGAAATAGATTTATAAGTCTCTTACTTAAAGGGAAATGTCTGAGTTGGAAACTGACATTCTTTGATTTGGCCGCCTTTAACAAGCTACGGCCTCTTTTGCCTAACAGGTGTGCTTACAAAAATATAAATCCAGTTGACTTTATACAATAACAAGCTCTCTTCTTTTATGGTCATATAACTCTTCCATGATTTGAAGTGGCTGTGTCTTCAGACACGGAAGGAACACTGAATACCCCAAAAGGAAACGAGGTACTAAAATAGCGTGTGGAGTGTCATTGGCTCTGTTCATTGAGGGGTCACAAAGCAACATACACATGAGGTAAAACACACAATTGACAGTTGGGGAGAGACTGAGATGATGAAGACACAGACTAGAATTACAGGTTGCAGGTTAGAAGTCCACGGGCTTGCATAAATTCGGTGGGTGGGGGGGTGTCCTTTGGCCTTGAATGTTCTATGCCACACATACGTACACGAAACATTCAGTTTGTGGCTACTAAATGTGTCCTGTCCTGCTAGGTTCTGGAGCCAAGACTGTCCTACCCTGAAGAGGTTGGAATTCCCTTTGACAGCTGTCCATGTTTGCCCTACTGTGCGGCTTCTGCAGCTTACTACGGGAGGAGTCTCAACAGGCCAGGCCACTCTGGAAAATGTACAGGAGCCTCTTCAGGATGGTGAGACACCCCACTCCCCCCACACGCCCTCTGAGAACTTTGAGAACTGCAAGACTAGAAGGAGCTTTACCACCCCAAAGGGTGGCTCTATGGGCACAATAACTTCTTACAGGAAAATGAAGATCTAATGAAGAAAAAAATGAAGGGCTTACCAGTGAAGACCTACTGTGCTGTGCTACTGTATCATTTATAGGACCTCTCTGCACAGACGTGATCAGAAAAGTTTAGCATTTTGTTCTTAGAAAATAATAAAGATCTAGTATTTTGAATCTACTTTATGATGTACAAAATCTGCACATTTTGGTTTCACGTAACTTTTCATGGTAATATTAAGATAGCAAAATACTGCGTCTCTCTTTTATATATAAAGAAACGGAGACCCAGAGGAGTTAAATAATTGGCCTTGATCTCACACCTCGTGAGTGCCAGAGCTGGAAAGTAAAGCGAAGTTTTCTGAGCCAAAAGCCAGTGCAGTTTCAGCTGCAAGGGAGAACCCACTTAAAGATAATACTGATCTCTCTCTGGCTCTAAATATATACTTGGTTGTGGGCTAAGAGTCAATAATAATCAAAGCTTAATGATGAATAGAGACCAAAAGCTGGGACTGAAAATTCCACAGATGCAATAATGTCCAAACTTCAGCAAAACTAGGAATAACCAGTCCAAGTAATCACATATACAAAGGCTTTTTTTCAGATAAAAGCATCCCCACAAAACTCCAAGGCAAACAAGGGGTTCAAAATGGAAAAAGAAAATGACAAACTTTCACTTGTAAGGTACCATAATATGGCTTTTAACTGATGCCACTGGCAAGTAAGTTATTCCGATGAAACTTCTGAGTGTTTTTATATGAAACGTTTAAGAAACAAAAAAAAAAAACTAAGCACACAAATACATCCCATTAAACAGAACAAAGATGACACAATCTACACTTTATGATGTGCAGATCCCCACACAGTTACCGCTATACGATCACCCCACGCCTTAGAGTGCTTCACCCTTGGGCGCAAAGCCTGAAGCCAACAAGCGCAGAGCCCTGCCGGCCCCCCTCCCACTGCCACCACCCCGTCTCCTTGGCAGTGGTCATTGCTGCATCTGTCCTTGGCGGTGGTGCTCCCTTTGGCTTCAGCCCACCCCCCTTATCTCAGCTCCCTGTACCTGCTGCTCCTTAGCACTCTCATCAAAACCTGTGCCATCAAAAGAAGAGCCTCAGGTCATCATGGAAACCAGAAAATGAACTTAGTAAATATTCAAACATAACACCTACACACATTTGTACATGTGTATGTGCACACGCACACACACATGCACAGGAGGCGCACCAAACTGGGTCTTCCCAATGCTGACATCACTTCCTTACTTACCAACAAGATGAACAGATGACACCAGGGCAGAATTTTCATGAACTTGAGAGTTATGAAGAATACAAAAAATACACGATGAGACTGGGAGTTGTGAAACTTTAGGTTGGGTCTAGGTTTGGAATCATAAGACTTTAAGATGGGTCTAAGTTTGTGATTATGGTTTCTGAACAGACTAGCTGATTGGGTCTTATCCCAAATGTCTTCATCCATAAAAGGGGAAGAAACATAATATCCATAGACCATAGTTTTGTGAAATCAGTGCCTCAAAGTAAATAAAGCATTAAAAAATACCTTATTATTAAATCACAAAGATAGCCACATTTCTCATATATTTATCCCCCCTCCCCCACACAGGACAGAACAGGAAACTAACACAAACTACAGAAACAAGTCAGTTGTCACTCTTGTGAAGTTTAAAATTAAAATTGATAGCCTTGTTTCATGCATGTAAGTACTAAAATTCTAATTTCCAAATAAATAGGAAGTAAGCTATATTAATGCAAGTCTTAAAAGACACCCATCAAGTTTCATTATCCATTACTGATCATCTTTCTAATGAAGGAAAATGACGGGCCATTAGGTTTTTTCACCTAAAAAAAACCCAATACAATTGTTTCCTCAGCTATTTCCATAAAAATCACTCAAAACAGCAAAAAGGAAGCCAAAACTTGCAGACAGCCTTCTGCTGCAGAGGCAGAGAAGGGCTGATTCTGGAAACAGTGGACGCCTGGGTTCTGACATGAAGACAACCCATGGGCAGCAGCTACCACCCGCACCTTCTTCTGTTCCCTGAGTATCGAGCCCAGAAGGGGAGTTCCTAAAGCGAAGGTACAGGCAGAGTTGGAAGGTGCCAGAGGTAAATATCAACTACTTATTTTCTACTGAGCTAATCAGATAGTTAAGAAAAAAGAGAAAGGGTAGAGGGACAGCCTTTAAAAATAAAGTAATTTCACTATTGTACACATAAAATTTTCCCATTTTCCTGAAATGAGGCTTCTGGTCACAGAACTCACCTTCCCCTAAGAGACATGCCTTGTCTACACGAGTTCAAGTTGGTGGACCCTGGCCAGGCCTAGCCTATGAGATCCCTGCATTCCCCGGTCACAGGAGCTGGTTTGGAGCAGGGCATGGGAGTCAAGGTGAGTCCAAGTTAAAGTCAGTCGGGGCTTTTATAAGAACTGCTGCGAACAGAAAACTTCTCCGACAGTGGCCTGACAGAACTCGCACACCGGCAGAGCGAGAGCAGAGTCAGGCAATGTGGAGCATTGACTTTAACAACCTGGCTCCTGCCCACGGCTCGCCTGCACCCAGGCCGACACTGGGACTTGCAGGTACATGACCATCCACTGGGGCTTGAGCCGGTTTGTGTTGAATTTTCTGTCACCTGTGACCAAGAACCCACATTCGGAGAAAGAAATACGAAACTCCTATTACCGATTCAGCGCTGGGTTTGGGGACTATTAAATACAACTAATAAACTAATAAAATATTATTATTTTGTAAACAATAACAATGTAAATAATGTGAAATCATGTAATATCCATTCAATGATGCAAAGTCAATCCCAGAAGCAAAGAAATAATTAATTGATCAGCTTTTTCATCATAAAGCTAAGGAGATTACCTTGCAGTCTTCAGCAAAATAGACATGGAATATTTGAGTCATTTATGCTTAAATCTCCAAAGCGGCAATTTATCTCTCAGGAAACTTCCCTGAGAGATACATCAGTAGATGTCTTGAGGCTGAATTCCTTAGTGAAAATAATGTCAATGATACAATACTACTTTTGCTGATAGCAAAAATTCTACACTTCAACCAGTCATAATGGTCAACATTAATAAAGCCATCTGGCCTAAGTCTGACATTAATTGCTTATAAATGAGGGCAAGAAAGGCAAAAATAAACTATGAGACTGTTTCTCCTTAGGAGGTACAATTAGTTGGACAGAAGAAAAACCCATCCTAAAAGAGAATCTCCAACTTTTCCCTTAATTACCCACTTGAAAACCTTCAAGAGGAATAAAGGTAGGACTCAGAGACCTGGAGTCAGAGGTGACTGTTCAGTGACCTCATTCTGTGTAGAACACAACCCAAATTACAGAGGTGAGACCGACAGGAACATTTTACTTTGCTGCAAACACATATACTTACACAGCTAACCCCCAAACAACACTCTGTAAATGGCATCAGCCCACAGATACATAATATTTATTCTCAATAAATATTGTAAATGTATTCTCTCTTCCTTAAGATTGCTGACTATTTTCTTTTGTCTAGCTTACTTTATTATAAAAATACAGTGTATAATACACATAATAACATACAAAACATGTGTTAATTGACACATTCTTATGTTATCGGTAAGGCTTCAGGTCAATGGTAGGCCATCAGTAGTTAATTTTGGGGGGAGTCAGACAATACACACTGATTTATGCCTGTACAAGGGGTCAGTGCCCCGCCCCCACGTTGTTCAAGGATCAACTGGACAGAAATGCAGAAATAACGAGTTCTATGTGTTCCAAGTGAAAATGCTCTTTCGGATTATACAAAGTTATGATGACACAGAATTATTTTTCTTAGTCTCACTAAAAAGAGACTGAGGCAAACAAACAACAAAAAATTCTTTATAACTGGTTATCTCAGTTTGCAATTTCAAATTATGCCCATTAAATACGGCTCAGTGGAAAATCTTTAGGCGGTTTTTAGAGAAGGCATTATTACTATGTACCATTGACCGATGACATCAAAAACCTTTTTGAATTATTGCCCAATAATGCTACAGAGTTAACTGTGCAAGCAGACTACACACTAGGAAAAATGTGTAAAAGGAACACCCACATGAACATTTACCTTCCACTGCTCTTTTGAAGAACACCTTGCAGCTGCCACAGGTTACCACCCCATAATGACATCCTGAAGCCTCATCCCCACACACCAAACATATTTTGGAAGGTCTTGAGGATCCAGTAGAAACACTTCGTAAAGTAGAGCTGGGGAAAGAAATAAAGATTTAAATAACTACAACTATACTGTAATGGCACCTTTGACACGCTGTATAGCTTAGCTCAAAATCGTCCACAAGTCATGGTTGCACAGTAAATTCAGCATGTACAGTCACACACTGGGACTCAGGAAACGAGGGTAAACTATCGGTGTAGTGATGCTCTCAAGCATTCTGAAGAGCGAAGCCTGTTGTCAGTATCGAGAAATAATAAATCATCACATGTAAACTGTTTTCTTCCTTTTCCTATTTTTGAGAGTTTAGCAAAAACATGCATTCGAGGTGAGCAGAGAGGAGGAGGATCTTGAGCTGAGTCATCTTGAAAGTATTTTTGGCAACAAAGAACTATTACAACACCACTTGAATCTCTTCACCCAGACTCAGATTATGAATCTCAATTAAGCCAGATTAGAAAAAAAAAAAAAAGAACTCCCCTTTCCAAAACTATCCACTAATTAAAACTAAAACAAATTTATTGCTTCTACTGCTAGCAATTTTTCCCCACTCTTGAAGTGTCTGCATTTTTTCCATGTTGCCTTACATTGGTGTGTTTGAATTACTTCATTTTGCTTACTAATTTGAAGGAATATGGTCAAGTCAATACATATTTTTAAAAAGCCATACATGGTAAATATCTCAGGTATCTCTCATGGTAAGAAGCTGAAGGGTTTTGAGCAATAGTTTTTAGGTACAAATTTAACCCTTTAAAGAGAAATCTGGGTGAACACATTTTAGAAGGAATCTTCTCAAGATGTATAATATATTACCGTGTCAGTTCATGGCACGATCTTGTAAGATTTGGATTTTAGTTTCTAGTAAGATTCTTTACTAGAATCTTTGATTCTAGTAAAGAATCCTACTTCTCTGATAGTTTAGACGTGTACGGAGTAGGAAACTAGTTTTTTTCATGCCTAGTCTGCAGACATTTACTGAGCATCTGTCTACCACAAGTCCCGTGCAAAGCACTGAGAAAATAACATTGTGTTGGCCAAAAAGTCTGCATGGTTTTTTCCATAAGATAAAGGACACATCTTTCATTTCCACCAATAGCTTTATTGATTTGGATATTTTGAGTATGTCAGCTCTCTCCCATGTGGTATAACTTTGATTGTTCTCAATTAATGTCTCGATTTGACCCTTATCAACTCCAACTGGTCTGCCTGACTGTGGAGCGTCGTCCAGTGAGAAATCTCCAGCACGAAACTTTGCGAACTGCTTTTGACACATTCAGTAAGTCACATCCCCTTCCCCATACACTGCACAAATCTTTTTTTAACTTTGCATTTTTATTTTTGAAATAATAAAGCATGATATACCAGAAATGTTGCTTATTTTTCCCACCTTCAGTATTAAAATGGCTACCCCCAAATTCATCAATTTTGATTTTTTTAATGCATGCTGATATGACAGCTGTCCCAATACAATCTAACACAATTTTTTTTTGAGTGAAGTTAAAGAAAACTAAGCACTTCTGGAGCCATCATACGGAAAAAACAAATGAACCTTTTGGCCAACCCGGTGTTCAAAACCACCACCGCCCGGCCTCTGTCCTCAGCGTTCCTGGGGACGGGAACCAGGGAGCACTGTGGTGTGCCGCAATGCCCTGCCTTGCTGTGGGATCAGCCCTCCCCACCGGAAAGGGTGGGGACAGAGAGTCAGAAAGCATTTCCGGAAAGGTGAGAGCAGCACTGAGTTTTGAAGCAGGACCAGATGACAGGCCCACCAAGAAAGAGGGCAGAGGAAGCAGGAAGCGTGGCAGCTCAGAGAACTGCTAGCTGGACGTGTCCAGAACACTCTGGGTGGGTTGTTACGGTGCCGCCTTCGCCTTCCTGTCAGGGCTTCTGTGTCCGTGTGAACCAGTAGGCATGTGATTTTGTAAAAAAAGAAAGAAAACATACCAAAAGGCTAGAATGGTTGTGATACGGTAATGATGTCTCTGCTTTTCAAATTAGCTGAAAATGTGATAATATTGCTCTAATAATTTAGGAAAACAGCAATTTTAAATGTTTTAACTATGTTCTCACTAGAAACAGCTGAAGGAACTATTTGGCTGCTCTGAGCACTGTAGCATGACCGACTTTCTAGAAAATGACTTGTTGAAATCAAGGACTGAAGCAATGTTCTCCAGAGTTGTTTCTCCTGAGAAAAGAGCTCTTTATTATTTTTATTACTGTCCTTTGACTTCTTTATGGCATTCAAAACATTCCATTTCAGCACCAGTAACTTCTTCAGCATAGTAGCCAGTAAAACTCAAGTCCGTACTCTGTCTCACTCTCTCACTCTCACTTCACAGGAAAATATGACTTGTAAATATTTAGAATATGAGTTAAGAATCATAACTAAACTGTAATTGCCCTTCCTGACTACAGGCATCCCTGGGGTCTGTATTTAACATTTTTGTGAGCCAATACTTAATCTTCTTCTCTGCAGTCTTTGGTATTCTCCACTCCTTCTATTCAATTAACTCACTTTCTTGGTGATTTCATCCAGTCCCCTGGCTTTAAATATCATCAATGTGCCAGGGACTTCCAAATGTTTCTCACCAGCCCAGACCCATTTACCCAACTGCACCTTTGACATGTCCACTTGAGTGGCCGCTGTGTCTCTCAAACTTACCATGGACACGATTCTGCAGACCTTTCCCTGCCTGGATCCAAACCTGCCCTCCCATAGACTTCCCCAATTCAGTCAATGGCGACTGTTACGGGCTGAATCCCGTCCTCCCCACAAATCCTACCTGGAAGTCCTGGACCCTAGGAACTCAGAGTGTGACTGTATTTGGGAACAGGGTCGTGGCAGATATAATTAGTTCATGACAGTTAATTAATGAGGTCATGCTGGAGTAGGGTGGGCATAATCCAACGTGACTGGTGACCTTGTTAAAAAGGGGAATTGGGACACAGACACATACATACTCAGGGAGAACGTCACATGAAGGTGAGACAGAGATGAGGCCAAGGATGCTTTTCCAAGCCGAGGATTGTCTGAGACACCAGCGAACACCAGAGGCCAGGAGAGAGGCACCCAACAATGTTCCACTGCAGACCTCAGAAGGAAGCAACTCGGCTGACACAGTAACCTGGACTTTCAGCCTCCCGAGCTACAGAATAATAAATTTCTGTTGTTTCAGCCAGCCAGGTCAGACTGTGGTGCTTTGTTACGCAGCCCTGGCAAACGAAAAGTTGGACTCATCCATGACTCTTTTCCTCTCATACTACACAACAGATCTGCTCAATTTAATTCACTTTCCTCTCAGAATACGTTTGTTTTCAGATCCCTTCCCATGACCTCCCCTGCTACCGCTCTAGTCCAAGCTATCAAGTCCTCTTACTCGGGTTTCACAAAAGCCTCCTGACAGATCTCCTTGTTTCTCCGTACCCTCTTCCTTCCCCTGTGGTCAGAGTGAACCCTACTCACTCTTTTGCTCAAAACCATCCAAGGGCTTTCCATCACACTCAGTAGAAGTCAAAGTCATCCCTTTGACCACAGGGCCACAGTCTGGCCACTTGAGATGTCTCTAACCTCTCTCACTTGCGTATTTGCACACCAGCAACACCAGGCCCCTTACATTAGTGACCTCCAACACACCCCTCTGGGGCTTGTGCACCTGGAGACCCCTGTCCCCTAAAGAGGAACACAGCCCCTCTCTCCTCTCCTTTGGGGCTTTGCCAAAGCAACTCTTTCTTTAGCCACTAGGCCTGACCACAGAGAAGTCAGGCCTTCTCTGACCACTCGGCTGAAAAGACCCCTTCCTCAGAACTCCCTCTTCCCCTTTCTGCTTTATTTTTCTTCCTGGTGCACACCATCTCATATGTTGTCTATTTTACTTCGTTACGTTGTTTATTGTTCACCTTATCCACACAAGAAAGTAAACTCAGTTGGGGCCAGGATGTTCTTCAGTGTTCCCACCACCGTGCACGGAGCTGCACCCGCCACCTGACAGGCGCCCAGGGAACCCCTGATTAAAGGCATGATTTCGGCTCAGTGGCGCATTTACCACAGTCTTTATAAACCCACCACGTCATCAGTGTGGAAGGCCTAGTGTGCTCCTCACATAGAATAGTGTGATTTGTGTTCAACTGTCTGGGGCAGAGGGCAAGTGTGTAGTAGCAGAAACAAATGAGGAGAAAGTGAAGAGAATGTCTAGTACAAAAAAGATGGGAAATCCAAATTAAGGCAGTACATTTGTTTAGTTATAAAATTAAACCAGACATGAATTATTTTTCCTCTTGTTCACTGACATCTTTCAATTACCTAAGAGCAAATTTGCTTCTGTTCGTCCCCAGCCATCTCCGTCTTCCATTTCTGGAACACTGGACTGAGCTCATTCTCCCGACAATGCCTCCTCTATTTCTTCTACTTCTTCGGCTCCTTTTCTTGATCTCCAGGATAGATTTTCTGCGGAGCTCTACCTCTGGCCATCTCTTTTCTTGTTTCGATCTCTGTCCTTTAGTGATGCCATTTACTGCCCCAGCTCAAAGAAGCTCCCTGGTGGCTGACTTTCCAAATCTTTATATCCAGTGACAACCTCTTCCCTTGTTCTAATTCCATGCTTTTACTTCCTTTACATACCCTCTCTGAGCTACGTTCTATCAGCTTCTGGAAGGTTACTACCATCTGCTAGTCAGCCAGCTTCAAACCTTATACCCCTCCTCAACTGTCCAATCGAATCAGTCACTAAGTCCCACGTGGTCCAGCCTTTGCACACTCTTACCACCGCATCCCCCATTCCACCACTGGTACCTCGGCTCCAGTCCCATCACTTCTGAGGGTCCCTCCCTAGCCCTGGCCACACACACCCTCCTGCCTTCATTCTACAGCAGCTGACAAGCGAATTTTCCTGTTAAAGAGTTCCGGCTCTATTACTTCCCAGATAAGAACTCTTCCATTGTCCCCACCCAGTTCCACCATAAATGATAACCTTGGCAGCACATGTAAGTCTGACTTCCCAGTCAGTGTCCCCTGCAGGCCCTCTCACACCGCCTGGCCTTGTGCGCCCTGCACTCCGACACCCCTGTCAAGGTGTGGGTACCTCCACACATATACACGGCCTGCCAATGTCTCTCCCCCACTCTCACTCCTGGGAGCCCTGCCCACCCCTTGTGGGGCTCTGATGTTCTCCCAGCGAGAAGCTCCCCCTTCCCGGCTCCTGCTGCCTCTCCTTCAGCAGTCACCACTTTTGCCCTTACATTAGTGATCTGAGCACCTCTCCTAATCCCTTGAGCACAAAAACCGTGTCCTAGGCACCTCTGTGCTCCCCGCTGCCATCAGAGCAGTGCTGGGATGACATACTGAGCGGATGACAATTACATTACAGTGGGACATACATTTCCAAGAGGCAATTTTACAGAAGGTCAATTAATGAGGCTAAGGTTACAGGGTCAATTCCCATACAGTTCATTTAGCTTTGAACAGGGGAACAAAAAAGAAATCCAGGGACACAGACTGTTCTCAAAAGCTCAGCCAGCTGTCTCACAGACATGCATTATTACCACAGAAGAGTCCACAAATTGTGGATGGGTCAGTAGAAACCTCCAGTTTCTACTGACACCCTAATTCGTGGCTCTCTTTGAAACTGAAAGATGGCACAGGGTCGGGAGGTTACATATCCAGTTTTAAGAGGCACATTAGTACATTTTATAAGGGGGAGGGAGGAGAGGGCTGAGAAAGAGGGGGTTAGATTTTGAACTTACTTCTTAGACACCAAGTGTGGTCGAAATACAAAGCTTACTGATATACGTCAGAGTTCACCACTAGAGTTTATATGACCTACTAAGCAACTACATAGGATGAGAGGACCAAACTGTAGGGCCAGGCCTGCAGGGGTGTGAGAGGAAGTACAGACTCAGTAAACCAGAGCTGGGTTCTGGCTCTAGTTTAGTTGCTACTTAGTGAAACCATAGCAAAATCTACCCTCCGGGCCATAATTCTCACCACAGAACAGTTGAATGTATGATTTCTAAGATACTTCTCAAGATATCCTTCAAAGGTATAGATAGATACAAAATATAAATAGGGCAGTATGTCATGATCAAGTTTTATCCAAATTGAATTGCAAGCTCCAATTAAACACAATGTGTTACACACTATAAACAACCACTACTTAATCTTGATCAAGCATAAAAAATCTACATGTAGCCCTGGCTGGTGTGGCTCAGTGGTTGAGTACCAGCGTGCAAATCAAATACAGGGTTGGTGTAGACTGAATTACTCAATATGTGTGAGAGCACTTAGAACAGCGTGGAACACATATTAAGTATTCTTTCAGTTATGGCTATTGTGAGTGAGTATTACTGTTGGAGCTGTAATTCTTTACTGTGACGGCCGTAATAGTGGAACCATGGGCAACTCTACTTTTCCATATTATATTTCCTGTTTTGCATTTAATTTGCATAAGTATGTGGAACATTGTTAAGCAGAAGAAAAGGTTTTTAAAAACACACAAGGAAATAGTGGTGCTACAGTAGCCATAGAGTTTATTTGCTACATGGGCAGTGTTTTGCGTGCACACGGACTTGAGCATTTCTGGTAATAATTCTAGTCCCCCTAGTGTCTGTGGCATGTAGGGTGGGAACAGCCCTGTTAGATCATTAGGATAGACAAAGTATGGAGATTGAAATGCACACTCGTTTATATAAAGATCACTGAAGCTAAGGAACATAAGAATTTGGAAAATACTCTGTATAAAAAATTTCATGAACATGGATCAACATTTAACAACTGGTTTGCTAAAATTCTTATTTTTACTCACATGTAAAATATGCTTAACGAACCTTTTTGCTGACTCTTTTTGTTTTGAAAAGTATATATTTTGAGTCACATACTTATTTTTATTTTTTAATAATTTTATTTTACTGTTCAATTATAGCTATCTGCATTTTCCCCTAACCTTGAGTCATATACTTAATTTTAAGTATCTCAGTCTAGTTTTTCCATTATTTACGTGAATATTTGGGAGTGATTTTTGTAGTGTATTTCCTTTCGTGATGTTATGTTTAATGGTGAGTCATTCATGTTTTGAGGGATAATTCCTCACTCAATAAGGTTCATTCTCTCACGATTAATAATGTGCTGCACATAGGAATTTAAAAAGTGAGTACCCATCGGACAATCTTGGCTGTCTGCGTACAGTTATAACTAAAGTCGCTAGACACAGAAAATGAAAGGACATAAGGGGCTGGAAAATGGAATTCGAAGCACAGCAAGACTTGGTTGGTCTTTTTAAATTTATTTCCTTTGTTTGCTTTCACAACAGTTTATACCATTAATGATATTTATTAAAGTTGCCCTGTTTAATGAGGTATGTATTTTCTACACTCTACCTTTCATTTAAGTGCAATTTGCCCACTAAGGACCGAAAGTTATAATTAAACCCCAGCCTTTGCCCGGCCGAGAAGTAGCCTGACACAGATCTGAGAGGAAAACAAGGTGGGAACAGTCTGGATCGTAAGGAACTGAAGCCCACGCTGGTATGTGTGGAATTGGTTTTTAAATAAAAGGATCTATGTTAGGAGGGCATTCAAGCAACTTTTTCTCCTGAAATACAAGCTATGGCTAGATAAATTAGGCTTTGATCAAAATATATAAAATCTACTTTGGGAAAAATAGGCAAAAACATTTCAATCTACATATATTTTCTAACAAAACAAGGGAAATGGACAATTTAACTACTGGCCACTGTATTATTAAGGAGCTATTTCAATCAATCAATGTTTATTGAACAAGCAATGTGAAAGTCCTCTTGAAACGACAAAGATAACCAATGGCCCCTGCCCTCGGTGAGACTATAGCGAAGGAGGGACGCTAACATCTGGAGATGGGTGAACATGAAAGTCACCATGCGCTCACCACCCACGGCTTAAAAATGAATCAGAACTCCAAAAAGTCCAATATCTGGCAATTGACCTGAAGGGAAATTTCACGGAGGAACGGGGCAAGGTGCAAATAAGTGGGGCCAAGAGAGGGGTCCAGGCAACGGCAGACGCTCTGTGACCCAGCACTTGTCCAGCTGCCCTCCGGAGACAGGCATGAAAAAGGGCCCAAAGCACAGAAGGCTGGACACCCGGGGACAACGGGCTGACACATCTGGCAGACAACTGGAAACATGGCAAGGAAAAAGAGGGGAGAGCGGTACAGAATTTAGCATGTGAAAGGGTGTAATTAAAGTGATTGATCACAGGTTTTAATATATGCAATACAGACAAACGAACGTTAAAATGTCTAATGTTAAGTACCACTGAACAGGGTGGGCACACAAAAAATGTTCACCGAGAGACAGGTTGGAAAATGCACTATAAGATAAGACTATTCTAAGTAGCAAGGATTCTAGATTTTGCTCATGGAGCAATGAATGCATGAATTCAGCCGGAGAAAAGATTAAATAAGGAGAACCAAGGTCATAGGTGGAAATCTACAGAAAACTAGCACTTTACTTAGGCAGGGAAAGAAGAAGCGACTAGCAAACCCGAGGGAGAAAAACCAAAGAGGCAGGAGGGCAAGATAATGCAGAGTCTTGGAATCAAAGGAACTGGTGGGGGCTAACAGTGCCCAATGCCACCAAGCAAGAAGACTTAAGGTTACGGTCATGGTTGGTGCCGCTGACCCTGGCAATGGCCGTTTTTATGCATATATAAGATGCATAGAAAAGCCACATTGAAGTGAAAAGCACTCGCCACCTTTTTTATTAAGGAGTTTCCATATTCGGGGAAGTTGTCTTTGTCATAAAACTGTATCTAGTGTTATCATTTGAGCATATGCAGAGTCTCTAAAAAGATCTAACAGAAAATCATCTCCAGAAACCTTTGTTGAGCACGATATGCCAATCAGTGGTTGCTAAGACAATGGCCAAACACATTTGCTAAAAAAAAAAAAAAGAAAGAAAAATGCCTCCATATTCTATTTTGCCTCTGCAATCATGGGCATGTGTGAGTGTATTTATATGCACAAGCTATTTAGAGTCCTGTGAGAGGGAATCGTGAACTTCTTACATCATCTGTGGGTCAGTACTTTGTACAGTATACTTTAAGGAGATTACCTCTAAATGCTTGCTTGAGTGTTTTTAATTACAGTGACTTTGCTTTTAAAATGTCATACACACACACACACACACACACACACACACACATACTGAACATGATTTCACTTTCCCCCAAACATTAACTCTCCTTATGTTAAGATGCAGACGTAGGTGCTAATACAGACGGCATCAGATGCTGAATGCTAATGGTTTCTAGTTCTAGCTGTGAACCCTGAACCTGAGTTATTTAGAGATTACTGATTTCAGCATGTTTTTTGTTTACTGCATTTTCAAAAAGTTGATATGAATCGTGCTTCATCGTGGCCTTTCTGAGCAACGGACTATGGCTTTTTCCTATCAATTTAATTAATGAGTCCAAGCTCCAAACTGCCTTTTCCTTGAGTGGTTTTCCTACATTCTGGAAATAATTATTTCATTGCCACTGGTATTGCACTCAGATTCACAAACTCAGCTCTTATTACCGCTGCGTTGCGTGACTTGTGCGTGGGATCACAGGGGCTTTCGTATCAACGCCCACCCTCTATTCTTCCTGCCCTATACTACATTTGTTCACATAAGATAAAAGACTATTCTTATTTTAAGAATGTTCATGTGATAGCTTTAGAGAAGCTCATTCCTAAATTTGCAAATTAACAATGACCAATGTCATAGTACTTCTGTCAACATGACTCCCACCACATTTTCTTCAAATCTACTCCCTTTGTGAGTGGTTACCACCCCTCAAAACATTAAAAACATCATTTTAATATGGCAAAGTCCTAAAGAATGCTTATATGAAAGGCATTAAATAAATTAATGCCTTTATTAATTAGCATTCCAGTTTCTGAATAATCAATGAAGTGTCACTTGAAAATGAGAAAAAATGTGAAAAAAATCCCAAGTAATAAACGTATTTTCTTAGGGTTAATTCTACAATTGTGAAATAATGCCAGTGCTTCCTGGTCAGCTTAATACTCTGAAACGATCTTTCAATAAAGGCATACAAAAATCTTTCCCATTCACACATTAGCTTGACAGGTGAAACGTATGTCCCTTTTCAAAACATTAATCAATATTTCAAGCCACCCACAGGGCGTTCTTTCTGGGAGCCTCCCGCGCAGCCGCACACACAGCCCGCCTGGCCCTGGGCTCCATCGGCAGGCATCACCAGACAGGAGGGCTTGTCCGAGCTGCCAAAGGCTGCTGGGGGGACAGGCCAGCCCCGCAGGATCCTCGGGCGATGAGGTGCGCACGCGCACAGAGAGAAGCAGAAACACTGTACTCCAAGGAACAACAATCTGCAGTGTCAAGGTTTGCTGCCCTTTGGGTGTTTTTCCTTAAGAATTCCCTCAGAAGAAAATGGCAGCGGTTCTAAGTGGGAGCAACTGTAGGGCACTAGAGAGAGAGTTTTGACCACTATTCTGCAAAAACAATTCGGAGGCGCCCCTCCCACCTCCCCGCCCCCACATCCCCCAGCACCCACGCAGCAAGGCCGCACTGCTCGCTCCTCGGCGGCCTGTGCTCACTGTGAAGTTCCCTACAGGCTCCCTTTTAAAATTCTCCTGCTAAAGCACAGTTTAGAGGATGAAGCCATCTATGAAACTGCAATTTTTCAACTGTTTTTGACCTGTGAAATCAGGAGTTACTGTGGTTCCATTTAACCTGGCCTCTGGCTTGGATGGTAAAACCACGGCCCGCCATAGAGCAGCATTTGCATTCAACAGCAGGATCGCTGACTGTTCCCTGGGCAACAGTGCCACTACAAGCAAGGATGGTGGTGCGGACCCTCGAGGCAACTCAGGGTACTGGGGCGTTGTTGTCCCCACCACCTGCCTCCTGAGTTCCCTTCCATCACCACATTCTCCACCCAATGTGCCTGTTAGTTTTTAAAGTTGTTGTTGCTTGTCATATGCTGTATTCACTTTTTTCTATGCCATTTCATTATTCCCATTTTTAAACATGAATGTTAGTTTTTCAAACAATCATTCTAATACACCAAAGCATATATTGACTTTCTGAGGTGTCATGCAGAAAACAAGGAGAGGATCCTGAGTACTTTCTTGGGGTATTTATTTTTCTTAGGGTGGGAAGTTTGGAGCTATTTCCTTGATCCCCCCCCCGCCCCACTAAACAGACCCGAGACCTAAAGTTTCAGACAGGCCTTTCTTTGGCCAGCAAAGGCTGTATGTGCTAATGCATGGCCACCTACTGGGTGCTGCTCCGTTTGGGCCAACCCAAAGACACACAGAAATGCAGTGCCTACTTCACGAGCTGCCATCTTATCCAGATATCTTAAACCCTACCTTACTCTTGGAAAAATCAAGAAGTATCTACAGAATACTGTCCCTCCCTCCTTCTCTGGTCCCCTTTCTCTCTGCCCCCCTCCCTCCTGCTCCAACCCCACACTCATCCGTATTTTGGCTTTGAGAAAAAAGCTACCACTATTATCAGAGGTGTGGGTATTCCTTATTAGAGCAAACATTAAAACTATTAAACATTTAATTTAAATTAGAAGGACCGTTTGGGTATTTGCTGGTAGAGTAGAAGGAGGAGGAACTAATAACCAGGGTCATCTTTTTTCCTGGCTAGCTTCTACCTCCCCCCTCGCCCTACTCTGGAACTAAGGGATAGGAACAATCCCCTCAAAGTCTCCCTCCAAGCCTTTGGGTTGTGTGCTATGAGTAATATGCAGGTGCTGAAACATCTGTTTTGTCCCTTTTCATTTACTGGAATGGGACAGTACCATTAGTGAGCACCTGGCACTGTTCTGAGTCTCTGACACATATAAGCTAACAGGAGACCCTAAAATCCCTTACAATTGGAGGTCACATTGTAGTGCCAGCATGGGGTGAGGGTAGGAGTACAGACAAATCCCTACTGGAAAGTAAAGCAATAGCCTGCTTACAACAGCTCTTCTTTAAAGCAAGAAAAACCAGAAGGGAAGTTCTGGATTCAGGTAACTCAGTGTGACTTCCATCTCTTACCCACAGGAGGGGAACCACAGAGATTCCTTACAGGTAGTGCCCCCGAGAGCGCTGCATCAGGACGTAGACACACCCATGCACCTCTCAGTGCTTTCTTGTGTGTTTGTGTGTACACGTACTCACAAAAGGTTACTGGTGACTTACCCCAAAACAATTTTTACCATTTCCCTGACATTCTTCAAAGCAGTTACAGGAGATTTTTCTCAAAAGTTTTTTAAAAAGTTTTAAGTTAGGCTTTTGCCTTTGGAATAGATCTGAGAAAAGATGAAAAAAACATTTAAAAAACAAAGCAAATGGCACAGATATCAAAGCAAATATGACATTGTTTAGTGATCAGAAGTAGTTCCACTGGAGTTTGTAAAAAAGGAAAAAGAAAAAGCTTTCAGTATATTTATAAATAGTGATGAAAGATGGTGAAGAAGTCAAGGAAGGGCGTTCCTCAGTTTTAATGGCAACAAGGCAAGAAGTGGTGCAGAAGTCACTTAGATCTGTCTTGCTTCCGGCCACGCACTGTGGCCAGATGAGAAACAGGACGGCCACCCGGCACCACCCTGACAACCCACCACTAAATACGTGGGAGCCTGGCCTTTCTGCTGCTGTTTTAGTAAACCAAAATAGTGCAAATAAGATTTATTCAACATCCTATGCCCAACTGCAGTGTGAAAAGAATAGGACTGCTACATATCCGTCCCAACAGGACTCTGAGGACACTGCACACGTCCTCAATGCAAATTATACCGTCAACACTTATTGGCAATAAAACTACTGAAATGTAAATCAATGTTCTCTTTCTGGTGCTTGATGTAATGTACATACTAAGTGTACCCTTTGGTAGAGAGAAATACAAAAACTTTTCTAATATAAGGAACATAATATAAATGTGTACGTGAATTTATACACATGCAAATTTTACCATGCTTGAATATGGCCAACAATATAATTTTTTAATAGAGTAAAAAGTGTTCAGGAATCAGGATTTCATCTTGGCCTCTCCCACCCCTTAAGTTACTAAAACTTATCCATGCTGATAATTTTTAAAGAGACAGAGAAGAAAGGGGAGTCAGCCTCAGTAGTGCTGTGCTGTGACCCCAGCACAGTGGGTCCCGGGGAAACAAGGCAACTTACATAATAAGCCCAAGAGGGACACCTGAGAAGGGACACAGGGCTGGGACAAGAAGATAGTCAGGAAGCAGAGGAACAAGGAGCAGAGACAGCACAGCAAGAAAAGGCTAGAAAGCCAGCTAGAGTCAGTGGGCACAGAGACACCCAAAGCCGAGAAGGAGGAAAGGGTGCGAGTCAGCAAGGCCGTAGGAAACCAGGCAACAGAATCACAGCCGCCTGGGCAGCAGGCACAGGGCTGAGCCCCAGAACAAGAGTCACAGGGGCTGGCGGAGGCTGGGGTGCGCTGGGGGACAGACTTAGGGAGCGGCGTTGGGGCACCTCACCCCTCATGCCTCCCTGGCTTACCCAAGGGCACTAGGGTCTCACCCTAGCTGGTGTGTGTGTTCAACCTAGACCAAGACACACAGAGCAAAACCAGGCCAGCAAGTTTAACAGGTAACAGAAAGCCAGTTCATAGGGGAAAAGGAGCAGCCGAGAAAGGAAAGGGAGAAAAAGAAACCTTTAAAAGAAACAGGTAGCAGGAAGCAGCATTAACTTTCTGATATGGGAAGTGTTTTAAGGGGGTGTTTAAGAGACGAATGACAAATAGTTTATTGGAGTCCTAAAAAGGTGGATGTTTTTTGAGTTCTATCAAAAAAGCAACCTAAAAATGGCATGTTATTTCCAAGGAAGCAGCAGGAAAATAATGATAGAAATAAATCTGAAGTATATTGTTTTTGAGGACAAAATAAATTCTGGAGTATTCATCTAGGTTCACTGTTTATCTTCTAGACTGAGAAGCTACTCATTAATTGAGATAATTACAGCCACACTAAATAGGATGATCATTAGTAAAGTGACAAGTGTAGGAAAATAAAAGCAAGAAAAAGAATTTGTTAGGATAAGAGAAGGAAGTTTTTATAGCACATCTGTAAGGTCAAAAAAATTTTTTGATGAGGTCAAAAACTAAGCTAAAAAGATTTGTTTACTTTTATTTGCAAAATGTAAATTATAAAGGCAGAAGAGTTTATGAAGAATTAAATTTGCTACAAAGCAGAGAAAGCTAACATCCTATTATAAACCATATGAACTATAATAAGAATAATTTATAACTATATGCCATTCATACAACTAATAGGAAGAAAACCTGAAATTCCTAACAGATGCCCGACAACCCTGGACACATTTCTAACTGAGTTTACAATTCTTGAAATAGGAAAAAAATATTTCAACAAAGCCTTACTGAAATAAATACATTATATATGAAAAATATGATTGTAAGAAAAAGAGGTTAATTTGGTTTATGACATTTCAAAGCACTACTTGATCATCATTCAGAAAACTCATGTTAAAATCATTCTAAAGTGTACAGAGTACTATAAACACAATAGAAGACTGTCATCTTGCTCAGGACCCTGGAATTCTTACTGCGAACATTTCATGGGAGCCTCGTACATTTAACCTGAGAATGTGCCCTGCCAGGGTCAGAGGGGAAAGTGCAGGGAGGGGCACCACGGCAGTGAGGTGCTGTTTTGTTGATGACTTCCTATTAACTACTGGAATTCTGCACACGCATGCGAGTTGCAGGCTCTGATTAACTTAGATTTATATAACTAAGTTTTGGAGTGCTTTTTTAACACAACTCCGATGTAATGGGCTTTATGATGTGTATTTTATAGATCGTGAAGTCAACTCAAAATACAGTACTGAAAGACCAAAGAAAGGAGAATTTACCCTTATTACTCACAGTTTAAGAAAGATAAAAGACGCAGCATAAGATTAAACAAATAATGGTACCACAGTCATGCAGGGACAGGGTTTTCCTATTCCTAAGGACAGGCCAAGTGCCAGCCAGCCTTACCCACACCTAGATAAAGGACTACGTTCAGTTTGCTCACAACTCTCGCATAATGGTGTTTGCTTAGCAGGTGGAATTCGATGGAAATCAATGGGGAAGGGCACTCTCCTGTTCCCACTACTAGTAATAGGCTGTTCCCGAGAAACAAATGACGGGCACTCAAAAGTGGGCCACAACTCCCTGTTACTTGTTCGAGAGAAACTGGGCTAGCACTTCCCTGAGGTACAGGGGGAGGCAACTGTTTTACCATTCTTCTTTTATTCCATGAAATGATCTACTGCTAAATCGTAACATTAAAACATAACCCAGTGATGAATTCCACTTCTATGAAAAGTTTGAACAGTACTGACAGCTGTCTTTGACTCTAGTTAAAAAAAACCTAATTATATTTGGTTGCATATTATTTCAAGCAAGACTAAGGCCAAACATAATTTGCTGTGTGTTTAGAGACTTCACAATAGCACATATTAGCATTTGTTTCAACTGAGCTTTAGAAGCAAGTTTTCGATTTGTCAAAGGAATCATAATGTTCAGGGACAGTATTTTCCAGGGCAGCAAGATATAGGGTAGCAACATGAAGATCAACATTGCCTTAGTTTTCATAAGCTTGAGCATGTTTTCTGACCAAATGGGATTCTGTCACAAATAAAAGCTCAAGTTCTGCTCTAAAAATTCAGGTCTGTCTTTTTGTAATGTGGAGCAAGAGGATGAGTACCCAAACAGGACATTTAAAGACCAGTAATGTGATATGAGACATCACTGTGTAGAAAATAATATGCCCTGGAATCCTCACGGCCATCGGTCGTCCTCACAGGCGTACAAAGCCCCACATGGTTTTAAATAGTATAATGAGCTATCCAAATCTCTAAAAAATTAACTTAAATCAAAATTATACAGGCTCTTTTATCTGTGCAGTGAAGTTCAAGTGAATAACAGGAAATGAAAGTTTTACAAATGGCGCCCAAATTGAAAATAAACCACAGCTCAGGAAGGCTGCTCCCTTGCCCCTACCACACCCAAGCACTCAGGCCAGAACTCCTGCTGGCTCTGTGTGGGTGGAAACACTGGCCCTCAGCACCCAAAGCCGACTGCAAAGGCCAGACTGGGAGGGCAGGAGACAGCTCTACACCTACGGGACCTCGAAGAGGGAAAGCCCGCAACCTCAGTCGTGGTACGAGCTGCCTTCCTGGGAGCCAAAGTGTATTCTCCAGGAGGAAATGAAAACAGACTCCCAGCATTCCAAGATGGAACTCTGTGCTATGAATGACATTACTTACATTTATATAAATATAATATAAATATATAATATATTCTGTATAAAATAAGTATTATAAAACATATGAATATATTTATATTATATTATCTTTAAGGGCATGTTTCAAAGGACTTACTGAAGCAAGTTGGAAATACAACTGATTTTGTAAGTTGAAGACAGCATGTAATCAGATTTGCTAACTAATACGTATACCTTTTGAGGACCCAGGTCTGATTACAATAACTAGGGAAGATTAAATGTGAACCTATGTGAACCTATGTGATTAAATGTGAACTTTAAATGTAACAACGTATTTTTTAAAGTTTAAAGGTTTGGATGACACCCGGACTTCACCCCCACCACACCCCGAACCCTTCACACTTTGAGAAAGTTCAGTTTTTCTTACGACTTTGTCAAGAAATACCTCCCTAAGAAATTTATCTGGTGAAAAAGGCATTGAATTTAAAAATTTAAAATATATGTATACAAACAAAGATAACATATGGAGAACATTATATGTCATACTACTATGTAAAGAGACAAAGCATGTATTCTTTAAAATGAGAACTACTCAATTACTCTTTTTTTATACTCTGGCTCTCAAGTCAGTCTTGGATTTTGAACTTAAGTACAGTCAAAGGGGAAAAAAATCAAGACTGATTTCTTGGCTTGTGAAATAGCTAAATTTCACCCTAAGATGTTGATGGAAAAATTTCAAAATTGTTAGTCTAAAGCAAAATAATAAGTGATTCCATTAGGCCAAAAGTTGGTGGAGAGCAGTTTTAAATGAGCACAACCTTTAATTCCATTTCTCCCTGTTATTGGGAGTGCTGTACCTATCAATCATGACTAATAATTCAAAAACAAGATATGAGCAAAGCCAAGCCCTGAGTCTTCCAGCTCAGAGTACCAGCCACGAGCATTCAGTCCCTACAAAGCAGTAATGTATACATTGACAAATTCATATATAAACATATAATGCACCGTATCATCCCTGGCGTAGCACAAAGAATTTAACTTGAATCAAATCAAGCATTGCATTCATTCCTTACCGCACTCTGCGAAATATAATTTTATCTTACTTCTACCTTAAAATAACATGCTTATAATCAGGAAATGTGAAAACTTAGTAACAGTAGATAAACTTATCCTCTAACAAATTCATTGAGTTCTTAGGGGAGACTAAATCTAGTTTACAACAACTGTTCAAAGAAATTTTAAAGCATTATGTATCCTCACAACTTTTTTGAAGTGCATTTTCTGCTAACTATTATCATAGTTAATATGATCCTATTTCACTAGACAAAAAAATGACTGCAATTTTTTTCAGTTTACAAATACAGTTATCTGTTCACCTAGAGGATTAACTAGAAAGTTATGAACAGTACCAAAAAGAATGTCAAATTATATAAGAGAAAAACCTGGGGGTGCTCAGAAATAATAAGACAGGGCCTTCACTTTGCATAGTATATCAAACGATATACTCAATTCTGTTTCGCAGTACACATAGGTACATATCTTTTCTCGTAGACCCACATTAAGGTAAGAGAAACAGATTCCTATGTGCATTAAGGTTTCTTTTATGCTATTTTTTTTACTGTTAAAATGTGTTGGAGAGAAGGGGTGGTGACCAGTTGGGAAAGGCAGGAAAGAAGAACAATGGGAGTCCCAGCTACCTGTGCTCTGTGGGTCAGGGGGCCGGGGACCTGCCAAGGCCATTTTCTTGAGAACTCTGCACTCAGAGTCCATCACTGCCTTCATCTCCCAGCCATGTTTCATCGATTTTTGCTCCACAGGCCTCTAAATTTTCCTTTATCCACTTGTTTAATTACAGACCCAGAGCAGAGCAGAGAAACTGTGCACCCGCCAGTCACCCCCGGGAAACAAGTGGGTGAAAAAGAAGAGAAAGCATTTTTTTATTTTCTGCCATCCAACCAGTGCCTGCGGTCATATACAAATGCAGGGATAACCGTCTGAACTGTAGTTAATTTTCTTTAATTGAAACAGAAGTTGTAATCCATTCAAACATCATTCAGCGCTTCTATGGTTCTGTACAACTGCTGTGTCCTTTTCTCATTTAAAAAAGCACTTTATGTACGTTTACACACTTTCAGTTGTTATTGTATATTTTTATTTATATTTTCCTCCAGAGATAGAAGATAAATATGAGTGGAACATGCCACTAATAGGAAGCCCAGGAGTTAAAAGTTGAGGGGAAAAATGGGAATGACAGTGAAGAACTGCCCATGAAATGTGAGGGGTAGAAAGCAATGAAGCGAGAGGTTTTAAAGCAAAAGAAAGGCAACTCGGAGTTGTGGTTAAAAAAGCATACCTAGCAAAGTACAAGGCAAAATGATTTTAATAGTCTATGAGCTGCAAATGCAAACATACAGCACTAAAGAAGCAAGCAATCAGAATAACTGGGTTATTCTGAGGATAAGAAGAAACATGTGAAGGAAGAACGCAGCTTTAAGTAAATAAAAATTAAAATAACCTTGTTTAAGTGTATGCTCAGGGTACACATAACTGCAAAGATCAGAAAACTCTAATTTCTATGCAAATTACAAGATTGTAAAATTGATGAGGTTTATCAAAAAATAATTCAACTTTTAAATAAATGATACCAAGTTTAGAACACTTCGAATTTATAAATAGTGTTTCCTTCATGTTAGGGGTATTTTGTTAAAAAAACAAACAGAAACAAAATTAAAAAAACCCAAGGTCATTAACAAGAGGAACACAAAGGTGACAATGAAGCCCCGGGATGCTCCGTGGTTTTCCCATTATGATGGCTGCAAACACGTGTTTTAAGAATCTTGAAAAACTATAAATTGAAAACATACTGACAACTTCAAATTCAAATGATTGGTTTTAGCTGCACTGCGTTTACAGTCATACATGCCGTTCCTTCCCTACCTCTTTTTGTAACGCAGTTGGCAAAGGTGCTTAAAACTTTTCTCTCCATTTTCAGAATACGAGAAAAAAGTGCTAATTACGCAATCTATACAGTAAAACACAGCAACTGACAATTCGGTTCTTGGTTAATTGCTAACTGTTGCCTGGACAACAATGACTTAGTTCATTAATTCATATTTGATGATATCAGTTTCTGGTAAATCATTATTCAATTTTTAATAGTAGGAACCATAGAAATTCTAAAGGACACGGATTCCTTCATGTCACAAGACACCTGAGGCCAAGAACAGGTCACCAGCCCATCTCTACCCTGGTGGGTAATGACTACTTCCGAGGTGTTCCCAGGCCGATTAACCTCACTGAGGAAACGCTTCATTGACCTGCTAACATGCGCCTTATATGCTGTGCTAGGTAAGGCTGTGAAAAGGAATTCGAGAGTGTAACAGCGAAGGGAAGAAGCACTAAGTTGCCCCGAGGAAAGCTCGGTGTGGACAAACCTCAACTAATATTTATTCCTCTGAGTCTTCTTTGCACACATACGCGTCCTCCATAACCTTTTCGACTCCTTGAGAGTACTGGGCTGACCTACTAATCGTTGGGTCCCCAGCGAAAGGTCTGACATACATTAATGCTCAGTACATGTTTATTACTGACATAAATGCACGAAGGAACGTGTCTCAGTTTTCATAGGTAATTCTCGGCAGACTCACGGCTGGACACTGACCTGTGTGTGTGTCTTTTATTTAAGGTCACAAAGCCAATGTAAAAATGTTTAACAGACCCTGTGTAGGCTAATTGGAACATGCTGCATTGAATTATACTTAACATCAGGGTAAATGCCTTAAGATATAATAGATTTCCTTTTAATTTTCTCCTCTCTTGCATTCCCTACATCCTTTTGTTGGTCTACTTGAAATTTAACTGACCTGATTCTAATAGATTAAATGTTATTTCTTTTCCAAACGGTAAGAATAGGTTTAAAGAAAAACATCTTGAAAAGTTGGTGTGCTCTCCCGCGTCATGGTATTCGACTTTTAATAACTTTTTCATGATGGGTCTCCAAGGAAATTTTAACTAAAACTATATTCAAGAGCAATTTAGGTGTGATTCAGAATTCAGCTGTGGCTAGTGAAACTGTTTGTGTTTGATAAATTACAGTTACTATCGATATGCCAGAAATAAAAATGCACTGGTTGAAGTACCTTAAAAATAACTTCTACCACCAGTTAGTTCCTCCTCAGGCTCCTACTTTTATTTTGAGCACTGCTGTGCCACAAGAGTTTTTAAAACACGCCATACCTGACTAGTTAAGCAGAGGCACGGACCTCTTTCCCTTAGATTTCTGTCAAATAAAAACATGATAACAGTGAACACAACAGTAGCTGTCCGGTGTGGATGAATCACAAATACACCTACATTTTTGTCAGATCAGCAAAAAATATATATTTCGGTGAGCTGTAGAATTTTAGTAATCAGTTTGTGTGTGCCATGAGATGAAAAAGATTGAAAATCGCTGGCTTAGAGAAGTAATGGATCTTTTTCTTTCTGTAACAGATGAGGTAAGGGAGTAAATACGTTCAGGTTATTCACTAAGAGGGTTCCTGCTAGTTCATCTTGTTGTTTATGAACCTTACTGTGAGAGCCTCTGACCAGCAGGAAGGTGAAAAGACCCATGACTTCGTATCTTGTGAGCCAAGCGTTACTTGGTACTGACAAGCAGAGCTCCAATGAGTGCTGTCTGCCATCAGATGGCACACTGGCCCAGGGCACTGCGATCCCAGGCCTCTGTCCAAACCTTCTGACCTTCAAGGGGAGCAGGAAGGAAATGAGCATGTGCTGGGCCCAGGAGCACTCAGGGGCTGGAGGTTTACATGCATTCTCCTATCGGATTCTACAAACAAGCCTTCCTGTTACAGAAAACTGTTCTCATTTTACAGATGAGAACCTCAGGCCCAGGAAAAGGGACATAGAACCCCCTCTGGGTACAGAATGGGAACCTGGCAGAAGCAGAGTGGAACCCCGGCTAGTCCGAGGCCAAATGTCTGTCTCTCTGGGTTGCACAACACCCGGCTTATTTCCAGGGTCTGGCTCTCAGGTGCAGCTCTGAGAGTCCCATCCTAGGTCACCGTGGGTAGATGTCACACCGGAAAAGTGAACCCGGGACATGGGAGGAGACCACAATGTTTTCTGCCCCAAGAACAAAGTGGTTTTCCCCTGGGGAGAGCCTCTATCATGGAACGAGTGTGTTAAAAATTGTTTGGGGCTTTCTCCTTTGTCACCTGAACAGAAAAAATGACTCTTCTAAACAATGAGGCCAAGATTGTACAGATTCTCCTGGTGCCAATAAGAGAAGCAACAAGCTTGGTTTATCGAAAAGGCAGTAGGTGGATCACACTTCAATTTTTGAAATTAGAAAGCTCCCCCTGTGCCCATATGCAACAGCTGCCTTAGTGCTCTCTCCATTGGGGCTACAACAAGGCAACTTCAGCCACAGTCAAATATACTGCTACTTTAAAAACTGTGATGCTTCCTTGCATAATTTCTATGAATGAATTAAATAAACACTTATGCATGTTATAAAACACATTTATCTCTCATGGAATTTATTCTGGAGGAAAAACAATAACACACTAGTTTAATTCAAAGAATGGTTTTACCATGTGTGTTTTAAAATATTAAAAACAAGTGGAATTTCATATATCATGTTTTATAATTAATATAGGACCAGGAGAGTTGGGAAGCAGTATGTTAAATAGGAATAATTGGCTTTTTTTTTTTTTTGCTTTATCTAAACTGATATTATAGCACAGGCCTGGGCATATAGCACAAATAATTCTGCTATTTACATTTCTACCAGCTGTTTAAACTCCATAAAAGACCACAGTAAACAAAACTGTAATTTTACTGAGATATGCTGAACTGCTAAATCATTACATTATAAAGCCAGTTGATAATCGTAACAGAGCGAACCAGGAATCACTTTTTTAAAAACCCCCTGCTCCTGTGAATGGCTTTCACATCTGCCGTCTTCTGGGGTATTTTCATTTGCGTGCTCATGAATGCACAGGTCAGTAAGTATCAGGTCCCACCACACTGAGGAAAATAATCTCACTATATGAATGAACTGTTTACATGCTGGGGCAATACAAATTCCATGACTCACTTCTACAAGTAACAAATTGGGTCTTCACAATGACCATATAGTCGCTGAAAGAAAGTTCAGTCAAACCTGTAATTTCATGAAATAAAATAGCCTGAAGAGTCATTCTGGGCTCACCCCACAAAATCTGGATGAAGGAGATATACCCTCTTCCCGAATAAATCCAAGATCGTTCAGTCAAGAGAAGGAACTCGAGCAACTGTCAAGTACAATGGTTTTCTCAACAGTTTCATACAGCCTCTCCTTGACGTTGGATGGAATTGCTCTGATTGATGAAACAGGGTTAAAGAAATCTCCATCATGTCATTAAAGTATTTTAATAAATTCAACCTCTTATTTGACGGATATCAACATAAATCCACCCACTGAACTCAGTTACAGTAAGAAGAGCATAACACAATTTCTGCCCCTTATTACTTTACAATCATCTACAAAGGGAGTCACGACTCTTTTCTGAATGTGAAAGTCCTTCCAGAGTCAAGTGCTCTAAACTCTCCTGCCGGCACCACATTCTTATTCCGCATCTGTACTTCCTGTTGGCTGGTGGCAGAATGCTAATTTCAACTCATTTAAATGAAAGCCCCGCATAATGTGGCACTCTCATTTCATTATACAAAAACTAGAGATAAGGAGCAAGGAAGGGATGGCCACCAGGCTGCTGGCCCCAGCTTTCCATTATTTAACAGAGAATTGCTAGCTTTGCCTGGCAACCATTTTCCCCCCCTCTGATGTGTTTGAATTCCGATCAGAGACGTTACTACTGTTTCTAACTTTGTACCCTCTTTTGCAAGCTTTCACAAGCCCCTTATTAAGCACTGGGAAGGCTTCCTAGCTGATGCCCTGCCAGGCACTGTCCTTCTGGACACAATGCGTGCAGGTTATTAGCCTGATGTGCACCATTCAGCAGGCTGTCTTACAATTTCACTGATCATCATCTAGTCAAACTGGATTGCTGCCTTGCCCATGGCTTTCAGATTTATATAATTAACCGAAATTAGCTTGATGTTTAAAACACAATGCCAGCCTCCTCATTTATTTTTGGAAGAACACTTTAGTGAACACAATGAGAGGGCTGACTTGGAATTGCCAACTAAAACTGTCAAAGTTTTCCTATAAAATTACTATGCTTTAAAAAATTCAAATTCCATTAAGGAAAATACCGTTAAAAGAAAACTGTGATCAAATGGTCGGGTACCATTTTATTTTCATTTTAGTTCACTATTATATTCAGCTAAGTTCTGGTATAAAATAGTTCACACAGTGTCTTGCGTGTATATTATAAATATTACTTAGATATACTAATTCCTGGAAAAGTTTTGAAACATCATGCTTTTGGTTACAGAGTCCCACAAAAACACTGCACGTACAAAATGGTATGCATATACTCTATCATTCAGAAGTTATTAATATCAGACAAGAAGCTAAAAAGTGACAACTACATGCTACACATTTTAGTAGATAGTGGATAACACTTCAGGGTAGAGCTTGAGTTTTTTCTACCACACTCTAGTTTGCCTATATCAAATTTACCTTCATAATTGATTGGTGAAAACATAATTAACTAACTCCATTTTTCATAAGGGATCAAATAACAGAAAACACACACAAATGATTTACATAAAATAAAGTCTGTAAACACCTTGTAGTAAAGCTAAAATTAAAATTTGGCTCTCCTGGTTTTTTCTAGTTCTACTGTAGACAGTAATGTGACTTTTAGAGTTTCCTGGGCCTTAGTTTGAATAATTTTAGGCAAATTCACACTTCTCTGTAGCTCAGTTTATTTGTATATAAGATGGTGACAATAATCTCTACCTCGTAAGGACCTAGTAATGCATGAATATCTTATTAATTATGTGAGCATCACACAGCCTGACATCAAACTGATGCTCTGTAACTATTAGCTCACTCATCCTTCATTCATAAATTCATCCAGCCAACATGAACCGAGCTTGCTTAAGTGCCAGGCACTGTCCTAGACACTGGCCATGTGGGGCTGTCATTCTAACAGGAATAATCAGAAAGAGGTTGGCTTGTGGCATAAATGCCAGCAAGTGGCCCCTCGGTCAACTTGTCTTCAGCCCTCCGTTCAGCACGTGGTCCCTGGGCACCAGCCAACTGCTCTAGGGAACACCAAGGGTTGTCAGATGTGAATCCTGCCGGGCTGGGCTGCTTTCCTCTTCTCTCTCGTTCCCTCTGTCTGCTCCTTTCCTTTCTTCCTCCTCTGTCTTTCAGTCGCAAACATTTATGATTTAAACTAGGATGTTTCAAATTGTGCCAAACACAGGAGTTCTACCAGAAAGATGGGTGGGACTAAGGATGGGGTGTCTTGGGGCCAGGTCTGTCAGCCCTGCCTAAATGAGAGCAGAGGTCTCTACTTTACCTGTTTTGTGCCTTCGACTCAATATACTAGGCTTCTGGTGCAAGAGTCTAGTGTGGGTAAAAAACGTTACTGCTAAAGGAATGCTTGGTGAAAAGAGAAGAGTTAAATAGGAGGAATAAGTACCCTAACAGAAACCAACAAGACACAAAACCCAAATGCAATGTACAACCCTTGATGGGATTCTGGGTTGAACAAGTCTGCTATAAAAAAAGGCCTTTTTTCAGATGACCAAGGGTAATTTAAATATGACCTGGGTATGCAGTAATTGATCATTTTATTACATACTACTATAATAATATGTTATGTGGAAAAACATGCTTGAGTACTGAAATGTTTAGAGATTAAAAATCATTCTGTCTGCAATGACACTTTAATTCTTATAGCCATAAAAAAGATATAAATAGAACCAGTGAACAATTATTAAATCTTGGCGATGAGTGTATATTAGACACTTCTGTTGACTTTCTGTACATTTCGATATATTCCATAAATACTTTTTTTAAAAAAAAAACCTGTGGTATGCTCAATGTCTATTGAGCAAATACAATGATTTTTTAATCTCTGTTAATTCCTTCCATCAACTTTGTATACACGCCTGTCTTCAGCACTTGTCCACTTAAAAACCTTATCAAATGAGCATTCTTATTGCAAGATGGTATGTAAAACAAATCAGCTTTCTAGAGTGACATCTACTCATGCCTTTGGTTAATTAAGATGAAGGCCAAAAAATGCTCTTTTCGATTTTGGTTGTATTTCCAAAATTTTAATTTAGCCTTGTGACATACTATTTTCCAAATATGTTTCTGTGCTTATGTTTTAGGAGATGACATCTTGGAGGCCTGCTTTTCACACTTTTTATATACATTACCTTTATTAATATTGCTTTTGAAGTTTGACAAACTACATATATCTTTTCTAATTACCATTACTATTTCGGTGTGCTACTGAATATTAGTTAGCAAAAACCAATTATTGTCTGCAAGCACGACATTTTATTCGGTTCTCATCGAATAAAATTTCACCATATTTATACACAGTGAAATGATTCTGCTTGCCTTTTTTTCTTTGACCTTTTTAATCTATTACAACTGATGTTTAGTTTTTAATTTCTCTTTCAAAAGACTGACTTTCCCATTGAACAAATACCACAGTAGCACAGCTATCCTCAACGTTACTTTGCAGTAATTACTCCCAAGTATTACTACATTCTTGGTAATATATTTCTTTTCTCTAGTTGAAGCAATCTTTAGTTTTTTAATACACTTTGCTATTCCATTCCTATTTTCCTAAGTTTTCTTCTTTTAGTCTTTATTATACTATGTTGTCACCACTTGAGGATGTCATTTACAGCACAGAGAAGATGAACTACCTTATTCACGTATATCAGCTGTCGTTCTGATATTCTTTGAAGAAACCGTCACTCTGGTTCCAGACCTACTTCCCATGGTTTCTTAACTAAAATGCCGTCTGGCCTCACTAATGCCCACTAAAGATCTGTTGCTTTAGATGGTCATATAAGAAGACAGATGTAAGACATCATGGGAATATTGCTAAAACCCTTATTAGGGTAGACAGCAGAGGTTTAAAGGGGAAGTGAAATGAAAATTCTAAAATTTTAGAAAACTTTAGCTATACTGACTTACCAAGCTGGAAAGTGAAGACCTACAGAGAAAATTGTACCAGCTCCCCCAGACCCTGCCTGACCATCGCCACAGTCCAACGTGGTCTGTTCTGGGTTGGTGGCTGGGGCGGGAGGTTTCTCGTAGACCGTGGTGTGAATGAGGGGAAGGGACCCGAGCACAGGGAACTGGAACATGGTCCTTTAAAGAAGTCAAGCATCTGAGCTCCTGAGTGGGTCCCCAGGGCTGTTGTCAGGCACCGACAGGGCAATAAAACCGGCCATGACTGCGGCATGACAGGTTAGCGTCTACAGAAAAGTAGTATTTGAGAGAGGACCCTCTAGAATGCATCTTTTTTATAACACTCTGTCGAACAAGCAATCCGAAGGTGCAGCGCTTTTGAAAGAACGCGGGATGGGAAACAGGGAAACAAGGAACTTCAAGGTTAGAGGCTTTGGAAAATCTTAAAATAAGAACATCAGAACTCATGGCAAGCATTTCTCTCTTTTATTTGACCTACAATTTTAATGAAAAAAAAATGTACACCTTTCTCTGGCAAATACAAAAAATATATGTGTATATGTACATATATCCATGTATAAGATGTTATGCATATGGATGTAGGTAACAATATATCACATGGATGATATATTATGGATAATACATATTATGGAAAATTAGAATATGAGTAATATCTACTATAGAACATTTATTACGGCAAAGATCAAACTAAACATAAATCCTTCTCTGAAAAAAAAGAGAGTTAATTTATAACCACTCATTCTTCAGCTCAAACTCCTCACGTGGGCAGCGCAGGGAAGTGGTTTTGTTGTGGCCGCCCGCAGACCAAACACGCATCAGAACCCACTGAACAGGAGGGTGGGCATCTCATGGGCTGTGCTGGGACCATCTGGGGACTCCAGAGGAAGACTGCTCAGGAGCTCCCACGGGTTGACTCTGCTGTCCCACCGCGGGGGCTCACCCAGGCCAAGGTTCCCTCAGGGCTTGTGTGTAGCTTCCTCTGCCAATCATTACTGACCGAAAATGCCTTAACATGCTGACATATTAAGTTCCTTTCTTACAATCACAACCAGTATTGATCTTTACTCTGAGGCGTGTGGGTCCCACGTGAGGGCCTCCGGGGCCTCTCCAAACCATCTGGAGACGGGCCCAGGCACTCCGCACATCACAGAGGCCAGGAGGAGAGGAAGGGCCACACCCGGCACAGGACCTTGAATTGAATACGCACTGTCTCAAGCCACTGTTTCCTCGCTTATAAAAGGGGGACAGTAGCTGCTTTAGAGTTTTGATGATTCAGAGACCAACGCTGGCACAGGACTCGGGACACGATCGGCACTCAGTATTACTCTCCCATTACTTGCCATACATTTGGACAAGTCCTGCATGGTAGTCCCGTCCTGTATGTTAGGTGAATTCTGGGTAATTTCATCTAATATTATACATATAATTATGATTTTTTTCCATATACAAACAACTAGCACATTGCTATTTTTGATAGTACAGTTTTTAAATTGTCTGGAAATAGTTTAACCATGTTATTACTTACTTCCTCCCAAAACAGCCCTCGATCTTGCATTCTATTGTAACTTAAAGCAAGCACCTCAACTGCAGATAATCTAAATTTTTATCTAATGTTATAGTACCTGTACCTTCTTCATTCAGGCTCAAGAATTCCTTTTAGAGTTCCTTGAATATATTAAAAATTTTGCTTTGTAACATCACTAATTAAAAAACAAAAATAAGCCACTTCATATTAAATACTGACAAAATTATGAAACAGTTAAAAATCTACTTATATATAACCACAAAAATGAAAACTGTAAAAGATAAAAGAGAAAGGATCAAGAAATTTTGTCTGATTTTAGACCTTCCACAAAATAAAAGTTTCTTTTTAAAATAAGATATATTGAAGATCATCTTTCCTGGAACCCGATTAATATTTAAGATATGCTGACATAAGAGAAGGTACTCTATAGAAGAATAACAAAAATTGGATGAATTAAGAAGTACACTTAAGTATGAAAATAAGCATTGTCCTGAAAAATGTGCAGAAGCCACACAGCCCTGAGTGAGAACTGGCCCTCACAATCGGGCTCCAGCTGTGGTGCCTAATTTTCTCTGGTCCTCACGCTAATTCCCCGTATGTACCCTCTACTGCAGACACTGTGCACTCAGATGCTTCTCCCATTTCTGGTCAAAGGAATCCCTGGGCCATTGTCCCTGTCAACTGTCCCAGCTAGAATGCCCACTCCTGCCATCCCTGGCGTCAAAAGTAGTGCCCATCTCGTGGGGCTATGCCCCACGGCCAGCACACACCCAGGTGAAACGGCTCTCTCTTGCTTACACGTCCACAGTGAATTAGTCTGACACATGCCTGCCCTCCTTCATTAGAACCTAAGCGCAACACGGACAAGAAACAGTCCTCACGGACTAAGTCATCTTCGTTTTACCCCCCCTTCCTCCACCCGCAGGTGCATCTGCAGGCTGTCCAGCCTTCCCGGCCTCGCCCCGCCTCCACAGGACTCCGGGCCTGCAGATACCACAGCCACACAGGAGCCACAAATGCTGTATGTTTCATTCCAGTACCAACCCATTTTCATACAGAAATATGGCCAGCACACAATGCATAGCTCGACTGTGCTCAGGTGAATACTCTGACTAAAGCAGAGAGATTCTTAATATGAGCTAATTAAAAAAAAATAAGAATGGGGTTGGGTCACCAAGGCAGGGCTGGGCAGAACTTAGGATGAGCTTAGGAAGGACGTGAGACTTCTTACTGGACTCGCATCCTCCTTAAACAATTTATCTAAACAAACATGTTATTTTAAAAGATTATTGTGAAGGATGTAAGTAGTATTTTTACTGCCAATTTACCTATCGGTGCTTCAGCATCACTTAAGATGTTAATTTGTGGCAATTAACCCAAAACACCGTAATGACAGTTATTCTATAAGATCCATAAGAGATTCTAGATCGGAAAAAACAAACAAGCAATATTTTATTTTACCCCATTACATTTAATAGTACAAGAGAACACTGTCTAATTAGAATCTTTTATTTGTTTTCTTTCTTCAAACCAAAAACATTATACCTTTCATAATAACATAATCATTGAAACCAAATGACTTCATTCTTAAGAAAACTGGATTGATTTTAATGATTCATTATCTTTATGACTTCAATCTGCTCAGTAATGATCCAGCCAATTAAAAAAACACATGTGCCTATAACACAAATGGAACATATGAGTTTCTAACATTTATGATGTCTGATAACTCATATATCTGAATCAGCTGCTCATTCCATTTTATGCACAGAAACAACTGACCAGCAGGGTGAGTATTTTTCTAAATAACCTATAATTCTAAATATCCTGAGCATTCAATCAAGCATAGACAAAACATAACTTCGAAGTACTGGGAATTTGGGGTTTCACTGTCCCTATGTTGGTCTTCTGGTTGTGTTGCCGTGTTACAGTTTTACCAAGTGTTACCACTGGGGGAAAGTGGATAAAGGGCACTGAGGATCTTTATTAATTCCTACAGCTGCATATGAAACAATGATCAGAGTATACATTTGAATGAAAAATAGTTAAAAAATAAAATTCCCAATATCAAAACTTTCAGTGACATTAAAGGCAATGATTACAGCTGGGCTTATGCTTCCTGGTAAATGAGGACGGCATCTTTATTTACGATAAAGTACAAGCACCGGTATCGCCTGAATGTGTTTATTTAGACAGGCACTGTCCAATAGAGTATCCTCTAGCGAGAATTAAGTGTTTAGGTCCTTTATTCACTGTTACTAGCCACACTGCCCATGCTCAAAGGCAACGTATGCTAGTGGCTGCTAGAGTGAGCAGCACAGAATGACCACGTCCATCAAGACAGGAAGTTCCACCGAACAGCACTGTTAGCTGAGCACAATAAGAAAGTGTTTATGAGTCAATAGATAAGTGATTTGACTTATGAACATTAAATATGATAAAGATTCAGAACTGCATTATCTTTTATCCTATCGTTACCTATTACCTTTAAGTAAAAAATTTTTCTACTCAAGCTAACAAAAATATCTATGCAAGTTTGAAAAAAAACCTCTACATTTTTCTAATTTTAAAAAATACCAAAATGGGTAAGTATAACTTAGAAAAATTCATAGCATTCAAATTAACCTTATAACTCTTAAAAAATACTTATTTAGTAAAAAGTCATGCAGTGTGTATCCACAAGAATGACTAAAATTAAAAAGGCACATAACATAAAACGTTGGTAAGAATGTAAAGAAAAGGAACTCTCAGACATTGTTGGTGGAAATGTAAAATGCTCTAATTACTGCCAAAAATATCTGGTCGTTTCTTCTACAACATCACACATCTGCCTTATGATCAACATTTGCCCTCCTCGTTATTTACTTAAGAAAAGAAAAGCATATCCAGAGAAAACTTTTACTAAAACATTCACTGAAGCTTCATTTTTAAGAGCCCAAAACTAGAAACAGCCTAGGTATTGACCGTGGTATACTCAGACGGTGGCACACTGCACAGTGATAAAAAAGACAATTTTATAACACCGTAAATAATCCCCCCAAACATTATGATGAGCAGATAAAGAACATACTACATGATTCCAATTACCAGAACACACAAAACTTATGGTCAAACAAAACAAAGACACACAAAATTCACAACAGTGGCTGCTTCTGTAACAGGACAAGGGAGGGGAATGCCTGGAGAAAGAGAAACGTGTTGTATTTTGATTCCTACTGTTAGAATGTGTAGGTTTTACTTTTTACTCTAAAGTAAGGAAGTGGAATGAAAGAACTACAAATCAATTGATAGTTCAGTTTCTTCCTTACCAGCAAAGACACAGCTCATTTAAAAACCCGTCATGGTGATACGATGAAACCATCAAATGGCTTAGGTGGGTGTCTCCGAGCAGAGAGCAGAGCAAACACCAGAGCGCACACTCGGCACAACTGTGACTGCTCCTTAGTCCGGTCACCTGCTGTCAGTCCGCACCCAGGCTGCTCAGAGGTGATTGAGGAACAAACATTCAAGGAGTTCTGCTGCACAGAAATTGCGGGTGCTATTGCAAATACGCTATAGCTTCCATATAAATTAGGGCTTTCGTATTTAGAATTTCTACCTGAGTAAACAATCTGTGTCTAGCTATCTATGTGATTTACCATTCCTTGCACTTCTTGAGTGATCAACAAAGTGATAAAATAAAAATGGCCTTATTTGCAGAATAATGAAAAAAGTGCAAGGCATTTTGAGTGTCATTGGAATAATTTAAAATTCTGGTAGATACATGTTGAAAAAGGAAGTATGAAGTCATTCATTTTCCAACTAATTAATTTGGATCCTTGTTGAACTTTTTCTCAAGTTTTGGACCAAATATCCTTGGGATCCAGAAGGAAGTTAAAAAACATTTCCTTGTCCTTTCCCCTCAATGCACAACACAATCTTCTCTTAGCCAGTGGGCAGAGGCAAAGCCCTGTCAGAGGGCGGAGGGAGGCTGGGGGGCCTTTCCCAGGGAGCAGTGGTCCCGTCTGGCCTGCTGGGCCCACTCTGGGCCTCGCTACACAGCAAGGTGCGTGGAGCGTGCTGCAGAGCAGTGCGGATTCCACTGACCATTGCTGAAGTATCCTGTCCTTTTAATCATGTTTAAATTACAATTTCCAAAACTCCTCTGGAAATCTCCAAAGTGACAAAAAGGCTGTGACATGGGGAAACTTCAGGACAATCTTCATCCATAGTTGTGCCCATAAAAGCTCCTCGTGATTGGGCCAAACAGCAGTTTGTGCATGAAAGCAAAGACGTAGAGCTGGGAGAAGGACACGTGCAGGCAGTCAACCCATTCTGGGGATGTGAACGTAACGAAATGTTACTGCTGGTAAAACAAGTGAGCGTTTTCCGAGGAATATGAATAGGTCAAACAAATTCATAGACATTACCAATTCAGTATGTGTAATGGCTATTCCAGCTGCTTTTACTTTACATGCCAAATCAGCAGCTGCTCCCAGAAATCTCAGAAAGACTCGCCGGGGCTGGAATGCCACAGAAAGGATGCTGAGGGTGGGCTAAAGAAGGGACAACAGTCGATTCTACTTTAAAACAAAATAGTCCACGGCGGCCATCTGGCCCCGAGTGCACATGCCACTGCCTTACATGTGTCTGCAGACAACTTGACTGTTGACGTTGTTCCCACAGTTATTCACCTGCTGCATATCGTGCACTGGCCTGGGCAATTTTAATTCCATTAAAAAAATCTAAAAAAACAAAAAGGGAATTAAATCAACTAACTGCCCAAAGAAGCAAAAGCCAGAATAAGGGCTTAAATGTGCAGGTTTTTCTGGATTGAAACAACATTGCTCTTTGTTCCATCACACACTTAGGTTGCTCCTGGTGGCACGCTGGGACCTAGGGAAGGAAGACGATGACGTCCGTTGAAATTAAAGATAGACAGCCGGGACACTCTAACTTTTCTGTCTGCTAGAGATGTAACTGGGGGCACAGGATGCCGTAGGTGTCAGGAAGCCTAGATCACCAAGAAAACTGTGGGAATCAGAAGCAAGTCCTGTGTGTCTCACTCTCCCAATCCTTCGGTTTGAGAAGGTTCAAACCTACAGAAAAGTAGGACTTGTAAACACAGGCACAGCCTTTGCTAGACTTGCTGTTAATGTCTACCATGTTTGTTTTCTCTCTTTACGCATAGATACATAGATAGGGCAGGTGTAAGTATGACAGTTACCAGTACATGTCAACTTGGCTGGGCCATGGCGCCCACATATCTGGTCAAACAGTATTCTAGATATTTCTGTGAGGGTGTTTTGGGATGAGATTCACAGTTTAATTGGTGGGCTTTGAGTGAAGCAGATCGCCCTCCATGACACAAATGGGCCTCATCCAAGCAGTTGCAACCCTGGGTACAGCAAAAGGTCGTTCTCCCCCTGAGCAAAAGGATCTTTGAGATGGCAACGTCAGCTCTTCCTGGGTCTCCCGCCCTGTAGATTTTGGACTTGACAGTTTCCATAATTGCACAAGCCAATTCCTTAAAATAAATTAATCTCAAAGTATCTCAATCTCAATCTCAATCTCTATTTCTTTTCCAATCTATCTCCATTGTGTCTACACGCACACACTCTATTCTCTCTTCCCCTTCACTCCCCCCTTTTTCAGCTCCTCCCCTTTCCGCGTCTCTCTCCTCCTTCCTCCCCCTCTCCTCTCCCCACTTTTCTATTCTCTCCTCTTCCCTCTCCTGGTTCTGTTTCTCAGGAGAACCTGGCCTAGTACATAGTTTTTTTCTTTCAGCTGCAACATGTGAAAATACATGTATGCATCATAAGATCTTACCACATAAAAATCAACATGTATCTCCCTAGAACTTATTTATACAAATAATTGCTGGGAAAGAACCAGGAATGATGTAAGTCTGTCGACTCCCACACAACACTAAGACCCTGGTCACCGCCCTTCTGTGGTCTCTGTAATTCTGGTATCGATGCACACGGCTCACTTTCTGTTTGTTATATTGGTTTTCTTTTTATTTAGAAGAAAGAAAGGAAAGCTAAAGAACAAGTTTGTATTTCCAAATGCCTGGGAAACAACATTCTTAGATGAAAAAGAGAATTCTCTGACGTCTAGAACAGATACTAAAACCCAAACATCACTTTCCAAATTTTTTTAAAATAACAACTTGACTTTTACATTATGGTGCAGGTAAAACTTCCCTACTTCGCCTTCCTTTACACTCATACTCCATACTTAAATATGGAGAAGAAACACAGGGAGAATATCAATCCAAGAAGAACACTGAGAGTTCAATGAAAACCTCGGGGGCTAAAGAGTCTTGATTTCATGTACAGCGAGGGTCTGCTGACCCGGGTGTATTCTCATCATCACTTTCCAGATAACATCTCCACACATGTACCTCACTCACAGAAACTTACGTATGAAGTGGAAAGACGTGCCAACATGGGTTTTGAACCAGTGGTACTCTGTGTCTGTCTGTCTGTCCTTCCTTTGTTGGTGATGTCATGGCAATGGTGAAGGCAGCACCAGAGTTCTGGTAACAGAATGGCCTCCCTCCCTCCCTTATACATAAAGTTCTTACTAAAATTCTGGAAACACCACAAAATATATTTCTTGCTGGTCTGACAAAATATTGGTGCAATTTTAGTTCTTTTACACTGGACAGTTGATTGTTGTCATTTTTTTTTAATTTCACAATGTTAGGGAAAAAGAGGTCAGTGTCCCTGACTAAATAGTCAAGTACTGCGTGCTTTACAAATTCTTGCAGCTCACTGGTTGAACACTGCTGCAGTAAGTCAATGAAATATTTCACTTGCCATTCTTGAGGGAGGATATTTTAATATTTAAAGTTATCTATAAGTGTTTCCACAATTGATAGAGGGGATTTCATACACTTTTTAAAAGAGGTAAAATTTCCTGGGTAATAAGAAAGAAAAATTGAGGAAAGATAACAAATTTGATAATACTGATTTGTTCTAAAGGGATAAAAGTTACAGAAAATGAGCAGAATAATTTTCTTGGAACAATCACCTGTAAATTGACTGATCGCACTGAAACAAATTATGATCAGTTTGTAAAAGATTCTGGGCCTCTCTTTTCAGATTCATCATACCCCCTGGTTCTGAATTATTATGCATATTTTGCGGCTCTATTAAACTTCCTTAGAATCGGGGACTCTGATGCATTCATTTTTGAGTCCACCTTCTCCCTCACCTTCTCCACTTGGCTTGATGAATTTTCAAATAAATAAATTTACTAAATCTGAGGCAAAGTTTATCATGAAGATTCCTCTAACATATCCTCAAATTTAAAAACAAAATAACTGAACACAATTTTTCTGCTGCCTTGGTCAATCATAAATATTTTTATAACACAACAGTTCTGACATATTACAAAATCCAATGCAGTAAAGTTCAAATCCCCCAGTGGGAACACAACAGATCTCATTTTCAAGAATGTTTCTTGTTCTTTCAGCTGTGGGTTAGGAAGGATTATATTAAATGTTTAAGTTCCCCAAATAAGGACACACATTAATGAAGGAAGTTTCTATTTTCCAGTAAGTTCTAACAGATGGCTTCCAAACACATACCATAGATTTAAATGTATAATTTCACCCTATAAATATGCTATAAAACATTAAAAATAGATTATAGCACATATGCCTTATGGGCCAAATGAAAAGATAAAAGGAATTTTGTAGTGGTTAAGCTCCTCATTAAGAGATAATGCTTGTTTACAACTACGTGTCCCTTTTAATAGAATTAATGGATTAAATGCAATAGCTTTTTAAATAACACTTAAGACTATTTCCTTAATTTACATCTTAATATCCTAACAGAGTGTAAGAGGGGCGGTTTTCCCTTTAATCAAAATATTTTTGTGACAGTTTATAGTTTTTGAATTTTTTCTCTTTCTACCTCATTATAAGGAACCAAGTTATATTCAAACACTAGGAGAGTTAATTATTGTATTATATTGGATAAAAGATGCAGAAACATAAAACTTGGCAAAAAGCCATGGCAACTATTTTTGAGAGAATTTTTCGATGTAAGATGCCTTTCTTTGTTGAATTCTCTCTCTAAGCAGTCATTTTTGATGGTTTTAGACCTAACTTACTATAGTTTAAACATGTTGTCTACTGGAAAGTGGGTTAAGAAATCAATCAGCTATTCTGTATATTCCTATGGTACTTCATAATTCTCACCATAACTGCCTCTAGTATTAACTTAGATTCATGTGAGAATGACATCAGAAGGTGACACCCGACCAAGGGAGAGACTCAGAACCCGAGAGAAGAGTGCCTGGCACAGAGCAAGCACTAAAACATCTTCTATACTGAAACTACGGAGAAGTTGTACTCGATGAATGCCCTTATAAACAGCCAACTGCGACTGGTCCTTTGCTTCAGGAGTTCATATTTACATGTATTTACCAATAATACGCAAAATGACCTAGAGATGGTGCTAGTATTACTTTGGGATGGAGGCCCAACTTAGCTGGGAAACACTTGGAACAAGCTGCTTCTTCAAAGAGGAGAGTAAAAAATCCCAGATGATGACAGCAAATGTGTTCCAAAGCCTGGTGGGTCCCACTGAATGAAGGAAGAGTTTAATTAAGTTTGTAAATAAGAAACTATGGACAGCGTTCTCCATGCTCTGCTTCTCCAACCTTCCCTGTATGCCCGTGAACCCGCTCCCACACATAGTCAGCCACAGCTCTCACCATGATTACCAATGACCTTCAAGTTTTGAGTCTGACGGACAATTCTCAGTTCTGACCTTATCTGACCCATGACCTGCAGCATCAGACACACAGGATCACTCTCTCCTTCTTGACCCATGTGCATCGCTTGCTCTCTGGACACTCCATGCTTTCGGATTCTCTTCTCCTACCCGGGCTGCACTGCCTAGGGTCCTACTTACCTTCCCGCTGTGCCGATTGCTCTCGAGCCTTTCTCTTCTCCATTCTCTTGACAACCTCTCCATTCGTTTCCTTAAGACTCTGGTATTCATAGCTTCACATCAAATCTCTACCCAGATTCTTAAATCCAACTGCCACTTGACATATGTCTATCAGGCACCTCAAACTTAACATATCAAAAAAAAATACATCTCCCTCCAAATCGACAGCAGTCTTCCTTATCCCAGTCCCCGGTAACCCCTTCTTCCAGCTGCTGAAGCACAAGCCTCGGAGTGGTCTTGTGCTCCCTCCCAGCCATGTCAGCAAGTCCGGGACACTACACCCCCAAAGTCTAGCCAGAATTTGCTTGCGTCTCACCAGCTCCATCGTTACATCTCGTTCAAGCAACTGCCAAATGAATTACTGCAACAGTGTCCCAACAGGTTTCCACACCTCTGCCCCTGTCCTCTAGTATCACTCAGCAGCCAGGGTAGTACTGTGACACACGAAACATGTCATTTAATTGTTCAAAAGGTAAGACATCTCACCAATACCTGCCAAAGTCTCTGAGAACACAGCCCGAGTCCTAGTAATGGCCCACAAGGGCCTACATGAGAGTAAGGCCCCACTGATCACTGATCCCACTGCCTACTCAGCTAACCTCCACACTTCGTCTGCCCCCCCCACGATGGTCTCCTTGACGATTCTGGAACTGCCCCAGAGCAGGGGCGCACCACTCCTGCTTTGGGCACCTGCAGATGCTCTCCTCTCTGCCTGGGACACCCTGCCCCCGAGGGGGCACACCTGTCTCATTCTCCTCCATCCAAAGGCTGCTCTGCATCCACTTCCCAGGAAGACCTCTACTGACCAGCTTTTCTAAAGCAATACATGTGCACACATACAGAGCAGTCTCTACTCCCTGTCCGGTTTAAAATATCTTTTTTTTTTTTTTTGGTCCCTTAGAAGAATACTGGAGGCAGCTCCTATTGAATCAGGAAAGCCAATTTTTAAATTTGCAGGAATTTTCCAAATTGTTTGTTGAAGTGCAGCCATTATTGAAATTATTTTCTCTCATCTTAAATTGATTAATTATATTTAAAAGGTATTAAATACTGAAAACTTCTTGTTTTTTTTTAATGTCTTTACTACATTTTATTCTATCAGTATGGTGGAAATACTGTGTAACTGTGTAGTATTTAGTAACTTTTCCCAGTTCACATTCAGTAACATCATATCTGCGGCTCAAAACTGGTCTTGGTGGCAATATTTATACTGCAAAATCAGCAAACACTAGAAATCGGGGCCTGTCTTCACCCTTCCCCAAAGAGAGCCAGTTACTAACATTTACCAGCACAGTGCTCACTGTCCGTCTGACTATATCATGCCATAGCTTAGCACCTAATACAGTGCCTGGCACACAGTAGGCACTAAAGTGTTGAAGGGCTTAGAGAATACATTTCTCTGAAACTCACTTGCAAAAGTTTACTGAGAAGACGGAAACTGCAGAATGATAATGTATTCACATTGACAAGTCATATACAGTTTTATATGGTACTCTATTAAATAATGACACATTAATTCAAATACATGTCTCATAAAATGGTGATACAACTTAGCTACAGCTGGCATTTTTCCAAACAAATACTCGTACTTTTTAAACTAATATATTCTTTCCTCAGAGTTTTGCATTTCAGCAAATTTATAAAGGGTTTTCAAGAACAACTATAAAGGACACATGGCCAAAACCAGGGCAAGATTAGGAGTGGGAGGTGGTGATGGCTGGGGTGGGGGAGAGTGGTGGGGGGAAAATGGAGACGACTTGAACAGCAATAAAAAAGTTTAAAAAATAATTAAATGGTTTTAAAAAATTTAAAGTCTATGACTTTAGTTAAAGCTCTGTGACAATTAACTACTAGAGAAAATAATTTTAACTGTTGGAATGATTCACCTTTGAAATACTGGAAACTGTAAGCAAAGACAATAAATGCATCATTAACCCACAACAAGTAAAATCAACACTTTTCAAAGGCAATAAATAGTAAATTGTCTTCTTAATTAGTGTTTAAATGATCAGGGACTCTCTCTCCTTACCAACTGCAAGGAGTAAGCCGCACGAAAACAAGATACAACGGGATGGATAACTAATCAGAGAAAGGAAATGGGTCAGTCTTTAGAAAGCCCTTGGGCCGCAGTCCAGTAACGTGTATCTTGTGAGGAGTAAGAAGACTTACAATGATCCCTCAAAACAGAGCTGTAACATGTGGCCACTTTTAGCACGCATAGTCCTGAAAAACCTCAAATTTTCCACAAGCCCATCTCACTCAGTGCAAGGTTTAATATTTACAAATATTTTTAAATCATCCAACAGGTTTTATTTCTGAGAAAATTTAACTTGATGGACAACAATAATAGATTCTGGCATGGCTCCTACTAGACCTTGCATTGACTGAAAAAAAATCTTTCAATTGACATTTTATAAACTAATCAAAACTTACAAAGCATTGTTATTGTAAATTAAGCAACCAGCTAAAACCCTTTTAGACCTGCAGACAAACCTGCAAGGCAGATATTATTGGTTCCACTTTAAACATGAAAGAAAACTGAACTTCAGTGGCTTATCCAGGACTACACAGTAAGGTGGGGACCTCAGTCCCAGATTTGGGCTCTGAATTATCTGCTCTCTTTTCATTACACTCCACTGAGTTTTCAAATGTACTTCACATACCAGTTTTTAAACTTCATTTGCCTTGACCTCACTCTATGGCTTCCCAGCTTGCCCTCTCCTCTTTGCATCCCGTCTTGCAAAGATGGCAAACACACCCCCAAACAAAGTAATTTTCGTGCAAAGCTCAACAGTAAAAACTAAGACTCCCCCAACCCCGTGGCAAGCCTTCCTCACGCACACCGCTGGCAGGTTTTGTGACAATGGGCAGGTTTTGAGACAATGGCCAATGTAACTGGCCTCACTTTGTTTCCAGCAGGACAGCAGGTGACTGGCTGACAGCAGCAGCAACTTTTCCAACTTCCACTTGAAAGAGGTCTATTTTGTCGTAAGAACAAGTGCGTGACGATATTCCAGTTCCGGTCTTGACTACGGAATCACAAACCCGCATGAGAGCAACAGAGAATAGAGTCAGTGACAAGACAACTGAAGGACCACGGGCGAAAAGCGGTCTTCAGAAGTGCTGCGATCGCGCGGTCTCAGGCGGGGATCAAAAAGAGCCACCGTGTGATGAGAGACGACACAGTCCCCAGCTACCACCTCCCCCCCCCGCCCACACTTCCCCAGAAACCACGGCAGCATCAGATCAAGGACACTATATTCAGCACTGTATTAAACCTGGTCATTTTTAATTCTGTGAGCAATATTATCATTCTTGCAGATAATGAATATACAACCCTGCTTAAAATGCAGTGCCTAAAATGTAAGAGCCTTATTCAGTCCCAGCCTGGGAAAAGCTGTTGTGAGTTTACTACGCCATGCCATAGTTTTACAGATGTTTTTCCACGGATGGTCTGATTGGTATAAAATTAAATTTTACATTTATAGTTACAAGTTACACACTGATGAAAATTGAGTATCTAAAGACCTTCGCCTGATAAAGTATTTTTTAAAAGATTTCATTTATTTATTCTTAGCGAGAGAGGAGAGAGAGAGAAAGATAGGAGAGAAACATCAATGTGTGAACTCTGGTTGTCTCATCTGGTTGCCCTCAGCTGGGGACCTGGCCCGAAACCCAGGCATGTGCCCTGACCGGGAATTGAACCAGTGACCTTTCTATTCATGGGCCAATGCTCAATCCCACTGAGCCACACCAGCCAGAGCTGATACAGTATTTTAATACAACACCATAAAACTACCTGCATGTCCATATTTTAAACATGTTCTTGATGTTATTATTAATTACTTGCAAATGGTTTTATAATTTCCTAGAATGAATAACTCACTTTGAAGATGTAATGTCTACATTGGCAATAAAGTGAAAACTATATGTCTGACTTCCTAACAATCCAGGAAAATTAAAATTCCTAGCCTTCCATGACATCTCATTGTAAAAACTGGAGATTCCATACCTATTTCTGATATCGAAATAAATTACCATAATAGTCTCACAACTTAAGAAAACATATATCCAATTACACAGAATCTCTAGCGTGGTAAATGATTTGAATGTTTCCACGAAAATGATGCAAAATTTGTAGTATGTATAATTCTAAGACTGCCAATAGTGTTTGGCAGATGTACAATAAACGATGATTACATGCAGGGCGCAGCAGAAAGAAGGCCTGCTTGAGTGTGGCTGGCAGGGTAGTAAGACAGGTGTAATAATTTATAGTTTTAATTTGAATGTTTCACCTAAATTCTCATATGGTGTGCTTGAGTGTGATACTGTTGTGTTACAGAACTTCATGCTTATAATTTTGTACTCAAAGATTCTGTAATAAACAAGGGGCGTTATTTGTGCTGGACTCTGTATTTTTTAATGTTGAAAAGCCTTGATTATCTGTAATTCAGGCAGACATTTTAAAAAACGAATGTTTTGATAGTATCCAAGTTGCTGTGAGAATTTATTTTTAAAAACCAGCTTTTGCAGTATGTCATGGGACCAGAATAGTGAGGACCAGCATGCCACGTCCTACAACATCAGGGCTCAGTACTCCGTCACTCTGACCTGCCAGCGACTCCTGAAATCCCACGGGGTCTCCCCAGGGTTGGCTGCCCCCAGCTCTTAGTTACTCAGATATTCCTTCCCTGGCTAGCCATAGCCACTCTGGGTGGTGTGAAGTTGTCACTGTGCCTGAGCCCAACTGTCATGCAAAATAATCTTGAGTGTCCCCTCCGAGCTCCCATGTTCAGTTGTCAGTATTACTACTTATCTGACACCAAAACCTCAGCAAGATAAAAATAAACTCTTCCAGAAAACTCTAAACCCTTTACTCTCTATCTAACCAACAAATAATGTTGCTTTACAATGATGCTCTCAGGTTGTAAGATCCTACAACACCTTCTAAATAATTTTTCTTGATGTAGCTTATAAGGATCTTTTGCTTTCCTATAACTGAAATAAAAATGCGTATAGTAACTGTAAGTTGTACTACATTTATAAAAAAAGTTTTATAACATATATTTTCACAAATTCCTACTCTTTAACCTCAATATCACTTTTTAAAAAAATCTTGGAATCCACTGAAGGCTGAGAATTCAGATGAAAATTTAAGTACTAATATGGAAATTATATGAGTTGTATGAAGGAAAAACCCAACACGAGGCAATAAGAGCAAGGTTAAACACACTATGATACAGGCTACAGTAAGCTTTTTCAAGACTAAAAATATTTCCCATATTAAAAATGCTAAACAGTATGGTAACTGAAAAAAAAGGAAAGAATTGGGAAATAAAACTAGATGATATTTACATTCAATATATGTGGGTTAGTATACACACACACACACACACAGACTGAGAGGATGTAATATTTACATATTATAGCGAGCACTTACTATTTTTGTACCCTCTTTAAATAGGAAAATCAGATTATCTAGTTTCTGGGAAGCCATGACCCATGTAAATGTACTTTAAATTTTCTGTACACAATTTTCTATGAGACACTGACTTAATATGAGTGCCAGTTCTTATGGAATGTAAAGGAAAATACTATCTTATATATTTTTACAAAAAAGGATGGAAAAATTAGTATAATTTGACATATAAAGTATTACTTAGAATTGTGAGAAATAAAAGTCAATAAATGTGTGAAATTATCTCTTTCAGATAGCTTTATGAAGCAAAATTTTATAATTAGCCTAAATTATACTTAGAACTACACAGGTGTTTGGTCAGCCCAATTAAATGTTTTTTACTAGTATTTTTAAAGGAAATTCATAGTTTTATTAATGCTTAAGAATTTGTTGACCTGAGACACTAGAAATTCAATCTATGTAATTAAGTTCTCATAAAAAATAGTTATTTCAGTGGGGAAAAATACTTTGACATGTCCTAGTTATAGAAATTAAGACCATACTAGCTTACTAGTTTCTTTAGAACTGCAGTGGACCAACTACGTATAATTAGACCACACAGCTTCAAACCTATTTTGAGCATAAGAAACTACAGAAAAACATACATTTGTCAGCGTTATAATGAAGATCCAGAGAAAGTGTGGGGATTTGAGGATGATAAACAGAAACAAGGCAAACAATGACCTCAAAGGGAAAGGTATTTAGTTCTATTTGTCTTTGAAAGCTACATTATAAATCATTTAGGCATTATTTCAAACATATGTACAAGTGAAGAAGTGTTATAAAAAATGAAAACCTGATGGATCTGTAGAAAAAGCAAAAAAGAAAAAAGTGAAATGACATCTCATATTTCCAAAACTCTTCAATCTCAAGGTTTAAAAAAAAAACATTTTATAATTTAAAACATCTCCATTTGTTTCCATTTCACAAATTTTTCACTGCCAACTGCTACACAGCTTTCAGGAGATCCAATCTAAAGCCCGGCCCAGGGTCACAACCAGCTGGCAAGACCAGCACGGACCACCATCCCGTTACCATCCTACAGGACAGTCCGGTGTCACCCAGAGAAAATACCGAAGCTGAGAGGAAGATGAGCTATCGTTAGTTGGCTGAGAAATCATCCCACCTGCCTTAATAACTATTGTAGAATCCTTTTTTTTATCTGCCAAAAGCTGGCAAAGTAAAAACGTGGCAAATATCTGTGATGATTCTCTATCACAGGCACCACGAGGTCCGTCGCTGTGACTAGGTAGTGAGTGTGGGGATGTGTGTGCAAGCAGAACGTCAAGACGTGTGATGCACAGTAAGTGCATGAGACCTGGTGTCTGTCATGATAGTGGAGGTGGACGTTGCACACGTGTGGCTGCCTGTATCCAGTGTGCTACAGCATGAAAAAGGTGAGATCAAAACAGATTTAAACTGAACACTAGATCATTCAGGCACCAGAGAGAGAGAATGCAGACTCTACGGTGGCTGTTCAGCAAACAAGCTTGTAGCAAATGGGAAAGGGAGTTTTCCCCAACGTAAATGTCAACAAAGACTGCCCCGTCCTATGTAATAATCAGAGCAAATGACTGCCTACCCTCTCGGACATTCACCGGTCAGTCCTTACCGTAGTGGGCGGTACCTAAGACCTTGTTTTGTTTTGTCTGTTAGATAGGAGATACACATATACATGCATGTATTAGTTTGGCTGCGTTTATCAAGATTCTGTAAATGTTGGTTTTCTTAAATACCACTGTCAACAAGTTTGTGAACACAAGTAAGTTTGATCCTCAAAAGTATACTTAATTTTCAACTTAGTATTTAGTTTGGATGTGAAATCTAACCAGCAAGCTTGTGGGACCCAGGCTGTCATAAAAACTATAGATGATTAATTTTTTAAATATATTTTTTCAAAGTATCTGTATCAGTTTTACATAAAGCTTCCAGTTTGCCAGCATTAGCATCCACAGTTGAGAGAGTTCTTTAGAGAAGAGACGGTCACACACTGCTGGAAGCTGGTGCAGGCAAGGGCTGTGTTACCCATTGATTTTATTGTTTTAGGATGCAAGGTGCCAATCTTCTAAAGACTGGAGCTTCTCAGGTTTTTCTTCAGAGTGTGAAGGACCGTACACCAAGTGTTTATGTAACATACAGATGTAGACGATACACTTGGAATGAGGACAAAGTGAAACCGTGATGGGGACGCTTCACTGACACTGACAATGTCTCCCTTTCCTGAAGGGGGCATGTCCCACAGGGTGCAGAAACCCTACCGTCCAACGCTTACAACTATCTGCAGTTCGTCCTTCCAAAAGAATACCTGCCCTGTAGATTAAGGAATAGCAAGAGTGGTCAGAAGAAGTAAGAGCTCAGTAATGTAAGTTTTAGTAAGACCACGAAAGTCCATTAAATTTACAAGACATAAATGGATTTAAAATACCTGAACTACTTCTTTTCAGACATATAGCAGGACCTTGAATGATGTCATTTTGTTATGACATTGATGTGAATCTACAGGAACTTAACTCTTGTTTATACCAATTAGCCTACGGTAAAATTGGGTTCATTATGCATTGTTTCTCTTAAAGTCAGAGAACCCATGAATGACATTAAGTGGGGGCTTACTATACCTTCTAAGACAAGTCCACAGTTGAGGAAGAATTATTTTTGATAACTCAGTTCTAGATTTTCAAGTCCACATGAAGAGGAGCCACATAATGGGAAAAAACTAAAATTAAACCGAAAAAAAAAAGTCAATGAGGGTAGGGCAGTAATTTTCAACAGCAGCGTAGCTCAACAGGAATATGAGTAAGAATAACTAATGTCTTCAATTCTAAATCATGATCAATGATCAGATACAGGTCTATTTCAGAAATGTTTAAAATATGGACAGAATAACAAGTATATTTTAAAATTAAGGCTCTGTAGTTAACTTCATTTAGGACATATGAATCTTTCAGTTCAAGTTCAACTTTGTGAAGCCCCAATCTAAAAGACCAATAAACATTCTAATCATGGACTCTTCAAACTCACCACAGTGGTCCCTTACAGTACAGTGGGATCCCGGGTGCTGTAACTGTGGCAAAAGACACATTTCTATGTGTCTACAGCCTGGCGCACCTCCCAGCACAATAGGATGACCTTCTGTACTCAGCTGATACCTCCAGTGCACTGGGGGCTCCCCAAGTGCCTTCTGTGACACCCTCCTGATGATTTTACCAAGCGGACTGGATTTGAACACAGAGAACGATGGGGCAGGAGTAGATGGGTATGCCTGGATAAGGGACGGGTGTGTGTGTGCTCTGTGATGGAAGCCAAATAAAACCAGTTCTTGATACTATTTGGCATGTTAGTATCACCACACTGGGATGAAACCAATGGGCTCATTGCTCAGCATAGGTGTTACCCACTAGACTTCCCGTTTCCTCTCCATTTCCTTCCTACGTGCCCCTCACACACATTCTTACCCCCTCAGAGCTGCACCACTGAGCCACACGTTAAAGACAATGCATTTTCCCATCCCCAGCTCCTAAAGCACCTCCCTTCTCCTTGCGGGGGGGGGGGGGGGGGGGGGGGGGGGGTGCTGGTCTCTGCAGTTGTCCTTTCTGCCTTCATGCCGTGCCTCAGCTTGTCCTTTTCCAGAGGCAACAGTAGGGCCCCACAGCGACTGGTATTTACTTCAACACTGGCTTCCTGCCAGGGCTCTGCCACTTGAAGCCAGGGCTGCATTTGCTGCAGAAATGACTGAAGTGATGAGGAAAGAGGTGGCAGTAGCTGTGGGAGGAATGAATTGTTCTACTTCCGTTCCTGCCTGTGGCAACATAAGCCTGCACAGAGCAGTGGCATTCAGGGGCTGCAGATGGGAAGGTTCTCTTTCCTCTCGTAGGAGGAGGGGAGGAGTCAGAGCAAGAAGAATCAGCACGGGAAGGCACCTATGCTAAGGAAAGTGAAACGCTCCTATGGCACGAAACAGACCTGCTGCCCACCTGACACTCTACCACCTCTCCTTGCTGCAAGGTGCACACCTCGTATGTTTCAAAGGGAGAAAAAATACAAAGCCATAGCCCTGCCTTTGAAGTTGATCCTTCTGTCTTCCCTTGTCTTCCTCTGCCAAAGAGACAGAAATGACAACCAAGCTTGGACACTGTAAAGGAAATGTGAGTAGACCCTCCTCCCTCTCCAAAATAAGAAAAAAAAAGAAAAGAAAAAGGCTTCTCTCCAGGATGTAATGGCAACCATGCCACTTGTCCTCAATTTTTAGGAGTGATCTATCCAGCTAATCCAGATTCAAAAATTTGTGTCCTGTAGTCTGAACAGTGAAGAAGGCACTGTTGATTCAGAGCTATACTAGATTCTCTGCTCACAAAGGGAAGAAACTTAAAACAGGTTACCTGCCACTAGTGAACCAGAGGCTGTGCAGGCTCAAGGAATTTACCCAAGGCTTCGCCACCAATAAGTGGGGAAACGCAATTCTAACCCTGGGTCTTCTGATCGCAGACGGATTCTCAGTTATTGCCAAATCCTCCTTTAGCACATAATCTCAGCTAGTCTCCAACGACACTTCCCCCCGATTTCTTGATGGTACAATTAGTTTTTCTGTTCTCCCCTTTCATTCACAGCACCTATAGAGATTTTCAACCCCTCAATTTAGAAAAGCCTGGACAATAAGATGATGGGATGAAGGTCTATCAGAGGCCAAAATTGCAAACACCTTCAGGGGCCTGGTCACGTAACAGGAAACTAGGCCTGGGGGAGCGGAGGGACCCTGGCCCTAGGTCCACATCCAGTGTCCAACGCTGCCACGGGCAGGAGTCCCTCCTTCGCCTTGCTTCTAGGTCCTGCATCTTTGGTTCTAAAACTCCATGTCCCTTTCTTCCACAATATCAATTTAAGATCACAAGAGATTTCTCGGTTAAATGGTAATATCCTAAGTAATATAAAAAGGAAGTTGTAAGACAACTTCTATTTGCTGAACACCCACCATGTACCAGGTAGCACTGCTAAATTTATATAAACCAGGCTCAAACAACTCTCAGAAAATTGCAAAACCTTCTACTTCCCACAGGTAAGGAAACTGAGGTTGAGAAAGTTTAAGTAACTTGCCCAAGGTCGTGAAAACTGAATTTGAATTCTGACCAATTCTAAAGACAATAATTCAATTAACAAAGGAAATATTAGATTAAGTTTAAAGATTAAAATTCAATAAAAATACTGAGATATTCTTAAATGGGTTTTGATCTTTTAACTGGAAAAAGGTTTATTTAACTGTTTAGTCTAACTTGATACCTAAGTCATAAATTCGTGTTTAATGTCTTCTTACTCTGTGATTACCTGTGACCTTTACATGCCTGGCTACAGGTCGTCTCTTCCCTGTCTGACTGGCCAGGGAGACTGTGTTCCAACAATGTCAACATTTCTGCCATTCTAATTGGAAAGTTTTAAAAATGGGTGATTTAGTTGAAAATTCAATGGCAAGTTTCTAAAGTCAATCTCTCCCTATCCAGAAAATATTACAGTCTTAATGTAAGTGGAAAACATTAATATGCCTCTTAGCACCAACAGGTGCTTTTTGTCTTCATAAAACTTGGCAAATATTAGCTAATTAATCCTAGTGAAATCCCCATGATACACACAAGGTCGGACTCCTTCTCAACAGGCATTTATAAACCACACAGTTGTGGTTTCAAAGTACACGAGGTCTTTGGCTCACCAACATGATGAAACACAGCCTGAGATCACAACTGGCTCTAGTTTACCAGTTAAGAAGCCCGTGTTTTTTCACAAGGCTCCCCTGGACGACCCCCTGCCTCCTATCTCGTGGCATCCAGGAAAACAAGTCCCTTAGTGTTCCAAGCAGACACGACTCAGCTTAGACACTGAACTACTCATTTTTATTGCACATCCTCTTTTATAGCTTGTTAATAATATTTTTTTCTCTGATTTTGGAAAATAGAGATTGAAGAGGAAGCTGCATGTTTTTCCCCCTAGACTCTAAAGCTTCAGTCATATGTGCACACTCATGCTGAACACCAGGCACTTCTACTCTATTTGACATTATATGCAAAGGTTCTCTCCTAGGAAATGCATGTAAATGAGATGTGTAATTGGTCCAAAGAAAGTAGATCTAATCCTAATCTTGGGCATTCATAAAGTTTCTGCATAGATGTAAAAAAAATAGGTCATTTTGCTAGCAGTATAAAGTTTTGAAATTTTCTTATAAAAATTGAAATTATGAACAATCTGAGAGTATCAATCAGAGGGGAGGTGGGAGAGGATGCTGGGGGGAAAGTGGGGAAGGGTTTTCAGGAATAACTATAAAGGACACATGGACAAAACCAAGGCGGGTGGGATCAGGGGAGGAAGGTGGGGATGGCTGGGGTTGGGGGTAGTGGTGGGGGAAAAATGCAAACAACTGTACTTGAACAGCAATAAAATAATTAAAAAAGGAAAGAGATGGGTAAAAAAAAAAAAAAACTAAAATAATTGTGAAAAAGAGACTGCCCAAACACAAAAGGAATCGGTCTAAGGTTTAGGTGGGTCTCCTCATGGACCACACCCACCAGCACAAGGGGGGCCCAGACAGAGAGGTGTCCTGCACCTTTAAGGACAAAGGTAACTCTCCTTCTTCAAAAAATAAATTTACAACCCTTAGAAAGCATTCACATATAAAGGTATCTTCAGGATGAAAGTTACATAAAGGACACTATCCACACGGCCTCCAAGTGAATAGTTTAAACTTGTTTTTCTCCCACACTTACACAAAACTTTTAGGAACCCGATGAAAAACTGTCCTTTTCATAAATATATAGAGATACACTTTGACTTTAGACACAAAAGAAGCTAAATAGCAAGAGAACTGGCAACAGTATGAAGAGAGATGAGAACACTGATCTATTCTGATAATTTGCATCCAGGTGAACAAAGGGTGTGAGAAAATGAAATGACATTTTTCAGAGGACAGCTGACTGTCACCAGGAAAACTGTCAACTGTCACCTTGGGGCTCATCCAGTTTCCCCATGGCTCCATTTCATGAGGCTGGAGACCTGGGGTAAATATATCTGCTTCACTCATGGCTGTTAAAGAAAAAGATGTAATTATAATGGTTTGTAAGACTCTCAGAAAAAAATTTAGAAGAACTGTCCTATGAAGTTTGGGTTGGAAAGAATGATCCTAGTCACTACAACCAGGAATGATAAAGGTTGATAACAATGATCACTTTTCTTAAAAAACATGTTAGCCCTGGTCATGTGGCTCAGTTGGTTGGAGCATCATCCCATGTACCAAGAGGTTGCTGCTTCAATTCCCGGTCAGGGCACGTGCCTAAGTTGCAGGTTCTATCCCCGACTGGGGCATGTGCAGGAGGCAACCAATTGATGTTTTCCTCTCTCTCCCTTCTCCTCTCTCTAAAAAATCAATGGACACATGCCCTCAAATGTGGATTAATAAGTAAATTAATTACAAACAATAAAAAGCACTTTTAAAATATTGCCAACTTACAAGTTTGAAAATAGAATAAATGCAACATATCGTGCTAATTAAAGTCCAAATCTAAGCCCTTTCCAATCTGATCAAACAAGAAATCCAAAAGGTAAAAAAAAAACCTATTAAATACTTTTGAAATGATGGTTACGCATGTCTCTGAGCTTACTAAAAATGACTAAAGTGTTCACTTTAAGTTGATAAACTGTATGGTATGTGAATCGTACTACAATAAAGCTCTGCAAAAAAGAAAAGAATAAGGAAAGAAAGGAAGATAGATGTTCAATAACTCTATGCAAGTGGATAATCATGACAAGAAAAAAAAACACTGCAAATAAAAGTAACTACTCTTTGCCTTGGCTGGCATAGCTCAGTGGATTGAGCGCGGGCCTGCGAACCACACGATCGTGGTTCTATTCCCAGTCAGGGCACATGCCTGGGTTGCAGGCCAGTTCCCAGCAGGGGATGCACAAGAGGCAACCACACATTGATGTTTCTCTCCCTCTCTCCTTCCCTTCCCCTCTAAAGATAAATAAATAAAATGTTAAAAAAAAAAGTAACTACTCTTTGCCCAGGAGTGCGACGTTTGTGATACCTGCTGCCACCGGTAAAGCAAACCGACTCGCTCTGTCAGGAGGCCATTTAAAAACATGTTTCAATATTTTAACCACGATAAGCTGTGAGACAGAATTCCACTGGGAATGTCTTTTTCTTAATACTTAGCTGATACCTACCAGAAAAAATATATATCCTCTATTTTATCAAGTTTGGAAGAATATATACACAAGTTTTTGTTAGCTGTCATTATCTCTGAGACATGTGCTTTCCTGATCAAAATTCCTGTGTTAAAATGGCCAACAGGCTGTCCTTGTTATGTCAACATCTGTGGCAAAATATCTTGGTTGAAACATCACACATCCACATCAGGCCTGAGACAGTGTGGCTGCATGACCTTACAGCCTTGCTCCTCACACGGGGACACTGGACACCCAATGGGAACCTGGCGCAGCAGAGCGCTTGTTAGAGGAGACCAGGGAATATAGCGGCGTGCCTCCACGGAGTAACAATTGTATTCAATTTGGGAGAAAGCCTGAATTCTTTCCCAATGGGTTGTTTTTATATATTTGGGTTTCTTTCTCTTTTCTTTTTGTTTTTTGGGGCATGAAAGTACAAGTAGAATCTATAGAAACGTACTCTTCCATAGGAACTGATTTTGTATATCTTTCACTAAAAAGAAAACTCTCAGGGTTACACAAAACATTATGTGCTATTAAAAACCAGAAAAGTTGGCATTTTTGTATTTTCAGTGGCTACCCAATGCGTAGTCTCCTACCTTGGCAAAATAACTCTAAACGGGGCACCCTGCTGTCTGCCCAAAGAACTACATTTCCCAGTCTCCTTTGTAGCTAGAAGAGATCACGTGATTAAGTTGCAGACAATTAGACATGGGCTGAACTCTTGCATGGAACTTCCAGAAAATCCTAAAATTTCCCTAGCGACAGCAGAATTAAGTCTTAAGAGGACCATGCGTTTCTCCCAGAAACTCTGATAACCACGTGGAATCATCATGATACCCCAGCCAGTCACCTCCTAGGCTCTTTTACATGGGACAGAGAGCTTATTCAGACCACTATTTGTATGTCCATAGAGCTCAAGTTCAACTCAGCTGATATCAAACCAGGAAAGGCACGGCAGTTAAGAGTGTGAAAGCCACGTCAGAGTGAAACAGGTGTGTTTCTGCTGCAGGAAAGGATGGTGCCTGGACCTTGCCCACACTGGACTGGCCCTAGTCCACACTGGTCCTAAGATGCCCACACAGCTGACTTGCTTTGAAAAAATGAACAGAAACCACTGTTATAGTCCTGTGTTTGACTTTACATTTTAAAAATCAAAATTATTTTACATTTACTATCAGTGAAGAATAGGGCTTTTTAATTAGAAAACGGAAGGCGTGAAGCTGAAACAAAGGAGAATACGTGAAATAGTCAAGTGGGTTTGAACTGCCACCACAGACCTCAGCCCGGAAGTCACACGAGCCTCAGGAAAACCACCCACAGCATCAGAATCTTCGGGGTGAAAACGGGAGGGGGGTGGATGCCCAGAAAGCACAAAGCGCATGAGAGTGCCCCTCTGTCACCCTTCAAGGACAGTGCCAGAAAGGACAGAGACGGGGAAGAGCACACAACAGAAACGTCAACACTGATGGGACCATAATTCGTTCTGGGTGATAAAGAAAAGAAGCAACCAACTTAAAAGGGGAAAATGCACTCTAGGCGACCAAACAGAGGATTGTAAAACATTCCTGAGCAGGTGAGTTGGCTGGCTGGGTGGCCATGGCACGTACCATGAACTGAGTGGCCTGAACAACGGAAGCTAACTAGAGGAGAGATGCCCCAGATCAAGATGCTACCGGTGTTGGCGCCTTCTGAGTGGTGGGAAAGAGACTGCATTCCAGGCCTCTGGCCCGGCTTCTGGGGGTTTCCTGGCAGCCTCTGCTTTCCTTGGCTTTTGCTGCATCACTGTGATCTCTGCCTCGAAGTCTTCATATGTGTGTGTGCGCACATGTGTGCACTTGTCCGTTTTCCTCACTTTATAAGGGCACCAGTCATGTTAGATTAGGGGCCCAGCCTATTCCTGGATGAATTCATCTTAACTAATTATAGCTGTGATGACTATTTCCAACAAGAGCCATATTCTGAAGTACTGGGAGGTTAAGACTACACTATGTGAATTCTGGCGGGATGCAATTCAACCCATAACAACTGGTAAGAGAGAGAGAGGAATGCTAATCGCTTTCTCTCCCCACTACACACAGATGGGAGCAAGTGGATGTTGGTACCTGGACCATTTATCTGGTCCAGGTTTCCACCTAGTTTTCGTTTGCATTTATTTTCCATGTCTGTGAAATGTGAATTTACAGTCTTTGATCACAAAAATAACTACAGTAAATAATGGACCAATGTTTAGTTACAGAAAAACCCTTGGTGGTGATAACTAGAGAAAAATTTGAGATGTGCATGAGCGGGGCCACATCAGAAACCAGCTCAAACACAGGAGTGGCCGCCCTCGGGAGGGAGTGACCATTCAGCCGGACCGTGGGCTCCTGTCACCTGCCTCAGTGACTGGTTAGACTGGAAAATTTAATGGAAAGTAACCATCAGAACTGCTCAAATCCTCATCATTTTAGAAAAATGTGAAATGAACAGGAGAATAACTTTGAAAGCCTGCTCTACTCTCTATATCCAGTCATATTCCCCAGAATGTTCCACTTCGTTTTCTGATTCAGTGGTAAAAAGTACTGTGGCTCTGTGGTGCCTAAACATTCATAAAGCAAGCAACCAACAAATTTCATAACCAGTAATGCTACTTCTGAGAATTTACCCTAAAGAAATCACAAATAGAGAAAAATGTTTATGTACAAAAAAATAGAGAAAAAAAGTTTTGTACAAAAGAATATTCACTGCAGTGTCATGTGTGACAGTGAAAACATGATGATCAACAACTACCTGCGAAAGGAGAGGGCACGACCCCAGGTAGCACTAGGCCCCCGGGACTGATAACACAGGGGGTCACTGAGCTGTGCTCTGTGCCCCTCCTGTGCCAGCTCTTCCCCGATCGCCAGGCATCACCTGCCCCTCTGCTGCCTCCGGGGCTTGTGTCTCCAACAGTCTGGCTCCTTCTCACCTGCTGGAGGCCTGTGCCCCCAAAAGGGATTAGACCAAGTGCTCTTGTGGGTGGGAACTGAGTAGAGAAGCAAGACTTTGGAGTCATAAGACGATGGTTGCATGACAGACCTATCAAAACCCCAAACAGGGCAGGCCTAAGGGGAGGGGGGGCCTCCTAGGAGAAACAGTTATTTGGTGGGCCTATGTGGGCAGAGCCCCGAGATCCAGAGGCCACAGATCTGACAGGGTTCCCATACCTAACAGGGCAAAGAAGATGGAGATGCATCAAATGGTGGAGGGTCACAGTGGCTAGGACAATGGGCATGTTGGTGGTGAGGGGCAGGAAGGCCAATAACTGCGGGATCTCCACCAGGCTGCGTAAGTGCCTCCCCCTCCAGGATGCCCCAGTCCCTGGGGAGCTACAGTGGACAAAATGAATGTCCCTGCCCTAACCTGGCAGAGCAGTCTCTGATTGAGGGAAAAAAAAAAACCCCAATACCCCAGGTTGTGGATGAAGAATCTTACGTATTTCTTAACCATTAAATTAGTATGAAAACATCGTAACTATGCCAAGAAGTATTAGCAACACATTATGGAAAAAAAGAATATGGAAATACATGAAGTCTGGTAACACATGTGTATGTTGTTGTTCTGAAGCACACGGAATAAGCAAACCTATACAGAAATATAGCAAAATGCCAGTAGCTGCTGTTTTCTCTTTTTCAGTGGCATGGGAAGAGGGGACCCTGCTTTTCTGTTTTTCTTTTCCCTATAATACGGCTGTATTACTTTCAACTTGGAAAAACAATTTAAAATAAACATATGTGACCAGAACAGTTCTTCCTTTCAAACCCGACTAAGTCCATTTCTGGTTCACGCGGCCTTCTGCTGGTGATGTTTATGGCTGCGGACTCCCTCGGTATCTCCTGCTAACACAGAAGTTACCGTCGGTGGTTGCTTTACTGGATTTTGAACAACTGCAGTGCGAAGTAGAAGCATTAGGAAGAAAAGGCCTTTTATTAAGGCTCTATTTGAACTTTCAAATAGATTTAAAAATCAGGATTTGCCGCTGATAAGTCCAAACATAATTTATCTGTTTTTATAAAGGATTTGATCTGGTCTGAAAAGCTTCAGTTTCAGTGTTGGGTAAATATTTAGGTTTAACTACCTCTTCTTTTAACAGCTGAAAGGAAAATTAATGTTTGAAATGCTTCTTTGAATAAGCAGAAATATATGGTGCATTTCCAAAATTAAACTAACATTCCAAGAAAAAAATCGGTATTTTCATTAACACACTTTTAATGCAAGGATTTCAGTATACCAAGTAAAAAATCATTTTCAATTTTTTTTTTAATGAGGAAGAAGAGTTTAGGGAAGGGTGCTTCTCCTTTTAATTTTGGAAAGCAGCCTAGTGGTTAAGTGCTTATAAAAACCTGAATTTGCATCTTGAATTTCCTACCAGCTTTGTGACCAAAGATACGTTTTCTAACCGTCACACACCTCACTTTCCCCATCGTGGCATTGGGCTGAGGTTAAGACCTGGCGCCACTGGGACGCTGGGAGGACTGAACACCGCATGTAAAGCACACAGGCACAGAGCGAGCTCCGGCATCAGACTCTACTCTTCCCGGCGTACTGTTCTCTGGTCCTGTTCCACTCTTCTCTGCAACAGGACTTGCTCTCAGAGAGGAAGGCTTTCCGGCCCTGGGCGAACAGCAAAACTACAACGTAACTCACAAAAGTCACTTTCCCTTTAGAAATCCCAGGTATTTCTCATAGCAATGACAACCTTAGAAGAAAATAAGCTCAGTTATAAATTTGTTCGTCTTTGCTGGTACAATATTCAATATCCAATTACCTGAGAAAGAAATGTTACATAACAAAGTAGGTGGGTCCAACACTCCAAAAGTGAAAGCCTCTGGCGTCACAAAAGGATTAAGTCCAGTCAATACATTTATAGACTAATTATCAAAAACAAAACACTGTCTAAGCACTGCATTTATCCTTTTAAAATAGCATCATTTTTATGATGCAAAATTATAATGTTTTTATTTTTAAATAGTGGAGATGAAGGAGTCTTAGCTATACACTTTACCTTGCTCATGGTATAAAGCTCTCTCATGATTTGTCTACAATTGGCTTATGCTTGTAACAACCATGGGCCAAACCTGAAGTGTTTCAGAGAAGTCAGGCAGATACAGTAAAGAAGGATTGGGACAGGGTGGGCCTGATGTTGAAAGGCGACCAGCCCCTGGACTCAGCATGAGGGGGCAATGTGGGACAGTGGCAAGTGTGGTGACCAAGAGACATGCACGGACCCCCTCGAAAGAAGGCAGGTGCTCCGCACAAGGCAGAATTCAAATCCAGTGATGCCAGACAGGCTGCCCCTGCCCTGCCCCTTTCATAAAGAACCAGTTAGAGATGAAGGTAATTGAAAACAACAAAAAAATATGGAGGGGCCAAACAAAACCCTAGGCAGGACCACGGCTGACAGGACGGCCCATTTGTGACCTGTGATGTAAGTGTTCCCAATCAACTTAGTGACATTTTTAGTGACCCCCTCATGTTTGAACTAGAAAAATATAATTCTTAATTAATAAATTGTGTAATATATATTCACACTCATTTTAATATATCCACTTATTTTTTAAGTCAAGAAAATGTCCCTGGGAACTAGAATGCTGACTTACATATCTGTGAGAGAGACATCCCCAACACCGCCCATGCACCGCATGGTCTGAGGCCCACCGACAGGCAAAAGCCAACCGAGCAGAAAACGTCACGAACTCACACGCTACATTCATGTGGAAACCTCTGACCCCACCCCAGCCCTGAACTTTCCTTCCCCTGGCTGGACATGCTTTGCAATAAGCCGAGGGGAGGGGAGGGGTTGCTGAAGAGGGACCCACTCATAGCAGATTTCACAGTAAGAAGGGAGATGACAGCAAAATTCAGAGTGACAGTTACAAGTAGCCAAATGCCAGAGCCTAAGATTTTGGGCAATGGGTCATGTTGCCCAATATGACCACAGAACTGAGAGTATTGCAAGGTCCTTTACCAGTGGGCACTTATAAACAGCACAACAGTTCAAATCAGCACTAGGAATAATGCACAGCACACACACAACCGTGGCCCTGGTTCTTCTGACAAAGGTCCATGATGGTCAGCATTCCATTTCAGAAAGACACCTGTTTACATCAACAAACATTTACAGGGAATCAGTTATGGGCAAGGCCCGGGCCACTGTCAATACTTGATAAGCATGATTTCAAGAGCTGATGTATCTTGATAGATTAAGACATCATCTCTGAAGTGCCTTACGACTCTGAAGTCAGTCTTTTCTCTTAAGGGGCTAAACACTCGAGCTAGCCAGATCAAATTTGAACATTTAAGAGTTCCTAACAGTGGAGATGAGAGGTTTTCTTTTAGTCTTCAAATCAGAATTCTAACTATAGACGACATGTAACTTTAGAAAAACAAACCCTGATGTTTGAGGACTTTAGCTGTTAGTGAACCGATCAAAAACAAGTTTGCTCCTCTCAACGGTCACTCAAATAAAGTTCGTCCAATAACTACGATCAAAACTTCTGTGCAGATGGACTAGGATTTGACAGCGACCCTGCCATCACCGATGGCACATTCCCTCCTGAGTAACAGTGTCGATCGAGGAAGTGAGAGGCAGCAATTAACCTGCAGCTCGATGCACAAAGTGCTCTACAGCGATGCAAGGTCTGGGCTTGCTCCGCTGAACTTCTAGTGAGTTAGCATTTAGGAACTGATGCCGCACATCTTCACTGTTATTAGGTTGTGGCTATTTACTTCCCTAAAAAACACAGTTTCCAAGCCTGGAGAAAATAAGACCTACTGAAATTTGAAGTAAGTCTATAACATTTGAAGGTACACTTTATTTTTAATTTTTATTTTTTTTATTTAATTCTTGTTCAAGTACAGTTTTCTGTCTTATATTCCCAGCCCTGCCTCACCCCCCCCCCGTGCTCCCCACCTCCCTCCCATTTCCGCCCCCTACCTTAGTTATTGTCCATGTGTACTTTATACTTGTTCATGTGAGTCCTTCCCCTTTTCCCCTGTGATTCTCTCCCCTCTCCCCTCTGGTCCCTGTCAGCCTGTTCCGTATTTCAGTGTCTTTGGTCATATTTTGCTTGCTTGTTTGTTTTGTTGTTTAGATTCCTGTTAATGGTGATAGCATATGGTATTTGTCTTTCACCGTCTGGCTTATTTCGCTCAGCATAATGCTTTCCAGTTCCATCCATGATGTTGCAAAGGGTAGGAGCTCCTTCTTCCTTTCTGCTGCATAGAATTCCATTGTGTAAATGTACCATAGCTTTTGGATCTAGTCATTTACCAAAGGTGCGTTTTAAATATATTTAAGACTTCACTACTCAATATTATATAGAGTTGTTTCATTAAAAAAAAGTTTGTTCTTTGTATTGTTTCCCCTCAAAGATGTAGATATCAAGTAAATTAAACAGTAAGGTGAGGAAAGCCTGCATTTCCTCTTATCGATTAAAGCAGCTCCAAGTTTGACTTTCAGAAGCATCAGAACAAAAGCTGCAGTGATATCACAGATAAAGCTTTCTCCAAAGAGCCCAGCTTGCAGACATATGCAAGGAGCCATCGAGAGCAAGACAGAAGCATGCAGTCCAAGTTCAGAAAGAGAGGACTTTTCAGTGAAACAAAACACAGCTGAGAAAGTGAGAGAACAGAAAGCTTATGGGGAGATCTATTGCGTAGATCATTTCTTTTATGGCACGGCTACCTAAAAGCACCAACCAACAAGAGATCGAACCTTTTTAAAGCACAGCAAAAACTTCTCCATTAGGGAGCTCCGTACGTGTATTGTGATGGGTATCAAGTTGCACAAAGCAAACCAGCTCCAAGAATACACCTGTATTTCATACCTGGTGTGGCCCTGGTTTGCTGATCCGTCATAAGCCCCTGACGAGCTAAGCAGCACTTTCACTATAATCCTTTCCCACGTATCTGAACCTGCTGTGGGGTTTTTTAAACAGCTATTAGCAGTGACTAAAACTTCTAATCCTCTGCTATGCCTTTATTATTAACGCACACAATTATCATGCTGTAGCATTAAAGAACTGTGAAAAACCTTACCTTATTTCTAAATCTCACCATTTTTAAAAGAATAACAGTAAGATTTTCACAGAAATGCCATTTCAGTCATTCTGTCTGTGTTTTTATTGTAAATTACTTCAGCTCTGAGGTTAATTGAGATCTCTTGCAGGTGACTTCAAAGCACCTGGAAGGCATCCATGACTGAAGCAACTACTTCAGATATAAAGTAGTCTTTCTTTAGTTTGCTAAAAATGAGGGCAGATTTTTCAGGCCATTTCTGGGACCCACTTCAGAGACCAATATGGTAGTTGGAAACAGGACGGAGTTCATCTGAATCCATGGTAATTGTTAAATTACATATTACAGCTCTTTCCCTAATCAAATTTGGGGAAGATTACTAAAAGCCCAAACTCTGGAAACTGCAGACACATGCTCACCACCCCATCTCTGACAGGGCTAGGAGGTCCACTGATAGCATCTACCCCTTCGTGTTGAGGGTGACTTCTTACACCCCACCACCTTCCTGCCACTCCCTTGGCCCTAAATATTGAATCTTAGGTTCAATTATCTTGCCTTCATCCATTTCACTGCCACTGAATGAACAAGAAAAGTGTTTAAACCCTTCACTGCGGCCCAAACTCAGGGCTTCTGCACTGCACGGATTCAACGCCAAGCCAGAGGATTTCCAGTTTGCATGAACTTCAAAGGAAGGAGGTCAGAGAGCTGGTTGCCTTCCCCACAGTGGCTCCCACCCGGACTGGCCACCAGGATTTTACTAGGTTCATTTTATTTTTAATGCTCAAGGTTTGGGAAGGAGTTAGGTGATGGGAACCCCAGATTTCTCATTGTGTTTGTGGACAAGGCCAACCTAAGCTTTTAGAAAGTAGGACTTCAGAAAGTCTGCCTATAAAAGAAAAATTAAATCCCCCCTAAGAAGCACTTTCAAGGTATATGAGAAAAGCTAAAGTCAGATTAAACAGCAAAAGTTAGTGAGTGACTTAAACCTATGCATGCGTAAACACGTACTCCCCCCCGCCCAAAAAAAAAGCAGAGGCAAAAATTCCTGTGATAATTAAGTACTAGTCTCCTCCTACCTTCAGAATTTGGGGTTGAATCACCACTTCTCCACAGAAGGACAGGCTACAGAGTGGCACCTGGTTCAGCTACGACAACCTCGAGGCTGAGCCGAGCCCCCGGGACAACAGTGAGACCACAGCTGCTGACAACGGCTGACGCAGATGTACACTGATTGCCGACTGCCAGCCAGGGCGTACCCTGTATCCAGGGAAAGGATGATAGACCACGGTTTATTTAAGCCTTCACAAAGAACAGCTCTCCTTCGTTTTTCTAGGGCTGACTTCACTCCAGTGAGAAAACAGAAATGTCCAGTTTCTCTAAACATAAACGGCCACTGGCAGGGTGACACCCTCAGAAACAATAACAACTAGAGTTTTTGAAACTTCTGGAAAATGCTCCAATGCATTCCTTATATTCAGTTCAATTAAAATATTATAGGAATTGTGCATAGAGTGCAATATTGGAATTATAAGTGATGACAAAGCTTGTAACTCAAGAAATCTAAACATCACAAAGACAACATGGCTGGAAAAGGCATGGGTTTTAAAGCCAGGCACCAAGACTGGATGGAGGTCCAACTCCTTGGGGAATGACGTAAACTTGGCCAATGACTCAACCGCTGTACCTCATACAACGGGCACAGGACTGTGGCCTCAAGGAGACACTGCACCTGCAGGGCCCGGCAGCGCAGTGCCTGCACTTGGCAGCAGTCAGTACCCGTCAGCTGCCCTTCGTAGGAGCTGAGTCCACGGCTATCTACTCCCGAAGCCCAAGTTTTTCCACTGCTTCTCTGTTATGAGTCTGAGGTCAACATTGCTACTATTGCTCAACATGCTTAATATTATTAAAAAGGTTTAGAAACTCTAAAACAAGATGATGAAATTTGAATTCTCTTGGGGAAGAACTGGGACGACACACATGGATCATGATTTTGCTTCCCTGCTGGATTTGAATCTAACGTACAGAGTAGAAAGCAGAAAAGTCAACGCATTAAACTACCTGGTTCTTTTAAACATTATTCCAAGGCCATGTAGGATTAGCCATTTTGCCAGTTTACTTTCCACTGATTAGCAAAGAATTAAAGACGGACAAATTCAAGTTGGTTTTCAGACGCACAAAATTAAAGACTGAGAAAATCTGGTACTTTTAAAGCATGCACCAATGAAGGAATTCTTTTTCATTTTAATTGTTCTTTCCAAAACGTTGAGACAGTCAGTGAAATAATCTCAAATTGCTTTGCTTTGTTCTGTGCTTGCAAATACTGTAAATGGCTGGATTCCAGATAGAGTAGTTATCCTCAAATGCCTTCCAATGAGGCCTGCCAGATTCTGTGGTTCAGAAGTAATTTAAAAGCAGAAATGTGTAACAAATGAGACCTAATGGAAAACACTGGATGCTTTGCAGTCAGAGAGATCACTTTTTTCCCAGGGAAGAGAGAGCGTACATACACACATGGGCATATGAATGCGTACACAAACAGACCCATGTAAACAAGATAGAAAACAAACTGACACGTGCTCTATTTCTCTTCATTGTAGACGCTATTTGGTGAGAGTAAAAAATATACACATTGCTGTGTTTTTCAATGGAAAATGGAATTCATGATGCAACTATTAGCCAAACTCAACAATAACTCCTAAGCAAAAACAGAATAGTCAGGATAATACAACCTTTATCGTTAGGCTTTTGGCAGGGGGGAGAAGATTGGGGGGACTACCTTGCTTGGAAATTTACAAATCATTTTCTTATACAGGACAAATTCTCTCTTTATATAATAAGCATCTTTTTAATAACAACTTGTTGAAAGGAGGAAAATCCATCTAATTAGAGAGATTCCATCACTAGTATTCAAGCACAGGTTGGGATGTTCTGAAGGTAATTGTTAATGAAATCTGGGGACTACCACATTGAGTTCATCTTAGAACCACTCATTCGTTTATCTTTCCAAATAGTCATAAATGCAGGCACCTTACTGCACACTACATGTACAGCAGGTGAAGGACAGATCTGCTCTTGCCTTCCTGGAGCTCAGAGGCCAGTAGGCAGACGAAATACAGGGATTTACAAGCATGGTAAGAACCATGAGATGGTTAAGAGAGAGACCCAGGCCTGGGGCAGGGTGAAACCTCCCTGCCAAAACCACTCGAGGGACAGACTGAAGTCAGCTGCACAAGAGGAGAGAGCAGGATTCTTGGGGTGGGGAACAGATGGAATGGGACGTAAGGGAAGTCCAGAACGGCTGAAACAGGGAGGGTGAGCACGACACTCCCAAAGAAAGGCAGGGAGATGACGTTGATCCTCTTTATCCCAAGAGCCATGGAAACTACTGGAAGATCTTAAACTGGGGAGGGCCTATTAGAATGGTGCAGGAATTGCGGGCAACTTGGCATCCAGGGAAGAATGGAGGCAGGAAGACCAGGGAGGAGGTGATTCCCATAACCCAGGCAGGAAGTGATGGAGACATGGCCCAAGCCACTGGTGATAAAGATCCAAAGATGTTTGGTTGGTGCCTGTGATAAGACTGGATGTGTGGGTGGGGGAGGGAGCAGTGCCACAGAAAACGGATCCTGCTGCAGGTGACGTGGTTGGTGACGGCGACACTGGAGGCAAAGCAGGTCTGGGGGACAAAGGGACAGTGATGGGCACAGGTGAGGACAGGCTGAGTCTGAGGTGCTTCCTGGTAACTAGAAGGTGGGTCTAGAGCCCCGTGAGGCTGTGAGCTGGAGACAAGGACTTGATGTTTGTGAGCACGCAGGCCTGCAGGGTTCACTGGGGCAGCTGCCAGGCACACGTGTCTAAGGAGCACCTGGCATGAGACGTGGCCAAATTAACACGTGCCAAGTATGAAATACATCCTGGATTTCAAAGAAACTGATCTGAAAAATGAATGGAGGATCTCGATAATTTTATATTGATTATATGTCAAAATAATAGTTTTATATATCAGTTTAAGTAAAATATAGTATTAAAATGGGTTTATTGTGTTTCTTTTCACTGTTATAATGTGGTTACTAGAAAATTTAAAGTGACATGTGAGGTCTGCATGGGACTCCCATTGTATTTCCAAGAGGCAGCACCAATGCAGAGAGTGAATAAAGTGAGGGAGAGTAAAGAAGAGCGTTAATGAGAGTTTGGTCTCGGAAGAGGTTGTAGGTTTCAATATCCGCAGGTGGGTGTGGTGGGGAGGGGCTGAGAACATGCAACTGGCTGAGAGAATCGGGTCATGTGGCTCAACAGAGGGCAGGACAGGCTCAGGCTCTGACCGGCAGAGAGCGGACGACAGGGTCACTCTCTACAGAGCAGCAAGAAGAGGGCTGGAAAGCACATTTAAACCACAATGCAGAGGCATACATTGCTACTAATACATCAGTGTATGAAAAATAACTATCTTACTGTAATTTAATTTTCTGCATTTTACATATATCTTACTACAAATTTCCAAGTTATTATTGCATTGCCTTCCAAATGGCATATTATTTCAAAGCAAAGGTTTTCACTTTTTATTAACCTACACTTCTCCCTGAAATGTTCCTCTGCTATTGTGTGAAATCCCTACTGGATATCATGACTGAAAACAAATCAAAGAATAGGAGAAAAACCTCCTCCACTGTTTTCAACAACATCCCCTCTCACCTCGGGGCCCAGATGCTGCCTGGGCTGGGTCACGCATGCTCACCAGTAGAACTGCCCATTTAGAGAGTCTCTATAATTCTTCAAACCCTAAAATCATCGAGAGCTAATGTCCTCATAATCCTTCATGCCACCCTCAATAAAGTCAGTATTCTTCCGAGATACGGTAGGCTCACTGACATCAGCCACTGTGAAAGGGAAATTTGTACCTTTTCTCCTTAGTAACGCTCCCAGCGCATTTATTCGACAAATATTTATTGACAGCCTACTGTGTGCTCCAGTGGGGATACAGCAGTGAACAAAACAAAGGTCCTGCCCTCACTGAGCTTACAATCCAGGGGCACAGAAACCCACACCATTGTGCCACAGTAGTAACAACAACAAACACCTCCAGCCTCGCACAGTGGTTTGTCAGGCTCACCACTGCCACCAGCTGCGTCACTGAGCCCTTTACAGCCATGACTTACTAGCTCACGAGCTGGGACACTCTTTAGGCCTGCTCTACAGATGGGGGAAAACAATGAGACGGAGCAGCCAGCCCTCCAGCCACACGCTGCCCGGGTAAACCTAACCTTTGGGCTAAGGATCGAAGGCACATTCCTACCAGCTACGTTGGCAGCTGTAAGCCTGACGTTACAACACGCTCTGCTCTCCCACGGCAGCGCCTACCACGGCGGCAGCTCACACTTGGTGATTTACGGCCGATCCACCTACTGCACATCTGGACACTCTGTGAAGGCAGGGGTTGTGTCTATCTTCATACCCTCGGCACCTAGAAAAAGGCCTGCAACATGGGAGGTGCTCCGGAAATAGCAGTTCGATGAATCAAAGCAAACTTTGCAGGTTCAGGCCCAGGCTTTTATTTGTACCAAAGAAAAAAATCCCTTATCTGTGCCTGCCTTCCTGTTTAGTGCAGAATAAATGTAACTGTAGCCTCCCAGGGTCATCATTATGAACTCGACTTTTTGTGCTGGGTTGTAAACGCAGCGATGCCATAGGGGAGCTAATGAGGTTTATAAGGTTGTTTGCCGGGATAACGGATAGCTCCCTGATTGCTGGTGCTAAGTGCTTGTAAGGGCTTTAATGTCCTACACCCCACCACTTTCAACACGCTTGCTTTCCTCCCCCAACTCTCTGCCTCTATCATACAATAACTGAAGAAGTCTGACATTTATTGGCCTTATCTCAAAAGAGCGTGGTTTTTGGTGCAGAAATTGTGTTCTGTGTATTCTAACCACTGGAGTGACTCCTCGCCTTCCTCCTGACTTTCCCGCCATTTCCAGGCCTTCGGGTTAACTCGTTACTCTATTTTTGCTGAACTCAAAGCAATAGAACCAAGCACAAAGAAAATAACTAGAAAGAGACTGGAATAGCTGAACATGTACAATACAAAATTAATCTACCCATTTGTTACACAGAAGTGGCAACGGCTTCGAAACGCCTGGAGAAATGTTTCCTCACCATTACCCTGGATCCTGACACAGATAAAAACGAGGGTTTCAGAAGGTGTCACCATTTGGCGTAGAGAGTTTTATTACCTCCAAGCATTATGCAAAATCAGCCTTCACACTTCTGGCTTTCAAAGTGTTCTCCCTCACAAGAGTCCTTTCTTTTTGGCCATCATTTTATTTGGCTGTCTCTACATTTTCCCTGGCCTCGTCGCATCTCTTGTACTACAACTGGAGTCAGAGATACAGCGACTCTCCGGGGACGGCTTCAAATCCGGCCTGCTGTTCGGGCTGGAAAGCAAGCCGAAACCGACAGCTACGGTGCTCAGAGAAGGAAGGGCATAGCTGACGGTTTGAAGAAGTCCTCCATCTTCTTCAGGGCAGCCCCACGAAGGGTTCCTCAACAAGGGACTGCCCCTGCCTGGCCTGAGAGCCCAGGGAGCCTTCTTAGCGATGGCCACGGCCCTTCCGCGAGGGCTCTGTATGTGGCAAGGAGAAAAGATCACAATGACCCCCCCTCAGGGCTTATTTACATCGCATTTGATTTTTATTGTTCATGTCCCTGTAGACGGGCAACTTCCAAGTTAATTTCAGGACTTCCGTTTCCTGAACAGGCAACCGTTCATTATTCAGTAAATTTTGTTGAGTCCTCAGAAAAATGTAAAAGGAAGGTTTATGGTGATATTGGTGGCGTGTAAGGCACGGCAGTACACTGCTCCCCAGTTCAGGGCATGAGGCTGAGGGTGAATGTTTGGAGGGAGGAGAAAAGGTACATAAACATGAAACTGAGGAAATAAGCAACGCAGGGTCCTATAATACAAGTGACAAAGTAAACCAAACAGCCCCAAATTATAATAATTTTTTCCCTGAAAGATAAGTATCTTCCTATATATAGAAGTAAGAAACATTGACTTATTGTTTAGAATCTGAGCTAGCACTGTGTTAGATTCTTTGTGTTCATCATCCCCTTGATCCTCACTAACTCTATAGGCCATGGAACTGGGCCTACTGAACAGATGAGAATACTGAGACTGAGGAAGGCGAAACTGCCCAAGAAACACAACTGCAAAGTCGAGAAGAAGGTGTATTTGACTCCAAAGTCAGTGCCCTCACATGCTGACCCTTACAAAATCATCAGTGCCCTGACCTTCCATTGCTGAATATGAGAACATCTAAGAAACTTCAGGTCGGGGATTAGAACTCAAATTCATACTTAGAACATAAATAAGGCTTTAATTGCTATTATATTTGGATAGAAAAGACCAACTATATACCCTTTACTTAACTTTTCCACTTAACTCAACTTTACTTAACTGGTACTAATACATTGAGGGGAAAAGCTCAAAGGTTTAGACATATCTCTAATTTTTAAAAAACAGTTTAAACTCAACTTCCAAATTATATCTTCATTCAGGGCATGCTATTTTCTCAGACTAACAGATTAGTCTCTTAAATGACCCCTCCAATATTTTTCACATAGCCACCAAAGTATCTAAAACACACACTTAAAATCCTGCCCCCTGCTTGAAAGTACCCCTAATTTACAGAACAAACTCCCATGTCCTTGGCACAAAATATAAAGCCCTTAGTGACTGCCACTCACTCACTTGTCTTTAAAATGACTGTGAGCTCAAGGGCAAGAAACTAACAAGTTTTATTAGTTCAATAAATGTTTATTGAGATGAATTAAATTAATAGCCTTACTTTTGGCAAAGAACATTCTTCTATTTTTTTCATGTTTTATTTCTTTTTTCCCATCCTAAAAGAAACTATACATCTGTAAATGCCAAGGTATCTGGTGTGCTATATAGTAGGTGTTCCAAACAAAAAAAAGTGATAAATCCCGACCAGACTCATGTTTTTCTGTTTCAATGTTTCCAGTGTTGAAACTTTCAATACAGAAAAGGCACTACATTTGAAATCTAAGAGTTCTGTTTTAACAACGGTTTCATGTTCTAGGCTAACTTGTCTTTTCTAATACCTAATTCTTACCTGTCTCTTCTCCCTGATCAGGAGCATCTTCTCCTTCACCTTTCAGTTAACACCCTACCAGCCGCCTTTCTCTGAGCAGGCAGAGTGGCAAGAGTCCTGCCGGGGTCCCTGGTCCCACAGCTTAACGACAACCTAGGTGAAGCTACCAATGCCCTGAGGACAGGGACAGCAAATTGTTGAATTCAGATCCCCGGCATGTCCTGTGGCAGCTGGCAGGTGATCAGCAAAGGGTTGTTGAGTAAATGAGTGAATAAAAGAGCAAATAAATGGACACACAGTGCCCAAGTCTGAGTCTGGGTTTCCCAGTCAGAAGACAGTGATAAATGTCTACGTAAAGGGTGGCATGAGATGCTGCAGGTGATGGAACCGCCTCTTGGCAGGCATTCTCAGAATTCAGTCTCCATTCTTTATTTTTTCACTGACATACAAAGTTGTATTAGTTTCAGGTGTGCAACATAATGACTTGATATGTGTCCATATTGTGACATGAAGACCACAGCAAGTTCAATTACATTCGCCACCACACATGTCACGGTATTTTTTCTTGTGGTGACAGCTTGTAAGATCTTCCACAATTTTCCAAGGTACGCGTAGCACTGCCGACTACCGGCATCACAGGATGCGTCAGAGCCCCAGGCCTCACCGATGTCGTACCTGCACATGTGCGCCTCTGGGCCCCTGCATCCATTCGGCCCACCCCCACCTCTGGCGACCACCAAGCTGTTCTCTGCATCTACGGCAGTCTCTGTTCTGTTTTGAAAGCCGTGGCTGATCAAGGACCACGTAAGATGTGTTTCCTCAGTGTCCTGAACTCAGGATACTGAAAGGGCAGGTCATGTGGGACTGGCCCCAAAAAAGTGGGGGGGGGAGGTATTGGACTCTTATCCCTATATACCCAAGGGAAACACAGCACCTTCCTCTTTCTGACTCGCTGGGCCTGGGTGAGGTGCTGATCAAGAATCAGCTCTGCTCCTTCGGAGACGTCCTGAAGCCATGAAGATGGATTTTGCACCACTGATCGTGGGAGAACATTGATTGTTCTACCCATTTTCCAGGAATGAAGCATTTGAAAGTATTTTTTCCTGGATTCCTCCCTGAGTGTTCGAAGCTATATTGAGAAAGGGTAATTAGTGGGGTGATACTGAAGGGGTGTCACTTTAAACTTGATTCTGAGGTCACTCGAGAGTATCTGCTTTCTCTTTTCCGTGTTAATTAAAAGAATAAATCTTAGCTCTACGAAGAAGTGGGAAAATGTATATCCTAGTTCATCTAGCAAAAAGCTGCTTGTCATCTCCGAGCTCTGTTCAGCCAGGAGTGCAAACTCTGCGCACGGCGACTCACTGCGGCGGCTGCGGCTCAGAGAGAACTGAAGGCCCCTGTCCGGGTACCACACTGCGCATGCTCCCCACGGCTTCTGCAGGCCCTTAGAGAAGAGGAGAATCCGTGGCCATTGCTCTCTGTTTATCTTATTCCTGAAATTAATCAGCAGCAACAACCTGCCCCTACAACGAAATCCAGTAGAGAGCAAACTATAGAATCCTCTTAGTTTTAAAATCATATCTTACTAAAGGCTTTATTTTTTTTTTTCCAAAATTTTACTTATTTATCTTTAGAGGGGAAGGAGAGGGAGAGAAACATCAATGTATGGTTGCCTTTCATGCATCCCCTGCGGGGAGTTGGCCTGCAAGGAACCAGCCTGCAACCCAGGCATCTGCCCTGGCTGGGAATCGAACCGCGATCCTCTGGTTCGCAGGCCCGCGCTCAATCCACTGAGCTACACCAGCCAGGGCTTTACTAAAGGCTTTAGAAATGACAAACCACCAGATTTTGATTTTTTAAAAAAAGTATAGGTATGTAAATAATGTAAACGCACAACCACAAAATACAAGCTCTTGGCATAATGTCGTTTAAGAAATGTAGAGCGGCTAGTAAGTTGCTTAAGACATTTTCTGAAATAAAGTAAAATATTAAGTCAAATAACAAATGAACATTAATGGGAGCAACAGTATAGGCCTTAACACTTAAAAAATTCCTCAGAAATGGTTTGCATAGATTACAGATATCAACAAAGTATTCACTGCATGNAGCAACAACCTGCCCCTACAACGAAATCCAGTAGAGAGCAAACTATAGAATCCTCTTAGTTTTAAAATCATATCTTACTAAAGGCTTTAGAAATGACAAACCACCAGATTTTGATTTTTTAAAAAAAGTATAGGTATGTAAATAATGTAAATGCACAACCACAAAATACAAGCTCTTGGCATAATGTCGTTTAAGAAATGTAGAGCGGCTAGTAAGTTGCTTAAGACATTTTCTGAAATAACGTAAAATATTAAGTCAAATAACAAATGAACATTAATGGGAGCAACAGTATAGGCCTTAACACTTAAAAAATTCCTCAGAAATGGTTTGCATAGATTACAGATATCAACAAAGTATTCACTGCATGTAATGGATCAGTTTTTACAAAACTAGAAAGATCTTATTTTTCTGCCTAAATAAGTACGGTAAACTCAATCTTAAAATGCTTGTAAGATATAATTAATCCAAATAACATATTTTAATATTAATCTATATATTGCTTTATTCCACAAAATGTAAGGAAGCATAAAATTAAAACACTAAATTAATTCCAAAACCCTAATAAAATATACAATGGAAACACCAATACATTTTCATTAATAATAATTTGTTTTCATTTTTAAATTATGGAAATTCAAGAGTCAAAGCTAAACTCATACTTTGTCAAGACCACAAAAAGAAACAACTTGTCTCATTATAGAGGATGGTTTAAAGACACCAACATGAGATAATATGCACATCTCCCACATATATATATATTCACTGCATAATGAAAAATATGCATATATAGAAAAAACTTAATTTTTAAAAATATACTTTATCGATTATGCTATTACAGTTGCCCCATTTCCCCCACTTCATTCCCCTCCACCCTGCACATCCCCTTCCACCCACATTCCCCCCCACTTTAGTTCATGTCCATGTGTCACAAGTTCTTTAGCTTCTACATTGCCCATACTATTCTTGCCCTCCCCATCTATTTTCTACCTACCGTCTATGCTACTTATTCTCTGCACCTTCTCCCTCCTTCTCCTCCTCCCACTCCCCTGTTGCTAACCCACCATGTTGTTATCCCCATTTCTGTGGTTCTGTTCCTGTTCTAGTTGTTTGCTTAGTTTGTTCTTGTTTTAACTGTGGTTGTTAATATCTGTGAGTTTGCTGTCTTTTTACTGTTCATATTTTTACCTTCTTTTCCTAAGTCCCTTTAACATTTCATATAATAAGGGCTTGGTGATGATGAACTCCTTGAACTTGACCTTATCTGAGAAGCACTTTATCTGTCCTTCCATTCTAAATGAAAGCTTTGCTGGATAGAGCAATCTTGGCTGTAGGTCTTTGGATTTCATGACTTGGAATACTTCTTTCCAGCCCCTTCTTGCCTGCAAGGTCTCTTCTGAGAAATCCGCTGACAGTCTTGATGGGAACTCCTTTGTAGGTGACAGTCCCCTTATCTCTTGCTACTTCTAGAATTCTCTCCTTCATTTTAATCTTGGGTAATGCAATTATGATGTGCCTTGGTGTGTTCCTTCTTGGGTTTAACTTCTTCAGGACTCTCTGAGCTTCCTGGACTTCCTGGGAGTCTATTTCTTTTGCCAGATTGGGGAAGTTCTCCTTTATTATTCATTCAAATAAGTTTTCCACTTGTTGCTCCTCCTCTTCCCCTTCTGGTACCCCTATAATTCAGATATTGGAACGTTTAAAGATATCCTGGAGGTTCCTAAACCTCTCTTGCTTTTTTTGAATTCTTGTTTCTTCATTCTTTTCTGTTTGGTTGTTTCTTTCTTCATTCTGGTCCACTCCCTTGATTTGAGTCCCAGTTTTCTTCCCATCACTATTGTATTTTGCTTCATTTCACTTAGTGTAGCCTTCATTTTTTCATCTAATTTGTGACCAAAATCAGCCAGTTCTGTGAGCATCCTGATTCCCAGTATTTTGAACTGTGCATCTGATAGGCTGGCTATCTCTTGGTCACTTCAAATTACTGGCTCTGGGGCTTTGATTTGTTCTTCTGTTTGAGCCATAATTTTTGGGTCAGGTTGCACCTGTTATGTATGAGGGGCGGAGCCTTAGGTGTTCACCAGGGCAGAGCAACCCATGTCGCTGTGTGACAACACTGTAAATGGGGGCAGAGTCAGAGAGGGAACAATGGTCCTTGTTCCACTCTCTCAGATTTCAGTCCCTTTTCCCTCTACCCACAATCAAATTGGGCCCTTCTGGTGCTGGTTCCCAGTGGGTGGGCTTGTGCACCCTCCAGGACACTGTGGGTCTCTCCAACAAACTCTCTCATGAGTCTGGAAGTCTCTCCCAGCACCTCACCCCCCTCAAGTTTTTCCAGTCAGTGCTTTTAGGCTCTGTTTCCTGGTGCTGGAGCCCTGGGTTACATGGTCTGTCTCGCTGCCCATTTTTGCCTGGTTTACCTGCACATGAATGTGTGACCACGGTCAGCCAGCCACCTTGTACACCTCACTAGGTCTCTCCATTGCCACCTCATGCCTGGGGTCTGCTGACCTCTGCTTGCACACCAGGGTCCACCAGCCACAGCTTTTTCCTGCCACGATCCCTCTCTACTGGCCGCCGACTCTGTCCCTCTTACGGGTCTGGATGAATGGTTGTCGGACTTCCGAACAGTTCAATTTTCTGTCTGTTCTGGCTGTTTTTTGTTTCTAAATTTTTGTTGTCTTTAATTTTGGTTGTGCGAGGAGGCACAGTGTGTCTACCTACACCTCCATCTTGGGCAGAAGTCATATATGGAAACATTTTAACGACATATGGCAAATTCAAGTGGTTACAAAAAACATGTTGCAGAAAATTATACTATGCTTTTTCCTTCAAAAATATATGTACAGCCAGGCATAGAAGATTGAAATTAAAAAAAAAAAAGGAATTCTGAGTTCCCAGTAATGGATGTGTTTTACTTTCATAAAGTAAAAAACGATACTGGAAAGGAAAACGCATATTGTTCCCATGACCGTGTCACTGAATGAAAAGGCCATGGCCACTCCCCACAACAGACTCCCTGTCAATGAGTAACAGCAGAGGACTGCTTATCACTCTTCTTACTGACTTAACATGTCTTATCAGTATTTTACTGTTTTATTGGGCACTTTCACCCTATGCCACCCCAGGTACTGTAAATAAGAAACCGTATCCTAGTGACATTTCACTGCATAGAAAAGGGATTTTGCTTAATGGCATCTTTCATTTAGGGCTAAAGACCTCTTTCACCATTTCTTAACAAATAATATGACACAGCTGGAAAACTCTTGCACCACTCACAAATCCTAAGTTATACTGCTGGACTATGTGAAAGTCACTTTAAACCTACACAAATTTGCAAATATCCACTCACCCAATAAAAAATAATTAAAAAAAGAAAAGACTATATTTTCTGAACAGATGAAATTGTATTACAAAATCAATTACATTATTCTATAGGCATATAACTAAAGATATATGTATATATTTTTTTCAAACCTATGCTGGGGATTTTAAAATAAAACAATCCTGATAAAAAATAATGATAGAAATCTAATAATTATAATAAAGATTTTTCCCAATGCTCTTGATATACCAAGTTATCTCCAAAAGAACACAGTTCATGAATTTATTTTTACAAAAACTATCATAAAACTGCACTACACCCAATCATGGATGACAGAGATTCATGGTAATTAAGAGTAGTTTCATTGTGGAAGTATAAAACTAAACAAATCTCTTGTAGCTAAAAGAAACTAGCATGAGAACAAAAACATTATGCTCCAAATTAGCAATGGAAATTAAGAAGTGATCTGATGATTTTACATCCAGTTTATGCAATTTATAAAAAAAGTAAATATCTCTTTTGAAAAATAAATACCTCTATCACATAATTAAAATCATTAGATTATTTCAGTAAGGGGAGGGCAGTAAAAGAATTTTCAATGGGATTGAGCAAAATTCAACTATCATTTATTCAAGTAATTAAGAGTTTTAAAAAATGTTTTATTATTTTTAGAGAGAGGAGAAGGGAGGAAGAGAGAGGGAAAGAAACATCTATGTGTGAGAGAAACATCCATTGGTTGCCTCCAACCAGGGATGGGGCCTGCAACCCAGGCATGTGCCCTGACTGGGAATCGAACCAGTGACCTTTTGGTTTGCAGGACTATGCCCAACACACTGAGCCACTCCAGTCAGGGTGTAACCAAAGGTTTAAAACGAGCTTGTTTGTTCTGACTGCCAGAAACTGTCAAGAGGTGAATGTCCGTGTATAGTAAGGATAAGGATTCTTCTCACTGTTCCACACCCTCTGTAATATGTCCATTGAATATCTAATATCAAACCTCTCAAGGTGAGGGCCACATACTTCTTGGGATGTGTCAGAGATTAGAAGTTCCATGAAAAACTATACAGCATGTCATCTTAAGTTTTTCACTTTATGAGTGGAATGCTTCAAAGAAAAGTATTTCAGAAAAAAGCACCATCATGCCTATAGGCATTTATCACCAAGCTTCTGTCTCCCAGCCTTTGCTTATTCTATTTTTTGCCCAAACATCCAACCCTGACTATTCTCACCCCAACTCTTCTCCAGACCAGTGAGTGTTCAACTTGAAGCCTGGTTCAATCACCAGAAGACAGCTTTCCTGAATTTCCCAGGCAGTGCCCTTCTGAGGCAGAAGTCCTGAGGCACCTGGGGACACACCTGCAACACACCTGCCGCAGGGCAGCAAGTCTAGCACCTCTCCCCGCTCCCCTCGGGGGAAGGGCAGGGATGTGCTGTCAGTTGTCTACCACTGGTGCATCCCAGGCAAACAGCGAAGTTTGTTCAGGTCTGGAAAACTACCTGCAGATAAAGCTCCATTTTTAAGTATGACACTCTGAATTAAAGGATTTCTTGTCAGAAATCTAAAGAAGAAAATTAAAGTTTGGGCTTTGGAGATCAAATCCTGGTCCTGCTACCTGACTCTGGCCAAATTTGCTAACCTTTTGGAGCCTGTTTTTCTTTGTTTTTAAAACAACGTGGCAGGTATCATTTTAAAATGAGTCCTGCGCTGAATGGGTAGTTAGTGTTTACAGAGTGCTGTGATCAGTCATGATCTCGAATATCAAAATTAACATAATGTTACCATGCAAACTTCAGATACAGAGCAGAATAATAGCATGAAGAGAAACAAAGTTAAAAGTGTGGTATACACACTACCTATTAAACAAAAGGAGCCTGGTACAAGCACTATGGAAAACAGTATGAAATTTTCTAAAACTAAAAATGAACATGCCTTTTGACCCAGCAATTCCACTGCTGGGATTATGTCCTGAGAACCCTGAAACACCAATCCAAAAGAACCTAAGCACACCAATGGTCATAGCAGCACAATTTACAATAGCCAAGAGTTGAAAGCAACCTAGATGCCCATCAGTAAATGAATGGATCAAAAAAACTATGGTACATTTACACAAGGGAATTCTATGCAGCAGAAAAAAAGAAGGAGCTCCTACCCTTTGCAACATCATGGATGGAACTGGAAAGCATTATGCTAAGTGAACTAAGCCAGGCGGTGAAAGACAAATACCATATGATCTCACCTTTAACGGGAACCTAAACAACAAAACAAACAAGCAAGCAAAATATGACCAAAGACACTGAAATACAGAACAGGCTGACAGGGACCAGAAGGGAGAGGGGAGAGAATCACAGGGGAAAAGGGGAAGGATTAAAGGACGCATGGACAATAACTAAGGTGGGGGCAGGGAAATGGGAGGGAGATGGGGAGCACTGGAGGGGTGGGAAGGGTTGGGAATATAAGACAGAAAACTGTACTTGAACAAGAATTAAATATATCAATCAATAAATGAATGAATAAATAAAAAAGAAGCCATTGTTACTGTACTAATAAAAATATTTGAGAGAAGTTCACTCAAAGTACTTAAAATACTGGCACTAATGTCTGCTGTAAACTTACAAATGATTTTGCAAATTCCATTCAATTGTGGGTCCTGTATATATTTATATGTGTACATGTGTGGAAATGTATATATATGTACATTCCATATTTTTGAGGAAGATTCCATGAATGTAAAAACAATAGAAGATAGATATCTGTGAAACAGACTTCAAGGGGTGGGGGGAGGAATATATTTTCCAGCAGTTTCATCCGTAAATGTTGTAGATCTACGCAGTAGTTTATGGAGTCACAATTTCCTACAGGTAAACATATTGAGAGCTTCATAAAAAATGCTCCCTCGAATGCAGAGTTTGCTAAAAGCTACTCAGTGCCCACGCATAACTGTCCCATTGTCCCACGAACACCGAGACCCCTCTGGGGGAGCCTCGAGCACGAGCCCCCACCACAGCAGCCGCCTCATCTGCAAAGATGCCGACTGAGCAGCACGTGTGTGTGTGTGTGTGTGTGTGTGTGTGTCAAAGCAGTCTTGTCACCAAAATAAAAACGCCACTTTCCCACAGCTCTCTGGTCATAACTTCCTAACTCTGGTCAAACCTGAACTTGTAAGTATTTAAAATCAGGACCCATTCATTTTTGCGGTGAAACTGTGAGTGTAACATAGGAGGAGCCCACTTGTCTGCCAGCCCCGGTGCCTTTTCAATGCCATCCTCCTCTGAAGGGAGAGGGCTGACTTCTACGGTATATCTCCTAATATATGTTCATGTACTTTTACATGACTGGCTGTAACTATCTATTTACAGAGCAGATACAGCATGGGAGTCCCCCCCAAGTCGTACTTTACCAAAGCTAAGCAAATACACACTTATACAGTGCCAAATATAAAACATTTGTGTGGGACCTAAAATGCTTTAATTTATTCGTAGAAGAACCTAGGAAACTGCTGACATGACAAGCTTTTATGTTAAATACTCAAAACCTCCCTCAAGGCCTCTTTTTTAAAATTTAACATGAATTGTTTCTGCTAAGTTGTAGAATATTTACAATGTTGAATTTTCTCTTTATTAATCCCCATTGTATCATTTCTTCTTCAATCTTTATTTAAAAATAAAATGCAGTGAACGTGCAATCCACTTCAGTTCCTGGCATGTTAAAATCAGAAGTAAGGCGAAGGCTATGAGGTGAGGAGCAAGTCAGAGGCGGAATAAACACAGTGAGAGCAGAATTTCTAACTTCTGAATTTATGAAGTATTATAAGAGAAAAACACAAACAAATATCTTTAAATTCTAAAAATGCACTGAAAGTATTCTCTTCCAAAAGGGCTATATTTATTCAACTATGTGCTCCCAATATAAGGTAAACCCTTTATTAAAATGCCATGCCTCAGCTCTTTGTTTGCTAAATTTAAATTATATGAAACTGCTTAATCACCAGCATTCTAAAAGCGGTAGGTCCTAGAATCTCAAGGGAAAAAACGTTCTATTTTCAAGACACTCGCATTACACTAATCCATTAGAATACTTGGCTAATAAGTTAATATTTAATCGGCAATTTCCTTAAAACACAATAGCATACCAATAGTAGTATTTCCATAAGCCACATTCACTCTTGGGAAAGGGAAAGCACCTACAAAAAATACTAAGTAGGTAATATAAAATAAACTAAACCACAATTCACAAAACAGACCGCAAAAAAGATATTCCAAAATACTACAAAATGTGACTCACTTACTAGGATATAAAGGATTCCTATTTTTCAAGCATCATTTCTTTGGACCATCATTCCAGAAGAGAACTGTATAAAGGAAGAATTCATGGTAGAAAAAATTGATAAATGGACTACTTTTGCTAATCTATAATTTGGGTTCAACTTCCTTACACAGTTCTGCCCATTAATTTTCTTTTTTTGGACCATTCAACTTGGCTGTGATCCAAAAGATCCTGAGCCATTTCTCTTCGAACTGCAATCAATCTCTAACTGAAATGCAATCAATCTCTAACCAAATGTGTTCATCTGCCTTGCCCTTATCATTGATATTTTTAAAAAGCTAATAGTTTGAATAGCTCATAACCCAGATAAAATGCTTAGAATTAATTGGACCACATGGGTCTTATATGTTCCTGATAGAAGTTCAGGTTCTTAACACCTATAATTCTACCTTCCCTACAAGAAACGGACTCTAGTTACCTTGGTTTTCACCATGCACAATCGGCAGATATAGCTATAAAACTATTACAGAGAAACACCTGAGTACCAATAAATTTTGCATGTGTCAAAATTAATAAATAATCTGTCACTACCTCTTTCACAGCTATTTAAGAACTATAGTTGGGTGCATATGAGTGTGTGGTGTTGGTGGAAATGTAAGACTCAGTTCTCTCCCCCAACCCCCACATTTTTGGTGTCTCAAATACCTTTGGGAAACAGCTATATTCACAACTCCTCTCCTATATGTACATTATACAAAATGTCAGCTATAAGTTCAAGAAGCTCATAAAGCCCCTAAATTAAAAACTTACAAACTTTAAAAATGGCAATGTCATGTCTAGAGGGGGCAGCTATATCTTCACATGCAAACTATCAACTGTACCATCCTGTGTGGCTGATTATGTGGGCTTGGGACAGGTGAGCATTCAGGATGAGAGAATGAGGCAGGTAGGGATGAACAAGGCACGATGCACAGGGTCCCTCAGTTTGCTCTGCTTTGCTTCCTAAGCAGGAAGCAAAGGCAGCAGAAGGAAGTGAAAGGCAGTTCTTGGTAATAGTGGCTGGGAGGACATCGCATTTTCAAGGCGGCCTAGTCAAGCACCAAAATGTAGAGGGGATGTGCCATAAGCCATCGTGAGTAAAAAACCTGGGCACTACAAAGGCCATTTTTTAAATTTCCCCCCGATTCCCAGTTCATTACCACTTTGCTAATTTAGCATCAGGCACTGTAGAGCACTTTACAAAAGTAAAAATAATTCTATAATGAACGCTATAAATTTCTGTACACACACATGCAAGTATACTGTGCGAATATTCTTTCTCCACAGCCCAGTGTCCTGTCTGGGATGACACACTGCTCCAGGGAGCACTGATGCCCTCCGGTTTGGGTTAGAGAGCTGGAGAAGGCAAAATTCATTCTAATAGGAAGGCCGAGGGAGAAGTGACCCTCTTTGCCTCCCTGAATGGTGAAGTGTGTGGAGGGTCACCGCACTCGGCACGTTCTCACAGTAGCGTAATGTAAAGTGTAACGACACAGAGCTAGACTCGGAAACAGCATAGTGAATGCAGAATTCATATTAGAGGCCTCATTTATGCCCTTAGCGATTATTAATAATATAGCCATGTTCTTACAAAGGCAAAAACTCATTTGATACCATTTTCCGTACACAGAATGTTCCGCATTATTTTTCAAAAGCCATGTCCCCTGCTTTACCTTTGCAATCCTGTCCCAGGTCAACGCGTGTCGTCAACATAAGGCCTCACTGCCCAAGACAGCAAGGCACTGGCAAAGCTGACCCTAGACACCATCGGCTTGGCTCCCCCGCCCAGAGGCCCTTTTTATTTTTTATGCCATGGATGCTTCTGGAAGACTGGCAAAGTCTATGGACCTTTTCTCAGTGTGATGTTTTTCCGTGTGTATAACTAGATTACATAGCAAACAATTAGACTGACAGTTGTCAAAATATTTTAAGATGTGCTATGGTAATGGACTGCTTTATTAATCCACTAAATAACCAGATCCGGCTGTGGGTGTAATAAACACTATAATCTAAAGTGATTATGTGATATGAAAATATCTGTGATTTATTTCTATCAGTGGCAAAGTCAGAGGCTGCCAATAATACTACGGTTAATTGCCCACATTCGGAATTAAAGGAAATGCTAAATTTTCAGTCAGATACCAATAAAAACGAAAGCGAAATTTTTTCCCCTAAGGTCACAAACCACTAGAAACCCTTGCGTTGGGATTCCTGCCAGTGTCCACAACAGAGTTCACCCATCTGCATGACCACAATGGGAGTTTTAAAGTGCTTTGATGTATTACGAAGGTGTCCTCCTAGTGTCAATAGCAAACCTAAAAATCAAACGAAAAAGAGCCAGATACTGTGTTTCATAAAATCAAAGCTTCACTGTCTGATCTCCATCCATCTTAATAGTCTAAATCCTTACATAAATATCTGAAATGACTTCAGGAACAGAATTTTTTTAAAAAACTAGTCTGCTGAAAATATATACAAGGCTGGGCAAAAGTAGTTTTACAGTGGTGAGTATGCAAGGGAGCGTGTATTCTTTTATTATTATTTATTAATTATTACACTATTTTCCATACCAATAACTGTAAACCTACTTTACCCACCCCTGTATGTTGGATAAATTTACTTTGGTTTCCAAAGAAAATGACAAGGTAGCAGGTATATCAACCTGAAAGATCTTCAAAATTATGAAGCAGCTATGGCTGCTGTGGCTCAGTGGATTGAGCACCAGACTGCAAAGCAAAAGGTCCCTGGTTCAATTCCCAGTCAGGGCACAGGCCTGGGTTGTGGGCCAGGTCACCAGTAGGGGGCATACAAGGGGCAACCACACATTGAGGTTTCCCTCTCTTTCTCTCTCCTTTCCCCCCTCTCTAAAAATAAAGACAATCTCTTAAAAAATTAAAAAAGGGCATTTCCACGCCCTTCCCACCCTCCCCCGCTGCTCTCACCTTTTCCCTGTAAGTCTCCATGCTCCCTGCCTGCTCACAGCCTGCTCACAGCCTGCTCCCTGCCTGCAGTGCCATGGCACCATGTGCAGGGGGCGCTCAAGGCAGCCCCAGTTCACTCCTTGTAGATACAGAGACCACAGTTTCTTTAAAAAACCCTTTTATTAAATTCATTGGGGCAACACTGGTTAATAAAATCACATAGGTGCCAGGTGTACAATTCTGTAACACATCATCTGTATACTGTACTGTGTGTTCACCACCCCAGGTCCGATCTCCTTCCACCACCATGTATTCCCCCTTTACCCTCTTCTACCCCCCCACACCCACTTTCTCTCTGGTAATCGCCATACTGATGTCTGTGTCTATGAGTTTGTTTGTTGTTTTTTCGCAGACCACAGTTTCTGAACCCAAAATAAGGAGACACAGTACGACAAGTATGAAGGGAGATTTAGTTGGTCTTCTGCCAATGACATGACTGAAGCATTTGGAAATCTTTGAAGTAATTTCAGTGACTTACTTTGTTTTAATATACAATATTCCAGATGTTTTCAACATTAGGACAGTCTAGAACATACACAAGAAAAGAATGACTGGATCTAGAATTCACTTATAAGTTTCAAAACACAAGTGCTAGTTCAGGAAAATTTTAATTGATAAACAAATGTCTCTAGTCTTCCTTATCAATTTGCAAGCTTCCCCATACAAGAGGCAAAAAGGAGAACTATCAAATCATTAAAAAATACCAATTTCCTCTTTCTCACACACATTTAGATTGAGAGTGATTGCATTCTACAGTGAATATCAAAAGGTAAAATTACCATAAAAAGAAAATATCTACAAGAATTATAGATAAAACAGAAATGAATTTTCTAGACTATTGAATCATCAGAGGAATGACCTTTTATTAGCTAGGTTTGGATTTGATTAATAAAACAAGAGCCAGATACACCATTACACTAGCAATGTGATTTCAATAGAGCCGCCCTACAAAAAGCCCACACTTTCCTTCAAGGCTATGCTAACACTGCATGACCTATACGTTCTATATACCCAGTCTTGAGTCTTATCACCCTCCAACCAAGGTTACTCACTAAAAAAAAAAAAGCTCGGGTTGCCTGAAAAAGTTTCTAGCACCTCGACAATTTGAGAGTCACTGTTCAAAAAAGGTAAACCATAAAACAGGTTTGTCGGAAGACTTTGCTACATTTCAAAGTTGCCTAAAAATTAAGAGATGGCTTCACTGAGTACAATTGTTTGAGCTACTAAAGCAACCCAAATACTAGACATAAACTTTCAATATACTACAATTATTCTGCTGGTCTCTGACATACTACATAAATGCCATCATATTGTTAAATCAACAATGCCCTCGTTTAAATGGAAATTAACAAAATATTAAAAAGTTTAAAGGTACTGTCAAATAAACTGGAAAAAATGTCTGTCTATTAAAATTCAGCTTGGGTTTAATATGAAAAATGTTAACGTACCAAAAGAATGGCACTGAAGCAATCATGTATAAACAGATACTAGCCTGAAATTTAAGACAAGCTGCTGGATTGAATGATGAGACCATCAGCTTGAGTTTTTCAGCTCATTAGCTTAACCACAATCCCAACCTAAAATCCATAAAGTCACCAAGGCAAGTGTAATATACCTCCTAAGTTTAGAGAACTACTCACATTTTTCATTATTCACATCAGGAAGGATTTATGGTCAGCATTACTCTAGTGACAATGAAGAGAGACCCAGAGCAGTCTTTGAGGGAGAAATGAACTTTTTAAAAAAGCATTAAAAACCAGTTTTTCTGATGTTCAATGTCAACATACTGAAAAACAGAAATATATCCCTCTTTAAGAACAACAACAATAAAAAAGCAAAAACTGAGCCCTGCAAATGACCCAGCGCGCTTGCACCCAGAAAGAGGACAAAGCCATACACACTCCGTCCTCCTCCACAAACTGCCTGCCCGTGGCAGCTGCTCTGCCACTGACACGGGGGCCTGAACCAGGGCCAAGCACCACCTTGAACTCCTCCTCTTCCCCAATTCCCACCATCCATCGCCCATCAAGTCCAACTGATCCTGCCTAAGTCTCTCCCAGGCCCATCACTCTGCCTGATGCCCTTACCGTACTGGGGCCTCCTCTCCCCACCAGCCCTCCCCAGTCGCCTGTCCTCCCCTCCTCCCTCCCTCGGACATCTCTGCACCTGCTCAGACTCTTGCGGGGTCCTTAGCTCTGAGCCTCTGCACACTTCCCATCTCACCTCAAAGTCACTGGGGAGGAAGAAGACATCTAACAGTTGTGGCACTCACTTCTTTGGTGGGATGTGCTTGAGTACTAAGGAAGTGTTTCAACTGAATTATTACCTCCTCAAGGAAGAGAATCGGGAAGGGAATAGAATCCTGAGCTGTGCAGTTGCGTATTAAAATGTCAGGGCTGATTTTTAGTTCCCTTACCTCTGTCTCTGCTATTGTTAGCATGTCGTTATTATTGTATATCATTATTAATAACAATAATCATCAACAGTGGTCTATTTTTATTGTTAATAAAGCGAATATGGTGCTTTGACACACAAAATCGCATATTTAATCCTTCGCTGGGCCCAGTTCCACGGAACACAGCAGAAGTCCTATCCAGTCTATCAGTACATCCTGGCTCACTGTGTTGGTGAGAGGAAGCAGCAGGAAGGGATCGGAAGACAGGATCCGCCCTGCAAAGGAGCCGGGAAGAACCACACAGCAACATCAAAGGCACAGATGAATATTTAGGAGGCCTCCACAGGGAGACCCCGGAAGTGGGGATGCCTGTTCCTAAGATCCCGCTCCACTCTGTGCAGCATGATTTCCCAAAGGACGCAGGCCTGTGGAGGCAGAGCTTCTTTATATTATATCAGGGATATTTCCCCTGGAACTCGCTGACTTTCCTTCTAGGCCCTTTCTGAACTCACTACATTCAGCTCCTTTCTGGTTCTATCCTACTATAGCTTAACTACAAGCTGCAAAATGGAGTCTGCACTTTAGAATTCTTGGTGAGCTGTGGGTCTGGTCATGGCTGGAAATTACCTGTGAGCAGGGGAAAAAATTATTTCCCTTAATAGAGTTTATGCAAAAACGATGCAGAATGGATTACAAGGGCAAGTACCTAAATTGTGATTCCGTACATGGCACTGCATTAGTGATTTAATGTGGTTTTAAAATGTGTGCTATAATGGATAAAATGAATGCTCTTTAGAAATTTTGTTTAAGGGGCCTGCAACAAAATGAAAAATAAATTAGAATTCAATTTCACATTGATGTAGATTGGCCACCTTCCGATGCTCCTAATTTGCTCTCTCCCACACAATTTATGACTATTGCACTGGCCCATAGAAATTCCAATGCCCCAAACTGCATCATTATCAGAAACACGTACATTTGCCCTTGAAGCATGAAAAAATTAGAGTTGGACTAAAAATTAAAACAGACAGAACTTAACTGATGACAGAACTTAAAATTGGCATTTAAATGTTTCTTCACCACACTGAGTCCAATCATCACGCTCACCATCTCTCTTAAATTCTTTGTGGTTTCTCTAAATTTTAAACCATAATCTGCCACTTGCCTACAGCAGATGGATTGTGTGCCCAGTCTGAAGTGTGCCCGTTGTATAAATCCTTACCCAGACACACCTATCTAACTTCTTGGCAGGATCTTATTGAGAACAAGACCAAACAAGCAGGACAGTTTTGGAGGTGGCAAGGTGGCAGAAGTGAGCAACATTGCAAAAAGCAAGGAGATAGGCCTCTGAGCTCTGGGCTGTCAGTGCTGGCCACCATGGTCTTGCCATGCGCCACTCACAGCTGGACACGATGGCGGGGCACAGACGGGTTGGAACCAAGCACCGCCTGTTAGAAGCAGTAACTTTCTAAATCCGTAACAACGGGCTCTCTGTATACTGAGATGATGGGGCCAGCCCATCCTCAGGAAGGCACGTGGTGATGGATGCTGAGATCTGCCCCACGGGGATGGGTGGCCAGTGACAGGTGCGAGGCAACCCATCACAGGCAGCCACACAATCTGGCCGTGGAACGAACAGAGTTGCTGCTCTCTATGCAGGGAGAGCTGCCCCTGGGGCCCCGTGACCCCCATGGTTGGCTCCTTCAAGCAGGCTACGAGAGACACAAAAAGCATCCCGGGGTTCAGAGGGCAATGGTGCTGTCCAAATGCTAAATCCTAATTTTCCTGTAGGTCAACATCTAGAGCAACCTCACTGCAAACTAATTACAATAAATCAACAGTTTAAAAAAACTTTCTAAGCAATGAAAACGTTGTTATAAAATTTACTTTGCTATAGTTTTTCTTATGAATGTATTTGAGAAAGTGGTATGGTTAGAAGAAGCATTTAGTTAGCTTTCCTGCGTAACTTTTTTTTTTCAATACTGTAGATGTGAGTATCAGTATGTCTAACATGAAAGAAACAGATGTGTATTATTTGGGATAAAATTACATGGAATACTGTCAAAATCAAGAGGTTTAGGTAAGAGTTTCCCTAACTATGCAGTTTATAAATAACTGAAATGGATGAATGAGTAGAAGTGCTGAAATTTAGATACTTAGAAATAGAGGAAGGCATGTCCACAGTCAGGCTTAGTTCAAAATAAAGCTGAAAAGTCTATCTTATCACTAAGTATTTTTAAATACGTTATAAATGTTAAGTTCCCTTTATTACTTTTCATTCTCCTGACCATGTGATAGAAAGGACAGCTGGTAAAACTGTCTCCAGACCTGCCTGCCAAGGTCATTCCTCTGCCCTTAAATTTTCATTCATTCATCCTGCAAACATCTGATGTTATCACACACTGAGTACCGTTGGACCTAAGTCAGGAAAGAAATAACAAAGAATGAATATCACTCATACACAAACATTGAGAGTGACAATTTCAGTAGACTATATCGAAAACCAGAAGTAAAACACACCTGTATGATGTTTGAGAAAATAAAGACTAGTCTGCCAATCGTAAGGTATTTAAATTAAGATCGATTCTTTGATAAAACATAACATTAAGTATCTGTTCCAGTGTTAAAAAATGTTCTATGGCTATATAATCCAAAACAAAATGACGTCACACTCCATAAACTCTGCCAGTGAATTAACGACAATGACAGAAACAGAATTCTAGAATAAATATTGTGGACTTCCTGTTTTTAAAATATGCTATATCCTCTCCCCTTTATATGTCCTGTTAATATTTTCTTCCAACACAAACCCTGGCATTGATTACTACCTCTCAGTGATTTTATTCATATTCATGAAAATGAAGTTCCTGATAATCTGGTGATCTCAGCATCCCCAAAAGCTGAAAGGATGCAGCTAAAGACTAAGGAAGTGTTCTCCAAATGTAAGAACATATGTGACCGGAAGTTTAAGAAAAACATTGGCTATTGGTAATCAGAAACACAACGCACCTATCAGCATCTAACTTATCGTAGGTTGCTTTAAATAACATATTGTGAAATGTTATTAAAACTGGTTCATTACCAAATGAAAGGTATATTAAAGGAAAAAGCTGAAAACTTTTTTGTTCTTCAAAGTCATGAACACTTCAACTCAGCTAGTGATTGGATCAACTCCAAAAAAAAAGCTATTAAATTAGAGCATAATTTTAAGGGATAATAACCAAAATTTAAATATGTTAATCCTTCCACTGATTTCTGAGTATGCTTTGGCTACTTTAATATTTTTAAAGAACTCTTTTATTTTCATTATTTCAAAAACAGAAGAACACTATCGTACCACCACAGGAATTGATATGCCACTCGTACTTAAAAGATTTTTCATCAGTGTCTGATTATACATACACGTGTTATATGATTTTAAAAAAGTATTAGTAGACGTCTTTGACAGGGCAGTAAAATGAACCAACACTTTATATAAAATTCCAACTTCTAATGGGATTAAACATTTTTTTCAAATCTATACTTTGATTTCCTCCTGAAGTAACTACTTGTCCGTCTTTCTTTCCAGAGAAAACCGCGTCCCATCCACACACTGCGCCTCCAGCAATGGTGTCCCCTTCCCCTGCCTGCAGGCCTGTCCTGGCTCGCTCTTCCTTCTGCCTCCACTGACCAGACCCCAGTGTCCTCCCAGGCCAGCTCAATCCCACCTTCTCAGGCAGTCTTGAACAACCTCACCTGCTGAAATCCATCCCTCCAATGGCATTAGCACGTTCTCACTCACTTGTTCCACAACGGACTTTTCTATTAACTGTGTCCTATTCTCATTATCCAGGTAATGAGAGCACAGGACCCAGACACCCAGCAAAAGTTTGCTGACTTAGGCTGAAAGATGACATTTTTAACTGTTAAAACTGAAGTTAAGGGTTGTCACACACACACACACACAGTCTTATCTAAACTGAGTGGAGACTCACAATACGTCTGTGAAACACCCATCATCCTCATTTTAGGGACAAGGCAACTCCCAGAACCAGAATTCAAACCAAGGGTTTGGGCTCGGAGTCTGTAAGCTGCCTTTCGAGACGTGAAACGGCATTCCCTGCCCAGAAGGCTCTGTCTGCCCTGGAACTCACCAAAATGACCACATATCCTAGTCTGTAAGCCATTCTGTCCACGTTCCCTTCATGAGTGACATCAAATGACAACGGCTTATCACAAATAAAAGAAAAAGAAGTCTGTGGAAACTAAAGATATGAAAATAAAACACTTCACATCATTCATGACAAAATTTACAGCTATACTCTATGTCTATAAATGAAATGTATCTTGTATTAAAATATCATGTTTTCAGTATTCACAAATTCTAGTCTATTAAAAAAGGGGGCACCAATTATACAACTTTGTCTCGATTCTTCATGCTGGGAGGGACGTCTAATTCTACTCATTCTTTGACCAAGAAGGAAACGGGGCTCAGCATGACTCAGTCCCCTCCGGGTCAGTCTATGATAGAATGGAGGCCCAGAGAATGGAGGCCCGGCCTCCTGACTCTCAGCCTGACCGCACTGTCCACTCTGTAGGGTATTTCTCAAGAAGCACTGAAGACAGAGGTGTCCGCCTTATGGGTCCTCAGGCTTCAGTCCACCCCCGAAATGTCCCTATCGGGAAACTGAGGCAAAGACAGCCAATAGATTTTGGCCAAATCTTAAACTTATTTTCACTTTGATGGAAATCACCCCCTCAAAAATTAAAAATATACTGAGATAAAAGAAAATTCATCATAGTAACTACCTGCTAAAGCGCCTTTGTAGACACAAACTCCCCATCTTTCGTTAACCACCCAGGCTTTCTCAGATCCTCCACACATCCGCAAGAGACTCATACAACCTATCTGATTACAAACATAATATCCTCTTTTAATTCTATCTGAAAACAAGAAAAATAGCCTCTAATGACACCCTAGTCGAGTTTCCTTTTTACAGATTAATGAGGGAAAAAGTAAGTATGTTGACATGTGTCTGTCACAGAAAAGAATGTCAATGTCAATGAAGTAGGCAGGGACGTACAGTCAATCTCAATTTAAAAAATAATCACAGTACACGTTTAATATCTATTTGGGTCTGGAAGAAGTCTCTAGGTGCCAAATTAAACAATCAATAAACTTAAAATTCTGCAAAAATTTTAAACTTTTGACAGGATGTTACTTATGGCAACAAAGTACCTACTTCTCTGTGGCATCTCTATTTTAACATCATAGCAAATAATGCTTTCAGAAACACGACACAGCCAAGCTTTTTCTCATATTGAAGGGAGTTTCAAAAGGGCCACGCCCTGTAGTTGGAAGGCAGAATCCCACACCCTTCACTTCCCCCTACCTCTGTTCAATTCCGCTGAGGCCACACCAATTCCAGGGCAAGGGGAAGGCAACCTAGCAATGTCAGAAATGAAGCAGGCAGAGTAAAGCCAGAACCTAAACCCCCAAATATCCCAGGGCAACAAGAAGTAAAACCGGGGTACCAAAGAGAAGTAGGAAAACACCAATGTACAATCCACTTTTAAAGTGGCAAGGAATTAAGAAGTGTTCTGCATTCAGCTCCCTCCACACGGCTCCACTCAAGTTCTGTTCAGTTGTCAGGAGAGGACGCGATTCTCTTAAAATTTAAGAGCAGTAATGATATTCTGCCTATTTCATCAGGAGACGACCCAAAGTGAAGAGTAAGGCAGGGGGAAAAAAAAGCGGACTGTTTGGGCATTTCTCCTCCCTGACCACAACTGTGTTTCTGTTTTGCGGTAGATGAAACTCTCCGGTGCAGAAGGAGAAAGTAAATAACAGGAGGAACTGTAATTCTTGAGCCTGTGCCAGTTTACAGTATTGAAAAAAAAGAATCTACGCCACAGCTTGGCAGGAGGCCATGTTTACAGTAAGCTAGCTAGTGCTTTGCCCAACAGGAAGAACAAAGGGCGCAGTGTAGTGTGGCTGGTTGTGTGCGTTTCAGATGTTGTGGGCAGGCAATGCAGCCCCACAGCCACGGACCCCGTCCTTATCACGGCTCTCTCCCCCCAGGGACTCTGCAATCGGGGCGAAAGAGTCTATTAAAGGGTGGAGGTCAGCTCACTGCTCTGAGTTTCAGCTTCAACTTTAAGTAGCCGCTTATTTCACTCAGAAAAACGCAACCCCTCTATTCATTTCGTCTGGACTTTTTAATTTCAAGAGCTGAAGAGCATGTGATGTTTAACGATAGAGGTAATTCTGTTTTCTAAGCACAGCAAAACCTGAAACAACAGCCTGAACTACAATTTCCTTAGTGGGATTTAATATATATATTCCTTCCATTATATTATTAGAATTCTTTAGCACAGAAGTGGACTGAATAACACCAGGAAAATTATGTTAAGAACTCAATTAGTATTTTAACATAGTACATTCACAGTTTATTTCCGGGAGTAAATAAAATTTTAAAGTTACAGTTTTATGACCAACATAAAATCAACAACAAAAACTCTTTCCCCTCAGTTATATTTCTTTGGAAACTATGCACAAATATAACTCAAATCATACTGGAATTTCGACTTCTTTATATACACCTGGGGTTACATATTTGCTTAGGTAAAAAAAATTTTTTTGATCTTAAATACCGACATGTTGGACAACACAATCCTAATTTAACTTTCAGTTTTCTCACTGACGTTTTGTTCTAGTGGAGAAGGAAGACAAAACAAAAGCCACTAAGTATAACACACAGGCAATGAGTGAAGATGCTAAAGAGAAAAAATAAAGAAGGAAAGGAGTGATCAGAGGGGCAGGAAGAAGAGGATTCACGGGAGTGTGAGAGGAGTCAGCAAAGGTGTGGGGAGGTGAGGGTGCAGGCCGCACCTGCTGGGTGGGGGTCAGGGTCAGGAGGGCTTCAGCTGTTTGTACCAGCAACTGAGGTGGTTTCCAGAGGAATAGCTATGCATCCCTCACTATCGTGCAGCTCCTCCCTACGGTGGGGCCAGCAGGAGTTTTGTTTGAATGCAGAGGGCTGGCTGTCCTGGGAGCCAGCTCTGGGAAGGAAGAGCTCCAGCAGCTGGAAAGTGTGAAAAGGAGAAAAGGTAAGGAAAACACAGGCAAAGGACGGAGAAGTGAAGAGAGGCGAAGAAAAGGGAAAAATGAGAAAGACGTGAAAAGAAAAGGTTTTGAGGTAAGTGCCCTAAATAGTAATATTCTTATAGTAGCTGGCCATTAGACATTTAGAAAGAGAGTTTATAAACTCTCACAGTCTGGAAGAGGCCTCTCCTGAGAGTCTGATTGGCTCAGAACAGGGCTCACCAAGGCAATGTCAGATACTGCTATCGCAGGGTAGTTTAGTGAGCTTTCATTTTTGTTCTGTTTCCATTGTTTTGTTGTTTCCTTCCGTGTGGGGACAGATGGGGGGAGGGAATTTCTCTGGGATACAGGCCTTAGGGCCTCCCAGTGCCCAGGAAATATAGTCTGATGACCAGAGTGACCACCTCAAATGTTCTACTCTGTGTGCAACCCCTGAGTCCCTCACCTTAGCCTTGGAGGTGGTTAGAGAAATAATCCTGAGTATGAGCTAGGAGGATGCCCTTCCCCTCCCATCTGGTTGCTTAGGGGCTCTTTGGGAAAAAAGGCAACAATAAGAAAACATTCACACCCATTGAAGTAGCAAAAACTTTAAAGTCATTAATAACCGTGTTTTCAAAAATATGAAAGAAGGAGAACTCTCCTATATGGCTGTGTATAAACTGTAGAAGAACCTGGTAACAGCTGGAAAAAACAGGAAGACATTCATACTCCCTGCCCTGTAAATTTCATTTGCAGGAACATACCTGGGAAAAATTGTATCACTGTACAAGGAAACACGTAAAAGTATTCATTGCACTGTGGTTTACTCTAAAACAGATGTTTATTAAACTATAGCTTGGAAGAATGAAAAATTACAAAGGATTTCCATCAAAAGCAAATAAACAAATTGTGTTGATATAATAAAATATTATATAGCAATGAAAATAAGTTCACTGAATCAACTTCTACCAGCAGAAATCTCAAAAAAATAAAAGATGAACAAACAAAGCATGTACACAGTGTACGGAGATTAAAAATTGGACAGCAATACTAGAGAGTGATTAAGCATTTAAAAAAAAGGACTAGATCTAAATTTTATCTCCCAATTTAATCTTATGTCTGATACTTCTTTTGGAATATGCAAATTATTATTGTAAAATAATAAAAAGTTGTATTAAAACTTTTAATAATAAAAGTTTTTTTATTAAAAAGTCAATTTAAAGCTGTAAATCAATCAAGTATTTGTTACGCCAGAAATTCTTAAGTGGAGGCGGTTAGGAAGCCATCAGTGAATCTGGGCAGGGATACACCTCCTCTCCACCTTCCCACCTCACCTGCAGGAAGAGAGGAAAGGACTCGGACATCTTTGTACAGATGGGCAGGGTAGAGCCGCACAGTGAACAGCAAACTGCGCAGCCAGCTCAGCTTCCCTCCCAGACTCCCACTGCCGACCAGCCAGGCTCTCTCTCTGTTTTGAGAACCCTGGTCCTGGAGAAGCACCGGTAATGTACCAGGAGAGTCTCTAAGTGGGATTTTCAAAGGGGTCTAAGAGACCACCACTTTGTAACAAGTATTTCAGCTTCTGTTCAGAAGAAGAAGACTGGAGAAGCAATAACAGGCCAATTTTGAAAAGAAAGGAAATAATTCATACAGTATTCTCCCATATTATCAAATAAATAAGCAAATTCAAATTTTTAATGATGCCAGCAATGAAGAGAAAGATGAGATGCAGTGCAGGGCTCAAAGAAAAATTGGAAAACCTATCTCAAAAGCTTAAGGACATTAAGAAGCAAGATAACAATGAAGCTGGTATCTGTACTTGTTACCCTCATAGATGCTCACTTATTAAGTCTATATTTCAGTATGAGTGCACTTTAATACCAATTAATCCTCTATTTTCACCTAATGTGGAAAACTAAAATTAAGGATTATAGGAAAAAGTTCATTAAAATAGATTTAAATGATTTTTACATTATTGGAAAAAGCATAAAAGAAAGTTAGGTATCTTTTAAAGATTCGGTGATTTAGGGTAAATACAATGCCAGGGGTACTATGCATGCACACAAATTTTTACCCTCTGCCTTTTTATTGAAACATAATTCATATACCATACAATTCATGTTTTTAAAGTGTGTGATTCAGTGGCATTTAGTATTCTCACAGAATTGTGTGCCTACCACCTTCATCTCATTCCCAGATATTTTTATCAGCCCCTAAAGAGACTTGGGGCCCATTAGCAGTCTCTCCCAGTTCCCGGTCTCTGGCCCCTGAGAACCACTAACCTATGTTCCATGTCTACGGATTTGCCTACTCGGGACACTTCAGATAAGTGGAATTGGAAAATATGGGGCCTTTCGTGTCTGGCCTCTTTCGTTCTGCATAACGTTTTCAAGTTTCATACATGCTGTAACATGTATTGGTGTTTTATTCATTTTTATGGCTCCATGATATTCTGGTGTGTAGATACACTGAATTTTGCTTATCCATTCCTCAGCTGACGGGTGTTCCGGTTGAGTTTTTGGCTATTATGGAATAGCACTTCTATGAACATCTGCATACAAGTTTTTGTGTGAACGTATATTTTCAGTTCTTTTGGAATTGCAGGGTCATATAGTAATTCTAGGTTCAACCTTCTGAGGAACAGTCGGACTATTTTCCAAAGCAGTTGAACAATTTTACATTCATATCAACAATGCATGAGAGTCCCAATTTCAGCCCCTCCTCACCAACACTTGTTACTGTGTCCGTTTTATAGCCATCTTTGTGGGCATGACATGCTATCTCATGATGGCCCTGACTTGCATGTCCCTGATGACAGACTCTTAGAGTTATAGGGTTTACCTATTGTTTACATTGAGCTAACAAGTGCTGTAACAATAATAATAAATATTGATTTTTTAAATTCTTGTATCATTTTTTCTCGTTATTAGACTTAACAGTCAGCATATGTATTTTGTGAATAAGAAAACTATTAGGAAATAGATAACCAAAAAGTGCATCTTTAAAAATTATATACACTGACATAAGATTTTAGACATTTATATACTCACAATATAAAAAGTTACACATTTAAATATTTATAATAAACCCACACATTGTCCTTCCTTAGTAAAAAGGGTTGATCAAAGGTACATGCCAATAAGAACAACGTTTGGAAAAAAGCAGTGTCTTACAGGAAAGTAGTAAATGGTGATAAGCAAGCTAACCCAGTTGTTTAAACGCCATTTATTATTTCTCTAAAAAATGTATTTATCCTAAATAATCACTACCAGTTCCCTTATTTGTTAAAATATTTTAATTGCTTTAAAATTTGTTACTTTTCTATTTGCTAGACCAAAATAAAACATTAAATTATATTCAGACACAGTTCATTATTGAGTACTAGAAAGTATACACTCCCCTATGAAAAAACATTACTGCCCATACTCATGATAAGAAAGACCTTTTTTGTACAGTAAAAGTTAGTATGGAGACTGATGTTTAAAACATGGAAAATTCAATCAAAAGGTTTCTATTTTCAAAACACAAAAACAGGAGTCAAAAGGGCAAGGTGCTGCAGATGGCCACAGTTCCCTCGCTCAGGCCAAGGCCACTCCAACGCATTTAGGATATGCTCACTCACCATGGACTATAATAGATCACGTTTCCACTGAACACACCAAAGCCATTCAGTGAGCTCCACCAGCAGCCTGTGCGTGTGTTTCAGAGGTTCTAGTCTAACCACTAACCCCCGCCCCCACCCGCAATCTACTCTGTACTTTCAGGCTCTGTCCATTTGTTCACTCAAATCTCCATGTCTGGAATTTTCCCTTCTCCGGTCTTCTATGCCCTCAACAGCTACCCACATCCAGTACAAGCTCCGTCATTCACACAAAGCTGTCTCTGACTATTCCCTCCACTGACATTATCAATGAGAGCAGTTAAATCCACAGGGGGGTAAAAGAAGCACATTTCCAGTTTGGCTGACAGAGGAGAAGGCCCCATCCCCCTCCACATACACCTTGACGAAGATACAAGTCGAGTAGAAGAAGACAATCTCCAAATTAGAAGGCACAAAAGTAGCTGCACTCTTTTCTAAGATCTCTTAATAAATTGGCTTTATTCACTCATTTATTCAGCAATTATTCCACCTTCTTCTAAGTGAGCCCTTAACTCTGTGCTAAGAACAAAAATGAGAAGCTGGCCCAAGCCCTGAGGAAGTATCTGATATTACCGAAGCACTCACTGTGTAACAGTTGCCCCACACCTGCATTACTACTTATAACCTTCACAAAAGACCCTGCTATTACACCCACTGCATAGGCAAAGCAGAAGTTCAGGGGCTAGTCCAAGTTCACAAACTAACCAGTAAGCAAGCCAAGATCAAACGACAGACCTGTCTAACTTCTGGCCACCCAGGCTCAGTGCCTCAAGCAGCTCACTTGCTGAGAAATGTTTGAAAGGTATAAAATACATATTATATAGAGGGGATCATTATGTATGTATAGCACATAAAATTAATGTCTATAATTTCCATGACATTATACATTAAATAGGCTGGTCTGGGTATTTTATTTGAATTTGTAACATCGTTTCTCTTAAAAATATGCTATTAATGGCTGAAATCAATTCAGCAGTTATTTCACAACATTATTTATAGGTTACTGACTTCTCACTGCCAACCAAGAGATCTGTTTGGGAAAAGGAGTAAAGTAAAAGTCACTCTACGTAATAATAAAAGAATACATATTGTTAGGACTTTATAAATAAAGTTAAATGGTATATTAAGCAGTGAAACAAAAAAGAACTGCCCTATTCATAGCCTTTAAAAAATGTAAATAGCTAAAGTCTCAATCTCCTCAGAGGACATTTTCAAATCCAGTTTGTAACCACAAGATAAAGACAACTTTACCCAAAGTATAAATAAGACCTATAACTTAGACAACAGGTGAACACATTCAATATAGTCCTCAAATTAAACTGTGTAGAGTTAAAATACTTGCAACTCAATTCTTTTAACATATGATAACATGCAGGGTAGCATGCAACATGATCATGCTGCGTGTTTTGTTATATAAAACGTGACTACAGTAACATGAACTAAGGCAGAAGTTTTGAAAGACTTTCAATCATTTCCCTTTCTTAGCTGAGAAAACCATTAGGCAAAGCCTTAGGCAATGGGAATGGAGATAAATCTACAGCACTAAGTGGCATTCTACCTCCACGAAAGATACAACTTAGTTTCCTGTTTCTTAGGCTCCAGTCCGCAGTAGCCTGGAAACCTACCGTAGCTTTCTTTTAGAACAATTTCACCCTTTTACCTTCGGTTAACAATGACGGGTCTCTGACATCATGCGTGCATCCGAAGTGAAACATGACAGCTTTGCTGCAGTTTTGTGAAGCTTTATAAAGGTTAAACAGCAGCTGTTTGACTAGAGATTTTCTGTATCAAAACGTAAACCAGTGTCACCAGCGCAAAGGGCCTGAGTTCACGGGTTTAACACCACAACCCAAGGACGCGACTGGGTCTCACCAGGTCCACAAACAAGCACCTTTTAAAGTCCAACAGCAGCAATAAGGAACTATGTACATGCTCCATAAAATGACAGCGATTTTTTTTTTTAGGAACCAAGATTCATGGGCAACTTCTCAGAAGGGAACAACACACTGTATATAGACCACAGCTGGCTGGCATCTCTTATCTACATATTCAATATAAAATTCAAATGATCATGTATGATAATTCCTATTTTCCATTACTGAAAATATTTAAAATGTAAAAACAAATATTTACTACATGTAATAGTACAAGCTAAATATTTTCATGTCAATTTGTGAAAACTTCGTAGTGATTTTATTTCTTATTCTTAAGTCTATGGTTTCAGATACAGTATAAATCTTTATATTTGCTTAAAAACAAATTGGATTTTCTTTGTCAGTAAGAATCATGAGAATTGTATTAGTAACTTATTTTTTTCTGTTACTGACAAGGAAATACAGACATTTCATACAGTCCAACCAACTGAGTCTTTAAACTTCAAGTTGATATACTACACATAGCAACACCACACACTTTTGAACTTATTATTCCAGTCTAAAATTCAGTACACATTCTAAACAAACAAGAAATTTTATTTGCTAAAGGTAATTCCTCCACTGACTAAAACAGGTTTTTCCTGTTCTGTTTGGTGAAAACTATAGATTTTTCCTTGCTCACATCAGTGCTCTAGCCAAAATGGTCTAGTGCCCGTTCTTTATAAGCTGTACTATAAACAGAGAATTGCGAATTAAACGGACAAAACGCTGAGCTGCATTTCACGGTCTCTTTCCACACTGCATTGCGAAAGGACTGGTACCGAGGCACGCTGGTCACTCCTCTGCAACTGGAATCCGTGGAACTGCAAAGACTAAGCAGTAACAAAGGCCATCAGGGCAAAGCTGTACAACTGTGTTCATGGAGGAATGGTCTCCCAGGATACCATTTTCCTGAGGGTGGGAAGGAGAGCCTAGAGCTTCCCACGGCCATTTTGTCAGCACGGAAGAACATTCCTCTGGCGTGCCTGGGCCTTCAGTGGATAGCAAGCAGGTTAGCGCAAATACGGTAAGGGCTCAGGGACCTGCATCGTTACCCCCGCGCTCCTCCGCACAGGACAGCAGCACAGAGCGCCGAAGTCGGGGTCTGAGAAATAAGCTATGATCTGATGGAAGGAACCAGTTCCCAGGAAAGCAGATTTATCACATCACCATTATACAATAGGAAGCAACCCTATGAAGCACGCAGGCTGCGCTAAAAGGCTTAGTGATCTCATTCCTACCATAACAAATTAACTGCCAGAAAAGACCGTCAAGGTCAACCTGGCAACAATTAAAAAAAATAATGAAAAGCATTCACCCCTAAGGCAGAGTTAGAATGTTTTAGTTTGAAGCAATGTGCTGTATATTTTATTAGCTATAACTTGTTTAATTATTCATAGCAACTCTTCTTATATTCCATACAGAAACCTCAGGTTGCTCAGATTTCTATCTGAAATCTTCTTTTTTCCTTATTCAAGGGCAAATGCCTTAAGACACAAAAATTTCTATTCCCTGTTCTCAACTAAACACAGACACAGTTGTTGAGAATAAAATACTAAATGAAAGCCAGAAAGAGGCAGGGGGAGACAGAGGGAGGAAAAGAGGGAGAAGAAAGGAGAGACAGACACACTTTTTCACCCTCCTCCATCACATACACCGCTGACCAGACTTACCGCAGGCCCCTCCTCCTGCACCTCAGGGCCCGCACCGCGCTCCTCCACCGGAGTCCTTCAGCCCCTGAGCTCTGCAAGGCCACATGACCCTGCACAGCCTCAGAAGCATTGCTAGGGCACGTGCCCAAGACCTCCATGTGGCTTCCTGTCGGTATGCCACCACTGTCTCCTTGGCTTGCTTTCTGGCACACTGTGCTGCTAAAGACACAGCTGCTGCTGTCACCGGTGTAGTCGTCTGCCTATTTCAGGTCCCAGGGAGCACCATGGGTGCTTGCTCCCTGCTTGACGAGGGTATGGGGGACACCAGGGCTGTTCTGCGGGACGTCAGCCCAGAAGAACCCTGCCTGTGTCTGCTACCCGGAGGAGCGTCTGGCCTCCCTTCACAGCTCTGAACAGGACAGATGAAAAACTAACACCAAAACTAACAGGGTCACTCACTCCCTTGTGTGGTCCCAGCCACAGATGAGTCCCGGGGGACGGCATTCCTACAGAAGAGCATACCTTAGTTTTTCGGACAAACCAAAGCCTTCACAAGTAACCTGGCGGTAATTTTTCTTTAAAATGACCACAACTACTATAGATACTATATCAACTGCACATGTGGCAATGAACTGTAAGTGACAGGTTCAGATAATCAAGTCTTTTACCTTGGAGGGGTCATGCTGATGACCTCAATTCCCTCATTTGAAGGGAGGAAACCCTACGCCAAGAAGAACGGAGGGATTTGTTGAGTGTAACAAAGTCAGACGTGGGCAGGTCCAGGCGCAGACCCTGTGGTCCCCCACGGCGGGTCTGTATCGTTTCTGTTACACTACAAATTGCTGTAATTCAAGAACGCCTTTGCTCTAAATTGCATAAGAAATTGTGGTCAGTTTAAAAAGAGAGGACTACGGAATGCCAACTTCTTTTTCCTCTGTTGTTTCTTAGAGCTTTGTCTTGTTCCAACATCAATGATAAAAAACGTAGTTCTCTCATTACATGCCAATTTCCTGGGCTTCGTCTTGGTCTATCTATCATGCCAACCTCTGCTCACAGGGGTGGTGGATCCTTCCACCTGTCTAGTTTAGCCTACCCTTCCTTTATCTTAGTGACCCAACCCTCCTCGTTTTGTGCAGAACCACAGTTTCTAGCTAAGAAACCACATAGCCAACCTCTGGTTCAGCAATGGATGGCAAAGAGACCTAACTCTGGCCAATGAGATATAAGTAGAAGCTACCAACTGGCACTCCCAGGAAAGTTCTTTAAAAGGGAGATTTGACTGGTTTTTCTCTTTTGTCCTTTGCCTTTCACCTTCTCTGGTACTAGGAGGCTCCTGGAGGTGCAGCAGCCACTTTGTCATCATGAGGCAACAAGCATGAAGATGAAAGCTGGACAACCCAAAAGAAGGGGAGAACAGAAAGTCAGAAGATCCTCAGATCTGATGACGTGGTGATGCTACGTGCCTGCCCCAGACTGCCTTTCTCCAGACTGGACAAAAAGAGACCCCTACTTGATTAAGCAATTGTGGCTTGAGTTTTCTGTTATATACAGCTGCAATTATTGCTGATTTACATATCAGGTGTCAGTGGATGTCTCCACGAACAACAAGAGAAAGAAAACAATTATATCTTTTCGGTAGCATATTTCAATTTTCTGGGGTAGTGCGTTGATGCCAACACTGAATGAGCACTAACTTATTTGAACTGACATGTGATAACAGTGTTCTACATGTGACAACAGTGTTCTGCGGGGGAGAGCAGACAGCACTTGGGAGAGATGGAGAGATGGCCCACTGTAAAACACACGGTCCTCTGAGTGCTAAAGTGCTGGAAAAATTCTTGTCTCTTCAGAAAAGCGGAAGTTACATCCGTAACCCAAGGCAATCCCTAAGAACCTTACAGTAACAGCAACCTTTCCTCCAGGAACTGGGGATGCTGTTTTCTCAGAAGCATGTGTGTTTTTTTGCAAGACGGCTGACACCTCAATGCCTCTTCATCCTGAAGTTCAGAGCAAGCACTGTTTTACTGACGCTACAGGGAACCTCTAGGGGACTGCTTACCCATCTCCTTTCAAATACTCTGTAGCCAGAAACGTTGCCAGCCTATGAACGCACCACTGAAAACGCTGCCGTCCACACAGAGTTTCTGATGAGCTGTTTCTATGTCCAGAGTCACTCCGCAGGCTCTACCCAAGAAAGTAGAATCGCCGCCACCTTGGCCGCTGCCAGACACATTCATTTTTATTCTTGTCTCACTGGCAAAGCCTAATAAGCCAAAATGAGAAAATGGCTTCACAAAGTAATTATATGCTACAGCAGTTTCTCTCCTTCTTTATGAATATTAGACAAGTAAATAAAAGTCCAACGTGTTAGGACGAGGCAGTATGTGAGACTGCATCAGCCTTCAAGAGTCCCTCTCCTGAATTTTAAAATTACACAAACATTACTTTTCAAAAGGTGTATTTATATCACATCACAACTTCCCATAAAAATATATCAACTATCAGCACCAATTTTTCAACATATGAAATGACAAAATGGTTAGAGAGAAGTAGGAGAACATTGAACAGGAATTTATTTGGAACTAAACAAACCAATTTCTTAAACATGCTGATCATGTCGTCACTGTCTCGCCAAATTCATGGAAGAATGAGTAGAAATGGCTGCCACCTGAAAGGCGTTCTGTGGACACGAGGCTCACGGAAGACCCAGGTGCGGTTTCCCTGGCCCCAGAGGCCCACCATCCTCCATCAGGGAACGTGGGCGGCGCGGGTCCTCAGCAAGCAGAGTGGAGAGGGTGCAAACACACACAGTGCCTTTGCAGGCCACCCTCCAGTGTGCCAGAGAAAGTTCTGCTTGGCTAGTAGAGCATAATTAAATTCTGCTGCAAATCAGTATTTTAAAGACACACGCTCTACCTCAATTGATTCAACGGTCAATTTCGAGGTCCATTATTCAACTCACATTTTTACTTTCATCTACCAAAGCACTATTACCCCCAGCACTTCCTGAGACTTCAGGAAAGCCTCTCTCAGCCACACCCTAAGCTCTTTGAAGAAATCTGCCTGGAAACCAGCAGCAGCGAGGGGCCTGGCCATATCCTGCAGAAAGAGTGGAGAGCTGAGCCCCGGTTGAAAACAGCCTCCTGCAGAGACAGCTCAGCCTGCCCGCTCTGCCCCACACGGTTCCACTGTGCGTGGATGCCAGCGGGTCCAGCAGCAGGGTTCAACCGGCAAGAGAGTCCCGTGTAAATGCGCTGTTTTCAGGAGAGTGATTTGGTACAATTACCTGTCTCTCATTTCACAGTATATTTTTAAAACATACTGTTTTGTAGTTTTAGAAGTCTTCTTGTCCTTTGCTCTTTTCTTTCCTCATTTATCTCCTGGTTTTGTTTTTGTAAAATATGAGGCTTTCTTCTCTTCGTAAGTATAGGAAAAAGTCCTCATTCAGAGAGGGTAGAGTTTACCTTTTCATGAGACGGTCCTTGTAGATCAGATTTAAGGAAGTAAGAATTACACTGGACCCAATAAGTGGCTTTTTAAGACTGACGGAAATATTATCCTGTGTCTTCTATGCATTTCAGAGTGAGTAAAAGCCAAGTCTTAAGTATGTACTAATTCATTTAAATGTAACAAAGGCTTAAGGACAAAACTAATAGAGGATACAAACTATTGCTGAGGTTAAGAACCTATATTCACAAACTGTTTTTCATATTAAATATGAATCGAACTTAAATTCTAAACAATATAATAATGCTGTTGAAAAAATGTCACCTGCAAATCATGTCCTCAGGGAAATGGGAATTAAAACGAGACAGCAGTGCACACCTGATAGAAGGGCGGACACCCAGAGCACCCACAGCACCCACAGCACAGGCTGGGGAGGCTGTGGAACAGCAGGCACAGACACGCCTTCACACCGGTGGGCACGCAACATGGCACAGCCCCTCTGGAAGACAGTCTGGCAGCTTCTTTCGCAGCTGAACTACTCTTAGGATACGATCCAGCAATCACGCTCTTCAGCATGTATTCAAATGACCTGAAAGCTTGTATCTACAGAAACACCTGCGCATGGATGTTTAAGGCACATGTATTCACGATTGCCAAAACTTGGAAGCCACCAAGACATCCTCCAGGTGAATGGACGCACTGCGGTACATCCAGACAGCGGAGTGTTACTCAGCACTAAAAAGAAATGAGTTATAAAGCCGTGAAAAGAGGTGGAGGAACCCTTAAACACATGTGACCATGTGAAAGGAAGCTACTCTGCAAAGGCTAGAGACTCTGTGCTTCCAACCGCATGGCATTCTGGGAAAGGCAGAACCATGGAGGGGGTGACAAGCTCAGCAGTCGCCAGGAGTTCACTGGGATGGGGGAGGGACAGGATGAATACGCAGAGCAAAGAGGATGTTCAGGGCAGTAAGAATGCTCTCTGTATTCTGGAACTGTAAGGATGAAGACACGTCACAGGACAAAAAAACGTGTTTGTCCAAACCCACGGAGCACACCACCAGAGTGAAATCTAATGTGAAATGCGCACTTTGAGTGGTAACAATGTGTCCTGTGGGTGCACTGTGGTGAATGATTTTGATGCTGGAGAAGGCAATGTAGGAACAGGGACAAAGGGTGTATGGGAAATCTCTGCACCTGCCTTTAAGTTTTCTGTGAACCTAAAAACGATATAGAGGCCTGACTTGTGTGGCTCAGCTGGTTGGGCATTGTCCCGCAGAATGACAGGGCGCTGGTTCGACTCCCAGTCAGGGCACAAGCCTGGGTTGCAGGTTTGGTCCCTGGATGGGATGCATGCAAGATGCAACCAATCCATGTTTCTCTCTCACGTTGATGTTCCTCTCCCTCTCCCCTCCCTTCCCCTCTCTCTAAAAATAAATATCTAAAATAGTGTAAACGTAAAACGAATAAAACTGATCTAAAAGTCTAAAATATTCCCCTTTAAAACTATCCCTCAATTTTAAATCACTACCTTTTCTATACACACAAATAGAAGAACATGTGATGCGATGGTTCACATAGTTTGATACATAGGAATGTGGTCCAAGTCTAAAACATGCTAGAGAGGGACACTTCCGGAGAGTGGTCACATCTGAGGAAGAAGAGTAGGAAATGTGATTAGAAACACTCCAATTACACATTTCTTTAAAGAAGGGATCTGTAGTAAATACACAAAATGTTGACAACTACATCAGAGAGACAAAATGTTGACAACTACATCAGAGAGACAAATGAACGTTCATTTGTCCTATTATTTCCTAGTCTCAATGCATGCGGGGGGGAAAAACTGGGGGTGGAATTACCACACTCTCCAGTGACAACACAACCGAATGCGATCTGGAGTCAGGCGAGAACTGTCAGCGTGCAGTGCAAGTTCAAGTGTTTTGGGGAGAGCGACCGGAAGCTTATTCAGAGGGTCAGAGAGCAGGGCCAGAGTCGCCCGAAAGGAGGACGAGGTAGAATTAATTGTCTGGGGAGACAGCACACCACAGGCGCTGTGTGAATGGGAGACATAACAAGGTCCTATTCAGGGAGGCGCTGTTTACTTGGTGATGTGTGACCCCAGGATTCAATATTGCATATATCAGCTTACTGTGAACCCAATAGGGAGACGCTAGATTTGCTGCAGAAGACGAAACCCTAAATACAGAAGAAACCACTAAAATAATGCCAGGGACAAGAATCCTGAGCGAAGATTTTGACAGCACATGCACATAAAGTAATTATAAAATACATGCTTACCTATACAAGTAAAAATTTATGCATGCTCATAATATGACTTTTAAGAGTGAAGTCAGGAATTTATTTTACCTGGTATACCACAGTAATTTGCCACAAAGCTTTATGAAACAGCTAACATAATGTTACAGCCAGAAACCAATTGTTGCTAAAATGCATTCAGTTAAAATGGAAAATATAGGGAAATAAAACACTGTAATTGTCTCTCAACCCACATTGTATATTATGTCACTAAATTATATACTATTATGTTTTCTACATTTTAATATGTTCTCCCATAGAGGAATTGATAACACAAGGAAATGATTCTCTGCTTTTATTTCTGAAGACCTAAATAACATCCCACATATATTTATAAACCAAACAGGGTCTCAGCCTCTTATTAGATCCCAAGGCTTATCAACTCCATTTCACAAAACCACCACATGTAGCAATGCGTGAAATAGCAAACACAAATGGTTTTCTGTTCTTCTCACTTTGACTCACAATTGGGCAGCGGTAGATTTAAAGTGAGCTATAATAATACATAAGGAAAAAAAAAACCCCAAGGTTTTCTTAATTTTAGAAAATCTTTTAATAGCATATTATATAACTCATAAAAATATTGCCTTTGGCCTTGACGATATTTTATTTAACCTTGCCCATCAAGTGGAGAGCCGGCACAAGCACAGCAGAGACTTCTCCCCAAAGGGATGAGAGAATTCCATGGCTCCGATCCAAACTGCAGCAAGATGTTGAGGCACTACATGCTAGTAAGTAACACGCACAGTCTCCTTTACTGGAGACCGCGTGAGAACTTTTTACATAACAAACTATTGCAATTGAATACTAAAAAACCTTTGGAGAAGTATACGAAACTTACGTACCTTAAGAGGGTGAGTAACTTTCTGGATACAAAGTTAACAATAAGACCAGGTGCTTGGTGTACACGGGAAGTGCTACACTTGAAATTTAAAGAATCTGGTCGCCAAATATGCTGAGTGTGTAAATTTCAACGATCCGACAGGACAAATAAGATGATGCACTTACCAAATATGAGCAGAGACCCTGAATCCAGACTTGGGTGGAGATTTTAAAGAAACAGGAAGGATCGGGCACAAAGGAAAAGGGGCTCTCAGACATGGACAACAATGTGGTGGGTGCAGGGGGTGGGGCAGAAGCGGGCACAAGGGGACTAAATGGTGATGGGAAAAACACAATGAAAGAAAATTTGAAGAAAAAATAAAAATCACTTCATAATAACTCTTTTCAGGTCATATTACCAGGTCATATTTTCTATAAATACCTTAAAGTATGAGGTGAGAAAGATAGTAACAGGCTTACCCTCTTTTTAAGGTTCAGACGTCACTGACATCCTTCTAGGGGACTCATGTGTTTCTGAACTGATGGCTCTAAGCAAGATTTACATTGCGTTTCTCCATTTGACTCGTGGAGCAGCTACTAGGAACCCTCTCGTGATGAGTTCTCCCCTTGTGCACACTGAGGACAGGCACGTCTGACGGGCGTCCCCAGGAGGTAGCCCGGCACTTGCTTAGGATCTGTGAATCCGCCCTACAGAGAGAAGACTGGGCTGACCCTGTTGAGAAGGCAGGTCAAGGCCAACAAAGGCTGACCTTAAGACATGGCTCTTCTAAAAAACTCTCAAATAAGCATTGGCCACATCTAAAAATTATAATTGTCATTATTATAAACTAAAGGTGCTTTACTAAAATATAGAAGCTGCTTCTTGAGATACATAGAAGAGGCAGATACAATCTGTGTGCTTCCTCATCCCTTTAATAATTTAAGGCTTTATCTTACTTTTAAGGTAAACGGTACGGTCTCCGCAGTATCTTCTATAGGTAATCAGTAGTTGTTAATATTAGCAATTCTCTCCCATCTTTATAAAGGTATCTTTTAATAGGTAGAGATTCAGGTGCTGGTAAAAAGATCTCTACTAAAATTTATTGTTTCTATTTGAGTTTCCTATAAGTGGAATATCCCTGAAGCTGTAATAAATACTGAAAAATTTTTTGACACATGGAGAAAGTAGTTTCAGGAGATAGAATTAAATTTCCTAGCAATTCGCAAATTAATTCTCCTATCTTAGCTTCATCATGTGCTTTTTCACAGAAAAGTTATGAAAAAATGAAATAAATGTGATACCACATGACCTTTTTTAGTGGAGAAATAACAATTCAAAGTACAGCCTTATCTTGAGTCAGTGGCCCTTAGTAACGGGTGGGCGGAGATTCGAATCGCTCAAGAAGCTGTGCAAAAATGCACACACCCAGGCTCTGTGTCCCAGCAAACCTATCACAAAGGGTCACAGGTGGTGCCCTGAAAGTGCCAGCTCCTAGAGCTTCACAGGTGACTGTGACATACAGCCCTGGCTGGTGATCGGCTGCCACAGGCCCAATCGCTTGGGGGCTGAGTGGGTAATTTGAACTAGTGAATGGGCAGTGGTGGGGACTGTGACAAACTGGACGGGCAGTCTGCTTAGCTCAAGCTCCTCGGGGACTTGCAGAGGCAAGCCTGGTATCACCAGGGCTCTCATTTTGTTGAAGACAGAATTCAGGATTCAGTTTCATGTATAATCTCTTGATTTTTAAATGTTTAAAGGCACCGGAAGTCAGTCTGTGATCCTTGGTTTAAGGGACCGATAATATTGATAATTTCTGCTACTCAACTGGAGTACACTCAAGGTACGTAATTGTGGGGTGAGAATGGCAAAAACAAGGCCATAGCAGTCTGCAGCTCTTTCTACTAAGCCATGGGATCCCTGCCCCATGAATTGGGCTGGCCTGTGACTTATTCTGACCAAAGGAACACAGCAAGAATGATTGTGTGTGTGTGTGTTCCAGAGCTGGGCCCCACAGGGCCTGGAGGCTTTCCTCTCTCCCCCTCTTTGATCACTCCTGCTGCATGGGATGACATGAAAGACCGAGTGGAGAGCAGAGACCACCCAACCCCCAGCATGCTGGCTCCTAGCACAGACTGAGCCATGTTCAAGGAAGTAACTGAAGTGTCCTTTGCTAGATGATTAGACAAAGATGGTGTGGGACATACTGGGTTGGCCAAAAAGTTCATTTGGTTTTCTGTGTAGGATGGCTTCTAGTAGTGCTTAGCTGTCTTGAACTTCATTCCAAACAATTTTGTTAGCATTGTACTGTGACAGCTGTCATATCACGATGCATTAAAAAAACTTAACCAAAATCGGTGAATTTTTGTGCAGCCATTTTAATAGGGAAGATGGAAGAAGATATGCAACATTTCTGGAATATTATGCTTTATTATCTCAAGAAAGGTAAAAACACAACTGAAACACAAAAAGAGACCTGTGCAGTGTATGGAGAAGGTGCTGTGATGGATCAAATGTGTCAAAAGTGGTTTGCGAAGTTTCTTGGTACTACTGACATTGTGGCCAAATAACTTCTTGGCTGTGGGGCTGTCTTATGCACTGAAAGATGTCTAGCAGCACCCCTGGCCTCTAACTACTAGAAACCAATTGCAGGAGATAGCTGACATACTCAAAATATCCAAATCAATAAAGTTATTGGTGAGAACAAAAAATGTGCCTTTTAGTTTACAGAAAAACTAAACAGACTTTTTGGCCAATGCAATGTACACAACCCGGTACTACTCAGCCACACAAAAAGATAAAAAACTGGATGAATCTTGAGAATATCATGGAAAACAAGTCAGACGGAAAAAGTTAAGAACCATATGATTCCGCTCATATGTGGGATATAAAACTGAAAGCAACAAACGAACAAACAAGAAAAACAGACAAAACCTCACAGGCCCAGACAACAGTATGGGGGTCACCGGAGGGAGGGGGTGGGGGAGTGGCAAATGGGAAAAGGGTCAAATACACAGTGATGGAAGGAGACCTGACTTCAGGTGGTGGGCACACAGTGCAATATACAGAGGATGCATCACAGAAATACACACTTAAAGCCGACATAATCTTATTAACCACTGTTACCCAAATAAATTTAAGAAGGAAAAAATTAAAATAAATAAAACTTTCCAGTCCTAGGCAAAACAGCAGGTGACCCCAGTGGCCGAGGGGCCCCGGCCAAATCCACCAGAAATGCAGAATTGTGAACAAGCATCTCACGCTTCAGCCAGAAAGCGTCTCGGGGCTGATTCAGCAGAAACAGAAAACTAATCAAGAAACTGCACTGAACAGAGAATGCTGCTGTAATAAAACTCAACAATGAAAACTTAGAGTGAAAACTTGAAACGTGTGGCCTCAGTGTTGGGACACGGTGGTAGACAGCAACAGGCAAAATAACAGAGAGGTGATTAAAGACGGGGAGAGCGGCAGCCCATTGTGGTGAAATAACCGACAGCGTTTTTGCCTGTGATAACTGGGAAGATAAGAACGTACCTAATGAACTTGTTGATCTGGCCGAGAGCTCTGGAAAGAATGCTGAAAGTATAATTTCACCTCCTTAAGCTGCCCATGGCAAAAGCACAAGACTGGGGGAAAGGGAGAGAAGGAGGGAGGCAGGGATGAGGGAGGGTAGAGTTCGTTCACTTTGCAGGCAGAATAAAGGAAAAATAGCCAGCCCAGGAATTGGTGGGTTGGAAATAAAACTGTCTCTCATCCTCACAGTCTTCAAAGTGATCGATAGGCAATGTGACCGTGTATGCGGTGGCAGTAGTGGTGGTGGGGGGGGGAGAATAATCCAGGGGGAAAAAACAGAACACATACTTGAATGCATGTGTCCATGTGTGTATAGAAAATGTTTTTCTACTAGTTATTTAAAATGTTATCCTGCAGAATGAATAGACTCTGCATAGATTCTAAGTCTGCATTAATTAATTAATTAGTTAATAATTATATCCTGGTGGCTCACGGCAGGCATTTATTCTTATTACAATAATGTAACCACAGTGTCTTACTGCACATTATGGGTCCTTGGTGGAAATGGCAGAGGGCAGCTGTGAGATAAGCCACCAGGTGAGTCCTCACTTCACAAGTTTTGGAGACTTGGTGTCAGATAAGTGTCCCAGCAGTGTGGAAGCATGGCACCAAGGGGCTGTGGAATTGCAACTGTGCACAGACCTCCGTGATTAAAACACATGACCCCGAATCCATGTGCCAAGCGTTCTAACTGCCTGCACAGTTAGAGCCAGCCGGGCTCTTACTTAAGAGCTCATTTGCTCTCCCTAGATACAGTATCGACCCCTGCTCTATTAATCTCCTGGACTCATGACAAATGCAGGAAGGTATTTAAGATGAACTCCACACGCCCAACAAGCTGACGACCCCCAATGGAAAGCAGCCACAGCAGTCTGAGGTCATTAACTGGTACAGTCAAGTACACTAAAAAAAAAAAAAAATCCATTGGCTGATACCAAGGGCATCAAAACTCAGCAGAATAGTTTCATTCCCTCAGCTGAAAGGAATGCCCATGTGTCCTTCTAGGAATTGACGGTGTTAGTCTTGCCCTCAGAGAACTTACAAGCAGGTAGAGGCAGTGGCCGTTGTACCAGGCACGAGGCACTCCACAAAGGCAGCGAAGCCCCCAAGGATCATAAAATAAACCACAGTCTGAGCATTCATCACGTAAAGGTTTTTGCCCAATACAATTTATTTAAGAAGACAGGAAAATGGGCAATTCATTTTAGACAGACTTCCATTCCAAGTGTCTAAAACAAAATAGTCTTGAATTTTAAGCAAATTCTCAGCTCTCTGGAACAATCCCAATGCCAAAATTGAACCGAACATATCATATGCAACATTTCACGACACATCATATAAATATAAAGCAACACATAAAATAAATTACATATATAAACAGAGACTAGAAATTCATATGTTAATACTTACGAGTAATAAAACTTGAAATGATTATGTTTTCCCTGGGGCAAAGTTTCTTCACTTTCTCCATTAAAAGTTCAAGGCAATTCCAGAAAAATTTATATCCAACTATTCTGTATACATCTAAATCACCTGCAATGTTGTATAATAAGCACCTCTCACTAACAAAGACTTCAGAAATATAATTGAAGCCTAACTTGAATTTAATTGCAAAAAAAGATTATTTCCTTCCATAGTTTATGGAAACAGTTTCATTAAACCACAAAAAACATGTACAACTTTCCTACCAAGAATTCGATATATTTTTGTTCCAGAAATGATAATATAGGGACAGAAATGTGTAAGTTCCTGGAAACAAGTTTGCATAAAACTACCTCCTTAGAGAACACTGAAAGATACTTTTATTTAATTTAGAAATCACACAATAGCTCATTGGAATGTATTCCTTAAAGTTTACTCTTGATTAGCTGACAATTCAATATACCCTAATCAATGCTGAATGATTTTAAAGCAATTTTTAATCTTTTCATTAACTGGACTCCAAGCTCTTCCTCACAATGCAACTACAACACAAAAGGCATTGTGGTTCCCTCTAACCCCCATTCTGTACATAAAGGACAATCCAATTTGCGGTAGTTGATGTTCTGCTCATTTCTTCTCTTTTGGAAGTCTAAGAACACTTCTTTTCCTTAAGTGACAGTTTGCACTGATGTTACTTTGTATTGGCCTCATGTTTAGAGCCTAATTGTTAGACAATCGTGCACTTTATACAGAGTGCCCCCAACATTTCCAGTGTCCACCTGGCCCCATACACAGCTGTGACAATGTCACTGACTATATTCCCTGTGCCGTACTTCACACCCCCGTGACTGCTTTGTGACCACCAGTCTGTGCTTCTCAACCGATCACTTTTTTCACCCAGCCCCGAATCCAACCCCTCGGGCACCCACTAGTCCATAAGAACCCTTCTTTCGCTTCTTTCGGAAGGATTCATAGGTGTTAAGTAGTAAATACAGACCTCCATTTACAAATATTCTCTAGAAGTTCCAGTACCAGAATTTCCTACATGCACCCTACCAACATTTACGGTATGAACAGCTATTTGTCATTTTACCTCAGAGTCACAAAGCAGCTGCTTTCCCTGAACATCCCGCTTCCAGGTCCCCTCCTAGGAAATGCCAGGGAGGGCCTCTCCTTCCCCAGTCTTTGACTGGCAGCTCAGACCACTGGGCTGGGCCCGCCTCCCAGAGGGGCGGGGCAGCCCCACTCCTGACACTGGGGAGCCCTGGCCTTTCACCCTGCCCCCATTTCAGGTTGCCCTGCAGGGTGCAAACAGGAAAGCTTTGGAGCCAGAGTCCTGGGTTCTCACCCTGGTTCTATCACCTGAGCACACTGCGACCTGAGCCAGTCCCACTGTCTCTGTGCAGCGGATACACGCAGGCACCAATTTTATGTGCCACCAAAATGCACTGTCACACTGCTGTCCGCATCATGTAATCTGTTTTACATTATGTCATCTGAGACAAGAATTCATAATGAGAAAAACAGACTCAAAATTCATAATGAGGAAAACAGACTCAGAAAGTTAAAGAATTTGCCCATGGCCGCACAGTTAGCGAGAGACCACGTTGGAGAGAGACTTTAAACTGGACTCATTCATTCAAAACCATGCAAGGGATGAATGGTCCGTACGTGACAGCCATCATCGGTAAAGGTAACAGATAATCTCCACCCTCGTGGAGTTTCCATTCTTTTGGGGAGACAAGAAGTTAAAAAAAACTCACAATAATTACAAGCTGGCGTAAGATGGGAAAGAAACACACATGGTGGGAGGATAAAAAGTGAGCGTGTGCACCTGTGTGTGCATGCACACATTTGAGTGCATGTGTGTGCATGTGTGTGCATGTGTGTGCGAAGGGCAAGGTTCAGAGTATGTATTTGGGGAAGGCTCTTTACCAAAGGGTTCGGCTTTAAGCCACAGTCCGAGAAGAGTGAAAGCAGTCTTTTAGCAGGAAAAGATGGGTGAGAACCCGTGTTTATTTAGGATGGCCCAGACAAGCCACTTCCTGCTTCTCCTTCCAGGGTCCTTTCTCGCCACTCTGCCCAGCTCAAACTCTATGCTGTGGTCATCCGTTCAGAACCACTTTCTGTCTCTGCAGTCTGCCCACTCTTGGCCCTGGCCTTTGGGTAATGGCCTACCTGTACTTAGGGTGCATGCAAGATTATTCTCTTATATACTGTGAAACTTCTCCATACATGCATGAACTTCATGGTTATGTTAAAACAGAAACATAGTATCCCACTGAATGCTATTATTATTCACACAGTCTTTAACACATAATATTGTACTTTGCAAGTATGGAAGTATCCCTGGCTGTAGGTTCCAAAATAGGGCATCAGTATCAAGCTATGTGCAGGTTTCTCATCTTCACCTGGCCTAGTGGTCAGTTCCATACGTACAGTAATAAGTCTCATGGACAGCAGACAGACACAACGATTAACTTCTGGGCTCTGAATTCTTAACAATAAGCACCAGGCTAAATTATTTTTTAGTCATTATTCTGATCTAGGAATAACTTAAAATAGGAGAGAGAGGAGAATGTAATCAAGATGAAGCTCTTAATAACAAAGCCATCTATCACCTAATAAGGGAAAACTCATCAGTAACTGTACCTGTATTGCAGGCGACATGTGAACATGAAGTGTCTGGCCAGGATACCGTATATTATAACTAAATCAATGCGCTGGTATTTACTGAGCTTTGGGTTTTGTGGGAGATGTAACATTCACAGGCGGTATCTGGGAGCAAAGCAGCCCAGAGGCTAATGTAGGGACCCTGGAGTTGCTGGACTTCTCTTTAGGCAGATGGGCTAAGTCTGCAGTTAGAAAGTATCTCTGGGAAAAGATTCCAAAAATCAATATCTAATCATTAGGGTTAGGGTTAGGATCTTGAGGTCAAGGAGTGACATATTCATTCCAATATATGATAAATGATAGGCATGCAATATTTATTTTATGAAGGAATAAAATTTATTTGACCTCAAATTAAGTTTTAAGATATATATATATACATATATATATATATGTGTATATATATATAATACGAAAAGCACAACAGGTTTAAAAGGCTTTCCTGAATGACACAGAAATAAGTCCAAATTTTATTATTAAATTAAAAATAGCAAAAATGACAAACAAGTAATTGGTAAAAGCACCCCCCAAAAATCTTTGAAAGGATATACGCCAACTAGTGGCTCCTTTGGTTCTTAGGGTAGGGTTCTTTTAAATTTTTGGTAGTGATGAACTTTAGGGAACTTTTTACCCTATATAATTCTGTATAATTTCATATATACATATGTATTTTATGTATATGCATATATACATATATTTTAAACACGTATTCTATAATAAAGCACCTACAATAACTTTTAGATTTACTTGTGAAATCTAAATGAAAAAATGAGTATTCCTAGATCAATAGTTTAATTCACAAAACCAAAATCACGAAGATAAAAAGGTCTGTGGTGTGAAGCCCTCTCATCTCCCCTCCCCTCCTACTACAGAGACTCCACTGCGTGTTTCAGTAAATCACTACTTGAGATCCAAACCATGTACTGGGTGCGGAAAAAATGAGACAGTTCTCCCCATCCTACCAGCCCTTAATTTTTAAAAATACTTTGTTGTGGTCTGCTTCTCACTGACTGCGTAATAGCATCTCCATTACAGCCGGCATCCCTGCTGGCTTCAAACGGAAATCTCCCATTAGAAAGTAGTCAAGGGTTGAGAGGGAGGTGATCAGGCTGAAAATAAAACAGAAACTTAGAGAAATGCTGTATTTGCTAAGGAGTGAGAGGAAAAGAGCTACTTCCAGCAGATTCCAATACCTGTCCTCTTAGAGGCACTCAACTTCCTTTTGGAATATTTTTTACAAATTACTCTCCTATTTCAGAAAGTACATTTTTATACAGAACCAGGTACTGATCGAAAAATGAGGCTGGAAAATTAAGATGAACTTTTTGCTGTGCTGGATTTGCTCACAGTAAATTGAAAATTTAAATGTTCAAAACAACATACAGAAAATAAGCACCTGTGTAGAAGTTCCTGATTCTCAAAATTACAAGCACTTTTTACATTTCCTTTGACAACAAGTTAATGTTTTAAATGAAGGTTTATTTTCTGAAGTCTTTTTAAATGCCAAAAAGTTTCAAGTTGTTTTTTATATACTTTCAATTTTATATGGACCAGGGGAACTGTTTATCGAGAGGAAGCTAGCAGTAAGTCGTTAAATACGTTAGACTTCATACTTCACCATGAACTCTATGTGCTTATTTGTCTGCTCTTTTTGGTAGGTATTATCTCCATTTCTTGGAAGAGAATTCAAGAACAGTAGTATTTGCTCGGGCTCAGAAAGCTTCATCTCATACACAGAAAGTAGAAGATTTTGTACTAAAATTTATCAAATTTCAAAACAGTCTGTGTTTCTAATGCTTCTACTTGGGACTACTCTGCAATGTACAAATTCATGCTGAATTTTTCTTCTTCTTTTTTTTTATAGATCTGGGCCTGGGTATGCCTGTACAAAATAACTGAAAACTCTATAAAAGGGATATTTTGAAAACAGTAAATTATTCACTGATTATATATACTAGGTGATATTTTTCTTAAGAATAGAATTCATTTCAAGTTTTGAACCAATTTCAAATGTGACAGATGGAACTTAAGTTTACAAGGGAGGAATAAGAACACATGTATTAAATGAGGTACTAATATTTAACAGTCAAAACTTTGCCGTTGGCCCAAGACCATTCTGAGGCTTCCGAAGCCTTTGTTTTGTTTCTGATTTTGTTTGAGGTGGGGATGGGGGGATGAGTGTCTGTGTGCTGTGGGCACAACTGCAGACAGAAGTGACTTCAGGTCTCTTGACACAGCACAGGGGTGACGCCAGTGCAACACTCTGATAATTTCAAGGAATTATTTCCTAACACTTACGATCTACCACCTCATCTAGAAATTCAAATACAAACTAATACATGTGGATCTCCATGAATTTTTGGAAGGAAAATAACTTCAAAACCTAGCATCAAAGCAAAAGGAAACGCAATGAAGAAGGAGGAAATACGCCAAGGGGCACATTTTCAGTAACAATGAAAGTCTATGTAATGTTTTTCATTTACATTCACAATTTATTGGTAATATTTGCTTCTCAGAATGTTACCTGAAGGAAAATATCATAATCAGATGTAACTGACTTAAGCCAGAAATAAAAGCAAAATCTTCTAAGCTTATCAAATAAAATGCATGGGGCAAATAAATGGCTCCAAATTCACAGACTGAATTGTTTTTTAGAAAATTATATCAGCATATAAAGTCAGTGGACTGTTACATTTCAAATACTTTATATTCTTGAAGGTTAATTTCTAGTAAGATAGTAATGTCTTAGAGACTGTTTTTTTCTCACATAACATCCCAAACAGACGTACTCAGCTTACACACAACTCAGGGGAAGGAAAGAACGAAAGTCAGTGACAACTTGTCATGCAGTGTGCCTCTGTACAGAAAGACTCACTTCTCCCACCAAAGGCTCTGTGAAGAGCCATCCCCCATCTCTCTCCGACTCTCCAGAGTGAAACTATCTTACAAATCTTATCTTACAAATCTTTCACCAACTGCACACATGCAGGATGCACGCAGGCAGGCACACACATGCATGTGTGCACACACACGTGCACACACCCCCCTCTTGCTCACATATTCCCCAACTAGGAAAGAGAGTAGGTTCAAGTACACCTGTCAGCCAGCAGGACCACCTCACCCCTTCTTACTGATGCCCTCACAGCAGAGGCTCAAAGATGTCATTCACCTCCACCTGGTGAAGGGTTCTACTCCTGAAGGAACCAAATCTAACAAAATACCAAGTAGGTCTGGAACTAGTCATAACTAGGTTTGACCCACACTAAGAGGAATCAGACTATTTCCAGCAAATTTTGCTCCGTCCTGATAAAAATTGAGAGACCTTTTCTGATTTACAAAGCACTTCACAAATGCAAGGTCTCTACTGGGAAGTTCAAGGTCTCCAAAGTGAAGTCCCTGCTTCCCACGAGGCACCTGTGTGCATACAGGCAGACAGAACAGCTGTCTGACAGGCGCCCTGCTGCCCACNGAGTAGGTTCAAGTATACCTGTCAGCCAGCAGGACCACCTCACCCCTTCTTACTGATGCCCTCACAGCAGAGGCTCAAAGATGTCATTCACCTCCGCCTGGTGAAGGGTTCTACTCCTGAAGGAACCAAATCTAACAAAATACCAAGTAGGTCTGGAACTAGTCGTAACTAGGTTTGACCCACACTAAGAGGAATCAGACTATTTCCAGCAAATTTTGCTCCGTCCTGATAAAAATTGAGAGACCTTTTCTGATTTACAAAGCACTTCACAAATGCAAGGTCTCTACTGGGAAGTTCAAGGTCTCCAAAGTGAAGTCCCTGCTTCCCACGAGGCACCTGTGTGCACACAGGCAGACAAGAACAGCTGTCTGACAGGCGCCCTGCTGCCCACCCCCCACCCTCACAGCTCTCCCAGCTTTGCCACTCTTTGCCAACTCAAAGGCTTCCCACTTGTGAAAGCTGACCTCTGTAAGAAGAGTGAGCAAGAGAGACCCAGCACTGTCCTCATGGGGCACGTGTTCTAGAAAGGAGATTCCTCGACTAAGCACCGTGTTTTGTCACATACAATGTGGACCCGTGGTTTTGGTCCAAACATTCAGGAAAAAAGTCTTGCATTTTAATTTTTTAATTCAATTATTTATTTATATTTAGATACTTGCTTTTTGTATTATAAAGGAATTTTAGCATTCATTTTGGAACATATTCAAGAAATTTTATGTAACACATAACTACAAACACAAAAACAGATACAAGGTACTTCAGGTACCACCCATGTATATTGTGCATCCTTATTTTTCCCTCTAAATGTGGGCAAAAAAGTGTGCATTATACATGGAAAAATACATTAATAGGAAATGGTACTAATAATTCCATATTTGATAGAGATGTTGAAAAATGATAAGAATGTCTAGAAGGAGAATTGAAGGTCACAGAGTGTGGAATGTTCATTGTAAGGGAAATGAGAAGGAACTGACATTTACAATTTTTTACCTACTAAACTCTGAGAATGTTAAAATAAGACTTTTCATTATTATACAAAATAATTTTTAAGAAATACCTTTTAAAAAGTTTCTTGACCATCAGGGTATCTCCATGTTGAACGCTGACAGCCAACAGTTTCAGAGAGATGTATATTCAAATTTCATAATTATTGGCCTAGTATGTTTTAGTCTAAGACAATGTAACACAAAGTCATTAACAATGTATATTTTAATTAAGTAATGCTAACCAATCACACAGTGTTAGCAATCGCATAAGTGCCAAGCATTGTGCCAAGGGTTCTATGTGTATTATTTCTTTAGTCTTCACAACCATGCCATGAATTAAGTCGATTATCACTAATGGAGGAGCTGAGGCCTACAGAAATGAGTAACTTTCCCAAGGTCACAGCAGTAACAACCATCCAGACCAGAATTCCAATGCAAGTCAGTGGGATTTCAATTCCTACCACCACGCAGGCATCCGTTATAAACGTCTGGGGGGAAGGTGACATCAATAAGAGAAATACGGTCTCTTAACAACACAGAAACCCCGTTACTCATACAATTCACATGATTATATCTTATTCAACTAAAGAAAGACTTAAAATCAGAGTCTATGGCCATAAACTGTATGTAAGTTCATAAAAATATATCTCCTTTCACATAGTTTCCCATACTGAAGTGATTTTATCATGCCTCCTAAACATATAATTAGTTTTGATTGAATGGCTTACTTTTGTGAAATTGTATTGATCTGTTCATTAAACAGCTTATTCTTCATAGAAAACAGTGTTAAAGTCTGCATAAATTACCACTGATAGACAGGATTTCACTAGACTTCCAAATATGCCAACTATCTTTTTTCATAATTCTCGCATACGATTTGCAAGGATATGCACATAATGAATCTGAATGAATGTAAATCACTCAAATCTATCAGAGGTCCCACTTCATTAGGATTGCATCTTTCTAAAGAAATTAGTTCACATCCCATTTTTACCTTAGTTAGCACATCCCTTTTTACTATTTAAATATTACTATAGTAGTGTAAAAATACCATGCTTATTTCTGGAAAAGAGCAATATTCTTGCCCCATCACTATTTACTACTGGAATAGTGTTCAACCTAAAATATGAACATTAATACAAAGAGTATTTTCTTCTAAACAATTTATTTTAGCAAATTGATGTCAAAAGGATTCCAGCAACCTGGTTAACAGTCCCTCAGTAATAACCTCCTGGAAATCAAAATATAACACTTTTTAGATTAAAAAAAAACCCTTAAGGAAATCCTCCCTCCTTTTTCACACTACTGAGCTAAAGCAGGAGGCAACCCTAACATGTGGCCAAATTAACATCCCTGGCTGAAAAAGAGTCCTTTGGTAGCTGTCTTGTGTGTATGAGCAGGGACCTGACACCTGCAAGTGGGACACAGCATGTCATGGGTGGGCCAACCCAGGCCTCAGTGAATTAGAGTCAATGATCAACATTATTAATTGTATTATTTACTCCCCTTCATCAGGTAGTTATAAAAATGTAAATCAGATTTCCACCCTCTACTTCAATGTAACTGCAGAGACAGTTCTGAAAACTCGGTACTGAGTTTCACCCTGCCTCTCCCACCCCTGGAAGGCAGGCATCAGCCCACACCTCTTTCAAGTCCGTAGCATCAGTCTCAGCCATTCACACTCAGCTGAAACGCTTACAATCCAAACACTAGTGTCTTTCAGAAAAAGATTAGGAAGTATATTTTGCTCACAAACCAGCAGCTGTTTTAGCTACTTAATCTTCTGTTTATAAAAACAATAGACCAATTGTAGAAAATAGAAATTAAAAAAATGTTAAGACAAATAAAATCATTTGTACTATCACCACCCAGAGAAAAAATTAATATTTAGTGTATTTCATCCATGAATCTATTTTATCTATGAATACATCTATATACTTACACATGTATGGATACATGAAAACATTGTACTATATATGGCTTATACCCTATTTTTTCCACTCAGTGTGTATTTATTCTCACTTTTGTATGTGTTGAAAGATACTAGGTAATGTTTTAAATACTTATGGCCATAAGTTCCAAATGGGGATGCACCAGATTTTGCCGACTAAGCTCCCTATTGGTCGTTGTTTCCCACGTCTTGCTAACACTGCAGGGGATCTCTGTCGATGTCTGTCCACGATTCCCTTAGGATGGTTTCCTAGAAGTGGGGACACCAGGTCAAAGGGTGAAGAAACAAGGCTGTCGACATACTGCCGGACGGCTCTACAGAAAAGACGTCCCAGTTCCTGTTCTCGTTAGAAGCATATGTGTGTACGTCTCATTAAAAAAAGACTATTTTTAATATTGTATCAATATGGAAAGCAAGCAACAGATTATTAGTCTTTTTTAACTTACTTATTTTTAAAAAATTTATTTACTTAGTTTTTTAGAGTAAGGCGGAAAGAGAAACAGAGAGAAACATAAATGTGTGGTTGCCTCTCATGCAGCCCCTTCTGGGGACCTGGCCCAATAACCTGGGTAAGTGCCCTGACTGGGAATCGAACCAGAGACCCTTTGGTTCACAGGCCAGCACTCAATCCACTAAGCCACCCCAGCCAGGAGATTCTTATTAGTCTTAATTTATATTTTTCTTGATAAAACATCCTTTCGTGTGTTCATGAGCCACCTACATTATTGAGCCACCTTACTCATTTCTTAATTCATGGATTGTCAGATTCAAAAACTATGCCTGAAGTTTTAGAAAATATGTTAATCTTATATGTGTAAATTTTCCAATATGATGAAACATGAGTATTAACCAAATTGCTTTCTGAATTAAACTCACCTCGAACCAGCTGGCTGCTTTTCCCTCATGCTATTCCAAATCAGGTCACTTGTATTTCCAATAAATAAAACAGCACTTAAATAGTCTCTTAATAAAGTTTTAAATAAAAGCCCATTCTTAAGATGAGGCAATGGACAGAGAAGTCTCTGAGAAATCAGACCATCCTCCAAAAGATAACAAATCAGCATGACAATCCTCAGTTAACAGCATATTCCCTTTTAATTGAGCAATAAGAGGAGTTTATGGGCTTTAAATTTATAGAGATGTGATTCAGGGAACTTGTAACCACATTTTAGTTTAATTGCAGGGGTTTAAATCAAAGTTTAAGATACAGAAATACAAGTAAAACACAAGCTAGTGTCTCATGATCTGCCTACAGGGTTGGGGACCTTTCACTAAAGCGGAAAGGAGCAGGTCTCTCAAAGAAGTTCTTTTTCTTCCCTACCTGTGGATTCACGGGAACATCTTAGACTGAGAGGGAAAAAAAGTCACTCCCAGCAGTAAGTACTTTCAGACTGGCCACTGGATTTCTCTCTCACCTATCGTCATTGAGATTGTACTTCTATCATTTATGTGCCCACAGAGCACAATAATGTCACACTCCATTTGGCCAGCTCCGGTGACAAGATGTGCTTTCACAGGTTGCTGCCAGATTCAGATACACAGACCGCATCCAGCCACCAAAGGCAAATCAAACCAAATCACACGCGAAAACCCCAGATGATCTTCAGCCCCCACCTCTCCGTTCAATCTCTCAGCACAGCCCTGGGAGTCCTCAACTGCAGCCCCAACTATGCATGTTCAGTTTGGGCAGAAAGCTTCGTCTCTCCTTTGGGCACCAAAGGCTTCTCCTCTTTCCAATGCCCAAACAGAGAACCAAACTATTCAGTCCCAGGTTCCAGACTATTTTTGTCTGGGGGCGTGGCCACAGCACAAAACCCTCTCAGTCTACGATGAGTTTTTGTTGAGGTGTTTACTTGGGGAACGGCGCAGGCAGGGGGGCGGCGGAATCCAGACACAGAGAAGCAGAAGCAACCATGTAACAAGGTGGGTCTTGTTTTGTTTTTTATGTAGATAAAACAAAACCCTTAAATACCTACCACCTAGGCCTAAAGGATTTTATGAAGCCCATTTCAGATCTTTTTCAAATATAAAACTAACGCATTAGAGATGAGGGTAATATCTCCAGCTGTCCTTCCTCTCCCAGAGGCAAGCCCTGATTAAAAATTTGGATGATAACTTTGTTTCATGTTTTTAAACCTCTCTCATATACATACATATAGACAATAAATGGATATAGTCTATGTGCTTTTAAATTTTTGTGCAAATGGCATCCCTTGATAGATATAGTTAGTTCTACAACCTGCAGCAGAATGCTGTTGAGACCCATCTTCATGGCTTCCGGATGGACAGTGTGTGGCTACTCGTGTAAACTTTGGACAACATGCGTCACGAGGCACTGATGTAGAATACCATCTGCATATATATCCTGGACAAGCGCTAAGATTAACTGCTAAACAAGCGAACTTGAGTCTTTGGTATTGCCGAAATACTCTTTTACCGGCTTCTTGCCTCCTCTGCAGGCACCTAGCAAGATCAGGGGCCCTCTTGGCTCTTCCTCCTCCATCCGCCTGGCCCAGGTGAAGGATATGAAAGTCCACTCAGCCAAGAAACAACGTCACACAATTTGAACACCACCATTCATTTTGATGAAGACACCATGGATAAGGAAAGGGTTTTAGATCTGTCGCAGCTGGGCTGTAAGCCCAGGTCTAGTACACACTGTGTGTGTGGACTGGAACAAGCCACCTGACCTCTGAGAAGCATCGGTTTCCACGTGAACAAAGCAGGGCTTGCACACCTGTGCCCTTGGGCTGGCACACAGATGAACACTCAGAAGACAGAGGGCAGCTGAGGCTGGCAGGCTGGTGCATGCACACCACAGAAGGCAGGCTGACCACACTGCTAAGGCCTCACATATACACGCCAATGGACTAGTTTCTTCTTTGCGGAAAAGGGTGTGTGCAGCGATGCCATTCTTACTATTCAGAAAGCAGGGGATCCTCTCTGGAGTGTTTCATCACTTATGTTCCAGGGACTGGCTTAATATTGAAAGTATAGTTGCACTGAGTTCAATTTTAGATCTGAAATTTTGTTATAGTGCAAAATTTCATGAAATAAAAAAACAAAACGAAACAAACAAACAAAAAACAGATCAAGCTGGAATTCTAGCCAATTTTTTGGCTACCTAGTCACAGTTTGGGGATTCAGATTAAGCCTTTCGGTGATAAAATGCAGGCAATGTCTACAGGTAATTTAAACTGAAGAGAGGGGCAGACGCGAGAGAAGTGAAGAAAGTGAAAAAAAAGGCACTTTCCTTTCTTAGGAAGAAAAGATAGGTTTTAGAATGGTAACACCACCTGTAGCTTCAAACACTCAACTGCCAGTACTTTCCAGTCTTATGAACTTTTTTTTTTTTTACTTACAGTTTCTAAAAATATAAATATTTTGCTTTTTAATGAGTGATGGAGTCCCTTTCTGTAACCTGGACCTCCCTCTGTAAATACATGTCCTATTTGGGGGTCAACCCCAAAGGGCCACGGAGTGCTCCTATCACAGGTCAGGTGACAAACCACGCTGACAGTACAGAGCACAAATTTCTATCATTTGAGCTGTTCCGGTCTGGGGAGCATTACATTTATTTCCAAAATTTAAGATAATCGAAATCTACTCTGATCACCAAAACCAGAAGTCCCCTCTTTCATCTTTCCATACCGGCATAGTTTCACAAATACCTGAATCTCGAAACCAAATAAGAAATAAACACATCCCTGACTTCACATATCTCGTGTTTATCGAAAGCTTTGACATAGCTGTGTAGCAGTTGCCCTTGGTTAGTCAGTGGGTATAATTTTCTGCTCTTAGTTTCTTAAATATCAGAGGAAATCATTCTTACTACTATGAAGAGTATTTTAGAGGACGGTAGGGGCAAAATGCATCATTTCCTAGAGTAACCACATTTCTGAAAAACAGATTCTTTCATCAACTTCTACATGAAAAGTGCTGAGACTTAAAGAACAACAGAAAAGCTACAGAAAGTACATACTGGACCATATCCTTATGAATGGATGGTGGGGAAGGATTCCTGGGGCGAGGCATATTAAGCACAAACTTTAAGAAAAATGGAAATTCTGCATCTAATTTAACGCATCTGTTTGAAAAAGAACGCCCCAATGAGGTTTATAAGGACAGGTCATGGACTAGGAGGTCATCATTTCAACTCATATAGAACTGACGGTTTAATGCATGAATTAACTGTTTGTAAGTCAATCGACACAAGAAAATCAAAAGGATATCTCCGTAAACAGTCTGATAAACCTGAAAATAGGCGATGCACATTTAAATTGCAAATGAGACACTAGTTCCTACTCATAATACAAGTGTCAACAAGTACGTGAGGAAACCAGTACCTTACAGCAAGCCATACAAACAACACTCCCCACATCAGGCAAAACTTGTAAAATTCAAGATATATACATTCTCCATTACCCAGAAAGTCTTCCAAATCTGTATCTCAGAGAAATCTTCACTGATGTGTGTCAAGGGACATTTACAAGACTGGTCTCAGCCGCACTGTTTTTTATTAGCAATAAACCTGGAAACAGCCCTCAATGTCCATTAATAGCGGGCCAGATAAGCACAGAAAATGACAAAACAATTAAAGTGGAATGATCTGAGTCTAAATGCATCATCACACTTAGCGCTCGAAACTGTCAGATGTTTTGCGATGGTAAGATTCCATTGCGAACTGTCAAGTATATGCATATATTTATACATGCAGGATAAAAATATGGGCAGAGAATAGACATGCCATGCTTGACTCAGACTGCCTCTGCAGACACAAAGGGAGGGGGTAGAGGGGAGGGGGCCCAAGAGAACTTGAACTCCGTCTGTAACAAGTTTGTCTCTAATTTAAAGACATATCTGAAACAAATGACTAATTAACTTGTGTTAGCTCTGGGTGGCAGAACAGGGATATTATTGTCTTTAGTAATTTAATTTTAAAAATAATAAACAATGGGACAAATAAGGCATCATGTAAAAATTTCTAACCTCTGTGTAGATGATCTGGTTTCCAGTTCAACTGTTTCAGCTGCCCTGGAGATAACTGTAATCTACCTTGATAGTCTTTCTATTCTAAACTTCCTGCTGCCTTTGAAAAATACACCCAAATATTATTACCAGGAGGTCAAACTTAAATACATTAAGGTCAGAGGATAGTTTGTCACATGTGCTAATGTTAAAACATGATAACTTCTGAAAGGAAGTTTATGTATAACTTGTTTTTCCTGTAACTTGCCTCATGAAAAATTTAGTTTTTCACGCAAAGAAATACTACTTAGCAATACAGCTATATAATTATAGCTCAGGACAAGTCAGTGCTTCCATGGTCATCAGACCCGCAATGAACAGAAAACTAGTCACAGCAGACTAATCCCAAACCATGACATTATTAACAATAGCGGGGCCTTCGGCAATAAGAATTTCATTCTATAGATAAAAGCCAGTCTTTAAAATAGTTTGTGATTGGTTAGCCTAACAAAAAAAAATCTATTAGGCTTACAAAGTTTCCAATCGTTCACCTGATACCAATGAGTAAATAAAGTTCTTCCTATTTAAATTTCACTTTTCCATATTATCAAGGTAAAGGATCATTATGTGAGAACAGCACAGGTTACGCAGATGGAAAGGAAAAGGAAAAGAAAAATGAAAAGACTGACCATCCAGTGTAAGTCCCTGGAAGGACCACCCTTGCACAAGCTCAGGAACCAAAACGGTCAGGTTTCAGGCCCCCTTTCAGACTGGGGCCTCCTGGTGGAGCACGAGGAAAGATCATTAAGGTAGAAAAGAAATAAATGTGAGGATAATGGATTTTTTAATGGAATATTTTTTATTCTGTCCTAATAGCTTGTAAGTTCTTTTATTAGCTTAGGAAATAAACTATATTATGAAAAACCTGCTTTATTCATCATGCTTGCTTATTCAGATAATTATAAACATAACAATTTAATTTACTTTCAAGTAGTTTTAATAGATGTTACAACAAATGGCCCCAAAACCTTAAAGAATCCAGAAGCCAGCAAAACCTGCAAGAAACAGGCCAACATTCTGTCTCTCGGGTCCACAGTGCTCGTCCTGCACCCACCGTGTCTGCTAGGGCTACTCGGGAAAGCACAGCAAACACACTGTCGGACACAGATCACAAGGCAATGATGAAATGCCCAGGAGCCCAGAATGCTTTACTTCTCTGTGAAAATGCCAGTGCCACCTGGAGGCAAAGATGATCTTGTTCTTATACGTGAGATGTATTATTCTCTCAAAAGCAATCGGTACTGGTGCTCTTTTAACAGTTTTCTGTTGTTGGCACATTTCTAGCGCATTCTCATCGTGCAAACTTAGGTAGAGACAAGAAAGAAACACTAACAAAGCAATGATCCGGTCAGTGTCCAGCGATAACCACTACCAGTCTGAGGCACTTCCTTCCTTGGAGAATGAAACACATGTTTGTTTTCTCTGAGAATGAAATACACCATAGGTAAATATGCACACACAAATTCTGTAAATAGTTACATCTATAATATTAAATGAAAAAAATTAGATTTTAATGACTTCCCATGCTATTAAATTTTTTCCATAGAAATGACTGCATAAATCACTCAATAATAAAAATATGTTTATCATGATTTGACTTATTCCCAATTCACTGAAAAAAGTTGTCTATATTTTTAGGTTACGTTAAAATAAACACCATTATACACAAACCTTTGTCCAAGCATATAGTAATTTTCTGATGACATAGCTCTAGAAACTGGACCTTCTAAGGTCCATAAAGGCAATGATAACTAATAATAACAATAAAGCAAGCATACTTAGGCAGGGCTTACTACAGGCCAAATAATCTTCTAAGCACATTATGTATCCTAATTCAATGAGTCCTTGTAACAATTCTACTTGGTAAATTCTATAGTCATCTCCATTTCACATATGCAAAATCGGAGACACAGAGAGCTTAAGTAACCTGCCCAAGGTCGCACAGCTGAGATGCATACAAGGCCATCTCACTGGAGAGTTCACGCTCTTGAACTGCATATATACACCACGCTACTTCTGATGGCACCTGCTGCGAAACTGTCTCTCTCTTATACTTCCCCATAATGCCTGTTGGTGGTATCTCGCTACCCATCCTTTGCTCTCCTCTCTGAAAATCAGACAGACGAAAATTGCTACATAAATGTGGCTTTAATTTCTATCCCTCTATTGACTACACGACTAAACAGTGCAGAAGTTCACATTCTCCCTTTGCATTTGCTTTTCTGTGAACGGGTTCTGTGTTCTTCCCCTGTCCCCCCCAACCCCTTACTGGAAGTCGTCGTGGTTTCCTTATTGATTTGTATCAGCTCTTTATATTATGTATAGATGGCTAATCTAATCACCATTCCCCACCTTTGCCTTAATTTTATTTGGCACTCGGCACTTCGAAGTGTTTACACAGTCACAATTTTGAGTGCATGTGTGTGCTTTCTCCCACTGCTCCTGTCTCATAGACCACTTTTCCACTCAGGAGTCAGACACGTGTTCAACTAAATGTTCTTCCCGGTGGAGCTTCTCCGTGAGCCACCTGGAAATGATCCGGTGCGCGGCGCCGGCATTAAATCTGAAACACAGCGGCACGGTGAGGACTTGCTATTACAGGTGTTTTTACATAATATGTTTTCATCCTCACGCAGTTCTTAGACTAGATGGCAACACATGCTGACTTATTACAACAGAATTCCTCAGTTCAAGGACAAGTCATAATCTAAGACATTTCTGTTCTCGTAATAGGCACATCAAAACATCTTAAACGGGAGAATTACTCCTACCTTTAAAAACCCTCAGACTAAACGCTGTCATGGGCTTCCCCTGAACAGTCATTCTGCCTAATGTTTAACAATAATAGAAAGGCATCCGATTTTTCACAGCTGATCGGAATGCCTAACAGGGTTTCTTCTTGGCTTTCTTCCTGCTGTCCAGAGAAGACAGCAGCTATATATTTGGTAACATCAGCCGAACAGCTCTGATGTTTGAAGAGCATTATTACAGTTGGCGGCTTTAACTGCGTGGAGGAAGGAGGAGGGATTTTGACGTTCTCACTGACTTAGGCTTTCTGTAGCCAGAGCACTGATGGTCCAGCGGGGGCCTGGGCGCCACGTGATTCGTTAATAAAAATAATGAATGACATAGATGTTACTGAACTGTTTACTTTTAAAACAAAAACACAGAACAGGTTCACGATTCTTCCTACAAGAAAGCCACTCACTCGTTTGCATTCTAATGTTTACTCAAGTGGGAGAAGAGGTGGAAGTTAAAACCAACACAATACACCACTGTGCAGCCTGCCTTATCTATGTTGCAAGCCACAATAGGCAACTCTTAGTGAATAATATTTTTATGAACACCACGAAAACAAAGAGCTCATGGTGCTATTTGCTTTACTGCCCCCACACACATACCCACACAGCGCTTCTAAACCAAATCTGCCACGGAGTATGTGATACATGCAAATATTAATCTTCATTTGTATTGCTCTGAAAAACAGTTGAGAATCACTAAACTATCTTCATAATAATCTCTATTTTTGGAATTTACAGAAGACTAGAGTTCCCAATTAAGTGTCTCATGAAGGCACAAAGAATTGGAAGGATTTCCTCTCTCTAAAATAAGGTTAGTTTTGTGGTTGAACTTATTAAATCTGCATTGCTAATTCTTTTCACAGTGGAATCTCTGAGGTCATACTTTCATATTCGAAACTATTTACCCATGTAGTTTCTATTCTTCTGTTTCAGTTCTAGGGGAAATTAATAATGAAAACCAACATAATGATAAGAACTAAGGTTTTCATCGAATGCTCACTACCCACCAGCACTTTGCATGGATTCGCTCAGATAAATTTCCCAGTAGCCATAGGAGGTAAGAGCTATCATTGCCACTATTTTAGAGTTGTGGAAACTCACTGTTGAAGAGGTCAGGCCACTTGCCCAGGGTCACACAACAAGCAAGTGGGACCCCAAAGCTGACTATCCTTTCCACCATTCTCCTAGATATTTATTTCTTACACTTTCTCCAGTTTACCAAGATTACTCTGACTTCTGATTATATCCTTCCTAAAGGATGCTCTCTCATCCTTTCAATATCTTTAAGCTTACTGATCCTCATCTTCTCAACTTGTCTGAAATGAACTAATCAGATTAACTGACATCTCTAGAGTATTTCTGTGAGCCGCACAGCATTCCCGTCACGGGATTCCTCTGCCCAGCGGGTCATCATGCATAGACATCCATCACGTTGGAAGACCATGTGACCAAACATACAACCTCACACTACTGTTGAGCAACCTATTCAAACTGCACTTTCGACTATAAATGTTCCTACTGGTAGTGAATCACTATGGGCCTCTTTCTGTAATCGTGTACTTCTATTTTAATAGTGGCCAAGAGGACTGGTTCTTAACCTGGAGTTCATGGGTTCATGAAATGATTCATCAACCTTCTGCAGCCATGTGCAAAATTACGTGTAAGTGCATGTGTATATTGCACTGGTGAGCAGGAATAAGTTCATTTTGTTAGTAAATCACTCACATTAAAAAAAAACCACCTTTGTACCAAGAATGGGAGAAGCTCTCAACGAACAGGCCAGATGATGAAAATGCCGTCGGGACACTCCTCAGGTGCTCCTTGGTGGACAGGGATAAACAGTTCTGGATGGTCAAGGGACGTATTTATCAATGGGGTCAACTCAATGAGTCTTTTAGAGCTACATTAATGCCACCTTTGCCTAGGTTTATCAGAGAAGGAGGCTGAATCCGCAGGGTGCTGTTCTTGGAACGCATTCTGTCTACTACTAAATTTTCCCATCATGAGAGAGTCTGTAAGTGTACTCCATCTGACAGACTAGCAGATCTTGCTTCTGTCTGGGGGAAGAAAAGGTTGTGTTGGCCTTTCCCAATCATCAATTTTCCATCCACCTCAAATTTGCAATATGACTAGGTAGTTCACTTCAATAATAGTAAAGTTCTTATGAGTGGTAATGCTTAGCATATCAAGCACTGTAGTTAATATTTCTGTTTAAATAGGGGATAATTAATAAGTGACTACGTGATCAGTCTATGAAACAACTGGTAGAGTACAGTTTTTGCTTGCCAAGAATGCTCTGGGGAACTGCCTTCCTACGTTAGTGACAAGGTTGGGGGAGGCCTAGCACCCCCATTCCCCGACTATTCACATGCACACACACCATCTCTGCTCACGGCTGGACATGAGACCCAAGCCAGATAGACCAGAATCTATCAAGGAAGAGGCCATTCCTTTCACCAGGATCCATAACTGTTGAAAATGTGAGCCCACAATGATACTGGCCCCCTATCTCCCAGAACCAGAGTTGAACACAAGGAGAGAAGCGCCAACAGATGGAGAGAGAAATGCAGGACACTGCCATAGGAAACATGGAATCTAGCCAAGCCTGAGGTTTAGCTCTTGAACTTCACTCATTTTGCGAGCCAAGAAGTTTGGTTTTGTTTAAGCTAGTATGAGATTTTCTGAGCTGCTCACAAACCAGGAGTTCTGACTAATCACATTAAATTCATTTATGGCCATCATAAAATTGTAGTATTGAAAGCAACAATTAATTTCTAAGTATTTGCTCCCTGTGTTCTCACAACATTATTTGGCACATCCAGAAAAACAACTACCACAACCTACTTTGCGATGAGACTTTGGCTGTGTCTAGACAGGGTGTCCCGAAGGATGAGAGGTTTCTTATTCTTGCTCTGACCACACAACCAGGACTATCCTGGCAGAATCAAGACTTTAATAAACGCTTGTTGAATAAAAGTCAGCATCTAACACAGCGTGTAAGTGAGTGTCTACTGGTTAGACAGTGCAGAAGTGTCAAAGCTAAGTATGACACAGCCTCTGCTCAGATGGGGCCACACCGGACTTCCAGTGCACTGCGGTGTATCTCATCATGTGCCAAATTTCATCAGTGCAAGCACTCCCATTTTTATTAGGATTAAGTGCTAATTTTCATTGTGATTTTACACACACACACACACACACACACACACACACACACACAATGTGGCCCTGGCTGGTGTGGCTCAGGTGGGTGGAGCATCGTCCCATTAAGCAAATGTTGCCTGTTCGATTCCCCATCAGGGCACATGCCTAGGTTTTGGGTTTGGTCCCCTGTTAGGGCAAGTATGGCAAGCAACCAGTCAATGTTTCTCTCTTCCTCCCTTCCTCTCGCTCTCAAAAAAAATCAATAAGCATGCTCTCAGGTGAGGATAAAAATATATATAATATAAAATTTACTATTTTAACCATTTGAAATATTCTGTCAAGTGGCATGAAGGACATGCACACTGTTGTGCCACTGCCACAACCATTGGTCTCCAGAACCTTCTCGGGCTGTTTTAATGTGCAGTTTGTATGGATTACAGGGAGTTCAGTAAACAGAACTGGTATTTCATTTACTTATTTATAGGTAGCAGTGCATTCGTCTTTTAAAACTTTCCATATTTTCTGTCTTGTAATAGTCTCTCTTTCCTGTCTTGAACTAAGGACCAGGGAAGGGCACCTACTGTTTTTATTTATTTATTTTTTATTGATTTAGAGAAAGAGTAGAAGAGATGGGGGGGGAGGGAGGGAGACAGACAGACCACACCGAGCAACATCAATTTGTTCCACGTATGTATGCATTCATTGGCTGATTCTTGCATGTGCCTTGACTGAGGCTCGACCGGTTACTTTGGCATCAGGATGATGCTCTAATCAACTGAGCTACCCTTCCGAGGCAGGGCACCCCCTCTTTTAAAATGAAGTGATTGAAACCTCACTTGTCTAAGAACAGTATGACAAGCAAACGTTTCTCATTCTTCATTGATGAAGGGCCTCGAGTAACTCAGAGTCAGCGTGCTCACCATCAGTTACACGTCTAGAAAAGACCGACTGTGCACAGATTCTGACATAGTCATGAAAACTTAATCGCTTTTCCCATTAAATAAAACACTGCTTTTTTAGAAAACTTGTAAGTTCCACTGTCCTTAAAACCCTTGTAATACTGTCTGATTATTTCCACTAGGGTAGAATTGGCAAGAATTAATGTTTTAAAGCATATTTCATCAGTGTTATGAAACCATGCAGGCTAGGTAGGCCATGTTCATAGTTAGATTTCTATTCTTCACTTCTTCCACCTCAGGTACTGGCAACAAACCCATCCTTTAAAAAAGGCACAGTTCACACAATTATACTCTATCATAAAATATCTCTGGATTTTTAAATGAACAGTAGCTCAAAAGTGGGGGGGCACCCTGCTAATGGAACCACCCATGGAGCTAAATGTTTCAGAAGTCATGTGGATGGAAGAGCTATCAGTTTTAGATTTTCACCATGAAAAGTTGTGCTTATAACCCCTCCTTTCCCCTCCTCTATGCATCTGTTAATTTCTTCAGTTCCCTGAAAAATTGGTACTTAACAGGGGGGGAAAGTGCTGTTTTCACCTGAATCATAGCAACCAAGGCCAAATACAGGGTCCATGTCCAGAAAATTATCATATTTCTACCACATATAGAAAACTCAAAATGCTTCCAGAAGTCCCAAAGGAACCCCTCCACATGCACTTAATAGCAACCGGGCCCGAAAAAAAACAGAAACGAAGAAAAAAACTACTTTGAGTTATATAACCATGAAAGCTTCACTCTTACCTTCACATTTCCCAAAACAAAAGTCTCCTTGCACGTAATTTCCATTTTAAAAATACAGTGAGCACCCACAGTGGAGTACATTAAAGACTGTCTGCTCCCATTACATCTCAGCACTCCCAAACTCGGCCCTTGGAATCTCTTCTCAAACTTACCAGAAAAAAAGTATGTTTCAGGGAATTATAAATCCTGCCACCTGGGAAAGGGCACCCTGAACTCAAGCACTTACTCCTGGAGGGAAAAATCAGCAGGGGGCTTCCGAAGGTGCCCAGGAGGTGCTTCCCCCGCTTTCCTGTGTCAGAATCCCGTCAGGCGCTATTTCTAATTCGGGTACATAATCGTTCACCAGTCTGCTTTCCGACTTTGTCAAACCAGGATTTGGTTCTTCCTATTCCATTTCCTGGGGGTGTTTTTTCCCCTGGTCTAATAAAAAAGTTCTGTTTTGGTATCAAAATCATCGAGCTTTATGGTAACCCAAATTATGAAACTACGTGGCTTCTTTTCTCTTAGAGTCATAATGATACTTACGTTTTCTCCTTATTACTCTGACACTGAATTTTTCTTCCCTCCAACTCCTTGGCAATCTACTTTTTGTGGGCTGTGTACACACATAGCTAGTGGAATAATGGAGAAGGAACGAGTTTGGGGGCAGGTAATAGGGCATTCAATTCTTTTTTCTTTAAAATGCTTCTAACATCTACCCTGTGCCCACCACGCCAACCCCTCAGGCCCCTGCCGTTGCCTCAATCGCCAACGGGACAGCCCCTCAGCTGTCTCACTTGTCTGCCACTTGTCTCTCTCACCAGACTGACCTTTCTACCTATTTATGTCATTCTTTAGTTTTTAAAAAAAGGGCTATATTAAAAATGCCCCAAACTTCTTTTTTGCATTCACAGCTCCCTATAATTTAGCTTTCCCCAACAACCCCTCTGAGCATTAAACCCTTGTGAGCAGGCTTTGTTTGCCCTCTGTCCACACACCCAGCCTGTACTATGCCTTACTCCCGTAATTCTTCTGTTCCTCACAAAATACCACCCATGTGCAAAGGTCAACGGAAATCTCACCTCCTACAAGAAGCTTTCCCTGACTATTCTAGCCCACAGAGAACTCTTCCTTTTTTAATCTTTAGGAACAGTTTTTACCTGCATCACATGGCCAGACACAGAATCAGGGAACGACAACAAAAAAAGGCTGGATGCACTCGTGTGAGTCATCCGCCCCCTGCCCCCCAGATGGGAACAGTGGGCGCATTTGGTTTGTTTCCTATTCATTTGGTTTGTTGAGCCACATTAAGATGACAGTAGGTACCAAACAATTTGCAAATTGCTTATTATTTTTCCCTCTGTCAATACTGAATATTAAGCAGCTATTTTTCTTTCAGTTCATGGCCATCTAAACACACTGATAACAGAACTCCAAAAGAGGAAAACCACCCAATAAAAATGAGCAAGAGAGTTAGCAGGCATGCAAAGAAGGCATGTGGATGGCGAGTAAGTACATGAAAAGATGTTCGGTACCATTTAGGCATTGGAGAAATGCCACCGTATACTGTAATGAGATAGCACTGTACAGCTCTTATACAGTGTCTAAAATTAAAAAGATGAGCTCTCTCAAGGGTGGGCAAGGATGGAATAGAGCCAGAACTCTCACTCACTGCAGGTGGAAATGGTACATTTTGGAAAACAGTCTGATAGTTTCTTAGAAATTAAACCTACACCTATCATAAGACCTGGCTACTCCACTTGTGGGTGTGTACTGAAGAAAAAACAAAGCATAGGTCCACACAGAGATTTGTATGTGAAGTTTACAAAGCTTTGGGTGTCACAGTCAAAACTGGAAGCAGCCCAGTGTCCACCGACAGGGGAGGAAGAGACGGACAGACTGCCGTGTATCAGGTAGTGGAACTCTGCTCAGCACTAGAAACAAACTACTGTTACGTGCAACAACAACGAGGAATCCCAAACATGTTATGTGCAATGAAAGAAGCCAGTCAAAAGGCTACACAAAGTATAGTTGCATTTATACGGCCATCTAGGAAAAAGAACCAGAACGATGGGGTGGGGAACATATAAATGGCGACCAGGGTGCAGAGAGAGGGGAGGGGCTGACTGTGGATGACAGCGCCCCACGAGGGAACTTTGGGGGTGATAGAACTGTTTGAGATTTTAAATAGGTGATGACCATTTCACTCCATATTTGGCAAAACTCATAGAGCTGTACACCTAAAAGACTGAATCTTAAAGTTTGTAAATTAAAAATAAATAAATGGCCTCATAATAAAGACTAAGAATACATCACCATTTAGCTTGGCATGCGCCATTACAAACTATGATGCTGAGATTAGAAAAAGCAAGAACAGCATCTGTTGATTATTTTGTGATAATCCTAAAAATATGCTGATAGAGGCCACAACCATCTTTTTTGCAAGAACTCTTCAGTTATTTAAAAATGATTTTGTTAATCTTACAAAACCACCTACACTTACCTAGTCATCCCAGATACATCTCCACCCCCAAGTCCCTCTGCGAACCAATTCATTCACCATTCATTCATCATTCATCCCTCCACTCATTCAGGATTTACTGAACATCAACGATGTACCTGGCAAATGTAAATGGGTAAAGAGGACACATAAGGTTCCTATTCTGAGGAAGTTCAAATTCTAATTAGGGGAGATGAAGTAAATGAATGTAATTTCTAATAGGCATGTGCTATGAAGACCACAAAAGAGGGTGATGTATAAGAAGGCGGGGGCGGGGGGTTAACCATGTTAAAGAGAATGATCAAGGACGATTTCTTTGAGAGAGTGACATTGGAATTGATCATAAGGGACAAGAAGGGGCAGCCACCCAAAATCTGGAAGCAAAGACGTCTTGGCAGAGGGAACAATAAGTGCAGAGGCCCCCAAGAAGGAAGCGGGGGCTTGGTTCATCGGAGCCACAGAAAGGTCAGTGTGGAGGGAGAGGCCGCAGGAATGGCAGGCAATCGGGGGGGCCCAATGGGTCAGTGCTTTACAGACCCCCAGTCGTTCTGCTTCAGGTGCCAGGAGCAAGAAGCAGCCAGAGGGCTTTGTATCCGCCACATAATCTGATTCCTGTTTTTGAAGGATCCATGTGGCTGCCTGTTTTTTCATTGGACAGTTTTCTTCTCCAGTTAAAGTTTATCTGAGCTACGTGGCCTTGGGAAAACCAGGCATGTACTTTCTGATCTTCAGCTTCCGTACCCGTATGCCGGCACGGTGGCCGCCACCAGCTGCCTACACTTACTGGTTCAATCTGGCGATACATACGTGACGCCAAGGCTGACTGAAGTCTTGTTTCTATCTCGCCTTCCCAGGACACTGCCCCATCGATGACCTTCACTCCCTCTCACATGTTCAATGTCATTTTCAGAAGTCCATTGCCTTGTCCAACAGACAAGTATGTCCCCTGTCCAACAGAACTCTCTGCAGGTCCTGCGGTTTCTCTGTGCTCCCACAGCTTCCCTCCACCCCCTTCTCTTCACCACCAAATGTGTGCCTCCCAAGGGCAAACACTGTGCCCACAGTCTCCCAAGTCTCGCTGCTTTCCTGGGACAACTGGCAAAACTGGAATGATGTCTATGAAGTAGAAGTTCATTGCTTGACTTTGATGGTTTTTATTGTGGTTGTGTGGGAGAATGTCCTTATTTATAGCTGTTTTTAATGAACTTCCAGTTTTTTTGCATGTCATTATTTGAAAATAAAATTGTTATACAAAAACCCACTCCTACAAAGGCTTCTTCTGTACTCTGTCACACCTGTCCCCTTTTCCCATTACCCCTTTAGGGCAAAGGGTATAAGGTTTTCCTAGGGTAAACAAGGTAAAAGGTAAAGGTTTTCCTTTTCCCATTACCCCTTCAGGGCAAAGGGTAAAGGTTTTCCTAGGGTAAACAAGGTAAAGAGTAGAGGTTTTCCTTTTCCCATTAGCCCTTTGGGGTAAAGGGTAAAGGTTTTCCTAGGGTAAATAGGGTAAAGGGTAAAGGTTTTCCCCTTTTCCCATTACCCCCAACATCCAGAGAAGCAGGTTCCCCTCCATCCTTCTGAGCTGTGGCCATAACTTCTCAACGAGTCTCTCTCTGCTCTGATCCACCCCATCACCACCACCGCCCAGTTACGGTTTTTCCAGTGCACTTGGCTCAGGCCACTTCCCATTCCAACATTTCAATAGCTCTTCATTATCTACCAAATTAAGTACAAATTTCTTAGTGTGACTTTCAAGTTCCAGTCCCTTTCAGTTCCAACTCGCCTCTTTCAGGCTTTCTTGCTCCCACTGGTCCTCATCGCGGCCAGCCTCCCCACGGGCTGGACCACATTCAGTGTTTTCTGCCTAACTCCAGGGTCCTGCTCACTGAACTCCCTCCACCCACAAGAGTCCACCCCTCGCAAATTTTTCAAGACTAAGTATGAACACCACTCTGACCAACACCACCGCCCCATTTGCCAATGTATGCCTAGATAATCTCTGCCTGTCAGAATACCCAAACGGGATTTTGCCCATTATAAACATTTCATTCCGATTTAGGTGGCAAGTTTCTGTATATTGGTCGAAACAACTTCTAATACACAGGGCAGGGCCAAAGGAGGCTGACAGGTGCGAGTGGGAAAACACAGGTTACTCTGGTATTGTTTCCCACTCAACCAACTCTGACCTTCCTTTTGCCCCAGCCTGAAGAAGGTGAGGCTGCATACTAGTGAAGTGCTCATCATTAATAAAATGACCTTAGAACACAGTGATGAATTCAGATCCTCAGTTTTTACCTCACACCCTCTCCATAGGATACTCACTTTTTAAGTATTCAAACTACCTTTTGTTTGTTATCTTTACTTCCTGAGACTGGAGCTGTCTTGTTATGGCATAAAATACAAGCAACTTCTACCTCTTATCTACACAGAGATTCTGGCCTTGGTCATATCACTACCATAAATACAGCGCTTTATAGAACATCAATTAAGTAATATGCACGTGTATGTAATTACATTTTATTGGGTTGGCCAACAAGTCCGTTAACGTTTTTTTTCCGTAAAATAAAAGCCACATTTTTCATTTTCACCAATAACTTTATTGATTTGGATATTTTGAGTGTGTTGGCTACCTCCTACTAGTGGCTCCTGGTGGGTCGGGGTCAGGGCTGCTGCTGAATGTCATCCAGTGCACGAGACAGCCCCACAGCAAAGAAATATCTGGCCAAAATGGCAATAGTACCAAGAAACTTCACAAATCACTTGTGACACATTCGATCGTACGCTGCACAAATCTTTTGTGTGTGTGTTTCAGGTGCATTTTTACCTTTCTTTGTTTAAAAGATTTTATTTATTTATCTTTAGAGGGGAAGGAAAGGAGAGAGGGAAAAAAATATCAATGTATGGTTGCCTCTCATGTGTCCCCTGCTGGGAACTGGCCTGCAACCCAGGCATGTGCCCTGACTGGGAATTGAACCGCAATCGTATGGTTCACAGGCCCGCGCTCAATCCACCGAGGTGCGCCAGCCAGGGCTTTACCTTTCTTGAAATAATAAAGTATAATGCGTGAAAATGTTGCATATTTTCTTTTATCTTCAATATTAAAGCGGCTGTACAAAAATTCACCAGTTCTAAGTTTTTTAAATGCACGCTGATATGACAGCTGTCACAATACAATCTAACAAAATTGTTTGGAATTATGTTGAAGACAACTAAGCACTACCTGAGCCACTGCATAGAAAAAAAATGTAATAGAATTTTTGGTCAACTCAATAGCTTTATTGTTATCTTACTCTAAGGAACAAAATAAAACTCATAAAATTGAAAACAAAGCCTGTACTTGTCGAGTTTAAAAGTATAAATTCTAAAGTTTAAGATGAACCACATTATCCACTTAACACACTTATACTTCCTGGACTTCACTAATAAATTTTGGAAAGCGATCCAAAAAAGCATACAATTTAGTGGCTATATTTAAACATTATCAAGAAGCCAGTATTTTCCTCTTGATTTGAATTTAGTAATTAAGCTCTGCTTAGTAGCAGAGCTTAAATTTTATTAGTAAATGAGTGATATGAACCTAAAGCAACAGTTGAAAGCCTGGGAAAAAAAAGTATTTTTTCAGGGAAAAAAGTTAATGACATTAAAGCATTAGGGGAAGTGAACTGTTACTCCTAAATTATGGTGATCAATAGAACATCTGCTACCAGGGGTGTCCAGCCTTTTGGCATCTCTGGGCCACACTGGAAGAAGAAGAGTTGTCTTTGGCCACAGATGAAATTCAAAAACACTAACAAAAACTGATGAGCAAAAAAAAGGTTTTAAGTGAATTTACAATTTTGTGTTGGGCCACATTCATAGGCATTCAGGGCCGCACATGGGCCATGGGTTGGACACCCTGGTCAGACATGACAAGATGGAAAAGGTCAAACGCTTTCAGAATTGCGGTTTTTCAAAAGGCATTAAATTAATAAGCAATAACTCTCCAGGTCCTAGTTTAGCATCGAACTGGTATGGAAATGGCCTTACATTGAACACTGCTTGCTGCATTGATTGAACAGAAACGTTGACTTTAAGATTTTATTTATTTACTTTTAGAGGGGAAGGGAAGGAGAGACGGAGAGAAATATCAATGTACGGTTGCCTCCTGTGAGTCCCCTGCTGGAAACAGGCCTGCAAACAAGGCATGTGCCCTGACTGGGGATCGAACCGTGATCGTGTGGTTCGCAGCCCTGGCTCAATCCACTGAGCTACACCAGCCAGGGCCAGAAATGTTGACTTTAATCAACTTTGAGATGTGAAGTGAACAGTTCAAAAGGTACTAATACTTTAGATGATAAAAGATGGACATACTAACATATACATCGAGGGCACTTGTGATGTTCAAAGCTAATGTAGAAAAGCTCACTATAATAGTAATTTGTGGATTAAAAATGACTACGTTTTTTCTAAAATAAAATTACCACCAAAAATTCCATAGATGAATAAAAGTGACTGAATTATGAGAAGCAACACTCATTTGAAAAGTCATTCCCTAAAATATTTAGAATTCTAACCTGAAGGAATCAAAATCAAAATATTGTAAGACAAATAAAAAGAAAAAGAGAGCTCCATGTTTTCATTTCCAAATGACCGAGAAATCCTATAATGGATTTATTTAGTAAGTATTGGAAGTATTTAGGGGGAGCAATCAATACCCCCCTACCCCGTCCCCAACTCCATCATTCTTTCATCCTTTGCATTACAAAGAGATGTTTACATCTCAAGGATTTACTCAGAAAGTTTACCAGAGACAAGGCGTACTCTGTAACTAATGCCCTGAGTTCCAAAGGTTTTGGTTTATTATAGAAAATGAGTTTCAAAAAACTCTAGGGACAATTGAAAAAAAACTACAGATGACTTACTAAACGGTTTCATTCCATCACAAAAATAACGCAGCATATGTTAAGACAGATACCCTCACGGCTTATCTAGAAGCCAGTCAGGAACTGCCCTTTGAAACAGTGAACTCCACATTCAAAAGCTCGAGTGGGCTCAGCGCTGTGCTGCGATGCTGTACGTGCCTGCCAGACACAGCAGCACAGATGCCCAAGGTCATGTCCACAGAGAAAACCCTGTTTCCAGACGGGAGGAGGTGAATTCAGAGATCAAGAAATTCACAGTAAGTGTCAAATTTTGCAAAAGGAAAGAGCTGATTTTAAAACACTCTGTTTTTCAAAGGAAAATGATAGGTCACGCCTACTCGCTTTTACTTTTAAATGGTAAGTGATTTTTCTATCCCGACCACCCTGGAAACCACAGAGCTAGACTTGTGATTAAAATATACTTGAAACCACATTAGCAAATATGTGAAACCACATTAGCAAATATGTGAAGGGATTCCAATCCTTAGAAGCATCTTGTTCTCTTTAAAATAAAGAGAGGCAAGAAGCTGTGACTCACTCAGGGTTACAGTTTGGTTTGTGTCCAAGCTGACGGGGAATGCCAATCCCCATGACACAGCGAGGTCCAGTGTCCAACCTGAGACCTTTACATCCAGCTTCTGTCATAATTCACTTTACAGTGCGGCGCTCGGACAGTCCACGCATGGGAAATGATTAACAGATGACTCTCACCGCCACCCTCCCAGAATGCCTGAGCCTGAACCGGCGGCGCCACACACTACCCAGCCATTACTCACTTTTATCAGCTTGGAAATTTAATCTAGATGAGAATCGTTTTCATTTGAATCGGGCACTCCTTCCTTGGCCCAACGGTCAGTAAGGCTAACGCAAATAAAGTAATATCTTTCTTCTCCGCTGACTACCAGCGGGTGTACAGCCTAGCACAGCACAGCAATTCTCGGTTTGGGGGAAGAGCTATGGTTTAGATGAACTGTATCTACAGATATGAATTTATGTTGACTAGTATAATACCAGCAGCTACGTCGACAAAGTGAATGCCCTCTGACTGTTAACATACATAAAGAGAATTCTGGAATATGCAAGCAGAGACACCAGATGACACCTCAGTGGCCACAGATACAGGGTAAGCTCAAGGTCACTGATTCACATTATTATGTTGAAGGCTGGACCACCAGGAGGTGCTGCATGAGTGAACAGACTTCAAAAGTAAAAATGTATAAACAGAAATGTAGTAGCAAATATATGGTGCCTAATCATAGTTTTCTAATTTTTAAAGATATTTTATTTTATTTTATTTATTTATTTGTAGAGAGAGGGGAAGGGAGGGAGAAAGAGAGGGAGAGAAACATCAATGTATGGTTGCTTCCCTGACTGGGAATCGAACTGGCAACCCTTTGTTCGCAGGCTGGTGCTCGATCTACTGAGTCACACCAGGGCCTAATCACAGTTTTTTTTTTAAATCAAAGTAGAATTTAATCACAAGAATTATCAAGAAGTATTTCTTTTAAATATGTACATACTACTTCTTTAAAATTATTTTATCTTGCCCTGTCTGGTGTGGCTCAGTGGATTGAGTGTCATCCTGAAAGCCATAAGGTCACCAGTTCAAATCCTGTCAGGGCATACACCTGGGTTGTGGGCCAGGTCCCTGGCTGGGGGCATCAGAGAGGTGCCTGATCAATGTTTCTCTCCCTTTCTCCCTCTCTTCCCCTCTTCCTAAAAATAAATACAATCTTTAAAATTATCTTTTCAAATTTCATATAAGGAAAAGAAAATTAAAGGAACGGAAACTAAAGATTGTGAAAACACTTAAGATTGCATTAACATTCATGACTAACATATATATAATTTATAGTACATGCCAGGTGATATTCAAAGTGCTTCTCATAAGTGAGCCCAACTGTCTTCACTGCCTTCGCGGTGGGCACTGTTTGGCCCCCTCTCACACTGCACCAGGAGGACCGCAGCCCGGAGAGGTCACGGGATGTGCAGGGTCAAACGGTGCAGCTGAGATGCCCCCCCAGGGCAGCTCTGCTCTCAGCTACCAGGCAACTCACCCACCCACCAACTCACTGAAGACAACACCTCTCACCCAGATATCGATGTCACATACAGATTTCCTTCTGAGTATGAAACAGAGCATGAACAGGAAAATGCATGCTCAGTTTGGTTCTGATGACAGCCACCTCCTGACTGGCATTAAAGTTTAGAATCTGAGACAGAGGCAGCGCTAAAATATGATGGAGGAGCTCACGCTGTTGAGAACTGGAAGAACATCCCTTCTACAAAATGTTTGCTTCCGTGTAAGCAAGAGGAGTCAGGCTGGAGTCAACGAGGAGGAACGGAATGTACAAATTAAAGTTTTTGCTTTTGGTTTGGAAAAAAAATAGAAGGAGGAAGATATAGGAATACACATAAACCCTAGAGCAGGGGTGTCAAACTCATTTTCAGTGGGGGCTACATCAGCCTTGCAGTTGCCTTCGAAGGGCCAGTGCAGACCTCCTTGCTCCTCGTTGAGGAGTAGCTACATTTACACAGTCCTAAAATTACATTTGGCCCTTTGAAGGCAACCTCGGGGCTGATGTGGCCCCTGACGAAAATGGGTTTGACACCCCTGCCATAGAGCCTGGACAAATTATCCACAAAATAAAGTTTTAAGGAAAATACCCATATATTCTTAAATGCCAAAGGAATAAACTATATCTAAGAAATCTATCCTTTATATGCCCAATAAAGTAAACATGTATTACAACCATGTAATAAAAATAGTACTGGAGCAAAGTCCAGCGCAAGTATTCATTATATAACTCAGAACCACCTTCTGGTCTTATCTACAACCTCTTCCTTGTTTTTCTAAATATATACAGTATGCTATCTGCACCAGGGAAAGCCAAGAGATATTTTACAGTAGGTTACCTATGTCTCCTTGCAGATCTCAAAGGTTATAAATATACCAATTCAGAACTGCAGTGACATAACTCACTTCCAACATGAGTAAGAAATCAAGATTGTCCACTGGGTAACTGTAGCTCTGCTCAGGCTTAAAAAGCCCTCAGTGGTTAAGGAAGTGACTTATTTGTATTAAAAACCACAACTCACACCCAATTAACTGAACGAGAAAAGGACAAAGACAGTGGGAAGCTAGTGGGTAACAGATTTGGGTTCAATTTCATTTTTCACAGCCAGTGAAGAGATTAATAAAGAAAACTTTTTTAAAAAGGGGGGAATGACTTAAACCACAAAGACACTAATTTAAAGCAATTTTCGTGAACCGGGTATACAGCTACAGAAAAATGATTGTGGCATTATTCTGCTAAAGCAAACAGCGTAGCAGGCCGTAGAGAACAAACATTTTCCAAACACTTAGGGCTGACAAGCGGGGCTGGGGCAAACACCTATATAGACTCCTTCAAAATCAACGCAAATGTTTTTCTAAGAGATTTTAAGGACTTTTCGGTTCTCTGTTTTTAAAAAAAAGTAGCAACATTATATACCAGTAAGCCACGGGGGCGGGGGGGGGGGACACTAAGTGACCACCCGGAAAATATACATAAAACAGTAACCTGACATGGGTTGAATTTGTCAGCTGTCAATTTCATGCCAACCTTCCCAATTTTATAAAGCCACGGTTTTCAAGAATGGAGGAAGAGCCAGCTTACCTTGACACGTTTTCTGGAATGTACTCTAGGACCGGATACCCGTCACTTCTTCTCGACGACAGGTCACCGTGTGACTTCCATGACTCCACCAGTGCGCTGACAGGAGGGAAGGAGCCCATGGGTTGGAAAGACTGGTCTCTCGCTGCTCGAGACAAAGATATTGTACCCTGAGCACCAATTCTGTAGTGAAAGGACTGTCCACCCGAATTCACACCAACAATGGCAGATGAAGGGATGCTGGCCTCAGGAAAATAGCTCCCATCCTCCGGTTCTTGTTTAATCCCCATCGGGAAGCCACTGCCGTCACAGTTACCATCAAAGCCGGGTACAGGTGGTCCTAAAATCCCTGATAGGGAATAATAGTCTTTATCATCCATGAAGGAAAAATACGAGCTGTCCATCAATGGAAATGGGTTTACTGTCGGAGTCCCTTTGAAAGAGGAGCCTGAACATGAATGCTTCGTTGATTCTTGTTTTATTGGTACTGAGAACGGTGAATCAGAATTTATTTTGCTGTTTCCTTTTAGACAGGAGCTGCTAAAAACTCCATCTGGCTCTGGTTTTATATACTGGACGATGTTAAGCTGGCCAGGGACACCGTTGGAGATGTCATTCTCTACTTCCTCAGTCTTGGGAAAGGGGACCTCGTGAGCACCTTTCTCGTGTGTGTCTGGACTGGGAACCACGTCTCGGGCCGCACTGGATCCCACGGGGGTGCCAGAAGCAGCGTAGCTGAAGGCGCTGTTTATGGGGCTACAGATGGACCCCACCGTGCTAGCAGTGGGGCTGGAAAGTGTGGATCTGTTATTCGTGTTGGAAGGGCTGGAAACGGAGCACCTTGAGTTGTTGATATTGGCCGGGCTGGACACGGCAGATCGCAGAGTCACATTAGGACTGGAGACTGGAGATTTTGCACTGCAGTGGCTTGGAGGGCTGGAAATTGGGGATTTCATGCTGCTTAATGGACTTGAGAGAGGGGAGCCCACATTGCTGGCATGTGCTGGGCTGTGTGACCTAGAACCTCGGTTCTCAATATTTGGGGAGCACGTCAAGGGAGTCCCCTGGGCGACAGGGCTATGCACTGTGAAATTGCCAAAGCTGGCTGACGTGGAGGACACAGAGCTAATCCCAGCGGGGCTGCACACTGAGGATGTCAGGTTCAGAGGGCTGCACACAGATGAGCTCTTCTCATGACACACGATAGGGCTTTTAACAATGGTGCGCATGACCCCCCCATTTACAGAACTCCCCGAGTCAGCCATAAACGATCTCAAGGGTCTGCTCATCCCCAGAGTGGAAGGACAATGGCCGTTTTCTTTGTAGAATTTTACCAGCTGTTCAACGTTTTGATAAATCTTCGCTGGGCTCAAGCTTCCTTGTTGGTGTTGCTGATCGTAGGTGAAGTCGGCATCTCTCACAGAGTCCATGTATAAACCCATGGACTCCGCGACAGTGGCTGAAAGTTCCTTAGATTCCAGCTCGGTTTTAACATCAGATGTTGAAATCCCAGACCGATTATTATCTTGCTGAAGGCAAGGGAGTAGTTCGTGTTTTTCTTTGCTGCTTCCTTGAGTACTGTTGTTTGGAATAGCACCGGAAACACAGCTTACATTGACAATCTCCATGTAGTTATGCTCATCGGTTCTCTCTGTGGGTCCCCGGGAAGGACGATCCACGGCCTGAGACACTTGGCCCCACCGTCGTTCCATATCTAGACCGTCGAGGACACTGTGGTAGCCTTTGGTCTCCATAGCTAACAAATAAATGTATATGAAGAAGTTTACTTAGAGTCATTGTTAACAATATTACTCTAAAAGACATTCTAAAATTCCATTTACTAAGCCACCAATTTTCAACCTCTGTGTCACAAGAATACTGAAAAGAGATAATACCTGACTGGTTGGTTAGTCAGGGGCACAGACCTCTTTTCCCTGAGATTGTCAAACTTAAAAAATGGTAATAGCCAACACAACAATAGCCATCTGGTGTGAATGAATCAAAAGTATACCTATTTGGGGGGGGGGGGTCAGATGGGCCAAAAATGTATTTTTGGTGTGCTGCAAATGTTCAGTGATTAGTTTATGTGTGCCATGAGATGAAGATGGTTGAAAACTGCGGTACTAAGCTATAAGTACATATTCTGTTTATTATAAGCAAGACTTCCGGTTAAATTAAAGTTGTTACTTGTTTAGGTGCTGACACAACCGAGCACTGACTCTGACTTGTCCAGCTGCCAGACTACAATAAGCAATCATGTAAAACTACAGTGCATGCAAACGAAAGTAACATTTCTATAATACAGCCTTTAGAGTTTGCAAAGAATATTTACAAATATTCACTTGTGTAATATGCAGAGTAATCCCTGGTACCAACCAGAAGAAAACAGAGAAGAACTGAGGACTCAGTGAGATAGGCGACTTGCCCAAGGTCAAAGATATAGTAAGTAGCAAAGGCAGGTTTAAAACTTAATTTTTTCACCTTGGCTGGTGTGACTCAGTGGACTGAGTGCCAGTCTATGAACCAAAGGGTCACCAGTTCAATTCCCAGTCGGGACACATGCCTGGGTTGTGGGCCAGGTCCCTGGTTGGGGGCATGAAAGAGGCAACCACACATTGATGTTTCTCTCTGTTTATTTCTCCCTCCCTTCCCTTCTCTCTGAAAAAAAAAATTCTTAAAAAAATAACTTAATCTTCTCAAAGCCTTTGGAACCTCTCAAGGTATAGAGAAGCTGCTTCCCAGACCTAAGGCGTACCTTTATTAAAAACAATAAGGAAATACAATTAATACTACCATTGCCCAATATAAAGTTATGGAGTGAATTGCCACAGGAAAAACAATTTAAGAATTTTTTTAAAAATAAGATTTTCTTAAAATGTATTAGTGATCCAGACCACTTAATGGCAATTCTAGAAAGCAGAGATTCACACTTCCTGGTTAATTAAGGTGGCCCACAGCACGCAGGGGCAAGCCAGGAGTGACAGGACCCTCCCCAACAGGCTTTGACATGCACCCTGCTCTAGTGTTACCTCTGCTAAAAGACTCCCAGCAGACAAGACAATCTCATTCTCCACAGTAAACGGAGGAAGTTTAAGATGTGTCCCGACAACTTACGTGTTCATTCATTCGACAAATATTTACCAAGTGTGGGCTATCCTTGGACTACAACCAGTAACTGAATCTACAGTAACAAGCAAAACAGGCATAGTCCCCATCTGCAGGAGCCCACAGGATTGCTGTACATATAGAATAATCAGGTAAATTGGCTCTCTATATTTCATGACAGAATAATTATAATAGGCTATATTGATGAAATTCTTACATTATATAATTCAATGCAATATTGTAAGCCTTTCACACACATTAACTTATTTAGCCTTATTAACAACCTTGAAAATTGACAAAAAGTATTACCCAAATGATACAAGTGGGGAAACTGAGGCACGGGTACACTGCTAAGTGGCAGAACTGGAGTTTGATCCCATGTCTCTCCCCACACCAGGGTCATGCCAACCTTGGCACTACTTCTATTTGGGGCCCCATGACACTGTGTGTGGAGGCCTGTCCCACGCACCATGAGATGTTCAGTGCATCCCCACCCACCCCCACTAGATGCCAGTAGCAGTCCCCGGCCACAGTTGTGACCATCAACAATGTCTCCAGACACTGCCAAAAGTTTTGGGGTGGGGGGAGAGGGGTTCAAATAACCCTCCACCCCATTGAGAACCACCACGGTAGAGAAAAATAACTTATTCTCAGTAAAAATTTTATTTGTACATTTTAATATATAAGCCTCCTAAAATCATCACAGGATTTTTCAAATCCTTTGGTTGTATAAACAAGCTATGACCCAGATAAAGGTCTTGATCTTAAAGATGCTGCTTCTGCAGTTCTGTACAGAAATATCACTTTTGGCCTCTCATCCCTGCCCCACCCCGCCCTCTCTCCCCGCCTTCCCCTCACTAAAGTGAGACTAGGAAGTCTTTCTGCTACAGAACTTGTATTAACACAGAAAAGGGAATAATGATTCTACCACATAAATTGGCAATAACTACCACAAGGCCCCGCAATGAAATTTAACACCCGAATTATTTGCATGTTGTAATTACCTCTAATTTCTGTGTATTCTTCACTAGAATTTAAGGTTTCAGAAGGCACTTAAATTTTACCACTGCATCCCAAGCTGATAGCACGGTGCAAATTAAAATTTTAAACTATTATAATGTAATCAATACTCAATAATTTGTGACCACTGAAACCTACCAACGATGCAGTCTACTTTTACTTCAAGACCATTATCTTATAAATTCCTAATCAGAAATCAACCACAAAACACTGGAAAATAAATCACAGTGGCTGAGGTGGTTATCTGGTAACTCCAGCCAAAAAAAAAAACAAAAACAAAAAAACTTAATCTGGATAAAAGCCAAGTAAAAGTTGGGGGGCAGGGGGAGCAACAACTATATAGGCAAACGGGACCAAAATGGCTACTACTAGCATTTTCTACTTTACTAAAAACCCATTTCATCACAGCCACAGGTTGAAAACACCAGAACATATCATGTGCTTCCGGCTTCTACCTAGGAATCCCCTGTCTTCCCCATATCAAGCTTGAATGGATGTATATGGAAGGTGCGATGTTTTGGCTCCAAATTCATTAAACAGCACAAGTTACATGTCTATTTATGTTAAAAGCTGAACACCTTTAGTGCATCACCCCTCTCCCTCAACCCTGTCTCTAAACCCACATTCCCTGTGTTGGTAAAATGCCGCCCCCTGTACCCAAATGCCTGGAAGGCGCCCTTGCCTCCCCGAGATTAACCTCTGTGGGCTCATCCGTCTCCACATCCATACCTACGGCCTCACTCTCCCCCCCCCCCCCCCAGGTCCTAGGCAACAGGCCCGTCTTCCCCGAGCCTGCAGGGCAGTCCCCATGCAGACCCTGCTCCAAAACTCCATCCTTGGAATCCTCCTGTGGAAGGGCGACCGCTTGCTGTGCTCGTGAAGTTTCACTGTGTAAATGTGCGTGCTAACACTCCTGGGCCGCTCCACAGAGCAGAAACCCCTTTCCTTCCGAATCCAGCAGTCCCTACATAATCGGGCCACTGCAGCCTTTTTTCACAGAGCACCTACTGATATTCCAAGGGATGGTTTTCATCACTCTGCCCTAGAGCGGGACGCATCGCTCAGATCTGTGAGGTTATGTGAAGACTTGAAGAGAATCTATGGGGGGATGCAGGCAAGGATAATCTTAAAGCACTTGACAAGCAAGCACCCTGCCAGCCCACATCATGGCTACTGATCCCAACTCTCCAAGCCTTGTGTAGCTAGCCTTAAACCCCCTTAACAATAACATAACATAGCCTGCATTTCCCGACATTATCGACAAGGTTATCATTACAGGACTTGCCACAGGCTTTGCTGATATCTAAATTAGCTTTGTTTAAGGCATGCTTCTCATCTACCAAGCTAAGGCACCTCTCAAAAAAGAAAACAGAGTAAAGGTTGGCAACAGCAAACACAGAAGAATGCGGGGCACCTAGCATCTGCATGGCCAGGTGTTTTTAAACACAGGTTTATTGAACTATTTTATGAATCTCCCTAGTATTTTTAATTGATCGTCTCTGTAAGGAAATGGATCAGGTTAGAAATGTATTTTCCTATCCTGTCCGGAAAACCCAGGTTGTCCTTCTGGAACTGGAGTATTGACCATGGCTTCAACACAATTTCGGTCTACCTGAATTTACTAGTGAACACTAAAAATATCAGTTGGAGAATATGGTTCTCACAGAACTTACTATCCTGAGGGTGAAGGGAAAGTTCTTGCTCCTAACGTATAAGACACTGTATACAAACCTACCTTCTATAAAATCAAACTTGTCTCCCGTACCACAGGGATTATAATAGAGACTTTCTTGGGACAAAGTCAAAAGTCCTTAGGACCCTCTGATTGTCATACAAATGGCCTCCCCACAAAACATAAGGGAAATTTCATGTAAGTTAAAAAAAAAACTACACACACACACACACAAACACACATTGACAAAGTTCTACTTTAAGCCATGCATATGTTCTTAAATACTATTTTTGCAAAGGCAAAATCTGACTTTAAAATTTTATGTTTTATATTTTGTGTTCAATTGTCCTTTCCCATAAGGAAGTAGGTTTTTTTAGGGATATTAACAAACACGCCTGCAAATTTGTATTTTATCTGAAAACACTTTCACTTTTAAATGCATCATTTTCTATAATATTTCACCATCATATGGCGTCCAAAAGACCAAAATCTTAAGAATTTCACAATTTTCACTGGTTGCATAGTTGTTTGTTGTATGTAACTATTTTTCCGTCATCCCCATTATAGAACCATTATCACCCTCCCTTCGTTTATAGATGGGGTAAATGATAGAAACCTGCCCAAGGTCACCTAAGAGAGTAGGAGAACCAGTTAGAACTGAGCACACCTGATTTCTATTCACTCGCCTAATTCACGGAGCCACCTGATCTTTCCAAAAAATCCCCAAACAAAACTATTTCTTCTCCCTTAAAGGAAAAAGCTCACCTTTAGATTGTTTTTAAAAACTACCCTCCTCAACCATTTCCGTGATAGCGTGCCATGAAGTGAAATGTAAAATTAAAAACTTCATCGCAGAACTTCACAGGTGGGGAACGCTGTTATCATTACTACGTAAATATCATCAATAACAGCACCTAGAGCAATGGCAATACAAACGTTAAAAGGCAATTTAGTGCATTTGAAATTCAGCAGGTTCCAAAACTTGTCTGCTGGCAAATAGAAGTTTTCCTAACCTTTATGTAATAACAGTGAAAGCCGATGGTGCCATAAACCATTATGATTTAAACCTGGTGTTTAAAAATTCAATAGGAAAAGCTATGCACCTGTATTCGGTGGAAGAGTACGGGTGCCACCGAAAGAAGCTTCATCCCTTCTCCCCTGCCGTTAGAATCCCAACTGATGCCACAGAAAGCACGGTCTCTCTCAAGAGTTTCCCAAATGCCAAGGAACGGGAATGTACGGTTTCCAGAGCCCCTTTCATGCGGGATCTATCAGGAGCTCTATCTCCTTCAATTGCCCTTAATAAGCTACACCTCCAGCTGAGATTTGAGTGCCTCTGCAAACGATAAAGAAATATTATTCAAACGTCCTTTAAAAACTGGACAAGGCAAACTACCCGAAATTCATCTTGTGGAAAAGAGAAGGGTGGTGGTAGACCTCCCACTGCCAAAAGCGGCTGAAAGCCGCTCGTTAGAGGGCATTTATCCAAAGTGGCCAAACTTTCCCAAAATAGTCCTCTGGCGGCCAAAGGGGGGAAAAAGTGGAAAACCAAAACAAAACAACAAGCTCACAGCACCATACTGCCTGTGCCTCCGAATTACGCAGCCACTTCTCCAAGCAAAGTGCACGCTCCCGCGCTGCGGCCGCACGCCCAGGCCGGCAAGCGGCGCCCCACTGCGCACCCCCACACACCTGCCTCGGCCGGGGTCCGTCTCCGCGTCTACCTGTTGCAGCACTCGCCAACGCAACGACACTCCTGCTGCGGAGCCCCTCTAAATCCAACCACATTCAGGCCAGCGAGTGCCGCTCCCCCTGCAGCGGGAGAGCGCGAGGCAGCAACACTCTTGCACCCAGGTGACTGCACCGGCTTCCTCCAAGCAGCCAGAAGTTGGCTCGCTACTCCCCCGTCCAATGACACCCCGGGCGCGGAGGGGCGGGGAGGACCGGGCTGGGCTAGGGGTAGGGGCAGGGCCAGGGCGGGCGAAATCCGGAGGGAGACAGGGAGAGAGGGCGGGCGAAAGCCCGGAGGGGGAGTGGGCCAGCGCCGGGGCCGGCCCTTTTAAAAGCGGGTCACATGTCCAGATAAAGTTCAGGTTGCTATCCCGCCCCGAGCCCTTACTATTGGCCCAAGGGGAAGCAAGGCTCCACACTGCATGGGCCTGCCTGGCTTCTCATTGGGCAGCCTCGGCTGTCAGTCACCAGGAGGGCGACATGACTGATACAAAGTTGCTGCGACACAGCCTGGACTCCGCAGCTCCCTTAAAGCCGCAGCAGCGGCGGGCGTTTTGGGTGTCGGGCAGGGGCTACGACACTGGGCAGCAGGCACCCTCCGGACTCTGACCCCCACCCCCTACGCTCGGCCGTTCTCAGCTTGCTCGCACCCATCTGGCTCCCTTCCTGCCAACCCCAAGATATCTGGAAAGACATGCAAAGTGTGGTGACGCTGTAAAGTCGGTTTTTCGGAGAACCAGTCAAGATGTTGTCCCCTCACGCTCTCCACCTGCGGCGCCAGGTGAAGGACAGCCCGGGCCCAGGCTCCACCCACAGCATCCGTGCGCAGGGGAGGACTCCCTTGGCTTCACCCGACCCGAGAGGTCCTCTCCACGCCCCTTCCCTGGGTCTCCCAAGTTACCTCTTAGAAGAGCAGCTTCAATGTCCGCTGCCAGCAAGCAAAAGGATCACGTTCCCACTCGATTTGACTTTCCTTGTTTTAACCATGCAGGAAAAGCGGGTGATTTCAGAGTAGGCGACCCCTTTCAAACACAGCCTCACCCACTCACCACCTCAACCCCCAACAACAATAAAAAAAGTGCCAGGGTCAAGAACTGCTGCTCTCCTTGTAATTTTGTTGCTGTATTTACTACTTTAGTGTTGGATTTTTCCACTAGTTCAATGTGAAAGAAAACCTACCATCGAGGATATTCACTTCTTTGCAATGGGTGGGAGGGGTGCATGTACCTGGGAGAAACATACACAAGGGGAGGAAGGAACCGAACTGTTTTCTAAGGATCCAGCATCTGCAAGAAGAAATTTCCGTTTCCCTTCAACCGCCCCCCACCCCCCCCGCCGATTCTCCTCCCGCCCACCCAAATGCTGGGCTTCTTAACTTTGACTTCTAAGGACTTTGAGGGTCCGCGTACACTCAATTTTAGGCTCCCGGCTGGCCCGAAGTCAGCACCAGTGACGTACACACCTAAATCTGGTCCCCTGGCCCTCGGCGACCCGCAGCCCGGCGCCAGCAGCTGCGCAGCCTTCGCCTCACCCTTGCCCCGCGCCCGCGTAAGTCGTGGCGGAGGCGTTCACCCTGTGCCCAAAGGCCTCTCCTCGTCTTACAGTTAATTAAGCTTTGGGATTTCCGACCCCGAAAACAAGATTAAAACTTCCAGCCGTTCCAGGTAGGGAACTCCCTGGAAGCGGAGGCGACAGCGGCGGCGCAGGAGAGCTGGTCCGGACCCCGACTCAGGTGTTCAGCATTCCCCTGCGTGGAACGACCCCCACCCCCCGTGCCTCCGCAGCTGGGAGTTCCAGCCAAGTGTCCCAACTTTCCTGCGGGGCCCGCTGTCACGCACGATCGCCAGGCCCGCCGAGCAGTCGGGCATCGATCGCACTGGGGTGGAGCGCGGGCGGCAGGCAGGAGCTAGCGAAGTCCGGAACCTAGCGCCCGGGCACGCGAGGAGGCGGCAGCTCAGCCTGCGCTGCCAAATTGTTCATTATTAAAGGAATGGACGTGTCTGTTTTACTAAGTTTTTACCTCCCTTAGGGTGAGCCGGTCTTGCCCTGGATCACAGCTTCTTGCAAAATCTAGGTTAGAACCGTGAAGGGACAGCCGCCGTGATCCCTCGCCCTCCCGCCGCCCAGCACCCCTGCCCGGAGCGGCCCGGTGGGCATCTAGGCTCCTGCCCGCAGCCCACCTCTGCGCTGACCCTGCCTTCACCTGGGCCGCCCCTGAGCTCCCCAGTTCCCCTCCCATCGCTGTCAGTGCAGTGCCTCGCTGCGCTCACCTTTTCTAGGACATGGTGGGGAGGCTGGGGCGCAGGGTGGCGGAGGGGGGGTGCCGCTAGACTCCCGCCGCCGCCACCGCCACCGCCGCTGCCACCAGCAAGTCCACTATTAGCAGATCGGCGGTAAGGATGGAGAGGATGGAAATCCCGGCGGTCGCCCTTCTGACGGTGGGTAGAGCAAGAGAGCAGTAGTGTTGTTACCCCGCAGGAGCAGGCGAGGCGCCGGAGCCAAATCGCGCAGAGGGGGACGCGGGCTCCCGTTCGCCCCCAGAAGCAGCGGCTGGCCTTTGGCGGGCCCCTTTTGGAGGCTGCTGGTCTCCCGGGCGGTGACCGCGGCGGCCCTGGGAGCCGGGAAATTCCGCGGGGTGATCCCGTGTCGGCTGCCCCGCGGAGCAGCTCTCTGAGCCCCCTCTCTGGGCCTGGGGTGGCCAGGGACAGGTCGGACGTCGGAGAAAGAGATAGTGTGTGTGTGTGAGAGAGAGTGTGTGTGTGTGTGTGTGTGTGGCGGGCGTGGGGGAGGCCGCAGGGGGAACCCTAGGCGCCGCTGCCCCCTCTCCGGGTCACACCCTCACCAGTCGGAGGAGGTAGCAAAGTGTCCAGCCACCGGCTGGTGGGAAACGGGCTGAGGGCGCCAGTGGCGCCCTCCCACCCCAGCTACTGGCAGAGAGGAGGCAGAGAGAAAAAGGAACCCCAATGCATGTAGCTCGCCACCCCTCGCCAAGGACCCCCAAAGTCCGGCCCAGACCTAGCGCCCCGCCCCAGGTGCAGTTCCCACCTGCGGGGGACGGCGCGGACTCGGGACTACGAGCTGGGGGCGGGAGGGAAAAGTTTCTTTTCCTGCTCCCTCGCTGCCCACCCGGGGAGGCTGCTGCTCTCCTCACTCTCTGGGGCTCGCCGCGCCTCTGCCCCACCCCCACCGTGGGGGGGCGCCGTGGAAGGGCGGCGTGTCTGCGCGCGGGGGCGCTGGTGGGGGGAGGGGGAGCAGCGGCGGCCGCCACTGGTCCCCTAGCTCTGACAGCGGCTGAGACGCGGCCGGCCGCGGGCCCGCGCAGCTAGCGGAGGTAGGGGCCGCGCGCCAGGGCCCTTCCCCCCTCCGCTCGCCGAGCGCCGCGCGCGCCCCGCGCCGCCCCGCGCGCCCTCGTGCCCGCCTGGGCAAACACCTACGCAGACGCGAAAGTGAAAGGGGGCGACAGTAGGGAGGGCGGCGGGTGGCGCGCGCGCGCGCGCTGGCGGCGGGGGTGGGTGGAGGATGTTGCTGTGAGACCCACGATGCCGGGATTCTCCTGCTCCCACTGGCCTGCAGCGTTGCCTCCTGGCTCTGAAGCCGCCCCCAAATCCCAGGTCACCTACCCCCGCTACACATCCCCCTGTCAGGGGATGTGCGCGAGTGTGCGAGATATGCTTCAGCCGCAGGCTGTTCCACCACACTGTTCCACTTACCCTTGGTGTAAGATTGGGATAGGGGGATGCATTGTGAATGTCACTGTCACAGGCTCCTCGGCTTGTTGTAATTTATGACTCAGTTAAACTGCGAGAACTGACCACAGATACCTCTTTCTGGCTTAACAATCCTTTTTTTCTACTGGCTCTATTGGACCCCTCTCCCACCCGCCCCCACCCCGTTGAATCCTGGGTTCTTCCCCCTTTCTTTCTAAATAGGTGGGGAAGTTGCTAATCCCTTCCCACACCAAACCTGTTAAACACGGAGCTGCCCTGTTAAAACAATCACCGCCTTTCTGGGACTACTGTCCGAATACCAACCTTCCCATTTCATCTGCCGCCCACCCAGTCAGTGTTAGCACTACTTAGTTCTTAGATGGCTCAAAGCGGTATTTTGGCCTTTAGCAAAACAACCTTTTGCTTAGTTTCCCTATTTGTAGATGTGCAGAGTCCTTAAGGTATTTTTTAGATGAAAGCAAGAAAATGATAATACTGTATTTTCAAATTAGTATATTAGTATATAGTCAATGGAGTTTAAAAGAACCACTTTTTAGAAGTGTGCTGACTGCAAGTGCTGAATTTTGAAATGCATCAGACTTGAGATGGATTGACATTAAGGACTGATAAAGGAGGCAGAAGAATGAATAGATGTGTGATAAACCATGCACATAGTACAATGGTAATGGTAGATTCTAGGTGGCAGGTATACCAGGTTCACTGTAAAATTCCTCCTGTTTCTTTTGTATGTTTTAAACTTTTCATGATGAAATGTGAGAGAAAACGCTTATGTATATGTAACTAAATAATGTAAATTCTGTTTACAAAATTGATCAGTCATCCTTCCCCCTTTGCAAAGCGATTTGCCACACACATTCTATACTAGGCACCTACCCCACTGCTGTGTCGGTCAATAATTTCCATTGCAGGCAGCTTGTCAGGATCGAACTATTGTTCTATAACCACAACATTTTAGAAACTTGGAAGATTTTTTTTGTGTGTTTTTTTCTCATCCCTTCTCAAATGTTTCTCTCTCCTGCCCTCAAAACAGTTTGGTGTTATAAAACTAAGATTGAGTCCTTTAGCATGGGTAGATGTTCTTTTGAAACTTTTCACACCAAAATAACTTCAGGAGGTGGTCCATATGCCCCGCTATCTGTTGGGAGAGAGGTTAGGGGACCTTACATTTAATAATAGACAAACCTGTATTTGTTTTTGGATATCTGAGCACATATTTAGATACTTACCCAAACATTTGAACAATTAAGTTTCTCCTTCTCTTCATTTTATTTTGCTGGCTGTAAGACAGGACGTAGTCCTGTGCCACCCCTGAAGGCAGGAGAAGATTTGCAACCCCCTTGTCAAAGAAGGAGGGGACATTGATTTTGCTTGGAATCACCCCACGAGGGGAGCCTCTGAAAGACTCCATCAAACATGGGGGTGCAGGGGTTTCTGGTTGTTTGGAACACTCTTCATTCTACTGCTCATTAATGAAGAGCTCAATCAACTGTAAAAAGAAAGTGCCTAGTATATTTTTTCTTTGCAAAAGGAAGGAAATGTTTTTTAAGAGAAATAAAAATTAAGAAAAAAAGAACACAGAAAAGAGCATGAATTTCATGTCTAAAGAGCCGGAGACTTTACAGCTGCCAAATAGCTTTAAATCTTGAAGCAGCATCAGATATCTCCCTTTTTGACAATTGCTCAGCCTTCTCTCACAGTAGCTGTACCACAGGGCACCTCCTTCCTGCAGCCCTTTAGTGTCAAACTCCCTCAAGTTGGCCACCATAAAGTGCACAGCTCAGCGTTTGCAATTTACATGTGACATCATATCCTCTATTATATAACTTCAGATACAAAGCCTAATATCATCTAAGTTTGTGTTGGAAGAAATCCTCCCTTCCTCTTTCAATTTCAGCAGAACCACCCCTGGGTTCCCTGATCCTAGTCCCATTTTTTTAAACAGCTGACACTAGGGGTGGAGGGTGAAGGTGGACATTGAGTTGTTCCTCTCCAAAAAAATGGAACATATTTTGAAATGTGTTCAATACTTCTTTATATCTTTACTTACTGACCAGAAAGTAAAGACCAATAGGTATCATAATTTAATGCAATAATTTTTAAAAGTTAAAGGCTAAGCATTCGGTCATAGTTAACTTCATTAATAAGCCCAGCCATGCTGGCAGGTTTTTTTTTTTTTCTTTCTAAAAAGCTAGGCTTTTTTTTTTCTTTCTCCTGTCTCTTACCAGCTGCTGGAAAGAGTTGAGAAAGACAGAGAGAGTCAGAGAGAGGAGGGAGGGGGATATTGGAGACGGAAGATGAGTCGGGGAATAATATAAGATAGAGCTTCTTCTTTGCTTATTGCAAAACACACATGTTACAGTTTATAAACATTGCAAGCAAATAAGAAATCGTGGACCAGAGAATAAATACAAAACATATTAGTGTGTTTGTTAATAGCCAAAATAGACCAAATTCTAGACTAGTTGGAATATTTTTATTAGCTTTGGTTATTCATTAATTTCTGTATTTTTCAACCTACTTATTCATCTGTCTGCCTTAATTTCATTTTTAGTCATTTTAAATAGAAAATACACAAACTTAATACATTTCCATGGCCAGATTTTGAGATGACAGAGCACCAAGCAGCCCATGCATCACAATTAGCATGCCATATTATTAGAAGCAAATCAGATTTCACTGTGCCTACACTGACGTTCTAAATTTAGAAACAATGCACAGTGGTTGGGGGGTTACTTAGAGCAGTTTACTTTAATAAAAATAAAGATATTTTCAATTTCCTTTTCTCTGCTCTTTTTCTCAGTTTGGTACAGGGAATTCCTCACTTTTAAATATCTCTGCTACCCTTACATAAATAACCGCATGGTTCGTGCGCTCATTAGGATGATGGATCAAGACTGTCTCTCTGATATTATGTACAGTAGAGGCACAGAAAAGCAAAACAATCTACTGGGTCATGTGTGGGAAACATAAGAGTCTGTGTTGAACTTGATGAAAAACCCATTTAGAATTTCTCATTAGGACTTCACAGGAGCCGTTGGCTTTTCAGTAGTTGGCACTATATTTTTAGCAGCATTTTAACAGCTGTCAGTAACAACTAAGACAACATTTTGATCAACACTGTATTTTTATTCTAAGAAAGATCATTGCAAAGAAACAAAATGCTTCAGAATTTGAATGCTGAGCTATGAAAGTAAAAAAAGAAAGGTATTGTGATATAAAATGTTAATCCATCAAGGGCAGACAGTAAGGTAAACTATATAAAAATAAGGCCAAATGAATTTTTAGGTTTTAATTTTCTAATGCCTAGGTACACATAATAAAGATGATTTTATTCTTAAATGGTATGTTCAGTGTCAGAAATAGAAATGTCAGAATAGGAAAATGTGCGGTGTATCTTGTCATATATTTGCAAGTAGGTCAAGAATAGCCATGTGGGCACCCAAAATGAATAAATTTTTTTCTTCACATTAGAGTTTATAAAGGGAGGTTATCACATGTCAGATATATGACACTGGAAACAGCAGACAGAAACATGTAAGAAGCTTCATGACAGATGTCATCTTTCTTCCTAAAGATAGAGGTAAATGTGCTATGGGCAATGCATTACAGAGCAGACTAAAACTAAATCTCTGCAGGCGTCAAATTTCCCTTTCACCTGTAGTGTCCCCAAGTTGAATGATTTGGCTTCCAAGGGAAGTAGAGTAATGGTATATATATTATTAAAGAAGCCACTGAATCATCTTCTCCAGGGGTCATCTGCTCATTTCGAGGACTTAATCCAAGTTTTGAGTTTGTCCCAACACAGGCAGCTGAGTATTTCCCACATCATCTAGCTGGCACAGTGAGGAATTAATTCATTCTCATATCAAATGATATTTTTATTATATTGCACTTGTTTCTTCTAATCCTTTTGGGGGCACCAATCTATTAGCTCTTTGAATATGAATATGAGGCATTTGAATATGAAGCATTCAACAGACTAATGGAATTTTAGGAAAAACTGAGGTTAGATATCCTATCCTTTTTCCCAGCACAAATCCCTACCACATGAAATGTGGTGTTGATAGTTGTTTTTCACGAAGCATCATATGGTTTTCTTAGTGCATAAATTTTTTTAATATAGTTTACTTATTTATCTTTAGAGGGGAAGGGAAGGAGAGAGGAAGGAAACATCAATGTATGGTTGCTTCTCGTGCATCCCCTGCGGGGAACTGGCCCCTGTGGGGAACTGGCCTGCAACCCAGGCATGTGCCCTGACTGGGATTCAAACCACGATCCTGTGGCTCGCAGGCCCACGCTCAATCCATTGAGCTACACCAGCCAGGGCATAACATTTTGACATTAAATATCCATGTGTAAAAATTAAACATATAAAGCAGTTCTTATATGGAAAGTATATCCACAACAGTTATTAATATTTAAACCACAATCTATTTTGAAATGCTGAGTCCTAATTATAGCTAGACTTCAATATTTTATCAAAACAAGTAGACATGTTTCCATTTAAACTAGTTTATTACTTTAAAAAAATGATTTAAATGGCCTTGACCCTGAATGTGGCAGAACGATGTCCTGTAAGTGGAGGCTGAATAGATGTAGAGTGCTGCTGTATGATGACAGGAGATTGTTGGCTGGTGTAAAGGACCAAAGAAGTACCTAAGGTCTTGGGCTTTCCCTATACATCCATACGGGTAACTTAAACTTTGTTGTTTTAATTTCATAAAGATGTGTTCAGCACACATTTTTATAATAATTATATATCTCTAAGGAGAAACAAATCTAGGAAAATTATATTTATATCATTTCAACATATACCATTATTACCCTATTTATTTATAAATTATATTGCTTTTACTCCAATTTGAACAACATATGAAGTTTTGTTTGAAAATACAACTTATATTTAAATAACCTCTATTCATATTAATAATATATGTATATAATATTTATGTACACACACACATACATACATATATATGTATAGGGCCCAGCACAAATAATGACCCTTTTTTAATTACAAAATCATAAGCATATAATTCTGTAACATAACAATATCATACACAAGCATACCATATGACATTTTAGGTGGAAAGTTCAAACTAAAATTATAAATTATTACACCCATATTATTACCCTACCAAAACACACTCAAGCAGGCCTTACTTCAGTTGGACACTGTGTGTGTGTGTGTGTGTGTGTGTATGCGTGTGTATAAAATAATTCAACAAAAACTGCCAAGGAACAAACTGCAATATAATAAACACATATCTTTTTATCAACTGTAAATTATTTCCATGGCACCATAAGATTATGGTACTTGAACACAATTACTGGTACATTAGCAAATTATGGACCCAGTAGTTAAATCAACACTATTAATCCCGGCAAGTACACTCACTGAGAAATTCAAGCAAATATTAACTTCACAGACAATTCAAAAAGCCCAAGGTGCATGCAAGGCACCCCCAGGCTCAGCCTCCCTAAATGAAAAGTCCGAGCAGAAACCCTCAGCCTAGAGCTGTATGCAGTTCATGTCCCCTTCACATTGGACCAGCAAACCAAGCAGCAGAGCAGAGTCAGCTGGCATGGCCTTGAATCCTGGCTCTATCACCTGCTAACCACATGACCCAGGGAAAATGACTTAGTCTTTCTAAATTTAGGTTTCCTCATTTATGAAATGAGATTATTGATGCCACAACAGGTACTTAACACAATGCCTATATCTAGAAAGTGCTCTCACAAAATTTTAGATACTTACCTTCAGAGGTTCATCATGGAAAATCAAGGTTGATTTTTCTGGGGGTTGAAGATCTTGCTTCCAATTTGAAAGGTTCTTTGAGGTTCCTGCAGAATCAGAGCTTCACCTGAGGTCCTCAAAACTCCAGACTTCTAACAAATCTCTCTCCTAGAAGAGTGATTATCGAATTTTAGCTTGCACCACAATCACCCCCAGAGCACATTAAGAGAGATTACTAGGCCCTACCACCAGAGTTTCCCATTAGCAAGTCTGGACTGGGGCCTAAGAAACGCAGTGTCTTAACAAGTTTCCAGGTTGAAGCTGATGCGGCTGATCTTGGGATGACTCTTTGATGGTCACTGCCCTTAAGTACAGTAAATGAAATGATTGTGCTCAGGCTGCTGCTGGGAATACAGGAGAGGGGCAGATGAGAAATAGGAAGTGGGGGACAGAAGAATGGAAGTGTCAGATAGTGATAAAAGGGGGTCAGGGTCTTCAAAATCATGTGGCCATTGGAATGATGGGGCTGGATAGCTATCTTAAGGCATGAACTAACTGCTTTACATGGGGGAGCTGAGAACTGGTAAACCATATTCCTTCCATTGCCTTTGCATGCAGTTCGCTGTAGTCAAGTCCAGACCACATTTCTCCCTTTGTCCTACGTGTGTTATGAAGATGGGTGCATTATTCTTGAATCAGATTTTAACTGAGCCTTTTTTTTTCTTTTCCACTTTCATGCAACCAAAAGGGAACATTAGATCAACTGGACATGATGAAAATTTGACAAAGCCATAATGGTCTTTCCTAGTTTTTTTAAAGATTTTATTTATTTATTCTTAGAGAGAGGATGGGAGGGAAAAGGAGAGGGAGAGAAGTGTCCATGTGTGGTTGCCTCCTGCACACCCCCAAATGGGAACCTGGCCCACAACCCAGGCACGTGCCCTGACTGGGAATTGAACTAATGCCTTTGGTTCACAGGCCGGCACTCAATCCACTGAGCCACACCCGCTAGGGCTCTTTCCTAGTTTCTAATCAATGATTATATGAGGAGATTTCTGATATTTTGCCTCAGGAACCCCTTTATTCAATAACAATTTCACCCCTTTATTTAAAAACGATGTTGACATTTTAGGATTTTACTTCGTTAAAAGGTTGAAAAATAAAATTCAATCCAGACAGATAAAACTTCTCTATTTATAAAGATGGACCTAAAAAATAACCAAGGAAAGTCATCAGAAATAAGATAAAGCTACATTCCTTATATTACTTTAATCAAACTTGGCCTGGAGTAAACAAGATAAAGAGGGAAGAATAGACAATGCTACTCATAAGAAAACTTGCTATTTTCTTAAAGGATGGCACAAACGTTGCTAATTCTCAATCAGGGTTACTGTTTGAGGGAAAGGAGCAAAAAAGTACAGGAGTAGGCCGTCATCAGTGGGTGGGGGTTCGCTCCCACTGTTAGAGCAGCTGGGCATTGCTCTTTTTGCCCCAGATATTCAGAAGAGGGAACCAATTCTTAATATATCCAACCCCACACAAAAGGGGCCTGGTGGGCAATTCAGCTCATGATTCCGGCTGAGGGCAGGGATTTACAGGTCAAATTGCTCTCAAGGGCAATGAGAACTGCCCATGAAAGAGACTACAGGTCTTTAGAACAGGGCAATTCAAATTCAGTTCATTTCAATAGCACTGCTCATTGGGTCACCTTCAGAGCTTAGCCTAGTTGATTCTAGTCACCTTTTACTCAACCAGATGTAGGGCTGATATAAATCACTGCATGTTGATCTTAAGTCATTACCACAACTATGCTGATTGGTTGGCCTATGTTGGATGAACTGCTAAATATTTTGACTCTAATCCTAGAGAAATGTGTTCAGTCCAAATTGTACATGTGTCTTAGTCTGTTCAGGCTCCTATAACAAAATCACAGACTGGGTAGTTTATAAACAGCAGAGATTTATGTCTCACAGTTCTGGAGGCTGGAAGTCTAAGACCAAGGTGCCAGCATGGTTGAGTGAGGGCCCTCTTCTGGGTCACAGACTTCTCCTGTGTCCTCACATGGTGGAAGGGGCTGGGAAGCTCTGGGAGGCCTCTTTTATAAAGGCACTAACCCCATTCATGAGGGCTCTGTTCTCAGGACCTAATCACCTGGCAAGCCCACACCTCCTTGAGAATGAGGGTTTCAACATATGAATTCGGGTAGGGACACAAACATAGAGACCATAGTGACAGGCTTATGAATACAGCAAATTTAACCACAATTCTGGTCACTTTTGTTGGTGATATGTTAACCTTTAACCCGAAAATACTCATTAGGTATTTCGTACCTGCCATTGTATTAGTCGGGTACAGATGAAGCTGCTACACAAAGACACCAAAACACAGAGGCTTGGATAGAAAAGAAGTTGAATTCCATCCCACGTAAAGTCAAGAAAAATGAATATGGTCCAAGGTGGAGAGGGGGCGCTGCTGCAGGGGGTCCTCAGGGGCCCACGCCCTGCTGCTCTCTAACTCCACAGACTGTTGTCCTCATCGGTGTCATGGGGGCTGGGGCACCAGCATCACATCCATCGTTTTCTATTAAAAAACAGAAAACTTTGACCAGGTAATTTCGACATATCACTTTGCTTTCATCATATTAGCCAGAGCAATCTTTAGGGAAGGGTGACCATGCCACGTGAAAACTGGAGTTCTACTACCAAAAGGAAAAGGAGGAGAAAAAGTACAGCGGATGACTAACAGTCTTTTTCAGGCAATGACCAGCTCTGCTGAGCAGAGAAGAAAGTGGGATGGGCTTAAACTATGGCACAAAGATCTAAGGTTATAGCTAAGAAGGGGTATAAGAAATGATGGTGGAAGGCGGGGTGTTGTCAGGGGCTGGGATGTAGATGCTGGGATCAGGATTTACACTCTCAAAACCAAAGGGGCCATTTCTTTTTTTTTGCAAGAAACCAAGATAGCGGAATCAAGTAACTAACTATTCTAGTAAAGATGAACTAATCTTTTAGTAGGCCACATGGTAAGTTTGCAGAACAAGCTAGGTTCAATTAATTGATCTTTTACAGCTAGAAGAAACAGATGTGATACAAACGACTCTCAAAAAATGTTGAAATATAACAAGGATTTTAGTTATGTGACGTAAGTCAACAGTTTGAAATGCAACACTATTTCATAGAAATAGTTGAACCTGAACCTTAGGTTAAGGTTCAGACCTTAACCTAAGCCTCTCACACAGAGAGAGCTAGTGTGTGGCTCTCCAGGGGTATGCCAGCACAGGGAGGGTGTGCCTTCGGAGCACCACAGCACAAGCCTATGGGCAGGACTAACAGCCCGTGTCCCTTCTGATTGGCTGATACCCATGCCTGCTTGGCCTGAGCTGCAGAACAGGTCATTAAACACTATCAGCATGATCTCTGATTTCAGGGGCTATTCACTATTTGCTTAGGAGATGTTCGGACCACAAAGGGCCAAGAAAGGACTCCTAAGGAAAGATTAGTAGTTTCTTCTCCAATCTGCAAAAATTCTGCACATGGGCTGGACTAAATGAAGAAAGAAGGAGACGGTGCCAGGCTGACTTGTCAACCTCTCTGTGAGATAAATGTGGAGGGTCTGCAGAAAGCAGACAGTTTGCCATTTGGGGTTCATATGCTATTTAGAATTTGCTGGCCATCCTGGAATTTTGATGAAGAATTCTGGATTTTCTATAAATCCCAGATGCCATATATCTACTCTGCTTATACATTTAAAATGTTGATACCAATTACAAAGGAAGTTGTGAACTCCCTGCTCTGGAGGAATTTATAAATAGGGTTTCCTCTGATCGGGAATAGCAAAGATGGGTCTTAAGCAGGGTGATGGAGGAAGGTATCTTATCAGTTTGTTTAGCCTTTTAAATAATTACTTTGCAAACAGGAAATAAGGTCAGGAAGAAAGACCCAATGTAGCCCAATAAATCAGTGGATGAAACAGTACATTGGAATTTTGATATCTAGCCTTCTATATTTTCTTTTAAAAAGGTGCCTCTATGTCATAGCCAGGGATCACACAAAAGAGAAAATTCAGCAGTGTTTATTTGTTAGAGTAGCAGTAAAATAAAAAGGTTAAAAGCATAGAGTCTGGGCCCTGGCTGGTGTGGCTCAGTGGATTGAGTACCAGCCTGTGAACCAATTGGTTGCCAGTTCGATTCCCAGTCAGGGCACATGCCTGGGTTGCAGGCCAGATCTCAAGTAGGGGGTATGCAAGAGGCAACCACACATTGATGTTTCTCTCCTTCTCTTTCTTCCTCCCTTCCCTTCTCTCTAAAAATAAATAAATAAAATCTTAAAAAATAAGCATAGAGTCTAGTATCCCAGCCAGGTGACTGTCTTAAATTATGTAAACTCTAGACTTCAGTCTCATCTCCTATGAAATGAGGTATTACAATTTACCTCAGAGGTGGTTGTGGGGATTAACGACCTGTTTTACAAGTGGCTTACAATAAGCAATAAACATTAGCTATGACGTTTTTACATGCCCTTAATTCTGAACCATCTCCTCTACCCATGTCTCTACCACCAGTCTTTCCTGCTGTCCATGCACTTGGCATCTGACCTTATTGGATCACCTCTCCCTTTTTCGTATTTTTCTTATGGGCTATTTGGTATTCAGGGCTGTCTGCCTGGCTTCGTTCCACTAATATTCAGGCACAATTTCTTCTTCTGTCTTAAGCCTCCCATTGCAAAACATGCTACTCTTGCAGCACAGTTCCATTCTCCCTGCTGTAACCTCGTGTTCAGGGCACTTACGTAATTACTTATAATATTTATAAGATCTTTTTGCTGCTTGAAGAGGTAAATTCCTTTAAATGGAATTAAATGCTATGGGTTCCCCAAATTCGATTTTGTGTTTCTCTTTCCGAGCACACAGGAAAGCTCCACAGCCCAGCCTCCCTTGCATTTAAGTTGGGTCCATATGACTGGGCCTGGTCCCTAGTGTGGGTGAAGGGATACGCTCCTCGGTCATAACCTTCCCTGAGGGACTGCCTCACTTTCCTTACCACGAATGCCTAGAGTTTAGACTCTGGGCTCTCGAGTTTAGACAGGAGACTGGATCCCAGAGTCACCTATTGGAGGAAAGCTACCTAGGGAAGTTGCTGGAACTGCATTGGACTATAAGGTGAAAAACAAATCTTAATAAGGTACATTCCATGATATTTGGGTACATTGCCCCATTAGTTTAGATCGTACAGAACAGAAATATTTGGGCAGAATACAAATCCACAGTGAATACTATTATAGTGAAGTCTGGATGCAGTTATACTAGGAAACAGTATTACTGAGTTCATTATGGAGTTTAGGGAGCTGAGCAGAATGCTGTAGAGAAGAGGTCAGGGACCGCTGAATGCCACAGGACCAGGTTCAAAATCTGTCTCAGACACTTATAACTTTGACTTTAACATGTTCATTCTCTGGAATGCAAATAATACTTTCTTTCTAATAGTGTTATTGTGTAAGTCAGCTAAAACTTATTAGGAAACTCTCTCTTACCTCTACATGCTTTCCAATATTCCAGTATTTCCAATCCAGTATTTAATTTCTGTGATTCATCACTCTAGACCACTTTTCATAAAGTTGACTTTATAGGAGTACTGGACTACAGTCTTGACAATAAAGAGCAGCAATGTGGTCCAGAGAAAGTATCCATTTGTTTAATTTGTGCCCAAATAAAAGAAAATCATTATAAAATTTTATGTGTTGAAAGTAGTACTTAGTAGAGAACAATTTTCCTTTCATTTAGTGCATTATTCAGAAGGCTCCCAAGTTAGAAGGGCTGTGCCACACACTACAGCACAATTTTGAAAATATTGTATTTAATTAAAATGGGAATTTCTGAAATGATTAGAATACAATTTATATTTAAAAATCTTGCATAAAATTTTGACCCATGCAATATTGATGAGTTAATTTTCATTTTCCTCATCTCATCTTTACAATAGGAGGACAGTCTCTATTTAAAATGATCGAGGGTGGGCCATTGGCCAAATGAGCCCCAGTGAAGACAGATACCCAGTGACCACCTATTCTGCAGCCTTTCTGTTTGCACACACACAAAGCCACTGGCACACTCAATACAAACGTTCACATCAAAGGCACACCTGCAAGAGTTGCCATTGTTACTTGCTATTTAATATTTAAACACATTTAGAGTTCATGCTATATACTTGGTGGCTTTTTAAATCAAAGTAAAAGCACAAGCTAATACATAACTTATTCAATTAAAAGGCAAGTATGGCAAATTTTTACATTAGGCACACAAGAAAGGAGAATTAAAAATTCAACAGATATTACATCGCAAGTTTGCAGACCCTGATTCTACATTGTGTGGTAACGTCTTTAAAATATGAGCATTGCAACAAACTAAGTTCTCTGTAGCATGGCATCCCTTTTATATTAAAATTAGTAAACTCTTCTCTTCAATTATCTAATACCTTGATAATTAAAATACTGGCAGATGTCCCTGAAAATGGGTAGAGGAGCAACATGCTCTCTTTGTCTTTCTGCCCTTTGCTCACCGTTTCTTCTTTCTCTCTCTGTGCACCATCCCAACCTTTAATTTCCACCAAAGCTTTGTCCCAACACCTCTAATCGCCCCTCCCAAATGTCGACTTGCACTTTACACACAGTTTGGTTCTAAAGTCAATGCACAAGGTGGAAAATCCTATAAAGTCAGACATTTCCTAGGGGGGAAAATCCCGTAATTCTCCCTTAAAGTGCATTATACACGGCCATTTGTATGCACATTTGAGGCTGACATACCATCCAACTCAGCCAGCTTTTCCTCCAGCCTTGGAACAGATTGCTGTTTTCTCAGTTAAGCACCTGATGAAGTAGTTGGCTTGCATTTAGGGGCCATGTTGTACAAAAGAATGTATATCTTTAAACACTTGAATCACACTCAGCATGGCGAGATGCTCATACTATGAGAGCGATGCAAGAGCAGAGACCCAGAGAAGGAACATCAGATTCACGTCTCCCTTCCTGCGCTCCTCTGGGGCATATGCTCTAGTGGGATGTGGGACAGAATCTCCCACACTATTTACATCCTTCCCCTTCCCTCTTTCTCCTTCTGGCAGAGTAAGGAGAGTTGAGTATGGACGAGAACTTCATATGTATTAAGGAAAAATTCTATTCAAAAGCACAGCTTTTTCTGAGAAGGGCAGCTTGTGTTAGAGGAAATGGCAGGGTCTCTGTTGCTCCTACGTGCCACAGTGGGAACTGGTGGCCCCTTCAACTTAGCAGAGGGGACTGTCTCACAGTTTATGAGCACACTCAGAACTGGGAAGTATGGAGGCCCCGGAGAGCTGATGCGGCATGTCGTGGTTTCTCAGCTTTTGCCCTGTTGACATGTTGGTTCACACAGTGATGTGTTGGGTGGGGGTGGGGGGGCTCTCACCTGTGCATGGTAGGATGTGTAGCAGCACCCCCTGCCTCAGCTCACTAGGTAATCATGCAGTACCCCCCAAACTCTGGAAACCAGAAATATTTCCAGATGTCATATCACCCCTGGGGAGCAAAGTCATCCTTGACTGAGAACACTGCTCTATATGACAGAGTGGGAAGACTTGAAAATCTTGGGGGGCAATTCTGAATGAGAAGAGTGAAAAAGGAAATATGGGATAGAATGAGAGGAGCTTTCTAAATAGTGCAAGGCTGGGTACTATGTGAGCTGAAGCAGCCTCTGAGAAACCCTTAGTTATGAGACGGTTCCAGGCTTTTAAAACACAGATACGTCTAAACTCCCACTTGAATCTGTTTTCTGTCATGTGAACCCCCTTCCATTTCCCCAAATCTTCCATAAAGTCAATATCCACACCATGTGAGAGTGGTTAGGGGACAGCTGACTGCTCAAGAAAAGGACTGAGTTCCCTACTAGAGCTTCCATGACAGGGGACAGGGACACCCACACGGAAGGTTACTCAGTTCAGAGGACATGGCATCCTGGGACTAAGGATGCATACCCAGCATGGACTGTGCAAAAGTCTTTGGATTTGTACAAAAAAAAAATGGATTGTGGGTATGAACAACCCTTACCTGTATCTTAAGAGACACTCTAAGGTTTTATGGCATGCAGGTTCTCTGGGCCACCCGGAGGGGCCGCCAACCCTGAACAGGGTTGGTGTAGGAAGAGATGACCCTCCTCTAGTCTCACCGTGACTCTCAGGGGGTCAGGGGTAGAAGCTGGGGCCTCCAGGGGTGGGAGGTGCTCACGTCTCAGGCGAGGACGATCTTTACTACATGATGTACATCTGCCCCAGGACACTGCTTATCGCCCTGCTCCCTCACCCCCGACCTCGTTCTGTTTCTCTTGTTGCTTCATCTTAGTTGCTCCTTCATTACTCTTTCACAATGCCCCATACATTTTTCTATAAAAGACTCCAGCTCTATCCCTTTGCCACCTTCCCAAGGCTGCCTCACTAGCTGGGCACGGATTTGGAAGGCTTCCTCTTCTCTTGGCCCACTTCCCTCTTAGGGTCACGTTCAAACTGTTTCCTCAACACATTCTGCCCTTCATTACTCCCACATGAATCTTGTCTCATGCTGCTCTTTCCTGTAGAAAGCCTTTCATGACCATATCTTCAGGTCTTAAGTTAATCTATCCCATTCTACTTGAATACATAGGTTCAATGATACAATTTCTTACCTTAAGATAAACTGAACTCAACACATCTTATCAATACCTCTTTAGGGGCATTTGTCATTTTCTATTTGTTGTGACAGATATTAGTATACATGGTATATTTACCCCTAGATGAAGAGCTCTTTGAAAACAGAAACTATGTGTTAACATAACAACCACTTCGTAATAGTTGTTAAGTAGTTGATTTTAATGTTTTCCCCATTTTTCCAAAAAGAATTTGAAATGGCTTAGAAAGGCACAAAGTACTGGCTAATGATTTACATTAGAGTAAAGTGAGAAAAAAATGAGAGATATAATAAAAACTTAAGAATAGTAGGCTATTAAATAAGTGCTTTCTAAAAATAAATCCGTTTTCTTGGCATAAGAACTGCCAGCGAGTTAGTTCAGTCTCAGGACAAACTGGATTTCCTGCCTCACTCACCTCTGTCCTAGTGGGGTTGTCCACATACCATCACTGTCCTTACTGCCTATACTCTCCACCTCCCCAAGTTGGCCTTTCTTCATTGCGTGGTCCATTAGAAACTGCCTCCTGCTTTCACCGCCGGACCTTACTGACCACAGAGCTGGCTCTTGGCATGGGTACTGGATTCGAGCCAACACACATCTTTCTCTTGGATATTTGGAGGTGGAGCAAGAGGTGAGAGCCTTTTCTCCATGGCTGGTGAGCTAGGAATCTGCTGAATCACCTCAGTCCCTGGGTAGACAAAGCTGGATTTTCAGGAGAAGCAGCCAACCTACAGAAAGAAGTAGAGTGCTCGCTTCAGCAGCACATAGACTAAAATTGGAACGACAGAGAAGATGAGCATGGACCTTGCAGAAGGATGATACACAAACTTATGAAAAGAAAAAAAAAATAGAAAGGAGCAGAGACCAGGAAGAGCGAGACAGTTCTGCTGGTGTTTGAACACAGGTCCCTGTTTCTGACACATCCCCCTCAGAGATTCCCTTGTCCCCTGCTTTCCAAAGTATATTTGTTATTGCTGCTTTTGATTTGTATTGAATTAAGTCCAAACCCTTGAGCCCATCAGTCGAGCATTTCCAGCACCCAGTCAGCCTTATCTTGCTTCTAAATTCTCAGTGGAGAGCTGCCTTTTCCCAGACGCCAGGCTCATTCTTTCCTCTGTGGTTTTCCAACAGTTATTTCCTTACCTTGAATGACCTCCTGCCTCCTCTCCCTGCAATGCTAATTCTAGCCTTTCTCCAGGGTCCAATTTGAGATCTATCTCCTCCATTAAAACCCTTCTTGATTGATCTTTTTCTTCTCCGAACTACTGTAGCCCTTACATCCCCAGCTTTTACCATGCTTCCTGAAGCGCATTTATTTTTCTGCGTTGGTTTGTTCTCTTACATGTTTTCTGTGTTAGAGAATTTTTTGCTTCGTTTATTACTTACAAACTTCACGGTCTTTAAGAAACAGCATCTTCCCGTTTGTTCCTTAGCAGCTTGATTTATTTTAGTATGACAGTTTGGGGTGAGGATTGGCATGGGGGGGGACTGATTTGTCTACATTGGAAAGAGGGCCAGCCCTGAGGCTGTTGCAAGCAATTCAGAAAAGGAGAAACAGGGAAGAGAAAGCGGGGAGCAGAGCACTGAAGCAGGAGAAGGTTGTGCAGGGCCCACTGTGCTCATTCTCTGGGATCCTCAGTTGCTCAGAAAGTTAAAATAAAGTCATAACTGCATGGAGAGCATGTATATTTCATGGAAAGTGGTGAAGGGATCGAGATTTGGGCCTAGATGATCAAGGGCGAAAAACAGAAGCAACATACGTGGAGGCAGGTGCTGTTAAGTGACTGTGAAAGATGCAAACCCATGGGATTTATTTTCAGAAAGCACGAAAAGAGTTTTCAGATTCAAGCAGCTCTGCATTGGATGGGGGCGGGGGGAGGGCAGTTTCAAGCCACGGAGCAGGAGGTCCCAGCAAATGCCTAGGTTACAAGTCTTAGTTAGTTGAGTATTAGACACACTAGTCTTGCCTTCCTGGCTTGAATGTAAGTTTCATGACATAGAGACCAACCTGTCCTGTGCCTTGAAGACTCTCACGCTGTGTCAGGCTCAGAGTAACTGTTTTCATCCTGTCTCTTCACTTTCCAATGCTTCCTCTCTATCCATGTTAGGCTAACAGCTCCCTTCTCTGCTTTATGGTAAAAGTGGGAGGAGGAAGAGGAAGAGGGAGCAGAAGAGAAGGACAGTCTTCTTCTGTGGACCAATCTCCTTCATAATCTGGTCTCATCCGATTGATGTGATCTCACCTCCTCTGGCCCAACAGGATTTTTCTCCAGAAGCGCACAGTTCCTCTCTGTCTCCTCACAGAGTTTCATCTCATTGTGTTTTGTTATGCTGCTGCCCTTACCTAAAACACTCTCCATTCGTCTGTGTTCCTACCAAATCCTACTTGTCTTCGAATTCCAGCACAAGACACAGTTCTTCCAGGAAACCTGCTGCATCTATCAATCATTCTCCAATTACCTTTCTTCTCAGAGCTTTAATTACATTTATAGTGTGTATCATGCACAGAGCACTGATTATTGCTCTAGTGATTCTCATGATAGTTAATCTTCTCATAAGCATCTTGAGAACCAAAGGAGCAATTTTACAGTTTTGATACACTGGGTACTCAGTACCTGGTAAGTGTTTGTGAACCCCTTCCCTAAACAGGTTCACAAAGGGCCATCTTTGTTTGGTTTCCTACTCTTCCCCCAATGCTAGAACGTTGCCTGGAACATAATGGGCACTGAATTAATATTTGTTTAAGAATGAATGAATGAATATTGGTCTACCAACATTTATGACTCCCAGTAGTGAAGATCAGTCTTTTTACTTTGTCTTTCTCAGCTAATGTAGAAGGTGTTTTTCTGGCTCTCTTGAATCTAATAACTGTACTCCTTTGTTTAGATTTCCCAGCCTTTCTGATAAGTTCAGATGCTGCTACCTTCATGTGGCATCAGTCATTCTTGAAGCTTATTTCAGACCATCTCTGTGGCTAACTTAATCCATCTATACCAAAAGAGAAAACGGGAACAATGCATATGTGTAGTCCCTGTTCCGTCACTTTCTTGTTTCCTTGAGTGCATCACAATATTGAAAAAATGGAACTTGGGCATGTATATGGTAAAAAACAGCCTCTCTGGAGACATAGCATTCTCCTAAATGGAAATATTCAATATCATAATGATATTAATTATCCCCGAATGAATATATCAATATCTCATGCAATTCCAACCAAAATTCCAACAGAGAATTTGATCTGGTAAAAGTTAGATTGGTTCTGAAATTTGCTGGAAGTAAAAAATTGAAAATAGCCAAGGTAATTTTAAAGAAAAATAAAGGAAAGAGACTTGACTTTTCAGATATCAAGATTTATTAAAAGGCCATAGTAATTAAATCAGAATGATAGGGCAGATACGGACAAACAGCCCAATGAATAGCACAGACGGCCCAACACACACACACAGAGAAGTGACATCACAAACTAGTGTGGGAAAATAGGTTGAAAAAAATAGTGCTGGGACAACTGACCAACCACATGGAAACATATATCTGCTACATTATATAAAAAATAAAACAAACCTCAGATGAATTAATGACTCAAGTGTAAAAAGCAGAAGCTATAATTTTTCAAGAAAAATACAGAATAGTTTCAAGGCTTGGGACAGGAAAAAAATTTCTAAGTAACACAGAAAACATATAGGCAGTAAAAGAAATAAAGATGAATAAATTTGACTGAATTAGAATTTGAGGCCTATTTATTTTAAAAAAGGCATTATAAAGAAATTTAAAAGGCAAGTTACAGACTAGCAAAAAATATTTCTAACCATATATCTGACAAAAAATGGTATCAGGGATATACATTTTTAAAACTCAATTAGAACAAGATAAATCAATAGAAACAATAATATGGGCAAGGAGATGAATAGTCAATTTACAGAAAAAGAAAAATAAATGGCCATTTATATTCAACTCTATTACTATTCAGAGAAACACATCTAATAAAATTGAGAATATAAAGCATGTACATGCCCTATATTTACTGCAATTTTTCTTTTAGGTTACATACACACACACATGTATACATACATAACACATATATTAGAAAGGCTTTTGTATATGTGAACAGGTAGATATGTACAAAAATATCTCAGCAAAATTATAACTGTAAAAAATTGGGAAAAAACAAATTTTCATTAATAGGGGAATAGGTAAGTAAATTTGTGGTATTTTCCAAAATTCATTTAAAATAAACAAATTAGAGCTATATAAATCAATGTCAATAAGCCCCAAAAACATAATTTGAAGGCAAGGAAGCAAATTGTGTACTTCCTTTGACATAAAGTTTAATAACACACAAAGTAGTATTTTATATTATTCAAGGACATACATTGTATAGTATAGCACACAGGCTTTCCCATAAAGCAGCTTCTGAGACACAGATTACCAAGCAGGAACTTCTGTAGAAAGTGTTTTTGGGAAGGAAATCTTTCTTCATTTCCTTCCTTCTTTAGGAAGGAAATGAAGAAAGCAAGATTGGATGGGAGGAAAGTCTAGGCCAACGTGTAGTCTTAACAAAGGCCTCAGTCAAACCCTCTGAAGGCCTGTGAATCTAAGGTTGCCCCTCAAACTTGTCCTGAGTTGGGGCAAGGGCCCTGGCCTGTAGTTATAAGTCACTGGATGTGGGAAGTAGATGACCTTGGGGGAGGCGGCTGTCCTCAACCTCTGTGTAGCCACCAGGAACATTCACACGAAGATTCTGATTTTCTTCTCTCCGACACATGGTGGCATTACGCCTTCCGTGCCCTATGAGTTAGCTATGGCCATGTCATGTCCTTTGGCCAATGCAATGTGAGCAGAAGTTGAATGGGTCGCTTCTGGGTGGGTACTTTTAATAGTCTACATGTGACTCTCCACTGCCGTGGTGACCTGTGACATTCTGGTTCTATGGAGGTTCTTCCTGCTGCCTGTCTGAATGAAAGCGCGTGGGGCAGTGCACGCAGCTGTCCTGTGGCCAATGTTAGGCATAAACACAAATAAGCTCTATCTGTTTTAAATCACTGATCTATTGTTTTTGTTTGTTGCTCTTGTTTTGTTTTTGTCACCGCTGCATAAGAACCTAGCTATCCTGACTGATACCACTCCTGGACTCCAAATATCACTTCTGCCACCTTTGAGCTCTCTTCCTCTTGCCACATATATTTACTAAGCAGCCTTTCTTGTCTCGCTTCCTAGATCAGGGCTTCACAAAATGTGTTCTGCAGAAAAGTCGCCATGTGAGCTGCTCTTCAAAATCATGGTTTTTATGGTCAAATAGGTAGGAAACCACATACTTTATCGCTCTCTCAGGGGTTTATAAGTGCTCATTCGCATATGAACTTTCCAGAGCAGTCTTTCCATAAAGAAACTGGTTTTAACTAATTTTAATCTTCCATTTCATAAACTCGTTTGACTATGGAACCCTAAAAATAACATCTATTAACATCTGACAGAGGAACACATTTTTGGAAACTATGCCCTAAGCAATATTCCTCTTTCCATTCCAAATTAAACACATCCAGCGTGTCTACTTGAAAATGAAGAGAATGGACCTGGGTCTGGTTTGCAACGAGTTCAAGAACTAAAAGCCTTTCTCTATGCATAGAATTTCAGTAGAACTGACTTGTAAAAACCAAAACAAAACATTCTATTGGCTTAAAAATCAATCAACACACATGTAGGATATATAGAGTAGGAAACACAGATATGCATTAGATATGTGGCCCTTAATCCCGTAAGGCTAGCAATATGCTTGCAAAGATAATAGGCAGGCTCACAGAATGCAAAACAGTAAATGTACATCATCACTGGCAAATGAGTGGGTGTAGACAGAAGCCCAAGTGTCTGATCACACAGTGAGAAGAGGCCAGAGTTGGTGTCTACATTCCATGTGTTGGATCTGAGAATCAAGGATTCACCGAGTCATGGAACCCTTATTCTTTGATATTACTCTAAGTCCCTTCCCAAAGTGTGATGTATAAGAATGCAAATGTTAGGCACAATTAAGATGATTAGCATTTCTGTATATTTCCATCATGGCTTCAGAAATCAAAAGGATATTTGCCAGTTTCCCAATCTGGCAAAGTTCAAAAAATGCCTGCCTGCCTACTTATCTTTGCAGCAAATTATAGCGCCGCTTGCTGGCCAAGAAAATGGACCACTCAGAATGAAGAGGCAGAGCAGGTGGCTGGCTGCCTAGGCCTTTATAAAAATTTTTTTTTTTTTTTTACAGAAGTTAGTTGAGTTAAGGAATTACTTCTTTTGACTGAAAACTCCTATTTTAATAAGTTAGAGTGGTCAACAAACTGAATTGGGTGGAGCAGAAGGTTGCATAATTTCTAACCTCCTCTTCTTCCTTTTTATGTGTTCTGAATGAAGAGGAAACTATTTTAGCTGACAGGAGAAAAAGACAAAACATTTAAAAGAAACAAAAAACTACAAGTTTTGCTTTTGCCTCTGCACATGAGAGTTTGAGATAGGAATAAAATTATAGTATACTGTATTAGAGACTCAGAACCTAGATATTTTGGGAGTAGATGGCTCAGCAAAAAACACAAATTACTTTTAGACCCAATCTATTATTTATTATTTCAGTTTATAAAACATGCACCCAATGCATCTTTGGGATGAGGAGTTCAAAGTCATTGTGATTGTTTAGTTGGCTTATCTTGGCATTTAGAAATCTGCATATTTTATGTTGACTTGAAGTTGTGTTCTGTAAGAGATTGTTATGTCATAAAAACAAAAAGTAAACTTCAAAGACTGAAATTCACAGTGTCATCACAAATGTCTTAAGTCCTTTTAAGTTACACAGCAAAAAAATATCCTATCAATAGAGGTTTTAATTAAATCATGAGGAATGGCTACTCATATTTGGAGTAAGGCATTATTTTTTTATCACTATAGTTATTCATTCCTATTGTCTTCAAGCCAGAATAAAAAATCTCCCACAGAATTAATTACAATTAATACAGGATAATTTACAGTTGTTTGTAAATTGAAGTAATTAGTTTCTTTAGGTGAATTACCTGGGCTTACATGACATGACCATTTCTAACATATTCCTTCTCCCCCTCCAAGACTTCCCCTCAACGCAACTGCTAGGAATGTTTTGGACTGTTGAGTGGACGCAGCTTTGCACTTTAAAAAAAGAGAAAATGATTATGCTGAACTCAAGTTTCCCATATCACTTTAGTGTGATTAGTAACACTTCCTGGAAAGTTCTTGTCTTGATTCTGAGAACCTTTATTTCTAAAAAAACTTATAATGATGAAAAATATTTCCTACATTAAAAATTAACTTGAAATGTTACATTTAATTGAAATAATATTGCTTTGAAATAAGTTTCTTGTACTTTTCTTAAAATTTACTTTATGTAAGCAGATAAGGGTGATTAAACTGCCTTTTAAAAACTAATAGTGCAAACAATAAAGTAAAAAGATAAAATAAAAGCTGAATTGCAAGTACCTCCATACATAAACATTCAAATCTTGAGTCAGAGTTTGTTTTATGCTTAATTTTCTATTATTTCTTTCTCTTGTAATGTTACCTATCTGATTTGGTGCACCTATTCTCAAATACAATAAAAGTAATTCAAGCTTAGATGTCACACAAATAAAATTTATTGCTGCCATTATTAAAGGTGAAATAGTTTAATACATTAATAAATTCATAAATTAGCAGCTAGTTTGCAAACTTTTTATATGAAATTAGATGACAATTATTAAGAGAACTAGGCAATAAGTGAGATGCTAATTAAAGCCAACAGATATTCTCCATTCCTAATTTATAATTCAGCATTCATCGAAAAAGCTAAATCAAGGTCATTATATCTCCTCATATCTAGATATCTAGGTAAGAAATCTGACTGTTGAATTCAACATCATTAGATCTGAATATAAAAAGCAAGCATATAAAATGACCAAACAAACTAAAGAAAAAGTCTCCGTAAAGTGAGATTTCAAAAATCACAAAGATATAAGACAAGCCACTTAGAAAAGTATATTTCACTTTTTTGTGCAAAAAATGAAAGCAACGCAGCATCTTTAAGTATCAGGTAAATAGACGTTTGTGTTATTGTATCACCAGTTTGACATTTCAGTAGGCATAAACAGGATGAATAAAGCTATATGATACAGAAATAGATTCTTAAGAATTGAGTTCAAGTTTTATCCTGCTCATCATATGACTGTGAATGAAAGTATCTCCAAAGCTCATTCTGAACAAACGGCTTATCATGAAGTACTCAGTGAAATACCGGTTTCGAGCAGCATTTGGGATATAAACTACAGAATGAAGCATCACATATCCCATTATTAAAGAGAGAGCAGTTTTTTGAAGACACTTTAATTCTTTCCACCTCCAGTTTATAAAGAAGGCTGGACCACCGTCCCAGCAGAGGCTGCGTGATTCTCAGGAGGCTGTCTACCTGGAAATAGCTGGTGCCAGATTCACATCATGTCAAACACTGCGGCTGCTCTCTCGGTGCCGCCTTCAGGAAATCGTAAAACAACCCACAGGCTATTGTGAAAGGCCCCGCTGCCCGAAGTCTAAGGACATGGGACTTTACATGACCATGTACATATTCTCTAAGATTTCAACTCTGTGCTGTGCTTATAAAGTGGGAGTGACTAATATCAGAGTATACACATTTGTATGTACATATATTTATAAATTTCAGAATATATATAAAATAAGAGTGAAGAATTAATTCACTTTAATAGGGGTGAAGAATTTACTTAGTCTGGTTCACCTAGTTAATTCAGGTAATCCTAGGGTAGTGGGGTCATTTACATTTATTGAGTTACTTAGCTAAACACTTTTTTAATGGAGTCAAACACTACACTGAGCCCTTACTGTGGCCTGTCTCACTGTCATACTCCCCTGTATCCATCCACTTGGCAATGTGATTTTGCAGCTATGTGCACCAAGAAGTGAAGTCCCTATCCCCACCCCTTTAATTGGCACTCAGCTTGTGACTTAACCAGTATAATGTGGCAGAAGTGACGGGGTGCCAGTGCCGAGCCTAGGATTTAAGCAACTGTAGGCCTTTCTCTCGTGGGACCCCTTCTTCTATCAGGTAAACAAGAGATGAGAGACCAGAAGCACCAGAACTAGGTCAGCCCAGTTATCCCAATGGTGGTCCCAGATGTGAGAGAGCCCTGCCAAGGTCAGAACCTGACCTGAAGCTCCAGATCTGACTTGAACCTGATCGAGAGCTGACCACAGACTCATGACAGATCCCAAATGAGGTCAGAACAACTGCCCAGCTGAATTCCGACTAAATCACAATGAGCTAAATAAATAGCTAGTTGTTACAAATATATTGCCACTTGGTAATACCCCACTATTCCCAATTACAAGTATAGCATCTGAAAATTGAGTCAATAAATTCAGGACCTAAAGACATAAACACATTAAGCCACATCTGTATATGAATTATCAACTTTAAACTGTCGATGTATTGCATTTTGCAAGGTTGTACACAAATCGGGTAGCCACTGCCTTTCAGCAACTTTTAAAACATTATTTATCATATAAAGCATGTTTATATTTCTTACATTTGTAGAACTATATAAAAATGTGTTTGTGTCTAATTGGCATGCTTTATAAATCAAATAGTTTAAAGTTAAAAACCAAAAAGAGATGAACCCAACAAGACCTACGCACCTACTGAAAACCAAACAATAAAGCTGGTTTATGGACAGGTAGCCATGCATATATACATGATACGATGCAAGGTCATTAATTCTTTGTAGCTGGGCATTTTTCATCAGTCAAGAACTATTCTATCAAGGTAAAGACATGAAGTGCCCCTTCCTCATTCCAAGCCCTTCACATTATTGTAATTTTATTTAGGCCATTATATATCAATGCCCAAATCCATCACGAGCCACAGAGCAGGCAAAAGATAAAATGTTAAAGTTAGAAGGAACTTTGGAGGTTACCAAATGGGGTGGTGAGCAGAGCAACAACATATGAAGACCCCTATTCTATTCCTAGTTGTGCTACGTGGACCTTCTTTAGTTAATAGTTTTGGGCAGTAAAATGAGGACTTAGGTGCATATATAGCTTCTGTGTGTGAAAAGGCAATTAAAAATGTATTTCTCCCTGCATTTTAAAGAATACTTAAGAAGAGCTGAATTGCCAGGGATAACAGAGAGGGTTTTTGAGAGAACAAGGACGGACAGAGAGGGGAGATGTCACTAGACAAAAGAAGTCTACAGGAGGAACCTGGGGAAGTTTCTTTTGTGTGGCATGTGAGGTTCCCCATAAACCCTGGCAGTACTTTTGGGGTTATTGGGGGAAGGGAGGAGGGATTGAGGAGCAGACCTAAGTGCGTGCATGTAGGGCGGGAAGGGAGAGAAGCAGCTACTACCCGCCCCAAACCTGCCGAGTCCTATTTGTGTTACATAAGAGTCTTTGCGCATCTACAGATCTCTGGCTGTGAAAGCTGCTCCTGCTTCACAGCATTTACACCAAATAACACTTCTCTTTATTCTGCATTCTCTAGCTCAGAATTTTTGATGAGCCATTTGGGACCTGGCTAATGTATATTTCTGTGCTATATATAAAGAAAGGATTTGTCAAGGAAATGAATGGCATAAACCAGATTATAAAAATAACACCCAGATGCTTGAAAGGGCAGTTTTCAAATACCCTAAATACTTTAAGGACATGATTTAATTATTTTCCTCCATAAAATACATTAAAATTATGACCGATGATCTAAAAGAATGTTTTTATAGTTTTTCCTCTAATTTTGCAGAAAGATAATAGGAAGACATTGCCTTTTTAATATGTGAATTATAACAAGATTTAGGGAAATGGGCTAATAATATGGCAGGCTGATTAGATGAATTAGTAAATTAATCCAAGCTGTTAAATGTACATATGTGAGTCCTCTGAGATGGGAATTCATAACTGATTCCTCCAGGGTGCTTGTTAAAGTGGCATGATGACTGCTTAACTGTTCGTGTACATTTTTAAAAATTTAAAACTTGAAAGCAGTCAGTGTACATCCATACTGGTGGCAGTGGACTTTACACAGACCCCACGACCGCCGAGCATCCGTGTCCCCAGCTGGAACGCAAGGCTGCCCTGGCATCTATGGCCTCTGTCCTCTACCAGCTCTTCCTGTGCCATTCCAATGAGTTATATTCTCAGTTCCTCTGTAAAGAACTGAATGCATGGAGTTGCAATGTGACATAGTTGAGTGTTGGGGGGAAGACTTGATTTGCCTGAGCTGGGTTCAAATCCCGACCACTCTGCTTAATGACTGTGCAGCCCCGAGAAAGTTCCTGACCCACAATCCCTTTACCCTCATTTGTAATCAGGGGTAATAATACCTACCTTGTATGGCTGCTATGACGACTCAGGATGACGTAGATTAAAGCTTGCAGATCTTTGCACCAAATTAGCAGCTAAAGTCATTTTCTCTTCCTGTTTCCCTTGATTGAATCCCAGATTTATTTCTAGTGATATTGCTTCCTCCACAACATGCTAGGTGCTCCTATATTTCAGCTTTTTGAAGAGGACTCAGGATTATTTTGGCTCCCTGAAACTTCTTCCTGACAATTTTGTATAGTTTTCATTTAATAATCTCTCCTCTTTTGAAGGACATGCTGCCCACTTGTATCTCTTACTTCGAAGCAAAAACGTTTGTACAATTATTCTTTTATTTGATTGTCACAAGAATTCTGAGTGGTTGAGTGAGCCATTATTATCTTATTGAAATATATGGGTTCTTGTTTTTTCTTAATCCCGAAGGACTTGGAAACGTGGCTCCCAGTCTCCTGTACTCCAGCCTTTGCTCCCATCTTCAGTGACTCCCTGATACGGGGCACTAATGAGCCATCCAGCAGCCTGCCCTGAACTGAAACTCACTTCCATTCCACTGTACCCACCCCACTTTCAGGAGCATGCTGGGGACCTCTTAATCACCTGAAACTGCTCCTCTGAGAATCTGAGTTTTGAAATGACTTTCTCTGACCACAGCCTTGTATTCTTTCTCTTCTTAAACTCTTTCTCTGCCACAAAACCTGTTCTTCTGCCTCATCATACATTCCTGCTTCTTAACTCCTTCCTAGTCTTTCAGGATATTAACATCCTCCTACTCCATTTCCCCCATAACCAGCCTGAATTTCAAGTATGTGCTCACTCATTCATTCATTCCACATTTATGGAATGCTCTTTATGTGTCGAGCACTGGGGTAGAAACTGTGATAGGCCATTACCTTTGCCCAGAAGCAGCGCAGGGTGGACTCATCAGTTCTATTCATCACACACTCATCATCTCTTTTGGAATATGCTTGTCTCCTTTTCTGTCCTTTGCTTCCACCAGGCAAAATACGCTTTATGTATTGCGTGCCCCTGTTTTGAGACCTCTGGTTCTTATCACTGCGAGAGAATCTTCTTCTGACTCCCTGCCTGGGCTGGGTCTGCAGTGTAAATAGAATTTCTCACACGCCCAGGCAGCCTTCCATCTCTGCAGCTACTATTCTCAAATTTTGCTCTCTCCACGAACTTTTACCTGCTCCTCACAGGGTGACCCAGTCTTGCTTCACTAAAAAAAAACAAAGACTATCAGTTATGGACTACTCCAGTATTCCTCACCAGCTGTCTATACTTAATCCATATTTTTCTTTTCTTAGCAAAAGGCATAATAAAGCAAGATAAGACATAATTTGCACAGCTAGCTTCTCCATAGGTACTTTGGTCTCATCTCCTGTGACTTCCACTTTGATTTTTTAAATGATACTCTCTTTAGTCTTCCATTTCTCCTTCCCCAGTAGATTCTTACCTTCAGCCTAGCAATATCCGATATAGGTTTTCTATTAACTCTGACTGTTCCTTAACCTGCGACCATAACATTTCATTAACGTTCACCAATTTTGAGAAGACATCTACATCTCCTTCACACTACTGCAGTGTGGCACCTGCCTCCCAAACTAACCAAGTTGCTTGAACAGCTAATTACCAACCCCCAGTGGCCCTTCAGGCCTCTTACTGGAAGCAACTGACCACCACTTGTGTTTATTCTGACCCAGTCTACCATCTGGCCAGAACCTGATAAGAAGCTGCTCTGGCAAAAATTCTGGACCTCTTTTTGCCTTTTTTCAGTCTTGCTCCTCCACCTCCCTGGTTCTGCATTTACTGGATCTTTGACCTTTTGTTGCATCTCTGATTGCCAGCCAGAATTTTTCACTTGAATCTGATGACAGATTTGCATTCTCTGGCAAATCACTGGACCATGCCTACAGTGTCTGACATAGTTCCAGGCTCTATAATCCTACTCTGTGGCTAGTTAGCGTATCTCGTTTCCCTGATGGTCTGGTCTGAACTCTTCTGTGTGGGTGGGAGTCTTAAAGTCTCTCCTCCTCTGGTTGGCATGATATTCTCCCCGCCTGATGCTTTTTATACTCCTCTAACCACTCTTTCATGTTTCCAGTGAAATCCTTTCTCCTCCCTTTTCCCTTCCCTCTATACACTTGGCAGATTTCATCCACTCCCATGGCTTAACCATCATCTCTATTGCCAACTCCCAACGTTATAATTCCAATTTAGAATTTTTTTCTGAGTTCTGCATATGTAGATGCAGACTGCACACTGGGTGGCTTCTTTAATTTGGACTTTGAATTCAACATGCTGAAAAGCAAATTCATCATCTTTTCTTCTAATCTGAATATTTTCTTGCATTCCCTACCCCGGTTAATGTTACTTTAACTTCTGACACCTAACAGCCACTTGAACTTGATGCTTCTGAAATCCCTGCTTTTGAAGTGCCTCCTCTCAATGGTCTCTTGTACCTGCTTTTACTTGAATTTCTTCTGAGCAGCCTAGATCGGCCCTTGCATTGTGTCCTGCCTAGACTTCTCCAATAGTAACTATCTCCCTCTCACATTTGCTTCCTCTTCCCAGTCATTTTCTACCTTCATCAGTTTACCTTCTAAAGTAAAGTTTTGTTTATGGCACTCTGCAGTTTTTAAGCCTTTTCTGGATTCTAATGCCTATACAGTAAAGCCTACCCTGTAGCTTGCTTGGCACAAGGGGTACTTCATAATCTGACCCCATCCCAGTTTTTGCCTCCATGTTGAAAGCATTGCCTGAGTTCTGCTCTGTGCTTCAGCTGCATTAGACAACTTGCTGTCTCTGCAACTTAACCCAAGGTTTTTGCACCTGAAGCTCTGCCCATGCTTCCTCTTCTATCCAAGGTGACTTTGCTTTCTTTTCTCCCAACCTTAATTCAAACCTTAATTCAGTGTCCATCTCTGATAAAAATCAACTTCTGAAAGCCTTTCCTAAGACTGTCTGCTGTGCTCCCATCACACCGATTTCTCTCCTTCAAGTGGTGACTCAAGGACCCAGGGTCCTTCTGTTTTGTGGCTCTGCCCTCTCCTGGGGCTCAGACTGCTCTGTCGGGTCCTCTGCATCTGGCTGGGTGATGAGGAAAGTAAATGGGGGATCACCTGTGGGAGGCTTTTGTGGCACATTCACTGTGTCTCACAACCCAGTGTCCGGAACTCAGTGCTGCTTGGCTGCGGTGCCCAGCAGGACAAGGGAACTGGTTTGGTGAATAGCCAATAAACATCTTCCACACAGGTGCATGGGAGGTGGTTAGTATATATGTTTTTAAACTGAATGAATTAATTATTACAGAATAGGCATTAGCTGAGGCAATTCTATATCCATGTGCACGCCTTTCAGATTCATTATTGGCTCCTAACATTGTAGTTCAAGAAAAATAAACATTATATCACATGCTTATATCATATAACCAATTATATCATTGGTCAGGAAATTGGCTTATTGTTTAACCAAATGTTTGCATTGATAATATTTATAATATATAACTCATACTGACATGATAATTTGCAGAGCTAGACTACTATCCAAAGAACACGAGAAGCATAATGAAAATCATTTAATCTATATTTTCTACAATGATTTACAAATCGTTCAAAATTACTTCACAACGTTGCCAAGCTTCAAGGCCATTAATTTCAGAACCCTTTAACAGACTGTTTGGGAATGGCAGACCCTGTGCAAAACGTGATCCAATTATGTGTCGTAGAAAGAGCACTGCAGATTCAAGTTGTGACTGCATCACTCCCTGGCTGGGTATGACTGATAAGGCCACTGAGCCTGTGTTTCTTCACCTTTAAAATGATGGGCTATTAATGGGTGATCCCTTAGGCCTCTTGCAATTTTAGCGTTCCCTTTTAGGATCTGTTAGAAAGTGCTAGTTAATATGGGATAGGCTGATCAATAGAAGAGTAGAATGGCGGTCAATGGCGGTCAATTGGGTTAAATAAAATTGTATTTAGCATCAAACATGTATCAATCACCTTTAAACGCCAGGGGAAGCCACTTATCTAAAATTATGTGAGGTCTTCTTTATTGCTATGTTATAAGCAAACCAAAACACTGAAGTTAATGGACCCATTTACAAAGGTCGTTCCCCTCTCAGGTGCTCACACAACCTCCCCTACCAATCACACTGCTAAATGGTCCACCACCGAGAGGGGCCAATGGCTTTTGTTACCTTTATGGCATGGCATCATCTCTTAAGATGCTATTATTGTTGCTGAAGTAATGGTGTTCTTATTGACAAAGAGTGCTCTGGAAGGGCACTGTTCAGGGCCAGGTGAGCCAGATGAGCACCCAGGAATTGTACATCTGTTTTCTGCGTGGTGCTGACTGCTCTACCCACACCATGGCTTAGATGTTTGCCTACCATCCTACCCACGTCGGGAAACGTAACCCACTTTAATTTTGTTTGCTGCTGCCAATAACACTCATAAAATGCTAAAAGAGGGCTCCAGATCTCACATTCTTCTAGAACTTATTATGCTTTGAAGTCAGTCATGTAGGTGAGGTTAGCACAATATCTCAGGAACGGTACTGAGAATATAGCACGACTTGCTAACACCTATGATCTACTCTGAATCTGCCACTCTTCAGATATGCTGTGTCAGCCATATATATCTCCCTTATACCTCCTACTCCTCATGTGTGAAATGGGAATAATGCATCCGTTTGTTTATTGAACATCTACTATGTGCTAGACACTATTTGGGGACTGGGCAAACAAAATAAATTCCCACCTGCATGGAGTTCACATCTGAATACTGAAAGACAATCAGAAGTCACATTTTGTCAGATGGCAAAAGTGCTAGTGGGGAGTGGGACACTGTTTTGCTTAGGTAGTCAACGAAAGGGTTTGCACGGTGACATCTAAGTGAAATGGGTGAGAACCGAGGGATAAAGCCATGTGTATATCAGGTGAAACTGTGTTTAAGGAAGAAGGGATGGCACATCTAAAAAGCCTGAGAAAAATAGTAATTCCATTTCCACGCTCATTATTGGGTTGCTATGAGAATGAAATGAAATGCTCTATGTATGTGATCTGTATATTGTTCAAAATTATATTCATTTGCACTATTGTTACAGTATTTTTATATGTTATGGTTGCAAAATGAGCTATTTTATGCTTCCCTATAAGAGAGAAATTCTGACAGAAAATAAAAAGGACGTGTACCAACTGCTGTAATCTTGAGGTTGGCTAGCAAAAATATACTTAATCTCTAACTTCAAAGCATTTATAAACAATTCGAAGGTTTTTTTTAGAATTTTTAAATATTTTATTTATTTATGTATTTATTTATTTATTTTTTCAGAGAGAGGGGAAGGAAAGGAAAAAGAGTGGGAGAGAAACATCAATGTGTGATTGCCTCTCATGTGTCCCCTACTGGGGACCTGGCCTGCAACCCAGGCATGTGCCCTGACTGGGAATCAAACCAGCGACCCTTTGCTTTACATGCCTGTGCTCAATCCACTGAGCTACACCAGCCAGGGCTTACAAGAAGTTTTTTGGGGAAAAGCAGAGAACAAGTAATGCCAGGGGAGTATCAGGTTGGTGCTGCAGACTGGAGACTCATCTCTGAGCCCCGAGAACTCAGTCATTCTTACAACGGCAGAGAGAGACTCTCCAGTTAGGGACTCCTCTATCCTCTTCAGGTCTACCCCTGCCCCTCCCTCTCCCCCTCTCTTTCCTTTCTTGTGTTTTCTGCCTTCCACATGGAAGTTTTGAGGTGGCTTACAAAAAGAACACAAACAATAAACAGGGGCTAAGAAAGAGGAACTTGTAATATTCACACGACTATAGCTAAGAGCACATCTCTTAATTCAAGCACCACTGGATATCTCCATGCTACATTACGAGCAGGCACACGTGATAACCACCTGAGATACACAGGACCGGAAGGTAGACGGCTCCTGGCTTCTGCTCCTGCAACAGTTGGCTTGAGTACGGAAACATTCTGGACACCTGTTTGTATTTATTTCCATACATACATGCAACAAATCCTTTGTAAAGTGAGGCAGGGTATATACAAACATATAAACAACTAACTCTGGAAACAGAAATACAGAATTGAAAGAACGTTTATAAAGGCTCATAAGGAAAGAGAAATTCCACAGGGGACTGTTTCACATTAGTTGAAATATAGATTCCTGGGGTAAGTCACATGATATTTAGTCACATAGGTTTATCGATATAACCATTATGTATCTTAACTATCATTGAGAATTACATCTTCCTCAGTCTCAACACTAGCCCCTATAGTGATCTGAAAATCAGAATCTTTTTCGCCATGATTTCTAGACAATAAAGTTCCACATCCTCTCATTTAGTCTTTGATTTAGTCATTTTTTAAAGATTTAAAAGTTTTTGAAATTTATATTTAGATAGAGAGGAAGGGAAGGAGAGAAACATCAATGTGTAGTTGCCTCTTGTGTGCCCCCAAGTGGGGACTTGGCCTGCAACCCAGGCATGTGCCCTGACTGGGAATCAAACCAGTGACCCTTTGGTTAGCAGCCTGAATTCAATCCACTGAGCTATGCCAGGCAGGGCTGATTTAATTTTTAAGTTCGAGATCTACTCTGCTTCCTGAGCATCTGCTGCACGACCTTGGGGTCAGAGTTCTATGGAGCCTGGGAAAAGCAGCAGGTTCTAGAGGTCTAGGACACCAAGGTTCTCATTGCTTTAGTTGGCAAAGAGAAAAGGATTTCTGCCTGAAACCAGTAAGACTCATGGTTGTTAAACTAGAATGTGCTTAAGGTGCACCTGGGGGGCTTGCTGCAAATGCAGAGGTTCAGACTCAGTGTGTCTTGGGGGCTGCCCTGAATCTGCCTTTTCAGTAAGGACCCAGCTGGTTCCAAAGAACCACACTGTGAGGAGCACCACTTGGACAAAGGTACTCAGAGGTGAAGTCGTCTTTGAAGTAGTTCAATGTCAGAGGAAGAGACGAGTGGTGAGCGGGTGGTTCTGCTTGAGCAGGACTCTGGGAGTCCTGTTGAATTGGTGGGGACAGAGAGGAGGATTTTAGAGGATATGTTTTATAACATTGTGATAAGTAATTACAAGTGGATCTGGTTAGACGGAGTCACAGTGGGTATCAGACAAAAAGACATTGGCTGACCTGAGTTAGACAAGCCTCAATGACAAGAAGAAAGTTTTTGTCAGGCAGATACAGGTACAGAGGAGGGACAATGGCTAAAGTGATTATCCCAGTTACTACAACAAACTACCCCCCAACTTAGCTGTTCAAAACAACATCCATTTCTTTGGGCTCATGTGTTAGTAACTTGAATAGGCCTCATGGGGACTAGCTAGTCTCTCCCCCAGGATGAGGTCTGGGGTCACAAGCAGACCCTTCACCTGCATGTCTGGCACCTGGACTGTGCTCACTTGAGGTCCAGAACTGCCAACGATCCTGCCTACATGTGGCCTTTACATGTAACTTGGATTCCTCGCAATAGGATAACCTCAGGGCATTTGGAATTCTTTCATGGCAGCTCAGAGCTCCAAGCCTGAGTTTCCTAGAAAACAAGGAGGAGGTTGCCTCGCCCTGAGGACACGACCTAGCCTCAGAGGTCAAGTCACACTGTGTCACTTTTGCCATACTCTACTGGTGGAAGCAGTCACAAGCCACCACCATTCAAGGACAGGAGAATTAAACTTCACTTATTCACCAGGTAGTGGCAAAGCCGTGACGTGAAAGAGCACTTGATATGCCAAATGTTGATGTACCATCTTTGGAAAACGAAATCTGTCAGAATCTAGGGAGTTGAGTGGCTACAAACAGAATGGATAAATCAACAGCAGTAAGTTTATTCAATGTAATACTATATAGTACAAATGAGCGACCTGCAGCTACATACATTCACCTGGATGAAGCTTAGAAATACTGTGTGGTTAAAAGTCCAAGTTGCAGAATACTTACAGTATGCTACTATTTTTATAAAGTTCAAAATGCTTAAAAACAGGCAACACATTTTTATTGTTTAGGCTTACCTACATATGCAGTCTGACTCTGAAAAAGTTTTAAAAACTTTGGGATAGTGGAGGCCTCTGGGGGTCGTAGGAGACAAGGGGATGGAAGGAATGGGAGAGAATGTATAGGGGAATCTCTACAGTTCAATGGTGCTCTGCTTCTCCAATGGGAGATGGGTTTGTGGGTATTTATTCCATCCTCTGTTCATTCACTGCTGCTTTGTGCATGTTGACTAGGTGGTTAATTTACTCACTCATTTAGCAAATATATACTGAGGGCCCGGCGTGCCCAACGTGTGGTAGGCAGTGAGGAGAGATGATGAATTAGATAGTCATGGTTCCTCCTTTCTCGGGGGTGGGATTTGTGATGAAGATATATACAGCGGAGGAAACTAAACAGGGAATGACATGTAAAATGACGTTATGTCCTCTCATTGTGGCACATGACATAGACTTGGAAGTTGGGAAGGGTGTCCACAAGGGAAACATTTAAAATAATAGAGACCTAAAAGATATTTTTTGTTGGTCTTTATCTTTCATAAAAAGTACTAAGTTCTGCCCTGGCTGGCATAGTTCAGTGGATTGAGCGCGGGCCTGCGAACCAGACGATCGTGGGTCGATTCCCAGTCAGGGCACATGCCTGGGTTGCAGGCCAGTTCCCAGCGGGGGACACAGGAGAGGCAACCATACACTGATATTTCTCTCCCTCTCTCCTTCCCTTCCCCTCTAAAGATAAATAAATAAAATCTTTTAAAAAAAGAAGTACTAAGTTCTATTTTGGATTTTTCTTCCTATTTTCAACTTTTTATCCTTGAGTATTTAAAATATATACAAAAGTAGAGAGAATTATATAATGAAACCTCATATAATTATTACCAGCTTCTGAAATCAACATCCCATGGTCAATCTCATTTTATTTTTCCTGTAGCTCTGGATTATTTTGAAGTAAATCTCGGAACTCATATTATTTCAGACTTTACTTCTTTTTAAAAATATGACAAAGTATGTCTTAGACAAAAGAAGCTTAATATGGGAACATTTAGTGATATTTTTTACATGATACATTTTTAAAAAATTATGACATTTGGTTTATATTGTATTTAATTTTACAAAAAAATAATTATGCAAAATATCTCTTTATTATAGAGTTGTGAATGTAGAAATCCTAAGTAATATCAAAATTTAATCTTACTCAACCTGTTCAAAAATTGAAAGCTGGCTATCAGAAATAAGTAAAACACCCAACAAGTATAATTGTTTGTTGCCCTGGTACCTTAGCTGGAAAACATTTTCAAACTTATTATTTATATTCTGCCAATCCAAATCCTTAGCAACACATCTATAGAACTTGTCTGACTTCAGAGTGGCCCCTGGGTTGCAGAGATTTCCCTAAGTGAGCAAGTTCTGCAGAGCTTTGGATCTGAGTAGAACAAGAGAGTTTTATGGAATGGGGAAGGATGTGTTGGTGGCTAGAGTCACACCTCTTCCCCCATCAGCTCTCTCTTGATGTCAGTTTTCCTCCTGCCCATGAAAGAGATTGAAGGCTCATTTGACACTCCGAAGAAACTTAGAATGCAGGGCAGGTGAAGAGAGGAAAACATAGTTTAAAAGACATTTAAAGAGCCTGTAATGAAACACATTAAATTTCTTTCTCTGTTTCATTTATGACATCTCTCATTGTCTCTTAGAAAGGCTTCATGCTCTCCTCCTGGTTGCTATGATGAGACAAATGTGGAACTTTTTATTTTCCTGGATTATGTAGACTTCAGCTGTCATCTCTACTAAATAAGTCAGCCCACAAGACAGCCTTTTTTTTTGTAATAGTAAGAAAAAAATGACTGATGTAAAGACAGGACTGCATTTCTAAACCCCACTGAGGGGAGACTCTCCCAGAGGGGTGAATGAAGAGGGAGACCGAAGAGTGGGGTGGGAAGGGAGAGGTCTTCTCTGGGTCTGAGAAGGGGAGAAAAGCAGGTGTTTGGGGGCTTGAAGCGCAGCAGTAATCTCTGCCCTGTTCCCTCTGTCATGTGACCCTAGAGAGGCAGGATCCAGGGTGATGGGTTCCCAGACTCAGCAAAGCACAACCCTACATGTCCTCTCTAGAACACCATGTGGCTTGGACAATGAGCAGCCTCCCAGTGACAATGACCAGTATGGGCTGACAAGCACTGGGTTTCTCCAAATGTTCTCAGCCAAGTGAAACGTTCAGGATCCACATCAGAACTAGATCAAGGAGAGGTGATAAAGTCCAAACAACAGCCAAAGTTGATTTTCCTACAGCCTGTTGGTTAGATGAAATATGATTTAGAAAAATAAGAAATGTGGCATTTCTTAAACTTGAGAAGTGGAGTAATATTTATGATAGCTGCATTTTATATGTTACCTAGTTTATTTTCTCAGAGGAGCTGAAAGAATGTTCTGGAATATAAAGGGAAGTTTCTTTCAACGAGATTATTATATCCATGATTTGGTGTTTGTCATATGTTATGGACTAAATCGTGTCCCTCCTCAAATTCATAGGTTGAAACCCCAACCCTCAGTATGACTGTACAGTAACGTCCCTTTATCCACGGGGGATACATTCCAAGACCCTCAGTGGGTGCCTGAAGCTCTAGATGGAACCGAACCGCATGCATGTTGTTTTTCCCAATGCATACATACACTTAAGGCTTCTCTTTGGCATGTCTGAACTGCCAACCAGCATCACTATGCTTGGGACTTGGGCCATTGGTATGTAAGATAAGAGCTCTTGGACACAAGCATGACGAGCCTATGCCCGTCAGTGACTGAGGGTGCTCGTGAGTTACCAGCAGGCAGGAGCATGTGCAGCGCGCAGATGCTGGGCAGGGGGAGGTTTCAGTGTGAGCTGGATGGCATGAGATTTCCTGCTACTACTCAGAATGGCATGAGTTAAAAGTTGTGAATCGTTTACTTCTGAAATTTTCTATTTAATATCTTCAGACCCTGACTGACCATGGCTATCTGAAACCATGAAAAGCAAAACTGCGGGTAAAGGGGGACTACTGTATTTAGAGAGGGGGCCTTTAAAGAAAGAGTTAGGACTTCCGGCTAAGATGGAGGTGTAGGTGGAAACACTGTGCCTCCTCGCACAACTAAGTTTAAAGACAACAAAGTTTTAGTAACAAAAACACAGCCAAAACACATGTAAAATTGAACTGTATGGAAGTCCGACAACAATGAACCATTCAGCCAGACCAGTAAGAGGGGCGGAGTCAGAGGCGGAGCGGGGTGGGGCAGGAAAGATCAGTGGGACCAACCCAGGCATGTGCAAGTGGCGGTGGGCAGATCTCAGGTGTGAGGTGGCATCAGGAAGACCCAGTGGGGGCCTGGCTGGCCGTGGTCACACATTCATGCACAGATAAACCAGATGAAGGAGCAAGCAGTAAGATAGACCGCTCAGGCTAGGGCCCCAGCGATGGGAATTACAGCCTGAAAGCACCAATTAGAAAAACTTTCAGGGTTGAGGTACCAGGAGAAGCTCCCAGGCTTACAGAGAGTTTGTTGGAGAGACCCACAGGGTTCTGGAGGGTGCACAGGCCCACACACCAGGGTGCTGGCAACAGGGGGGCCAGGTTTGCTTGCAGAAAGTAGCAGAGGGGACCGAAATCCGAGAGAGAGTGGAACAAACGCCATTGCTCCTCTCTGACCCCACCCCCACATACAGCATCACAACCTAGTGACTGGGTCACCCTGCCCAGGTGAACACCTAAGGCTCCGCCCCTCATACATTGCAAGAGTAAACAGATCAAAACATTATGGCTCAAGAACAGCTCAAAGCCCCGGAGCCAATACTTCTAAGCGACCAAGAGATAACCAACTTATCAGATGTACAGTTCAAAATACTGGTGATCAGGTGGCTCACAGAACTGGTTGATTTTAGTCACAAATTAGAGGAACACATGAAGGCTAAACTAATTGAAATGAAGGGAAATGCACAGGAAACCAACAGTGATGGAAAAGAAACTGGGATTCAAATCAAGGGAGTGGACCAGAAGGAAGGAAAAAATGGCCAAACAGAAAAGAATCAAGAATCAAGAATTCAAAAAAATGAGGAGAGGCTTAGGAACCTCCAGGACATCTTTAAACGTTCCAACACCCGAATTATAGGGGTATCAGAATGGGGAAAGAAACAGCCACGAGTGGAAAACTTATTTGAACAAATAATAAAGGAGAACTTCCCCAATCTGGCAAAGGAAATAAACTTCCAGGAAATCCAGGAAGCTCAGAGAGTCCCAAAGAAGTTAAACCCAAGAAGGAACACACCAAGGCACATCATAATTACATTAGCCAAGATTAAAATGAAGGAGAGAATCCTAGAAGCAGCAAGAGATAAGGAGACAGTCACCTACAAAGGAGTTCCCATCAGACTGTCAGCTGATTTCTCAAAAGAGACCTTACAGGCAAGAAGGGGCTGAAAAGAAGTATTCCAAGTCATGAAACCCAAAGACCTAGAGCCAAGATTGCTTTATCCAGCAAAACTTTCATTTAGAATGGAAGGGCAGATAAAGTGCTTCTCAGATAAGGTACAAGTTAAAGGAGTTCATCATCACCAAACCCTTATTATATGAAATGCTAAAGGGACTTATATAAGAAAAAGAAGATAAAAAATATGTACAGTGAAAGGACAGCAAACTCACAGTTATTAACAACCACACCTAAAACAAAAGCAATCTAAGAGGATAGCTACATCAGGAGTGGAACCACAGAAATGGAGATCACATGGAGGGTTAGCAACAGGGGAGTGGGAGGAGGAGAAGGTACAGAGAATAAGTAGCATAGGCAATAGGTAGAAAATAGATAGGGGGGAGGACAAGAATAGTATGGGAAATATAGAATCTAAAGAACTTGTGACACATGGACATAAATGAAAGGGGGGGAATGGTGTGGGAGGGGTGTGCAGGGTGGAGGAGAATGAAGGGGGGGATAGGACAACTGTAATGGCAAAATCAATAAAACATATTTTAAAATTAAAAAAAAAAAGAGTTAGAGTTAAATGAGGTCACAGGGTGGGGCCCGATCCAGTATGACTGATGTCCGTATCAGAAGGGAGAAAGATAACAGGGATGTTTTCACAGAGGAAAGGCTGGGTGAGGTCACAGCATGAGGAGAAAGTCCTCCAGAGAACCCAGCCTTGCTAAGGCCTTGATCTTGGACTTCCAGCCTACACAGACAGTAAGCCTCTGTGGTTTAAGCCACCCAGTCTGTGGTACTTTGTTATGGCAGCCCTAGCAAACTAAGGTACTATATTTAATTCTTTCACATGCAGGTCTTTATTCTCATGGAAAATTGAAAATGCTGTACACTAGTAGAAAGTCTCATGCTATGTGGATTGATTTATATTCTATTGGGCACAATGGTTCACTTTCTGAAGAGAGTGTTGCGGGGGTTGTAGTTCACACTGGGATGCCACTGACCACACTCACAGAGAACTCATGCTGCTCAAACGGTGACTCAAAATGGGGACGACGGCACAGGTGTATGTGCAGAACAGGGAGGCACCACCTCAGCAAGTTAGAACCGCAGGTATGTTCCCCAGATACTGTGGCAATGCTAGCCAGCATCACATTGACCTTTGTTAATATGAACATACTGAATACTTGTTAATCATGGAGAAGATATTAAATTATAAAAATTACATTCTTACTACTGTACTCACCTCTATGCTACCATTACAATTCTGCTTACAATATTTAAAGACTGACAGGCTATCTGATTCTGATTTTACAGGCTTCTAAAGTGGCTAGTTAAAACTCAGATGTGCTCCAGAGAAAGTGGGGATGGGGCAGAGAGAGAGAGAGAGAGAGAGAGAAATACAAACACCAGGAATACGTATTATTAAACTGTAACTTCCTAGAAGTCAGTAATACATCATTGCACCCCTGAGATGATCAAACACTGTTTCACACGTGGCTGGCATTTATGAGTGGTTTAATGCATTGCAACTCGGACACAAAGAAAAGCACACAACGAATATGACTGTAGAATAAATATTACATATCACATATGGCATATGTGAAATCACTTTTACCATTTTATAGTTATATAGTGTGTATGAGTGAAAATATGTGAGTAGGCTTTACTTGGGCTAATATATTGACAGCAATGTAGGTATTTTTGAATATCTAGATATTACCAAATATCTATAATGCTGATTATTGTGATGAATGGACAAATTAATTGTCCCACTTGGTCACTTTTAACTTGGTTTGCTTTTTTTCAAATTTACTGAGGTATAATTAATAAATAAATGTAAAATATTTAAAGTGTACAACATGATGATTTGATATACATATATACACATGAATGTATGTGCATATATATACATACACATTTTATATATGTGCGTTGTACATATATATACACATACACTGTGAAATAACTCCCCTCACTCAGTTAATTAACACATCCACCACCACCTGGCATATTTATTTTTTTGGTTTGCTCTTTCTAGAAATATTTTATATCCAAAAATTCCTTTATGTTTAAGAAGAAATAATAGCAAAGATTAATAATGTGTAAGTTTCCTAAATATATCAACCTGGTGATATGATACTTTGGTTTATAATTTGCCACATACTATTATACAATATTAGCACCACCTGTCTATATTAAAACAAAAAGAAGACCATTATTTCTGCATCCTAGATAAACAGGGATTCTACCAGAAGTCAGTGGGAACTGCACACAGTCCAGGGTTCTATGTCTGTACAACCAAAGGCCTGGTGAAGTGCCCTTAACTGGTCTCTCCCTTCACCTCTCCGACACACACCATAAAGCCTCTGCTGTGCGCTCAGGTACAATCAGAGCACAGGAGAGGGAGAGAGGAACCCGGGAGCCCGAGCAACGAGGCGGTGACCTACCCGTGCTGCTGCATAGGTGCCTGATGATTTGACTTCAGGGAAGAAAGGAGAGCTTTGCATGGCCGTATCCATAAATTACAGGCTTTCTTTTCTAAACCCAACGGAGATAGCAGCTTTCAGCTTTCAACTATTAAATACTATTAGGACACCTAAATCATGAATTGCATTTGAAAGAAAATGTGATCTATGACTTACGATTGAGACAATTCTATTTTTGTCTATTAGAGACAGGTCCACTTCCCTCTTAACTGTCAATGCGAATAAAATAAGTCTGAAAATTTTCCTGTGAAGCAAATTGTTCTGTGAAGTCAGAATGCCCCAAACACAAATGTAGGCTGGTAGAGACTAAAGTGAGGATTAGGGGAGACTTCTGGTTTCTTCTACATGCCAAGTGAGCACATTTACTTGTCCTAGAGTGAAGCAGGGTGTGTAACCATGGCCACTTTGCAATACTGACGTTTTCTTGGAAGAGCTGGTTTTTAGGGTATAGTCCCTTTAAGGGATTGCAGGGTCAGTTCATTGCTTGAATGAGGTTTTGCCCACAGGGTGCTAGGTTTCTGGATCTTTCTCCCTTGTCACTTAGTGTCTTTCTCATCCCTGGAAGACTGTCTGGAAAGAAGGACCTTGCAGGAACCAAGCAGCCTGTACTTCCAAAAAATTATGTTTCATGAAGGGGATCAAGGTTGGTTTCTGACTGTAAGATGTAGAAAACCAAACCAAGAGGTTTCTGATCTCCAAACCAAGAGGAAGTTCTTGGTTGGAACTTCCTCAGATTGGAATCTGCCCTCCAATCCTCCAGCAAGAGGAAGTTCCAGCTTTATCATTTGCCCAGGGAACTTTTAATCTTTATATTACAAAGATGTGCACTCTTGATAACCTTTCACATGCCAACGAGGTCGATGAGTGTATTCTGTGACAACTACTTTGCATATTTCCAAGATGCAATGTACTTTGAGAATGACTGAGTCAATGGGCAGAAAAGATGAGCATCAATTAAGCAGAATTTCACATTGCATCTCAGAATTCAAAACTCATGTTTGTCAGCAGTGGACAGTGAGCTTGGCACATATGTTCTGGTCCACCTAGAAAAGTCTTAAAATGTAGCAAAACTATTAGTTTAGGTTAAACTTTCACGTAAACACAGTTACCTGGGAAAGCTCGAAAAATCGGTGTTTGGTTTTCTGGGCTCAGTCAGGCTATCTGCCTACAATTTATTTGTGCTCCCACTGTACAAGCTAGAGAGTGTACAAATGATGCTATGGCTTTTCCTGGGTCAACCAGGTTATGTTCAGCATCACAACATGACTTGAATGCTATAGAGTCAATAGTTTCGAGTGACAAAGAGCTTTCTCCGTTACACATAGCCACATTTCTTTTACTGCAGAGCTTCCCAAATACTTTTGGTTGTGACACACCCCGAACCATCTTATTTGTGTAGCAAAATGGAAGAGGATGCTCACAGTGATGGGCTGAGGGCTCTGGCTTCCCCAGTCTCCCCCTTGCTAGCCTGGGAGCTAAGACCCGTAAATTAACATCTTGGAGCATTTACAATCTATTCAAAGGCGTATAGCTCATCTGAGCAGTCCAAATAGCCACCATCTATAGTTAATCATCACAGTTCAGAGTTGAGTGGGACCTAAGAAAATGAAGTGACCATTTAATTCGCAAATAAGACAAGGTAGGAAGAAAGCAGTTGCATGATAGCATAGGGAAGGGAGAGAACTGGAAAGAGAACTAGCTCTGAATCTTGGGGCTACAATTTAGTATTGCTGTAATCTTAGTCACGCCACTAAGCTGCTCTGGGTCTCCAGTCCTCATCAGCAAAACAGGACAATTATACTCACCTTGCTATAATACTTAACATTAGAAATAATGTACATGAATCACATGCCAAACATGGTGCATGATACAAAAGTGATTGCTAATTTGCTAAGTGATTTTTCCCAGTTTACAGAGCAAGAGATAAAGCCTGAATTGAAATTCTATACCTAATTCTCAGCTCAGTGCGTTGTGTTCAGACACTGAGATGGACGTCTTGGATATTTCAAAATATGTTAAGGACTGAATGAATGTTTGTGTTCTCCCCAAAGTCCTAAGTTGAAACCCTGGTCCCCAGTGTTATGGTGTTCAGAGGAGGGGACTGTAGGAGGCAACTTGGTTTCAGTGAGGTCGTGAGGGTGGGACCACATGATGGGAACTCTGTCCTTAAAAGAAGAGGAAGAGACCAGAGCTTTCTCTTTCTGTACCATGTGAGGATGCAGCAAGAGGGTGGCCACCTGAAAACCGGGAAGAGGGCCCTTGCCAGGTACCAAATCTGCTGGCATCTTGATGTTAGACTTTCCAGACTCCAGAACCATGACAAATGTCTGTTATTTCAGCCACTTGATCTATAGTATGTTGTTAGAGCATTTGGATCCGACTAGGACGCCTTCCTTCTATGGACTTGAGCTCATCAGTGTTGTTGTAGCTCACCTCTTCAGAGGTCAGCATCTCCCACTTTATCACCGAAAGTAAGCCTGGGGGAAAGGAGAGCCTTTAGCAATAATTCTAAAGGCAACCAATGTTTGAGAGCACTTTTACTTTTTAGCGTGCTCTCACAGACTTGGCATCTCTGGGTAACCTTGAGGAACTGCGATGGTCAATGTTTTCAACCACCTACAGCATACAAATGAATCAGCCTCAGTCAAAGGCGTTAAGATAGCCAAGGCCTAGCACCTCTGCATAACGGGACTTAAACCAAGTCTGTCCCTAATCCCCGAGTCTCACTGCTCTGAGAATTTCAGCACTGACATATGCAGTTGACTATAGATGAGTATGCTGATGGTTCAACCCCTACCCACAAACGGCGGAGCAGGGGCAAGTGACTGGAGAAGCAGGAGGAAGGCATGTGATGATGGTGGGGGAGGCAGGTGTGGCAGGGGGTAGTGGAAGCAGACACAGGAAGAAGCTGTAGTGCTGGGGGCTAAGAAGTGGATGAGCTGACGGCTTCTCCACATGTTCTTAAACCACTCAGGACCATTTAAACTCGCTAAAAAGAACAATGTGATTTGAGGCCTCTGTAAAGTGGCAGGATGCTACCTAACAGTATCATACCTGGTCTTAGGCACACAGTTTTTCTAGTGCTTTGAAAAGGCGAGGGAGTATTTTATCAAGTAGACTTCATTCTTAATTAAACTCTAAAAAGCTAAAGTGATGCATCAAGGAAAAAAAGTTGAAATGATCCAGTTCAACAAACATTTGTGACAATTTAACTTGATATATGCTACACTCATTTGGAGAACTGATCCAGCAAAAAGGCTTTCTAGGTTTACCTTGTTTCAAAGGCAGAGGAGATATAAAAGTACATATAAGGGGTTAAAGTTGGTATTAAGAGAGATTACAGTAACTAATCCACATCTAGTTGGTTTTGTGGAGCCTAAGAAAACATATGGTGAATTGTACCAAAAATAGACGTGCAATTAAAAATAGAAGACTGGTTCGGTGAAACCTGCCCTCCAATCCTCCAGTAAGAATTGGTTCAGACTCCCACTTCCCTGGAGAGCACTAATGCTAGACTCTTCGGCAAATTACCGGTTCTTTCTAGACCAACCTGTCTCATTTATGAGAGATAGCACTAGCCTTTGGCTTAGCACTTCATTTTAAACTTACTTCAAAGAACAATCCAGGTACTAAATGGTGAAAATAATTTCAATTTGTTGGACATATAACATATGTGATTATATATATTAGTGGCATATATATTTGATATTGGCCATAAAATATACATCATATAATATATTGGATAGTGTGTGTGCACACATGTGTATTACCTGTAATCTACACCAGAGGCAGGCAGAGTGGTGTAGGTCTCATTTTCTGAGACTCAGTTTTGGGGGAACTGAGCCTCGGTTCCCTTGGTGATCTCCAAATGGCAAGTCCCCAAATGCTTATTATAAGAACAAAAAAAGAAGCATACAATGCAGCCGTTGTGATTCTTGCAGTTTGTCCCTCAAGGTTGCAAAGATGTTTACTACAGAGATAAGCTTTTGGCCCCTTCTTCAGACGAAATCCTTCCTCCCCAGGTAAGCATGTACACTGAAGGCTCCTTCTGAACACCCACCATAGGTAGTCTCCCTAATTCCTCTCCCCCAGAGTCAGGGTCTCTGACTCCATCTGTAATTAAAAATAATGAAGAGTATTTCTCTTTTGTAAAGAAGCCACTTTAAAATACACTAGCATGAGTGACAGATCTTCTCAGGAATTTACTTTTTTGCTACATGTTTCCTGCATTGTTATTACTTAGCAAAGAATTAAACATCATTTCTGAACATTTACTTTGTGAAATATGAACTAATTAAGAGTAATGGTTATATATCTAACTAATAATTAAAATGTATGGTACTTCCTCAATATGTTTTCTTTCATTTCAAAAATAATGTAACAGACTCTACTCTTTGTTGTCCCAGGTATCAACTAATGAGCTCCGTGGTATTTACTCTGCCCTTGGTCTCACCTCTCTGTCTTTTTTTTTTTTAATTTAATTCTTGTTCAAGTACAGTTTTCTGTCTTATATTCCCAGCCCTGCCTCACCCCCCCATGCTCCCCACCTCCCTCCCATTTCCGCCCCCTACCTTAGTTATTGTCCATGTGTCCTTTATACTTGTTCATGTGAGTCCATCCCCTTTTCCCCTATGATTCTCTCCCCTCTCCCCTCTGGACCCTGTCAGCCTGTTCCGTATTTGAGTGTCATTGGTCATATTTTGCTTGCTTGTTTGTTTTGTTGTTTAGATTCTTGTTAACGGTAATATCATATGGTATTTGTCTTTCACTGCCTGGCTTATTTCGCTCAGCATAATGCTTCCCAGTTCCATCCATGATGTTGCAAAGGGTAGGAGCTCCTTCTTCCTTTCTGCTGCATAGAATTCCATTGTGTAAATGTACCATAGCTTTTTGATCCAGTCATTTACTGATGGGCATCTAGGTTGCTTCCAACTCTTGGCTATCATGAATTATGCTGCTATGAACATCGGGGTGCATAGTTCTTTTGAATTAGTGTTTCAGGGTTCTTAGGATATACTCCTAATAGTGGAATTTCTGGGTCGAAACGCACGTTCATTTTTAGTTTTCTTAGAAAATTCCATACTGTTTTCCATAGTGGTTGTACCAGTCTGCAATCCCACCAACAGTGAACTAGGGTCCCCTTTTCCCCACAACCTCTCCAGCACTTGTTGTTTGTTTCTTTGTTTATGATAGCCATTCTGACTGGTGTAAAGTGGTATCTCATTGTGGTTTTAATTTGCATCTCTCTGATAGCTAGCGATATCCAGCATCTTTTCATGTGTCTCTGGATCCTCTGTATGTCCTCCTTGGAGAAATGTCTGTTCAGCTACATGCAAAAAAATGAAACTTGAACACCAACTTACACCATACACCAAAATAAATTCAAGGTGGATAAAGGACTTAAATATAAGCCGTGAAACCATTAAAGCCCTAGAGGAGAACATTGGCAGGAAAATCTCAGATATTCCACACAGCAATATTTTTACTGATACGTCCCCCTAGAGCAAGGGACATAAAGGAAAGAATAAACAAATGGAATCTCATCAAAATTAAAAGCTTCTGCACGGCTAAAGAAAACAGTATCAAGATAAAAAGAGAAGCAACAGCTTGGGAAAACATATTTGCCAATGATACTTCAGACAAACGTTTAATCTCCAAAATATACAAAGAACTCACTTGACTCCACTCAAAGAAGATGAGCAACCCAATTAAAAAATGAGCAAAGGACTTGATCACCTCTCTGTCTTATGCTAAGTTTGGTTGCATCTGAAATCCAAACAGCCACTGCAGTTTCTCTCGTTCTTCATGAGCCTCAGCAAGGCTTTTGCTGCGCCTGTTCCTATTACATATGAATCCAAAGTGATAGATCATCATAGTCAATTTCCACTCTTATCAAGATTAAAAATCTGTTGGTCAAATCGAGAACTTCACTGTAAAATTTCCAATTTCCTTTAAATGGGCTTAGTGTAACTAGACTTGCCTGAATGTGCCTGAGAAGAGTGTCAGAAGCAAAACACCTGATCTAAAGGTAGTATTAAGCCAAGAATAGTTGCCTAATATTCTCAACTCTTAGATCTTTAAAAAAATAAAAGCTTGACTGATAAGGATGCAATGATTTCTTGACAAAGGCTAACTCAATGTGTGGACATAATTGTGCAAAAGTGCCTTACTCAAGTGCCAAATAGAACAATCAGTATAGGTCCCAATGGATGTTGCACTGACGAATACAATTTAATATTACTTAAGATGTTACAGCTAATGAAAAATTATTCCTAAGAGATTTAGAAATTTAAATCACTGGAGACAAATCTTGGCTTCACTTTTCTTGACATGTTCGTGTTTGAGCTCTCCTTTGATGTCAGCTTTTGTAGTATGAGCAACAACATCTGCATTGTTAACTCAGCTCTTACTGACATCTTTATTTCTTTGTGTACCCTTTTTACCTGTATTTTGAGGCCTGGGCAGGGGAAGGCGCCTGCACATTCAGACTTTGCTAAAGGGAAACGTCATTGAAATAAAACTTTCAATTGCCCAAGTTCCAGGTTGGAGGTCGTTCTGCCAATGTTCTCCAAGTATAAGAAGTGACTTCAGAGTGTGGAGACCATTGTCCCTACATTAAAATGCTGACTCATGCTGTGTGATTTCCAGGATGGAGAGTTAGTTCCTCCTGCGATACTTCTCCTGTATGCAGAGCAGAGGGTTCTCCTCTCACTCCTTCCCAACTTGACAGAAAATGTTACATTCCTGTCTCTTCCTGCGATCAGGATGGAGTTGAACTAGAAAATTTATACTGACAAGGTCTCTCCTGTCTAGAACCTTACCCTGATTTCTATATAGAGTTTCCTATATAAATCTTATCTAGATGTCCCTATATAGAAACATACAAGAAACCTATATAAAAACATTATACATATGTATATAAATATACAAAACCTATGCACGTAAGTTTTGAAAAAACAGAAGAGTAACCCAATTTACACTGTAGAGGGAAGAATGCTAAAATCTGAGTTAGAAAACTGGACACTTCCCAGCCATAGGGCCATAAGCAATGCATGAAAACCTCTCAACCTAGAAGGTTTATGCATTGGTCCCTTAATGACAACAATGACTGTCCAAACTAGTAGGCAATTGTGAGCACAAAATGAAGCAATGTAGGCAAAGGCAACTTCAAACCTGTGACATCCTCTACAACAGTGAAGTATTTTCATTAAGTATGACACCTTCTTTTACTTGCCTGAGTAATCGCCAACCTAACTTGTGTTCCTTGAGGACTTCATCTACAAAATTTATATTGGTAGCCAAAGGAAAATGTGCTTTGATTTATAAAAGTATTGATTTTGTTTATAACAGTTACAGCTAGAGGAGTCAAAACATGTGTGTGCGTGATAGGGATTCATAGAAAAATATGCCTGAATGAAGAAGAAAAAAAGGTTAGTATTATGCCCCAGTCAAGGGAATAATGACCCATGTCAGGTGAACAGCGCAAGTCACAGAGGTGCTTGCTCATGGGGGCCAGGGTGGCTGCGTGTTTAGTCTCAGTGGCCCAGAAAACTGCCATCAGCTCTGCTGTTTATTACTCATTGTCTGTTCCTCGTCTGTCCTGTGAATGCCACCGAGAGATGCTACCTATGGTAAACTGTAATTCGGACCTTCTCCCTCCGATACAGGGGCGATCTGAAATTACCTCGATTATACTGAACTCTAGGGCAGAGTGATTTATCTGCACTGATTTGGGCTCCCCTCTAGACATCAGAAACAGCACCAATTTTATGCTTGTGTTAGCACATGCCACTTGGCTCACTAGTAAACAGGCAAAGGCCAAATTCCCTGAAATAACCAGCACACTTCAGTGTATTCCACTTTGCTCTGGGGTATTTGCCTCAGCTTGCTTGCCCTCCTTCTTTGGCCAGAGGCCCCCAGGTGTGTTCGCAGGTGTGTTTGCAGGCACTTTCACATTTCCCTAAATGGTCTACACAAGTTTGCACAGCCCGCAGCCCACACTCTGACCCCTGAGGTTTTCCAGATATGCCCAGACACCATCCACAAAGGTAGGCAACACACTGTTCCAGGCCCAGTTCAGGATGGCCAAGGGTCACCGCAACTCATACTCTCTCCTGAACGAAAAGGGCTGGTGGTTGGCACTGTCTATATGCTGAGGTGCGTTTCCTAAAATTCTGCCCAATCTCTGGAGGTTGTGTTTGCTCAACCATAATTTCTGGTCTTGCACTATATGTGTATTTAGGGCTTAGAGTAGAGAAGAATTACCAGTATTTCTATACTTCTGGACGACTTCTCCAGAATCCAATTGCATGTTAGTACTAGTCAGTCACTATGGCATTTTGTTTAAATGTTTTGATACCTCTTTTGTGAAAGGCGATATTTAAAGTATTTCTGCAACAGGTGAGTGGGCACAGACCATCAGAATACATTTGTGACTGCTTCCCGCCAAACAAGTACTAAGATACAGCACATGGAAAATTTAACTGAGAATGAATGAAGTTATTTGAGAATTAGCAGAACAGCAACAAGCAATACAATTATGGTAATGTTTTGGCACATGTTCTGGTATTCACGTATTCACAAATCTCAATTTCACTTGCCAGAATGGCAAATGTGACTGTATCTGTGATCTATTAATCATGTGTATGTTTCCTAGAACCACAAACTCAAGTCCAATTATGCTTGGCTAAGTCTTAAATCTTTGGGAGAAATAATGATATTTTTAAAATTCCCAGGTCAGAAATTTTGGGTAACATTTAAAGCAATGAACTTTTCTCTATTTCACCTGTGATTAAAATGCAGTGGGAATTTTCAGAAAGGTTACATTGTATCTTAGTGCTCATGGGTAGCATTTTTGGAATGTGGCTATTCTTACAAACATGCGAGAAATAACATGTGTGTGTTTAGAAGCACATAGCTTAGTGGCAGTACATATAAAGAGAAAAAATATTTATAGCTGTGAAAATATCTACCTTTATACAATATCTGCATTCTTGAAATCTTCCATGTCCATAGTTCTAGAAATGCAATACTTTTCCATTGATTTACTAGCGATTTCAAACATATGCTTCATACAGACTTATCTTTCAAATGTTACACAAGCCATTTTCCAGCATATAATCTTTTTTCATCTTTGTGTATTTTCCTTCAAAAAGTCTACAGTAAATATGAATTCCTCTTGTTATGAGAAGACATATTTTTCTTATAGATTTTATAAATTTTGAGCAATAGCCAACACAGCATTAGCTTAAACTATTGCATCTTTATGCAATAATAAATCCAGTTGTTAAAACTCATGTTATAAAAGAATATTTGCGACATGAGAAAATACAAATAAGCCCTGGCTGGTGTAGCTCAGTGGATTGAGTGCGGGCCTTGCAAACCAGACGATCGTGGTTCTATTCCCAGTCAGGACACATGCCTGGGTTACAGGCCAGTTCCCAGCAGGGGACTCACAAGAGGCAACCATACATTGATATTTCTCTCCTTCTCTCCTTCCTTTCCCCTCTAAAGATAAATAAATAAAAAATCTTAAAAAAGAAAATACAAATAAATACATTACATAATAAAAGCCCATTGCAAAATAGTAAAAGTTAAATTTTGGAAAGAAAACTGTTAAGTATATACACATATACTAGAGAAAAATACACAATGAAATATTAATTGTGGTTGGTTCTGGGTGGTAGGGATGTGACTGTTTTTGTTCTTTCTAAAACTCTTCTACATTTTCTAAATTTCTCTGGGAATTATAGGTTATTTCGAAAGCTGGAAATACCTATATTTTGAAATAATATAGTATACAGTGCTGACATACATCTTGTCAAGTTCTACAGTTACAGGCACAACAAGGAGAGTATGGATTTAGGCACGGGGGCAGAAGGAGTCAAGTTACAGATGTATGTATCAAACAGGGCATCGCATTTGGTGAATGGCAGGTGGCTCTAGAGCTGAACAGATGGACAGGCTGGATTGCGTAAGAGCTCATCAACTAAGCTAAGAAATTCAGAACCTATGCAGGGTGACCATCCACTCAGACTTGCTTGGGAGAGCCTCGTTTTAGTCCTACTGCAGCAGCAAAATTATTAAAAGCATTCTCTTTTATTACCCAAACTACCTGGGTTTAGACAATATATTATGTGGTTATCTGTAGAGTCACTGGGAAACCAACGAAGACTCACTGCCAGGAGATCAGCACAACTGGATTTACATTTGGGAGAGACCCTTGGCTGCACTGTGAAAAATGAATGTTTTTTTTGTGGGGGGAGGGTGTGCAGAAATGTGGACGGGGAGATCATTAGGGCCCGATTGCTAACAGGAACTAGGTCAGGGGCAATACGGTTAGAGACAGAGGAGACAGGAGAGAAGATTCACATGGAAGAGCAGGTGTAGGCATTCAGGGAAATTTCAGATATTTTAAGATAGGGAGCTAGATTTTTCTATATAATTTGCAGAAAATTCTAGAGTAGTATTGCCCAATAGGACTTTCTGCATTGATAACCATGTTTTCTCTGTTTGTGCTGTTCGATATGGTAATCATTAGCCTCATGTATCTGGTAAAATCTTGGTATTGAATTTTACATTATGTTAAACTTTTACTTCAGTTTGAATTGGAATAGCTCCACGTATCAGGGCTTCTCTACTAGACAAGAGTAACTCTAGCTTTTTATCTGTAAGGTATGAGAGAGAGAGATCTGGCCTGGAGATGCAGCTTCTCAGGGGACCAGATCAGTGCTGGTTGAGCAAATGCATTTGGCCAGAAGGGCTTGCATATTGAGAAAAGAGGAGGGTACAGTATCTAAGAGTTGGCAGACAAAGAGCAATTTGCAAAGAAGAGACTAATGATTATTAGTAAAAGGGTTGGGGGAGACTCAAGAGAGGGAGTTGGATTTGGTAGTCAAAGAAATCGAGAGTGTCAAGGAAGGAGTGATAAGCAGCAACCAAAGGTCTTTTGCAGTAGGACCTGTAAGTAAAATGGAGGCATTTTGGGAGGACTGCAGTTAGGAGATCACCAATGGAGGGAGACATTTGGAGGTCAGTAGAAGAGCCTAGTCTCAAAGCATTGATTAGCATTGGAATTAGGCTAAGGCTGCTGAAACTCTACTCTCAAAGGTAGTCACAGAGAGAGAATTTAGAAATAAACACAGTAGGAAGTGACAGCTAAGTTTATCTGCTGAGAGTCAAGGGGATGGGATTCAGAGTTGACTGAGAAGATAGTGAAAAAGCAAGTTCTTTATCCTCTGAGAGTAAAGTTACACGTTAGAAAGGTTGAACCATGAGAACTCAGCCTCATTCCACGCACTACCACTATGCCCAATCCTCAAAAAATTGTACAGATTTCTCAATGCAGCTACTTTCATAAGAACCGATGGCTTGTTCCTACCAGGAAGGAAACCTACTCCATAAGTGCAAGAAACAATGTTTTTTTCCCTCTTATTTGATGACAGCAGATAAGAACCTGGAGGTTTGTTTACCCTTTCAGTGGGGCAACTGCAGCGAAGGCCCATGGATGAAAGAAAGGTAGAGCCTCAGAAAGGAAGACAGAATCAAAATACCCTCCCATCTCCAGATAAAAAGGATGACTGCTGAAGAGAAACTCAAAGAATGGAGTTTATCTCAGGACTGTAAAGAAGCACATAGTTCGGTGCTGATCTGGAAACTGCATTTGGAGAGGCAACCTGACGAGGTGGGATGACAGCTGACTGGGTGGTGGCCCTCCAGCAGCCTTAGGCTCAGGTGCTTGGCCTGTTTAACTGCACAACCGTGCCAAGTGTGCTATGCCATTCTTCTGGGTACCACTGCCCCTAAAACCGGACCAGCGTTCATGTTTCTGCTTTTCAATTTCAAACGTCTATGCGAAGGGAAGTTGAAATGGTACCTAATGTGCTAAAAAATAAATCTGGGTGCATGAATATCTGCTAAATGTTGTTGACCTGTGTGTGTCACAAAATTTCACTCACTGCTTCAAGGAATACATTTTAAATGACTTTAAAATAGTCGTGTTTGTCATCCATCTATAGCAAATCAAGGTTAAAACAGAACAGAGACAGACGAGTTTTGCAAAGTTATAAAATATATAAGGAATTATTTTCAAGTTATAAAAATACAAATAATGAGGTTATGCCTAGGCTGAGAACCTGTATGACAAGTTTCAGTTCAAAGAAACTGCTGAAGGCTTCTTAAAGGTACCCGAGGGGTAGACGGTGTGGTGGGTTAAGGAATGTAATACTTCTAATCTTTGGTTTCAATTCTTATTCAATTCAAAAGAAAGAAATAAGGAAAGGAAGGAAGGACAGAAGGAATCAGTTGTTTAATGTTGCAAGTTTAGTGTGACAGATATAGAGCGTCACTTTGTAAAATATATGATTGTGTAAACACTATGTTGTACACAAAATAATACTGAATGATTAAGATATTCTTGAGTATTTCTCTCCCCCCTTTACTGAATTGTAATTGGCATAAAACATTGTGAAAGGGTAATGTGATGATTTGATACACTTATATATTACAATATGATTACCATGGCAATGTTAGCTAATGCCCCCACCACTTTGCATACTCACCATTTCTTTTCTGTGGCAATAATATTTAAGATTTACCCTCTTAGCAACTCATAAGTATATAATACAGTATCACTAACTATAATCACCATGCTGCACCTTAGATCTCCAGAATTTATCCACCTCATGACTGACCTTTGTACCCTTTGCCAACACCTTCCCATTTCCCCCACCCTCCCCACCAGCTCTGGTAACCACCGCCAAACTCTTTGTTCCTGGGAGTTTTTGTTTGTGGATAGCTGTGTACCTGTTTTTCTTTGTGGGGGGACAGAGTCTGGCATCTCCTGTGTAGCCCCTTTGGTTGGCAAAGATTTCTAAAATAATATTTAAAAAGCTCTAGCCACAAAAGAAAAGCTTGATAAATTAAACTATATTAAGTTAGGACTTTTACTTACTAAAAGATATCCTTATTAGAGTGAAAAATATTGCTAAATTATGGACTTTCATAGGGTACTTGGTGAAAAGGTGAATAAATTAGGCAAAAAACCCTCATAGACACACAGGATAGTACGGTGATGGTCAGAGGCAAAGGGGTATGGGAGGTAAGAGAGGGTAGAGGGGGATAAATGGCAATGTAGGGAGGCTTGACTCTGGCTGGTGAACACTACAATAAAATATACAGATGATGTATTATAGAATTGTACTCCTGGAACCTATATAATTTCATTAACCAAGGTCACTGCAATAAAATACAAATTTTTAAAAATGCTATAAAAATCCATGTTCCTCTGACCCAGCTTAAGAATAAACCTTCATATGATATAAATTACATGCATAGTTAGCATATCTGTATCTCCTGTTTACTATTCTCCCATATAATCACTCTCTCTCCCTAACCCCTTGGATTAACCAATCTGCTGAATGTTGTGTTCATCTTCTCCCCATAGAGCTTTATGGTTTTATAAGACACATACATGGAAATAATACACATTCCTTGATTAGCCAGGGCCCCGGCAGGAAAGTGACAGCACGCTCAGCTGGGTAAATGGGGAGAGTTGGCAGAGGGTCTTCCTGCAGACGTGTCTGGAGTGCAGGGATCCTGAAGGGATAGGTATTGCTTGGGGCCTAGGAGCTCTGGCGTTCCATTACCATCTCTGTTTTAAGAGCAAAGAAAAGATACTCAGAGAAAGAATGTGCTGAGAACAGGATGCCTGAGGAGCACAGCCCTCTGGTCAAGGGAGGCTTCAGTCCACCTGACCTTGTAGGGAGGGAGTCAAGAGGACGGACTTGTCTGATCGCACACTCCTGCCTTATGACGCTCCTCAGTGGCAGACCCCACTGAAATCCAGAAAGCAAGGGACCCAACAAGGCAGAGGTTGGCTGCCCAGGTCACAAAGGAGTACAGAGGAAGGGGACAGTGCAGCTGGACACAAGGGGGCTGCACTCTCCTGTCAAATAACCAGCACTGATGGCATTTTGTAGATTATACCATTACATCAAATGTATTATGCTCTCCGGATCTCTTTTTGCCACTTTTCTCTTTCTTTTTCCAGAACTTGTTCTGAACTTGGCACTTTTTACTAGTATACATTTTTCTTCTAGACAAAAACTGATTCAAGAGGTACATTCTGCTCCTGTCAGTTGGGTCTCTGTTAAGGTTTGTAGATTCAAAAAACAGAACTCATCAGACCTGCTTTAAGCAGAATTTATGAAAGAATGAATTTGACACCATAGAATCTTGGCAATAGTCAGAGAATCGAGTGTGATGGCCTTACAGCCAGGAACAATCTCCAAGTTGCATTGTTGCCCTGCCCCACTGGGTACTGTGCTGCTGGGAAGAGGCTCTACAGGTTGCAGGAAATGCTGTAGCTGCGACAACTGTCATGGTAGCCTCTGAAGGCTGTCTTTGTCACCCTTACCAGCATCAACTGCACCTTCTCAGTCATTCTGCCCTCTACCAACTCTTGTCTTGAATACGAGGTGCATTGGAGATGCCGAGGTCACCTGTCCATACCCCAGCTTCCAGGGAAGCTAGGGAAGCAATTTTCTGTCCTCTATGTTGAGGAGGCACAGATTCTTCCACATAGGGAGGGTGTTCAAAAGTTCCTGGATGGTGTGACAAATGTTCACCCATTCCCTACTAGCCATCGCTTTCAGGCTGGTTCCTGCCTCAACGCCTCATATGGTTGCAAACAACCAGAGAGTCCAGTGCCCCAGGTGCACTGCATAAATATGACCCCTCTTCTGGGAGCACGTGCTTTGCATGAGCGCCTGGACTACTCAGTACCTTCTTGTCTCTGGACTCCTTTAGTGCTAATTAGCGGGACTGTTCAATTAGCTGGTAATTTTGCCTTTTTAATGATCTGCGTGATTTTGCTAAAATAGTATGAAATGCCACTTTGCTGTTGGCCATGTACTTTATTATTTGGTATTTTCTCTTCATTAAAATCTCAGGGATCCTTAGGGGAGTGATAATTTTTTCCTTTACATAGGAATTAGCATATTGCTATGAATGTAGGAGGTACAAAATAAACACTGCGTTTTAATTGTTCCATCATAATCTTAGTTCTCTTAGTTCTCTAGTATATTTAGTATTTACTAATAAGTTTTTTCATGTTCTCCCCCACACTCCAACTTTGCCTTAGATTATATAGAAGGTAAAGGCTAGGAAATGCATGGTATTTATAAATATCCAAAGGGAAATGAGACTTGGGTAATAAAATATTTAACCCTTTAGATCCACATGTAGAAATATAGCCAGTAAGGCCTTTTGGGGAGATAATTTATGCTGAGTAAGCAGTACAAGGTTGGGTAGGTAGGATTTATCAAAGAACTTTTGTAGTGGGGACATATCAGTAACTCTTTTGGGGATTTCAAAACTACATATAGTCTTGGGAATAAATAACCAGTAACCAACAAATCTTTAAGATGCTTGAGCCTATGGGAAATAAGGAAAATAAGGAAATGAGCAGTATTATGCCATGAACCCATACCTGCCCACTTAGTATATAGTTGGGGCACTCAGATGAATGGTAATAGAACATATGGGAAGCTTGGCAGAATAAATATAGGATCATTGGCTTGTTATAATTCTGGGAAGAACAAAATCAAATCCCATCTCGTGGAGAGGAAGCAATGTATCCAGTAAATTATTTTGATGATCAAAAGTGACCTAAAAAGCCATCATGCTTTTTGTTACTTGGACAGGATGGAGATCCAGGATATCCAATAAGTAGGAGTGGAAAGTGGAATCAATCAGAAGTCCGGGGTTCTCCAAAGTTCACTGGAAGACATGTATGTGTGCATGCAAACATGTTTGTGCGTGCACACACATGGTATACACATGTACACATGCACATATGAATAGACATATATATATTCTGACTGTGGCATACACTGAGGTTTTCAAGAATTGTGACCTGTCTTACCAGCATCTGTTAAGCACTTATTAGCCACAAAACAAATGTCTAAGTGATATTTTCAAGAATTGTAACCTGTCTTACCAGCATTTATTAAGCACTTATTAGGTGCAAAACAAATGTCTGAATGATATTAAAGAAAATCTGCTTTCTCTTCTCTGAAGTGGGGGGAGAAATGTGAATTACTATAGTAAAAGCTCCACTTTGGCCATGAGTCTATTTACTGCTGTATTTCTGGCACCTAGAACAGTGGCCAGTGCTTCAGTAAATAAGCAGTAAGTAAATAAATAAAATATTTCTTGAATAGGTTCATCAGTTCCTCTCGTGAGTGATATTTAACTTTAATAAGTAAGTCAGATAGGGAAGACCTAAACTTAGCCAGCATATGCATATATATATACATATATATATATAATATCCTGCATATTATATCCTGCATACATAAAACATGTACCTATACATATATGTAATATATGTGTATACACACGTATAATATATAACACATTATATACACACATTACAGAAGCCTGAGGCTCTGAGACTGGGTAGGTGTGAAGAATGCATGACAGCAGGAGACTCGCGTGACGCCGTTCGCTTAGCTGCAGGACGGCAAGCAAAACCAGAGTGAGCAGAAGAGAAACTATAAAAATCCCACAGAGGAAAACTTCATGATTTGGTGCAATTCTGGAATTCCAAGTGCTAACAGGCAGAACACCTTTACTTGCATTAGTTGGGAGTACAGCTCTTTCTGAAAACTGGCCTTGGGTAGAGTATGGTTTTAAATGATGAAGCCACAGATAGCTGTGGGCTCTGCAAACAGGGCTGGAGTTGCCAGCCATAGACTAGTTTTTATGTGTGTACAGTGTGGGAAGGACAGTTGGTCATGGAAAGGGTTTTTCAGCCATACCTGTTCACTCAGATAACAATCACCACCACTGGTATTATCTCTAAATATAAAGGTAAACATGCATTTGATAATATCTATGTCTGTATCTATACACACAATTTATAAAGGAGGGGGAAGTTAGATTGGCTGATTTTGTTCTTTTTAAAAAACACTACAATTCATTATGGCCACCGGGTAGAAACTGGCAAATCTCGTAGAGATTTACGTATGCTAGTTGAATAAGTTGAATTCAAATTACGTAGAGGGATCTTAGTTGAGATGATTCACTCAGAGTCACCCCTGGTTTCATCTATGAGTATAACACTGGTAGAACCTTGTTATGAAATGACTCATTCATTATATCGAGTCGGTTATATCATGGGTCAGATCACATCTCCTGAAGTACAACAACCACATATCATAAAGCCTGGAACAATGCAACTGGCTCATTAATCATTCACTCACTCAGTAATTCATTCACTAGCTCATTCAACAAATACATATCAAGTGCCTCCTAAACTGCAGGGATTATGAGCAATAGAAAGATGAATAATTCATAAATTTTGCTCACAATTACCCTAAGAAAGCTAGTTTTGTATTGTGAGATTGGTACTCTGGAAGAATTCTGTTAAATTTTTGTGACAAAATTAATATGTATTATAAAATAACTTTATCTTAGTTTTTTTTTGAGAAGCATCTATGGAATTCTTCTCAAATAGGTTTTAGAACACCTATTAGGTTTTAAATAAAAATAAAATAAAAGGCCAATAATAAGTACCAGTGTACTATTTGGATAAAATACTGATTGTATCTTCATTACAACTGTGAAACTTAAAAATGTGTAGCTTGTTAGAAAACTTGTTAGAGCTGCTTGTTTTTCAACGCAGACTTAACACATGCTATTAATTCTGATTACAATTCAGGATATTTAATTTTCATGACTTAAGATATGCCTATGCATCTAAAACATGCTTAAGTGAATAATGTTTTTCTGATTAAAGCCACAAAAGTGGTGCCTGGTGCAGGGTTCTCTTTCTATATCTGAAGTTATAATTTAGAAGTTATTTAAATCACATTAAATGACTTCTATTCAACTGTACAAGCTGGTGATGTCAGTTATCTATTGCTGCTTGACAAATCATCCCCACACTTTATGACCAAAAAAAGGATTTTATTTGCTTAGTTTTCGTGGTCATTTGGGCGGCCCTTGTATTTTGAGTCAGCTTTGCTCATCTCTACAGAGCTAGCAGCTCAGCTAAGGCTGGGTGGGCTAAGACATGCCTTTGCGTGGCTTGGTTTTGAGCCAGGCGGTCTCTCCTTCTCCAGTCGCTGGCCTGGACTTCTGCACACGGTGGTGGGAAGTTTCCCAGAAGCCGGAGAGGGCGAGACTCCAAGTCCAATCCTGGCTCTAGTCTCTGCCGGTTACGTTGCCGATGGCCATTTGACCTTGACAAGTAACAACAAAACCTCAGGATTCAAGGGGTGGAGTAAAAATTCTCCCTCTGTTGGGAGGAGCAGAGAAGCCACATTGACCAAGGTGTTCTTGCAGAAACAGGAGGGATTTGTGGGCATTTATTTGTAATCTGTCATAAACTGTTCTACAATAATCAGCTTTCCCTCTCCTCTGCCAATGAATGTTAATGAACATAAACATTCAATAATCTGTAGATTGACTCAGGTTCTTAAAATTAAAAAAAATTAAGCAAATATTATCACCTACGAGCTATTTTTAAAAAGTAATATTTACTTAAAATTAGAGATTAAGAAACATTATCAAGGAAAATACACATTTAATATTTGTTTTGACTGAATAATCAGGGTGAGTTGGTTGGTCGGGGTAGTTGAACACTACCTCAGCCCATTCAGCCTAAGTAGGACACTCACTATCTTTTAGTTTGTATAATGTATACAAAAAAAAAAAAACAGGTCTCTGTTTTTTTTTCCCCTTTTCTCTGCTTATTCTTTTTGTTCCACTCTGCATACCTTCATCCACATTCACCCATGTTGTGATGATTCACAATCTANTTAGAGATTAAGAAACATTATCAAGGAAAATACACATTTAATATTTGTTTTGACTGAATAATCAGGGTGAGTTGGTTGGTCGGGGTAGTCGAACACTACCTCAGCCCATTCAGCCTAAGTAGGACACTCACTATCTTTTAGTTTGTATAATGTATACAGGTCTCTGTTTTTTTTCCCCCCTTTTCTCTGCTTATTCTTTTTGTTCCACTCTGCATACCTTCATCCACATTCACCCATGTGATGATTCACAATCTAAATGTCAAACTTTCGACTGTCTCCCACATTTCAGATCTATTTAATTAATTGACTCCTTGATTATGTCTAGAATGCTATCCTCGTAGGCATTCAGAACTCATCCTGTCCAAATCAGAACTCGTTGCCTCCGCCCAAACCTTTTTCTCCTACTACAATGTCTAACTTAGTGAGTGGTAATATGAAGGTGTATTCAATGTCCATACTAGAAACTGGAGAATTAGCTTAGGCTCTGCTTTCCCTCTAATTATTGTTTCCTTTTCCTTAGTCACTAAGTCAGGGGTTTGGCCCATTTAACATTTCTTGATTCATCTCCTCCAGTCCCACTCCATTTGTCTCCATCAGACTCCTCAGCTCATCTCCCTACTTTCAAGCTTCTCCCAAACTGCCCCATTCCATCTAGAGCACTGGCCCTAAAACATGAATTTCATCATATCACATCTGCCAATAAATCCCTATAACCTTCAGGACCTGATGTACCTCCTTATCTCGGAATACAGATCTCTCCGGGACGTGTCCGCTGTGCTTCGTCAGAGGAAAGTGCTTTCTTGAACACACCGTGACATTTCCCACCTCTGTTTCCAAACGAATCTCATGGTTATCCTTCCTGATCCCTTTCTTTCTTCACCTGGGTCACTCTTACTCATTCTTCAAGAACTCAAAGGCCTTCTTCTTTGGGAAGTACACATAAGGTCACACAAGACTTAGGTGTGTCGTTTACTGCTCTCCCTTACACTACACAACTAGCATACATCATATCTCATACAACCAGTTTTAATCAGCGATTTACTCAGCTCCTCTCTGTTGTTGATCTGTATAATGTTAGCAATTAACTCAGTCCCTGACACAGAGTAAATTCTCAGTACTTGAATGATTACTGAGATTGAATAAATTAGTGAGTAGATGACAGATGTAAGGGGAGGGTATTAATTAGATTAGAGTCGGCCACCTGTCTTGGTTACATCTTCATCCAACACACACACGTGGTGGAACTATTTATTACTGAAAAATAGTTTATGTAAACCGGGATATTGGAAGCAATGCATTTGGGGTTTAAATTGAGATTAAGTTCAGGTGAGCAGGAGATCAGTTTGAGATGGGAACAGCTCTGCTTCTAAACATTTAGGGATCATTTATTTATCAATTATTTTGTAATTAAAAAAGAACTGTTAGAAATTTGTCTCAATATAATGGAGAAAATTTATTTTCTTTATTATTTGTTGCTAACTGTTAACCTCTGTTTGGATTCTTTCTAAATGCTAATTATCTTCTATACCTGTTAACACTGAGTATTTTCCTAGGGAATTCAAAATAGTTTTAATACTTACCTAAGGAGGATAATTAGGAATATAAATTAATGTATATAATTATGTCTTTCAAAACCCAATTTAAATCATTTTGGAATATCTGCTATTTCAGATTATTCAGATCAATACTTCTAGCATCTAACCATAGATAATGGAATTTCAGGTGATCAGTAAATTGAATCTGATTCTGTACATTTATAAGCAGTTGTTCGTATCAGCTGCTGTTCTTAGAGTCCCATTTTGAAGTATTCTGCTTTGAGAGAGAAATTATCCAGCTAAATTACTCTATAGCTGGAGTTCTTTTGACTCTCATCTTCATAATAGATTAAAAGTGGTGTCAGGAGGATATTTCTATCATTGGTTACACTGGTGTGCAAAAATTGCTGTATATTACTTTAAGAATACCTACTCAGTGAAAGAAGAGCTGCGTCATTAACTTTCTGTCCTGCTGTCTTTCTTTCCCAGACACAATGGGTTCCAAGTCAACTTCCTCATTCTTTCCAGCATCCTATTTCTGCACCATTCTCCTTCAACCACCAACTGCTCCATTTTTTTCCTTTACACTCAGACAATTATTTTTCTTTCTGCTTCATAAAAATGTGAGCTACTAGACCAAACACTTTTAAATTCCTGCCATGAAACTGATAAACTTGTCAGTGACTACACCCTTGCGTGTCTTCCTTTTTCCTCTCACAAAGTAGGAGTTTGGAATCCACTGCTCTCCTCCGCCATCAGTGTTTAAACACACTCAACCATCTCACCCTTTACGCTCACAAAGCAGTCCAGGCTTTGCACTAGCTTGCTGTTGTTCCACATTCAAACTTCTTCATAGGGTTGGGTGTGTTTATTGTCTCCCTTTCCTTCCCCTTGACCCACTTACTATTTCATCCATTTCATTCTGGTTTCTGACCATCTCTGTGCTTAAACTTGTCAAATTTACCAGTATCCCTATCTCTAAACCCAAAGGCCATGCTGAATTTTTATTTTGTCATCTTGAACATTTAACACTGCTAACTACTCCTGTCAGCAGTATAAAATTATCCAACAAGTGTACCACGCACATGCATGAGGCTTTTGCAGAATTAAGGAAAAATGAATGAAATTGAGCTTCAATTTGAACTTAACAAAATTCTCCCAAAACTTTAGAAACAATTTTAATTTCAAGATTTGTGCAGATTCATGCTTCATGAAAAGATATATAACATATAATTGTTTAATTTTAATATACATATATAAATGTATTATAAATTGCACTTCCCTGTGGGAGAGAAAATACCACGGTCCTTTAATATCTCTAAAAAGCTAATTCCAGCTCCAACTTCCTAGAACTCTCTCCTAGTGCTGTGTAACACCACCAGCTTCCAGTTTCTCATGAACATCTCTGACTGCTGTGACTCTGCAGGGACTTTAAATGTTGGTGTTCACCGGAGATCCAGCACCTCTCTTCTTCTCACTCTGGCCACATGACTCTGACTCCGCATGAGCTCATCCACATTTAGACTTCAGCTTCTGTTTCTGTGATCTGCCTCCCAAATCTTCAGCTGGGAGTTAGACCTCCTTTTTGGCCTTGCATTCTGGAAGTCACTGTTCAGAGATATCTAGGAGATGATTCAAGTTCAGTGTGCCCCCCGATGGCCTCAATATATTTCTCCACAACTCTTTCCTCCCTCCTCAGTTGTCATTATTTTAGTGAATGGAAAACTGTGGTCCAGACTGGAAACCTGGGGTTCTGATTTACCACTTCCCCACTCCTTCAGGGTCACACCAATCAGCAAGTGCTAAGAATCTGCTTCCTTTCATTTCTCGATTATGCTCGATTCCCTCCGAACTCACTAATACACTACTATAGGCCACCATAATTTCTCTTCTAAATTACTACAATAATTTTCCAAATTACTACAATAATCTCTAGTCTATTTTCCAATTTAAAACTGGAGTGATTTTTTAAAGCAACATGATCTTATTTCTCCCTTGTTTAAAGTCAATACTTTTTCGATGACTTAAAACTCTTCATGGACACACCCAGAAAATGTAATATTATTTAGTATTTAAAGGAAATGAGCTATCAAGCCACAGAAAGACATAAAGGAACCTTACATTTTTAAAAAATATTTTATTTATTTATCTTTAGAAGGGAAGGGAAGGAGAGAAATATCAATGTATGGTTGCCTCTCGTGAGGACCCTGCTGGGGACTGGCCTGCAACCCAGGCATGTGCCCTGACTGGGAATCGAACCTCGATCCGTGTGGTTCGAAGGCCCTCGCTCAATCCACTGAGCTACACCAGCCAGGGCTTGGAACCTTACATTTTATCATGTTACTAAATGAAAGAAGCCAATCTGAAAAGACTCCACACTATATGATTCCGACTATATGAAATTCTGGAAAAGGCAAAACTATGAAGACAGTAAAAAGATCAGTGGTTGCCAGGAGCTGGGGGGAGGGAGGAATGAACAGGCAGAGAATAGAGGATTTTAGGGCAGTGAAACTACTCCATGTGATGGAATAAGAGTGGATGCGTGCCATGACATGAAAAGGGAAACTTAATGCAAACAAACAATGGGCTTTGGGAGCTAATAGTATGTCACTGTAAGTTCACTGACTGTTACACATGTACCACTCTGGTGGGGGATGGTGACAGTGAGGGAGGCTGTGTGCATGTGAGGACAGGATGGGTATATGGGGACTCTCTACATTCTGCTTAATTTTGTTATAAATTTCAAACTGCTTTGCAAAATAAAATCTATTAAAAAACACGATCCTCTATGGTCTGGTTTTTCATATCTCTTTAACATGATCTCTGCTTCATTCAGCCCTTGCTATACTGTTCATGTGAAACTCCTTTGTTTCTTTGAAGTAGGCAGGTTCTTGTTCACCTCTGAGCCTTTGCCCATCTCATCTGACTTTTCCTCTTCGGTTGCTATCTTCTTGTCATCCTCTGTCATTTATCAGATGCAATGTATTGCCACATGTGTCTTCCTCACCACACTCTAAGTTCTCGGTCCATCTTGCTCACTGTGATATCTCCAGTGCTGGACATAAACACTTGAACCAATGAATGGGTGCCATTGGGCTGTAAACAATTTTTGCTCATTCTTACCTAGATCTACCTGCCTTTTACTTTCAACTGCTCTGAGCTCTTTGTCAGAAACCACTCTAAAAACTCAATAATAATCACCAAGGTTGCCAAATTTAATAAGAACAATCAAAAGTACAGGACACTCAGATAAATTTGAATTACAGGCAGACAATGGATGGTGTTTTTGTATAATTATGTTCCCAGATATGTAATGTTTTTATAATATTTAATTCAATATTTTATAAATATTTGGGGACATTTATACTAAAAATCTATTCATTGTCTAGAATTCAGATGTAACTGAGCTTCTTGTATTTTATCTGACAAGCCTACTCAGGCCCCCAGAACTATTTCCTGCTTACTAGAATCATTTGTCTAGACACAGATGGCAGAATGGGAGACCTCCTCCATACTGTGTTCTCTTTGGGAGATTTCTGCTAAGGACTCCTTTTTCTCCTCACACGTGTTCATTTTTCTGTGCTTGCAGTAGAGCATCTCAATTTTGCCCATGGAGAAAGTTTTTGTCATTTAGTAAGGGAAAAAAGTTTTACCTTTAACTCATTGCCTTGTGTTTTTTTGAAATGGTAGTATGGACATATAATTCACATACCAAACAATTTACCCTTTTAAAATGCACAACTTACAATATTCACAGAGCTGTGCACTGTCACCAGAATCTAATTTAAGAACATTTTCATCACCTCCAAAAGAAACCTTGTACCTATTAGCACTCACTCCCCATCCATCACACACCCTCAGCCCTAGGCAATCACTAATTTATTTTCTGTGTTTCTGGATTTGGACATTTCATTTAAATGGAATCATGCAATAAGCAGTCTTTTGTGACTGGCTTCCTTCCCTTAGCAAAGGTTTTCAAGGTTCACCCACGTTGCGGTACTCATCATACTGCGTTCCTTCGTGTTACCAAGTAGTGCTTCACTGTGCCCTGAGTATAGCACAGTTTGTTTACCCATTCATCAGTTGGTGGACATCTGACTTGTTTCCACTTAGTTCTGTAACATCGACACTCTAATAAAATTGATTTTCATCAATTTTGTGTTTATGGTCCAATGGTTAAGCTTTAGGGAAAAAGCAGAGAAAATGCTCAGCTTGTTTTAATAGTTGTGTAATAGCATTTTACTTTGCTTTTGGAATTTCAGTGGATTCCTTGATTTATCCCTGTCTTTATCTAAATTTATTCTTTCACATGGGAATGGTTTAAATAAATACGAGGGAAATATTGGATGCTGTGATAAGCACCTGCAGATTTTGTCAGGCTATACTATTCTGAAGTGTCTCAGAAAATTTAAATTTGAAAATAGTTGGTGCAACAGGTTTGTTCAATAATATTTTCCATGACTAGACCATCTGGCGTTGATTATAGTCTTTGGCACAGATGTGTAATATCGCCCTGTGTGGCTGGAGTTCGTAGGGTGTATATGTATTCTTAATGTAACATATTCTGATCTAATCTGTGGAAGACTGCACCCAGGATGGTAAATCAAAATATAAAACCAAAACATACCATATCAGGACGAGAAGGAATGTTTGAGTCTTTGCACACACAGAAATGCCAACTTAAAAGCAGATAATTTCTTAGAGAAGTTGAGTACATGAACCCAACACTGATCACTGTGCTGCCCAAGAAAACTCTGCCGTGGGGGAGTCACATGGCTGTGTCTACATTAGCTCCCCCAAGTCAATACACACTTGCTGTGTTGATGTTTCTAATGTACGTCTTCTTCCTCTCTTCCTTTCTTCTCTCTCCTTCTCTCCCCACCCCCATTTGTCTTTCTCACTCTCCCTCTCTTTGTCCCCCTCATTCATAATTTTTCCTAAAATCATTTGGATAGAATAAACAGGTGGAAATTGCTTAAAGGAAGCTGACTACTTTGGGCAGTTTTACATAAATATTGATAAATAGGTGTTGTGACAACCTAGAAGCATAATTATTTCAAGGGGTGTGAGCAAATCTCAAAATAAAATGACTATATATTCACTTCAATTGTTAAAAGTACCTGCCTTAACTGTTGTTTAAAAATAACAAGATGTAACACAAGAACAGTTAGGATGCCCACTCTTCATAAAGCTTGAACAATGTCTTAATGTCTTGGAAGCTGTGCATTAAGCAGCTTGAAGTGTGCTCCTTTTTGCATATGTACACTGTTCATACCTGTCTTTTTTAATATTCTTAAAGTTGATGCTCAGAGATTAAATAACCAAGAAGCAAAATAGATCAATATAGTCTGTGAAAAAGTATATTTGCTGCTTGACTTCCAACTGGGAACTACCAAATATTCATTGTCTGGAACTCCGTATGTTACCATTTTAGTGAATGTAAGATGCCATAGATTATGTACCACCAAGAAGAAAGAAAGAGACTAGTTCATTGCAATAAATAGTAAGATGTATCCTGATTTCAGTGATAGAAAAGTGAGGAAAATATGCATTCTAGAACTGAGGAAGAATAATACCACTATTGGAGTATACAAATACAAGTATACAAATAGACTCAAAAGGCAACTGCACACAATATTTAATAATCACTTTCATTTAGCTAGAAATTAATTAAGCACTTAAAATATGCTTAGCTGTGGGCTAAATCCTGGTCCAATAATTGAGCTGTAACTACTTCATTAGTTAGAAGTTTCTTTTTGGTAATCACCTTCTAGATGCACCACATTATACCAGTTGGCACAGCTGGAGTATGTGGCTGCCCACAAAGTCGGGGTTGACGTGCTCCAGGAAAGTCTTTATCCTTACTTGTTCTTACTCATGACACTGGAAAATCCTAGTGTTTTTTTCCCCTTTGGCCTGGTATCCTTTGAACATGTGGTTATTTCTGGAGGGATGCATTGAGTATTTTAACCACTAACTCTCCAGTGTGGAATCATTGATTACATTTTCCCAATGGAATAGCTTGTCAGGCTTAAAAAATAATACACCCTATTGAAACCGATGAGCAATCAGCTTCAGAGACCTATGTAACCTGCCCATACTGCATAGCATGTCACTGATTTAAGTGGGCTTTCATCCCTGTGCTAGTTACTGGGTCTGACTGCCTTTCACAAATACCTCAAATATACAGAAACGAAGTCTCTAATCTAGCTGAGATTTTGAAAGATAAAATGGTAAAGAGACAAATTGAGAGAGTGAGGTATTTTCTGAAAGGATCAACATTAGGTAGCCATAGAACGAGGCCCTGGCTTGGGCAGTGAAGAAGGCAAAGGTTTCTGAAAGGGCAAGTGGAAAGATGCCAGAAATACACTTGTTGGTCTATAAGTTTCCCCCTGGGCTTGCATCAGAAGTACAGACTCCTAGAACTGAGATCATCTGCCTTTCACATTTATCAGGTTTACTTCAACTCAGTATTTTACTGTGATTTCCCAGAAAGACTAGAAGGACTCACTTAGGAACCACGGCAAAATTTCTGTCTTGAAACCGAAATGATTGCATTTTTAATACAATATTGAATGCAATTTTTTACCAGTATTTAAGACTTTGGGAGTTCCTTTATTTCACTTGTTTAATGACTGGGATTGAACAGCAGTTGAGAAACTGCACTAATACTAAACTGCACTAAAACGTTTGAACACGGCTGCACCCATATCTATACAGCTGAATCTTAATGGCAGTTGATAAAGCTCACGGAAAGATAAGAAATATTAGTATTCCTTTTTCCTTAACGTGGATAATATTCATTGTCTCTGTCAGCAACACTGAAGAGGAAGCCAAGCCTCAGACACAAACAGCAGGGCGACATACACTACTACTGAAGCACCAGACCCTTCACAAGCATCAATGGGACCACTACGGGCCCACATTCAACCATCAGAGTAAGCGAACCAGACTTCCTGGTTGGAAACTGTAAGTGGAAAATAACAGATGAGTTGGAGTCTGTTCCCTCATTCCAGAAATATTCATAGAGCTCCTACTGTGTATCACTGTATATACCTTTCCAAGAGATGGATATATAGCGGTGCACTAACCAGAGAGATTTTCTGCCCTTATTCCAAAAGGCATAGTAAGAACAATTACATTTTTGTGGACTATTACAAATATAGTAATCTTATTCTGACTGGTATGGCTCAGTTGGCTGAGCATCATCACCTCACAAAGTGAGAGGTTGCTGGTTCAGTTTGCAGCCAGGGCACATACCCGGGTTATGGCCCTGGTCCCTTTTGGGGCGCATGTGAGAGGCAAGTGATCAATGTTCTCACGTTGATGTTCTCTTTCCCTGTCTTTCTCCCTCTCTTCCCCTCTCCCTAAAAGCAAATACATAAAATCTTTTAAAAAACAGTAGTCTCCATATATGCTATTCCTTTTGCTTCAAAAACTTCTGATTCAGATATTCACTAACTCTTGCTTTCCCTTTATGTCTTCATTTAGACAGCTCTTCCCTGGAAGCCTCCCCTGAAGCCCAAGTTAAATAAACCTGCTTTTCCCATGTACTCTTTCGAAGCTTTGCATCATTCATTTTTTAGTTCTTATGCTACATTGTTTCTTCAATGATAAACTCTGAGATAACAACAACTCATTTTTTTTGTTTATCTTTGTACCCTGGGCAATTTGCACTGTTTTTGACACAGGATAGGACCTATTATTTTCCTAGGGAAAGAATGATCTCATGAAGAGTCTTGTTCTCGCACACTTATCCTTTAGATAGTATACAAGTAATTTAAATTCATATTTCCTAATGTTACAGGTTACTAGATGGTTTTTGAAAGAATCCACCAAGGATGTGAGATCCCAGTTTACCAAGAGTCAAATAGATTGAGTTACTAGTCAGTATTTCAGTGTAGTGGAGTGAGTGGCCAGCAAGATTTTAAAACATTCTTGTCTAGTGTGTGTGTATGCCTGTGTATGTTTGAAGATGGTAACTGTGATTTGCCACATTTGGCATTTGAAACTCCAACTTACACCTCATAGCTCAACACCTGCAAATATATATCATAAGAGCATTGAGGAGTGACACAGCATAAAAGCAATGATAGGAGAAGATAATAGTCACAGTGATAGCAACATACATTTATTTAGCCTTATTGTGTGCCAGGCAATGTTATATGCATGCCATACATACTCATTTTTATATACCCACAAGTCTATGAGGAACTGACACCAGGGAACTTGAACTTCACCACACAGTGAGTAAACAGCAAAGAGAATGTAAACTCTAAAGCTTGGTCCAGAGTTCGCATTCTACATTCCACTCCTCTAATCTGAAAGACAAAATCTAAAAAAAAAAAAATCTATTGATTTGAAAATAAAACAAAATTAAAAAAAAATAAAACAGCTAAAGAAGTAACACTTGAATTGGACCAAAGAGTTTTCTGGGCATATTAACAACCGATATATTAAAAACTACCCCTGATGCCTATTTTTTAGATCAAGTACTTGATTAACTGCTTCTTAGACACGTGGAATTAACTGCTTCTTAGACACGGGGACAAAGAGTTCAGCTGAGGGGTAGAGTGTTAGGTACATGGCCAGGGCAAGCGTGGCATACGGCGATATGCCAAACATACTTGTGAAAATATGTCAGAGAGATAGCAGACAGGTGACAGCATCCCCGGGTCCACACGACTGGGGCCGGGAAATGAGGAGAAGGCAATGAAAAGAAAGATGACAGGTGAACAAAAACCTTTTATCTTTTAAAAGAAGTCTTGTGCAACAAAGCAGAAGGGATGAGTCACAGTGCTGTCATTAGACAGGGAGAATGGTGTAAATCGCAGATCACTGGTAGAGTCAAAAATCTTAATGACTTAACCAATTAATACTAAATACTATTTTTGAGAAAATATCCCCTACCCAGGTAACTCGAAGGACTGAGGACGTTCTTAGAATGTCTTTTTCTCCGGGTGCCCAGAAAACAGTGACCCCTCTCTGACCCTATCTCATTTGGATCTGTTACTACTCAGAACTGTTCCTCATGTCCAAGATGCGTTGCCTTAATTGCTGATTTTTGAGGTCAGGAATCATGTGGATATTTTTTGATTCAAATGTATTCAAAATGGACAACTTTTTATTTAAAAATTAGAACATCTCCAAATACTCCTGATTATAATAAATTAGTCTCTAGAATTTCAACAAAAGCCCTTAAGAATATGGCAAATCTGAAATACATATTTATCCTATGAAATTAAAGTAAACACAGGCAATTTTTTCCTTTGTATTGAACAAAATTGCTATTAATGCTTTTTCAGTTCTATTTTTGTACTAAATGACTAGGTTATATGAATTTTTCTTGCATGCTACTTTTAATACAAGGGTAAAATCATTTTGAGTGAAGAATTACTTCTCTCTATAAGTTAATTATTTCTGAGGAGTTGGCAGATGAAAAAATGACAGGAATATTATTGCTTGTGTTTAGCTTTTAGCATATTTAAAATGTGTAGCTGAGATAATCAGCACGAAAAGAATGCTCCTTTTATTTAATGAATTAATGGAATGGGCACCTAGAAGTTGCATTGTCCAAGTTCAACCAAAGCTGCTTAAACCTTCTTCTGTAAATCAACTAGGTTGCTTCACAGCCAATAAAATAATTATGTGTTCCTTTGCCTTGCTCTTATCTTTTGAATTCAAGTTACATGCACACGCTCATTTGATATACAACTTTTTAAAAAGCTTATATGAAAGATGCAACATAATTTTATTCTAAATATGAACTTGACAATATGGATTCAAGTTGGATTCACTGATGTGCAACCTTGCATGTGATATCTGAAACCAGAAATTGTCAAATGGTATATCAAAAAGGTAAATTAGCATATGCTCAGTGCAACCTGATATGACAGATGGGTAGGAGGAGGGCTGTTATCCTCGAGAAGAGACTAAATATATAATAATTTGAATGTATACACAAACTGGATAAAGATTTTCATAAAATAAATTTCTCTGCAAAATCTATTTTCTATGCTCATAATAACTAGTTAAACCCCCACCACCACTTACTTCTTTCCATACTTTTATGAATCGCTTTGCAAAGCTTCTATGCACAAAAATTGCTTTATAGCATTCATGTTTATTGAGCACATACTAATTTCAAGACACTATGCTAGGCTCTAAAGAATACATTGGGAGATCATTCAATAGTAGTAGTAGTAGTAATTATAATGATAATTGCTCATAGCTCTTGAGCACTTACCATGACGTGCCAGGAACTCTCAGCAGGCTTTCTGACTTCAGACACAGACACCCACAAACACGCACACCACAGAGTCAGCTGACAATAAATGACAAGTGAGTGATGAGGGCAGTACTCGTTTTCGAAGATCAGAAGAGGCTTAATACCTGAAGAGTTGAGAAGGTGGGGTGCATGTCAAGAAAAAGGCTCCTGAGCACAAAGCTGAGGGCTGTGCATTTGCTACTGTGTGAGTCATGGGACCCACTGAAGGGGACGGACATGAAAGTCATTGCTTTGGAAGGTTTATATGGGGACAGTGTGAGTTGGGCTGCATGAAGGAAAAGTAAAGCCAGAGAGACTCAGGAGGAGGCTGCATTTGTCTAGGAACTGATGTAAAGAGGGGCAGGCAGGAAACTTCCTTTGTCCTCAGAGGTGGGGAGAGAGGAATGAGGAATGACTCTGACTTCTTGGTCTTGATGACCACTGGGAGAGGACCGGTTTATGGGAGGCGGGTGACGAGTCAGGTTCTAGAGATGAGATGTCTGCACAGAGGGTCATAAAACATCTGAAATTTATGGAAGGGGCTAGGTTTGGGGACTCACCAGAACATAGGGAGAACTCAAGTAAAATGACTGACAGAATAAATCCGAACAGCAGTACCCTGTCCCATCCCAAGAAATTCATGCTTTAAGGTTCTCCATCTTCACTAGCTGTTTCTCCTGTGCAATCCCCACCCCCCACTCACCGATATTTGGGAAACAGCTCTTGCTATTTGCAAAAACGACTTACACTGTAAAAGAAAATTTAACCCAAAGCTGTGTAGGAAATAAGTCCCCTGTAACAAGATTTAACAAACACAAAAGCAGTCTTGAAATATTGTTATACCCTTTAAAATGAAATTATTATCTATATATGGCACTCCGCATCTGGTTATGGCACCAGGCTGCACTTTGGATGCAGCTCATACCAGTGAGCACTATCGCACAGAGCCTGCTGTGGCGATGGGAGCGTCCCTGTCTGTGCTGGCCACTGAGCACTGCAGTGCGGCAAGTGGGACGGAGGAACGGAACTGTTCACTTTAATCTTAATTAACTTAAACTTCAGCAGCCATATTTGGCCTCTCTCTAATACTCTGTCGAATAGGCCTATAATTTCACCACTGATCATGATGGACATTCAACGTGTACCTCCTCAAAAGACTCTTTTTCTTGAGGCTTTTTGTTTTGTTTTGTTCTGTCGTTCGGTTGGGATGGCAGAACAGTATATTCGGGAGAAATGCTGGTACTGGAATGTCAATCCCTTTGGGTGTGATTATTAGTGTATTGAAATGCTTTCGTGCTTTTAAGTTTGTCAACATCCCAAGGGTCACAAACAAGACATATTTATTTTTCTTGAACAAGAACATACATGTTCTTGAAACATAAACAAATAAAAGCTAAAGGCTGCTTAAATGGGAAGACTTCTCTCAAAAACGAAATACTATATGGCTTGACACCAGCCTATACATACTCTGGCTGCCTTAAGAAGAATAGTTTAGAGTAGCCCATTAAATAAATCTAAGCATCTCACATTATTTTGTTTCTCTAATTTGGTAATAGAAAGAATCCCCATGAGTGGCTTTCTAATGTCTGTTCCTCCTACCCCATGAGCATCCAATTCCGTGAATCAAACACTATTTAAAATCACTAGTAATTTTTATCTTGCACTGATCCCAGTTGATCCACGAGGTATGGGACCAATACATAGAGAACACAGTAAGGACACTAAAAAGAGAGCAGGTGGCTCTCCCAGAGATGAAGAGTAGTTGGGAAAATGTTAATGGAAAGAGAATTGTCCAACTGAGCCAGGCAGATGAGGGGTGGAAACACTCAGTGTGACCCCAAGTGCTCCTAGCAACTCAGGAATCAGGGAGTGCCCCAGCGGGGTGGCTCAGCTGGTTGAAGGGTCACCCCACACACCAAGAGGCTGCGGTTCAATACCTGATCAGGAAGCATACAGGAGGTAACCAATTGATGTTTCTCTCTCATATCCATGTTTCTCTCTCCCCCCTTCTCTCCCCCTTTCTCAGCCCCTTCTCTCTCTGTTCTCAGCACTAGGAGATATTACTGAAGGCACATGCCTTCTAGAACCTATCTCAACCCACCTTCCCATGTCTGGTGCTGTCTTTTTCTCAGTGCCATTCTCCGACCACTCTTGATCCTGTTCTCTCTTTATTCAATCTGCCTCCACCATTACTCAGGTTTCCTTCTTGGCCTTCCATAAAGTCTCACTTTGTTTTTTGAAAACAGAATGTGTCCATTTCTCCAATTTAGTTCTCAGCTCTAGGTTATGATTCCCAAAACTCAGCCCTTCCACAAATGACAGAAGATGTTCTGCAACGCTCTGTGCAAACATCTCATGAAACATCTCTAGAACCTGACTCATCACCCGCCTCCCATAAACTGGTCCTCTCCCAGTGGTCATCAAGACCAAGAAGTCAGAGTCATTCCTCATTCCTCTCTCCCCACCTCTGAGGACAAAGGAAGTTTCCTGCCTGCCCCTCTTTACATCAGTTCCTAGACAAATGCAGCCTCCTCCTGAGTCTCTCTGACTTTACTTTTCCTTCATGCAGCCCAACTCACACTGTCCCCATATAAACCTTCCAAAGCAATGACTTCCACGTCTGTCCCCTTCAGTGGGTCCCATGACTCACACAGCAGCAAATGCACAGCCCTCAGCTTTGTGCTCAGGAGCCTTTTTCTTGACATGCACCCCACCTTCTCAACTCTTCAGGTATTAAGCCTCTTCTGATCTTCGAAAACGAGTACTGCCCTCATCACTCACTTGTCATTTATTGTCAGCTGACTCTGTGGTGTGCGTGTTTGTGGGTGTCTGTGTCTGAAGTCAGAAAGCCTGCTGAGAGTTCCTGGCACATCATGGTAAGTGCCCAAGAGCTATGAGCAATTATCATTATAATTACTACTACTACTACTATTGAAATGATCTACCGATGTAGAGCCTAGCATAGTGTCTTGAAATTAGTATGTGCTCAATAAACATGAATGCTATAAAGCAATTTTTATGCATGGGCACTTTGCATAGTGATTCATAAAAGCCTAGAAAGAAGTGAGCAATAGTGGGGGCCTTTATCTAATTATCATGAGTGTGGAAATAGAACTTTTTATTCACAGTCAAAGCTTCTTGTAAAGCCTGAAGCTCAGTCTATGCCTTCAGGAGCCCATGTCTTGATCCAGCCTGCTTTGCAGAGTAGCCCCAGGGTGAAGTAGTATTGTGACTTGTGGGTAACCAGGCATGTGTCGGAAAGAAGTGGGGGGTTGGAGATGTAAGAACAGAGGTGCCACCCAATTTAAGGCAGAGATTTTTTGTTGGTTAGCAAAGGAAGGAGAAGCTGAGAGTGAAACAGGATTGTGACATGAAGCCACAAGCAGCATTTGTACGTTCTAGACCCTGAAGCTGCAGATTGTGGGGTACGATCATAGAGATACATGCATTTAGCAAGTTACAAATCACAGCATGCACAGCACTGACTGGCAAGGAGGCTGTCTGGTTTGGGGCATGAGGAATGGCCATTTCATGAAGTCATTGAATCAGATTTGAAAGTGCAGCTTTCTGCTACTGCTTACGGTCTTGGTTTGGTTCTCTTAAAAGCAGAACCTGTTTTGAGGCACTGGGATAGGCAGTTTCCTTGAGTGGTGATCACAGGAAGCTGGAGGGAAGAGAGTAAGGATCAGGAGATGGGGTGGGGGAGATGATACGAATGTAGATTGTCATGGTCACTGGTACGTGCATGGGGCCTCTGTTCTGTTGGAACTTGCACACTTCTGCTGGACAAGATGCTAGGTGCTATCCCCCATTTACTGAGGGCTGTTTCAGGGGACTTCACTCCCCACTATTCCTGGGTTGCACTCAGATGGTCCAGCAGTGTTCCCAGGACCTGGGACAGAATGGGGGAAGGTCAGAGACACAGCCTTGAAATGGGATACTGTTCATGTGTCGGGAGTCTGAAACACATCAGCCTACCCGTCTCACCTGTGCCTGAAGTCAGAGGGGCCTGGGGACTGTGATACAGGGCATAGGAGGCTTTTGCTACAGCCACCACTTACTCAGAATGGTTATTAAGTGTCAAACACTGGGCTAAGACGAAGCATACACATTCTACCCATTAGCCATACAGCTCCCCCTTGAAGTGAGTGAGGTTATGTGTCTGCATTTTGCAGAAGATATGCAGACTCAGAGCGGTTAGGTTACTTGCGCAAGAACTCAAATATATCAAACGCCTAAGATCATATCCTGGCCGGCATTGCCTACATTTGTAGCTCCACTGTATTTACCCTTTGGTAAAATGTTTGGCTCTAAACTTTGCCTTCTGTCATCTTACTATTTTTTGGTAATTCCTTCTCCCACACTTTCTTCTCACATTTACTCTTGGCAGCTCAGCATTCTGCAAGTTTTGGCACATACAGCTGAGTAACCACCATCACCATTGTGTTCTATGTACAGTTGGCCCTTGAACAACACAGTTTTGTACTGAGTGGGTCTACCATACACAGATATTTTTCAATAGATACCTATCCACTGCCTTCGAAACACAGTCTAGAGTCCGCAGACAAGGGGGCTGAGTATAGGCATCAATCTACATCATTTGATCTGGAGAACTTGAGCATCTGCAGATTCTGGTACCCATGGGAGTCCTAAAACCAATACCCCAAAGATACTGAGGAGCCACAATGTTTTGGGGGAATCGAACTGACATCTTAGCAATAGTCTCCTCATTTTATCATTTTACTACTAATTAGTTGTCACGTAGAGGGACTGATCATAAGCAGTATAATGAAAGAAAGCCATGTTTATTAATGTATGACTGCTAGATGGGAAATTGGGAACACTGCTCTTTGAACTTTACTTACATGTATCAAGAACACGACAAAACTTGTGCTGTGGGCTAGGAGAAGGACATGGTGTGGGCTAATTTGGAGGGAGCAGGATGTTAGAGTGTTACAAAAGTCCCCTCTAACTTTGCTAATGTCCCTTTTGAGTGACTGAAGTATCTCTATATGCCAAATATAAATTATGTGCCATTTGTAACTCTTTGGGGAATTCAGTAAATTGTTAAAAAATCATTACTTCTTACAATGTGTTTTAAAGGTGAAACATTCCCTATTCCTAAAAGGTAGGGCTCTTTTAAGAAACACATCCAGTTTGTTAGATTATTTAAAATATAGAACAGGCCAATAGAGCATTGCTAATGCAGGTCTCTGGCATTGAATATTTCAGTATTGCCTGAGTCTGCATGTTTTTCAGTGGCAGTTCTAAGTGCAGGAATTTCTGAATGTCCATGCTTAGTTTTTAATTGACAACCGACAAAAGGTATATATCTTTCTGATCTAGAAGGAGCGGCTCTCTTCGACATTGGCGACTTAGCATTTTCTCACTTTTACATTTGGGTGCCAGGCCTCCTTTCTGTTGCTCGTGCCCCAAATTCAACTTTTGGAGCTCTGCCCCTTGCCAGCCCAGGGTTTCAGCCTTCCTGGCCTGTTGCTGGCTTCCTGGCAGGATGTCAAGCCTGTCCAGGCAGGACATCAGACCAGTCCAGATTAAACTAGCTTGATCGGAGAAACAAGCCAGTGCAAAACAGCAAGATCCTCGTTAATTTTAATTAACAGTTCCAAACAGAGTTACACAACAAGGTCATTTTCCCTAAATGAATTATTAGAGATAATATAAGAAGGAGGCTCCTCCAAGCAGTAATTTTATACCCCAGGAGTTGGCAGAAACTGTCCAAGAGAAGATCTGTCTTTCCAAGTCAGTCTGCCCTGAAGGTTGAAGTAAATATTCCCTGAAAACACTGGAGCCAGGGTCTGTGCCCGTTCCCCCCGTTCCCTGACATTGCGACACAGAGTTCAACCTCCTCAGAGGATGCTATGCAGTGATGTGTCCTCACCTGGAAAAATAACACAATTATAAGAAAAAATTTAAATGGATTAGAAAATTATTTTGCCTTATAAACTGAGAACATCCAATGTCTACCAGAGAACTCTAAACAATGCCCTTTCTAGGTATTCACTTGATTATTGACTTATTCATTTTTTTGCTTATTAAAATTCAGGTGGGGCTCTGGCTGGGCAGCTCCGCTGGTTGGAGTTGTCCTGACATACCAGGGTTGCAGGCTGGATCCCAGGTCAGGACACACAAAAGCAGCAACGACGAATGCATGAATAAGCAGGACAACAAATCAATGTCTCTCTCACCACCTCCCCCCAAATCAAAATGGAGAAATTTAAAAAATCAGTTGGGCACATTTTTTAATAAATTAGTTTTTTTACTTATTTTATCTTTTACTAACTTGCATATGATATTTTAATCTTCCCCCAAAGCCAATAATATTCTTTCATGAATAGGCTTTATTATTTAATGAAATGTACAGAGTAAAGTATTTTTCTAGGCATTTGAGATTCCAACATGTATTGAAATACTATTGAAACATCCAAATCAAATGATCAGTAAAGAAGTGCTAAAAATTATTGACTTGGACATATAAATATAAATATCATACTAAATTGACAGTTTTTCAATCTTCTCTATAAACTGTCAGAAAGTATTTTTAAACCCTAATCACTTAGCTGAATAAATACAAATCTGAATGAACACTGCTGGCCTCTTTGGCAGTCTGCTATCCTAGTGAAGAGATAAAAGCACTTAGCTTGAAAGTTTATCTAAGAAACTCAGTTAGATTCGGAGTTACTGTAACAATTCTCGTGAAAAATCAAAACACTGCCAAAAGCCGCTGAAGCCGCTGACCCAGCAGCCTGAGTCTGAAAGAGGCAGGCAGCAAAAGCGGCAGGGTGGAACTCAACATATGGTATCAGATTACTATTAATCTGGAGAAACAGACCATCAGCAAATTGAGAAAAGGATCTCTTATTGCAAGCCTGTGAATTTCATCCTCACTCTTACTCTCTGATTTGTCTTCTGGCGTTTGCCTTATTGTCATGTAGGCATAATGATTTTTCATAATGAATGGATTCCCTATGTAAATGCTTATCCACATGTCCTACCAGTAAACTGTCAAATTTCAAGGTGGTACTGCCATATAGGTGCATGTATATGTATGTGTATATGTAATCTGTAGATATGGCAATAGCTATATATCTATAGTATTTTATATAGAAAATATATGTACATTTCTAAGTATTATATATTGAATATATTGTATATATTTACAGTCAGGCAGTGCTTTTCTCTTTTTAAACTCATTTAATGTCTTACAGAATTTGCTCAAGGTGCATTGGCTCAGTGTGCACGATGGTCTAAACACATGTAAGCAGGCGGTCTGCAGGTCTAGATGCGTTTTGGTGGGTGGTTTCATTGTGCAAAGAGCTTTATTTGTGCATGGGTAGAACAGTCAATTGTTTTGTCTCTGGCCTTCTAACTTCACAGGATGTAATATTTTGAGTGAGTTTTTGAGACGCATGGATACATAAAGATGGGAGGAGGAAAGAATAGTTTGTTAGCTTGATTTTGGCCTAAGATCATTTAGAAGAAAAGAGGCTACATGTTATCAAGAACAAAATAACATGATGGTTGGCTAGTGATATAATAAAAATTGAACGAAATCAATGAATAGATTCATCTCAACTCATGCGAAGATCAATTCAATCAAAGTGAGTTCAATTCATAGCTCTATAGAAGTAGTTTCACCTACCTGTCATGTATTATAATAGGTAATGTTTCCATTCCTTAAACCATCAAAGCATCCAATATTTACATATTACATCCCTTCCTATTTCATGTCGAGGCACAACATTTTTGTGTTTGTTTCTCCCATCAGACCCCTGAGACGAGGAAAAGTCTGTGCTCTCCCCACCCACTGCCCTACTGTTGCCAGCGATTAACTCGGTGCTCAGCACGTTGCAGAAAGACCTTGCATGACACAGGCTGGTGAGCAAGGTGGAAGGCAGAACAAGGAGTAAGTTGTTGGAAGCAGCTGAGATAGGACAGAAGAGAAGCTGTAACTCTTGAGAGATCTGAGTAGGGCCTTCCATACCAAGACTGACATGAAGTTCTTCGTTGTAATTGTCTATGGCTCTACTGCCCTGTCCAGTTCCTCTAGACTTAGGACTCTCTGAAGTTAGGATGACAATTTACCATGAATATAATTTCCCCCTTATTTTTAATTTATTTCATCTGCCTTAAACTATGCTCTTCAAAAACCTGAAAGCTTTAAGTAGAGATCCATGTAAACTCTACCAGTCAGTCTTCTATCTTATTATAAACCACTACTAAGCAAACATCCTTCTCTGTAGGATGAGTAAAACAGAAAAACCATCAGACTTATGGAAAAACATTGAAACCCAGTGAAAATCATTGAAACCCAAGGGTAAGGAAGAAGGGAGAGAGAGAAAGAGAGAGAGAGAGAATGAGTATGAATGAGAATGAGGACATAGGAGCCATTATAGAAAAAGAAAACAACCTATGATATCTGGAAGTATTGCATGTAGTTTATAGAAAACTTAATTATTTAATTAATTATTTAATTAATTATTTAATTAATAAATAAAATGGAATCAGTAGAAGGAAACTAATTAAAGTTGATTTGATGTAGTGAAAAAGACCATACATTCAGATATTAAGAGGAGAAAAATAATGGGAGACATGGATGACCCACAGAAGAAATGACCTGTATAAAATGGGAATTCTGTGACTAGAAAAAAAAAAGATGAACCAAGAGCAATGCTCAAAAGAAAAAGTAAAACTCCTTCATAGCAAAAAAGATGACTTCAGCCTCAAAGGCTAGAATGTGCATTAAAGTTTGTTACAGGTCAACATTATGAAAACAGAACCACACTTAAGACATTCTTGTGCAAGCCTTAAAAATCCAGGATCACATAAATATCAGGAAAAAACAAAGAACCAAAAAAAAAAAAAAAAGTTAGCCATGTTGCCCAAGCTTCCTAGAAAGGATATTGCCTTTTAATTCCTTTGCTGTTAAAGGTCAGAATACAAAAGTATAGATGTTAAGGGTCAAGGTTATGGAGAAGATGGAGCCCCATTGCCTGATTTCAAAACCCACTTTGCTGAATATTTGTTTTGGGAACTTGAGCAAAATCCCTCTCCTCTTTATGCTTCATTTACATCAATATTACAATGCAGATACTAAAAGTACTTTTAAATAGGTATTGTTAAGGTTAAATAAATTAATGTATTTAAAACTTTTAGAAGAGTACCTGGACCATGGTAAGCAAAATACATGTTCTTTTTTTCTGCTTTCCCTCCTTCTCTTCCTCCTCCTTTTCTTTCCTGCCTATGTCCCTACCCTCCTTCTCCTTCTTCTCTCTTCCCTCCTTATTCTTCTCTCAATGTTGCTATTTTTATCACAGAGCTTTGAAAGAATTCTATAACTAGTTATCAAAGTGTAAAAGCAAGAAAAGGCCTTCTTTGGTACATATACATTAAAAACAAGCTGTCCAGACAACTTATATAAATCATTTGAAAATCTGAGTTATTACAAAGCAAATAGTGTCAAAGATCAGAATTCTTGACAAGGAAAAGTGCCACTGATCTAAATGATTAGTAAAAAATTGTTAGACTAATGATTTTAGAGTTCCACATGGGTTGCAAAATTTGGTTTCCCTTTAAGTACATAGCTCCTATTGTGTAAGATATTAAAAAAGGAAACTATAGGATTTACATTCTTCATTAAGTTAAAATCTAGAAATTGAAGAGTACTTGTAATCAAAGGCACAAAGCATTTTATTTATCTAATGGTTGTCAGCAAGTGATTATTTTACTCTTAGCTCTTGTGGTTACTTTAATATAATTTTATGACTATCTTTGAAAACTTTAAGGTATTTAGTTAAAGGATAAATATAGGTTTTCTTTTTTCCAAATTAAAGATAATAAACAGCAAAAAAAAAAAAAAAAAAGAAGCAAAACCCAAATCCTCAAACCAAACCTCTATTCAGGAAAAATAATTAGGGAAAACTTGTAAGCAAATATTTTAATAGGACAAAAAGAAAAAGAAAATACATATTGATAGAAACACAGTCAAGTATTACTTAGATCAATAAAGGTCTATTAGTTAAACATCTCAGTGAAAGAACAAATCCAGTGATATGCTATTTATAATCTTCTCACCTAAAATACATGTTTTTGGAAATGTTAGCAAATAAATAAAAAGCAAATTCAAATAGAAAGAAAGCAGTATTAGTATTATATAAAATAGAATTTAAAGCAAAAGCATTAAATGCACTAAAGAGGGTCATTTTAATATGAAGTAATAATATCAGTAACAAAGATAAAAATATTTGAAAATCTTTATGTAAGGATTAATAGAGTATCACTAATAGAGAATGTAAATGCTTTGGGAAATTCAAAGTAGTTTTAGCAAATTTAGTTATTATGAAATATTTTAACTACCATGAAAGATCAGTTAGTCAAATTATTAAAAACATAATAATATTTAACCTCAATATCATTACAAATCAAAGAAATATTTTAAGTGAGACAACTTTTTTTTCTAGCTTTCAAATAAGCAGATGTTTTTAAACATATAATACCAATGTTAACACGTTTGTTGAGATGGACCCTCTGTGGCTGGTGCATCTGTAAATGGATACAACGTACAAGAAAAACAACTTAGATCTTTCAGGGTCCTTAGACAGGCTCATATTTTTTGTCAGAGTACTTTCAATTCTTGGAGAACGATTGGACAAAGATTGGTATTTGTGCACATAATTGCAGAATTCTTTGAATAAAAAAACAATGTAAATAAAATATCAATTTGGAGAGGAATGATTAATTACTTTTGTCATACTTTAAAATACACTTGAGAATATCTATAATAATGATGTTGAATAACACTGATTGACACAAAGAAAAGGGAAAATTACCATAATACTTATTTCTGTTGTAAAATAAAAATTATTACATAGGATTCAAAAAACAGCATGGTCCTATTTTTTTGTTAAAATTGAGAATCATACAGGAGTGTGTAAAAATATATATGATTAAATATTAACAGTGTTTATGTCTGTGTGGAGTTACAGGTAAATTTTGCATGCTCTTTTTTGTATATTTTCTAATTTTTCATTAAGAATGCATTCTTCATAATGAAAAAAAGTATTCAGAATATAAAGTGCAGGAGAGAATTGCCAAACAATTGTGTAGAATAGAATTCTTTGAAAAGTACTTTTCTGAATTTCAGTGTCTCAAACTGACAGTAACCAGAGGGGAGGTGTAAGGGGATAATGTGGGTGGAGGGAGAAGGGTTGTCAGGGAATGTATATAAAGAACACACGGGTGAAGCCAAAGAACGGTACGATCAAGGTTGGGAGGTGGGGATGGCTGGGGGGGGGGGAGTGTGTGTGGGGGAATGGAACAACTGTACTTGAACAACAATAAAGAAAAAAGAGTACTTTTCTGAAATATTCTCATGTTTTTTGCTATTAAAGAAATAGTATCCATAAACAAACATATTGCTCTATTGTATTCCTTTCCCAAAACCTATAAAACACAGAGTCTGACTGAAAAATAGGAACATCAGCCAAATCATCATGTTTCTCTACCAAATTAATAAATATTGCTATTTTTATAGAACTCTACATTAGGAAACATTTTCACAATTATAACCTTATTTAAGTTTCACAACTCCTCTCCGAAAAAAAAAAAGGTGGTACCACAATCTCCTATCTAAAGATGAGAAAACTGAGACTGGGAAGGATAGAAGTCACCTGCCTGAGTGAAGACAGGCCCAGAGATAAAAGCTGAGCCCTCTCCAGCACTCTGCCTGCACTGTGCACACAGGGATTTGAATGTGCAGCCTGGCCCTCTACTCAGCCCCTCCTCCCTCCATGTGTTCATTAGGACCTTGGTATCACATGTTACTGCTATTGTGTAGACACACCTAAGGAAGATGGAGCAACATTTTATTCCTAGGGATAATATTTAAAAAAACGAAGGGATACAAAATTGTGATTAGTTATCTTTCTAAGTAAAATTCATACTCATTTTGCTTCACTTTACACTGGGCTATCAATTTTGTAGAATTGAGGTACAATTGTAAATCTACATGTAGTACCTGATTTTTAAAAAGGACTTTATTTCTTAAAGCAGTTTTAGAGGCCAGCCAAATTAAGAGGAAGGTTCAACACCTATCCTCTCTACCTGCTGCAAGTCACAATGGACAGTCTGCACTTTTGTAACTGAATTTAACATTAAATTTATTAGGGATTTTGGTCTACATGTAAAAACTCAGCCGGGTATTAACAGAAGAGCCAGTGGGTATTTAAAGTGAGCATATTCAGCATTTTGTCTGGGCTAGAAGTCAATCAGAATGCGATCATTCATTGAGACTCCTGCAAGCAATAGCCACTGTGCTGTGCCAACATTCACCAAGTGAAGGGCCGGGAAATGTGAGAGCCGGGCAGATCTCGCAGAGATGGCCCAGAAGTCAGCCATCTCAGCTACAGCGGGGCCATGGCCGTCTTCCTTGGAACTACAGTGCACTCTCAGGAGGGAATCTGAGAGGCAATTCAGACCTTTTTCAATGGGCTCATTCCCAGCAGGAACACCCTATAAGAAACAAACTAGGATGCTTATTTTCCTATTCTCAATTTTCACAAGAGTGGCCAGAATACAATGCGTATGTTTTGCTGACTCAAGATATCAAAGCAGCAAGAAGTAAAAGCAGTGACTATTCGGTGTCCTGATTGGGGGGAATAGTGAACAGCCAGGACAACTCAACAGCTTTTTAGGAAGACAGTTAAAATTTTACCTCTTCCTCTTGCAAACCATGCATTCCTCAGCAAATTCCTTAATTTTTTGATTGTTAGTATACTTATCTGTAAGCTAATCCATAAAATTATTGCAAGAAATATATAAAATGAAAACATATACAGTACGTGGTAAATATACTATTATGATGAGGGCACAATAAATATTACAGGGATTAGAATATTCTTTCGCTTGAAATTTGGATGTAGAGAGCTATGCTATTAACTAAGTTAAACTTTGGAAGCAAATGGTAGTAATCAAGAATATAAAGAATGCCTGAGAACTCGCTAGGGAACAGAATCTTCAGCTGCCATGGGTGTCATTATGAAGTAAGAATGATGTATGTGACTTGAGTAAGCCTAAGAAAATGTCTGAAGCTCACCTGTCAGCATGGAGACATCCAGAATAATTACTGAAAACAAATGGAGCTCTTAAGAGTCCAAGAAGTTTTGACAGTGGAGGAAATGACTAGAAGCGGTCTTGACTTTTTATAACACTCACTCATCTTTGTCGCTTTCGTTGCATGTCAACATGTCTGTGTGTTACGAGGTCAATTTTCCCCCAAATTAAATGTAAATGGGATGTAGTTTGTCATAAATTAAAATGACATCATGATGGTGTGAATATTATTCTCAACATGCTAACATACTGTGTATCTATCTACTCTCACTGTGATTTACCACTCTCAAGTGAATGAGTGGCCCTGCCTGGAACAGTCACGTAGCAAAGAGAATTCCAGTTGAGCTCATGATCCATTTCTATCACCGTGCATGAGGAAAGCCCAGGGTACAATTCACAATCAGAGTTTCCCCTTTCACTCAGTAGCCTATAGCATGCAAGCCTGTAATTCTGGTATGCATGACTCCATGGATGAGGAATTGGAGTCCTGCTTCAAGGGCTGGACTCAGTATTACTGTACAGCACGTGGCCACAGTGTTGCTGGGCAACAGGGTTTGTTTTCTGCTGCTGGGATTCCCACTCCTGCTTCCATAGACGCATATTACATAGTTTATCTGTGTGGTGTGTGCTAATTCTGTTTCAGGAGGGTGGCTGCCAGCCATCCAGGCCTGACAAGAGGTGGGGGTAGGGGCCTTAAGTTACATAATATCTCTTTTGTTATAAGGCTAAGGAATAATATTAATCTTCCATTATAAAGATAAACTTTACTGATGCTCCTCGTCATGCTCTTGCTTGCCACCACCTGTTTAAAATTCTCTCACCACTGGCTCCTGTCCCACTCCTCTGTGCGTACATTAAGTTGTAATCTCTGAGCAGGTCATATAAAAGCAGCTGGGAGAGGATAAAGGGATGACGTATGTCCCAGCAAGGATGGCGTTTCCTGGAAACATTTCAAACTGGTCTGACAGAAAGTTGCTTACTGGCTCGCCATGGATGTAGCAACGTTCTTTAAGACACTGGTCATCTCAGTCAAAAATACACAAATCTAGAAGTACTCACATACACTGGTATGAGCTATTTCCATAGGATGGTACTAGAGACTGTTGTGGTTGGAACAAAACAAAATAATCAGAACTTTTTATTACCTAGGAAAAGCAAAAGTTTACAACTGTCTCTTTCTGCTGCCTTGAGAGTAGTATAAGCACTTTGTGCTGCCCTCAGCTCTCTGCGCTTGTACAGCAACTCTGCAAGATTCCTTTACAACTTTTTATACTCTCTCAACTTCTATCCTTCCCTCACCTTTTCAATGATTAAAAAAAAATTAGTTTCCAGGAGTAATAAAGTTCTGATTTATTTGTGAATTATGAAACAGGAATATAAAAATTTTAAACTAAGAACAACCCAAGATTGTCCTTAATTGCAGCCGAAGGAAGCCATGTAAAGCACAGTGTTCCCATACCCTATGAAGCATAGAATCTGCTAATCTGTAGAGTGCAGAAAATGTTTAACATCTGGCTCTGGTGGTAGGTGGAGTGTTGATTTGTAGTGTTTGCTGATTTCCACGGTGTAAATACTCCCACCGTGGCTGATTTCAGGCTACCAACCCAACGTGATTTCCTTTTAGCACTGAGGAATATTCCATTGTCTGAACATACCCAGTTTATATATCCATTCACCTACTAAAGAACATCTTGTTCTGAGTTTTTCACTTTTGAAGGACAATATCACTAGCTACAGAATTTTTGGTTGTTTTTTTTTTTTTATCTTGACATTTTAAATACTTCACACTCTTTTTCCTTGCACAGTTTTTGGGGAGAAGTTCCATGTAATTCTTACCTTTGATCCTTTGCAACTAAAGTATTTATCTTCTGATTTCCTTCAAGATGTTTTCTTTATCATTGATTTGCTATAATTTAAATATGACATGGCTAACTGTAGTTTTTAAATTTTTTTTACATTTATCTTGCTTGGTATTTTACTCATACATGAGTTGCATAATAATACTGATATGACTAATTATGATTACTGAAAATACTTAAAACTTTTTAAACATGCTATCTTAATTTTTGTTGTAAATCTTTTTTTTGCTCCCTAGTTACTCTGACTATTTTTATGTGAGGACTCAGAAAGATTCAGATACTGTACCCCTGCCATCATCTTCCCAGAATGCATATTTTTTCCTTCTTAAAAGATATGGCCATTTTCCAGGTCAGTGTATATAGATCTAATGCATTCTTTTTAATAGTTGAGCAACATTTAGTTTTAAAATGTAATTATTTAGCCATTATTTAAATCATAAGCTTTGTCATATATATTGCAAATATTTTCTCCCAGTTTATCTCTGAATTTTGACAGAAAGGTTATATCTTTATGTACTCAAATCCATTGGCCATTTTCTTTATGGCTTCTGAGCTCTGTAATGTTCTTTTTCTAAAAATATATTTTTATTAAATGTATTGGGTTGATACTGGTTAATGAGATTATTTAGATTTCAAGTGTACATCCTATAATGTATGATCTGTATATTGCATTGCATGTCCACCACCCCAAGCCCACGTAATCTTCCAACATTATATATTTGGTCCCCTTTACCCTTTACTATACCCACAGCCCAGTCTGTTCCCTCTGATAACCATCATACTGTTGTCTATGTCTGTGAGGTTCAGTTTTATATGACACATATGAGTGAAATCACATGGTCCTTAATTTTCTTGACTGACTTATTTCACTTAGCATGATATTCTAAAGGTCTATCCATGTTGTTGCATGGACAAGATGAAAATATTTAATCTTTTCTTATGGCTGAGTAGTATTCCATTGTACCACACATTTATCCAATCATCTATGAAGGACACTTGGGTTGTTCCCGTGTCTTGGCCACCATGAATAATGCTGCAGTGAACACTGAGGTACATATATCTTTGTAAATAAGTGTTTTCAAATTTTTCAAGTGGATATCCAGAAGAGGGGCTGCTGGGTCATATAGTGACTCTATTCTTAATATTTTGAAGGGCCTCCATACTGTTTTCCATAGTGGCTGTATCAGTCTACATTCCCACTTCTGATTAAAACATTCAATGAAATGAGTATAGAAGGAAAGTACCTCAGTATAATAAAGGCCCTATATGACAAACCTTCAGCTAATATCAATGGTAAAAAACAGAACACTTTTCCTCTAAGATCAGGAAGGAACAGGACAGGATGTCCAGTCTCGCTACTTTTTTTCCTTAAGGCTTTATTTATTTATTTTTAGAGAAAGGTGAAGGGAGGGAGAAAGAGAGGGAGAGAAACATCAATGTGTGGCACCCACTGGGGATGTGGCCTGCAACCCAGGCATGTGCCCTGACTAGGAATAGAACTGGTGACCCTTTGGTTCACAGCCTGCGCTCAATCCACTGAGCTGCACCAGCCAGGGCCAGTCTCAGTACTCTTAATCAATGTAGTACTAGAAGTCTTATGTACAACGTTCTTAAGTCATTCTCAAAGTTATACAAATATTTTAATATCATACCTTTTTGAACATTCAATTTTAAAACCCATGTGTGATTGTGGTATTAAATTGGTATCAAATAAGGCATAATTTATTCACTCTCCATTCTCTGAGTGGAGAGTGAATAAATTGCATATTATCCAATATACTATGAAGCCATATTTATTATGTAAAATTCATATTTACTTAATACATTTCTAGACTTTGTATTCTTTTTTTTTATTATACTTGCATTAATATATTCTATAAGATTAGTAACTTGATAATCATGCAGTGTATTTAGTAGGACAAGAACCCCTTTACTATTATATGTTTAATTTTTAGTTATTGTGAATTTTTATAATTACCTTTGTGCATGAAATTTATCATGTGATTTTTACATTACAAAAATTCCATACTGTAATTTAGGTTCATTAAATTTGATAAATATATCAATTTGGGGAAGACACTCATTTGGATAATATTGTGATTGTATTCTAGAATATGATACTACTCCAAAGTTATTCAGGTCTCAATTCTGTGAGTATGTATATATATAAAGAAACAGAATTGATCATTTTCTTTTATGTCCATGGAATATTTTAAATAGTTGTTCATGTATTTGTCACCAAAAATTGTACTTTCCAAAAAAGAAAGTTGTTTTCAGAGCATGTTCTCTGAATATGATCAAATAAAGATAGAAAACAATAAATGGCTGTCCAGCATAATTTTCATATACTGCCAGTGAAGGTACACATTGATTTAATAACTTTGAAAACCAAAAGATTAAAGCTAAGTACTGAATGTGAACATAGCTAACACATTAATTTTAAGCCCTGTGTACAGATGCTCACCAAAACACAATACAAGAGTACTATTTATAATTGCCCCAAACTGTAAATAAGCAAAATATCCTCCAAAAGTGTACTGCCTAAGTGAATTGTGGTATCTTCAAACCACAGAATACCATATAGCTGTGAGAAAAAAAATAATCTATGGTCACATGGAAAAACATCCATGACCCTCAAAAGACAAAATTAAATTAAAAAATGAGAGAAAAAGAGTATGTACTGTATGACACCATTTATACAAAGTTAAAAATAGGTAAAACTAACTTACGGGGGCTGGGACAGTAGTGCCATTGGCAGAAACAGCGACTGGGAGAGAATGGACGACCGCCACTGCACCAAGGTTCTCCCTGCTGATCCCTTGTGAACAGTCACTAAGATGTGTGCACATTTACGATTTACATACTCTTGTGTGTATGCTGTACTCTCACAACAAAAACTCCAGGATACAATGACAAAATCACACAAATATCTGTCTTCCTCACATCAATGTATTTATCAAATGTAATGCATTCAAATTACAATAAGGAATTTAAGAATGTGTCCAGGATATATTGTTAATTGGACTGATTTTTTAAACAAACTAGCAAAAAGCCACTCCTGAATACACACAGCCAAATAAACAGATATATCAATTTCAGTACACAAATAAACATTTTTCTTCAGCTGGAACAGATGGTTTTTGTTGTTGTTCATCAATTGCTTTTTGTGCCTCATTTTTTATCAAAAGAAGTTTTGACAAATGGCTCTGGAAGAATTACAATATCAAGAAAAGATGAATATTAATGCAGAGGACGGAAGTACCTCGTGTTGCCTGCTTCTTTCACAGGCCGCTGGCTGACCCGGCACCACATGGCAGGGTCTGCACCTTAGAGCAGAATTTCCAATCATCTCACACTAAGGTTTTAAACCTGAAGTGCTTGCTCTAGTCTATCCCATATTTTGCTTCCCAGTAGGTATCCTGCAATCTGATCCCATGATTCTTTTCACACTCAGGGCTCCTGATGTGCAGCTCCACACCTTTTGCACCTCTTCTCTTTTGACCACAATTCTACCTTCCTGATTACGTACACTGCTTACGCCGACCTGAATAAATGGATGCCTTCCTCGCACCATCCTGCACCTCGGTGCAGGCTCAGGGGGGTCCAGCCTGCGGCCCTTGGGCCGCAAGCAGCCCAGGATGGCTGAGAATGCAGCCCAACACAAAATTGTAAATTTACTTAAAACATTATGAGATATTTTTGGGATCACATGCAGTAATGTATTTAATGTGTGGCCCAAGATAATTCTTTTTCTTCCCATGTGGTGTGGAGATGCTAAAAGGTTGGACACCTCTGGCTGGAGCCTCTCTCACCCTTTCTCCACATACTGTAAATAATTCTTGGCCCTGAAAGCATGGTCCTGGACTAAGGGTGAAGATTCTTTTTTCTTTTAACTTCATTTTAAAATTCAGACAAACAGAAAAGCTACAGAAATAGTAGAAAGAATTAAATCCCTGGTATTTTTCCATATTTCCCAGTTAACATTTTACTACAGTTTTTTATTGTTCTCTCCCACTTTCCCTCTTTCTGTATCCCTCTTTCTTCCCTCTTTATTCCTGGAAATTTTCAAAATCACCACAAACACTGAATTAACAAATATTGAGTTCCTAGGCACAAGACAGGGTTGGGTTCCCATAAGCCTCTACTCACAGCATTTCTTCAACAGATTGATACAAAACCTTTTTAACACGTATTGCTGTTTAAAGACACTTTTAAAAACGTAGATTGTTGATTCATTAACAGTGAGCTCATGCCCACCAGCACCACAACAGCCCCTGAACAGAGCTTCCCTAACACGCATCTTTTCTAACACACCTTCTTTCCCCGTAAGGCATGCCACAGCCTTGTTCCCCTAGGGCGCTGGGCAGCACTTGAGCACTAGTGAGCTCACTACCACCCCCCACAGCAACAACAAAACACAAAAATGCACACAACGTGTGACGCTAGGCTGGCCACAAAGAGAACACCTAGTTACAGTATGAGAGCAAAAACAAGCAGGCAGAGCACCATTTGTTGGACCTCAACTGGATGTGCATGAGGTCCAAANTGAACGGAGCTTCTCTAACACGCATCTTTTCTAACACACCTTCTTTCCCCGCAAGGCATGCCACAGCCTTGTTCCCCTAGGGCACTGGGCAGCACTTGAGCACTAGTGAGCTCACTACCACCCCCCACAGCAACAACAAAACACAAAAATGCACACAACGTGTGACGCTATGCTGACCACAAAGAGAACACCTAGTTACAGTATGAGAGCAAAAACAAGCAGGCAGAGCACCATTTGTTGGACCTCAACTGGATGTGCATGAGGTCCAAACAAGTGCAATTTGGTGACTCAAATTTTCACCACTCTGCACGTGTCCATGAATGACTGCAAAAGCACCACAAAGACTGATTTTGTGGTTACAAATAAAATTTAGTAAGTAGGTAAATTTTCAGACATGGAACCCATCAGTAAAAAGGATCAGCTGTGTAAAGGTCACAAAGCTAATAAGTGATAGACTGAAGTCTGGCATCAGAGCTAACCAAAAAGTTTATGTTCATTTGATCTCATCACTGATCTTCTGGGTATAACATTTCCATCCTCTCTGAGGAACTAGTTACTATCCTAGCTGTTATTAATAACTACTACTGGTCTAAGAAAAATTGTGAATTAGGTGAAATCTGCTCTTGATAGCCTCCTGCTCATCATCTCAGTCCCTTTCCAGGTCTGGTCCATATGTCTTGGCCCATTATCTTTGAAGATTTATTTCCATTACCTACCACTCTGATTTTCTCAGATCCAAAGGTGTCACCTAGATAGTCAGATAAATTAATACTTGTAAATGTGAAAATGGGAACTAAGTAGATGAGTACCTTTTGGAGAACATATGCACTATTTCCCCCCTAAGACAGAATTAATATTGGTGTGTAATTCATTGAGGTGAGGTTTCTCAGGACAGTCTATAGGTTGTATGGGATCAACTTTGCAAATGAGTAGAGAAAAACACCTGTGAGAGTGGAGGATTAATGCTCAGCTTCTCAGCTCTTCTATGCTATTTCTTTCATATCTCCCAACAGGTTAACAAAACAGGTCCAGGAATTAAAAATGGTCCATCAGGGAATGGAAAGGAAGTCTGAGTTCTGCGTTCAAACAGGTTATTGTTATGAAATTAGGCGTGGAGAAATTTAATAGTCTTTTTCTAAAAGTTTTTTAGTATCTTTCTGTGCTGTTATTTAAAAAACTATAAAAAGTAATAGCAGATATATCAGAGTTTGGATAAAGCAGCCTTGATAGCTTCAACTGTATGTTGAAATTAACCAGTAATCTCTAAACCCACAGCATTTCATTCATTTCATTGTGCAGAAGAGCTTCAAATGGCTGGAGAAATTATAATGCCCTTACTCTATAATACAGAAACACGGAAAAGTTTTGTTCCAAACATAATGCCTGAGGATTACTGCATATCAAAGGAAAAAGCACATCTAAAACACAAGTGTTTGACAGCTATAGAAGGAGGGACAAATACTTGACCTATTTATTACAAGCTCTAGGTACAATTAATCAACCCATTTACAGAAATGTGGAAATAGGAAGTAAAATGGGAAATTATTATCAAACACATCTTATGGTAGTAGTTTCAAAGGAAAAAAAACATACACATATATGTACAAATATACATGCACATAGGATTTTCTATTATCTAGTGCCACACTGAGTGATGAAATAGGGTAGGGAGTAGGGGAGCCAGCTGGCTTCAAGGCATCATCGCATTGGAGGAGAGAGAGATGGATTACTTATGAAGGACAGTGACTATCATCTGAGGAGAAGGGAATGGGAAGGAAGGAATTCTCTTCAAGTTATATAAAACTAGATTTCAAATGAATTAAAAAATAAAGAGCAAATAATGAAATAGTAATAACCCTAAAAATATAAAATGCAAAAATGCAGGAAAAGGAGACATAACAGAGAATACAGTAAATAGAAAAAGCCCATGCAGAGATAATTCAAAGATTGGAGTTAGCAATTAAGAATTTTTTTAAATTATTATTTTGAGTGTAATGCTGAATACAGAAGAAAAGATGGAAAGTAGGAATCTCAACATAGAATTAGAGATGATAAAAAATTATTAAATGGTTACTTACTCTACAACTGAAATATACAATATTTGAATTTATGAACTCATTGGTTTGGATTAACTATAGGCTGGACACAGTAAACTCAGAGACAGGTCAAAACAAAATATGGAGAAATAACAAATAGAAAGAAACAGAAAAGAGTGCAGGGGATGTGTGGATTACTGCAGATTATCTAATATTCATATAATTATAGTTTCAGGGAAAGAAAGAAAAGAACAGAGCAATATTTCAGACCTCTTAGTAAGGAATTTGCCCAAATTGATGAAAAACATCAACCTATAGATTAAAGGACTTTAGTGAACCCTAAACAGAATAACAAAGAAAACCATCATATTCAAACAGTAAAAAATAAAGATAATGGAAAAAACAGTCTTAGAATCAGCTGGAGTGGGAATTAAATTGCTTTTAAAAGAGGAAAAATCAGATTGATGACTGAGTTTTCAACAGTACTATAAAAACCATAAAACAATAATATGACTTTTTAAAAATGCTAAAAGAAAAACTGCTCACTGAAAATTGTGTATTCAGTTAAAACGCCCTTCAATAATGAAGTACATACTTCATGGTGAAAAGACGAAAGCTCTTTCTCTAAGATCAGGAACAAGACAAGGAAATCTACTCTTGTCACTTTTATACAACACAGTGTTGGAAGTCCCAGCAAGAACAATTTGGCAAGAAAAAGAAGTAAAAAGCATCAAATCAGAAAGAAAGAATGAAACTGTCACTATTGGCAGATGGTGTAATATTATAAGTAGAAAATCTTAAATATTCTACCAAAAACATTTAGAACCAAAAAAATGCGGTAAAGTTACAGAATAGAAAGTCAATATAAAAAACTTTTGTGTGTCCATGTACTAATAGTGAAATGTCAGAAAGAAAAATAAAGAAAATAATCTCATTTAAAATTGCATCAAAAATACAATTACTACTAATAATTTTAATCAAAGAGGTGAAAGAAAACAGAAAATTATTAGACATTATTGAAAAATTGAAGAAGACACAAATAAATGAAAAGATATCCCATGCTCAGTGATTAAAACAATTAATATTGTTAAAATATCCATACTACCCAGAGCAATATCCAAATTCAATGTAATCCCTATTAAAATTCCAAAGTCATTTCTCACAGAACTAGAACAAACAATTCTAAAATTTATATGAAACAAAAAAAGATCCAGTACAGCCAAAGCAAGCCTGATAAAGAACAAAGCTGGAAGCATCACACTCCCAGATTTCAAACTATACTACAAAGCTATAATAATCAAAACAATATCACATTCTCACAGAAACACACATAGATTAATGAAACAGAATAGAGAGCCCAGAAATAGACCCAAACATGTATGGTCAAATAATCCTTGACAAAGGAGCCAAGAATATGCAATGGGGAATGGAGAGTTTCTTCAATAAATGGTGTTGGAAAAACCGGATGGCCACCTGCAAAAGAATGAAACTGGACCACTATCTTATACCATACATAAAAAAAAGTAAAAAAAGAAGTAAAAACAAACATAAGACCTGAAACTGTAAAATTCCTGGAAGAAAAATGAGTGCTAAGCTCCTTGACATTGGTTTGAAGATGAGTTTTGGACTTGACACCAAAAGCAAAGGCAACAAAGTAAAAAATCAACAAGTGGGAGTATATCAAACTAAAAAGCCTCTACACAGCAAAGAAAACCATCAACAAAATTCAAAGACAACCTATGAAATGGGAGAAAATACTGCACTCATATACCTGAAAAGGGGCTAATATCCAAAGTACATGAAGAACTCACACAACTCAACAGCCAAAAATATCTGATTAAAAAATGGGCCACGGATCTGAACATACATTTTTCCAAAGAACTACAGATGACCAACAGATAGATGAACATTACTAACCATCAGGGAAATGCACATCAAACCCACCATGAGACATTATCTCCTACTGTAGAGTGGCTATTATCAAAAGGATAAGAAATAAGTACTGAAGAGGATGTGGAGAGAAGTGAATCCTTGTGCACTGCCGGTGGGAATGTAAATTGGTACAGTCAGTATGAAAACCAGTACAGAGATTTCTTGAAAACGTCAACCTAGAACTTCCATGTGATCCAGCAATTCTACTCCTGGGAATATATACAAAGGAAACAAAAACAGTAACTTGAAAGATACATGTGCCCCATGTTCACAGCAATATCATTTACAACAGCCAAGACATGGAAATAACCTCTGTCCATCAATAAATAAATGGATAAATATGATGTGGTATATATTCAAAATGGAATATTATCCAGCCATAAAAAGAAAAACACAGCCATTTGCAAAATCATGGGTGGACCTTAAGGGCATTATTCTAATCAAATCCTGCTTTGTATATTTGGATAATAAAAGTATGATATATCAAAAATTATAAAACATAGATAAAGCAGAATTCAAAGGAAAATTTTAACTTTAACTGCACATATTAAAGAAGAAGAAAGGTTGAAAATCTAAAATCAAAGCTTTTATCTCAAGATGCTAGAAAAGGAACTATAAACTACACACATACAGAGAGGATATATAAATATTAAAAAATAAATGAAGTAGCAAGCAAAGATATAGTAAAAAATACTGACAAAGCCAAAAGTTGTGTGATGATTAATGTATCAACTTGACTGTGCCACCAGGTGCCTAGATATTTGTTTGTACTTTATTCTGGGTGTGCCTGTGAGGGTGTTTCCAGATGAGATTTACATTTGAATCAGTGGACTGAATAAAGCAGATTGCCCTCCCCGCTGTGGAGGGCCTTTAATTGGATAAAGGCCTTAATAGAACAAACAGGCTCCATAAGAGGAGCAGTCCTTCTCTCTGCCTATCTTGCAGCTGCACAGTCTGCCTTCACACTTGGACTCAGACCAGAGCACATCATTGGCCCTCCTACTTTGAGGCTTTCAGACCTAGGAACTGGGCCATCAATGCCTCGTCTCCAGAAGGCCGATGGAAGACTTTGTGGCTTCTCAGTCTCCACAATCGTGCACGCCATTTCCGTTTGGCTTTGTTTTTCTGGAAATCCTTGACTAGATTTTGAAATCAAGAGTGGTTCTTCTTTTCTTAGATAAGTTCCTTTAACATTTCATATAATAAGGGCTTGGTGATGATGAACTCCTTGAATTTGACCTTATCTGAGAAGCGCTTTATCTGCCCTAAAAAAATATGAACAGTGAAAGGACAGCAAACTCACAGTTATTAACAACCACACCTAAAACAAAAGCAAACCAAGAGGACAGCTAGATCGGGAGTGGAACCATAGAAATGGAGATCACATGGAGGGTTAGCAATGGGGGAGTGGGAGGAGGAGAAGGGGGAAGAAGGTACAGAGAATAAGTAGCATAGACGGTAGGTAGAAAATAGGGGGGAGGGCAAGAATAGTAGGGGAAATATAGAATTACAGAACGTGTGACACAAGGACATTAACTAAAGGGGGGAATGATGGGGGAGGGGTGTGCAGGGTGGAGGGGAATGAAGGGGGTAAATGGGACAACTGTAATGACATAGTCAATAAAATATATTAAAAAGGGAAAAAGAGTACAAAAAAACTAATAATAAAAATTATTGTTTTTTGAAAAAAAAAGAGTCGTTCTTGGGAAGACTCAGCCTCCACAATTACATAAGCCAATTCTTTATAATAAACCTCTTCACAGGTATACATATCCGTTATTTGTTCTGTTTTTTTTTTTTCTGGAGAACCCTACTAATACAAATTGAATCTTTAAATACTTTGATAAAATTTATCAACACCTAGCAAGATTAATCAAGACATAAAAGACAAAGAAAAACAATAATTACTGTTAGAAATGAAAAGTTTTTATGAGCACACCTATAGGATATATGAAATTAAAAATAAAATAAAGCATATTTCCCACAACTCTTTAACAGTAAATTTAATATCTAAAATGAAATGGAAAATATCTAGAAAAACACAATTTACCAACACTAACATAAGAAGTAACTGAAAAATCTCAATAGTTTTTATCTATTAAAGAAATTGAGCCCCCAATTAAAATTATTACCACAAAGAAAATACCAGGAAGAGATGGCCTTATTGGCAAATTCTCCTAAACAGTTAAAGAACAAAATATATCAATTTAACATAAACTCTGTTAGAAATTTTAGAAATAGAACCCACTTTCTGTTTTATGAGACCTACATAACAAATCCTGAAAATTAAATATTTAAAGAAAGAAAAATGAGAAGCTTATGTTGCTCATAAAAATAGAAGTGAATTCTTAAACATTAACAAATTGTAAAAATTGATATGAATTCTATGTTTTATTTTTTTATTTTTTTATGAATTCTTAAACATTAACAAATTTTACCAGATTAACAAATTGAATTTGGTAAAATTTGAAAAGGCTAATATTTCATGACTAATGAGGTTTATCCAAGGGATACAAGGTCAACTAGCTTCACATTAAAAAATTAACCAATAACAATTTAATTCATCACATTAACAGAATGAGAAAAAAAATCACATTATCATCTTGATAAATACACAAAAAGCATGTGACAAAGCTCAACCCACACTCATGATAAGAACTTAAAGAAAATTGTGCTTAAAAAGGAGCATCCTTAAGTTGATAAGGAGCACATATGAAAAATGTAAAACTACCCCATAATTAGTATTAAATATTGAATGTTTCCCCATGACCTTATTTTGGGCAGAAGTCAGGATGTCCCCTACAACTATTTCTGTTCAACATTATTTCATATCCAGGGTAAAAGAAAAAGAGAAAGAAATTGAAGTGTATATACCAGAAAGAAAGAAGTAAAACTATTATTTTTTTAGATCATCTGATTATGTACATAGAAATTCCAAAAGAATCTACAAACTGGTATATTTAATATACAAATTTAGGAAGGTCTTTGGATGCAATGTCAATATAAAGTTACTTGTATTTCTAGTGTATTTCTGGTAATAAATATTAATATAACAGCACCAAAAATGATAAAAACTTCTAAGAATCAGTTAACAGTGTGAAATATAGGGCCCAGCACAAATAACACCCCTTTTTACGACAAAATCATAAGCATCTAATTCTGCAACAACAGTATTCCACTCAAGCACACCATGTGACATTTTAGGTGAAATGTTCAAATTAAAACTATAAATTACTACACCCATAATATTGCCCTACCTACTACACTCAAGCAGGCCTTGCTTCTGCCAGACCCTGTATGTACAAGAGTTCTACACTGGAAACTACAAAATACTGTTAAGAGAAATGAAGGAACATCTAAACAAGTAGAATGACAGACCATTTTCATGGAGTGGAAGACACCCTACAAAAAAATTTTATTCAAGGTAGATCAAAGATCTAAATATAGAAGCAAAATAATAAAACTTCTAGAAGTAAGTAAAAGAATATCTCCATTTCCATCAGGTATGTAGTTTTATTAAATAAAATACAGGAGCACTAAATATAAAATGAAAGACTGGTAAACTGAAGTTGAATTTTCAACTTCATTGAAATTAAGAACTTTTGCTTCTCAAAAGAGACCATTGAAAGAGGGAAAAGAGAACACACACACTGGGAAAACATATTCATAATACGTACTTCCAACAAAGACTTGAATTTAGGATATACAAAGAGCCTTATAAATCATTAATTAAGAGACAAATAACCTCTTTATAAAATGGACAAAAGATTTGAATAGACACTTCACAAAATTGGCTCCCAAAAAACAACAAGGGATGAGAAAAAGCTCAACATCAATACCAATCAAGGAAATGCAAAGTAAAACCAAATGAGATCCTAATACACACACACCAGAAAGGTTATACTAAAAATATTGCCAATCAGTAGCACAGACAGTATAAGGTATGAGACCACTGGGACTCATATGTATTTTTTGTGAGAGTGTAAACTAGTAAGTACAACCTCCTTGGAAAATTATTTTGCAGTATCTACACATCTTATCTATCCTATGACCAAGTATAAACCCAAGAGAAATGGTTGTATATATTCACCAAAAGACACATAAAGTGATCATTTTAGCAGCTTTACTCATAATAGCCTGAAAGTGAAAACACCCAAATTTTAAAGTAAATTGTATAATGTTTATACATAAAAAGCAACAAAAAGAGTGAAGAACATCCATTCTCTACAATATAATGAATTCTTATGTATGTTATATTGAGTGGAAAAAGTAGACAATAGTGAGCTTGTTGTATAAAGTATTTACATAAATTCAAGAACAACATTAATCTGAGGTGAGAGAAGTCAGACAATGACTCTTTCTGGGGGTGGAGTGGGCCCAGTGTGCATTATTAGCAAGGGGGCACAAGGATGCCTTCTGGGATTTGGTTAACATTTTGTATTTTGATAATGGAGGTATGCGCTTATGCAAAAACTCATCCAGCCATGCACATAATATTTGTGCACTCCACCACATGTATGTTATGACTTGTTTTTTAAAAAATGTAAACAGAGAATTCTCAGAAAAACAAATCCAAATGGCCAACAAAGTATAATGAGCTCAGATTTACAAATAAGGAAATTCATGTTATAGCAACAATGAAACATCACTTTACACATATGAAACTGCCAAAAATTAAAAAGCAGGTAAACACTTTGCTGGTTGAAATGGAAATTATTACAATGGTTTGGATTGATTCGTGACCCTATTTTTTAAATTATATTTTGGTAAAAAATGAGAAAAATTCCTTATGTATGTATGTTTATATGAAATTACCTGCTTATGTATACTTGTACATGTCTTTGTGTTATAAGAACATGGGAAAACATACTTCACATTTTGTCTAGATACCATATCATGGTATCTAATTTGCTCATTTTCTGAATGCTGAATCATTTATTTTTGAAAATCAGGATTATATTAACATTCTTGTCACAACCATTTTTGCCCATGTAGCATTCCTCCCTTTGTTTTTTAAAAATCATTTTATTAGTTCAAATTCCTGGGAGTGTGGTTATTGAGTCAAAGGTTATAAACATTTTTATGACTCTTGGAATATACTGTCAGACTTTATTTCCAAAGAAGGAAACAATGGATACTAACTCCAGAAATGTGTGTCCTTGATGTTTGCAAACTTTGTCTCTTTTAATTTTTGCTAATTTAATAGATGTGATTGGCATATTTTGTTGTTTTAGAGATAAAGATTCATTTTTTTCAATATCGAATAATTTTTTATGACTTTGAATTACATTTTGATATGGGCTTTGGCCTTTGTAAACTGACATTTAAAATGTATTTTATATTTTTACTATTTTGAGAGCATATAGGAATTTTATGTGAAATAAAGGGATTTGATTTATGCAAATAGAGTCTTGTCCTGGCACGAAGAGTGAGGGCATGTAATGGGGACACTGGACAACTAAGTGGACAGGAGACATCTGTAACAGAAGTGGAGCACTAGGTAGTTGAGTAGCTGGGTTTGAAATGATTACCATGCAACGTATTACCCTTTGCCACTATCATTTCACAAGAGAAAGTACGTTTTTTCATATTGTATTGAAAAAAATAAGTAGGAAAAAACATTACTTCAGAATAAGGTTTAGTTTTTTTTTAATGAATACAATTCACCTTTTTGAAAAATTTACAATATTGTATGTATATGTATGTGTTTGTATTTTTGGTGTGTTTGTTTGGTTTTCTATAAACTGTACAACTTATCTATGATATGACACTGTAATGGTGGATACATGACATGTATTTAACCAAACTCATAGAATGTACAACACCAAGAGAGAACCCCGATATAGTCAATGGACTTTGGGTGCACCACCCTGGTGGGGGATGTTAATAATGGGGGAGGCCAGGCAAGTGTGGGGGCAGGGGTTATATGTACTTCCCACTCAATTTTGCTAGGAACCTAAAGCTACTCTTTTAAAAAGTCTTAAAACAGAAAACAAAAACAGAACCCTTAAATATGGACCCATATTTTCTAATCCAGACTGATGGTATTATATTGCTTCCCAACCAAAAGACAGAAAAACTTTAGCAGCTATTTGGAGAACTGAAGCAGAAGACAAGTGCAGGTTCCAGGGGAAGAAATGTTAACTTCACCTCCTGAAATGTAGTTTTAAGAATTGCTATATAGTTAAGATATTCTGGGTATTGCAGCAGCCAAAAGACCCACTTGGCAGTGAATAAATCCATGCAGTTCTTTTGGAGCTAAGACATCAGGAACCCATTGAGCAAAGAGACAGAGTCATGAGAAATGATTTGTTCTAAAATGGTCCGTAGAACAACAAAAACAGGACAGTCCTCCCATGCCTCTGCCCTTATGGCAGGACCGTTAGTCCCCCTCTGAGATTTTTAACCAGTTGCATTGTAGTGTTATCACAAACAATTCCATTAGTAATGTCATCTGTGGATGTAAAAGACAACAATACATTATATATGTGCACTGACATATTTGCTGAATTTTAAAGTATGCAGCATGTAAGAATTGGAGTGAGGCTGTTGTTTATAACGTATATCATTAAATGAAGAACAGATGATCTAAGAATGAACATTTGTTGGAATGATGTCTCTAGGCTTAAATATTTATTTTACATCCTCTATCCCCTCCCTTTTTGACAAAGTACTATGTTTTCCAAAATCCACAATATGAAATCATGGAAAGTTTATGACAAAATCACCTCAAATTGCTACCATAAATTATTACCTCCTAGAGTTTTTTTTTCCTGCAATGTGCAATTAATCAAGAAAACAACTTATTCTTTCTAATTAAGGAGATGTTTTAAGAGTTTTATTTTAGATTTGAGAAGGAAGGTTGATTTGTGGGGAAAAATACATAATTGCCCTATAAAGTGTACTGTGATTTCATTTCTATATTCAGGGTTTAATATACAAGGTCTGTACTGAAGGTATCCAGTCATGTAATATGAAAAATACAGACATTTATGGAAGAAGATATAAGAAACATTTTACACAGCATAATGATGCCTTAGTTCCCTTCAAAGTAAGTACATTGGAACTTCACACAATTCTTCCAATCACCACCAGCTGTGATTTTCCTAAATCTCATTGACAGTCTGGAATCTCTTCCCTTTCAAAGGTGATTTTAGTTTTGGGAAAAGCCAGAAGTCTCAGGGTGCCAAATCTGGGCTATAGAGGGGCTGAGTCACCTGGGTGATTTAATGTTTCGCCAAAAAACTCTGCACAAGACATGTGATTCATGAATAGACACACTGTCCTGATGAAGCTGTCAATCACTAGTTGCCCATAGCTTTGGCCTTCTGAATCATCCAAATAGTTTCTGCAGAGGAATGTTCAAGTTGAATGCTAAATTTGATGCAGATTCATTGCTGTACTTGCTCAGTCATTTTGAATGTCATGGCCACACAGTACGTATGCTCACTCAATGGTGTCTACCACCCCCACTCACTAGTATGGTGAAGTTGTCATTGTTCACACATGCACATTCCAGTCCACTTGCTTTGGCTCCCAGGTTCCATTGATGTCACACAAACTATTCTCATTATATTAATGACAGCTGAACTCTTTCCAGACAGACCTTGTATGAACCCAAAGAAGGGACACCCCTTGTCCTATTCTTCAAGGTAAATGGGAACCCAGTGCTTCTAGAAGTTTAAGGTTTTGAAGAATCTTGAAGAAAAAATGTTTCAATAGGGAGTTTATGTGGCAGATTTTTTTTAAAGAAGAGTTGTTGAGTTGCAAAATGTAGAGTTCATTAGAAAGGGTGACGACTTATTCTCCCTGTACAAACTCTGCAGGGCATGGTGAGGGTCTCACTGCCCATTTTATAGACTCCCAGGTTTTTTATTTGCTCTGATAAATTATTTCACCCAAAACTCATTTATTCTTGTGGTGCAATGATTCATTTATTTATTCATCCATGTATCTATTTATCCTTCCATCTACCCATACATCCAACCATCTTTTAGCCGACCAACCAATAAATAAATAATTACTGAAATCTGCCAGATTAAAACAGTGTTAGGTCTTTAATTCAAATGTGAATAAGAAATGATCCTCACTTTTGAAAAGCTCACAGGTCAACATAGTTGTACAAAGTAACATTTGTTTTACTCCCTAAATTATTTTTTGAAACCAGATCACATCAAGAATTTTTAAGAGGTCTACACTGCTATCAGAATAAAACTAGTCAGTTAGTGATGGGAAGTCATCTCTGAATTCATCCTCAATACTCAGTTACTCATATAGCCTCACTGTGCCCCACATTCCTTCCCAATGCCCACACTTTGTTCTCCTCATACATGTGGTCCTTGGATTTTCCAGTCTCCCCAACCTTATTCATGTTGTTTCATTGGTCCTGAACAACTTTCTTCCACCTCCAGGACACAGCTCAAATTCATCCTCCACCAGGAAATTACTCCACTCTTTACAATCCAATATGATGCCCTGAGGGACTTCAGCCTCACTCTTCTACAATCAATGATCAGAATGATCTTCCGAAGCACAAGCTTGATCATGTCACTCCTCTGGTAATGACTTTCCGTAGTCTCCTTAAGACAGAGTTCTGGTTCTTCAGCATGGCGCCCAAGATCCTCTATGATCCTGCTCCTGCTTACCTCTCCACCGATGTCTCACCACTCTCCTGCCTCAGCAATGCAGAATCAGGTAATGCTCCCAGAGCACATGATCTCCTGTGCAAGGGGTCCTCCCTTTCCTGAAATGAACCTATTTCCCCTTTCTATCTGATTATCTCTTCACCTTCTTTTAGGTCTCCATTTTGATCTTACATCCTAATCCCTGACAATTGGGCCATGTGTCTCCTGTGCATTCCTAGAGTGTCTTATAGTTTTCCTAGCAAAGCCCAGCAGGTATCTTGTCATGTTCATATGAAATAGGTACTAGTAATAGGTATTCAATGAGTGTTAGCTACAGATATTAATTTGAGCCACCATAACTTTCTTCAGGAAGTTTATAAACTGGATAGGGACAGTTATGTGGCAAATGCCATGCGACAGGAGCAAGTGAGCTTAAAGCTAAATACTTCTGCCCCAATATGCATAAGCTAAGGTTGCTCATAAAACTTGATTTTTCAAAAAATATTTTCTCTTAAAATTGTTTTTATATTCTTTTCAGTCCTGATGCAGTTTTTCTTTATCCTCAGTCACGGGACCTCTGTTCAGCTAGTCGTCAGGTACTTCTCCAGGTTGACTGTTCTATAATTTGGCTGTAATTGTGGTGTGGTCATGGGTGGAGGAAAGTGCAGTGTCTAGCTACTTTGCCATCTTGATCAGAACTCCCTTATACAACTTGATTTGAAGCATAGTCTTTATGGAGTAGGAAGAATAATTTTTCTGACTAGAGACACAGTATGTACAGATTCAAAAAGCCAAATCACTAAGAGCTACTGAACCAATTAATAGTCGGGGCCCAAGTAGCTCTTCTATGATTTTGTATATTCTTGGAGGAGGGGTATCATTCTTTATATCTCAATAAACCATTAAACTCTAGGTAAATCAACACAACTTTCCATTAGTAACTGTGCAAATAGTGAGCATGACCCTAAGGGCAGGGTCATTTCTGCAGGTTTTCAGGTTCTAGAAGTTACTGTTAAAGGAACACAAGGGGGCCAAGACCAGTGGGCTAGGCTCTCTGGAAGTCACCAGTGTGATCTGCACAAAATGTGTGTGATTCACAAACCAGAAAGAAACAACCTTGGATCCTTCATAATCTGTGCATGTGTATGGGGGAGTGGGGCCCTATTTCTATTCTGGGGATGTAAAGAATAGAGTCATTATATCATGGACTTTATAATGCAATCAAATCTTATAATCTCAGTTTGGGGAAGACTGGAGACATCTGAGTTGCACATTACTAATAAGCCATATCAAGTTTTCCTTTTTTTTCAAATAATCCATAGTTTGCACACTTAAAAGGGCAATATAAAACCATACAGCATAGGACCTTAACAAATTACAGGTTGATTTCTTTGTCTCCAAGGTCCTCACTGAAGGAGCTGTTTACTTGACTCTTAATCTTCTGTGGGGAAGAAGATTCCCTAACTTCTTTAGGTAACTAGTTTTTTTGTCTCCTTGAAGTAATTTAGTTTACTTCTGTAATAGTCCTTCCTGCAGCAATTTAAAATCCTATTTTCTTTTTGTGGCCTTGATTAAAATGACAACATTGCTTAGTGTGCTATGATAAATAAAACAAACTTTCAATTATCTGTGCTAACGGGTTGGAAAAGTGAAGAAGAGCATGCACAAATGAAACCTAACATATTCTCCAAACCTCATTTTAGCTATTTGTCTTGACTTTTTCTCCAACAAACCTTTCGAAGAGTCTACTAAAGAGCAACATACTGATTTGAATTTCATGCCTTTTCTTTTTCACTGGTTTATTCTCTGATAGAGCTGATAATGATCGTTGAGATCCCCAAAGGAGATGGAGAAGTCAGGAATATGGGTAAATTGGAGGCTACATTCATGCATTTATAAAAGCTTTAGGTCTCTGGTTTACCAATCTGCACTCTCCAATTACTTTATAACTTCATTTAGCATTGTTTAAATCATGAGATCATTGTACATGCATGTCATTTGGAATGTGCAAAATGTACACTCTTTCAAACAATATTTTTGCATTGAGCTATGGTAATGTAGCCAGTCTGAGCTCAAAATTCCTGAACTACATGGCAATTAGGTGCTACAGAAAAACTGAATTTACTGTTTTGTAAAAATGAGAAAATAAATAAGAATTGCTACTTATTCTTCAAAAAGGCAGCCAGTTGGTGAAATGAGCCACGGAAAGACAAATGCCATATGATTTCATCTCTATGTGGAACCTAATGAACAAAATATACTAACAAACAATATAGAGACTCAAAGAGACAGAGAAGAGGCTGACAGCTGTCAGAAAGGAGGGGCTTGGGGGTGAATGAAAAGGTAAAGGGATTAAATAAAACAAACAAATAAACACACACAATCTTAGACAAGGACGACAGTATAGGACCATGGCCTATACTCCTTAGGGAAGGAGAGGGAAGATGGAGAGGGAGAAGTAGAAGAAGGTAGATGGGGATAAAGGGTGATGGAAGGCGGCGATTTTGGGTGGTGAACACACAATACAATATACAGACGATGTAGTATAGAACTGTATGCCTGAAACTTATATAATTTTATTAATCAATGTCACCCCAATAAATACAATATTTTTTTTAAAAAAATGCAGCCAATTAAAAGCATGTTCATTTACATAAATGGAAGAACCTTAAATTTTGCATTTCCTGACAGGATTAAACTTCTAAAGTGTGAATTAATGCAAATGTTAACATGGCATCTCCTAAATCCCTTTCTACTTTTACCACCAAGAACAGAATATAGAAAAGTAAAAATACATAATGAGAGGCCAGTTTCTGTTTGTTTTGTCACTTGCCCAAGGAATACTAAGTGCGCTTAGAAACTGTGGAAAACTTATCCTATCCAAAGATTTCAGATAGGCAACATCTATACCAAATCAATCTCTCTCTCTCTCTCTTCTCTCCCCACCCCTAATTTGATTTATATAATAGAGACCTGATTTCATGGGTCTCAAAGACCACGTAGTTCAGACAGTGATAGGAAACTTCCCACTGGCTTTTGTTTTTCAGAGGCTGGGCTGAAAATTCCCTGAAAAAAAATGGCCCCTTTCCTCTTAAGGAGGTCTTTCTCTCTGTTACCCGCAGTACGGCAGCCTGGTTCCCCACCTATTGTTAGTGCAAGGTTTGCTTCTATTAGGATCTACATCCTGTGACGGGAGTCCATGTTCTTCAGACTAGGTTGCCCTCCCCCTGGACTCCCACACTCATCGCCCTGGACTGGGCTGCCTTTGTGTGCCTGTGACCCTGTACTGTCAGGCATGATGGGGGAAAAAAGTCAGCCTAATTGGACCTTGAGCCCCACAATGCTAGGTTTATGGTTACAACTCTGGCTGTGTTGACTGTAAACTGCTTAGGGCATTTGCACATTTGGGTTCTGGATCAATGCTTATTTACCAGATTTTCTTTGGAGATGGGTACAAGAACAGCACAGCAGACGGTATCTACTTTCCTCTGTTTTGCATGTTTTGACAATGCTTAATAAACATTCACATGTATTTCTTCTCATCGTTACCTGCTCATAATTTATTGAATATCTAACTGACATTAAATATTTTTCAAACCAACAAATATAAATGCTTATGCTTATTTTTTTTTTAAACATTCAGTTTGGGACTTCATCTTGTTAGCTTTTTTTTTAAAGATTTTATTTATTTTTTTATCTTTAGAGGGGAAGGAGAGAGGGAGAGAAACATCAATGTATGGTTGCCTTTTGTGCATCCCCTGCTGGGAGTTGGCCTGCAGGGAACTGGACTACAACCCAGGCATGTGCCCTGACTGGGAATCAAACCGCGATCCTCTGGTTTGCAGGCCCGCGCTCAATCCACTGAGCTACACCAGCCAGGGCCTGCTTATGCTTATTTTTATGAAGATTCATTTAAGATACAACTTTCAGAAGTGCTTTGCATTGTAAAGCCTGGAGTCATCTGGCAAAAATAAATGCCTAACTACTAAACAAAAGATATAGAAAAAAAATAGAAAAAAACACTGTTTGAAAAATGAGTTTTGATAAGAATGCAAGTCAAAATGACCCATAAAAGACAGTTCTTTGCACATCATCATGTGAAAACTCTTTACTGCATTTCATATAACTTTTAAATTGTTTTTGTGGCCTACCCTCACCTGACAAGAAAGGTATTTAAATTTTTTAAATAAATTTATTTTTATTTTTTTAAGATTTTATTTATTTATCTTTAGAGGGGAAGGGAAGGAGAGAAGGAGAGAAATATTAATGTATGGTTGCCTCCTCTGAGTCCCCCTCCAGGAACTGGCCTGCAGCCTAGGCATGTGCCCCGAATGGGAATCGAACCATGATCGTGTGGTTCGCAGCCCCACGCTCAATCCACTAAGCTACGCCAGCCAGGGCAAGGTATTTAAATTTTTAGTTATCAGAGATGAAAGTCACTTGTGAAATATGAAGCTTCCTGGTTCATCCACGATTTGGATATGTTTATGCTGTTTGCTCTTGAGTTTGCCCCTCTTTGACGAGGGGTGTCCGCACTGTCCTGTCCTCGGCAGCCCTGCTCGGCTCCTGTGGACTCATGCCCGTGGCTTCTTGTGTGGAGTCAGCCCACCTCATAGCTGACCCTCCTCTTTTCCTGCTTCCTTCTGTCTGTCCAGCATTACTGTCTTTTGCAAAGAACCCTGCCTTCTCATGATGTGCCTGAGGTAAGATACTTTCAGTTTTGTTATTTTTGCCTCCAGTAGTGTTTCAGGCCTAGTTTGCTCCAGGGCCCTCTTGTTCCTTTTTCTGGTGGCCCAGGGTGTATGTAGAGAAACCTTTCAACACCATGTTGGGATGACTCGCTGCTAAAAATAGCGATGGCTCATGGCCTACTGGTTCAGGGTCTCACTGTCTCATAGGCACTGAGGGGCATGTCTATCCCCTTCTGTGATCCAAGTTAACCTGAGTCTCTGGAAGAGTTTTTGAACTGACATTCAATCCCAGCACACACTTCTGGTTGAACCCTCCTCTTAGGATGTGAGTTCGTGGTCAGAGATGACTCACTGTAGCCCGTGAGAGGTGAGCAAGGGCAGCCTGGAACCTCGGGGTGCCAGGATGCTCAGGTCCTTTGTGCTGTTCAACTCCTGCCTTTTCTCCTTCACTGACACAATGCTGTACTCTTATTTTGGGGATTTGTTCTTAAATCCTACAATCCACAGGAATCCTTTTGTCTGTCCTGAAGGTTTTTGAGTTTTTAAAACTGTATTGTTTTTATTTCTTAGGTCGGGCGAGTCATTTTCAGTGTTTCAGGAGCCTTTATAACTTGCTCCACAGCACGGCCCTCCAGGCTGTAAGATAGCAGGACTTCCACCGGTCTTCTCCCCGCCAGTGCTCCTCCCCAAGGGATCCGTGGGCTCCACAGCCCCTTCCGGCTGTTTCCTGTGTGGAGTGTAGGAGAACCTATTTAAATTCCACCAAACGCTTTTTTTCATCAGCTTCCCATCCAAAGGGGCCTTTTACCAGGTTGAGTTCTCCAGGAGCGGATGCTGAGTCAAAGAGTAAAGTGAAGGATGGATGTCATGGGTGAACACCTGTGGAAGGACAGGGTTTGCCAGAAAGAGAAGCTGAAGGCAGCAATGGCCAGGCATCCCATGGGAGCGCTGGCTATTCCGTCAGAGCCTCCCAGTGGTGGGCTGAAACGGCCAGGTCTTTGCATCCTCGCTCCTCTCAGTTGTCAGATGTGGATCTCCCCTGGAAGAGCATGGCCGTGGCCAAGGAGGGTCCTTGAAGCTCAAGTACACCTCAAAGCTGGTGACTAGAGGCCATTTTCTGACAGTATTCCCAGCAGTTGGGACAAGTTTCTCCCTAGAAGGGGATCTGAACATCATGTCTCCATGTCCCCTGAAAGTCTCTTAGTGAACTTGGCTCTCAGGACATGCTACTAATCTACAGGCTCTCTCTAGGTAGATTTATGGACAGAAATATAGGTCAAAAATTCTTTTTTGAGGGGTAAGGGCAAGAGGAGGTTGTCTTGCACACTGCAGGGTATTTAGATGCCAGTAGCTCTTACTAGATGCCATTAGCAGCACCCGCTTCCTCAACTGTGACAACCAAAAATGTCTCCAGACATTGCCAACTGTGCCTTGAGAACAAAAATATCCATGATTGAGAACCACTGTGTTCCATGGACAAAGAGGTATAAGTATAATTTTGCTTTTATAATTTAAATTAGCTGATACCATTAAGCAAACTAGAGTGCAATGCTTTCTTTTTTTCCCTTGAGTATTATAAACTCACTAGAGTACTTTTTTTCTTCTCTTGCCCTCTTTTGCTTACGGATTTGAAATTGTAGGCTTCATTTTTTCCCTTGCTTCTCCAATCTGACTTTGATGTATCATGTCACAAGGGCAAGTTCTATTCTGGATAAGGCACTGGGTGGAGTCATTTCTAACTGTTGTCATTGATGTAAAAAAAAGGAATAAAACTAAAGAAACTGCAGTAAGACATGTTTCTTTCTTGCTTTTTCCTCATCACCGTATGTGATGACTTCAGCTTAAATCTAGGCCTCAGTTTAACAATTGTCTAAAACCGATGCTGACTTCTTATATATTTTTCCATAGTTGCTCTGGGAGAGTTTTTTTTTTTTTCTTTGACAAGTGCAGAAGAGGAAGGTACAAGAAAATAGAAATTTTCTAAATGCTGTACATAAAGTTTCCGTGAATGTTTTCTTCATGATTGCTGAGGAACTGATGAGTAGCCTAACAGGATGTGTTAGATATGTTTCAATGAATGGCATGAACTAGATGCTGAGGTATTCTCACAAAAAAGAAGAGGCGAGATTTTCTCTGAATGGAAAATTTGTATTTGGTATGCCTATGTGGGATATATAAGCTACAATAGTTCCATTTTGGAGCAGGAAAAAGATGAAGCAAAGAAAAATGAGTGAAGTAATATAACTACACAGGATTTTTCTTTGGAAGGGAAAAACTATATTTTAATTTTAGAAAACAAACAAATTAATGGTGAATTCTGAAGCCTTATGTGTTTACAAATATTTAAAATTGCTTTTCAGTATGTATTCTTTTACAATTACTGGCAGGCACTTTTCTTGATTAGTAATTTATAATTCTTCCTTGAAATTATGAAGTTCCATTAAGTTGACAGGTGTTATGAAGTATGTTCAGGGCCAGGGATGTAAGACTAATACAAAACACCTGCTTAAATTTTTTAGCTTAAAATATTGCCAGAATAGTGATTGTTCAAGAGATTTGAAGTTTATAATGAATCTGTGAAGACTTAGCTGAGACTACATAATAAGGTTTCTCTGGTAGAAACACTGAAACATTTTTTTCATTGTTTCAATATGACCCTGTTGACTACAGCTGACATGCAGAAGTCAGAAACATTTTCATTTCTAGATAAAGCAAGACTTGCCCATAGAATCTGATTGGATTGGCCCAGAGAAAGGAATCCAGTGACACATATCCCTGTGGGAAGCATGTCCCAGTGCTTGATGGCTTTGCTAGAGGTGCTTTTGTGGGGAATCAGTTCATGGGGGGATTAGGTTGTGGACCACAACCTCCTGGAAGTTACCGCAGACCCTGTCTGCACAGTTATTACGCAGGAGTTTAATAAACCTTTTTAGATTAGAAAGGGTCCTTATACTGAACAAAAGGCTGGAACTCCACAGAGGTTTATGTGGAATTCAAACATTATTTAGAGCAATAAACACAGCTCTGGTCTCCCCATGGATGGCTTGCTAAGAATGAGAATCCAGTCAAGAGAAATTAGTTGAATAATTCCATCAGCTGGTAAGCTCCCTCATGCTGGCCCGATTCAGCAATGCTTGCCCTCATCTCAGGTCAGTGCTGCACACGTTCTCCAGGCTCTTGCCTTTACAGACACCTTTCAGACCCGAAACACTGAAAGCCCATTTCGGCCTAGTGAAACCTTTTAAAAAGATGCTTCCTGGCAAGGGAAAATATATTTTGTAAAGTATTTGTAAAAGTATTTACAAGGGATTTGTGTTGATAATATTGTCAGATATCATTCGTTTTTCTTAGGAATAAGTTTTTTTTTAAAAAAAAATCCACATTACATTGATTCTATTTTGAGTTTTTCTGAATCTCTTTTACCTCCTCCTACATTGCCATTCCTAAGGACATTATATTTTAACATTTTCTTGGTGTATTATCTGCATAGATGTAAACACATTGTGAGTTTTCACAAACTGTACATGCCCACAGAACCAGCCTGGATCAAGAAACAGAAAATGTTTGGTACAGAGAGGCCCACCAGGCCCACTTCCAACCTCTGAGTGTTCGCCTGACCTGAGGGTAAATGCTACTCTGACTCCCACAGTGTCGACGAGCTCTGAGGAGGCCAGAACAGTTTGCTTCACCAGAACTTTGTTTGTGGACAGCTGTATTGGTTTCAACCTTGCGGCTGCTCCGCACCCTGCCTGAGACTAGGTAGGATGCTGCCTGCGAAGGTCTACCAGACTCAACTGCTCCAACAGTGTGGATGTGCTCTGGGCAATCAAGATAAGGGGGGGTGTTATCTCATGGGAGGGAGTGGTATCAGAGCAGGAGGGCTAAGAGAAAGTGAGATGGGCAGAGGCCAAAGGAAACCATCTCCATCTTCACCCCTCTGCTTGGGAAAAGCCCCAGGGAGTAAAGCTCTCATTCGTTTTTGCAGCATTCCTCTTGAGGCCTCTGCACAGCCTCTGTACAGTTCTTAAGGTGGAGGGTGAGTAGAAATGGACTCCTACTGACAAGTAAGAACTGATGAGAAAAAAAGACTGAGTAACTTACAGGAACACCCACCAGCTCTCACTTGCTAAGGGCTAAGGCAATTTATTCTTTTTTCCCCCTTTTCTTTAAGGAACATCAGCCTAGAATGCCCCTTACTAAAGATGGGAGGAGTCAATGACTGTGTGACTTATATAATATAAGCATAGGCTGAAAGCAATACCTTCTTTTCTTATCTGCACAGAATCCTTGGAAGATCAACTTGCCAGAAGAACACAACTCAAGGAAAGTCCTCAATAGCCTCAAAATGCTTCCGCTTTCATTTATTAGAGATAGACTCCATCCTTCCAAATGTGATAATGGTCTCAGCTGTTAGAACACGTGACTTAACACAAATGAAAGGAGTTATCATCTATTGTGCGTGATCTACATTTACATGCTTTCCTATGTCCTTCCCAGCAGAGCTGGGGCTTGAACCAGAGCCAGGGGAAGTAGAGAGTTAGGGGAGGCCAGAGACACACTGCTCTATCCCTCTGCACAGGCAAGCAAACGTCCATACCTGCCAGTTGGAAGTGAGTTTGTATACCTGGTGAAGTCTTGGTAGTCCCTAGGCTGGGGACAAAAGCCTCCTACAGTATTAGGTCTGGGAATTCTCTCTTCAGGTTCACCCTGAGCCCTGGGAATCTCACTAAAACCACACAAAAAGCATGTCCTGAAGTACATCCATATTTACAGCTTGCTTTCTGGAGACTGGACTCTTTTTGCCTTCTCAATTTCAATCTCCATGTATTTCTTCCCACCCTTATTTTCATCTCTACCTGAAGTTCTCAAACTCGTATGCCCTGTAGGTTTCTTCTGACTTCTGATCTGACTCTCTTCACCTGGTATTCAAGGTAGCTCCCACTCTGTGAAGATGCGGTTCCGAAGGGAAACAGACAAATCCTGGTCTCTGTCCTAGTTACCCCCAAAGGAGAGAGCATAAGCTATGCATTAGTACTGGCCACTCCCTCTTTCTCTACCCCTCCCTGCCTCCTTTTTGGACAAACTCAGCTAAAGATCAGCAATGGTAGTGACAAATAAATGCTATTTTCCAGCTTTTCGTGCATTATTATTTATAGTGAATGCTATACAATAACATTTACCTTTAAGAAAACCTTGTCTGTTATTTATCTTACCAAGGATGGAGGTGGAATGGGGGGAGTCACATCTTAGGATCTGTTCACAATTAGTCTCTTTACAACTTGCTCTCAGTGTTTTTGTTTGTTTGTTTTTCTTATGTTACCAAGGAAGTAAGTAAACGGGGGAAATCTCAAACCCGATGACAAAAGAAACTCAAGAGGAATTAAAGATGGATAATGATATAGTTCTTTTTTGCTTTTGGGTGTCCATACCCCACATGTTCATTAACTAAAATGAAGGTGCTACAAATGAATGAAACTAGAATGAAAACTTGGCAAGTACAGTATTTTGAAGGAAAATCTTTGTTTTCACTGTTTTTGCAATGTGAATGAACTCCATTGAGCTGTTTGCAACACATTGCCGAGAGGAACTCCTACCAACTGTTTTAATGACACCAAAGACTCATTTGTAGGAAGGCATTTTCTCCCAAAGATACAGTGAAAGTGTGTTTTGGGTTGGTTGATCATTTCCCTGCAACCGGGTTTATGAAGATTTACTCAGACCCCTGCTACTCAAAGTGCGCTTGCCCACTAGCTGTGTAAGCATCAACCAGGAACAACGCCTACCGCCTGGGCTCCACCCCAGAGCTAGTGCATCAGAATCTGCACTTAATAAGATCCCCAGGGGATTCCTATGGCCATCAAAGTCTGAAAACATTGACCTAGAAGATCTTTCACCCCAAATTACCAGAAAGGTAAACTTCATTCTACATGAAATTATCTCAGATTCTGAATTAGGATAGTGAATGTTAGTCAATCTTTATTAAATTATGTTTCCATTTATAAATAGCCTTTTGATTATATTTTTATTATCTTGTAAGTAAAATTCTTTTATTGAATACCTTATTTCACAGGCTTTAGTTACCTACTTTAGAGAAAAACATCTGTTAGAAGCTGGAGCCATACTAAAATACTCTTTTTTAAAATATATTTTATTGGTTATGCTATTACCATTGTCCCATTTCCCCTCTTCACTCTCCTCTCCCCTGCACACCATCTCCCATCCACATTCCCCACCTTTAGTTCATGTCCATGTATCATACTTACAAGTTCTTTAGCTTCTACATGTCCCACGCTATTCTTGCCCTCCCCGTCTATTTTCTACCTACTGTCTATGCTACTTATTCTCTGTACCTTCCCCCCCCTTCTTCTCCTCCCACCCCACTGTTGCTAACCCTGCATGTGATCTCCATGTGATCCTCTTTTAAGCCACTCAATATAGCTGGGCTTTGTCCACAAAGTTGTATTTTAGGGAGATTTTGACATCTTGGCATTTTTCCTCCCTGGAGTATTATAAGTTTCCTCTAATTCTGTGGTAAATAATTTTCTCAAGGCTTCAGGAGGAACTCGTGTATCATGTTTTTATTCTGTGAAGTAAGAACTCTCAACAGACTTAGAGAAGTCTCCTGATACATAGTCGGTGGACAATATTTGGGACCTATTGGATGAGGTAGGGGTTACTTACATACTATAAAACTCATTCGAAGACAAGTTACAGCTCTTTGTTCAAACAGGAGTGCAGCATTTGTTTAGTTGCAGGAAAAAAACTGTGCTTACTATGGGATATACTTTACATTTCCTATATCCACTCTTTTATCTTTGTGCTTCATATAATACCTTTAAATGGTTCTAACATGTGTAAGCCAAAAAGAAAACTATAAGGTAAAATAAAAATAGTACAAGTCATATCTGCCTGTTATTCCTTCAAAAAGGATACTTTATTGATCAACCTGTGAATCCATATTTTTCTCTTTACAGATACACAATATTGCAGCTATTTGTGACATCCTTAAACCTACTTATTTATAAATGCTCCCTGAGATAAAAAGAGTCCAGGATTGTCACTTTATAAAGAAGGAAACACTTTGAGACACTCATTTACTTGCATTTGAATCTCAAATTATTGTCAAATATCTGATGGCAGATATTTCTGTCTGTTTATCTCACTGTTGTATCCTCCAGCACTTAGGCCAGTGCCCCACTGATGGTGTATGGTAAACAGAATAAACAAATGGATTAACTTAAAAATGTAAGTCTCTTCAGAATTAAACTGTTGCGATTCATTCCTTCTTACTAGTATTTTTTGAGAAAAGAGTCTTTGAGTAATAAGATTCTCCCTAGACACAAGATCTTACCTAAACAATTAAATAATAGAAGACAAAGATAACTGTGATTCTAAAATGTACTATGTAGGAATAGCCCCTACAATGCCCAGTTTACCGGTAGTTCATTCATTCTGTGGCTTTGACCTATGATGGTATCACAGCTGAAGTTCTTTTCTCTCAAAGAGCCTCCTCTTCATAGCCCTTGATCTGACCCCCCCCATAATGACTTGTGTTAACAAAGCTGCTCAGTGGGGTTCCTTTTCACCTTTCACCTGTCACCTTCCTGAGCCTGAGATGGAGCCTGTTTTCCCTTTTAACCTTTGCTCTGATGCCCTTCTCTCTACTTGGTTGGCTGATGGCATGACTCACTACTAAATGTATCTGGTAGGCTCATGACCTCCACTTTCTCTCCCTTTTCCCTAGGGAAAAATACGCTCTATGTTGATGGTGGGATGTGTAGACAAGCATTTAGGAAATGATGGAATAGCATCTTTCCTTCTGGGGAAGGTTTTCGGAGTATGACTAGGATTTTAACAGAGACTGAAATATGAAAGAGCATGACGTGTCCAGTCATGTTGGGCAGTTTATTGACTAGAAAACTGGCTGAACTAGGGGAAAGACTAAGGAAAAGACAGAAAAGGAAAGTGAGGACCACACGGCAAAGGACTTTGAATTTAACATAAGTGGGGCATCCATGAGAGTCCAAGTACATGACTATGTTCTGAAGGTACAAAAATGAATAAAAGTTAGTAGCTATTTTTAAGGACCTCTCAGTTATATGGATGAGTCAGACATGAAGTGATGCAGAAATGTGCTGCAGGCAGACAGCTACCTGGACACAAACACAGAGACTTGACAATGCCTGTGATTTCAAGGAACACTAACCCAGCGCTGCTGGCTGTGTGATAGGGATGGATGGAGATAAATCTTAAACGGCAGACTGAGATGAGATTGGACGACCATTAGGTGGCATACTTAGAAATTTGCATTTTCTGTTATAATTAACAATGGGCTATGAAGATATTAAAGTGAGGGAAACATATTTTAAGAGTTTTAGATTCTCTTCTCTGTGGACTTGAGTGAGAAAATAATTTCAAGAGGAATAGGTTGATGAACAATGCTAAATACTGCAAAGATGTCAAGAAGGATAAGAACCTGAGTAGAAACACTTCTAGGCTAAGGCCCATGAGGGCAGGGACCATATGTGTACCTGACCCACATTAGGTGCTTGATAAATATTTGTGAAATGATTAAGTAAAGGTATATTTTGGATTCACCTTGAAGGACACATATGGCTTCTGTTCTTCAATTTACTCTTGCTTATATATAGCATTACTTATTACTCAAAATGTAACCCATGTTATATATGAATATTTCTCTGGTTTTCAGAGAAGGAAGAAAAAATTAATCTGAAAAGAACATAATCACATTTTTCTAGTTAAAAATTTAGCATTAGTCTGTTTCATAAGGGGTTTTCCCTCCTCGTTTTAAATAATATATTATGCACTAAACAATGGACAATGAATTAGCACATACTTAATTTTCTATGTCATCAGCAGTATGTTTCTTTTGACCTTTACAAGTAAAATTCAAAAGTTAATTCAATTTTCCCTTAAAGGCTATTAAGGTTCTGAGGCAAGGATTTAGGTTGCGCTTGGAAAGATGTTAATGAGTTGGAAGTGGATCAAAAAACATTTACTACTCCTTCTTAAATTGCTCCTGATTTATCATGACTTTCTGACATTTTCATAGTTTGTCCTCTATCAAAATTAAATCCTATTAGCTGATCAATTGCTATATTAATTTGAAAGTAGCCAAATCTCTGTCAAGGGTCTTAAGAAATACTTTATAGATCATTTAAAAAATACATCACTTGAAAGGAATTTGACTTATATATTTCATTAAAGAATTTTCAAAACTGTCACAAATCTAAATATTATTTTAAAATCTCCATTATTTTGTACTTTTTAAAATAAATATTTTATTGATTATGCTATTATAGTTGTCCCAATTTATCCCCCTTTGCCCCCACTCTGCCTGGTATCCCCACTTCTTCCAGGAATCCTCCCCTCCCTTTAGTTCATGTCCATGGGCCACACATACAAGTTCTTTGGCTTCTCCATTTCCTATACTATTCTTAACATTCCCCTGTCTATTTTGTACCTACCCATTATGCTTCTTAATTGCTGTACCTTTTCACATATTCTCCTCATTCCCCTTCCCAGCTGATAACCCTCCAAATGATCTCCATATCTAGGATTCTGTTCCTATTCTGGATGTTTGCATAGTTTGTTTTTTTTAGATTTCCTTGTTGATAGTTGTGAATTTGTTGCCATTTTAATGTTCATAGTTTTGATCTTATTCTTTTTCTTAAATAAGTCCCTTTAACATTTCATGTAATAGTGATTTGGTGATGATGAACTCCTTTAGCTTTACCCTGTCTGAGAAGCACTTCATCTGCTCTTCCATTCTAGTTGATAGCTTTGCTGGATAAAGTAATCTAGGCTGTAGGTCCTTGCTTTTCATCACTTTGAATACTTCTTGCCAGTCCCTCCTTGCCTGAATTTTTTTTTTTTTTGAGAAATCAGCTGACAGTCTTATGGCAACTCTTTTGTAAGTAACTATCTGCTTTTCCCTTGCCACTTTTAAGATTCTCTCTTTATCTTTAACCTTTGGCATTTTAATTATGATGTGTCTTGGTGTGGTCCTCTTTGGGTCCAACCTGTTTGGGACTCTCTGTGCTTCCTGGGCTTGTATATCTATTTCCTTCACCAAATAAGGGAAGTTTTCTTTCACTATTTTTTCAAACAAGTTTTCAATTTCTTGCTCTTCCTCTTTTCCTTCTGACATCCCTGTGATTTGTATGTTGGTATGTCTGGACATGTCCCAAAGGATCTTTATACTATCTTTGTTTTTTATTAACTTTTTTTTCTTCTTGCTGTTCTGGTTGAATGTTTCTTTCTTTCTTATGTTCCAAATCATTGATTTGGATCCCAGCATCATCCCCTCCATTGTTGCTTCCATGTAGATTTTTCTTTATTTTACTTAGTGTAACCTTCATTTCTTCCTGGGTCTTTTTTATTTTGTTGCCATCCTCAATAAGTTCTTTGAGCATCCTGATCACTAGTGTTTTGAACTCTGAATCTTATAGGTTGGTTAGCTCTATTTCATTTAGTTCTTTTTCTAGGGTTTTGTTCTGTTCTTCCATTTGGGACATCTTTCTTTGTCTCTTCGATTCAGCAGCCTCCCTGTGTTTGTTTCTATGTATTAAGTAGAGCTGCTTTGACTCCCTGGCTCAGTATTGTGGCTTACTATAGACAAGGCCCCTGTAAATTGTATGGGGCAGAGCCTTAGGTAATCACCAGGGTTGGGCAACCCACTTCACTGCTTTGTGGCTCTGTGTGGGGCAGGGCTTGGAGAGGGGACAGTGCTGCTGCCTGGCTTCTGGAGATTTGTCTGCCATTGGCCCTGTGCAACTGGTGTCCTTCCAGCTATTGCCCTGACGCTGAATCCCAGGGGTGGTGGGTCTGCATATGTTTTAAGTCTGTGCAGGCCCTTTCCTGAACATCTGACAGTTTTTCCACCTCCCCAACCCCTACTAGTTTTTATAGTCAGCCATTATGGGGATTTATCTTCCCAGTGTTGGAACCCTGGGCTGTGTGGTCTGGCCTGGGGCTGGGATCACTTGCTCCCAAGGTATCCCTCCTGAGTTTTATCCACCACATGTGCATTTGGGACTTCCCATTCTACCACTGCCATCTCTCTGGCCATACCTTGTCTCCATGCCTCTCTGCCTATCTCTGAGTCTCTGGCCCTCCTACACACCTAGATGAATGTGGCTTATTTAAATCCTTGGTTGTCAGGCTTCCACAGAGCTTGATTTTCTGACATTCCAGGGTATTATTTGTTTTGAGGTCTGGCTGTAATTCTTTCTAGGGTTGTACAAGGAGGCAAAGTGGGTTTACCTACATCTCCATCTTGACTGGAAGATATTTTGTACCCTTTAAGTTTCAATTTGATTTTCACATTCAGTAGGATGATGTTTAGTTTTATATTCTCTTTGAAGGAGAGGTTTATGAAAATAATTAGTAGGCTGTGGAATTTTAGTTGGTTAATATAAACTAATTCAGAGAAAATTCTGTGTTTGAACATAACATATAAATTACTCGTCTACTTATAACGGGGTTATGTCCTGATGAACCCATCATAAGTTGCAAATATCATAAGTGAAAGACAGATTTACTGAACATCATAGCTTAGTCTAGCCTACCTTCAAAGTGCTCAGAACATTAGTCTACAGTAAGGCAAAATCATGTCACTGCCAGTGCCCAGTGTCACAAAAGACTATCATACTCCATATCACCAGCCTGGGAGAAGATCAAAACTGAAAATTTGAAGCATGGATTCTTTTGAATGTGCACTCACACCATCATAAGATTAAATAAAATTGTAAGTTGAACCACTGTAAAAAAGTATACACATATGCTTATAACTACAAATTTGTAGGGGATGTAGATGGTGTTGTTTTATTATTGCTTTGAGCTACTTAGTTTCTCTAGAATCAGGCTGAGAGTAGAGGACTCGTGGTCAAGTGATTTATTAAGGAGGTACTTCTAGTAGAAGCTGCCAAGGGAGTGGGAAACTGGGCAGGGACATACCAGGTCAAGCAAAGGGGGGATTTAGGTAATGTCCTTCAGGACATTGGCCTCTTCAGGCCTCGGCCTGACCCAAAGAGAGTCCCCCTGTAGTGTTAGTCCACCTCTGAGTGTCACATCCTACACAAACAACTGGGCTGTCTAGTCCCACATCAGCTTGTCAGTTGCTAAAAATATTTGTGGTGATGGTAGGGGAAGAGGGGACAGGAAGGGGGGTACATTTTCAGAACTTCCTTCTACTGCATATAGTGGGCAAGGCACAGCTCCCAAGGGCCCAAAGGTAAGACTCTGAGGAGACTCTGGGATTCTGGCCACTGAAATCAAAAGGTGTGGGGTGAGAGTGGGTGATACAGAACCGGTGGAAGGGATCTGTAGAGACCTAAGGGCACCAACCACAGTATGTTTTAGACTGTCAAAGCCTCATTTTCTCAAAAATGGTGCAGTTCCCAAATTTTTCTAATTTCAGTTGAATGTCTGATCTAAAAGTCCACGCAAATGGGGTTTTATTAACTACTAATAGCACATTTGTTGTTTGGTTGCTAAGTTAAAAATGTCCTCTTTTCTCTATACACAAAAACCAAGTAGAAATGAGTGTAGAGACACACCAGCTAGCTAGAAGGAAATGCTCTTTATTGCTCCATTTTTATTTAGAGAGGCTTCCCGTTCTACCACAAACTACTCTACCTGATGTGTTTCTGTAGTAGTGAGTCACCAAAATGACATCCATATTACATTTGACAAGTGACTATTTTTCTCATTCAAAAGAGTTTTTCCAGAGCCACCCAGAGTTTGTTTTGTGTTTGTTATGGGTGGTCCTTTCTCTCACCTTTGCCTTGCTAAGATACTCGTTAGCAACAAGATAAAGAAGCCATATAAATGCATTCAGTCATATATTAATTCAAAGGTCCTTTACATAAATCTCTAAATCATTAGTTCTTCTTTATTAAGAGTATGAAAAGGAAGTTGGTACAAAGGTTTCTTCATGGTTTGGGGTAACTGTTGGCAAGATCAAGAGAAGTCATTTAAAGGATGTGTTGGCTTTGTTTTTATGATAGGAGTGATATTCTGAGCTCCAGTGTCTCCTCAAAATCTTCATGTTTTGATGAAAGAAAAGATCACAACAGTTATCTTAATATAGTAGCTAGTATTTGTTGCTTCAACTGAGGGCACCTGTGGTTTCAAATATTTCACTCATGTATTGACAAGCCATGGTCAACAGGCACACCATACTGGAGACTGGGCATCATTTCCAGTGTGGAAAGGCAGGCTCAGCTTCTCCTGCCTCTCACTGCACAAAACCTGAAATCAGGGCTGATTTTCCTTTCAGGGCAATTGCACAGCAGCTTTGTCCCTCTGGCATTCTTCCCTTCCCCCACCCTCATTCCTTTCTATATTTATCCAGCATGAGGAGAAGGAAGGAGAGGGAGGAGAAGAGAGGAGAAAGGAGGAGAAAGAGGTAAAAAGGACCGACTTCTCCTGGAAACATGACCTTGACTTAGTTTCCAAGAGGATTTTACCAGGTTGTTCTGTGAAGTAGTTTAATCACTTGCTTGAAGCAATGGGGTTTTGTTTTGTTTACAACTATTTTCTCTCACCCTCAAAAGTTAGCAAAATGACTTTAAAAGACACCGAAACTCATGTCCTTCTTATTGCCCAAAAGGTAGGTGTGAAGTAAGGCATTTGTAAAGAAGCAGAGGAAGTAGAGAGTAAGTAGACAAATCATTCCTGTGAGCAACCATTCCCACCCCTGTAAAGCAGGGAGTCTAGTCCTTGTCTTCTCACTGCCTTACACGAATTTAAGGAAGAGGAAGAAGAAAGTATATGGAGTGTTCTAGACATCCAAGGAACAGGTGTTGCATACCAAAGGTTATCTACCTACCTTACAGGGATGTCATGGACTACATAAGAAAATAGGTGAAATATTTTGAGTTTCATGAAAAATGGGCAGCCTACGCATTTGAGCTGTTATTGCTTTATGTTCTATGTAGCTATATGAAGCATTTACTTAATGTATTTATTCACTTCTCTATTAATTGTATAGCAGATTCCACAGGATATAGATTCAATAGTGAAAGAAAGACATTGCGTTAAAAAACTCCCGAGGAACTACAGAGCCATCCAATCAATATTGCACCTTCTGTCTACATACCACCACCAGTTGGTCTGTTGTGATTTATATTCGCCCTCCAACGAGGAGGGAGTTGGGAGAGAAGAGGTGGGAGTGAAGGAGAGAGCAAAGAAAGAGCAGTGTCAGAGGGGGTGATATTCACAGGATGCTAGGACTCCTCACATTCAGGATGCTGAGCATGTCACTCAACATTAAAATACTGACATGTCCCCTTTGGAATGACTCACCAGTGGAGTGGATTTGAACTCCTCTGACAACCACAGAATGAGAGGCTGCTCTATCATTTAAAACATCATGCTTTCATGAAAACAAGGGCCATCCAGATCAACCTCCTCCATGGTCCATCAATATACCAAAGCACCATAAAAAATATGTGCTTATTGAACGTGTAAAATTTATTGTGATTAGTATATTACTTTTTGGCAGGCTAACATAAAACAACATGGACTAATTTAATCAATAAAAATATTTTGGAGGGAAATCAGGCAACCCATACCATCCAAGAAAGAGCTGAACTAGTAGACTCTGAGGAAGACAGGAAAAATGCTCCCATCTAGAGAGTGAAAATTTGCTGTGGCCTGGGCAATTGTGCTGTGGCCCGGGCAATCGTCCACACTGGTTTCTGTGTTCTGCTCAAGATTCAATTCCTCCGGTGAAGGCATAATTAGATTAGTTCCAGTCAGGGGCTCATCTTGCTGGTGGTGGAGATTGTGAAGAGGTTCCTGGGATTGGCAGTCCCACCAAAAACATAGTAAAGTTGGTTTCTTAAAGTGTAAAGGTACATTTGATAGCATCTGCACTCCCTGAAAAATGTTATACTACATTTATATATACATTGCTAAAAGCTCATGTAAAGGATATAAGGGGATTAAGTGGTTTGTATATCTGGGTTTGACTTGCTACAGTCACTAATTAGCTATATGACCTTCATTTCTCAGAGTCTTGGTGTCCAAAGTTGAAAAAGGAGCGGTTGTTTGTAGGTCTTTTATTTTCATTTATTTTTGTTTTTGTTGTCTATTTAAGTTACATAATTGAATTAACTATGCATCTCAGTGTACAGCACACTGTCCCATTCTTCTAAGCAAGATGCCTTTCTTGTTATACTCTATCTTCTACTTGTGTCTAATTTCCATTTCAATCACCCCCTAGACAACTGTTCTCTCTCAATACATGTTTTTGTATATGCGAAATATGTAGATATTTCTAATCTGAGTGTATATACATGCACATATTTATGACATACACAGGTTTCGCCCACTATCCAAGAGTAGGGCCCCCCCATGAAACCTCTTGTAAGCCAAAATGCCATAAAGCGAAGAAGCAAGTACCACTAACTTACGTGGAAATAAATTGGAGTGTTCCCGAACCCCTAAAATAACCTACTGAACTATTCCAAATAACACACAAACCTACAATAATACTAACATATAGTAAAAGCAGGAATTTATGATAAATATGAATGGTTTCACTTACCATGTGTACTGTCTCTATAATGGCTCACTGCAAAAGAAATGCTGAATGCTATTTTCGCTCTTTGTCTTTCTTCATAAACATGAACATCTTCTCAGGATTTCTTTCAGCCAGTGAAAACAGGTACTTTTGTAAAAGTGAAGTGGTTTAAAGCAAATTTTCAAAAAGCAGAGATACCTGTAAATATATATATATACATACACATGAATCAGCTGGTGACTGGTATTATGCTACTGATCTCATTCTGGTTCTTTCTTCAAGGTTTTTGTGCAACTTCATGCTTTTAAGGGCTACCCCATTGCCTGTGTATCTCTGGTAAATTCTTCTTAAATGCTTTAGAGAATTTTATCATGTGCGCCACTATTACTGTATTTATCCTTTAGTGATAAATGCAGAAAACAGCTCCAAATTCCACAAACACTAGCAAATTGTTTGCTTGTACATGATTTTTGTAGGTCTTTCAAGAGGTTCTCTGGGATATTCCTATTATAGTGAGATTAAGATATGAAAATTCATAATTTCACTAAATACAAATTGCCTTCCAGAAAGATCTTACCCATTACCACTTCATCAGTTCTGCATAAAAGGTTTTATTTGTCTATATTTTCTTCAAAACTTTGTCTTTTCCAACTTGCTATAAACATACACACATACTACATGCATATATACATGCATACATACATACTTTCCCCCTGATCGCCAAGATATTTATCTATATTTTATTCTACTTGCCTTATCATTTTAGCTTCCATATTCAAGTTTTTAACCCACTTGAAATAAACCTTGGCTTTTCACTTTATGAAAAGCAACTTTGCATTTCTCCACACAAACTAGTTTTTTCAAGACCATATACCATCTCTCATCTTTTTTAGTTATTCTGAGTGTCAACTTTACAATACAGTAACTCCCATTAATACTGGCCTATCTTGAACACTCTGTTCTGTTCCATTGAACTGTCTCTTTGTATCCATACACTGTTTTCAATTACTGTAGCTCGTGTCATGCCTTCATATCTGAAAGGTTTGGTATCTGTCCTTTGTCTTTTTTTTTTTTCACTTTTCAAAATTGACCTAATGGCCAACTAGCTATTCATAAAAAATAAAAATATGCACTATTAAAATAATGCCAGATAAATAACAGCTTAGGAATAATTATAAATAAACCTCTGCTGAAAATCTATGAGAATGAAAGGCCAACAGAGAGATATCCGAGATCTTCCCAGCAAACGGAGATCCAGAGGCTCCAAAATGGGCGACAGAAACAACTGACTGACTGTGCAAAAATGCAAAACTCCCACACGACAGAACATTCCATGAAAATCAATAGGCAGTGATGAAACAGGGAAAACATACTTGTGATCTGACAAAGTATTAATTTCTATATTATTCAAAGATGTACAACTTAATTCAAAGTGAACACAGACACGAAAAGACAATTCAGTAAAGAACAAATTTAAATAGCTAGCAAATGCAAATTTAAATAGCTAGCAATATGCATTGAATAGGAATACAGAAAAAAGAATAGCATGATACACACTGGTGGTAAGAGTGTTAACATGTATAGCATTTGGGGAAAGAAATATAGCAATATTTATAGAAATTAAATATACATGTTCTCTTCTACTCAATACTTCTATTCCCAGTGATCTTGCTATTATGAAAATAAAGGCATAAATCTTGACCATAAGAAGTACAAATTTGAATAAATCTACGACTTAACAAGGACCTTTATTAAAGCACTGTTTGTACTCACCAAAAAGCAATAGTAAAAAATATGACTGAATGAATACAACTTAATTATGATTCAAACACTACATAATATTCTATAGCCATGAGAATGAATTAGGACAATGTATTACATGTGTATACAATATATGATCATGGAAAAAAGAATGGCAGCATGGCTACATGGAATTGAGGGTGACAGAGGAAAGATGCGCATGATAAGGAGAGAATGTATGGCATGATTTTACCCATACAGCATTATGTGGGTGTGTGTACGCATAAGTAAAGCAATGATGGATGGTACAGAGTGGTAAAGGTAGTTATTGCAGGGTACTGAAATTTAAGATAACTTCTTTACATTTTTGTATATTGTTTTAATTTTTTACAGTGAGCAGGTTTTATTTACATAATCAGAAAAAGTAATAATATTTTTACTGTGGGAAGAATTTATAAAACTGTAAAACAAAATAAAAACTGACAACTATTTATGAACTTTTACTCTTCCATGTAATGTTATAAAGAGTTTGTCAATTTTACAACAATATTCCTACTGGCACCTTTATTAGCATTGCATTAAATTCAAGAAAATTATTTTTTGATTTAATATATTTATAATATTACATTGTATTTTGTATTTATTTAGTTCTTCTTATTTCTTGTACTTAAGAGAGTTTAAATGTTTTCTCCATAAATGTCATTTTCATCTCTTATTGTGTTAATTTCTAAATACATTATTGTTTTTGTTGCTATTATGTTTTCTTATTTTCTATCTTATTTAGTAGTTAATTTTGAGGTATAGTACTTTCCTCTTTTATAAGTTGGTGTTTATTTTGTAACTGTGCTGAATTATTTATTAGTTCATCTGGCATTTTTGTTCTTTTAATTAAAACATTTTCATTGTGGTAAAATACATCTAGCGTGAATTGCTATCTTAACCATTTCTAAGTGCACAGAGCAGTAGTATTAAGCACCATCGCCACCATCCATCTCCAGAACTCTTTTCATCTTGCAAAACTGAAACTTTGTGCAATTAAACATAACTTACCATTTTTTTCTTTCTCCCAGACACTAGTAATGGCCATTTTACTTTTTAAAAAATATTTTCTTTATTTATCTTTAGAGGGGAAGGGGAGGAGGGAAGGAGAGAAGTATCAATGTATGGTTGCCTCTCGTGAGTCCCCTGCTGGGAACTGGCCTGCAACCGGGGCAGGGGAATTGACTGGGAATTCCCTGACTGGGAATTGAACCACGATTGTGTGGTCCGCAGGCCCGTGCTCAATCAAATAACCTACATCAGCCAGGGCCCATTTTACTTCAAAAAATTTTTTTTTCATTTAATTATTGTTCAAGTACAGTTTTCTGTCTTATATTCCCAGCCTTGCCCACCCCCCAAGTGCTCCCCACGTCCCTCCCATTTCCACCCCCCACCTTAGTTATTGTCTGTGTGTCCTTTATACTTATTCCTGTGAATCTTTCCCCTTTTCCCCTGTGATTCTCTCCACTCTCCCCTATGGTTCCTGACACTGTATTTCAGTGTCTTTGGTCACATTTTGCTTGCTTGTTTGTTTTGTTGTTTAGGTTCCTGTTAAAGGTGAGATCATATGGTATTTGTCTTTTACCACCTGGCTTATTTCACTCTGCATAATGCTTTCCAGTTCCATCCATGATGTTGCAAAGGGTAGGAGCTCCTTCTTTCTTTCTGCTGCATAGAATTCCATTATGTAAATGTACCATAGTTTTTTGACCCACTTTATTTTTTAACGCTATGAATTTCACTGCTCTAGATATCTCATATACATGTGATCCTACAGTTTTTTTTGTAACTGGCTTATTTCCCTTAGCACAACATCTTCAGAAATCCTCTATGTCATTTCGAAGCTGAACAATACTCTCTTGTATGTGTACATAGCAGTCTCCCCTCATCCAAGGCTTTGCTTTCTGTGGTTTCAGTTACCTGCTGTCAACTGTGGTCCTAAGTTCCAGAAATACACAATTCATAATTTTTATCTTGTACATTGTTCTGAGTCACATGATAAAGTCTCTTGTATCCTGCTCTGTCCTGCCAGGAATGTGACTCAATCCTTTGTCTAGCATATCGTATGCCACACTGTGTATATGTTCCCTGTCTAGTAGTCACTTAGTAGCCATCTGGGTCATCAATCCACTGTCCTGGTATCACAGGGGGTCAATAGTAGTGATGCTCATAATTCAGACATGTCAAAGAGAAGCTGTAAGGTGCTTCTTCCAAGGAAAAACGTAAAAGTTGTCAATTAAAAAAGAAAGAAAAATTGTATGCTGAGACTGCTAAAATGGTAAAAACCATTTATGGTAAAAACAAATCTACATTTGAGTATGTAAGAATTCTATATTACAATACAATGTTGCATTAGCAGGAGAAAGTAATTTTCATTATAAGCCATTTCTTTCAGTTGTTCAAAGCCTTCTGAAACAATCTCTTTTAGATTTAAATTATCCATGCTTGAAAAATTCACAGTTGAAGCCTAGAGGTAATTTTGAAAAATTGAAAAAAAACCAATAAGCATCATGGCCCCTGCTTTTGTTTTGTTTCATCTGGCACCACTGTTTTCTTTTAAAGCCCACAAATACATATACAAACTTATATTTAGGTAGATTATTTTAACACTGTAAAGTCAGGAATTTTCAAAATTAAGGCTCTTTCTGAAATAAAACACAAATCAGTATTTCTTTTCCCTTCTCCTTCCTTCCTTCCCTCCCTCCCTTCCCCCCCCGTCCGTTCCTTCCTTCCTTCCTTCCTTCCTTCCTTCCTTCCTTCCTCCCTCCCTCCCTCCCTCCCTCCCTCCCTCCCTCCCTCCCTCCCTCCCTCCCTTCCTCTGAATATTTAGTTAGGCATTTTTATTTCATTGAGAACTGTTCTAACAACCCAAGCAGTGGGGCACTGTTGGAAGGATACATGTAGTCTGGAACTAGAAGAGGGAACTCCTCGAGAAGAAAGAGCTCTGAACTGCTCTTTCTTGGTCTCACTCATGGAGTCTTAGCTTCTTGGGTACCTGCTTTGGCTTCTTTATACCTTCTAGCAGGTTCTTATACTTAAAGCTTCTCCTTACTTTACTAAGATAAATCTCTTAGTTAAATATTATTTCAGTATTTTTATGTATTCTAAACACATTGCATGAATCTTAACATATACAGTTGCTACACATCACCACACCCAAGGAGTTTTTATTTAAAACCTCATTGGGGGTGGGGATGAGGGTGAGAGTGGAGGTGGGGTAGAAAATATATAGTTTTTTAAATAAAAATGAAGAACAAGGAACTGAAAGTGTCACATGCTGTTCTGTTTGGTTAGTGCATGTAGACAAAGGTAGAAATATTAGATGGGTTGCCTTGATATTTTCAGTTGCCTTGATTTGAAACCCTAGGAAGAGGCAGCCTGAACAGTTAGCCCGTCCCTGGTACAGTTATGACCTTTGATCGGGACTTGTGGACCATGTTATTCCAAACAGGCTGTAGGAAACAAATGAAGGAAATTTTAAAAAGAAAGCATCCTGCCCCTGCCACTCTGTGCTTTCATAGGCCCAGAGCCGCAGGGTAAGTAGCACCAGGGGACAGACACGGCAAGGGGTCAACCTCCTTCCCAAGGAGGGGGCTTCTGTGGATGGAGCAGTGAAGTCCTGGGCTACATGCTTTGGGGTTCCTGCTGCCTGCTGATTAACCAAGGGGTTCATGTGAAAACCATAATACTACAGTTTGAAAAAGCTCTATCGAAGCGCTAATTTTGGATTTATGTAAATGAATCTGGTATTTACAAGTCCTTTCCCATAGCAGAGGCTTTGGTCTGAGTGCATTTCTCAAACAGGAAGATTCACTGTGGTGTGATGGAGAAAATCATGGGACAGGCACCCAAGTGTCAGAACCCTGATTTGTCTTGATGAGTTGTTTGACCTTTGGCCTTTATGAGGCTGAGTTTTTCATCTGCAAAATGCAGGTGCTTTTTTTAAACACCCCACTTTTCCATCCCATGAAATTGTAAATAGAAACCTCACACATGCGAGATTTAAATATGAGTTGGGACATTCATTACGATTGCTCCTATAGCCACCTCTGAGACACCTCCGTGAAGCCCAAGGACTCAGAACACCTTTTGAAAAAGATTAGATTATCTTAGTAATTCTTGTGCTCTGAGTCCACAGATTCTGATTCAGAAGTTGGGGGCACTGCCTAAGAATCTGAGTTTTAAATGTCCCTTCTCCCCCACAAATGATCCTTATGTAGCCCTGAAGATGTAGTCACTTCTAAGAGTCTATAATCACTCTGTTTCAAAGGTTTTTTTTTGTGTGTGTGAGAATCAAATGAGATAATGTATATGAAATTATGACTTTAAAAATACATCTGCTGGAAGATGGTTTAAATACCTGACAGACTATAGAATACTATACTAGTTCAAAAATAGCTTCATGTAAAAATACAATCCAAAGTATAAAAAAGAGACTTTAACTCCAAAACTTCTCTATAACGACCTTCTAGAAAGAACTCAATTGGGTGTTTTTATTCTGTTAAAAAAGTGATAAAAACATGCAATTTGATTGATTAAAATAATATAGTTTTAAAAAGAACAGTACTTATTCTTACAAATGTTATTTTGGACTATCTCTATATACTGTAGAAGGAATAAAAACATCTTCCCTGTTAAATGCATGTGCATTATAAGAGGTAGAGGGTATGCCGCTAACTTTCATTCAGTATAAAGTACATTCCTGCTTTTGGAGGAAAACATATTTGTGCACATTTGAAAAGTTCAACTCCAGGATATAGTATGGTCAGTTTGATACTCAAAACACTTTTTCATTTCAAAAGTACCTGGGCCTTTGTTTCTTCCTCTGTACAGTGGGTGGTCAGATGGCCGCTCAGTCTTCCCTGCTGAGCATAAGCTTTCGTAGTTTGTAAGCAGCACTTGAGAAGGGACATGTGACACCCCAACATGTGTGTATAGTCAGACAGAGGTTGGGGCTGTTGTCTGACTCACAGTCAGGCTAAGCTTTATTTTTGCAGGAGCCAGTATTCTGATGATTTGGTACAACTGCCTGAATTAAATGGTTACTAATTAGTCTACAGCTGGAGGAAACACTAAGCCATTAGTCCCAAACCAGGCTCCTCCCACACCTATTGAGTAGAATTCTGCTGGTTAGCCAGGTATGGAAATCATTGCATAAGAGAACCATATGTTGAAAACAACTTCAGCTGATGTAACGCTATTGATCCCAGTCATTCTATCATTCTCAAACATAGCTGCGGACAGTTTTTGTATGTAGGTGCTGCATCCCATGCGTGTGTGTGTGCATGCACACGTATGTGGTTTGTCAGTGATGCGCTCACTAGTTGTAATAGTTCTAATAGCTGGTCACATGTGGGTGCTCAAATGCAAAATACAACATATCTTGCTGCAATATATATACCACTTGCTGCAACAGAAATCTAAAATTTCATCACATATGCCAAGTTTCTCTTTCTAATGATCATTTCTTTTTTATTTAATCTTTACAAAGTAAAGACCTTCCTATAATTTTATAGCTATGGAGAAGGGAAGTACATATACAAATAAGTTGGGTCATATTCAATCTCAAAATATAATCAAATGAAAATCCTTCCAGGAATTTAGTCAATATGCCTAAAGTTCCTACGCCTACACTGTTTGAGGCATATGCCAAGGTATATATTTTTTATTTTTAGAGAGAGGGGAAGAGAGGGAGAGAAACATAGAATGAGAGAGAAACTTTGATAGATTGCCTCTCATACATGCCCTAACCAAGGACTGAACCCACAACCCGGGCACATGCCCTGACTGGGAATCAGACTGCTGACCTTTCAGCTTGTGGGACAAAGTCCAACCCACTGAGCCACGCTGGTCAGGGCGCCAAGGTGTATTTCTGCACAACTCCCTTTCGACACCACATGAGAGGTGCTGAGTGCTTAGTCATTCCACCTCACTCTAGAATTCCTTTGTAGATGAAGGGGACTAAGATTTTAAGGGAAGTAAAATAGAAAACCATGGAAAATAAAACTCTGCTGTTGAAAGAATGTATTATACATCGAAGCTATAAATATTTATTATAAGGCCTATAAACAAACAGCCCTCTTTAGGCCCTGGCAGGTTGGGAAAAGGCTGACCTCGGAGTTTTTGGTAAATTTTAAAAATGCCTTTTATGCTTTCCCCTATAGCCTGGACATCTTCCTTTGCGCCTGTGTTTTCGAATGTCTCTTACAACTGGCTTTGAAAATGTTTTTGTTGGTTGTGAGACAGTGGCAACTTCGACTTCTACCTCATTTTGTTCTTCTGAGCTCATGGTTTCGATGGCAACCAGTGTCCAAGCTCTGTTACTCTGAATCCAGTATAAATATGCACCGCGGGCACTCTGAGAATTTCCTCAAATCGAATCAATACTAAATCACAATAAAATGTGCTTTTATGTATCACACATGTTACCACAAGAATCAGAAAGAGCTCCAATCAGGAATTTTGAAATATTATTTTTATAGCTGACTATCTTAGAGATGATATCAGCAAAAATAGAAACCTACTCAGGCTAGCGTGGAAACAGGGTGTGCATCTCATGTCTTTCACTGGGAGCTAAAAAGCCAGCTTTTTCCTCTTTTCCCCTTTTCTTGTCATTATAGACCTAATATCTTGTCATTATAGTCTTTTTAGCTGCCAATTCCCAGGAGAGAGAATCTGACTGGCTTAGGTGTCATGTCATCAGGTCACCCTTCCTGGGGCGGGGGTTGGTAGGGAGCAGAGAGATGGCCCAGGAAACAGCGTGCGACAGGGCAGAAGTGCCCGTATGTCTGGTAAAGGACTATGGCTGCTTTTTGAATTTTGGACTTCATGTTTATTTTATATATTTTTCTAATGTGCTTCCAAGGTTAAAGTATTTTTTAAAAAACAGATTAATTCACCTCATTAGCATCCTTGTTTTCTTGTAATTATTTTCATTTTTTCCCTTTCTGACGATGAGCTAGGCTTGGGCCAGACTGCCCCAGATCCTCGCCTCTCTATTCTTCAGCTCTGGCTTGCATCCCAGGGGTAGCTGATCACACTGTCGAAGTGCTCAGCCTCCCATGGAAATGTTGTTAGCGAGTAAAAGGCATCCACGAGAGATGAGAGGGTAGGAGGAAGGCAGAAGAAGGGGTTTCCCTTCTCTTGCTCCCATGGTTATAATTGATGTGGATGTCAGTGCTTCCGCTCCATCCCCAGCTCCCACAGGCTACTGCGGTTCCAGCTTCTCCGTGTCCCTGCCTCAGGCTGTCAAAACATGCCTTCCTTTGTCCTTCCAGCTTAGGGAGAAGCGCTTCCTGGGACAGCAAATCACTGCCGTGGCCGCACAATCTGTACCCCCTTGGATTTGTCACCTCCCACTTCACCTGTGTAACCACTTCTTAGTATTAAATTCCCTCTGGCTTAAAAGCGTACAGTGGTTTCTGTTTTCCTGTTTGGACTAAGACTGGGACAGACTGACATCTGGATACATCATCAGTTTAAGGTAGTATTTGAACAAAGTGTGATATGATAGTATAGAACTAATTCCACTTGTCTCTTGTATTTTTTTATATTAATAAACTTATTTTTAGAGCAGTTTCGGGTTTATAGAAAAAATAAGCTGAAAATATAGAGCATCTCATATATCGCCTTCCTGCCCTCACATGTATTTTCCTCCATTATTATTTTGCATTAATGTGATATATTTGATAAGAGTGACAGGCAAATAGTGATACATTACCATCAACTAAAGTCCACGGTTTACATTAGAGTTCACTTTGTACTTACATTCTGTATGTTTGAATAAATACATAATGATCTATATCTGCCATTATAGTATCACAGGAGAGAAGTTCACTGCTTCGCACGTCCATTGCACCCCTGTTTATCCTCCATTTCCCTCCCAACACTCTTCATCCTCAACTGTCGCCACAGACGGCCTTTTCAGAATGACATCGAGTTGCCATCACATGGCATTTCCTGATTGGCTTTTTTCACTTAGTCATGTATGTTTCAATTTCCTCCATTTATTTTTGTGACTTGCTAGCTAATTTCCTTTCATTGCTGAACAGTATTTCATTGTATGGATTACCACAGCTTGTTATCTATTCACCTGCTGGAGGACATCTTGGCTGGTTTCCAGTCTTGGCACTGAGAAATAATGGGCCATAAACATTCCCATACAAGCTCTGTGTGGATAAGTTTGCAACTCATTTGAGTAAACACCAAGGAATGCAATTACTGGATGATACATAAAAGCTAGATAATTCTTCGTTTTGTATGAAACTGCTAGATTGTCTTTCAGAGTTGCTGTACCATTTTGCATTCCATTTTGCAGAAATGAATGAGAATTCCTGTTGCTTCACATTTTTGCCAATTTTTCTTTTAGATTTTAGTCATTCTAATAGTATTTTAAAATTATTTATTTATTGTATTTTATTTTTTCTTTACTATAGTTGGCATATAATGTTATATTCACTATATTAATTTTAGGTATACAATACAGTGATTAGACATTTTAATACCTTACAATGTGATAATAACCCAATCTTATTCTTTTCTGGTGGTGATAAGATTCAATCAGTGGGTGGGGCATGTTTTGTTATCATTACAGTTGATATCCATTTAGTTCCTAAGGTTCCTATTGCTTTTTTGGGTCACTGTTATCCTTGTATTTCATTTCTTGATAGTAAAAGAAGGAATCAGGGATGTTGATACATGCGTGTTCATGCACATGCATGTGTACCTAAGCATGGGTATGAAGAGAAGAAAATATATTCCCTGTATTTTCTATAGGCAGTATCACTATCCATGTTTTCTTTGGTGGATACGTGGACCAACAAGTCTAAATCATAATTTACCAGGGGGACCTGTAACTCATGAAAGAGAAATAAGATTGCACTTTTTCACTATCATTTTAGAAAACGTTTGAGCCTGTTTTTGCAATGTCTTTCTTGTCAGTTCTCAATGTGGCAGCTCAAGCCTTCATGTCTCACATGGTTCACTCCAATAATATGCTGAGTAGTGTTCCTGCCTGCATGCTTTTATTCCTTCACTCCATGAAGAAAATGTTATGAAGAACCTACTATGCGTCAGCAATGTGCTAATTGGCAAGGATATACTGACCAGTGAGCTATAGTGTCTGCCATCACACTTATACTGTAATGTTATTGTGCAGTAGAGTATTATATTACAACATAGTATTATATTACAATACAATAGAAGGGAAAATTAGGTAACGATGTGATCAGAACAGAGTTTGGTACATTAAACAATAGAGGTATCAGACAATAACCATATGCTTATTCATGAATACCTCCAGGCAATTAGTTTTTGATGAAAGCCAGGTTCCAATGTCAGTATTCTCAACAAAAAAGGGTGAAGATCTTAACGAAGTCATAGGCAAAGTCTTGCAATCATCTCAAAGTCTAGCTTAATAGAGCGCAGTGCAGATCACAGCTGTTCAAAATCCTTCAGTGGATTTTCATTTACTATTAAACTAAAACCAAATGCCTTTGCTTGGAAATTAAGGCCATTCAAGTATGGACCTTGGCCTCCCTCTCCCAACTTCTCTTACTTTACTCCTGCAAACGCATTATACGTCCTAATCAGACTGGGCTCTTCACTGCCCACCCCTGCACAGGCCCCTCTATCCTCCTTTGTTCATGCTATTCTGACTATGAAATTTCCTCCTGAGCTCTGTCTGCCAACAGTCTTATTTTTCCAGTTCAAACAACAGTGCATCATGAAGATACTGGGATCTCTACCAACACACGCAATCTCTGATTTCCTCAGTCCTTTTAGCACTATATACTTTTCTCTTTATATTTTATAGGGAGGTGATTACTGGCACAACTGTGTGCATAGTTGTCTAGTCTTCTTTACAGAGTCTCCTTAGGGCTTTTCCCCATAAAGGACCTAGCACAGGGCTGTGGCCATAGCATAATGCTGAAGACGTTTGCTGAATCAGTGAAAGGACCAGTTCTGTTTGAGAAGGTGTAATTGTTGAGGCTGGAAGGGTTCTAGCCTGTGTTTAGAGATCCTTTTCCTCTCCTAAGAAGAGGAAAGTCGGAAGTCTTCCCCGTTACAGGGACAGCAAAGAGGGTTCCATCTCTGGGGGACCCTGTGGGAAGGAGGCATTGAATGCACAGAGTTACCACATGGAAATGGCAAAAACAGATCTACCCGTGCTGGATCACAACACCGGAAACCTGTTCCCAGTGGTTTCTAAAAATCAAGCTGAGGTTCATTATGTGAGTTGTTCCTGAACACTATGTGTCCAGCAAAGTGCTAGGTGCTTTTCCACCTATTATAACTTTGAAATAAATAGGCTACCAAATTTGCTGGCAAGGAGATGACTTGATGAGAGTAGCTTTGGAGAAAGATGGTTAATATATGGCTGAGCACACAGAAGGGGACCCTGTGGAGAAGCTATATTTGAGGCAGAAGGTAACAGAGAGACTTTGATGCGAGAGAGAAAATAAATAAAGCATTGCTTTAGGAACAATTCCCCAGCAGGGTTTCCCCCAGCACAGGGAGCTGACGTGAGAAACAGACCTTAGTAAAGCAGGTCTGCACTTGAGACGAGCTGAGAAGCTCTCCTTTGGTCCCCAGCACCGTGTTCTCTCGAGCGTGCTATCAGCCCTGCTGTGTCTGGCTTTCTGTGCTCTGCCCTTGAGGTTTGGAGCTCCACTCAGCTCTGAAGGTAGAGGAGAAGGGGCCAGAAGCACAGATGTGGCAGGTGACCCATGAGACAGAACATGGTCAAGAAAGAAGATTCAGGACTCAAGGACTAGAACTAGAAGGGTGTCTTGAAGATGCAAGAGATAAAGGAGTCAACAAAGAAGCCAGGACTTTGTGACAAAATCAAGAGATAAACACTGAGTCAGCTGCTGTAATATGAGCAAAACTGAGTGAGGTTTACAAAGAAAGGAGTGCTCTTTGGTGTCAAGGGCAGTGGAGTCTGTTAAGAATCTAGGAAGCCCACGCCACAACTTCCTGGGCTCTGCTTACCCTGCACAGCTACTACGGTTTTTTTGTTTGTTTTTGGAGGTTCAGATATATAAAAGGTACCGTGACTTTTCACATATTATCTGAATTAGATATCATCAACATCATCATGTATTTATTGAAGATGAGTAAACTAAACTCAGAGAGGTCAAATAACTTGCCCAAGTTTACATGGCTATTAGATATGGGATTAAAACCTATGTTTGTTTGATTCTGAGTCTTTAGTATCAGTATCATTTTATGGCACTTGAGTTTTTGTGTCATTTCCTGCCCCCTGCCCACAAAAATAGTTCAGTCCCTTTTCCTATCTCGTCTTTGGTCTTCACCACCTCATGCACATTGTGGGAGTACAGCACAGTGGAGTGGCAAAGAACTGGCCATTGGCCTGGAAGACAGAGAAGTGACTGTTACCTTATAAATCAGATCGCAAAGGCGTTGTTTCTGACCCAAGCTTGGTTTACTATTCTCTCTCCCGGGTGGTCTGCAGGCATCTCCACATTCACCCATCTATTTACCTGACTGGCTTAAGCATTCCTGTGCTTTATGACCATGATTACTAAGTGTAACCTTCTACATTTAGAATAATTTTTGACTCTCTGGTCCTCCCCATTTCCTGAACAGATATTTGCAATGGAGTTTCCTACATTTTTCTGAATGCTTTGTGGGCTGAACTTGGTAAAAGAAAACTCAAGGCGTGTTAAGTGAAATGAAAGTATTTTGTACACCCTGAATATACTATTTGATTGCCCTTCCCTGTTATCTGAAATAAAGACTACCTACAGACGGTAGATAGAGGACTGCAGATCCTCAGACAAATATGATCGGCAAAAGGTCTGAATAGTCAACTTCATGTACAGATGTTCCTGTGCAAATTAGACAGTTGGATTTTCCTCCAGGTAAATGAATGTTGGAGGATATTTAAAATCAGGGTGGTGAATGGCCTTTTTATTAAAATAAAACAAGGAGTGTTATTAAAATAAAACTTCATTTGAATGAACCACAGGGATCATTGGATTCACACTGCTTCTCAAAGATGAGGAAACTAAGACTCTGGCTGGTGTAGCTCAGTGGACTGAGTGCGGGCCTGCAAACCAAAGGGTCGAAGTTCAATTCCCAGTCAGGGCACATGCCTGGGTTGCAGGCCAGTTCCCGGCAGGGGTCGCACAAGAGGCAACCATTCATTGATATTGTCTCCCTCTGTCCTTCCCTTCCCTCTAAAGGTAAATAAATATTCTTTACCTCTAAAGGTAAATAAATAATAATAATAATAAATCTTAAAAAAAGATGAGGAAATTGAGATTAGCTAACAAGCCTTAAACACAAAACTAAGAAAGGGGGAATCCATCTAAACTCTTGTCCTATCCTATTCTCTAGTTACCATAGCAAATTGCCTCCCAACAACTCTGCAGTCCCTTCCCTGAAACAAAATACTGAACTTTTTAAATGTTTCTAATCTGGGGTTATACAATTTATGTGGGGATATTAGCACCATGTCCACCTCTTGATGCATATATGGTAGAATAATTGGACCGATAAAGAACGTGGTTGTAGAGCTAGATTGACTGTCTGGCTTAATTAACGAGCTGCTATGTGCCAGGCACTGTGCTCAATGTATTGGACCCATGGAACTCGATGGTGAACAAGACACAAGCCCCAAACACCAGGGATGCCAAGTATATTGAAACTGGTGTCTTGTTGTGGTACTTAGAAGCTTGACAGTGAGTTAGTTACCTGACCTTTTAGAGTCTCAATTTCCTCACCTTTTTTGTCTCTGGGATAATAATATATCATAAAATTATTGTGTGAAGGTATGAACAAAAGTCCCAGTACACATGAGCTCAGTAAATGGTAGCTGTGATTAGTAGCTTGATTTCAAGCAAGGATACCACAGTGCAGAAAGGCCAGGCCACACACTCAAGATCACCCAGTCGTTGGCAATCTGACTCATCTACATCCTGATTTAGATGGCTGGTTCTCTCCGAGCATGCTCAAGGATGCACCCTTCACTTACGTCTTATTGAATAACATCCTGTGCAATAGCTGCTTTCCGTAGTATTTTTTACATTGCAGTCTCTTGGAATGTGGAAACAGATGACTGACTACCAAAGACGATGTAACAGGTGTTAAGGAAAAAAGAGAAACTGATATTCTAAAATCAAATTCTTCATCTTGTACAATAAAAGCAACCTCAGAAGGCGTGTAATGCCTCCTCCCCATTTGGTCATTTGAATAAAGTCTTTGAATTGGCTTTTTAAAAGGCAATCTGGTGGTTAATTTTAAAGGAATCTTATTAAGTATCAGATAGTCATCACATCCAAGCACAGTCACGGCGGTTCTAAAGCTTTCCAGTTTACAAACACCATGCATGATGGAACCTGTTCAAATAGTATGTCCTCCGTACACCAGCCTGGTGGGTTTGCTCCAGGGTAAAAAGTAAAGAAAGGGAAAGTGGTAACTGGTGCCCCTTCAGTAATATTCAAAAAAGATTCAAATTTATGAGCATACGAAATTTTAATAAATACTCATATTTTCTGTTACCCCACACCAAACTTCATTTTAGAAAAAATAATCTGTTACCTCTTTTAGGACTGAGTTTTCGTGCCCTCACTCTGGGCCCAGGTGAGGAAGAGTTATCCTCAGTGACAGATTCCTGCCTCACCTGCATCCTCATCAGCCATCCTCTCTCCAGGGCTTCTCCTGCCTCAGGGTCACTGGGGAGCTTGTTAACAACTGTAGATGCCAAGAGCTTATCCAGACCACGTGAATCAGAATCTGATCTGGGGGTGGTGTGGGGTGGGTTTGAGAGGATCCACAATTTAAGCAAGCTCTCCGGGTGACTTTTCCCATAATAAAGTTTGAGAACAACTGTACGTATGTCTGTTTATTGTCTCACTCTGGTTCTTATTTATTTATTTTTAGAGAGAGGGGAAGGGAAGGAGAAAGAGTGGGAGAGAAACATCAATGTGTGGTTGCCACTCCCCTACTGGGGACCTGGCTTGCAACCCAGGCATGTGCTCTGACGGGGAATCGAACCAGCAACCCTTTGCTTCACAGGCCCATTTGGTCATCATGATCAATCCACTGAGCTACACCAGCCAGGGCTGTCACTCTGGTTATTGTTTTAAACCAGTGGTTCTCAAACCTGGTTGCATGTAAGGGCCACTTGGGCAGCTTTGAAAAACTGCTACTGCCAGAGCCCCACCCCCTGTGATTCCGAAATAATCGGCCTAGGATGGAGCCCAACTATCAGTATTTTAGCCAAATGATTTTCATCTGAAGCCAGTGTTGAGCCCTATGGCAATCCTTCTGGACTCACCACCTAATGTTGTCATGATCCTCCCTCTCTCCTTGTACTCTGCCTCCTTTCTAGCACTTTCCAGTTTGATGCTTCCTTTTCTTGCCTTGGACATCCCTAATTCCTGACAGATGGGATTCACAGACCGTTTGGCATATGAAAAGAGACACTGTAAAGTACAAAAAGCAGGAAGTCACTCAGTATTTAATGTCTCTATTGCTTGCTTATAACACCCAGGAAGGTCACGTGCTAGTCACCGTCCAGTAACTCAAATGATCCCCTTTGCACCTGGCTCTGCCATTCCGATTACAGAATTGACACACCTTAAAAATAAAACAACAGAAAAGAAGGGATTGATCCTATTGCTGCTGATGTTGCCATTTACTATTACAAGAGCGGGGAGGGCCATGGAACACATATTATTAGACTGTATCTTATACCTCCTGTAGCATTAGAGGGCCTGGTTTGAAGATTAGAGTTGGTCCATTTCCTTCATTCCATGACAGGTGGATATTTAGTTCCTTTTTTGGATTTTAGTGACCATTGTTTCATTCATTATATTCATTTAATAAGTATTTTCTGGGCACTACTGCAATTACAATAAATGATTTATAACTGCATGCAATACTATAAATGACTCTTACTAACATAACATTGAACAAAAGAATCCAAACACAAAAGCAAATGTACTATATGGTTATGTAAAGTAAAAGCAAATACAAAATTAATTGGTACTGTTATAAACTAGGAACATAATTACCCGGGGGGATTTTACTGACTGTAAGGAGCACAATGGGGGACTTCCTAGGGCAAGCCATGTTCTATTTCTTAATTGAGTGCTTGATACTGAGTGTGTCTGATTAGTGAAAAACTTTTAAAGATTTTATTTATTTATTCTTAGAGACAGGAAGGGAGGGAGAAAGAGAGGGAAACATCAATGTGTGGTTGTCTCTGGCACTCCCCCTACTGGGGACCTGGCCCACAACCCAGGCATGTGCCCTGACTGGAAATTGAACTGGTGACCCTTTGGTTCACAGGCCTGTGCTCCCTCTACTGAGCTGCACCAGCCAGAGCTTGACTTGTGGAAATTATTGAGCTTTATTTATTTATGATCTTGACACATTTTATAACTATTTTATACTGCATTAAAAGTTGAAAAAACTATACTAAGAAAAACTATTTCACAGACACTAGAAGAAACTAGGGATTTGCTGGTGACCAAGACCTGCACTTTGCCCTCAGTGTATATGCAGGTGAGTAGGGAACACAGGAACGGCAAAGCACATACAACATTCCACAGGGTCCTGGAGAAAATGGCAGCCACGAGGTTTGAGGTAAGAGTAGGAGCTGTCTAGTCTGAGGGGTGAGGAAAGCAAGAGTGTTCATGGTGGCAGGAACAGCAGAGATGTGGCTCAGAAAAATGAAAGAGGATGATGGGATGGAGGAACTGAAGTAATTTTTCAGGGTGAAATATAGGAAGGGGGCAAGTGATGAAAGACGAGACTGGATAAATAAGCAGGGGCCACATCAAAAAGCCTTTATAAGCTATTTCAGAATGTGGACGATACATTACACTGAGGTCACTAAAAAAGAATCAAAGGGGACATTGCAGGGTACAATCCCGATCAGATGTGGTCTTAGAAAACTTACTGTCACCAAAGGGCAAGGAGTAGATTGGAGTGGTCAAGTGTGCAGGCTCGGATGCCCGCCATCCAGGCAGGAGACATGGAGGTCCAGCGATGTCGCTGGTTGGGGGCTGGAGAGAAGTACTAAGAGGCATTTAGCAGGTAGGTTTGTCCAGATTTGGTGCTGGAATGGAAGTGAAGGAGAAGAAGGGGCAGAGGGCAGGCTGCTGGACTGATGGTGAACACTGGCAGGAAGATGGTGAGCCTGGTCCTGGGCACAGGGAGAATGAGACCAACTCCAGCAGAGAATTCTCTTCCAACGTGTGTTTTGTTTGCTCTGTCTCCAGCCCTCCCTAGGAGCAAGGGGCATTTCAAAACAACTTCATTCATGGTGAAATGAGAAGTTATTAGGTCCATTCCCTGGGCAACTTGAAGCAAGTCTCTTAACCACTAGGTTTCTCAGCTTCTTTCCCTGTAAACTGATGACAATTAGCAAGCCCCTCCTCCCTACAGGGAAGTAGAGATGAGAAAATGAAATCCTAATTGTAACCATACTACCTACACGCAAGGTGTTATTATTCTCATTACTGTTTCATCACAGTAAGTCTCGGAGAGCTTTTTCCTAGAATTTCTTTCACAACTGATGTTAGATGGTATAAAACGTGTCTGTTCCACCCAACATCACATTCGGTTGAAAGGCATTTCTGGTATCTGAGGGAAGAGGACTGGAATGAGACCCTCCTTTATTTTTACCTCTGGGATGGGGTCTTTCTGCCCCTACCTTTGCCGTTTGGGCATTCTGGTTCCTCCCTGGTCCCTGACAAGTTGCTCCCGAAGTTCATGCTCCACTTGGAGCTGCTCTCAGCACCTTTTATTCGTACATCTGGCACCGCCCACCCTGTGGCCTGCAGCCTCCTGGTCTGCAAGACCGAATCACTGTCCACAGGTTGTCTCTCTCCCCCTTGCTAATGAAGAAAATCAGAGATGTCGCTGTATGATTACTCCCAAATTTTATTCTGTGTGTCTGAGAAGGTAAATGAAATTCTTCCTTTTTGTGTTTTAAAATTTCTCCAGTATGGAAGGTCAGGTTTATGTCTAATCATGTTTTATGTACAATTTAAACTATAACTCACAAAGTCAGGAATTAATTTTATGGCTACCTAAAGTTTCTAAGTTATTTCAGGGTCCAACATTTTTTGGGGGGTGGAATCTGAATCAACTATATATCTTCCTAAGATTTTGAAATAATCTTGTAATTATTATATACCATTATGGAAGTTCATTATTTTAAATATTAGGCAAAATATAAACAACCATTTAATAGAAATATTAGTCACTAGAGTCAATCTGTACAGTTCTAAGATACAATAAATAACTTGGTAGCTGGTGAGTATATAGCATTACCTAGTGTTAGAAAGGAATGAATTTGGCTGAGGAATTTATTACATATTAATTTACTTTCAGTATCTCTGTATCCAAGCGCCTTCCTAAGCATTGCATTTGCACCATGCTTGGAATTTCAGGTATTTGTCAGGCCATTTTTCTCACATCTGTCCTCTGATGCACAGAATCATCTCCTTACCTATGTCCAGGACTCTCTTTAGTCCATCCACTGAGATTTTTATTGCAGTGATTAGTTTTTTTCATTTTTAGTATTTATGTTGACTTGATTTTTTAAATCTGCTTGTCTTTGCTTTATAAACTATGTCATTTCCTTTGTTTCTTGTAACATTTAAAACCATTTTAGGGTGCTTTTTATGTGTAATTCTTAGGTGGTAAATCATGCTGTTTGTTGCATCAGCAGATTCTTTGCTCTGACGTCTTGTCCCCTTCTGCTTCAAATTTTGATTGTGACCTCTTCTTCCATGTAAATTCTACCACATGCCTTGGTGAGGGACCCAGCATTCAGTGGGACCAGCTTCCCCAAGAGAGAACCTTCTGTTGTATTTTCCGACTGGTACCTTCCTATTTTCAGACCTGCCTGCATCTCTACTTTGTAACTGATTGGTAGCACTGATTTCCGAACCCCTGTTTCATGGAACTGTATACTCTTCTATTTCCATTTCTTCCTTAGAGCTGTGCATAAGAAGAGGTATACTTGCAAGCTTCAAGTCAGAATATTTTAGAACACAATTATAAAGAGCATTAAATATGACCATCGGACGGTTGCTTTACTGTCCATACATGAATTGAGCACATATAGGTTGATCACATACTATGTGCAGGGCCCCTTCTGGTCACTGGAGGCGAGAATCAGAGCAGGGCTTATCTAGGTGAGGGGATTGACAAGTGAGCAATCGTTCTATGTGGTAAACACTGTTGCAGAAGTTGGGAAAATGTTCTCAGAGAACAGGTGATAATTAGAGCAGCAGTCTGTGGATACTACTTACTTTGTGCCAGGCACCGTGGTAAAGAGTGAATTTTAGTAATGGCCCTCAGAGGCAGCTGATGGTGACAGACACATGTTAGTATTTTCATTTTATGAATGAGAAAACATGGCTCATCCTGTGAACAGAAATTATACTCCTAGTAAGTGGCAGAACTGGTTTTTTTCAAGCGTCTATCTCTGGGTCTAAACCACTTCTTATAAGGAAGAACTGTGTGGACTTTATAGAGGAGACCGCAACTGCACTGGGTCTAGGACGAGAGGTATCAGTGAGTTAGTGATGTTCTTGGAAGGCAGAGGAAGTCACAAAAGCATAGGGAGGACGTAGCCATGTGAGGCAGCTAGCTGCAGGGCAGACATAGAGAATGTGAAGGTGGGGTGGGCAAGGAGTGGAAAATGAGTCTAGAAGGGTGGAATGGGGACCAGGTCCTGAAGACCCCCCAGCCACTGCACTCTCTGGTGCAGGCCTGCTGGGATTTAAAAGTTAAAGGGTTGGGGTGGAATTGAGGTTAGGCATAAATGATACCATTGACACGTATTTAAATAAGAAAAATATGAAGGTAAGACATTGGCCCCATGTGTGAATTCTTTGCTCCTGGTTGCTTTGTGTGTGTTATTAGTACCATAGGGCTCCTGGCAAAGGACCAGGCTACACCCACCACCCTGATGCGGTGTTTGCCCTGTAAACACTTCCTGCCTCACAGCGCAGCCCTCCCCTCACTGCAGAGCACCTGTTTCAGTTTATTACTGGGCTCCACCTCAAGGGCTTCAACCTGCAACTTTTTTTAAAATGATATGCTTGGTTGACGTTTGCAAGGAAGAACCTCCCTGCTCCCACCGCCCCACTACCCAAACTGTATTCTGGAGAGGACATGCTCTACTGAATGACTTAGGCAACCAGGCTAAAAACACAATGACAATGCTTTGTGCTAATATTTCAAGTAGTGCTAGTGATCTGGGCGTTTCACCTTTGGCTGCACATGGCATGTTTGGTTCTCATATAGGTAGAAACATTTCCCTATAAAGCACATCACTCAAGTACTGTGTAGTATTCGGGGGCCTTTTTAATGCAATGGTGACAATTTTTCCAATTTGTATGACAAAGAACGTTTTGAGGCTTTTTTGTGCGTGTGTGTTCACAATGAGATTCCTCCTGCTTTAATGGTGCATATTTTTGAGAAAGGGAAGACATAAAGGGTTACTTACCACGGCCCTTTGTCAATGTAGATATTTCCCTAGGCAGATACGCACAGTGACCAAACAGTGGGTACCTGAGCACATTATTTCACTTGAAATCCAATTTAAGTGTCTTGTAACTATCACGGGTTTAGCTGAACCTGTGTGCTTGGGTTGTGCTCACTGTCAGCCGTTCTCTTTATTGCAGTGCTGGCTAATCACTAAATTCTTGTATTTATTTCCATTTTGCCAATTAGCTTAAGTTGTTAGTGCAAATTTATATGTCCTGGTTCTTCCCAGTCCTTGCCAATTACTTTGGAACATTGAACACTTAACTGTGCTTGCTCCGGGGCACTAGCAGTGAAACAGTAATTAACTGAGATAGCTGCCTCTTTTCCTTCAAAGCTAGAGAATGGGACTGTGTTCCAATAAACAGGCTCAAAGCAGCATGAAGGCAGCTCTTCCGATGGCAAGTTTTTCATCAGAGCTCACATGTAATTTGTTTTTTACATTAGTTAAACACTACAGAAATGAAAACAAACCAAATTATGGTTTGTCAGATGTAATAAAATGCTAACAGATCAAATCTGGCTTGGCTCCGCGATGCTCTACAATTTACATGATGTTTTAAATGAATCATAAAATGTTAATCAGACAGAAATCTTGACCAGAAATTCAAGTAATCTGATTCGGTTCTGCTATAAATATAAAACAAATGGAATTTACTTTTCTAATTACATTTATCTTTTAAAATCCATTTATAGTTATGGAAGAATAAACTTAAAATATCTTTTTAAGATACTTTAAATTACTTTAATCTCTTCCATCACCTTCAAAATTTTAGTCATTTTCCTATGGAAAAGTGATATGGGAGACAAATTAACCCCAAGGATGTCTCAATAGTTAAATTTCAAACACACTCAGAGACAGTCAATAGATTAGCAACATTTGCTGAATCTCTACTAATGTATCTAAATAAGGATATTAAGGAACTGAAAAGATAATAAGAAATGTGTGTGTGTGTATACACACATTATACACACATATAACGTATCAATGCATACAGCATGTATATATGTATATATTGTATATATGTGTGTTTGTATTTAATATGCATATATGCACATGTATGCATATATGTTTGTGTATACTTTCCAACCCATTGTGATTTTATAAGATACTTATATGACTCTAGCACCTGAAAGCTTTGAACACAATATCCCAGTAGAATTTACTGAAAATACTGGAATCTCTAAGGTTGAGTAAGCAGAGAGAAGCAACTAGACAAGCGAACGAGTCTGTAGTTCCCAAGAAGAGGATCAGTGTAGGGAACCGATTCTTGACTCTTGGTTCTGTGTCCCACACACTTTCTCCCTCAGTTAGCTCCCAGATTCAGTACCTATCTGTCCTTCTCCCTTGTTCAGTGAATCCCAGTTCTGGAGACAGGAGGCATACTTTGGCTTTATGTAATTCTCCAGCCCAGTGTCTCCTGAGGTGGGGCACTGATTTCTTATCCTGGCTCCCAGTCCTACAGCAAGCTCTCTCTCCATGGATCAGGGTGGGCCTGACATCCACAAATTTGGGGGAAGAAAACTTGGAATAAGTGACGAGAACTGAAGGGTGCTGTAAAATCTCCTGTTAAAACCTCTACCCGAACCACAGTATGAGAAAATTGATGGGGGTGTTTCCTCACTGTCCCTGTACTGCCATGGATACTAACAAGAATAAATATCTATTAAAAATGGTCGAAGCAAAGAGCCCGGACAATTTAATGACTAGGGTAGCAGAATGCCAAAATGGCCTCCAAGATTCTTGCCCCTGGTAAATACACCCACATAATCATCTGTCCTTGAGTTGTGCGGGATCAGTGAATGTGATGGGACTGTCGCGCTTTTGATTACGTTACAGGACAGAGACAAAGAGGCACCGCAGCTTCTCCTGGGTAGGCCTGACCTAATCAGATGAGCCATTTAAAGGCATTAGTGAGATAATTCTGCTGGTCAAGAAGAATAAACAAACATCTGTGCTGTGAACTGTCTGTGGAGAGGAGCGGCCTCTAGGAGCTGAGGACCGAAGCCTCACAGCCACCATCAGAGCCAGGAAGAAGTCTCTGAGCCACCGGGAGATCTCAGCTGCAGGCCCCACTGGGGCTACAGCCCGTGAGGCCATGAGCAGAGGACCCAGCTACGTTGGGCCCAGACCCACAGAGCACAGGGACCCATGCAAACTAGGAAAAATAAATGTATGTTGTTGTCAGATTACTAAATTTGTAGTAATTTGTTACACAGCAATAAAAACTAAAACTTGTTTTAAAACCTAAGATACTTATAGATGCTTTTCATTAGAAGATGAGTGGTTCATTAGGACATATATCTCTTTCTTTTTCTTTAGATATTTCCCATTTCCCCCTCAACCTCCAAATGAGTATGACAAAAATCACTCTCCTGCTTCATCTTAATCTAATGTAGAATGAAATGTGTGATTAGATGCTCATTTCTAATAGACATTTCAATCTTGGTATATGCAAACCCAAACTAATCTCCAAACTCCAGCTCATGTGCTCGTGACCCACTCCACCCCCTGCAACCTGTTCTTCCCTCCACCTTCTGAAGCAGTGTTGTTGATGGTGACAGCGTGCCTCCTGTTACTTGGTACAAAAGCCTGGGTTCCCCTGCCTTCAACCCCCACTTTGAACCAGCCCATCTTTGTCTACTCTGTCCCTCTTGCCCTGCTCTACTTTGTCTTTTCCTTACAGCACTTACCATCTTTTAACACACTATAGGATTCACTTGTTTATACTGGGTATCATCCATTATATACCTCTCCACATTAGAGTGTAACATTCTCTAAGACATGAAGACAAGGACATGAAAAAATAGTGCCTCCAGAGAGGGCACTCAAGAAATATTTGGGAATAAATGATGACATAAGCGATGAAGAAAGTCCACAACAGATTCTTCAGTTAGCTTATTTTACTGCCTAGAAGCAGCTAGAAGTACCAAGGAATCTCTTGCTGACAGTCCAATTTAGACTAGTCCCATCATTGCTATGATTTGGCTTCCTCAGTGAGAGTGAGCTGCGTTAGGTTAGTTTCTAGAGACATCCTGCAAGTGAAATTGATTATAAGGACTAGAAGAGTGCTCTTTAATTTTATTGATGTATCTTCAATAAGTCTATTACCTGTAACATTTTGAGAGATGATGGGTGTAGATAAAGACATTTTCTATGGTCTTGAGAAAAATCCAGTTTATGTTTTGCTGCCATTCTTGTGATCCAGCAAGATCACTTAATTCAGCCTAGCTTCAACCTGGTAACACTCCGTAAAATTGAATGACTAAATTCTGTCTTCTTACACTCACTTAACCTAGCCATTGGAAATAGGTAGGACTAGGTAGTTCATACTTTTGCCTCATAACCAATAAAATACATTTCATCAGTTTCTTTTTTTTATAAAGATTTTATTTACTTATTTATTTTTAGAGGGGAAGGAGCAAGGGAGAGAAACATCAATGTATGGTTGCCTTTTGTGCGTCCCCTGCTGGTAGTTAGCCTGCAAGGAACCGGCCTGCAACCCAGGCATGTGCCCTGACTGGGAATCGAACCGCGATCGTCTGGTTCGCAGGCTCGTGCTCAATCCACTGAGCTATGCCAGCCAGAGCCTCATCAGTTTCTTTCAAATATTTCTTAGAACATGGGAAAAAGTAATAATAAGAAAGAATTGATAAGGCAATTCATTTTCTTTTAAGATAATTAAGAAAAGAAGGCTATTGTTGGTAAGGTAAATTGTATAGATTATTTGTGAGACGTAAAATTTGAATTTTTATTATAAAAAGTTTTACTGATATTTTACTTTTTTCCAGAAGGACTGGCCTCTGTTACTGTGTTTGATTAAAATATCTGAATTTCAAATACATAGTTTTGAGTAATACTAGTGAATTGATTTGTACTCTATAGGACAAGTATTTCCACTTATATTGATACTTCAAATGGACATAACAGAAATGGTTGGGATTTTAGAACAAAGAGGCATGGGTAAAATAATTTAACAGTTTATAGATAATCTATAGTTTTCTAATGTGACACAAACATCTGGAAATGCATATACAACTTTAGAATTGGAAGGACCTTAGGAACCTCCAAAGCACTCATTTAATGCTTGATGGGACTTTAACGAAGAGACACCGCAGATTCTGCCCGAAGGTTCCCCATCCTGCAACTAGTCAGCGGCAGAACCAGCCTTGGAATCTAGGAGTGGTGGCGCTTGGGGCAGCATTTTCCCCGGTATACTAGGTAGTTTTTCTCATATATTTCTTTCCTTCTTAATTTCAGCTTAATTTCATTACTGCTACTATCATTAAAATATAATTTCTGTGGTGCTTAAGACCAGAGGTAACTGAGAAGGTAGGTCAGTGTGGAATGACAAAAATTCTTTCCTGGGGCTTAAACTTTCACTTTGGCAGTCAAGCAATAATCTTATACATGTATGATATGATCTTATATAAGCAATAATCTTATACCTGGATTTCCTGCATCTTTTATATTTTCTATAATGAGAATATGCTATTTTACAATGAAAACTGAATTTAGAAAACATTATTAAAATGTGAAGCATTCAATGTGCATATTAAAATATAAATATACCATATGAAACAAATATAATAATTTAGACTAAAGTAGATTCTATATTTATTTTTGTCTTTAAAGAATAAGTTCTGTCTTGTTTAATGTCATTTGTTACTTTTGTTTTTCAAAAAAAAAGCATGCTAAAATAAGTTTTGTGAATAGTCGTCCTTCCCATTTTGACTCCTTTTGTAAAATAGTACTTGTCTAAAATAACTGCTTGTTCCTCACATACTCAAAACCACACCCATCGACAATCAGAAACAGGTAGCAGTTTACTTATTTGTCTGTCTGTCAAATTTCTCTGCCTGTCTGCAGTAGTTACACTAGACCTCAGCCCTGCCTTTCTTCACAGTGAGTGCATGAAGGACAGGAGGAGTTAGAATATATTAACATGCTCTGTTTTTTAAAAAATTTATTTTAACTTTCCAGAATCTGAATTTTGGGCTAAATTAACTAACTACCTTGGAGCCCAATCTTCTACTTTAACTTGGCTAAAAAAGCATTCTTACTATGGAAAAAGAATTCCTCCCAGGAAATAATTTGTACCCAAGAACTATCATGTTTCAAACGCCATGAGTAGAAGCATTGAGTAGGGCTGATTAACTGGGATAAATGTGGAAGAGAAAACAGGAATTTGTGAATTATTATGGGGAATAGAGTCTACACATTGGTTGGAGGAAAGAAAAAGTCCAAAAGAGGAAGAAAACAGTATTCTCAATAAGACAGAGTATGGATGAGTATCTTGGAGACACACAGGGAGAGAGAAAAGTGCACTAAATTGCTGAAGTATCCCGCTCCCTGTAGAAAGGACTGGGATGGGAAGTGAAATATTGGATGGAGAGCAAGTGAAATACAGCCCACCAACTCAGGAACTCCCGGTTGAGGAGTCCAGCAGGAATGCAGAGGACAGATGACAGTTAACCTGGAATTAAACTGAACTTGATTCCAGAATTTGGTGGATGCTAATTACAAGAACATAGCTTTAAGAGAATTTTTGCATCCAGAGTTTGTCTTGAGGAGATGGCAAGACATAACAGAAAGTATGAGGAAACATGGGCATCCATTCGTCATGAAAAGAGGAACAAACCTGCGTGAAGATGGCATAAGTCAGCCCTGGGAGGGACATAACTATGGGGGGTGTGAACAGGTGTCTGACTGTTAGGTCACTCTGGACGTTTTCTGTCTAGACATCGTCTATCTAGTTGGTATTAGATGTGTTCATTATGGCATATAATTTATTAGCACCCTATTCTAAGTCCTTCCCGCACTCTTTCCTTCACTAGATTTCGCTACATTCTTGAGAAAGAGACAGTATGCTGTGCTTTGTTCTATACCGTGGCCATTCTACTTCATGTTGCATCCCCACCCCCACCCACACGGCACCATTCCTCAACTTCCTGCCCTGCCCTATATTTAACCCTTTGGATTCATCATGATCTAATATTCTATATAATTCACTACAAGTCATGTTTATAAGTTAAATCTCTTGCTTAGTGACATTTACCTTATGATTAGGTTATTCTCTTTCCCTTGCAAGTAGAGCTACAAAGCCAGATGTTTAAATTGACACAGTCTCTCTGGTTTTCCTATGAGTTAGGGGCAAAAGCAACAGCCGTTGGCCTCGGAAAAAAGGAAAAACATCAGTGAAGTCAGGGCAGACCTGGGACGGAAAGCTTGAGGCACAATAAAGACGGCTTTCAGCTCCAGTCTATTCTGATTCAAGGAGGCCCGGAATTTCCCCCAGTGTCCTGAGCTCATAGTGAGGAGACCTTGGTTCTAGTCCTGTTCTGGCACTGCCATGGTTCATTAAACAAATCATGGTTTTAGTTTCATTGTCAATAACTTGGGAAAGTAATAGTTTGCCTGTTTTTTTTCTTACAGGTTTTCAATATCCAAATTGAAAGTTTTAACTAGTATTAAAAGTTTTAAAAGTTTAAGATATACATTTAAAAACACATTACTATTATTGAATGTTTTATTTTTGAAAATATTTTCTCTAAGATATCATATCTCTATGTGCAGAATAAGATTTTAAGGCATAATATGTAATTAGGTGATACTCTGCTTAATATTCATGTGAACTATTTCCTGGTTTAGAATATCAATTGTTTTTGTAAAGTATTTTTTTTTGCATCTTCTGTATACTTTTGTATACTCTGTTGGCAATCAGAAAATGAAGGCTGGCCCTTGGTGATCACTGCTTTTGGCTGAGAAAACCCTGGGTTCAAAGTGAGGGGCTGAGCGGATGTGGACTGGCCGGCCCGTGGGGAAAGTTCAAGCGGGCGGTGAGCACAGACGACGAATGAGTTTGCCAGGAACTGAACCATCAGGTGCATGGGCCATAAAATGAGTCCATGAGGGACAGAGTGTTCCCGATGCCAGCAGTAAATCCATTTCACATAAAGTGAACTGTTTGCTTAAAGTTTCCCATGTTCTGGCAGACCTTTGGTGCTGAGAACCAGCTCAATACAGAAATGAGCTCACCCAGAGCCTGTAGAGCAGAAAGACACGAGAGTACAGATTGTTGAATCAAAAGTGTCTCATGAGAAAAAGCTCTCATGAAATATTTGGTATCTTGCTGTTTAGAACTTTCCACTTTGAACAGAATTGCCTTTTCTGATGGTACTCTTTTTAAAAAAATACTTTATTTATTTATTTTTAGAGAAAGGGAAAAGGAAGGAAAAGAGAGGGAGAGAAACTTCAATCTGTGGTTGTCTCTCACATGCCCCAACTGGGGACCTGGCCTGCAACCCAGGCATGTGATCTGACTGGGAATCGAACCAGTGACCCTTTGGTTCACAGCCCATGCTCGATCCACTGAGCTACACCAGCCAGGGCATTACTGCTCTTTTAACATAACATTTGGAATAAAGCACTTACTTGATGAAATGCATATATTCAGCTCTCTGATCTTTGATTTTTTAATTTCAATTTTCAAATTAAAATGATATAAGGAAAATTGTTTAGCATTCATTGCACTGTTCATCGTGGATATTTCGTGTTTTATGTTTATTTTTTGCAGACTTTTTTCCTACTCCCTTTTCTCTAGTGAAGGGTGCTTCCCATAAAGCTGTCTGATAGAGAAAGACATAGTTGCTAGGAAGCCAGAGACACGATGGCTGATGTTGTTAGGGGGGGTGCAGAGGTGAGTCTCTGATTATACAAGAGAACCACTTTTCCTTCTCCTTGTGAGTCTTTTTTATACACAGATGACAAGCTCAGTAACTTGGGAGGAATAAGACCGCAGAAAGAAATATGAAATCTTAACGTGTTTCCTCAGAGTGATATAAATCTGATGATACTTCTTCAAGGATGAATGAGTTGGGTGCATGCCCACCTGTATCTTAATCTGTGGTGAAAATGCTTTTTGAAACCCACATGACACAGATCTTTTGGCTTATGCAATAAAACTAGGCGGGCTCTCTAAGGCCTTGGTCTCATCACCTGCACGGGCTGATGAATCTCTCTCTTACTAGTATTTCTTCCATCTTCACATTTGGGGAAGTAAAGGTCAGTAAACACTTACTGAGATCTTCTAGGTGCTAGGTATTTATACTAGGGACTTTCATATATTTTCTCATTTAATCCTATCACCCTGATGCAAGGGATTGTCATTTCAATAAACACAAGGAAATGTTCTAGTAAGTGGAGGAAGTGGGGTTTGAATCATGTTCAGTGTCACCAAGTTCTTTCTGTTACAATATTTCTGGCTAATGAAGAATAGAATAAATACATACATATACTGATTTCACAAAAACCACACAATAAATACTTCTTCCATTAGTTTTATGAATACTTTTGAAAAAGTCTATACATGATAATATTTAATAAAATACTTTTAGGAGATTATTCTGGCTTTTGAAAAAACTGTGCTAAACACTGCTCAGTTTTACCATGAGATGGCTTAATCAGTGCCTTATTGTTTGGGCTCTCTGGAGGATGTTGTTGCTGCCTACACACTTTAACTTCATTAAAAAACTTATTGAATAGATAGCTTGTATACAATATTGAGCTAGGATGGGTAAGACTGTCATTATGAGGCTTTTTATATAATGCAATGGGGATATTACCAGGTTTTAAAAGGAAAGCATTTTGAATAGAAATCTGAAATGTCCCTACGATATTTGAAATTGGCAATAGTCAATCCTATCAACAATGTGTTACTCTTCAGCTTTAGATATCTTCAGTGTCCAGTGCCCTAAAACTCTTCAGTGGAGTCACAAAGCCAAGCCAAAGAAAATCTGTATCTTCTGAAATTATTGAATTTTCATTGTCACTAGTATCCACTTGTCACATCTGAACAAGAGCATATGGAGTTGACTGATAACCTTCAAGAAAAGGTTGTGAACATTCGGGTTCACACATAAAGGTGATAGGGGAATTCATGAATTAAAGATTTCAGCCTTAGTTATAGGCTTACGTGATTAGTGCTTGTGGAAAGATGTTATTCTAGTAACTGGAATGCATGACCACGTGACTCCAAGAGGCGCGCAAGCAATTCGGTTTTTGTGCTCCGGGGGGTCCGCAAGCCATGGAGATGGCATCTGAGCCATTGTGTTCCAGGGAGTGAATGCCCATGATGCAGATAAGAACTGTTGATCATCAGGTTAAAAAATACTAGGATATGCCCTGGCTGGTGTAGCTCAGTGGATTGAGTGCGGGCCTGCGAACCAGACGATCGCGGTTCGATTCCCAGTCAGGGCACATGCCTGGGTTGCAGGCCAGTTCCCGGCAGGGGCCAGTTCCCAGCAGTGGATGCACGAGAAGCAACCATACATTGAAAAAAAAAAAATACTAGGATAATTGCTGGGGGACTACAACTTTTACCTGATTAACCTTTTTTCCAAACTGCTTACCCACCCTTTTCTATTCCTTATAAAAAGATCAGCTTGAGATAAGAGGTTAAGATGGATTTGGGGGTTCATAGCCCAGGATCTTCTCAGATCACTTGTGTCTGAATACAGTTCCCACAAAAATTCAATCCTTGTCTCTACATATTGGCTGGTTAGTGACAGGCAGCATGAACACTGACTTTCTGGTTCTAAAGGCATGAGCCATGCTGAAGAATGGACTGGCAGTCTATATTAGCCTGTGAAGCCACATCTGGTAGACCAGAATATTTTTTTAGAAAGCAAAAGTGGGTAAACAAAGAGAAAGAAATGTTCTTGGAGAGCAGGTTGTATGATCTGAGATTTACTGAGGCAATTATTGTCTGGGTTTTCAAAAGAGCTAGACAATTTTATTATCATCACTAGGTACTTGTAACTCAGAGAGTGGGGATATAAGAGGCAGGTTATTTAATGCCTCTAAATATGGATTTATTGTCCATGGGGTTAGGATTGAGAGCTCTTTCCATGTAGTGCTTTTTCCTATGCTATGTTATTTTTTTAAGAAGTTAAAAAAAATTAGGTCTCTTTCCCTGAAATATCTATTTGTTGAATACTATTAGGGGCAGGATGTTTGATTACATGGAACTAGCTCATGAATAGTGAATGCCACTCTATTTTAATACAGGCTGCTTAGAAACATAGTGTGTGGGATTACTACCTTGATGGTTATCTGCAAATTTAACACTGCCAGTCTCTTATCACACAGAGGGCGTGGGCAAACTTCTAAATGACTCCAGTTTTAGAAACTGTGACACTGTCCATTAGACAGTGCAGCAGACCTGGGCCTTGAATAAAGACCAAGATAAGAGATTTATGTGAAAGACAAGGCTTGTTTCTGAAACAACTGTGTGCTCATAAAATAGGACATTCAAATAGAGCTGTATGAGTTTTAGACCTAGGAAGAGAGAGGAGATATTCTTGCACATACTTTGTGATTTTATCTACAAGCCAACTTTCCAGGAAAAGCCTTATAAACAGTTGCAGTAAGATGCCATATCTGCAACTTGTTAAGAGAAATAGCAAAATTACAATCACCTGTAAGACTGCATTGTTCACAAATGAACCAGTTTGATTTGAAGGGTTGGACTGATTCAGTGAGTCAAAATAGCCAAAGTATTTGTATGAATTACCTGTGTTTGTATAGTCTAGGGAATAAATAAATATATATTATATATACATATTACATATTACATATTATATATTATATAATATATATAATTACCTGTGTTTGTATAGTCTAGGGAATATATATATATTATCACATATATATATATATTATTACACACACACACATATATATATATGTGTATATATATATATATACACACACACACACAATAGTCCAGGGAATGTGTGTGTATATACATATATTTCACAAAGCACACAGAAAGTGGTAGGACATCTCAGATATGATTTCATATGTACCTTCCTCTAATATAGATAAGGATACAGTCATTCATTCCCAATATATATACTGAGTTCTTATTTCATGTCAGGCATTGCAAATGATATGACTATGGATTAGGGATGTGGAAACACTTTCTTACTATTTTTTAAAAAAATAATATTTACTAAATACAACATTGCTATTGAGACAGACTGTTCAAAACAAAATTTGATCTTGGTTAAGAGATCTACAAATTTTTAGGTTATAATCACAAGAAGTTAAAAAAAAACTGTTTCATAAATATTTAAAATCTTCTTTGTTCTTCAGACATACACAAATGATTGTCACTATATTTTTTCTTTTCTTTTGTTCTCTTTTAGTAGGCAGTAGCTACAATTGATTCAGCTCTACTTTACCAGAATAAGTAAAGGTCGATTTGCTTTGTGTCGTATTAAATTAAATCTGAGAGACAACAATTATATTTTAATGCTTCCCTTTTGAGATTGCATCTGTGTTAATATTTAAATAACAATACAGGGTAGGGCAAAAGTAGGTTTAGAGTTGTTCCTATGTTAAATAATATAATAATTAATAAAAAGTAACACAAGAATAAACTATAGTTTGCTTACTCACAACTCTAAACATATTTACTTTTGTCCCATCAGTATATCTACCTTTCAGACTCCGCTCCCATGTTTTGGTCTTCTTTGGCTTTAGGCTTTTGTTGAAAGCTCTAAATTTATTTCAATCTTTTCCTTTCCAGAAAGGTAAGAATATTGCTCTGACCCTTACTCAGCTTAAAAAAGAAAGTGGTGCAAATCTTACGTCAGATTTATTCACTGACTTATTTATTTTACTGGTGTATATCAAAACTGTCATAACGGCAAATAGCAATGTTACCTGTGGTATTCTTTTAGTATATTTGATAGAAGTATGGAATGATCACATCATCAAATATGTGCCCACAGAGAAATTTATTTCATGTCTCTCTTCACCAATTTGCACTATTCTGTTCCTCAGATCAATGAAAGTGGAGTAATAGTTATAGTATACTAATATTTATATAAATACTTTTTCTACTTTTCATATATAAGATGGACCAGTGGAATGCAAATGAATTTTTTAAATTTTTTCTTCCTTTATATTGGTATATATTGTTGCTAAACTTTCTCCTTATTTATGAAGAGTTTTCTTATATGTGTATGTATATATATGTGTATATGTATTACCTGTCTCCATATGTATAATGTATATATAAGGTATATTGTGATACAGAATGTGTGTATGTGTGTGTGTGTGTGTATATATATATATTATATATATTGGGTTGTCCAAAAAGTCTGTATGGTTTTTTCCTGTAAAATAAAAGAGACATTTTTCATTTTCATGAATTTCTTGATTTGGATATTTTGAGTAGGTTGGCTATTTCTCATGTGGTATAATGTTGACTGTCCTCAATTAATGTGTCAATTTGATCTCTATCAACTTCAACTGGTCTACCTGACCACAGAGCCTCATTCATCAACAAATTTATAGCAGGAAACTTGCAAGTCACTTTTGACACATTCAATTAGTCACAGTACCTTCTCCATACACTGCACAAATCTTTATTTTTTGCTTTTCAGTTGTATTTTTACCTTTCTTGAAATAATAAAGCATAATGTGCCAAAAAGTTGCATATTTTCTTCCATCTTCATTATTAAAATGGCTCCGCAAAAAGTCACTACTGTTGGTAAGTATTTTTTTGGATGCCTTCTGATATGACAGCTGTTAAAATCAGTTAAACAAACCTGTTTCAAGTGAAGCTAAAGACAACTAAGTACTACTAGAGCCATCTTACAGTAAAACCAAATGAACTTTTTGGCCAACCTAATAATATGTATATTATATATACATTAACACACACATACTCTCACTTTGCCTTATGCGACAAGATAGTGTAAGAAATAAAGACACTAACCCCACTCCTTCCATTCATCTGGGTACATTTCTAAACCTCGAAGAAGTCCAGTTCCTTTATTTGCAAATGGAGTTAATCATATCTATCTTTTGGGGCTTTTGTGAAGAATAAATTAATATGAAAAACAAATAGATTCTGACAAATTGTGGGGAAAAAAAGTGTCAGCCCTTTTCGCATTGTTGAATACATTAGCAAAGCAAAGCAATCCATTCTTTCCTTTTTTCCACTAAGACCCAGGAAAAATGGTAGGACCCTAACTTTTCATAATGTGTATAGATGTTAATCAGAAGAAATGGATCTTCTGTGGTTTCCTTTCAGAATCACTCTGCCTTGCTGTGAGAAGTCCAAGACACATGGGGAAGCCATGTGAAGAAGCTCTAGCTGACAGCCCCAGGAGGCCCCCATTGGTCCCCATTATCAATGACCAGGTGTGAGAATGAGCCGTCCTGGATGTCCAGTCCTACCAAGATTTCATGGACATCTAGCTCCAGTAGCTCATGAACTGCAACCACATAAGAAATGCCAAGTTGGCATCAGTCAGCCTCCAGAATCATAACAGAGAATAATAAAATGTTTTAAGCCACCAAGTTCTGGGTAGTTGGCTATGGAACAAAAATACAGATACCCAGAACAGCATTATAAGCAAATACCATGGTGACTCAAGCAAACCTGCTCACCTAAAGATGTAGTATCTGATATATCAAGCCTCAAAATATTAAGCGTTTTGTGTGCTTATAGCCCAAATGCTGTGTTTGATTTCAATGTGATTAGGTTTCAAAAATAGAGTTAGTGTATGGTGTTAGATTTGAAGAGGAGAACTGAAATATAGCATTTGGAACTCTGAGTTTCATATGCCTTGATTCATTCATTTAAATATTGATTATGCACTATGCAAAGCAGTGTGCCAGGTGCTGTGGGGGAATAAAGGGATGAGTCACAAAGCCGCACCAAGATTAGCATTTTGGAAGACCCTCCCTTTTCCCTGGGAAGACAATAAAACAGTGTATTCAAGTTTCCTTCTGGGTTTTCATTTGGTGTTTCCTTTCTTCCTTTCTTTTTGACCCTTATTTTTTTCAGATTGTGACTTTGAGTGTTTGAAAAGTGCGAAAAGAAAAAAAACCCTTAATTTGAAGGAAAAATTGTTATATAATACGATAATATAGTAATCTTAAAAACACACTAACAATACTAATAAACAATCTAGAATTTTGGTGAAATTTTCATTTTCATTGGCTCCTATTTTTTGACCCCGTATTACTGTTATTCTTTCAGAGAGATTTGTGCTCATCATCTGGTATAAATGACAGGATGGATTATAGAATTCCTATGTAGCCTGGGTACTTTAAATGTGATAAACCAACTATTAATAGCTTTCAAGTATTGTGACTTTGTTCAAAACATGGGCCTTGAAAGGACAGAAACTGGACTCTACTTCTGACTCTGACGATGACCTTTTTTTTTTTTTTTACTTTAGGTAAATTTGAAAACACTCTAAGCCTAAATTTCATTATCTACAAAGTGAGTATAAAAATGTTATTGATGTACAAAGGCTATTGTGAGCACTGGCCGCAATTGTGCATGTAGAGTACCTGCAGGGGCTCTAGCACATGGGGAGAGAATCAACATTTTTCTGAGATCATGGCCCAGCCCCGGGGGATCGTGTTTTCTAGGGCATAAAAATATGGTGACGCTGTGGATTCAGTGCAATTTTATCAAGGTTCCACAGTCAGTGGGGCAATTTAAAAATGATCTAAACCTATGTACTTTTTATGGATGTTTTTAAAGTTTAAAATAATTATTTAAAAACAGTGCAAGCTTTCTTTAAATGAAATCTCATGTAGTTGGACCATCTGTCTGGCTGGAATGGAGTGGGGACCTGTCTCATTTGCTACAGTGGTTCTCTTAGGACAAAACCTAATGGCTCAGCAAAGTCCGGTTTATAAACTAGTGCACTAGGCTATTATTTTTATGTTTGTAGCTCTACTGTGCTTTGCCATGTGTTGTAAGCACCTGAGAGTATATATTATCCTAAATGTTCTACGTCATTTTTTCCCTTCCGCATAGTCCTCACCTGTGCTTTGGCTTTTCACAGATCAGCCTCTTGGCTCAGCTTAGAGACCGGAGGATACAAGGAGAATATGCCTTAAGGGAAAAAAGCACCTTAAAATGCATTAATTTCCTAATGCAAACATTTTATCCCAATTACAAACATATTTCACCTTAATTGCTCAAGCTGACTGTGCTGCATTTTCATTCCACAGGTTTAAGTTCTATAATTTGAGATTTCTCCAAAAACATTCCCGGGAAGCTGGGGATGGCACTACCAGCTGGTGAGCCCAGCTGTCATTTCATTAACCTATTTAGCCAAATCTTGATGAATCCTAATATGTACTTGCTTAAACCAGAAGTTCCTTTCCTTGAGTTCCTTTTCTCAAAAATTCCAGACATTTCCTGGGATGGTGTCAAGTATTGATGAGATTTTCCTGGTTTTAGGTCTTACTTGAGTAAGTCCAGTCCAAACTCCACAAAGCTGGGTTATTCCCCAATTTGCTGCCCTCAAGGTATGCCACTGCAGTCACCGATGGGGCCGGTACCCTTTGCATCTGACACAGGGGGCCCCAGAACCTGCTCCAGAACCCGTGCAGCGTGAACAACATCAGCTCCTCCGCTCCAGTACAAGGAGGAGCTAAAGGGTTGCTGTGACAAACACGGGCTGGAGTAGCTGACGACAGCCCTTCTAATTAAACAAAAATAAAATTTTAAGAATCAAATATGCTTACTTTGCAATTTGCAACAACACGAATGCATATGGGCCAAAAGGAGAAATTCTTCAATTTTGTCCATTTTGTTTATATCTTCATATTTTTACTTTTTTGTTTGTATATCATATATTTACTTTTTAAAAGTCAGAGCTCTTAGGAGAAAAGGAGAGAATGAGGAAGAGGCAATATTTGGGAAGATAATGATGAAGATATACCAACTTTGTTTTGATCTTTTAGGATCTAGCTTTACTTATACTTTCATTTTCAAACTTTTTTTTACGTTGTATCTCCTAAGTTATGGGCAGTTGAAAATTTTAAATGTAGTTTATTTTTATCTTTTACTGGAACATGTAGTGCTTTTAGATTTAATGTAATTACTAACATTTCATATTGTTCTTTTCTCTCCCTTTTTGCTATTTTAGAATTATTTTTTATTATTCCAATGTTCCTTCCCACTAATTTGGAAGTTGTATATTGTATTTCCTTTTTTTTAGTGGTTTCTCTAGAAATTACATTGAAGTCTAATTCCAAACAATAGCTTTACCCCTCTCTTAGACAATACATATCTTAAAAAGCTTTAATTCCATTTTTGCTCTCCTTTTGATTTATGTTATTTTGTTAGACATTTTAATTGTATTCTTATACTGCACAATACATTATTACAGTTATTGGGGTTTTTTGGAGTTATTTGGGGTCAACATTTATTTAGGTTTACCCCAACTCTAATTCCTTTGCTGTTTATTCTTTCTCCTATCTTGGAGTTTCCATTTGGGATCCCCTTTTTCGACCTGAAGAATACCCTCTGGAATTTCATTAGTGAAAATCAAGAGTGGGAAACATTTTCAATTTTTATTTATAAGAAAAATGCCATTATTTCTTCATTTTTGAAGGAATTTTTTTTCCTCCGGATACAGAGTTATATGTAGATTGAAAGTCACTTTTTTTAGCCCATTGGAAGTACCACCCCACTACCGAGATGTTGAGAAATTGCACATCAGTCTGTCACTCCACCGAAAGGAACCTCTTTTTTCTTCTCTGGCTCCTTTCACACCATTTCCTTGTCTTCTGTGTTGCATTGCTTCATTATAATGGGACATTTCTTCTGATGGGGACATATTAGACTTCTTAAATATGTGGACTGATGTCTCATTATTTCAGAAACATTGTCAGCCATTCTCTTCCTAAATATTGTCATTACTTCATTCTCTCTCTCCTCTCTTTCTTGGACTTCAATAAAAAAATATGTTAGACAGGGTAACTCTATCCTCAATCTCTCTCGACTTTCCTTTTGTTTTCCCTCTATTTCTTTATTTCTGTATATTGCATTGTAGTTATTTTCTTCTGACTCATCTTCCAGTTCTTCATTTTCTCTTCAGATGTGTTCAATCTACTCACAAACACATTAACTGAGTTCTTAAATTTAAATAAGTGTGTTTTTTACTTCTAGAGTATCTACCACATTTTGCCACACGTTTGTACACATTATACATGGGATTGTTATGCCCATTATTATACCCACAGTATGTGATCATTTTACCCATGTATAATGCGTATCCTTATGTTTCCCCTCAAAAGTTTTGGGCAAAAAAATCATGTATTATACATGGCAATATATAGGCATTTAATTCTTTTTCAGATCTGCTCTATCACATAGTGCCTATGTTAATTCTCTTTAATAGGCCTTTCATACTTTAGAGGTCATTATTCAAACATCTAAAATCTCAGTGTGTTTTGACTTTTTTTTCTTCTCCCAGGGCCTTGATTTGGTGTGTACATACAGAGTTTTTTTTTAATCCTTTCTTTCTAGTTTAGAGTTTTATTCTCCTAGACATTTTTTCTAGTTTCCAGTTATTCCAGCACAAAGCGTTCTATGTATTTGTAAGTCACACTGCAGTCCATGTAGCCATTTTAAGAAAGGCCTGATTAATGATTAGGAATTAAATATACATGTGAAATAATTTTTCAGGAATGAAAGCAGTGCAAAATGTTAGCTATTGTTACAAGTCTATATGTGTGTACTACTCGAATAGTGGTTTTACTCTGATATACAGGTCCTAACAATGCTATTTGTTTAGATATAAATACAATTCATAGGTAGTGAAGACTAGTGAAGATACGTTAGCATATTTCTATTTATTTCTTTTGAGGTAATTTTAAAGAACTTGACAATTAGAGAAAAATTAAGTGAAAAAGATGAGTACCAGACCTGTTTTGAGAATGTTTTACATCCTGCCAGCTGTAAACATCCTCCTAAAAAGACAAATGCCCCTCACTTGTGTCACGTTTTCATTGGATTAAGAGTAAGAGAGTTCAAAGGGTCCCGTTAAAAAAATCCTGCAACTTACTTGTAGCCATTGGAATTACCATCACCTTCTTGGCTGCTTTGCGAAAGCAGGTATTTTTCACATGATTAAGAATGACGACTCTGGTTTTTCGACACTGTTAATGTCCCACACCGTCCAGATGTTCCCCTGAGGAAAAATGCAAATTACAGTTGGGGGATAATAATGCCCAGCGCAATGTTGAGATCTTTCTAATTCATATTCAACGAGAGGGACAGAATGTTTTGAAAAGGTGATGTGGTATTCCCTAGTGGAAACTGTTCTAGGCCATTTGGAGTTCAAGGAAGGCAAAGCATTTCTTCTTTTATGACTGGAGAAAACCAACTGATGAAACATGCACCAGTTACAGTTTCACTAGCAACTGTCTATTGACTCATACTGACAGATTTATGTCAATTCCACTCACGACACCTAAACTGACTTCCCCTTTGTGACTCAATTGAGAGCTCTGTCCGTGTGCAGTGAGTCTAACAACAGGTCAGCAGACAGGTCCAGTATGTGGAATGCAAACAGAGACCATGAGTGAAAAGGCCGTTGACTCGGGAAGACCTACAAATGTGACCCACACTGAAGTCTCACCCACCCACTGAAACGTCAGCCCACCTGTGAAGTGTCAGCATGTGTGGAAACTGCAGCCAGAAAGCCAGCACTGACTTCTGGTGTCAAATTCCGAGGTAGAAGGGGGTCCATGGATGGGCTTCAGAGGATGGGGAAAATCAGACGCTTGGGGAAAAGGGACGCAAGTCTGGGTAGATTTGTTAATACAGAACTTCAGGAAAGTAGTTCTTATTTCATTTCTGGTACATCAAGGGCAGCTTCCTGGCTCTCTACATCAGGTCCTTCTTTTCCTTTAATGAGAAGGCCTTCCCAGGAGCTGCACTGAGAGGCCAGTCAACATGAAGATCTCTGTGGAGTATGGTAATTAAATATATTGACCAACTTCAGAATGGTAAAAGTAAATTTTGGGATAAAACATGGTTAGAAAGCTTCCTTTCTGGAACTGGGCGAAACACAATTTGAAAAACCAAATGAACCAATATCAGAATAAAATTGGAAAATTAACTAAATAAATTGAGATGCAAATGTTTATAATGCAGATACTATGTTTGCAAAAATTAATTTTCTTATTAAGAAGGATGGCTGTTTAAGTAATTATCCATACTTCAGGATGGGTAGTTTGACTGTTAAAAAGCTTTAAAAATATCCCTGGCCTGCGTTAACTGTACTATTTCAGCTGATTACATTTGGCATCCCTTTGACAATCTTTGTTTTTTATTAATGGGCACAGAGAGATGGTTACTGGGTAGAATGGGAAAAGAGTGCTTCGTCCACTTTAATTTTAAGGTTGGTGTTTGAACTTAATTACTTACTTCATTAATGGATTCAGTGTGCACTTCTTGAGAACCTATTCTGTACCAGATACTGTTCTAGAAATAGCATGGTAAATAAGATAATAATGATCCTGTCATTATGACGTTTTCTGTCTAGCGTACTTTAATAGAACAGTAAAATGCTACCTTATCAGAACTTTTAGGTAACTATACTGTGGATAAAATTAATACATAGTATGAATGCAAAATACAGGAAAAGATAAAGGAATTTATCAATTTCATTTCTTGGTAATAACCTTTGTTAAACTTTTGATAAACTGCTTTCAAATTATTTTATTGAGGGTGTGATGATATATGTGTCAACACTTATGTAGCTTTATCTGTTTTTCTATGTATTCATCATCTAGCCAAATATCTGTTCCTCAACACACACACAATTTAACATCTGCTCTACAGCGTCCCCTCATGCAGACACCTCTCTGACTTCTTAAGATGTCCTTCTTTATTGCACCAAGAGCTACTGGTCAGAAGAACACCTAACTGCCTCCTACTGCCCCTCTTGAGTGGGTCACATACAACTTGACCCCAGGAAATGCATGTGTCCTTGACTTGCTAAACCATTGAAATACAAACCGTTCCTCACAGCTGTCCTTTGTCCTTATCTTGCTAACTCAACTGGGTGACTCCACTCTGCTTTCAGATTAAAAAGCAGGCTCTGGTCTCTCTAAATCCCAAGAAACACATAATCAGTATCTGGTAATGACTCACTTTATTTTGGTCCCATGCAGCAAGGAGGACTGGCATTTCAGGGTGGGGACACGTGGGTGACTGCCAGTCTCTTATCTTACAGACGTCCTACACTTACATGGTGTTTCTTTTGGAGCATTTGAGGGAGGGCTTGGAAAGGAAGAGGAATGGAAATGGAAAATGCCACTTTACTCCTGGGAGTTTGACCACTCTTCTCTCTTAAAGGTGCCCCTGAATCAACTTTTGAACTTTAGACTTCTCTTAAGCAGGTTAGAAGTGGTGGTGGGGGTGGATCAGCTCTGCCCCCTTCACTGAATCCTCCATGGATGGCTCAGGCATCTCAAATGTATGGTTATTTATAATTCATTTTCTCAGTTTGGGGGTGTCAGCTAAAAGTCTAGAGGCAACAGGGAAGACTCTTATTCAAATTCATATATACGAGGTCTTTCCAGAAGGTGTCCAGCCATGTAATATGAAAAATAGAGACATTTATGGAAGAAGAAGAAGATACAAGAAACATTGTACACAGGACAATGATGTCTTTGTCTTCTTCAAACTAATCACCTTGGGACCTTACACAGTTTTCCCAGTCATCGTCAGTTGCCCTGTTTATTTTCCTGAATCTCATTGACAGTCTGAAGTCCCTTCCCTTTCAAAGATGAGTTTAGTTTTGAGAAAAGCCAGAAGTCACAGGTGCCAAATCTGAGCTGTAGGGGGACCTGAGTCATCTGGGTGATCTGATGTTTCACAAAAAAACTCTGCATGAGATGTATGCATGAACGAGTGCACTGTCTTGATGAAGCTGCCAGTCACCAGTTGCCCATAGCTCTGGCCTTCTGAATCATCCAAACAGTTTCCACAGAGGAATGTTCTAGTTCCATGCAAAATTCAATGCAGATTTGTTGCTCTACTCACTCATTTGTTTTGAATGTGACAGCCACACAGTACACGTGCTCACTCAATGGCGTCTACCACCCCCACTGACTAGTGCACTGAAGCCGTCATCATTCAGGCATGCACTTTCCAGTCCAGTCTCCTTGGCTGCCAGATTACTACAATGTTGTACAAACCATTCTTGTTATATTAACAATGGCTGGACTTTTTCCAGAGAGACCTTATATATATGGTTTCATATTGCTAATGGAGTACTTCTTAACTGTTTTACATTTAGTATGACATTAGATTTCTTTGGAAAGGAAGTATTAATAGTCATATGTTATTTTATCTCATGAAAGAATCATAATTTATTTCTCTTTTTGATTACTTAAAATGTTGGCAGTTTTTAAATTTGATTTTAAGGTAATACATACTCATTGTAGAAATGTGGACAATACAGAAAAGTACAAATAAGACAAAAACATACTTTTTAATCCCACGGAAAAAATCTACCTACATTTTACTGTTTCCTTCTAGATCTTTCTCTCCCTAAATAGATATAAACAGACACAGATATATGAAGATAGTTATACCTATGCATGTGAGTGTGTATGTATTTAATCTCATTAACACTGTGTCTTAAATACATCTGCATTGAAAAAATGGGGTTTCTACTGTATATAATTTTATAGCCTGTTTTCACCTTCTATTACATTTTAGTCTTCATATTTGAATATGCATTTAAAAAAGTACTTTTTAATAATATAAAATAATATATATAAATTATAGAAAAATTTAGAAGATATATTAATTAGCAAAAATAAAGTCCCAGTAATATTAACTTTGTTACCTAAGCAATCTGAATGTTTCAAACAGTCTTTATTGGAGTAGCAGTAATATGAATGCCCAATTCTCACAGGCTCTAGACCACCACAGCCTTCTGAGAAGCTTTCTCCCATCCCTTCCCTCTCCATTATGGTCACTCCTCACATTACAGTCTAGTTTCACTCTTGCTGCTCCTTCTTATACCAGTAGAGGCTGTGTTGAGAGGAGAGGATCTAGGAGGGGACACACACTCCAGAGAACCTGGTGGCTGGGGGGGCAGTGTCAGCTGCTAGGGCCACCTGGGAGCTTAATCCGGTGTGTTTACTGAGCTCCTCCTCTCCTGAGGGTTCTCTTCAGGGACCTCATAGTTTCTCCCTGAAATCTGGCCTTTGCACTATTATCCGTCCACCTCCCAAAGTATGAGAATTATGTCTGCACATGTGCGCACCTCAGTTGTAGACATGATTCAAAATGCACCTCTTCCCGAGAGGCGCTTCAGCCCCATTCATTAGAAGTTGTTAGGAGGAGAGCTGACACTGGCAGTGTTTGGTTACACGCAGACACACATACACATTCATAATTACAGCATACATTCATTATATGGATTATATTTATTTTTCTGGATGTGTTTATTATGAAATATTTTATATACTTGAACTTTTTAATGTGTATATATTATGTGCTCACAGTGGTTTTATAGATGTGTCTACAAAAGCTCCTTTTAAAGATGGAGATTAATTGCCCTCCTCTTCAATGTAGGCTGGGCTTAGTGACTCACCTCTAGTGTCATGGCATCACTCCTCCCATTAGATTAAAAAAAAAAAGCACACCCCCTTAAGTGTGTACACTCTCTCTCTCTTTCTCCTTGCCTGCTCCCCTCTGGAAGAAGGAAGGCTGTGAGCAGTTCAATGGAGAGGTAGACATGGTTTAGAAATAAAGTGTCTTGTAATTCTCCTGAGTTTAGAAGAGAATCCTTCAGTCTCAGGTGAGTCTTCAGAGACTGCGGCCCTGGCCAACACGACTGCAACCACAGGAGAAACACTGAACCGCCCAGCTGCGCTACCCCCAGATTCCCGACTCAGCAACACTGGGAGAGAATAGAGATGAGAGTTGGTGTAAGCTGCTCAGTTTTAGGGTAATTTGTTATACAATCATGAATAACTAACACAGATTAGATAGATCACAGAGATAGATGATAGACAGAGGGGTAAATAGATAAAAATATATGATGACATTTAAGTTACAAAGAAGGTGTAAAATACAAATCTGTGTCCCAGCACTCAGGTTGCAACTGCAACAGGTTTTGCCACTCAGCATATCGTGACGACTTTTTAAAAAATATTTCATTTACTTATTTTTAGAGAGGGAGAGAGGGGGAAAGGGAGGAGAAAGAGAGGGAGAGAAACACTGATGTGAGAGACAAACACCAATCCATTGTCTCTCCTGTGCACCTGTGCCCTGACTGGGGGACTGAACTTGCAACCCAGGCATGTGCCCTGATTGGGAATCGGACTGGTGACCTTTCACTTGGCGGGACGACAACCAACCAACTGAGCCACACCTGTCAGGTCTCATAAACACATTTTTATTCCCTTGAATTTCAAACTATGACAACATTTTAAAATGATGACTAGAATTCTATGGTATAAATACAGTTCACTTGACCCAATACCAAATTTTAGATACTTAATTAATTTATAGTTATTCATAATTGCCAATCAGGAGATAAACTACATAACTCTATAGTCAGGACTCTTAATTGCTAGCAAAAAAAAAAAACCCTTTTCCTTGTTGATTTAAACAAAAAAGGATTTATTAAAAGAGATTAGACCTAAAATTGCTTCAAAATAAAAATTTAACCCAGAAAAACCAAACAAAATATGAGGAAATAAAAAAAACAACATACTACGTGGGTCTATGGAAAACATCCAAATGACACCATACTCACTATCCAATGAGAAAAACGAAGGCAGCCCAGAGTCTTCAATTCTGATCACGCCAGCAACACTCACTGGTCTCTCTGGCACCGGTCCTACCAGGAAGTCTTCCTGTTTCAACCACCCTGATTGCCAGGGAGGACTCTTGCTCTCTATTTCTTCCTGGCATTGCCTCCTGAGTTTGGGTTGGTGCGTGTGACCAGTAGAGCCTTTGTCACAGGCACACATCCTCCAAGGGAGAAGGAAAAAGGCAAGAACTTGGCAAATTTTACTTCCTGTACTAGAAGATGGGCTAGGTCTCTCATTGGGAAGTGAAAAAGGGGGCCAAGTGTCCATTGAAACCCACATTGACACATGTAACATAAACTTAAACTCTTCTTCCAATAGTTAAAAAATTCTTCCCTCAAGCTAATGCAACTAAGCTTTATGTATCCAGAACGTAATCACCTCCTCCCCAAAAGGGGACTGCACAAAGTCTCATTTATTACTGCTTTTGACAAATCCAACACCCCCCACCCACTGTTTTACAATCCATTTCAATTCTATGGGCCAAACTGAAAAGTTGTTCAGCACCAACACACTCAACCCAAAACAGAGGTGGAAAGAAGAAAGAAGTTAATTAGATATACAAGCACAGGAAAGGAAAAAAGCACAGGGAGTTGTTGCGGTCCTGTTTTTGTAACTGGTCATGAGGCTGAGGTTGGTAATTATGACTTTCCTACTTCGCAGATGTTTGCGGTTCTTTATCTGATGTAGTATCCCGAACCTTTGTTCTTGAGGAATCTCAACATCCGTCTTTTCTACACAGATGCTGTGGCCTCCCAACGAATATTATCAATGAACAAGTTCGACCAGGAAGCACCCCAGGACATTTTTCCAGTTCCATCAATACTTCTTACTTTCTCAATTGTGCAGCAGCAACTGTAATTCTTTGTAATAGTCAGGATCGATCTCAAAAGTCAACACCATAATCCCCTCCTGCTTCTACTTCCTAGCGGCATGAAGGGCCTGAATGGACCAGGTGGTGTCAATTTGCCAACTGAAGATTCCGCTGTTGGATCTTCTGATATAAGCTTGCCTGCCTTGGTTACTGCAAAACCCAGCTCAACAGCACCCACAGTTTCAAGGATGGAAAGCTGAACTTTGATCATGCTTGTATTTTGTGCAGGGTCTTATGAAATCTCATGAAATTTTTCCCCCTTTTAGTCAGTAGGTCGTAGGCAGCTCTCCACGATCTAAGGCAGGAATAGACGAAGGGATAGCAATGTGGCTGCAAAACTCCCTTTTTTCTTCAGAGCCTAATCAGGTCCAGTTCTTGAAGTCCACTTCCATTTGATGATGGAGCACTGTGTGGCATAGCTGACTATATAGACAAGTGGGTTAACACATCAAATTCATAGTGTGACGTTGCAGGGCCCAAGGTTACATGTTTAGTTGTAAATAGGTACCGGAGACAAACAGGGTCTATTATTCAAAACAAGGACAAAAACCTGAGGAAAGGCCAGTCAGTGGCTTTCACCACAAATCTTAAGAGTTTCTGCTGTGATTCTGCTAAGTAAATTTGGCAGCAAATTTAACCATTGCATTTCCCAGGTATAAGAACAAAATAGTTGAGTTAGTTAAGGTAGACTCTGGTCAGCTGATCAGTTCAAGTAACTCCTTTGAGGAGTTACTTGAAAGGGCACCTTTAATATATCTCATAAATGCTCAGACAGCATATTCAAAACTGCTTATATTTTCTCTCCTAAACTTAAAATGGTTCATGTGTTAAAAATGATTGAACCTTATCATTCACTTTGTTTGGGAGAGCCTATGTTACCCTGGAAACATCTTAACTTTTTTTTTTTTTTAGTTTTCAATTACAGTTTATATTCAATGTCATTTTGTATTAGTTTCGTGTGCACAGCATAGTGGTGAGATAATCATCTACTTTACAAAGTGACCCCCCCCTCCTGATATTGGAAATATCTTTTGGAGAAGTTTAAAATTAGGCTTCTGTAGGCTTCTGCATTTTTGTGGCATTATCTTCTGTTTTCTGGCAAATGTATATTTTACCTAAGGTTTCTACTGTTTCCCAAGAACCAGAATAACGTCTGTGGGAGGGTGAAACAATCTCCTTCTCTGAGGGAATCCAGCTTATCACCTATCAAGACTCATAAGATATGGAATTTCCCATCTACAGGAAGTCTCAGGAGAGTGACCAATGTCTTCCACAATGATGACTGATCCCCCTTAGGTCTGAACTTGCCATCAAGAAGGATTAACAACTCAAAGTACTTATTGATTTGAATGAAGCTGAGCAATAAAAGTACACTTGACCAGCAGGATTGTCATCATTGTGCATCATTTAAGTATGAAGTCCGATGTACTTCTCCTACTCACTTTTACTACACCCTCTGCTTCAAAATTTTTAGTTGTTTTGCTGTGGAAAACTTAGTGTTCTCTTCTGGGCAAATTGAAACTTTCTATACAATGCGAGGCTCTCATACTATCAGTCCTGGGAGATATGCATAAATGGTCTGACACCAGGGAAACACTAAACCTATCACACTTTGGATTTCCTACTTCTTAATGACAGAAAAGGGGACAGTTTCAGTGTGATCATGTTTTGTCTGTGTACAGGTGAGGAAATAGTACCAGATTGGTCACTTTGCCCATCCTTTATTAAAAACTCCTTGACAACTCTTTCCTGTTTATTCAGCAAACACCCCTACCCTTATTCTTGTTTGCTCAACACAGACATTTTGGAGTTTCTTTGTCTCTCTTCATACACACGTCCCTAAAGACATTCCAAGGATATTTGCATAAGCCTAGTTTTTAGTGATTAGCAAATAATACTCAGGGAATGCCATATTTGAAACATTTTAAATTTCAAATAAGTGCAAATATTACTACAGAATACAGGTATTTCAAGTTATGGAAACTATCTCATAGGCATGTGTCAGGCAATATTATACTATATTTACAAATACATACCTGAACATGTCTCTAATTAGTTCAAGATTAATTCTTAAAAGTAAAATTGCTGGGTCCAAGGGGGCACATATTTTCAAGGACCAGAGCAAACTTGCCCCCATGAAAGATGACTTTATAACATTACCAACAGTGTACAAAGAGCTTATTTGTTTCTGCCTTTGGTAACTTAAGATATTATAAATAAACACCATCTTTGACAAATTTGTTAGGTAATAGATATTATCTCCTTGTTTTTTTAAATGTACAGATCACATATTTTATAGGTTTCTAATTTTTTCATATTTTTAACTGATGTTTTTGTCTTATTGACTTCTAAGAACTTTTCATATATTAAGGATATTAAGCATTTACTTGTCATTACTTAAGCATTTATATTTGAAATATTTTATAAAGCCTTTAACATGGCTCCAGTTAGAAAAATGTTTTAAATATATAAATATATCAATATTTTATTATTGTTATTATTATTATTATTATTTGGCCTGTATGCATTGATGGCCTGCCTAGAAAGTTAGTCTCTATCTATGCTCAATTTGTGCAAGTGTTCCCCTGTGATTTCTTGTAAAACATTTTGTTATTATTTTAATATTATCCAATTTGTAATGTGTTCTGTGGTACATCTTCTGAGTAGTGATCTAAGTTTTTTTCTCAAAATGATAAGTTGATTTTCTCAACTGTATTTATTAAATAAATTGTCCTTTCTCCCCTGAGTTAAAGCACTATCTCATTGCACACTGAATTCTTATCCACGCTAGTTCTTGGCCTGTTTGTGACACACTTTCCTCTTCCTATAGTTTGGTTTGATTTTGTGCCTCTACAGTGTTCTGATTATTCCAGATTTTAAAACATTTTATGCATTATATTCAGTTCTTTGCTATTTGGTTGGAGGAAACATATCATTTTCAAACACTGTTATTTTCTAAAATGACTCAATTAGTCAAAACTATTTACTGTGGAGTTTTAGTCCTAGAATATTGCTTTAAGTTGTTTTGAATTGATCTTATATTCCCATTTTAAAATAACTATTCATGGTATTTGTATTTATCTAACAACTGTATTAGCAAAAGTTTTTTAGTTTTAACAGTGTTTAATTTGTTCCAAGGCACTGTCTTGCCCCAACAGATAACATGTACTACATTCTAGAAGTCTTTGTTTTGATTCCTTTCTTAGTGGGTTCAAATAAGACTTGAAATATTTTGTTTTCCAAAGGATCCATCAGTAATCCACACAGGGACAGACCTTTACAGACACACACACACACACATGTAATATCTTTGTTGCTAGTATACAAGTCTGTATTTTAGCTGGGTATAGATTTGGGTGAAAATATAAATTTTTTTCTTTAAAAATATCTGTAGAAATGAGTCATTTTTAGTATAATTCCTAATTGTGATTCATTATTTAGATGTCTTTAGAATACTGTTTTATTTTATCCTAGAGTGTTTTGTATTTACTTTATTACATATCTTAGATTATCATTTTGTTTTTCTCATGTAGAATGACAATTTTGATACATAAGCAATTATTAGTTACTCCATTATTTGACATTTTGTGTTCCTGAGACACATCTGAGAGTTTCTTAAATTTGTTTTTTTATGCAGCATACTTATTTCTGCCCTCATACTTATTCTCTGTCTTCGTAACTTAAATTTTTTTCAAAAGAGTTTAGATTCCTGCCATATTTTTAGTAAAATTTTCTGCAGCATGTAGAGCAACAATGGTGTGCACGCACTGCAGTTTCTAAAGGTTTCCAACAATCATGTCCTTGATTTTTTCTTCTGTTTTAATGTTTTGTTTTTCTTTGGAATGTTTGATTTGGTTGCGCTGCATTGTGGGTGACTCCTTAGAGTGGTACAGGTCATCACTGTACTCTTCCTATTACTCTCTACTGATGTTAATTCTTCTACAAAAATGCAAACTTTTTCACATTATCCCTCATTTCATTTAACTCAAGGTAAATCCCCGGCCTTTCTCTCTATTCTGCACCCAGTCTTGCTCAGTTTCACTTCGGTTTGATTTCATGTGATTTCATCTGTTGGTCTAACAGAGAGCTGCTTCCACGAAGTTTCCGGGCATGTGAGGGGTGTCCTATCACGGCCGGAAGTCCTCTGCACCTTCACCTCCCCTGTTCTGTCTTTCCAGAATCCCCCCATATTTCCTACTGGTATTCATTTATAGGTACTAATTTTTAATAAAAGACCCATGTCTGTGATTACCACACTGCACTAGTTGTGCCTAGCTATTGCATGTTAGATCTTCAACTACTACTCAGGCGATGTGTGCAACTATAAGACTGATTTTGGAGGGTTTGGGTAATTCAAGTAGCGTCAACTCTACTGGACTGTAAAAGAAGTTCTTAGTCCTTTTTCCAAGCTTTGGAAGGTAATTTTTCCCTGAATAATTTGAACTATATATTTCTCCCTCTGTTAGAAACTGTGCTTAAAACCTCAGGCCTCTGTACTGCTCTGAAGTCATTAGTCTCTGTCCCTCCTGGGTCTGACCTCGCATCCCAATGCCACCACTGCCCCTCCACATTGAATCTGACGGCTGGTGCATGTTACTGAAGTTGTTTATGAATAGCAGAAAGGCAGGATGGACGAATGTGAAAGAGAAGTGAGAAGGAAGGTATTCTCTTGAGTGCTAGGAAAGCAATTTGATGTGAACATTGATTAATATTCCAACTATTATTGTTGCAATTTTGCATCCCTTTGCATGTGAGGGTGAAGCTAGCTTGTGCGCTCAGAAGAGAGCACATGTGTATAGGCCAAAAGACAGGACAGAGCACCGTGGGCCTGGGGGACACTACGGATGGACCATTGTACGGATGGACCATTGTACGGATGGACCATTCACAGAAAAGGCTGGGGGAGAGGTGGCTGAGGTCAGGAGATTCACCACTGTATGTACCTGCTTGTGGAGTTTAAACTTCCCCCTAAAAGAAGCATCGCAACGTTTAAAGCAGGTGTGTGACGGACGTGGTGGGACAGAAAGACCTCTTTGGCAGTAATTTGATTGGAGCAAGAGGAGACTGTTGATGGGGAGAGCACAGAGGAAGTTGCTGCAATCACTGAGGAAGAAAAAAGGTGACAGCCTCAGCGAAAGGTAAAAGACTTTTGTGATTGGAACAGAGGAGAGGGAGAGGGAAAGGGCGGAGGGGGAACCTGGGATGATTCTTATGCAGCTGGTTCATGTTACAGGGCCAATGAGTGTGACATTTGCCCAAATAAACTGGTTTGTTGGGGCTGCAGTGTGGAGTGATAATGAATTCAATTTTGAAATTCCATTAGTGATGTCATATAGACAGTTTTCTTCTACACTATGATCAATTTTAACTTTAGTAGAATGACTAAAACCGCCAGATGTTTCCAAGGATAAAACAGGCTAAAGTTTTAGGATGCAGGTACTGCCTGGTTGAACAACTTGGATCGTGGTGCACTGTTGTTAAGACCAATGAAGGAGGACAGAGAGATTAACCAGCGAGGTCACTATTTAATGCCAGGTGGAGTTGGTAGCATGGGAACAAGAAGGAGCTTAGCTGTGGAAGACAGGAAATTAATATCCTCAAACGGATTTTATTCATTAAAAGTAGGATTTGGGGCAAGGCACTTGCTTAGTCATTTGGCTCCTCAGGTCCCTATTTGTAACAGACAGATGATATCATCTTTCAAATTATTTCACAGAGTCTTAAGATTTGAACTAGATAGTTGATATGAAATCGCTTCCACATGCTGGTTTCATATCTGGAATGAGGAGAAACAAAATATTATGTATGTTTGGGAGCAGCACTGGAGCAGAAATTTTCTGATGGACAACCCTAGAATGTAAATAACACTAGCCTTTGGGACAATTTAATGGCACCTTTAACAAAAACATATTTAATCCAATTTTTAAAAACGTAGTAGTTTGGAGACTAGAATGTTGTAAATATGAAATCTCACTCATTACAAAGGAAATAATGCTAAAAACAGTACTTAGTGAGAGAGAGGATATTTTTGTGATCACTTTTAATTAGTATTTTCCTTTATTAAAATATAAGAAGGGGAAAACAGTTTTGCATTCAATATTAATATAATTTTCAACTTCTGGCTATGATTACATCATAAATATCATACCCAAACTTCTTACAGAACTAAATACAGAGCATTTCATATTCTTCCAAAGTTCACATAATTAAGAAAGTGTTTTTCAAACGAAATAGAATTATCTCGTTTACTCTGCTGTGTTTACATATGTCTTTCACGAAGAGCTATTTGGCAGTAAATCTAGCTGTTCTTTAAATAAGCATACTAAAATACTTCTTCAGAATCTAAAGTTCTGCTAAAAGAAAGAAAATCCACACCAATTTTGCCTCTGAAAAGATATTATCACTGCTCTTTTTGTTGGTCTAGAGAAAATACTGGAGAAAATGGAATTTTACCAAAAGCAAGTTATAAATTCACATCCACAGAGTCATATCCTATACTTTCTTATAAACCAATAAAAAGTAATGGATTAGGGAAAAAAGCTACCTGTTTGCCTCTAAGTATTTTGGAATAAAGAAGCTGATAGCTGTTTACCTTGTGGCAATGCTGAGAAAACTCCCCTGGGGCTGAAGTCCAAGTGAAAGACTTAAATACTGTAAACTGTGTTTGCCACAGGAAGCCCCACAGATTCAAAACTCAGAACCAGCTGGCCCCAAACCTGACTGGCAGGCAAGATTGCACATCACCTCAGTTTGAGTAGGTTTTATTAGCAAGTTTTAATTGGGGGGTGTTCACATCTTTCATAAAATCTATTTTAACTCTGTTGTTAAAAAATGGCGGATATTTTAACAGTTGAATGGCTTTGAGAACAACAGGCTTTCTCCAGCTTTTTGCCTGAGTGTCAAGTGCGAGGGAGTAGTCTAGGGGTTCAGAGCCATTCCCCAAGCAGTCAGGCTGTTTGGGTTTGAGTCCTGGATTTGGCCACTAGTCCCAACTGTGTGACTTGGAACAGTTCCTGACCGATAGACACTACTTAGTAGTCATAAGCTCTAGTCACTAGTATCAGCTCGGAAAATTGTTGACACAACATGAAGTTGATAAATGATGAGAAGGGAAAGGCTTGGCTCTTTGGCTGGGGCACTTGACATTGCAGGATGTGTGGAAAGAACATGCCATTGGGGGGCTCTACCCAAGGGTGCCTCTCTTTCCTGTTGTTAAGATCAGTCTCGGAAAACCAGGAGAAGGAGGAGTGTACCACCGTATCCCTAGATGCTGGTGACTTAACCAACACCATCAGTTCTTTTCTTACTGGTAACATTCATTCCCAAATGACTCCCTTTTCTTCCCCTCCCTGTCCTGCCGAATTTGCAAAACCCACATGCCTCACTTGAGAAATCCATGTGCCAAGTTTGAAATTTTAAAATTCAAATTCTTTTCATTTTTTTTGCATCCACATAAATTCTGGCAAATTTTGATGCTGGTTAAGAGAAAAGCATTTTGCTTGTTGGAATGTGATCATCACTCTAAAAGACTGAACAGATTTTTGCAGCCTTTCTAAATGCAATTCATTTCTAAGAAGACAATGAAGATAAAGAATTTCTTACTTTAGGGTCATGCTGGGGGAGGCTTAGAAAGTACTGAGTTTGTGCACATGACACACAGAAAAAGTTGCCTCTCATCCATAATCAATTATTTTATATACTGGTCTTTCCAAAACTCCCCAGGAGACAACATAACCTTGACAAAACGAAGGATGAATTTCAGCTGCAACCTGTAACCCTCACGGAACCCACTGTGATGGATAGTTTTGTGTGTCCAGCTATAGTACATCACCCACTTTTTCAATCTCACGCTGATCTAGGTGCTGCTGTCAAGTTCTCTGGTAGAAGTGGTTGGCTTCTGCAATCAGTTGACCACTTTAAGTGGAGGAAACTATCCTCAATAGTGTGGATAGGCCCCCTCCAAGTGGGTGGAAGGCCTAAGAGCAAACCGAGGTTCCCCTGAAGAAGTTCCATGTGAAGTTGGCTATGCCAGCTCCTACCCAGGGGTTTCTAGCCTGCAGTCCTGCCCACCCAGACCTCACAATCCCATAAGGCAATGCCTTGAAATAAATCATACACACATACATACATGTATATATTCCAACATGTATGTATGTATATACTTTCAACCACTGGTTCTGTCTCTTTCTCTGTAGAACTCTGACTGACACACACATCATCTAAATTGTGATGTAAAACTCAAAGTAAAATTTTCACTGGCCTAAGACCTATATAAACTGCAACAATGTACTTCCTTTCAGGAGAATTTAGTGTTTTGACATAGTTGGGTTTTAACTCTTTTTGAATTGTTACACGCACACACACACACACACACACACACACGAAGAGCACATACCAGACTGAACTCACCTCTATAACAACACCACCTGCACACCCGCCCTTGGGGCTCCTGTTGTCACACCCTGTCCCACCCTCTTTCAGTGGCAACCTGTGTCCAGGGTTCTAAGTGTGCAGGTCAGTTACCAGGCACAAGATTTTAAGTGAGGTGTCTTGAAGCAAAGAGACCATCTCATTCCTCAGACGTTGCTGTCTGTCAGGACTCACTGAACTTCAGAGAAAATGACAAATTTTTCCTACTACTTTAAAGCCTTAGTTGCTAGAGAGTCTTTGTTAAAAGTGTATATTATAAATTATATTCCAATTAATAGTTAAAGAAAGCTAACTCTACAGAGCACTTAGTGGGCAGATTTAAAGCCTCACGTTATTTAATAATTAACTTCAAAAATTAACTCTGCAAAATGGAAGTGTATGTTTCATTTTTAACTTCAAACCAGTGGTAATATAGTGGCTCGACTGAATGAATATCCCAGCTTCTCCATGGAGACACATAGATCAGTTTCTTTGCAGAAAGAGGACGTTCTATGATATTCACCAAAGAAAATGTCCCAATAGTTGACATTTACAAGATCTTTTATTGGTAGCATTTTACGACTTTGCGAAGCTCCCCTAAACTTCTGCAGCTGTTTCCCAGTATCACATATGCAATCAGTCCACAAGTCGTCACTGGCAAATTCACTCACTGTACTTTCTAACTTAATGCACATTTTTAAATTAAAAAAGTATCATAAGATTATTGGTATAACTAACCTTACTTCAGAGTTTGTGTTAGAAAAGTGGCACCTCCGTGGCGGAAACAGAACTGACACCCACAAAGGTTTGTGGGAAGGCGGATCTGTAAGGGATGAAGCCAGCAAAGGGCTCCACCCTCCTGTATACACTCCCTTGAGGATAGTCTGCTCTGGCCAGAAGTCTCCCAGGCACCTGTGAGAGCATCCCCTCTCTTAGCCAATTTGATCCCTTCCTTGGGGGGCATTACTCAGATCTAAACATACACCACTCCTCAGTCCCTTAGGTTACTTAAAATACTTAGATATTTGATATACCGATATAAATAAAAGGATCATTGGAAATCTTGTGTCAAAAAAGTTTGGCCATTCTAGATTTCAGTGTGGTTGGTGATGAGAACAAAATCAGATTCACCTGGCTGTTGAGGATTTCCATGTTGATAGAATGTATGCATTATATCACAGTTATATAGGTAAACATCTTATCTTTGCTAATACACCACAGACTTCTTAAGGAAAAGACATTTGCCCCTGCAGAGCAGGTGCTCAATCAGCATTTGTTACATGAATTAAAAATAATAACCATCATTTAGTTTTTAGTATTAACCCATTAAAATTAGAACAAATTAGTATGCATTTTGAGGATTTCCTGATCATCGCCTACCATTTTAAAGGATGAATAAACATAACACGTCTAAATAAAGCCTTGATAAATCAACACCTGGGATGCGGCACATTATTCTGGTTATTTCATCTTAAGAAACAGAAACAATCAGGGGGACCGGTTTCCTTACAGAAAAAGAACAAGGAGATCATGAGAGAGCTGTGACAGGACCCGAGCAACTCCTGCAAAATTCTGGGTCTCATTTCTTCCTTTAGTTATTAACCTTCAAGCCAAAGTCCTTGAAAAGTTGCACATTCTGCTTGGATCTAATTTCTCTTCCCCATTCCCCTCAATTCCTCCTCCATCTACCTTTTGCCCGCTCCAAAACTGACTTCTGGGAGCCTCACATCTGGGACTTCTCGTGTCTTGTCTTACCTCCCACTGGACAGAACTCAGCACTCCCTCTTTTTTGAAGTTTTGGCTTCGTTTCTAAGACACACTCATCTAGGACAGCTCCTTTGCCTGCTCCTTCTTGGGCGGGGGGGCGGGGGTTGTTCTGAAAGTTCCTCAGACAGCTTAATGTTGGAGAGCTCAGGGCTCACCTCTTGCCTCTTCTCCTCTCTGTCTGCCTTCATTCTCCTCATCATCTCCTCAATCTCATTACCCAGGTTACCTTCTGCATATTGATGACTCTCAAATCTATAATCTCGGGCTTGTGTCATCCAAGACCCCCAGTTCTACCTGCCTATTCAAACTTTGACATGGCCCTGGCTGGTGTAGCTCAGTGGATTGAGCTCAGGCCTGTGAACCACAGGATTGCAGTTCGATTCCCAGTCAGGGCACATGCCTGGGTTGCAGGCCAGTTCCCAGGAAGGGACTCACGAGAGGCAACCATACATTGATATTTCTCTCCTTCTCTCCCTAACGATAAATAAATAAAATATTTTAAAAAAACTTTGACATGGGTATCTTACAGGCATAATGAGCTTAATGTGTCCAAACTGACTCTGTTTTCTCTTGATCTTTCACTGAAAACCTTTTTTCATGTACTTCTCCTTATCTCAGACTCAGGCCCAAATCTTATCTTTATTTCCTCTCTCTCACATACTCTACATCCAATCTATCAGCAGATCTTAGTGGCTCTACCTGAAAAATATTTTCAGAACGTAACCATCTCTCCCCAGTTCCAATGATATCATAATCTTGCACTTAGATTATTGCAACTGTCTCCTAACAACAGCGTCTCTGCTTCACTCTTACCTTCCTATTGTCTTTTCGCAACACAGCAGTCAGGGCGATCTTGTTAGAAAGTCATCAGATCGCGTCGTCATTCCTCTGCTAAAAACCCTCTATTAGCTTGCTGACACTCTCAGAGCAGAACCCAAAGTCCTAACAGTGTCCTCCAATGGCCAACATAATCAGCCTTTCCCTTCCATTGTCTGTCTTCTCTTCTCTATCTAGATTCTTTTTTCTTTTGATGATCTCTCCAGTTACACAGCTTCAGTTTCCACAAGAAGTATAATCACAAAATTATTTAATAATTATTGCAATATAAAATATACTTAGAGCCATCTGTTCCTATTGAGAGAAGGAGCTAGGCAACAGAGAAGTGAAATGCTGTTTTAAGACAAAACTTATTCCCACTACTAGCTTCACCCAGTCTCTCATCATTTTGGCTTGGACTATTAGCATAACCTCTTATTTGTTATCTGTAACCTACGTATGAATATCTCCAACTTTTTCTGCACATAATTGCCAATGTAATCATACCACATATATTTCATTGGTTTTCTGTAGAGGAAGAGGATGGTAAAAGTGATGACGATGATGATGATAAAAAAGATGCAGAATGAAGAATTTTGAATCTGGAATGAGCCTTGTTTCCTCCCTCAAAGTCAAACATATATTTTCTGTATGAGCTTACCATATCAAGGAGACACTCTGAAGAATGTCTATATGATATGTGCACATGATATTTCCATTGCTTGAAAGACACTTCTCAGTTAAATCAAAAGGCCTATCTTGCCATTAGACCCTTTAAACATTTCATTCTTTTAAAGAAACTAGAAACAAAACTGAAACCTCCATGGAAAATCATGACGTGTTCCTATAACTCTGTGGACTTGCTCCAGTTTTGGTTTGGACAGCATCTTCTTTGCTAAGAAGGCCATCTATGAAGCTGTTTGGGAGGGATTCATTTTTTTAATAAGTTACACAGTATTTTAGTGGTGCAAAACAGGCATAAGTTTTCTTGCAGAAAAACACAAAAGTAGAAGTGTTTCCAGATCTTTCTCTACTTGAGTGACATTCTTCACTGGCCGAAACTCCTTTGGCTAATTGATTCTCTAAACAAGACCTCAGCCAACCTTCAGAGCAGCTGTTTCTGGACTAACGGAGACTGGCAGGCGGGGGAATAACTGTGGCTTTACCGGGCATGCCTTTGCTTTCCACCGCGTTCTCAATTGCCTTCTCTGAAAGGGTTGCTTTTGATGACCAAATGCATCTTGTTTTCTCTCAGTTAAAAAAAAAAAGAAAGAAAATACAGCCCTATTTTTTAGACCATGATAACACAAAGCAGTCACTGGAAAAATTGGCAAGAGTGAGTAGAGTTCCTAATAGGCTGGCCTCTGTAAGTTGGGATATTTTTCTGAGAAACCCAGTGATGCCCGTTTCGTTTTGGAATGGATTCCTTTCCCCCGGTGGCAGTCCAGAAGCCTTGCTGTCTGTTTCAATCACAAATCCCCAGTCTTCTCATCCCAGTCTCGGGGCTGTAACTGACTCCTGGCAATTCAGGATCAAACCTAAAGCATTTAGCTAGTGAACTGTACCATTTGTTGAATGTGTGAAAATCTCTGACGCTTGGGGCTGGAATTAAAATGTCATTGAGTAAATGAGGGTGTTAATAGTCTGGGAATCTCATAAGAGAGATAACCAGTGTCTTACTTAGAATCTGAGAATTTTAGAGCTGGAAGGGAACTTAGTGATCATTTACTCTAATCTTAATTTTGCATATGAGGAAACTGAGGCCAAGGGTGATTAAGTACTTGGCTCCAGATCACATCCGGCTTAAACAGAAAATCAGTTGCCTGATTCTCTCAAGTGCCTATTTCATGACCCATGATTCTCTTCTCACTCTGATTAGCTTTTGTAAAAGAGCAGAACTGGAAGCCAAACCAAAAATTTTAGATGCTTAGTTTCCTTCCTTGGTGGTTCTCTTTTCACTAGTGTGTGTGGCCAGGTGGGCACAGGGTAGGAGACGGCTCGAACTGAGAAATCTGAGACAATTCAATACTTAACCACAGTGTATTTAGGGGGGTCACTGTTGTAGGCAGAATAAAACGAAGGGAGATAAAATTACTTTTTCTAGAATGACATACAAATGGATGAGAGTTTTTTGAGGTCTGTCTAAGAGTAGAAGGCACAAGGACTTTGAAATGCTGGTTTTGGTCAGTGTGCCGGGACACACTGGACCACTGCCAGGAGGTCCTGGGTGCGTCACCAGACCCTTGCCTTTTGGCTATTTTTGGTTATAAGACAGGCAGCATTAGAGAAGCATGAGCCTGGCTAAACAAACTCAGAAGACCCTTTGGAAAGACCATGTAGACTAAGTATTTGGAATTAAGCCATTTACCATGTATGGCTAAGATACTGGAGATGTATAGGCAAACTTCATAGAAAGTGAGAAAAAGAGTATTTTTGTAGTCTTATCCCTTTACAGTTGCTACATGCAGAACCAGCCCATTAACTGGGCCCTGCAGAGAAAGGATGCCCCACACTGCTGCAGTGTGCTACTGAGGGTCTTCGGGGTCCTAGGAATGTATTAGCATTCGAGTTTTCTGGTAGCCAGCAGTGAGGCCGGCTCTGTACTGGGTCTGTAGGTTGTCTCTCTGATAAACATTTTTCCTCCTAACTAATCCTGAACATTCACATTTAATTGTGTTATGCTCATGTCTTAATTATCAGGATATCAGAGTGTCTGCCACATGGTAGATTCTTAAATGTTTTTCAAGTGAGTGCATAAGAATTATGAATTTGGATTTAATTAAGAGAGCCAGGGGAAAAAATGAAAGGTTTTTATATTGGATTTGGGCATGTTCAGGGTTGGGCAATCTTTCCTGGAACACTGGATCACACCACACAGAGGCTCATAGGAGTCCTCCTTCCGCTATTTCTTTCCATCCAGTTTGGTAATAAAAGAACAGATTGCCCAGTGGCCAGAGACTAAAGTTTTAATGTCTGTAAATTAAGGAATAGGAAAAAAGTGAAATTGTCAAGGGTCATCAAATCTCCCATTTCTAGTAATTCACATACTGGATTAGTAGATTCAGTTGTTCTCGACAAACATTTGTTGATATTCTATTTGTGAAATATTTGGCTTCCAGAGAGAAGAAAGACCCATATGTTCCATATGAGAAAGTCCAAATTGGAATTCCTGTGAAACTTTCTTTTAACCTGAAGATTTATTGGAAGGGAAACAGGAGATCCTGACTTCTCAAACTTTCACACACAGTATCTAAAATAATAAACTGATTCTCCTTTTACTGCTTTGAGCAATTCTTCCCAATTGACTGGTGATATGAGCACAGGTACGTGGAAAGATCCTGGCTCCAGTATGTTAGTTTTGGTGATGATGAAAAATTTTGTGTGCCACATAAATGTAGATGACCATGTATCACAGAATGAAAATGAATTCAGCATTTAAAGTGCTGATTTGTCGGAACATCTGAGCTCACTGGAGGGAAGTGATGATAAAGGTAGAAGAGCTGTCAAAGCAGAAAGGTAGCAAGTGAGTAACACCTCATTAGGTGCAAGTGCTTTGTCTGTGGGGAAGAGAAATTAATGGTATCTCCGCATCTTGCAACATTTGCTTGTGCAGTTCAGAAGCACAAAGACCCTGTTTCTGTACTCAAGTTCTCTGTGAAAGTATGTTTTCCCTGGCCATGGTCCTTCACCTTCTGGTAGTCAAACTCGTTTAAAAGTTGGAAAGTGGTGAGGAGTCACATGGAAATGATGCCGCTGATTCTCTATGGCACAGACAAGGATTGAGTGAGCAGAGTTACCAGGGTCAGGTAAGGAACAGGGCGTGGGACTGGTCAGAAAGAACACAGAGGGTCTCTTTTCTCTTTCGAAAGCCAAATGTGGTGCTGAGCTATTCTAATCCTTAGAAGACTTCTAAAATAGGTAAGAATGTCAAAAAATGTGTAGGTGTGAAGTATTTTTAATTAACTAGATTAAACAGCACAGGTTCTGGGATCCTTCCCCAAGGCAAACCCCAAAATGCCAGAAAAAATAGAGGTATATTGATGGATCTCAGAGCTGTCCTCGGACATCAAAACCAAAACTTTCAGAAATGCGCGGGGAGGCAGAAGACAGCAGGGTCTTGATGAGGAGGTAGTTAGTGTAAGTCTGGTGGGAGAGGCAGTCGGGGCGCTATAAAGGGGGTAGCAGACAGGGAATTCTTTGGTCCTGTCCTTTATATGGCCCTGGGCAAGTTGACATCCTGCCCTGCTGTAACTGTGGCACAGGAGAGCTGCTGTGCCAGCTAGGCATAGGGGTGTGGCCATGGCAGTGCTGGCTGGGTGAGGACCACAGTGCAGGCTGCACAGGGCCAGGCAGCTGAGCACTGTTGCCCCAGCAGCCTATCTGCCCTGTGAATGGGGCAACTACAAGACAGGCTACAATAGTTATTCAGTCCATTTTTAAAAGTTGATTAAGATATAAGCTTCAGGTATACAACACTATAATTCCATATCAGGATACACTACAAAGCGAATACTCCCAAAAGTCCAATTATGATTCATTGCTATACAATCGGCCCCTTTGAAACCTATTGCCCACCCCCAAAACCCTTGCCCAGTTTCAGAAAGTATTCATTCTAACACTGAATCCTAGTTTTCTAGTGTGTAGAATTTCTCTCTTAGATATTTTGTGTAAATAGTTTTTAAAACCCTAATTTTTATATCCATTTAGGGTGCAGCAATAAAAAGGATTTTATAGAAAAAAAGTTGATTAAAGAATCATAAAAACTTACTGGTGAAGTTCAAATGAATTGTTAATTAAAAATACCCACAGGTATTTTTATGAACCAATTTATTAATATAAGACTAAAGCCTTTTCTTTGGGCATAGTTCTCCAGATTAGAGTTGTCATTTTTCTTACATAAATCACATTCCTATAAATATCTATCATTTTAATTTTTAATTCTTTAAATTGAAGTTGAAATTGTAAGATATTTAAAAGCAATCTGAAAGTGATTCATTCTAGATTTTTGTGATAATTCCTCATTTAAAAAATAGTCATATTGCCTATACTCTGGCTAAATTGTTCTTAAATTTACTCAGATTTATTGGCTTCCCACCCCCAATCTTATTTTAAGATATCTTATTTTTATAGAAACAAGATTTTCCCTTTTTTCATTTGTTTCATCGATTTATATATTATTTCATCCAATTATGTGCAACAATAGTATCACCTGACACAAACAGGCTTGGTAACAAATCAAACTAATCTTGCTGGTTGCACTCCATGGCGGGAGCAGAAGGGCACGGGTGTGAGAGTGGCCCACGAGTTTCCAACATTCACATGCTGTGGGCACCTGGTAACTTTACAGAGTAAATATAGCCCATTTATTTTCAGGTGCTTTGTTCAAATAGATGTTGCATTTTATATTAGCAAAGTTATCTGCTTATCCCAAGGGAATAAAAAAATAAATGCACAGAAAAAAATGAGGTTTGTATGTAAGGCAAGTATCATTCTTTAAAAAAAAAAAGGCAATGTAGAGAACAACCATATATAAAATAAAAACACGGACAATTAACTTCATAAATATCTGAGAAGAATTGGGAAGAATTATAAATATAAGAAAAACAAATAGGGATTTAAAGCATAAAATATTTAATTGTCAATGTAACAAAAAAGATAGTTTGAGTAATAGAATGAATATAGACAAATAATATATTAATATAGATACTAAAGCATCAATAAAGAGTAAACAGACAGTAGAACATGAGAAAAGTTAATAGATGTAGAAGAGAAATTGTCAACATACATCAGAAGGAAAAGAGAATAAATAAGGGGAGAAAATAACTGAAAAATTTCCCTGAATATTAGATTTTTAGAGCCAAATAAACTAATATTTAAACATTGAGGTGAAATAAACTTATCATCAGACATAGAAGGTTTTAGGTAGTTAACCTCGTAGGGACACTTTTTAAAAGAATTCTTACAGAGCGGACTCTAGTAAGGGAAGAAATGGATCTGGAAGTGATAAAACATAAAAAACAGGGACAAGTTCATTGTTATAAAAAATAAGCAATACAAACAAATGAATAGCTACAACAATCTAAAAATATAATTCTAGAAAACGTCAAATGACAGCATGAAAGTAAGTTATGGGGGGTGGGTCAGGGGAAGCACGAGCTTACAGAAATTTTTATACTGCTCATGGTTGAGACTCGATATTTACCAACTTTAGTAGAACTAAGGGGAAACAATAAAATCTCATGAGTTTATGCAATGGGTGGCCACCAAGAGAATAAAAATATTATATATAACTATTAAAATAGCAGAAGAAAATTTGATTTAGTCAATAGAAAGAAATAAAAAGTAAATGAAGTTATTATGAAATAAAACATAAAATAAGATGGCACAATAAGACCTACATAATATAATAGTAATTAAATAAGTGTACATGGTTAAAAATCACCATTCAATAACAAAGATTCAGATGAATTTATCAAAATAAACATCTAGCAATACATTGCCTCTTTAAAAAGAGAAAAGTGTAAAACAACAGTGTAAACAGAGTTTGAAAAGGAAGAAACGCAAAGGCAAATATGAATAAAAAGGAAATAACAATTTTAGAAATTACAAATACAATTTGAGAGTTAAAATGTAAAAGGAAATAAGAAGAATGTTATGTGCAAGTAAAAAAAAACAAAATGATAATGAACAAATATACACCTCCAAGTATATAAAGCAATAAAATGGTATATTGAGAAAATGGCTGTATCAGTAACTGTTGTTAGAATATTTAACTAACAGACCCAGAAAGGGAAAAATACTGTACAGAAGACTGGAGTACTAGGATCATACTACATGTGACTTGACATATATGCATAATTTTTCATCCAACAAAAAGAAAACATTGTTTTTGAGAACATGAGATACTGCCAAAATATCAGCCACAGACTAATTAAAAAATTGAGCTCCATACATTCCAAAGAATTAATATTATATATATTTTATACCTTACGAACCCTAAAAGTTGAAGTTTATACTAAAAATATAGTTAAAATATTTTATATATTTGAAAGTATAAACATACCATTACACAACTCTTGACCAAGAAGTAATCACGTAGGAAATCATTAACTATCTAGAGATGAAAACCACACATATCAAGATTTGTTGGATGTAGCCAAATCATTACCAAAAGTGGCCTTACTGATGTTAGATATATTTATCACAAAGCAAACACTAACAAAAACAGAAGCAAAGGAACTAAATATTCAACTCAAGCAGCTGGACAACAAACATCAAAATAAATCCAAAGAAACCAAAAATAAAGAACGGGGAAGAAACAGTAACAGAAAAGGTTGAAAACATAATTTTTCAGAAAGGTTGATAAAATATGCTGTGAAAACCCTATTTCAGGTAAGTTGCAAATTTAAAAAGTGGAAACTAACTAGTAGAAAAAGAAATATAAAAATTGAGAAACAGTCTTTCAAACAACTTATATGCCATCAATTCAGAAAACCTAAAAAATGTGAATTTGTTATGATTTCCATGTGTAATTTAAGGTTTGTAATGCCTCTTTTTTTTTTCCTTAGAGGGAAGTGCTTTTGGTGGACATGAAACATGTCCAAGTAGCCTCTCATTCTGATCCAAAACCATGGCAACTCGCCAAGTCTGCTTTGGGAGCCAAGTAGCTCAGACTCACAGCCACATCCCTAAACTCTCAGGGTTTACACGAGAGGGCACAGAGCCTCAGTATCTAAAACAGCTCTTAGTAAAATAGTGGACGCAGAGAACACTAACTGGTGCTGGCCAATGACCAAGAAAGTGCATTACGTAATCAGGGAGCGAAACACAAAGAAAGGCCCCACTGTCCTTAAGGGCCAAATATTCCTCATCGGAGAAGCGAGGCTAACTCAGAGTAACCCAATCTCAGCTGGTCATCTTATGCTCCTGTCACTCTAGGTGTCGTTTTTGTCACTCACAAGACTGAGTGAAATGTGACTGGGCACGTTGAGCCTCGAAGGGGTTTTCTGATCGCCTGTGGGACCCTGTGAACTGCGCTTTACTGGACACATCTTAGCCTTTGCTCACAATGCGTATTTCATTGTTTCAACCTCTCTGGCTTTCACATTCAGAAGGAGTTCTGAGTGACTTTCTGCTTATATCAGGAACTTGGATGGACTGTGACAGAGTGCAGTCTCTCTGGTGGGAGAACTTACAGTTTTCTGAATACTTTCTTTATATTCCAGAGGCCCGAAGGGAATATTTTAGCCCAGAGTAGAATGGTAACATTTCTGAAAAGATTGGATTGTAATATGTCTCAAAATAATTGGGACCCATGGATAGAACTTCTAAAAGAGGAAAAAAGTATTTGTTCTCTTCAAAAGCATATGTAAGAAAACCATCCTTAATTTAATAAGGTGTTTGCCAGGATAGCACCATCATTTTACTTTTATATAATATGCCCAGTAGAATAAACCTCTGGTACATTTATACAGCTAACCACCAAATTAGAATAAGAATAGGACCATTTGTATCTGAATATTCAAAAGTAGCTACAGATAATAAAATAAGCTCTAAGGATAACTGGCCTTGTTCTCTGACTGATTCTGGCTACAAAATAGCATGCTATTCCCAAGAAGGAAATTCTTCTACTATTTTGATTCTGACCTGGTTGCCTTCTAGGTTAATTCTAGTTTGGGTTCAGCACTTCCAGAGAGCATCTATGAATATCATGCTCATTGGCTTCATGCTCGGATGGATGGCTGTTTAGAGAAAAACCCGATGGCAAATTGGTTCAGGGGTTGGATAGCTGATAAATTATACCCAATAGATCCTGATTTATACACAGAGAATGAAGAGTCCATTTCTTTGCCATATCCTAAACTCAATCTTCCATAACATATGACTTGGAACTTGGAGCCTGAAGAATTTGTTTCCTTTTCTTCCAAAACTGCTACCTTTGTTTCATATTTTACTATACAAGAACATCTGAGGATAGCCAGTTTGTATTAGATTAATGAAGTTGGCTTATGGATTGAAGGAGAAACAGAGCACTTCTTTGTTAGGTAAAGACATTTGTTTCTCACTCTCCTGGAAAGAATGAACATTGTCTTTTTATAGTGCAGGAAAGTAATTAAACAAGAACTTAAAAAAAATGGAAGGTTGGTGATGAAGAAAATACCTAGAAATGATTAAGGCTCACAAACAATCGTCCCAAACAGTAGTATTTTGCATAGACAATGCTTTGAAGTGATTCTCAGATATTCTCTCTCTCTGTCATTCATTCATTAATCCATTCACTCAGTCATTTATTTAGTACTTACAGAGCAGCAACTATGTAAACACTGAGCAGCCTTTTCATTCCAAACAATTCTGTTTGGGTGCCACCCACATTTAAGAAACACATTATATGTTTTCTATGTAAATCCTATGACTTATTCTGTGGTGGGATTGTCTTATTAACCTTTCTTTTTATTCAGTCTTTCTTAGGGCTTCAGATTTATGGGGCCCATGAAGCCAAGAGCTTTAAACAATGTCAAACCTTCCCTGAACAGTTAGCTGTACACTCTCCAAGTACCCAATGTGTACAAGGCAAATAGGTGTTACAATGGATTTAGCAGACACAAAGCTGAACAAAATGTACTTTGTTCAGACAACTACAAATACCATGTACACTAGTAGTGACATGAGAAAATAGAACAGGTCCCTAGAAAAGATCACCTTAAAATAGTTAAGAGTAAGCTCTCCTCTGTGCTCCATTTAAAATTAAATGCCTATGCCAGGCATTTTAATATAAATTCCAGTTGTAGCAAATATTATTTGATTAATTATTTAGATTTTTATCATAGCCGGAGTCCCACTGACTAGTAATTATTGGCCTATTTACTATCTCTTCCTTAAAACTGTGCCACTTAGAGTATTTCTACCTTTTCATTTGTGCCTTCTTCGCGTTAAGAGTAGTATTTGGAACCTAACAAACATTCAATGTAAGGGTTTTTTTTTTAATTGATTAGTGACTGTATCATAGATCTGTCAGTCTAAATTTTCAAAAGCTATTTTCTGCCTATGAGTAGTGCCATTGAAAAGTTAGTATCTTAAAGGGTAGAAGATATATATATATGTATATGCATGCATATTAATTATTTTTAATATTTGTATTGTATTAATTCAGAGAAATCCCAAGTTATTTATCAAAAAATCTCAGTAAACCATACTCAACTAAAGCAAAATGAAGCCATTGCAAGTGCATCAGCTGACCCCCAGGGTGGTGCTCACCGACCCCCTCCTTCTCTCCCTCCCTCCGCCTTCCTCTGTTTCTGGTAAGAACATTTAGGATCTACCCTTAGCAAATTCCAATTACATAAGGTACTTATATTTCAAATTTCAAATATATAATTATATAATATATATTTATATCGCCCTTTTATGTTAATTTTTGAAATGTATCCAAAATGACCACATTTGGACAGCCTCTCACACTTCATCCTGACATAACCTGATATATGAAAAAACTGTTCCTGGTTTGATCGAGCGGAGTAAGAGCAGAGTGTCCAGCTGTAGAAAGACTTCTTGAAAAGCGCCATTCTTTCCTCCGACCCTAAAAGCTCAACGCCAGAGATTCCTCAGCGCTCCTTGAGTGAATATAACTGAAATATCATATAACTGAAATATCCACTTTCATAAGATGGGGCCAAGAAAGGATCTAAAGCGATGTAACTATTTGCATTCTTTGTTTTCCTATTCAGTAAGGCCAGTGCAATCACATGGACAAGAAAGGATGCTTGCTGCTGCTAAATGCAATATGCTTCTACGAAAACGCCTTACAGCTGGTGTCAACCACAAGCTTTTTACTGATGCCCATGTTAAGGTTGAAGACTTGTAACGTCCAGAGTGGGTCAGTTGTGAATGCTGTCATCATTGTGCCAGTGACGGACTTTGTTACATGCAAAAAGAAAGCCAGTTTCAGAACATTTCAAATGTTTGGCTGAATAGATATAAACAAAAAGAGACTGACAGCCTTGTAACTGTATCTTATGTGTTCAAAAGCCCCTTTCTGCTCATGGGAGGGGGGAAAAGTTCATTATGTATTTATGAAAAACAAAATTACCTTTTCATAAAAATAAAAAGCAATATGTTTTGCTTATATCAACGGGTAAAATTAACACAGCCTTTCCTGTAACAGTTAATTTACTCTGACATGATTCTGAATATTAGAACAAAATGTCAAGAAGAGTTATAAATTGAAATAAGAGATAAAATTCTTCAAGTAAATTGTTTTCTCTACAGAGTCATAGGAATCAATTATTTATTATTCATGGAAATGTTAGCACTTCTAATTTACACGGGAGCTCTCATCTTATGATTCACCTACAGGCCATGGCCCGGCAGGAACGTCAAGGCATGTTATTATTATTGCTGGCACTGCCTATTAATAACTGGATATCAGTGACATGTTTAATCTGCTTTTGATTAAACTAAGCCTTCAATTATGCTTGGATATAATTTCTTTGAATCATACTTTTGAATATCAGGCGCGACAACCCTGCTCTCCTTTTTCTCAGGTACTTTTTTGTTTGTCCCTGTAAACACGACTGGAGACGAACTGCGGTTTCCTGAGGGCCGCTCGCGCAGATCAGTGCTCGCTGCTCCCGGCAGGTAGGGCTGGGTGAGGGACTTCCTACCCACGAGGCAGTGCCTGGTAGGTTTATTCCGTTTCTGAACTTGCTGCTGCTTCGAAGGCTGATCATTAATACCAACCATGACAGCCTGTGGCATGATTGGGCTCTTGTTCAACACAAATGATCATTTGCTGCTAATGACTCTAAATCACTGTGAACAAGGCAAGGATTGACCTCGTGACCTAAGTGGCCCAGGGGATGCTTGGGTGTCACATGGTTTCTAGTAATGGCTGGAGCTAGGTGTCTGGATGGAGAGCTGGGATTTTTTTTAACTGCAGAAATATTTTTTTCAAATACTATATAATATTGAGGTTACAATCTACTTAATTTAAACAATGAGTATTTTACTTGATATCCCATATTGTGTATATAAAATTGGTGACAAACAAAAAAAGCCACACAGGAAATTCATGAAGTACTTCCTATAGCTTTCTTTTAGAACTTTGTTAAGTTACAGGAAATGTCACTTTTATTTTTCTTTCCAAAGTGATTATGATTGGTTAGATTCCTCTCATAATCTCTATGTGATGGGTCACTTTATTATCTTAGCTAAAACTAGAATGAATAAATAGAAAATAAAAAATGACTCCCTCAAACATTATGGAAGATAAAAAAAAGGAGGAGTTGGTGATGTAGTTTATTTTAGATATTTTGCATATACTTAATATTTTGTATAACAGTTACTTAATTTAAACATATAACTGTATCTAGAGACAGACCTATAAAAATGACCTTAAAACACCAGAATTGGATAGAACAAGATAAGATTTAATAAGAAGAAATTTTCTAATGTAATGTAAAAAACCACAAGAAATAATAATGTAAAAATATAAAACATAATAAATAAAATATCTGAGACCTCCAATGGCATTGCTAAATGACAATATTTAGCATTGCCATCAGCACTGCCTTATTTCACCATTTCCGGATGCTGTAGCTGTTAGACTGTTAGAGCATATAAGTTAGCATGGGCTTGAAGTAAGGGTCTCGGATTCCATTTTTATTTTATTTGTCACTTATTTATTGCATGACAAACATCCCAAACAGTCACCCTCAAAGATGGGTGATTACTGCCACCTGATGAATGGTGACACTAGAGACACAGCATTGTCACCACACCTGTCAGTAGACAATGTACTTTCCAAAATGGAATTTTACTTTCAGACAAGCATGGTTGTTACTTTCCTTTGCTAAGATTCACTACAAATATGTGCACATTAAGAGATTATTATATATGGGACTCTCCTACCAATTATTAGTCTCCACTGAAAGATAACATGGAACAAATAAAAATGAAATGACTTGCAAATTTGCCTGGTTTCTTTTGGGATGAAAGAAAGCTCAGGGAGACTTAGACATAGGAAATAGGAGTTCTTAGGTTTTCCAGAATTGAATTCAATAATTCTGATATTCTTGGATGAAGGTGAGGTTTAGAATTTTTATGGTAATGTTAAGTGTGTGTTCTCAGCTTGAAGTGCTTTATTCTAATTGGCTCAGCTAGGTTGTAACTCTTCTTTACCAACTAACTGGGTAAATTCTGCTTATGATAAGAAGATGCTTCACATAGTAGTAAAAACTTTATAGGTATTGGTTGTCTGCCATGTCCCAAGAATTCAGCTGAGTACTTTCATATATCTTATCTAATTTTCACAAAAATACAGTCCAAATTGATGAAGAAATTAAAAGCCAAATGTAAATGTATCTATCTCAACTCTCATGAGGCACGGGGCTCATTCTTGGCAAAGCTGTTACTGTTTCTCATTGGTCTTTTCTGGCCTTCCTTTTTGTGCATTATTTCCTAAATTCTTGCTCCATAAATACCTGCTCTAAAGAGAGTATATGGTATCAGCTTTTTGCATGTTTTTTAAAAAAATTTAATTGTTGTTCAAGTACAGCTGTCTCCATTTTACTTTCCCCACTCTCCCCACCCCAGCCATCCCCATTTCCCAGCCTTGATCCCATTTCCCACCCTTGATCCTACCCCCCCTTTGGTTTTGCCCATGTGTCCTTTATAGATGTTCTTGAGCAAAATGCAAGATGTCTTTATGTTAAAATATAAAGAATAGTAATAGCTTATTTTAGAACAAAGTCCTGGTGCTGCCTAATGCATAATAATCCTGAATTCTCCACAATACAGAGACCAGGAGTCACAGGCACAAAAGTGGATGGTTAGTAGTGGACTGAAAAGGTAAAAGTTTCCTTGGTTGTGGGTAAACAATGGAACCGTGATCCCAGAGATGTTCTATGGAGGTACTTCATTGTTATTTCAACTCACAGGGCCAAAACCATCAAAGTGAATGCTGAAGTTAGTGCCCAATCAGAGAGCAGAAACACAGTCAGCATCTGTCTTCCTCTCACAACAAAACTCCAAATATATGGAATGTCTGTGTGTGTGTGTGTGTGTGTGTGTGCATGCGCGCGTGTGTGTCCATGTCCAGATGCCCCCACTGGTGAGCCTATGTCTGTCTGTGAACTGGTGTGCATATGCATGATCTGCCATAAGAAAATAATTTTCAGAAGACCGAAATAACTGTCACTGAGTGATAAAACCCCAACAAAAGAGAATCAGAAATTTTATTAGGCTTTATCCTGCCTGTGGATAAATTTATATCGGGTTAGATTCAAATAAGAAAAATGAAGCAAACATCCAAATGAAGTTATGGGTGTGAAAGACAGAGAAGGAAAAATCATCCTGAAATTGTCAGTTTCAAGCTAGGGAAATGTGATCAGAGCCACAAAGAGTCTAAGGTGTAACAAAGCTATGGGTCTAAATGGATAACTGGACCCTCAATAAATCTAGCCGGATCCTGTTTCTATCTGTGAATTGAGGATAATCTTTGAAGAGAAATGTGGGCCTTCTGACTGCCTGGATTCTTCTTCGAGGATCAGCACTATAATACAGATCAATTAAAGGAAATTGGCAGAGGTTCTGTGGCAAAAACAAAGCAGGTTTTCACACAACATGTGCTGTAGGTTAAGCAATGGACTGTCGGCTTCTTGGGACAGGATGTACAACTGGGTCTGCACTAGACTCATTACAGAAGGAGCTTGGAGCATCCACCAAGGTCATAGTCAACAGTTATTAAAACTACTTCCTACTTATGTTCTCTAAGGTTCATCACAGGTCTCCTGAAGTGACCTAATTCTTTGGTTGTGAGTGTATGGTACAACTTGCAATAATAACAGTACACTTTTTGTGATTATCTTTTGCTCAAGGGCTGGGCATTTTTCACAGCTAGTTCTTACTTAGGTCTTGAGATATCAAATCCTGTCCCAGTCCTGTGTATATCACCCTACTGCTTCAGTGTTTTATTATTATTTAATAATTATGGATGCGACAACACAATCATTGTGTGCCCCTTGCACACTTCCTAAACCTCAATTTGATAGTCTGTACCCACAAGGCTACCATGCTCTGTTGGGGAAAAAGATGCAGCTTTCAGAGAACTTCAGTGAGATATCATTAACTAGTTGCTAATTAGCATGTTTTGTCTGCATGATTTTAAAAATTGTAGAGAGGGAGAAACATGTATTTGTTGTTCCATGTATTTATGCATTCATTGGTTGATTTATGCATGCGCCCTGATGGGGGATGGAACCTCGGAGTATGGGGATGATGCTCTAACCAACTGAGGTACCCACTCAGACCTCTGTGTCATTTTGGATGGTCTCAGTCTCGCTTTCGGTTCCTTGTGGCATGTATCATCATTATCATCATCACTATTGTTATTATTATCATTATCATTATTGTTATTATTTCCCTCTCTTCAGAATATACCATCAAATTTCACTTCATGTAGTTGTATCTGAAAATAAAATGTCAATATTTTTCCAGCAATTAAGTGTGGCTATTTCATTGTTGTTGTACTATCTGGTACAATCTCAGAATTTCCTTGAGTGTTATTCCAGAATCTAGCCCATGAGGAGTATTATCGTGGATATTTACAGTGCTGTGGCAAGCCTAATGAGATCTCACGACATCACTTTGGTGATACCTTATTGGACCTCCCTGTAGTATAATTAAGCCCCATTATCCTGCTTTTAATTAAGAGAAAATTCTAAACTGTAACATGAAGGGTTGCAACCACTTCTTGAAAATGTTAAGACAGCAAGACCAAAACAGATACAGATCACTGCTGTGTAAATTACAAACTCACACACCCTGCCGCACGCACTCACTTCGGCAGACATGCACACATTTGGAGCAGATGGGACTTTGTCTTGAAACTGAGATACAGATACCTTACCATCAAGGCTTGGGTATAAATCAACACCTTCTCTACCCTCCCTTCCCATTTATTTCCTCTGCTACACAGGTCCCTGGAGACCCAACCCACTCTCAGTAATCTCACCTCTGATTGGTTTGATCTCCCAGCTACTATTTCCTTTGATGCTGGGATGCCTGGCCTGTCCCCACCGTCACCAGATATATGGTGTGACTTGCAAAGCTTCTCCCGGTACAATAACAGTACTCTCTTTTCATGATTATCTTTTCTTCAAGGGCTGGGCATTTTTAACAGCTGGTTCGTTCTTACGTCTTGAGACATCAAATCCTGTCCTGGTTTTGTGTATATTTCCTTACAGCTTTTGTGTTTTATTATTATTTAATATTTATGGATGCAACATCACAATCCCTGTCCAGCACTGCTTTTGCCTGCATTTGAAATCACAAGGCTCCAGAAGCGGCTCCAGAAGCGGCTGCAGAGCACGCTGGAGCAGCTGCAGTTCCGTCTGCCTTTATGCGCAGACCACCAGGTGTGAAAGCCTGCTCGCTCTCCATCCCTGCACAAGAAATGCATGCTTGACAACAGCTAGAGAGGTGTCCTACCTTGTATTTACTGAGTTTCTGGTGCCTACAAATGTATATGCATAGATTTTTTGAGGTGTTGATCAAATAAGTAAAGTGATAAAGATCTCCCAATATCATTTTTAATTGAAAAGTTTTATGGAGATAAATGTCGACTCACACATGGTTTTATGAAATAATACAGAGAGATCTCTTGTACATTTTGCCCAGTGTCCCCCAGGGGTAACATGGTGACATTTAGGGAAACTGCTGTGTCATATCATGATTAGGGTACCGACACTGATACAACCCACCGGCCTCGGGTGTGTGCGCACCTGTGCATTCCTCACCGAGGTCAAGACACGGACACCTGCTGCTGCTTTACCACCACAGCCACCTTCCTCCTCGTGCTCCATCCCTACCTTCTGGTGATCACTAATCTACCCTTCGTCTCTAAAATTTTAGCATTTCAAAACATGTTACATAAATGAGATGATACAGTATGAGAAATGTTGGGACTGAGCTTTTCCTTGTTCTCCCATGCCATATAATTCCCTGGAGTTTCATCTGAATTGTCTAAATCAAGAACTCACTCCTTTTCATTTCTGAGTAGTATTCCACACCATGTGTGTATTCATTTATTAAAGGACACTGGGCTGATCCCAGTTTCGGCTATGGCAAATAAAGCTTCTATGAACACCTGGGTACAGTTTTTTGTGAACATAAATTTGCATGTCCCTGGGATAAAAGCCCAATAGTACAGTTACTAGGTTGTATGGTAGATGCATGTTCAGTGTTTAAGGAAACTTCTGAACTGTTTTCCACAGTAGCTGCACCATCTCACATTCTCACTAGCCACGTATGAGTGATCTCACTTGCCCAGGTTTCTGTATCCTTGTCAGCCTTTGCTTTTCAACTGTCTTGTATTTTAGCCATTCTCATAGGGTGTAATGATATCTCCTCTTGGCATTAATTTGTACTTCCCTAGTGGCTAATGATGTTAAACATCTTTCCTGGTGCTTATTTGTCATCTATAAACCCTTCTCAGTGAAATGTCTGCTCCCCATTTTCTAACTGGATGGTTTGCTTTTGTTTTACTATTGAGGTTTTGGACTTATTTATACATTCTAGATATATCCTTGATCAGATATGTTGCTTGTATTATTTTCTCCCAGTCTGTAACTTGCCATTTCACCCTCTTCACATGCCCCCCATACAAGGAATACATTGTATGGGAACACACAATTTTTTTAATAAATAAATTCAAGTTTGTTGGGGTCCCCCCTCATTTAGCATTTCCATGTGCAAGACAGATGGGAAGCTAGGAAAGGTATTGCTAAATCTACACAATTAAAATAAATCAAGAATAGATTACCAATTGCTAGGTAATTTCTGCAATAAAATGTGAGAATTCCTTACTCTTTTTCTAGATCCAGGCCAGTTTACCAATACAGAACTCACTCAATATGGGAGAGACTCGACCTCTAGAAGGAAGGACATAGCGAGATCATGAAAAGTGTATATGGAAATAATTCTTCTAGCACTCTGCAAAGAAATGCATGGGCATTTACTTAGTAGCTAACTACACACTGAGAACAGGGGAATGCCCAGACATTTTGTGGAATGTTGGACACAAAGCATATAGGAAATAATAAATAAAGTTCTGGCCTAGCTTTGGCTCAAGGTGTCTAAAGATCCATACACTGTTTACTTCCTCAGTCCCTAAAAATATAAGTAAATAATGGGAAGAAACACCACATTAGTGCCTAAGCCTGCAGGGTTAGAGCAACCATAAAGAGGAATGCCCAGCAAAAGTTTCTGGGACAGCCTCTCATCCCTTTCTTTCCTCCCTGGGACTGAAAATCTCATTCTCCTAGCTCCTGGGAGTTTTGAAGGTCAACAATGAAAAGCTGAGTCCCCACCTCTTCAATAAGTACCACTCCTTTCCAGGGGAGCTGGAATCAAACAGTCGATGAGCAGAATGTAAAGGCTGACTCCTTTGCCCAATTTTTGACTATGCTGCTGTCAACACTCCCAGCTCCAGAGCACCCCCTACGGCTGGCTGAGGTCTTTGTGGTGCTCACCTTCTCTGCCCAGTTCTGCTTTTACTAACCCACGGGCAGTGATGCCCAGGGTATTCCCCATTACACTCTGCACATGCAAATCTCAGTCATCTCAGAGTCCACTTCCTGGAGACCTGACCAGCAAAATCGCTCTTTCCCTTTTCAGTAAAAGGGCTGTGGGACTTGCCCAGCAAAACATACTCATCAGTTTATTTTGGTCAACTCATCTAAAGTGTTAGGTGTACTAAGTGAGCATTTGTGGCTTTCTTAATGTGAAAATAGCCTTGATTGTGTGACATGTAAATTAGAATATAAGTTGATTCTTTTGTTTAGGATCAGTCTGGCATTCCTATCAGAAGACAACATCAAAGGATTCAAGGTATAGAGGTGGTTCCTCCTTGGGGAGTTGTCTGTCTGCCTTCTACTGTTAGGAGTTCAGACGTGCCCTGAGCCACACCATTGAGTAGAGGGAGTCTCTTTACTCTCTTGGGTCATTACATGCAAAATCAGAAAACCTCCAGACCTTAAATGAATACTGCTTTTCACCCATTTCTACAGTAATTAAATTATTGTTTTTGTAAAAGTAAATCAGGAAAAATTTCACCTCTCATTTTGATATTTTAAAATTAACTTCAGCTTAAAAATTTTGAGTTCAGACTGGCTTCTCTCCATTGCCCTTAGAAGACGTTATAGCCTTTACAACCTACAGAGTATGAAACCCTCAATAACTAGGGATATGCACTACTATCTACAAAGTATCTACTACGTGCCTGCCATTAGGCTTGGCATATTCATATGCATTACTTCATTTAATTTTCATAACCATCACATATTATAATTATTCTTCCGAATATATAAGAAGTTAAGGGAGCCCTCACTGATGTGGCTTGGTGGGTTGGGCATCATCCCAGGGACGGAAAGGTCATTGGTTCAATCCTGGCCAGTGCGCATGCCTGGGTTGTGGCCAGCTCTCTGACTGGGGGCATACAAGAGGACACCAATTGATGCTTCTCTCACATGTCGATGTTTCTCTCCCTCTCTTTCTCCCTCCTTTCTCTTCTCTTAAAAGGTAAATAAATAAAAAAAATTAAAGAAAGTTACCAGGGAAAATGACTTATCTAAACTCAGTTCATTAGCTGAATAATCAAGGTTAGAACCCAGGTCCTAAATCCAAGTTCAATGCTCTTTCCACAGCTAATTCAGTGGCGTACTTTGTGACTAAAATGCATTACCTCATCATGGCATTTAAAAAATTTTTATTATGCTTGCCAGAAATATTATGATTTCATAGTTAGGTTCTATTGAAATTTTTATTTTCTAAAAATTACAGAGAAAATTGTGGGAGGATTGAGAGGAGAAATTCCACTGAACTTGCCTTTGAAAGCAGTAGACTATATCATTATTCTTTTTTAATTCTTTAGTCTGAACTGGAAAGCTATTTTCAGTTGTACGAAATAAGGATTTTGTATTTAATATAAAAGTAGCTGTGTCTCATGTATATGTGTGTGTGTGCGTGTGTGTGAGAGAGAGACTGTGCTTGTTTGTGTGTTTAATTTGTATAAAATATATATGGCCTCCTGGAAAAGAATTAATAGAATATTCAGATGGTTTAGAAATATTCAATGTATTTGAGAAATGAGTCTCTGCCTATTTTACCAGTGGTTCTAAGGGACACCAGGGTGACGGGTCAAAGCAATGGTTTTCCTAAATGAATGTGAAGCCATGACAATGCCTCTCTCGGATCATGGCTGAACAGGGCAGAGGGCAGCACTCACCCTCTCTGCTGTTTTCCATGCGTCAGATATAGCTGATCCAGCTCCTAATGGGATGGTAATCAAAGGAATAACTCTAGGAAGGAAATTCTTCTACTTGATCATTTTAGTTATAAAACAAAAACAAAAAAAAACCCCATCTTCTAATAGCCTAAAGAGCAGCACTCATTTTAGTCAAGTAAATAGCTGGGAGGAAATAATGTATGTATCTAGATTCTAGAAAGTATTTTTTAGTAATTGTATGCACTGCCTTAAATTAAGAGCAGAATTGTCAGCAAAAAACATCCCAGTTTTCTTTCCACTCTGGAGAAGAAACCAGGGACTGCAACAAATCATTCATGCCAGTGTATCCAGAGCAACTGTCCTTGGTTCTAGGTCGGCAGCAATGACTCAGCGTGCATTATTAGACTCTTGTCCATCAGAGAGTGTTTTCTGCTCATTGTTACTAATGCTGCAAGTTAGCACCTTGGGACCAGCGTATTTTTTTAAGATTTTATTTATTTATCTTTAGAGGGGAAGGGAAGGAGAGGAGAGAAGGAGAGAAGGAGAGAAGGAGAGAGGGAGAGAAATATCAATGTATGGTTGTCTCTTGTGAGTCCCCTGCTGGGAACTGGCCTGCAACCCAGGCATGTGCCCTGACTGGGAATCGAACCGCGATCATCTGGTTTGCAGGCCGGCGCTCAATTCCCTGAGCTACACCAGCCAGGGTGGGGCCAGCGTATTTCTGTGGTAAAACTCTAGGCTACCGAATGAAGTCAATTTGGACACTGACTCAAGAGGGTGACACAAGGACCCAGCTCACTACTCTAACAAACGGTTAACCTTACATAACGCTGTGGTTCTGTAAGTGCAAAACGTTTGGTTTAGTCACTAAAGCAAACCCTGCATATTCTACCCAATGAAAGCTCTGCCGTCCTGCAGTTAAACTGTTCAAGCAATAAGAATTCATTCTTGTGTGTTTACATTACAATTTTCTAAACTGTTCTCTTTTATTCAGTGTCTTGAATGTTTAATATGACTAATTGCTTCTTGCTCTGGAAATAAGCACATTCTTTGATAAATTGTTTGAATGCTCAGGCATATAAATTGGAAAGATTTTGATTCTTGATGCTGTGTAGAGCATATAAGTTGATAAAGGAAAACTCACTATCACATGCTGAGCACGTTCTTCAACATGATGTACTTCCAGAAAGATTGCTGAAAATTAACATGGACTTGGGCAAGTTTGCCTCCTCTCATTGCAAGATTGAAAAACAAGAACTAGGAACAGTTGAGCCACCACTGAACAGGTGGGGAAAAGTCATGAAGGTTCACCTTACATATACACAAGCTATTAAATAATGTGTATTTCCTGAAGCACTTGAGATGGCTCAAGGAAGATGTTGAAATAACTGTAGATGGTGGTAGTTGTGGGGGACATAAGCCACCAATGCCACCACTTCTCTTTATCAGCCATGTCAACCTATTATGTACTTCATAGAGATATGTAGATAGTTCTTTATAGATTGGCTGTTGTTTAGCTATAGACAGATGTTTATCATTTAAACTGAACCCAGTACATCATACATTTATAAAGACAGATGGATGCCTCTGCTCACAGGGAATTTAGTGCCTGTCTATAAAGGCCAGATGGGAGCCGCTTCACAGAAAGGTTTACATTGGCCAGCTATGGTTGTACTCCAAAGAGTAATGAGATGTCCTCAATTCTCCAAAGACTTTCTCCACTCTTTTTCTTCCACTGTAATTGTCTGCAGAACCTTTCAGGGCTGAGACTCACCACTGAAATAACCATACACATTCTATATGCAAAGATAGTAGTTCCTTTGGTAGTACCTAGAAGACATAAGGCACTCGGTAACTACCACAGCCAAAGAAAACAGACCAGTCAGGTGGTTAGAGGATTTTATGCTGGGTCTTCCTTTCATTTAGAAATGGCTTTGAGCATACAGATAGAGGTGAAAATATGTCAAAATGTACAAGAGAACTTTTGGATAGAAAACACACACAATTCATTCATTTCACTTATATTAACACACAAAATTCTAAAATCTTATGAGCATAAAGCAAGCCAAAGCTGAATGGAAACTGAATTGATATTCCATCTCTTCATGGTTTCCTCATAAAACATTTATGTTTGTGACTTATTCTTTTTGCTGACTTGGTGACCAAATTGGTTATGCTTAGTTTCTTAAATTTTTAGCCTCAAATAGTTTGCTTGTAGTGTAATATAATGATGACTTAAAAATCTTAGATTTGCAAAAGGCACTTTAAAGTCAAGAGAGAACCATCTCAAGGTTTTGTAAATATTCAAATTTATAAATATCACAATATTAAATTGTTATCCCCATGAAACTTTTTATATCTTAAGACCAATAACTTTCCTAGATTATTTTACATTCTTTTATTTCTACCTTTAGAAGGAGCAATCCCCTCTCCTATTTTTCATGGGGAAATACAATTTGTATCTTTTCATGATTTTTATTCTGTGCATAGGAAAAAGTAGAGAATGAAAGATCTTAGTTAGCTGTGGAAATGAGGTCAGTAAGCTTCCACTTACATTACGTCCAGCTCAGATTCTTCAAAGTTACTCACTATTGGTAAAACTAGGAATGTGAAGCCTGAATGCTAAGAGCTTACCATGTTGCCTAACCCACTACGCTTGTACCGATAAAGCTTTGAAGGCTTCAGAGATAGATGGATGTTCAATGTGACTGAGCAGAGGAAAGAAGCATTTCAGTTAAGGAGAGGGAAAATATAAATCTCTCCCCATCACTGAGGTCTTTACTGCCTTCAAATTTCTCCAGATATTTCTTTTTATTAAGTATATGTTTTATTTTATTAATGTTAACATTTAAGGGATGTGAAAAATTTTATTGGAAAGAAGTTAAAATTGAAGGGGAGAGAAAAATAATGGATGATTAATAGACCTGAGGATCTGTAATATTCAAAACCAAGTTATTAATGTTTTTTAAAAAGTTACTGAATTGATTGGGGTGATCAGTTAATAAAATTATATAGGTTTCAGATGTACAATTCTGTAACGCACCATCTGTATGTTGTATTGTATGTTCACCACCCAAGGTCAAGTCTCCTTTAGCCACCATTTATCTCCCCTCTATCCTTTCCCGCCTGCCCCCACCCCACTTTTCCTCTGGCAGTCACAACACTGTTGTCTGAATCCAGGAGGCTTTTTTTTGCTCTATCCCTTTACCTTTTCCAGCTCCCCGACCCCCTCCCCTCTGATAACTGTCAGTGTATTCTTTGTATCTATGAGTCTCTTTCCATTTTGTTTGTTTACTTTGTTCATTAGATTCCACATGCAAGTGAAATCAGATGGTGTTTGTCTTTCTCTGACTGGCTTATTTCACTTAGCATAGTGCTCTCGAGGTCCACCCATACTGCCACAAAGGGTAAGATTTCCTTCCTCTTATGGCTAAGTAGTATTGCACTCATCTACTGATGGGCCCTTGGGGTACATATATTCTTCCAAATTCAGATATTTCAATATAGCTTCTCTTCCCACAAAGTCTGAGAAACACTGAGGTAAATAGCAAACAGAATATTCCCTCACATTTCAGGTGTCAGGACCAAGGGTTCAGTGTGGATACTTCTTGGAATGTTCACGGAGAAAGCCCAGAGCAAAAGGTGCAGTAATGTATAATTCATCCACACTCCTTAGGGACCAGTAAGCCAAAGAGGTAGGATGGAAAACTATGCTACCACACCTGGCTCTTCTAGTTTTAAAAGTAGTAGGGTTTCTTTGCAGGTTAAAACACAATCTTATGGTTTTAAATATGGCTCCCATGCTACCCTCAGGCCCAGCCAGGAAGCAGCATCTGTGGCCCCAGAAGTAATTACTTCAGGAGTCTTGGCCTCCTGGGATAGGGCCTGAGAGTGAGGGACTTGGGCATTACCATGTTGGCCAGACAGTCTATCCTAGCACATTAGGGTGATCTGAGAAAGTGGAGCAAGACCTCTCAGATTCTGCAACTCTGATCTCCTTAGAGATCTTTTACAATTAGAAATAAAGCATTGTAAAATATTAGAAATTCCTATGGCTCACTATTATGGATTCTCCACCCAAATAGAAGGTGTCAGCTTTATAGTTAAATAATATGTATTTTAAGAATTTTTATAGTGTTACCAATTGCATAAGTATATGTTGTTATTACAATCCAGTTGTTTAAGGAAATTTTGTAATTAATAGTATGTTCTTATATGGACTGATAACATTTTCCCTTCCACATTTAATACTAACTTTACTGATGGTATTATTTCTGAACCTTACGACAGATTTGGATATACTGAAAAAAGTTCAGAGTCATGTAAATATGAGGGTTAAAATGAAGTTCAGGAGGAATTGTAATTAGGATTTTGTGTTTATTTGTTTTTGTTTTGTTTTTTAGCTTGAAGAAGATAAGCTGTGAGTATGTTGATATTTATTATTCAAATACCTGAATAAAATGACACTATTTGGAAACAATAAAAATATTTTGTCTGTAATAATCTGAATATTTAGGTCCTGAAGTAGACTTCTAAAAGATGATTCTAAAGTACAAGAACTATAGAGATAATCATTGCAAAAGCAAAATTAAAAATGATACTTGATTATTCCTGATTGATTTGTATGGGTTTTTATTTTTCTATCCTGTACTTAAACACGGGAATGTCAATGTTATAACTTTTTGGTTAATTTTTATTTGATCTTTACCAGATTTCAGTCACATGGAGCAAAATTAACCAAATTTTAAGGGCTTACACTTGGTTCCAAATGCATTACACATTTACAAAATTTTCTTATGTTTTAAATAAGTATTGCTTGTTTTCCTTTTTAACTGAAGCAGATGTATAGCATTGATAGTAACACCAAAGGAATGTTTTAATTTATTAGAATGTTTATAGTCTCTTCAAGGTCGGTACCTAAATGTAAGCTAAGGCAGTGATCTGTGAATTAGTTTCTATTTTCAAAGGTAGAGTTGGTATGGATATTTAAACAGGATGTGACTGAAAAAGAAAGTTCTCTGGCTAAATCAAAGCATTATAATATTTTAGTGAAGTTTAGACTATTTCATTTTCCAACCTTGAAAATGAATTTCCCCATGCGTGAAAGGCAGAAGATGAGATGGCTGGGAAGAACACAGTTACTGTAAAGCGAAGCACTGACTTCTGTGTAATTGCCACCACTCCATTTCTATCTTTACTTCCAAAGTCCAATCAGGATTTTTTTGTGTGTGGTCATCCATAGCTAAAAATGTTGAACTGATAACAAAGAACCATTAAGTTGTTCTAGTAACTGGACAGCAGACAATTAAGTCTTGCTCAAGACACTGGTGAAAGACAAAGAAACCAAAGCAATTCCATTTCCACAATTTTGTTCCAAGAAGTCCTCTCAAGATTGAAATTGATTGAGAAGTCCCGGGCAATACTGGCACTTCACGAGGTGGACGCGGCCAATGGGCCCTCAGTCTCTGAACAAATCTAGTTCAGATCATCTTTACCAGACACACAGAGTGGGGATGGGAGAAGATCTAGCCTAAACCTCTAGTGCTATCACAGCATTGATCTCTTCCATCTGTGGTTTTAAGTAGACTGGCAGCTCTGATCTAATTAAAGTTGGTGTTATCTCTTGTACAACTCCTTCGCCAGGGGAAGCTCCATAGAATCTGGCTGTGGGGCTGTGAGGAGAGACAACGCAAGTGACGACGTGCACTTGTGGAAGCTCCCTGGACTGACATCAGCTTTCCATCGTGGGAGCCCCTTTTCTCTATCTGTCTCAGTAACTCAAGCTTCTCTTCAGGCTGAAAATGAGTGCTTTGGTGGCAATTTAATAGAACTTGTAAATTAGATCTTTACAACTGATAGGGAAAATAGCAGGTAAGAACAGAGAAACTTGGAGGAATAGGTAGTCTTAGTTATTGGGGCATTGAAACACAAAAGAGAAGAGATGATTCTGAATTACAACAGTAGCAGGTTGCTATCTATAATTATCATTACATATGACCTTGGAAAACACTAGCAACTTCCAATTATGTGCTACCAGGTGAAGTGATACAGTCAAAAGGAATCTTGGATTGCAAAACCACCCCCAAAGATACACACCACAAGTAAGACTGTTTCAAATATTGAATACATTCTCACCAGATATCCTTCTAAAGGGATGATGGTTTCATAAAAGTAGTTCAAATTCACATGGAAGAATTAGAAAATGATCCTATTCTTTTTGATGGACTAATACAAATTATGAGAAAACCAGTACATCTAGGAAGAGTAAAACTCATAAATCTGGGTCTTAGATCTGTATTTACTTATTTATAAATGGAGTTTTCTTTATCCCTGGTTCCCCAGAATACGGAGTTTGTGACAAAGCTCACATGCTCAACTTTACTGGTAAGTGCAGTCTCAGAGCAGCAGGTCTGAGGCAGAGCAGCGGGGAATGTAGACATAAAAGATATATGCAACCAAGCTGGACATACTTTCATAAGAAACCCAACTGGTGACTTGGTTCAGAGGTTTTCCAAATAGGCTCTGCCTCAGAACACACCTTGAGGGCAAGGCCCTGCAGATTTTTCTTGAAAAGGGCCAAATAGTAAATATTTTAGACTTATTCAGGGCATATGGTATCTGTCACAACTACTCAACTCTGTTGTAGCATGGGAGTTGTGATAGACAGTAAGTAAATGAATGGGCATGGCTATGTTCTAATAAAACTTTACAAAAATGGGCAGCAGGCCAGATTGGTTCTTTGACTGCAGTTAGACAACTCGTGTTTTAGAAGGAAAAGGGAGAGAAATGTACTTGACCCCTTCCTTCCTGGAGTCTTCCTTCCTTAGTGGATGAAGATCTCGCCACGAGGTATTCATACTTCTGGGTTTTACTACCTGCCCCTCTAGATAATTCCTGAGGAGTCAGATTCTACGCACAGGTTCTATGGCGTGTCATTTGAGTTTGGAAATGTCGGACGGGTTATTGCTTTCATAGGTCCATTCAGGTTGTCCCTGGCTCCGAGAACCACTGTGGCTGCCATCATAGAAACAGAGGCTGAGATGCTGCTGCAGGCAGGGTTGGCGAGGGAGAATAAAGGACAAGGGTGAAATCTCAGGCTGTAGACCTGAACAGGCAGCCATGGACTGGGGACTGGGGTCGTGATGGGGCTGGTTCAATGTGGAAAACTACCTAATGTGTATCTGATAATGCTTCCTATTCAAGTAAGAAATAAAACTCTTCATACAGGAACTCTAAACAAGAAGTGCTGATTGAAACACAGCAGACCTATGTACTCTGCTTTCAAGTTTGTTAAATTAGCACAACCTTAAAATGGAAGGATTTCCCTCATTTCTTAATGTCTGAGCCTTAAATGGCTACTGAGAAAATTGGGATATAAGCAACATTTGAAGATAATAACCAAAGAGACATAGCTGACCTCCCAGGGAACTATGGGGGCCGCTAAAATAAGCACGGGAGTTCATTGGTGGGGTAGCTATGGGAGATTCTTGTCCAATGTGTCACATAGCAGTGGGCCAAACTCTGGTAGTGGTGTCAGAGATCCTGGGTTCAAATCCTGGTTTTGCGTCATAGGCCAGTTTGACATGGGGCAAGTCACTTAATCCTCCCCTGAGCCGGTTTCCTTGTTTATAGAATAGAAAATTAATACCTATTACTGTGAGGATTAAATAGCCTAGTAAATAAACAGAAAAAGGCAATGCCTGGCACACATATGCATGTGACAAAGGTAAACTGTTCACTAATTTGCGTGTATGCTCAATAAGGCTACTGTCACACTCAACATGAGCCTCTTGAGAGGAAGCTTCCTGCACTTGTCTTAGTTCGTCTGCGTTCCCACCTCTTCCAGGTACTACTAACAGGGGTGACTTCTCTGTGAGTGTTTATATTTGTCAAGTGAGCATCGCGTATACCCATCTGCAAGCTTTTACAGGGAGCATAAATGATTTAATAATATGTATGAAGTATTCCATACAGTGATTCACATATAGTAGGATTAATAGTACAATAGTAATTATTATTACAATTATTGTAATTTATAATTCATCTCACATAACAAAATCATTCCTAGTTTAGTATCTGTCTCTTCCCAATAGCTTCTCCCATTTAGATATAACAAGTCATGAGCAAAGTAGCTGAGGCTGTGAATTTATTAGTTTTCTATTTCAGTCATTATTAGAGTTGTCTGATAACATCAGTACCATCATGAGCACTGTACTGTATAGTGAGCTACACAGCACTTTGAAATGATACAGGCTCTGACCACATAATGATGCTGTAATAATGGGAAAGGAGAATTAAAGACCCCCTATTTTGAGCACCAACCACCTTCCAAACATTCTACTGTTTTGCTCACATGTAGTTAGTTAATCACCAAAACAACCCTATCGTTTCTAGTTTACTGATGTTTGGAGAGTTTATGTAAATCCCCAAAGCTACACAGCTATTCCACACCCAAGGGAAACCCCGAGTTGTCCAGCACCAAAGCCCTTACCTTTTAATTATTTCACACTAAGTTTCTGCATGAGAACAGAAGTTGCAAAAGCTTCCTGTTCTGCCTGGGCCATAAACTTGGCTTGTGACCTTAGCAAATCGTATACACTTTTAAGCTTCAACCGTCTCTAAATTTAGGTGGTTATATTATGTGAACTTTAAATTCACTTCAGATCTATAATTCTGTGCATATTGCTTAGGAGAAATATAATGACGACGAGAAGTGCATCTGTGGATGGGAAGGAGTGGTGACGTATTGTGAGAGAGAAGGGACGGACTAGGCATGCTCTTCCTAGCCCCGCCCCTGTAGCTGGAAGTACACATGCCCTTGGTGAGCTGGACAGCCTTATGCTGCTCAGACAAGCTAGATCACATCACTTCAATATCTTTCCATCTCACTCCAAGTGAAAGGTCCTCGCAATCAATGGCCTATCAGGCTCTACCTGATCTTCCTGTCACCCCACTATCTTTCTGCCTCCCCTCCTACTCTGGCCCTTGCTCACTCTATTTCACCGCGTTGGCCTCTTTGCTGGTCCTGGGGCACACCAGGCACACTCCTGGCTCAGACCATCCTACTTGCTGTTCCCTGCCTGGATATCCTCAAGATTGGGTCACCCAGATTATTGGGATTTTAGAGGAAATGACACCTGTCCCATGGGGCCTCCCTGTACCACTGTTTAAAAGAAACAACTTATCTCACCTCCAACTATTATACCATCTTCCTACAGCACTTACACCATCTAATACATGACACCTATAACTTCTTTATTTTTATCAAGTGCTTATCTCCCCTTCTACAGAGTGAGGAAAGAGTTTATCTTTGTGGTCACTGCTGGATCCCCCATGTCTTCAGCAATCAGAGCACATTTTTGAATGAATGAAAAATCAGCACTTGAAAAGTATAGACTAGAGGCCTATATAGAATTTTACATTCATTAGTTAATTTTGTGAAATAACATAACATTTAATTATTAACAATCTCTAATAGATATCCAAATAAATGTTGGGTGAAGAATGAAAAGGCATTAAAAGGATGCCAAGTTAAGAATTATCTGTAGATTTTAATTATAATTTATGTGCAAGCAAATGCTTAAAATCTTAAGTTTACATATTCAGTGGAAGTTGAATTTCATGGCTATTAAAATCATTAAAACATCTTTAAACTAATTAACATATATTATAGATTAACTTCATATTTAAAAAAAAGAGTCATCAAAATTTTTTTTTAGTTAAATTGCATTTAAATCGTCTTGGTTTGGTGCCAAAACCACTACAGGGAAACATCCTTGTTAGCATCCTGACTATTTTAACAAGTAACCCCCAAACTTTAGTGTGTATATAAACCACCTCCTGCCTTACTGAAATGCAAATTCTGAGTCAGAAGACCTGGGGCAGGACCTGAGATTCCCCATACCCAGAAAGCTAAAGGTGATTCTGATTCTGGTCTTTATACCATCTGAAGTGGAGCCAAACATCTAGTGTGTACCTGCCTTCTCCTAATGTTACCATTATGGGGTCAGATGAACTTGAAATAGGAGAGACATTCTCTCCAGAAGAAGTGTTATTAATACATTGACCAACTGGTGTCATTCAGTGCTGAAATGAAATAGAGATGCTTACTGTTATAGACATCACTTTAGCTGGGAAAACTAGTGGGAGAGACTGATTCATAAAAATTTAGGCATCTCCAATGTCTAAAGACAGGTCACGAGGCATCCTGACTCTTCTCCATGAGTAGAACTTACTTCATTGCTGCATCTTAGCCTCAAAAAACTGTAATGTTTTAAACCTATTTTTATTTTATAATAACACAGTCGAGAAGGAAAGAGAACCGAGCATTTCAGTCCCTAAAATATGCAGTGAAATTGAATAAGGGGTCGGGAGGTGGGAAGAATAACCACAGATATATTTTTTTAAACAACAAACTTAGGCACTGCACAGAAAGTAACACAAGCTTGCTTCTTTTGCCATTGCTCTCATTTAGCACGGCTCTTAGAACTTTTGGAAGGTGGTCTATGCAAATGGCTTCACATACATAGTGCTCAGTTTTGCAAGTGAAGTGCAGCTCAAGGGTGGAGTGATCCATCTCATGGTAGGAATTCTGTTTGGTATACACCTACCATTGGTCACCTTCCTGGAAGGAATTCTGTTTCAAGTGGTCATACCAAAACTCTGCTAGTGGTTACTGGCAGAAACCCATTCTCTTCCTGACCCTGGATTGACAAAAAAATACGACAGGATAGCAGGGAAAGATTTGTCTTTCTGTGCTCAGGATTCCATTACCGGCATTCCAAAGGGATGAGTAATCCAAATATATCTTTAGGGCAACCATAAAACTTGTGGAAAGAAGAGGGGTTTTTTGTTTGGTTTTAGTTTTAGTTTTTAAATTCAGCAGGGAATTAGTCTTCCTCCTGACTCCTGGTGCACGGTTTTGAGCCAAACAAAAGCCAAGTACCGCACCCAACCATTACGGCACAGAGAGTGGTCATCTCGCTGTCCTCTTCTAGGTTAGATGGAATCACAATCATCCTGGATTCACCGAACTGTGCAGTCTCAGATTCCTCCCTCCTCTGTGCCCAGAGAGGACAGCGTAACGGTCTCCACTCTCTAATGTAGCCAGGATCACGTTCAACACCTTGGGTGCCTCCTCTGCGGGGGGAGTAACCTCAGCCTTTCTCATGGCCATGAAAACAGCTCCTCTGTTTCAAGGTTACCTAAGATCTTAGTGTTATTTGATCCTTTAAGCAACCTCAGAAGTTAAGACAAGTTAGTTCCTCCTTATTTTCACCCACAAAACTCATACAGTGATAAGTATGGTATTTCTTCCCAGTGAGCTAATCATGGTCAGAGTTAAACATTGCACAATTTGGCATATTTCTTCAAGCAGTATTATTTTATTACGGCCATAACAAGTAAGTCAATATTGCCTTTGTTCTTATTCACTTTCTCCTGAGTACACAGGTTTTGTCTTTGTTAAAATTTCTTAAATATAAAGAACCAGAATTGGAGGATGATACATGATTCCGATACAATAAATGATATTACCAGTTTTCTACAGAATTTTTCTTCTGGTTTGGAATAATAATAGTAATAATAATATATGATATGCCAGGGAAAAGATACTATTTATTCATGTTCCAGATGAAAAAGCTGAGGTAGAGAGATTTTGAGTACCCAGCCCAAGGTCATGCAAACCAATACAAGTGCTGGAAATAAGAGCTGCACCAGGCAGTCTACTAGTACCGTAGCCCATGCTCGTAACCTCCTAGCTATACCTTTGGTCAGCAATGAGACAGACTCATGCAGTACAGCTGCCAGTTTTTATTAACTTCATTTATTCTTTCTTGAGTCCTGTTTGGGTGTATAAGTTCCATGATGAAGTGATAATAAAATTATTTTTCAGAAAACTGCTGTATCTTTTTAAAAAGATCAGACTCTGGTTCACCCCATCTTTCTTAATAATTTTATGCATTAATTAAAATACTTCTGTTTCTTACTTGCTAACAGATTTCATGACCACATATAGAAAAACTATAGTACTTTTAAAGAGAACCATGGAAAATTTATTCAGGTATGTTTCAGCATTTGAAAAGAGTCAAACAATACAAAAATGGGTAAGATGTGACTTGAAAGCTACAGTTTTACATGTCTTAGGAAGGAATTTGAGTATCAGTAATCCTATTTCCCTTTTATAGACAGGGAGGAGGCATGCAAGCCTCACATGACATATGAATATGTTTGCTTAATGACTTTGCTTACCAGACCCAGCGCCAGCTCTGGTTTATGAGAATGGCCCTGTCTGTTGCTATGCAGATGATAAATTGTAATAAATGTGTTCAAGGACATTAGATCACATCTGCAAAGAGATTCAGAGTATCTACTGTATAGCGTGGAAGGAAGTTGTAAACATTTTTGCTTAAAATAAGCTTTTGGGGGGGAGGAATTACTTTATCTTTCTGTCCTTTAATCTTTAAGTAGTATTTGAAATTTCTACAATCAATTCATTTGTTATTAAATTAGCTTTTAAATTTACTAAAATATATCTTAGTATATAACTGGCTACCCCTCTAGATGACAACTATGTTTGATTTCACATCATAGCCTTGACTTTCTTTCAATTCATTTCCATCAAGGCACATACCGAGTGAATGTATTTTACAAAGCAGTAGTTGTTGAACTCTGTTGTGTGTGTGTTACATCTAGCAACAAACCTGTGTTTCAGCATGAAAACTTGGCCTTTTGAATTTCAGTCAGAATTATTTTTATGACTTAGTTATAAACCCACAAAAACATGGCCTTATAATGTAAATGCTGACATAAACTTTACATATCCTCAGCTACAAATCAAGGTGCTATAAAATACCGTATTGGAAAAGTCAAGCTAGGTAAAATACTAAGTTAATATTTGTTGGGAGAAAAAGAAAAGCCAACTGGTTAAACACTTTCAATTTCAGTTCTGCATGAAATACAGACCCTTTAATTTGGTAGCAACATAAAGTGTAAAGTCACTATCATATATCAGTGAAATTAATGCCAAATACTCTTTATGGCAAAAAAGACACTTCAATTAGAGGGTTACTATTTTCCAATCCAAAGCTAGATCTATGAATGCACTGAGAGCTACAGATTTCAGTCTTGTATGTTTTGTTGGGGATGGAAGAGGTACTCGGTTGTCACTGACTGCTGTGAAAGGCAAAGTGTGTGCCAGCAGAATTCTCATTGAACACTTGATGTCATACGTCATCTGACACTGGTTTTTCCATCAGGTCACTTCAGGATAAGGTACTACTGAAAGAGCACAAGCAACTTGGTGGGTGGACTGCTGACAAGTTTCAGAGGTTTGGCTGGCATTCCAAAGTTTGTTTGAGTTAATCTTCACCCTCATTGGCCTGCAGAGCTCAGTGAGAACTGGCGCTCTCATTGCCTCCCAATTGTACTGCTATCAGAAACGCCACAAGAAAAGTACTTGAGGGACAGATTTTTATAGGGATAATTTTATTCGGGTAAGGAAGAACTTTCTGTTAAAAGGTACAAAGAGTAGTATTGGTTTATTGTTTATTTGTAACACATGCCCACTGCAGGCAGCCATATGCAATTGGTGTGCTGAGGGCTTGCTCCTAGGTGTTATTTTGAATTTACACTTTCTACAGTAGGTTCCAAAAAATTCTCATTGATTGATTGAAGTACCAATAGGTAAAATCAGTTGTATATCAGCATTCTGAATCTGTAGACATCTTAGTTGTATCTTTAACCCTAATATATAACTGAACTGAGAAAGTGTTATATTAATCAGAAAATACCACATTTTTTTTAGAATCTTAGGGCCTTAGGCTTAAAGGACATGATAAATTACATGATGATTCTCACATTCCCACATATTCTATGTCATCATTTGCAATGAGAAAAACCTGGATTCTTTTCTGAGAGCAATGTGTATATAGTTATAAAATTCTGCTTATATTTGAGTAATGCTTACAGAAAACTCATATTCTGTTTAGACCACTGTGCCTATGAGTTTGGTTGGGTTATTGTTTGCAGTTTTGATAATAGTTGAGTGGGAAAGGAAGAACCAACTTGGTTAATGGCTGGGCATATAGAAACACACCTATCACTGGGCTGTTAGACAGATTTGACAACATCATTTAACGCTAGAAGCCTAAATGCAGCATTTAGCTTCCTCTTAAGGAAACATCAACCCTCAAGGATCTCATTCCTGCAAGGTGACAAAGGCCCATCTTGGTACCTATCTGTGCCAGGGGAGAGGGGGAAAGGCAGCAAAGAGGGACCCCTTCCCATTGGTTTGTTGCCAGTTGATCTAGGCTCCTTATCCTACTGCTGGGCCTGACTTTCTTCTGTGTCAAGATAGGAAATTGAGCAAAGGCCCTGTCCCTGTGATAGGTGAAACAAAAAATTAAAGAGCAATTATGAAAGAAACTTAAGCGCTTGAGTCCATACAGGAAGCAAAAGAAGGAAGCAAGACACGCCCATTTCTTCTCAAGATACAATAACACCCTCTGTTCAAATATGATGCCAAAGATGCCAGTCTTTGTCCAATCAGACTGGAGCATACTTCTCCCACAGGGTGGTGGGAGGGGCTAAGCCGGGGCAGACATTTCCTTCTCTGTGAGCAGAGAAAGGAATGCAAGGAGGGCAGAAATGTTCTTGTACGCAACATCACTCCCTTCTGACAACAGAATCCTTTGTATAATTTCCAAATCAAGGCCATAGCTCCTAGCAGTCCACTGTAATGCAGGCTAATGGTAGAACGTTCTCACATGGAAGCAAACCTGCCTCATGATGTCCACCATGCACTATGGTGTAGTCCAGCAAAGAGCAGATCTAATCACATAACTGATTTCCAGGTATTTGAGGCATTACTTTTCTCCATACCTCTCGCTCCAAACACCACATCCATCCAAAAGTCCAAACACACTCTTAAAACAGAACTAGGAAGTATTTTCTGAAAATGTAAGGATACTCAAAATTAGTTTCCTCTTGGCAGTACTTGCCCCTGTCACCATGCTGTGGAGGGGAAGTTCAGGTTACAGACTGCGGGAAAAGGGGTGCTGGTTGCCAGGGCACCCAGCCGTACTGGGGGGATGTGTGGTGCCTCTTCTCTCCTCTAGTTAAACAGCACCGAAGGCTCCTGCTCCTCTCTGCATGTTTCCTTTCGCCTCTGTTCTCAGAAGTGACATTCTGCACAGTCGGGAGGACTGGTGCAGAGTTAAGACACTTAGAGCAAAGAAAATAAAGAGTCAGATGTCCCAGCAGCTTTCATTGCGTCCTGATTCTCACCACCCCCAGAGCAACCATGAAAGTAGGAGGGACCAGATGAAGACATTTAAAAATTGGTTCTGCTCCACAGTGATCGGAGCAAGCTGGGGCTCAGCTGCTTGGAGGCGTTTTGAGGGGCTGCTCCTGAGGTCGGGGTGCTAATGTGGCAGCTCTGCTTCCCTTGAAGACCTCCTTGAATCACCCTACATGTGAGGTAGAAAGAGTGACGCTTTCTTTTTGTTCATTATATATAACTTAACATAAAATCTAATGAAACCAAATTCCAGGAAATCCAACAGAAGTATATATTCAGCATAGCCATGGCCAACTTCTAGTCTTTAGCATGGATCTGTAGCGGAGGGAAGTGTGTGGGTGTGTCTGTGGGATCCATGCCATTCATTGGGTCTACAGTGAGATCTGTGCGAGTCAAGAATTCCATTTACCCCATACGTTACAAGGGAAGAAAGGAAGTGTGCTTATGTGCGGTCTTGAAAACAAACAAAACAAAACCCCCTACAGTGTAAAGGCCCACACTCTTAAACCTGTGTATCAGCTGCTGGAGAGTGGATTTTATAAATGCGAGGCCTTTCTCTGAAGTAGAGCTAAGATGGCATATACGGCTGCTTGGTCAGTTATGTAATGACCATTTTGGTGGGGAATTACCTGCTGAGTGCTTTGCATGACTATTTAAGAAATATTCACAGAAAAGAACAAGTATGACATGAAATGTAGATAAAGTAATCTTACTCTTTAGCCACCTGCATACAACTTGGCAAAAGGTGAGCCTCTGTAATCTCCTTGTAAGCATGTAAGATCTTCCAAGTTTTCTTAGTAACCTTGGAAATTCATTAAGAATGTCAGGGTCTCTCACGAGCTAAGTTGAAAGAGCAGTAGATTAAACTTCCTTTATTTCTTTTTTATTACATCACACAATTCTGTGCCTTCAGCCAAATGCATTAAGAAAATAAAAGAGGAAACTCTAAATAATGATTGATAAAATGCCAAGCAACTTCAGACTATTGTTGACATTTGCTCTCTTGAGTTGAATTCTAATGATTATATAACATATAACTTTAAAGTAATGTAACCTAAAAGAAGATATCAAACCCTCAAAAGATACTAGATAAAGTGAATAAGCATTATCTCTTTTGGAGCAGTCATCTCAGAATGGCAGCTTTCGACCCAATAATTCTGAAATATTTTACAACCATTTTTATACTATGTCTCCACAAGTATTTACAGTTCCATGTACATTAATTTGAATGTCTAGGCACACCTGGACCTTACAGTCTAGCACATGCCTCTTCATTTTATGGAGACACTTGTCTAGAAAGTTCAAGTGATTTGTCCAAAGTCACAGAATCTAGGGACCAGACCAAGATCTGTTTTCTGGGATACCATTTTTGCCATAATATCCTTCTACCTTTTTTCCTTGTTTTTAATTTTGTGGACAGAAAATTGTAAGTTATTCAAAGCTAAGCCTAGTGAATAAGGTGGATGATCAACCCAGTGTAATGGGACAAGCATCCACTGGGTGCTGACCAGGTGCAAGGCATCCTGGTAACTGCAGCACAGGACACAAGAGATTTTAAGGCATGGGCATGACCTTTAACTCTGCTGAGCTGTGATTACAGTACAGTGAGAGCAGTTTCCTTGAGTTCCTGATTTTGTATTATATTCCTTCAACCAACAGGTTTGGGTTTATAAAGCCAACAGAGGAAGCACCTGTTTTAGTTCATACCTATTTGTTGTGCCCTTCTTTCAAATTCACAATGACGGGATTGGAATAACCAAAATTGTCAGCTTTTAAAGGCATTATGAGCCTTTCAAGTGAAAATAGGGCTTAGCATTTTAGGTAGGGGTGCAATTATTATTTTCTGTAAAAACTGTTAGAATTTTTAGAATATTTGTGTACTGCCAAGTTGCTATGCGGATACCTTTGGGGAAACAAAACCAACACACTGCAATCTGTGGTGACAGACCTTGAGTCAATCCTGTGCTATTCTAGAGCCTCTCAAATATGGTCAGCTCTTAAACCTGCTGCTTTTGCAAATCCTGTAATAAAGATAATAAATACCTTATTAATCTCCTCGCTCTGTTCCATCTAATTTATATTTTGGTGACATCACTAGCACAGAAACACAAGCTCCTCATCTACATCTTTTCCTATAGTTTATATAATAAAATAAATGTCTTTGTAGCCCTGGCCAGGTTGCTGTGTTGGTTGGAGCACTGTCTTATGCACCAAAGGGTTGTGCATTAGATCCCCGGTTCGGGCACGTAGGAGAGGCAACTGATCAATGTTTCTCACATCTCTCCCTCTCTCTCCCTCCCTCCCTTCCTCTATCTCTCCAAAATTAATAAAACATGTCCTTAGGTGAGGATAAAGAATAATAATACAAATAAATGTCTTTTTACAAGAACATCTTACTACTGATGTATCACCAGAGTGTTCTAGTAATAATGCTCACTCAGTAGATTAACACCTGTTGAACACACATTACATGCCTGACAGATTTTATAAACTATTAATTGCTTACACATAAATCCTCAGAATAACTTCCTGAGCTATGTCACTAACTCAGTAAGGAAACTGAGGCTCAGAGAGACTAAATTACCCAAATTCATGGGATGAGAAAGTAGTTGGGTTGAGATTTAAACCCAGGCCTGTGAGTTCCTAAGCTATGTTCTTTTCACTATCTATTCTGTACATGTTTCTTTAAATCGGAGTGCTTTGTGACCTTTCCCTGTCGTAATCAAGGGCATTCAGTGCAAGTATGGCCTTGGGGGAGGGGAGACTGGGGAGTAAATAGTTGGGAAAGAAGCAGTAATTAGTTAGGTGGTAGTCTAGGAACACCTAAATCTTGGCTTTCCATACTTCAGTAAAAGGATGCTGAGGGTCATATATATGCTCACAGACAATCATTTCTGGTGAAGATGAGTACTTTATCAACATCCGAGTGTTTGGCAACACGGTTTTGTGCATTTCCTTGGGGATCTAAACTGGACCTTGTGCAAAACCTCTCACCGCTTTGCGTAGGCCCAAAGCTGCCCACGTTGCCTCCTTTATTCTCTGTCCTTCTCTGGTTCCCACTTGACTTCTAAGGGGGAACGGAGTAGAGAGGAAGGCATTTACTCTTGAATGAAAACGGAATTTGGTTCTATTTTACCATATAGGGAGAAAGTGAATCCAGAGACAGGTGTTTGTATTCTTTCCAAGAAAGAGCAAGTCTTAGAGCCTTGTGCACCCCCATCCTCGCCTGCTGGGACTTTTAAATTTTAACTCTCATCAAACCTTGTGAAAATTATCAGCCCAGAGACCAAAACAAAATGGTGCCTATCAATTACTCTGTAATGAATGGATTAAGAACAGGAGGCATGGAAATGGGCTGGTACAGAGGTGGGTAGAGAACCCTTAGCTATCAGGGAGCAGTACACATCGATTTGATGGATATCTGCTTCCCGATATTGTCTTCATTCATCCAATGTTGCAATCTGCTGAGTTAACTAGCTTAGATCTACTTTAAGTTTAGGGGAAGTCATTTCAATAGAGATAAGGATAAAATAAATGCACAAGAATCACACCTGACTGGATCTTTTATGCATTGTTATGCAAGTTACTTGACCTGCAATTTGAGACCGAATATCTTCAGAGAAGAGAGTCATTCATAAAACACACGAAACAAATATTTTCTAAATCTGCGTCTCATGGATTCAATAATTACAGAAGTTTCCACTTTTCCCCCCAAACATTTCACTAAGGTCATGGCCAACTTCTAAATACGCATATCAAATCAAACTGATCAGCCCACAAAGGGTTTCCAATCTATAGTGTACAAACAGGGCTTAGTATACAAATGGTTCCGTGAGGCTAGGTTCATCTTTTCCACATAGGAGCACAGACATTCACTTATTGACCTCGTCAGAATAAATGGCTAAGCATTGTTCAAGAGTTCTAAAGATGTCCCTATGATTTGAGATAATTGGGAATAAAAGAACTCTTTGAGCCCCAATAGACTATTTTATCACCACCTATGTAATTTCTCCTGCTTGTTATAGTTCTGTTGGTGTAATACTGAAGAGTGTGTTTGGTATTTTTATTAATATCAGTGGCACAGGTACCATTACAGGAGCACCCAAAGGCTTTAGCCTCTTCCTGGCTAAGTCCGTCTAGGGCAGGCCAGGGACCAGCTCCAGGAAATGAATCGTGACTGAACTAAGTGGGACGACCCCTTCTGCCTGCCCAGATACTTGTTTCCCGGCTTCCTTGCAGTGAGGGATGCCATGTGACAACTTCTGGCCAATGAAGCATGAGAGGAATTCCGGGGGGGGGGGGCTTTTCCCCTCAGAATTCCCCAGTTGAAAAATAGTAGCCCGCTTCTTCTTGCTGCCTTCTTCCTCCCTGCTTGAGACACTGAAATGAGCCCGTGATTCCTTGAAGTAATTATCTTGTAATCGTAGGGCAAGAGGCCTCAAGGTAAAGGCTCACACGCTGTGGACAGCAGAGCAGAAGGACGGCTGAGCTGCTGCACTCAACATGAACCTCCAGAGTAAGAGGCGGTCCCAGCTGGTGAGATTGGGGGTGCGCACAATGGCATCGCACTTACGTGCACCATGTAAAGGAAGTCTAAGGGCTACAACAGCATAACGGAGGGGCACCCATGTTCAGTATTCCAAAAGATGGTGTAAGGCAGATGAGGAGCTATTCAAACTAAAGAAGGGAGAAAAATCCTGTGACGAAAGGAATCAAGCAGAAAGACCAACACGTGCAAAGGCAGGGTGATGAGAGAGAACATGGCCTGACTGTGAATGCCAAGGGCTCAGTGGTGAAAGATGAGGTTAGGGGAGGGGCAGCATCCTGATTCTGAAAGGACTTTTCTGCTGGGCAGAGGGTTCCCATGTAGAGTGTTATAGAAGGAATAGTATATATTATATTACTACATGTCATGTATTATATTTTATATTCTAGAAGTTCCAGAACATGGAGACAAAGGAAGATGTTGGGATGAGGGAGAACATGGAGAATATAGTGAATTTTAAATCCTCTAAAAATGTGCAGACTTCACTGACTATGTCTTATTTGGGGCTAGCAATGTCCTAAGAAAAGGTCCTGCTGGTACCAAGGGAAAGTTTCATACAGGATCATGTCTCTGGGGATGAAACCCCTGAGGCCAACTCTTTAGCTAAAGTGTCTATACAAGCTGGGAACTGGGGCTTTTCTGGGGAAGCAGCTTCCCTCTAAATTCGGACAAGTTTCACATCGCACCACAGGCATCTGTCAGGGGAGCCCTTCTGGCTCTCTGGGTGCTGACTCTGTGTGCACAAGGGCCACTGATGAGCTGGACTAGCATGACCACAGCAGTGCCTTCTGGTAGCCTTCCAGTGGGGTGCTGCCTTCCTGGGCTCTGGTGAGCATCTCCCCATCTACTGCCAAGCTGCAGAAAAAGAGCCAGATGGGTCAAATCTGAAGTCTTACCAGTTTGGGCTGGCAGCTCTTAGGGAGTGAGTAGTGGTGTACATGGGTGTGTGTGTGTGTGTGTGTGTGAGTGAGAGAGAGAGAGAGAGAGAGAGAGAGAGAGAGAGAGAGAGAGAGGGAGAGAGAACATGCCAGAGCTGAGGCGCAGACCCTGTACATGCAGGGTATGTAGATGTCAGAGACAGGTGTGCGGGCTGTCACGTACAGTTCCCTGTCTCCCTGCCCCCCAGGGAGTACCACTTGCCCAGGTGCTGCCCCCTTCAGCAGAGGCAGAGCCCAGGCAGAAGCCTGACTTTGCCTTCTGGTGCTCTAAACTCCAGCAGCCTGGAAGACTGGTGGCCTAGGGGCTCTCATGCACCTGGGTGCTCTGGGCTCTATGCTGAGCACTCCATCCTCCTTCCGGGCCACGTCCCTAAAGCCAAACTATGTAGGGTTTCACAAATACAAGGCCTGATTTGCACTTGCTGTCCATTTTCCTGAAACCTCCTTTCCTTAACTGCTTGTCAAAATCCTATTACCCTTCCAACAAGCTTATGAGGCACTACGTCCAGGAAGGATTCTATCTTCTCCCAGTACCACATGCAAATGAAGCTGTCTCTAGTTTCCTTTCACTCCTTAAACAACAGTGTCCCTTAACCCACTGGATCCATACCTGTACACATAACAATAGCCCTCCCCTTTCCCCTCCCCCCAGTCCCTGGTAACCACTATTCTTTCTGGTTCTTTGAATTTGATTACTTTTGATGTATCTTGTAAGAGGAGTCATGCAGCCTTTGTCTTTTTGTGACTGGCTGACTTGGCATAATAATGTCCAGGCTCATTATGAAGTAGCGTATGGCAGGATTTCCCCCCTTGTCAGGGATGAATAATATCTCATTATATGTATATACCATGTTTTACTTAGTCACTCAGCAAAGAGATCTGGACTGCTTCTATTTCTCGGCAATTATGAATAATGCTAGTATGCATATAAGTATAGAAATATCTCTTTGAGACCCTACTTTCAGTTACTTTAGATACACACCCAGAAATAAGATCACTTGATTGTATGGTAATTCCATTTTAAATTTATTGAGGAACCATCACATCACACTGGTTTTCATAGTTTGCAGCATTTTACATTCCCACCAATAGTGACAATGGGTTCCTTTTTTCTGCATCCTCAACAATACTCGTTTATTCTCTAATTTTATTACATTGTAGCCATCCTAATGAGTGTGAGTCATTTCAATTTTTTGTTGTTTTGATTTGCACTTCTCTGGTACTTATGTTAAGTACCTTTTCATAGCTTGTTGGTCATTTTTATATCACCTTTAGAGACCTGTCTATTCAAGTTCTTTGCCCATTTTTGAATTGGGTTGTGGTTTTATTGTTGTGGTTGTTAAGTTGCAGAAGTTCTTTGTATATTCTGGACATTAATACACTATTAGATAAAGGATTTGCAAATATTTTCTTCCATGACATAGATTTCCCATTCTGTTTGTTAACTGTGCCCTTGGATGCATGGAACATTTCATTTTGATGTAATCTCATTTGTATATTTTTAACTTGTTTTCTGTGCTTTTGGTGGCACATCCAAGAAATCATTGCCAAATCCAATGTCATGAAGCTTTTCTCCTGTGCTTTCTTCTACAAGTTTGGTAGTTTTAGGTCTTACATTTAGGTCTCTGTTTTGAATTATTTTTTATGTATCGAATAGAGTAAGGAAGGGTCCATCTTCATTCTTTTGCAAGTTGATATGCAGTTTTCCTACCATCTATTGCTGAGGATACTGTCCTTTTCCACTGAGTGGCCTTGGCATCCTTGTCAAAGGTCATTTGATCATATATTGAATACATAAGGCTTATTTCTAGGCTCTCTAGTTTATTCCATGGGTCTATATGTCTCTCTTTTTGCCAGTACCATACTATTTTGATTACTTGTGGCTCTGAAATATGTCTTAAAATCAGGAACTTTGGGACATCAAACTTTGTTCTTTTTTAACATTGTTTTAACTATTTGGGGCCCATTGAGATTCCACATAAACTTTAAGATGGATTTTTCTATTTCTGAAAACAAATGCCACTGGGATTTAGATAGGGATTGAATCAAATATAGAGATCACTTTGGGGAGGAAAATAGACTGAGCTGTGTCTCTTAAAAATTGATATGTTGAAGCCCACACTCCCATTGTAACTGAATTTGGAGATTGGTACTTTAAAGAGGTAATTAAGTCATAACGGTGGAGCCCTGATCCAGTACAACTACTGCCGATACAAGAGGGAAAGAGAGGCCGGGCGGCACGCACATGGAGGAAAGGTAACTTGAGGACACAGCAAGAGCACAGTCGCCTGCAAGACAAGGAGAGAGGCTTCGGGAGAACCCAAACGTGCTGACACCTTAACCTTGGACTTCTAGTCTACAGAATGTGAGGGGAAAAAAGTGTTACAAGTCACTCAGTCTGTGGTATTTTGTTAAGGCAGCCCTACCACACTAATCCAGGGGGTACCGTCATCTTAACAATATTACATGCTCCAATCTATGAACAAGAGATATCTTCCCATTGTTTGTGTCTTCTTTAATTTCCTGCAGTAACCCCTTGTAGTTTTCAGTGTACAAGGCTTTTGCCTCTTTGGTTAAGTTTATTCCAAAGTCTTTGATTCTTTTTTGAGGCTGTTGTGAAAGGGATTATTTTGATTAATATTGTTGCTGTGATTATAGGAATGCAAATAGAATAATGGTAAACACCCCTGTAAAATAAAAGGGGGTCATCATAGTTCACCCAGGTGATCTAAGTGGACATCTACAGTGACGCCCTGTTGACAGTGTGTGCCCTTGATCTAATGTGATGGAGACAACACCCTGTGCCCCCTTGGCATGGCCCTTGCTGCTTCCACAGCGGGCATCAAGGGTAGACTGTGTTGGCGTACCTGGAGCGGGGGCAGGCACAGGGACAAAAGCAGGCACATTCTTGAGTGCTCAGGAGAAACCATCATGACACCTAGAAATAACTGGATGGCAAGGTTGGGGAGGGCTGAGTTCCCACAGTCATGGCGCTGCTGCAGTCTGGATAGGAATCTTACTAAGACCTCACAGAGGAAAGAGGCCTAGAAGTATTCAGGTTACAGGCACAGCCACCAAACCATGGACAGTACATAGCAACTTGGATATTTGAATGATTATCACCGGGAAATGCCTCAGTAGAAAAAAAACAGGCTTCTTTGACACAAGGAGAAACTCCCGTGGAGTAATAAGTGAGTCACAGTCCCACCTAGTACAGGTTTACTGAAAGTTAAAGGGATTGGTAGGAATGCTGTTACTCAATTCCCTTGAGAAGTAGTTGCTAATCAGCATTAGCAACACAGTTTTGCAACTGTACATTTCAGTTCTAAGGGAACAGTGACCAGCCCTCAGTATCTGCCACTATTTAAAAAGAGTCATTGGCTTCTCTTGGTTAGGAGTCTGTCTCTTACTGTTACCCTAAAATGTATCTCTTGCTTTCAGATGGTCACATGGCAAAGTTACTTTCAATTTTTTTTCTTCCATGACCCTATGCCCTTCCATGGAGTTTGAGAAAAGAAGTTTCAGTGGGAAGCAGGGGGCGAAAGGAAATGAAACACACACATATACACATGCATTTAGGATATTATTTCTCATCATTTAGAAATCCTCTCTGAACTAAAAGTAGTGCAGATAAACACACGAACAAATACGAAAGACACACAAAAACTCACAGAGACAGACGACAGTATGGTGGTTACCAAGGGAAGGAGGGAGGGGCACAGGAAAAGGTAAAGAGGGTCAAATATGTCGATACAGAAGACGGTTTGACTTTGGGTGGTGGGCACAGAATGCAATATCTTGTATCATAGAAATGTACTCCTAAAACCTATATAATCTTATTAACCAATGTTACCCCAATACATTTAATTTAAAAAAGCATTGCTTTAGGAAAATGAAATATTCTTTAAGTTGTAGCTTTATGAAGCTTCAAATTTTGCAATAAATATTTTCAGACATAAAAATCAAATAGATTCAATGATCACTGTACTAAAACTAACAACTTTTATAGTTTTCAGATGAAGTCAATTATTTCCAAAATCTTTGTTTTGATAAAGTACTCGCATTTCCTTCATGGTTTCCACTGACCCCTTCAGGCTGACGTGTTCTGAAATAAAGGTCTTTGCCTCATCCTGACATACTTGCCACTGCTCCACACGTGGTCAGAGCGTGGGCTACGTCTCTGCTCCCTCCCGCAATGCTCGCACCCGTAGCAACTCCATTACTAACCCAGTGACTGACAAAGTGGCAGGTCTTGCTTGTAGCCAGTGAAATGCTATTGTAGTTTTCCCTATTCTTCCTAGCGTTGGGTATTCAGGTAACTTTGAAATACACTGAATTTTACCTGTGGAAATACCAGGATACAGTCAGCAAATGTTGAAATCACTTAGATTTATAATTAATGAGTCTTAAGGAATTGCCTTGAAAATCAAGAATACTTTTTCTATCTCCCTACTTTGATGAGAGGGTAAAAGAACCTTCATAATATATATATTTTTTAGATTCCAGGGATGTAAAGAGACTAAAATTAGGGAGAAGCTGAGGAAGTGGAGCACATGCTTTTTTACCTAGTGAAGGGAAGCTGGATGCCACTCAGAAAAACCCGACACATGAGAAGTGCACACTGACAGTCCTCGGTGGCCCTCGGTTGCTACCTTAGCTCTCCAGCACACAGTGCATTGTTGAGAATGTGTTTTTCCAAATTTGTATTCCACTCTCAAAATAATGCTAGAAACCAGTTAGTCATCATTTCTGGAAGAAACTGAAACTGATTAATATTGCTTTTGAGGATCAGAAGAGAGTAGATGAAACCCAGTACATGGAACATGCTTTGTGTGGCTGGGAATCCAATACTGAACCAATCATGTTTTGGCACCTGAAATTAACTCTATTGTTCCTTTTTGTAAGACTTTTTCCTCCTATATACTGCCTCTGTGCCTTGAGTAAATAAGGGCGCTCACAGCTGGACCAATTGCTATGGTTCCAGGCAATCTGTGCTGTATCTCCTGAAAGTTTAAAAAAAAGTTAAGGTACCCGTCTGGCATAACTCAGTGGATTAAGCATGAGCTGTAAACCAAAGAGTCACAGGTTCAACTCTCAGTCAGGGCACATGCCTGGGTTGTGGGCTGGGTCCCCAGTGGGGGCCATTTGAGAGGCAACCACACATTGAAGTTTATCTCCCACTCTCTCCTTCCCTTCCCCTCTCTAAAAATAAATAAATAAAGTCTTTTAAAAAGTTAAGGTAAACAGTACCCTTCTTTTAGGGAGAACAATTCTCTCAGTTCTGAACCCCAGTGACAGCAGGAATGCATCGAGGTCCATTTTCTCGTTCACTCTCCCACCTCACTCACAACTGCACACCCTTGGTGCCCGGAGCACCGGCTAACTTGGTTTCCAAAGTGTGGGGGTAGGGAGCAGGTTTAGAGTTGCAGGCACAAAGCCATCTGTGAGACCTGTAAAATTATATTTGTTATTAATACCTATTTGGTACGCACTGGTATTGTCATTGGCACCCAACGACTGAGCCCTGATAGCTTCCCGTGTTGCAAGAGCTCACACCCAGCACTGACACTGATATTGATGTCTGCATCTCCTCAGCCTTGCCTGTCTCCGCGGGCCCTGCCGGGGGGCCTGAGCGTCTGGGCACTGTAGGTGTAGGCGGTTGACACTCAGTCTCATTGAGTGCACCTCACCAGCACGTATTGAGAACCTGCTGTGGGTCTGGTGTTCCCTAGGTCCAGCAGTTACAAAGACGAACAGGTCTCTTCCCCCTTGAAGAGTTGAGCGGGATGATCAGTATCTTTCCAAGGACGAAAGAGTAGGCTCTGAAACAAGGCTTCTTCAGATTTGATGTTTAGGTTTTGAAAGAACTTGCTGTGGTTGAAGGGAACTTATTTGTGTGTAAATAGAAAGGTTGCTGAAGTATTTCGGGCTAGAAGTAGAATCCTGTTTCTTACTCTATACATTTCCTTACATATTTTAGCCAATTTTCCGTGTTTCCTTATGCCTCCTTTTGGTTTATTTTTTTTCCTATGTTCTTTTTTTGTTCTCACGATAATATATTTATAGGTGACTTTAACCCCCGCCCCCACCTTTTCTCTCTCTCTTATTTTAGATAATCCCCTTGGTAATTGCAGCTCTGTTGAAATTGGAATTGAAATAGGGAAGTTATGTTGTAATTTATTACTAATGAGTTCATACTTTTCTTTGCATAAGAAAGATATTAATGGCATGAACTAAGCTGGCTGGTTTGCTCTCTGGAAGAAAGAGGTCTTATTTCTTGATTACAAATCCAGTTTTTGGGCAAGGGTTGCTGTTTTGTACAAGCACATTGAAGTCTGATTCTGTTGCTGAGCAGGAAGCGAGCCAAGAGAAGCTCAGTGCTGCAGGTAAACCGGTCAGTACCGGATCTTGGTGGAAAAGTATTTATTCTCTTTCTGTTGGTTGGGAGTGGGCTGGGCAGACCTTCAGCAAACTGTCAATCTTCAGACTTAAACGTGGGCAGGAAAATCTCACCATCCTGACAGTGACAGAAGAGAAGCCATGGAGAACTTGAGATGTTAGCTTTCTGAACTGGAGAAAGCAACAATTTAGCTTTCATTTCATAAGTCAGAGATTTTTAAAGAGCTACCTAGGAGAATTTTTATACTGATGTAAGAATTATCAGTACATTCAATATCCGTGAGAGTTGCTTTCCTTTGTCAAAGTGGAATAAGTTTTTATTTTGTCCAAAATAGCACAACGTTGAGTTTTTAGGCTTTTTCAGGTGGGCTGGCCATTCTGATTTTAGAAGGCCTTCTGTCTTTTCAGTTCACCCTGATGTTACTGAGGTCATTTTACTTTCTGGAAGGATTTAGAAAAAGAAAGTACAGTGTGAAATTGGGTCCAGCTTTTGCCTTTTTAGGCCATAGTGACTGTGGCTTCCAGGATTGTTTGTGACAGTAACTCACCTGCTAACTTAGACCTGGACTTAAGCCAAGTATGAAGGAGATGTATTCATTGTGGAATGAAGAACATTTGTGAATAGACAGAATTCTGGCTGAATTGTTACAACTATGTTTTTTTGCAAGACTACTTGGGATCACAATGTTTAAAGCCCAAACACTTCACTAAGTTAATCTCATTGCTCATTAAGGATAGTCATTGTGAAAGATGTTAATCAGTTTCAGGAAGGGGAGTGTTTGGAAACCTAGTAGGTCTCTCAGAATTTTACAGAGCAGTTGTGTTTCGAGGTCCCACTTTCTCTCTCTCTCTCTCTCTCACACACACACACACACACACGCATAAACACACACCTCACTATCAGCCCCTTGGAAAGCAACCCAGTATGAAATCTTCTCCTGGTTGACCACATAAACAGACAATAAGGCAGGGACTCATTTCCAAATACGTCCAAGAAAGCTTCACAGCAATGGTATTCAAACTTTGTCACCTCATAGTTCATACAAACTAATTAGTATTTTTTTCAGCACACCAATAACTATATTTTTTGCNTTCACCCTGATGTTACTGAGGTCATTTTACTTTCTGAAAGGATTTAGAAAAAGAAAGTACAGTGTGAAATTGGGCCCGGCTTTTGCCTTTTTAGGCCATAGTGACTGTGGCTTCCAGGATTGTTTGTGACAGTAACTCACCTGCTAACTTAGACCTGGACTTAAGCCAAGTATGAAGGAGGTGTATTCATTGTGGAATGAAGAACATTTGTGAATAGACAGAATTCTGGCTGAATTGTTACAACTATGTTTTTTCGCAAGACTACTTGGGATCACAATGTTTAAAGCCCAAACACTTCACTAAGTTAATCTCATTGCTCATTAAGGATAGTCATTGTGAAAGATGTTAATCAGTTTCAGGAAGGGGAGTGTTTGGAAACCTAGTAGGTCTCTCAGAATTTTACAGAGCAGTTGTGCTTTCGAGGTCCCACTTTCTCTCTCTCTCTCTCTCTCTCTCTCTCTCACACACACACACACGCATAAACACACACCTCACTATCAGCCCCTTGGAAAGCAACCCAGTATGAAATCTTCTCCTGGTTGACCACATAAACAGACAATAAGGCAGGGACTCATTTCCAAATACGTCCAAGAAAGCTTCACAGCAATGGTATTCAAACTTTGTCACCTCATAGTTCATACAAACTAATTAGTATTTTTTTCAGCACACCAATAACTATATTTTTTGCCAAAATGATAAAATACAGGTATAATTTTGGCTGATTAACAAAAATAATAATAACAGTAATTACCTACCATTTTTACTCTGAAGTGAGTTTTTTAAAAATCAGGTGCCTATGCTTGTATAGTAGGTACCAAAAAGTTGCATCTGATTAGTACCAAAAATTTACCAGTCAGATGCAACCTTATTATGCAACATGACCAATAAGATGCAACTATATATTTATGGTTCAAGACAAAGCACTCACACTGGATGGCTATTGCTGTGTCAGCTGTGGTAATTTTTTTATTTGAAAAGCAAAGGGAAAAGAGGTCAGTTTCCCTGACTAAATAAATAGTAAGTTTGCATGTTTAAAAAATTCTTGCAGTACACCCGTTAAAAATCACTGCTTTACAGAGATGTTTGGCCCTGTGGGAAAATTTTTCAGGGAGATTTGTGGAAACAGTTGGAGATTAGGTGTGATGACTTAGAAGCAACTATGAAGAGATATTTAATGTACAATGAATAATGGTGTACCATTTAACAGGCACCAAACATCAATACCAGAGTAATCTGTAGTAAGAGCCTTGAGTTACACACTACAGTTGCCCAAAATGGGCTTTTGAGCTCTGGCATATTTTGAAATTGAAACAGAAACAGTGCACCTCTTCTTTGTCATTTCATTGCTTAAGCTGAGAGGACTTAGCTGCCTTCCCTGAATGTGGAATTCTTCCCAACACTCTGACAAACAAATTGAGGGAGATTGTGGGATTGGTATGCATGCTGGTCAGCCAACTGCATCCTCTACAGGCTCTTTTAAATATTTTGTTTTTCACCAGATTTTATTTCTGACTCTCAATTTGTGATGTGGATATTGGCTAGGTGTCCCCAGATTCAGAGTAGGTAGCTGAAGTATTCCAAAACAGGCAAACATGAAAAGAACTCTGAGCTGTTTTGTTTGTTGGTTAGAAAGAAGTTTGTTTTATGTTTTCCATCAAACATTTCTCCACCCTCACTCCCCCCTTTCCGCATCCCCAGAGTGAGTATGAAATGCGACTTTTTTTATAAATTAAAGTTTTGTTCTTAAAACTTAATAAAATGTCCACCTAAACTAGGTCTTGTCTTCCTGGTTCTATATATTTACTCTTTCTTTATTCTTTTGCTGTTTGGTTTCAGTTGCCACTGTGATCACTTCCAAAACTAGAATCCCAATTAACTATTAATGACTTCGTTTTGACAAAAGTGCAGGGCCCTACTTCTCATGTAGCCATTCTTAAGGGCTAAGTTGTCAAGCAACCACACTCAGAGAAGAAACATGGTGCTGTTAAAATGCCACCGAAAGACTAGTCAACAAATACAAATTCCGGGATTAAAACTTCCATTAGATGTCTGGCAAGGTGGTGGATTTTTCTAGGCCTCCATTTTTCCATTTTGACAAATGAGAATGCTGTACTAGACATTTTCCATTTTTGAATGCTGATATTCTATGGTTTGAAAATTTGTAATCCACAGATGTTAATTATAGTAATTAAAAGGCTCTATCTTTTTATAAAGATAATATAAAGTTAATATAAAGATAAAGTACTATCTCTATATTAACAAAGATGTTAGAAATACACCTCTATGAAAGGAATAGTCTTAGGTCAGTTAAACTAAAGCTGTCAAGAGTTCTACATTTAACAATTCAAATTGAGAAAGCTGTTCACTCCCAACTGAAAGGAAGATGCTTCTAGAAGCACTGTAGTGGGCAGTATCTGGACTGAATTCTTTTCCACCTTTTCATTGCGCTTCTTCCTTCCTAATAAATCCCCAAGCTAGCAAGCTCTTAAACTTCACGTTCTGTATTGTTAACATGTAGGTAATGAAGTCTAAGTATGCATGCACAGTCACAAGAAAAACCCTCTATATTAAAAAATAGTATTTTAATAGAACATGATATAATTTTTAAAGACAGCTATCTTAACTAAGGAAATATTATTAAAGGAACTCTTACAAGATGATAGCAATAGAAATTTTCTCTATTTACTAGAATAAAATTCCTTCAGTGATTAAAATATTTAGGAAAAAATATAATGTAGTTAAAAGTTTACCATCATATTTTGAAAGGACACATGGTCAAAACCAAAGAGGGGTAGGATCAAGGGTGGGAGGTGGGGATGGGTGTGGCCAGGGGGATTGGTAGGGGGGAAATGGAGACAACTGTACTTGAACAGTAAAAACAAATTAATTAATTTTAAAAAATGCTTCTTTGGAACCTACCATGTTCCAGGAACTCGGGCAGATGCTCCTTTTTTTCATTCAGTTTAATCCTCAGAGTGATACTATAAAAAAAAAGTATTATTATTTTCTTTTCAGATCATGAAAGTGAACATCAGTAAATATAAATGCCCAAGAATTTAAATTGAGTCTCTTGGCTCCAAGTATCAATGAAAAACATCATCTGAAATCTTTTTTCCCCAGAAATTAGGTTCCTCAAATTCTTACGATTACTAATGGAATGACAAACAAGCATTGTCTAAGGGGAGCTTTACACTAAAAAGACAAATATTTGGGAAGTAATATACCAAAAAAGCCAACTGTCGTGTTCCATTTACATAATTTGTATAGAAATGGATCCATTTAGTTGAGCGTTCTCCTTATGTGTTTGCCACAGCAATTTGCTTAGCTAGCCCTTTTTCAAGACCCAGTATAAAGGTAAACATCTCTCGGCAATTACTGGATTCATTAAATTGATATCGATGTGAGTGTATCTTCATGCCACTGCCGGAGCATACTACAACTACTGTAGCTTTGCTTGGAGAGATCAATTTGTCTTGGATGTTGAAGACTGTGTAATATTAACTTTTAAACATTGTCCACTTTGAAAGTTCAAAATAAAGAAGGATTTTAGAGATTAAAACTTTTGATTTACATGAAAAAGTTATAAAGCTTTACAATTTCTAAATATGTTTCAACACTCAGAGAAAAGAACTCAGTAATCGGTGCCAAAATTCCTACTTTAACATGGAAATACTCCCCCACAAAATGGGCTTGGTATGAAAATCAAGTTACACTTTTTGCTTCTCTTTAAGTCCTTAGATTGATTAATGAAACATTTTCAGAGAGAGAAATGTCCTGCTGTGGTTTTTCTAGGCCATGCCAAGAAGACATAAACCTTGTAGGGAGGGGTTCATCCGAAAGAAGGATGAAGCTTTTCCCCATACGGTATGGTCTGTCATTCAGCACCTTCTTGACGGGAGGAACCCAAGTGCTGGGAAAGCCCTGTGCTCGGACAGGACAGGACGTGGTGACGTAGGCTCCGCGCCAAGTTGAAGCAGAATGAACGGCTCTTTTCCCTCAATCTCCATGCGGAAAGGCATGGACCAAAAGGGTGGTGGAAAACACCAAGTCACAACGTAAAGGGCTTACAACCGAAAAAGCACAACAGAAACGATACCTTAACTAAATGTGATTTAGTAAGAACAAATTCATATTCATCCACATACCATAACTGTAGCTTTTTCCCTGCTTGTGGGAACACTGATTCTAAGTAAACTCTTCCCACTGAAGAAGACCAGGTCTCCTCCTATCCTCGACTGACTGAAACCTGGAGTGAGATGACACATGTTTTAAAAAAAGCTAAGAAATGTATATTTCCATGTTCTCAAACAACTACCTGATGATTCACGGAGTGTCCTCTTTATAAAAGTTTGAATGCACATTTCTCTGTCCCCCAAAACCTGTGGGCTACAGGAATGAACCAGGGTATCTCTTCCTTTCCTTGAAAACTGGACAGGAACGATGTAAAGGAACACCACTCTTTCAGGTTTCATGTGAGGGAATAAAAGAAAGTAAAATAAAAAAACTAAAACTAAAACACCAATCTCCAGATGAAGGCATCCTCCCGTTTAAATCTCTGAGAACAGTCTCACTGATCCAGCCCATTCCCCAGGAAACACCTGCCTCTGTAGTTGGTCCTTTGTTGGTTAATGACAGTACGTAAGGGGAAATAGCATTTCCTTTGTGTTAGATTTTTTTTGTTAGAGCTGTATCACATTCAGGCATTTTTCTTTCCTTTCTTTGATGGAGGAAAAATGCAGAACGATGAGAAAGCCCTGACTGACATCACCAGATAACCTTTGAATTATAAAGCCATTCCAGTCAAATCACCAGGGCTGGAGTATGCCTCAGGCTCAGAGTACATAATTGGAGTTTTCTCTCTCAGTCCGTTTTCTTCTGAAGAGTCGCGGAATTAGAGCTAACAGAGAAAGGGTATTCCAGAACGTTACACTTCATTTGGTGGGATTGCTCACTTTGTAATAGTCATGACTGTCTCTCAGCCCCTCCCCATGTACTTTTTCTGTTGATGTTTCATTGCCTTTCTGGAGGCAATGGTCATGATCAAACAGACTTTCTCTCCCCTGCAATGTCTGGTCCACTCTGGAGTTGTAGGGAATTTTGCTCATTTTTGTTTTTAAACTACGTAATCATTGGCATTTTGGAAACAGTACTTGCCACTACCTTTTTTAATAGAGTGAAACTTTGACAGTGTTTCCACAAAAATTCTTGAGGACTGTAAGAGTAAAAATTATTACCAATAAGTTCCTTTTCCTGCCTTTGTTTTCCCCGTATCCAGTTACATTTACAGCTCCCATGCTTACATTTGGTGATCAGATTATCTTGGCCTGTACACTGCCCTCCTTCTTTTATAGATTTTTGGGTCATCTTCACTTTATTTGCGCCCAAGAACCATAATGTTTGTGAAATGAAGAAGTAACTTCAAGTGCCCAGGGGGTGGAAAACACAGAGAGAGAAAAATAACTGACCTAGGTTAACACCGCGTAACAAGTAATTTTGGTAAAAATGAGGCAAAAATAGATTATTTTCTTCTAAAACAAAGTAGGGCAAAATGCCAAAAGGGTCAAAATACAGAATATTGTCCTGGAAAACACAAAGACAGACCAAAAGAGGGAATCTGGGGCCTATACTGCTTGAACCAAGTTTCAAACAGGCAGAAGACCTGAACCGCTTGAGTCTGGGTTAATTGATTAATTTATTAAACAATTATGTGTTGAATACTAATCAGACATTTGCAAAAGCAATAAAATGACAGGCCTGATCTTTGTCTTCATGGAACTTACAGTCTAATGAGGAAAACGTGATTCAAATCGTTAGAAAAAACAGTAACATACAAATGGGGTCAGTGCTACAAACTAAATCATGAACCAAATCAAGGTGGGTTTTACACCTGTAACTGTCTGACAAAAAGAGAGAGAGAGAGAATGTTTCATGACATATAAAAATCATATAAGATTTCAAATTTCAGAATTCATAATTATCTTTTTATTGGAACACGGTCATACTTATTTGCTTATGTACTGTCTATGGCAGCTTGGAGACCACGAGGTCCACTATGTCTAGGATGTTTGCTTTCTGGCTCTTGTATATTTCATTTGTATAATTACATAAAATTTTGGGATACTTTATGTGGATTATTGGTTATGCAAAAGAGTATAGACTTTTATAACCTTGTTATAATCAGGACACTTTTTAATTTACTCATGTAAAAGCAAAGCAAAGTTAAACACAGATGACTCAGATGACTAAAATATTACCTAGGGTGATTATAAGTTTGAGTTAAATTTGAATTAAATCACTCAATAAAGCTTTGAGTTATCACAAATGGGTAGTAGTGATAAAATTATGTGTCCTATGCAGAAATATAAAATATTGGCCATGGAATTTAATTGTTTAAGACTTAAGAACATACATAAGCTTAGTAACAGACATGTTTAATAACATTCTTCCTGTTTTGTGAGGAAGTAGGCTGTGAAGGGGAATGACACAAAACCCTTACCCTCAGAGAGACTGATAACATGATTGGAAAGACAATCTGTGCAGAAAAAATTTAAAAAATGAACAAAGAAATGGTCATTAAAGTTGTGAAACATGGATTAAATAAGGAATCAAGAAGCTCCAAAATTTCGTATTAGACCATGGGTTGTAGTGAAGAGGCGATTTCAAAGCATCTATCAGAATTATCACTGATTTGAAAACAGTCTTCAGGTTCTGGAGCCTGAAAATCATTCTGACAGAGAGAACTGTGTGAAATGTGGCCACGGAGGCGCGGGTGCTTTGGGATCATTCTAGCTCTTTTGGAAAGGAGCCCTTNGAACCAAATCAAGGTGGGTTTTACACCTGTAACTGTCTGACAAAAAGAGAGAGAGAGAGAATATTTCATGACATTTAAAAAATGAACAAAGAAATGGTCATTAAAGTTGTGAAACATGGATTAAATAAGGAATCAAGAAGCTCCAAAATTTCGTATTAGACCATGGGTTGTAGTGAAGAGGCGATTTCAAAGCATCTATCAGAATTATCACTGATTTGAAAACAGTCTTCAGGTTCTGGAGCCTGAAAATCATTCTGACAGAGAGAACTGTGTGAAATGTGGCCACGGAGGCGCGGGTGCTTTGGGATCATTCTAGCTCTTTTGGAAAGGAGCCCTTTGATCTGTTTCTCCTCTCACATTCCTCCCATTCTACCTCTTCTAGGCCTCCTTTTCACCACCACAATACCTGTCATTTATTAGACTGTTTTTAAACAGCTAATATTTGTATATCATGTATTCTGTGCTGGGCACTGTCACAAGGGTATTATTTCATAATCAAAGTGTATTATTCAACAATCTTCATAACAACCTTATGAGGTAGATATTATCTTTATTCCTATTTTACAGAAGGGGAAACTGAAGCAAAGAAAATTTAATTAACTTCCTCAAGGATACACCTTCCAGATGGCAAGGCTGGGATTTGAACCCAAGCAGTCTGCCTCTAGATTTTATGTTCTTAATTGCCCCGCTGTGCTGCCCATGACCAAACCCTGCAATTGGTGTTGTAACAATCTTCATAACATCTTCATGAGAACCTGCCAAGGTAGAGATTATCTTCATTTTCGTATGCTAAAACTGAAGACGAAATCCATCTCTCAAAGTCCCAGCATGAGCAAGTGACAATGCTGTGACACAAACCCAGAATTTGATGAGCCTGTTTTCATTACATGATCCTCTCATTAAATTTTACATAAGATATCCTCTAAACAGACAATTCAATCTGAACAAACAAATTCATATACTATGAATGTGTAATATATTTTAGGTTGGTGTTTTTTTTTCTTTTAGGATACCTATATTTAAATAGATTTTCAAAAGCAGATTTTTTATAGCAGAATACATTTACTGCTTGGTAACAAAGCCTTTTATTTATAAATACAGGTGTGAGAAAGATACGTATCTCTTAGTTTGCTCACAAAGGGGACTGTCTTGGTCAGAACAGTAACAATGAAAGTCATCTCAATATGTTAAGCCACACTCAAGGTACAGTAATTTTAGAGCTAATCAACTAAGGCTTGTTATGATTATACTCTGTTATCTGATATTAGAAAACTCTGTTGTGTATGTGACATATACAAATAAAGGGAATTAGCATTTAAATCACCATATCAAGTCTAACAAAGCATGCATTTATTACTAAGAGTGGTTTCCATGAAGAGTAGGGTGTTGGATCAAAAGGTAACAGGACCAATGTCCTTGAATCTTATGTAAATGTAATTGAGAATAGATTTTCATGTAGACCTGAAGCTAATGACCCTGGTAAGATGTACGCTGGAGAATTTTTCCAGAGATAAAGAGATAAAGAAGGGTTTTTTTAAAAATTAAATGTACTGGGATAACATCGGTTAGTCAAATTCTATAGGTTTCAAGTATACAAATGTATACAATATCATCTGTATATTGCATTATGTGTTTACCGCCCGAAGTCAAATATCCTCTGTCACAATATATTTAACCCTCTTTACCCTTTACTCCCTCCCCTTGCAACCCCCTTCCCTCTGGTAACCACAATACTGTTGTCTTCGTCTGAGTTTTTGTCTTGTTTGTTCATTTCTTGCTTACAGTTTTATATCCCACATCTGAATGAACTCAGATGGTCCTTGACTTTTTCTGACTTATTTTACTTTGCATGATATTCTCCAGGATCTATCCATGTTGTCACAAATGGCAGTATTTCATCTTTTTTTTTTAGGGAGAATGAAGGTTCTTTTAAGCCGTCATCATTCCTGCTCAAAGGCTACTTGTGGGGGACTACCCCTTTGGACGACAGCTGGCTGACACCAAGTTACCTGGGGCAACCTGGGTGAAACCCCCTGGGAAGCCATACAAAAATGATCCGCTCACTTTACATTTCTTGCCTCTACTTTTTTTTTGAACCAACTGATCTATTCAATCCAGACTATTCTCTAGTTTGATTTATTCACCTTGGTTGGCTACTTGTATGATTCTAAATTAATTTTTCAGTCTAAGCGCTCTCCTATGTATAAAGCTAAGAATGCAATACATCACATTTACTTATTTTATACCTTGGAATAGTAATTTGAATTAATATGATTCTTTGAGTTGTCAGATAAAAGTCTTATAAAAAGCTTTTTTAAAAAAAGAAAGAGAGAAAGAAACTATAGTTTGCCTATTTAAGTTTGAGCCAACTTCAGTTCCCTTTGGGTAAGAGCCAACTTCAAATATGTCTCAAATTCCTGACATGGAGGAAGCATTAAAGGCAGGAAACTTAAGACCACCTAGTGATTTTTAATATCACAGGGAAAAGTTGTGTTGATTTTTAGTATCTTTTTCCCTTTAGAAAAACAGATTGAAAATGCTAATAAAGCCCTTCCTTTGAAAATGAAAAATAAAATGGGGGCATATCTCCATTTATTTCATGATGGATATAGGAAAATGACAGCATCCTAGGGAGCAAAAGCAATGATATAAATCTTTAAAAGTGATGATATGAAAGACTTTTTCTTGACATGCTAAAGGCAACGTGCACAGGGAATAATTATAATGCTTAAAAGAGTGTCAAAAGCTGAACTGGCTTGTTGGAAGTAGGTATTACTGGGATGTAGCTTTTTTTCTGATGGGGCTAAAATAAATAATTATGTATACATCAAATGTTTACTTTTGAAAAAAGGATTACACACATTAAATTATCAAGTGGTCACTTCTGATGGGATTGCATGTGCCTACCCTTCACTGCAAGAGTTTTATCCTCTTCCTTTGCTTCCTAGCGTCACAACTGTGCCATACGTCTTATTCTCTCACTCTCCAGGCATCTCATAGATTCCTGATGCACAGGGTCCTCCTGTGAGGCCCCTTGTTAAACTCCACATACAGGTACGGAGGTTGGAGCTTTAGTTATTCCTAGCTCCTTTCCTAAAGCATTGTGGGTATTGCTGAATAGTCTTTTAGGGAGGGGCTCTGAGATCTAGGCTGGTTGCATGAATGGGCAATCTTTCAGGATGTTAAAGAGGTTAAAGCAAGTCAAGAAAAAAGTGAATTAAATTTCATCTCTATTATTGAGTAAATGCCTCTATATTCTTTTCTTTATATTTTAAAAGATTTTATTTATTTATCTTTAGAGGAGAAGGGAAGGAGAAAGGGAAAGAAACATCAATGTATGGTTGCCTCTGGTGGGTCCCCTGATGGGAACTTGCCTGCAACCCCGGCATGTGCCCTGACTGGGAATTGAATCGTGATCGTCTGGTTCGCAGGCCCACATTCAATCCACTGAGCTACACCAGCCAGGGCCTATATTCTTAACCTCTATCTGGAAAATTTTCTTTTTGAAACTTGTCCCTTAATGTCATACTACCTTAAGACAAGAATTTCCTTAAGACAAAGTGATGGTTGCAAAGTTCAGTTAAAAACAAAAACAACCAACAGTATGATGACATAATTACTCTTTTATGGGGGAAAACAGAGTACTGAAAAACATATTTGGTGTAATCAATCTCTATGCGAAATTTGTCTCACCTGCCCCAAATATGCACCACATCTCTCCTTGAATAGGTATATTCACCTAAATCTGACATATGAGGTGCTAACATTGACAAATGAGCTTGGAATCACAATCCAGAATTGGACAACAGGCTCAAATAAACCCACTTGTGCCCGGGGAAACAGGAAATGGAGAAGAAACTCTGCCAGCAGAGCCAGTGAACTACATATTCTTGGGCACGTTCACAATTTGTGGTTGGTAGAGTGGCCAGGTCAGGAGAGGGCTGTCCACCTCTCTCCCACCCCTTCCTTTAATAGCAGGTGATTTCATACACTTAGACTTGCACTATATCAAAGCTGCATTAATGGTTAGTTCTGGCTAAATAGTGTTCTGCTTGACCCCAGAGTGAGCACATTAGAGAGGACACGTGGCAGCATGTGAAAGGAAGAGCATTATCAGCCTTCTACTTGGTGTGGGTGTAATAATTATACACTTGGAGGGGGGAATTCAACAGAAGACTAACATACTCCTTTGTACGTTCATTGCAATTGCCTTACCGTGTACGCTTTCACCTTCGGAAACTTTGGTGTGTCATCACTTTTTATCCTTAGTCTTCCTCTGGGATGCAATCATGAGCAGTTGAGAAAACTTTCATATTGGTTTTCAAATTGAAGGACTCATTCAAGTAATCTTAACCCATGTGAGTACGCATTGTCACTAAATACCTTTTTTTAAAAAAAGAATGCAGTGATTGCAATACGAGGGATTGTGTTTAAAATATTATCAATGAAGGATCATACATCAGCCAGAGAGAGTCTCCCCGGGCACGAGCCCAGGCTTGTCTTCACGAGCGAAAAGGGAACATTCTGTATTCTACCTGGCAGGTGAGATCTGACTCATACCTTCCAAACCGGTGCTTTCGGGGGCAGAGAGCCAATGAGAAATGTAAACTGTAACAGTTTTCCTTCTTAACCTAATGCATGTAATACTGACACAGTGTGCAAAATGGATGGTTTTTAATTTCAAGATCTGGTTATAAAGTTTTAGTAAACGATGTAGGGGAACACTAGCTAATTTGGAACATAATTCTTGGAGGAGCGTGTTATGCCCAAGAGTGCTGGCTTTGGAGAGACCTCTGATGATATTCAGCATCTCCCCATTGAGAACTTTGCGTGGCACAATCTGGGGAGCTTTGCGTTAGGCTGTTACATGTCATTAAAACATTCCTTCTTTTATAAGTATTCCCAGTCTTTTCTAATAGGATGTGATTGGATTAATAAAAAGATGAATAAAGGGTTCTGTTAAATTCATTAATAGGACTTTTATTATCAAAATTAACATTTAAAACATATTTTGAAGCAGTTGAATGAATTAAATAGAGTGTGCCTTTTTAAAGTAACATTTTGGTTATGGTTTTGAAATTAAAACACTTTTTGAAGTAATGATGGGTTTGGATTCTGTTGCTGAAATTATCTCCTATTTTTATCCATGCTATAATCAAACTTTAAGAGTTAAAAATATTCATATTGCTAGTCACCATTGTTATGGGGGTCTCATATTCAGTAAACTGTATAATATTAAACTTATCCTTCTCATTTTCCAATACGTGGGTTTCCCAACACTACTAAGAGAATAACTTAATCCTAACACTATCCACCTTGAGATAGCACCAAATCCCACCACATAGGGGACCCTACAGACAGAGCCCCCACCTCTCAACCACCCACTTCAGAAGCGAATTCCAAGTCTAAGTTGTCACTTATGCTTCAGACCAACTGGATATAGACTGGATGTTCCAAGAGCCCTGCTTCCTTGGGTTTAATTTGCTAATGAAGCTCATAGAACTCAGAGAAACACTTTGCTTACTGAATCACCAATTCGCCATAAAATAATAAAACTTAGGAACAGCCAAATAAAATAGAAACACGGGGCAAGAAAAGGAGGGAAAGGCAACGGAGCTTTCAGGCCCTTTGAAAGCATGCCTCTCTTTTAGCATCTCCACACGTTAAACATAGACATGATTCATTAAGTCATCGGCCGCTGGTGACCAAACTCAATCTCCAGCCGCCCTCTCCTTCCAGAGATGGGGTAGCAGGGGTAGGACTGCAAATTCTAACCCTCTAATTTCAAAGTTGTTTCCACATACAACCAGCCTGTCTCCTCTGGGGCATTCCGAAAGTTACCTCATTAACATTATCTCTCTCATCACAGGAAATTATAAGGGGTTTAGAAGCTCTGTGCCAGGAACCCAGGAACCTGGGTGATAACCGAATAAATATTTCTGAATATAAATCTCCATATCACAGGTGCTTTGGCCCACAGTTATTTACTTTTGTTTTAAGAAACTGTATTTCAACTCAAACATCATAGTCTGGTAAGTGAAACAAGTTTGGTTTTCCATTGCTTACACCAATGACAGACCATTCTGCTTAGGCTCTGTTCTGTATGCCTTACCTTGCTTAACTGCGGTCCCCATTACCTATAGCTTTAGACAAAGTATGGGCCTGCCCTTCAAAGACTTCTATTATACGGCCCCACTTACTCTTCCCAATTTAACTCTCGTGACTCTTCGGTAGGACACTGTCCCCAGAATACCTGACACACACCTGTGAGGGCTTTTGATTTACAGTTTCTACGGCCTTCTTTATCCTTCCTTTCCCTATTCTCATCACCTTACTTAACCCAATGCAAAGACCACGATTTTTCCCCTCCTAGTGTCTCCACATGAATTGTGCTCACAGCTCCCTCTCCCTTTCTCTCTCCCCCCCCTCCCCTTCTCACTCTTCCTCCCTCCTCACTTTGGATTTCAGTATCTTTCACTGTTTTACCAGAGCACACTCACCCAGTAAATATGCAAGAACTTATAAAGTATGTATATTCTTTTCTCAGAGTGTAATAAGCTTCTTAAGGGCAAAAAAAATACATCTTACCTCCTGTCTGATTCATATGTCACAAATAATGCCTGCTTCATAAAAGGCACTCAGTGTTTGCTGAAAACAAAATGGAAGGAAGGAAAGAAGACAATAAGGAAGGAAGAGAGAGAGAGAATGGTTGATTTATCTCTTATCTGAACACAAATTTACATTTTTGAAAGATAATTTCTCTTTGTGTGAAAAGAAACCACAAATACACACTGCAGAATTGCAGATGCTTGAATATCTGTTCACTTCATAAGTAACTATTAAGTTACCTTTTTCCTGTATTCACGGGGGATTTTTCCTTTCTAATCACAGCAAGTACAACCCTACCCTAAGCCTCATCATCTCAACATCAAGGAAAATAACAGTGTTTTCTTACAAAAATTTTTGGGAATACCATTAGCTATGTTGTCCAGCTGTTCATTTCTGTATCATCAAAAAAAAAAAAGTTTTCTCACACCTAATGGTCTCATCATTAAGTATACTATACTTGAGACTTCAAGTTAGAATTTCCCAATCATCTTCTGAAGATTCAATTTAGATGGAACAAATGATTACGGATGGGTCATTGTTACAGTAAGACCCCAAATAAGGAAAATCTCAAATAACCTTCACCTTCCCACGATGATAAATAAGTTGTCCTTTCAGTGACAGGCAGCACAATTCGGACCTAAAGTGACGTGCACTTACAAAGGATACGTACTCTGACCTCAGTGGACTGGTTGTCCATGTGCTTTCATTCTACATGGGTTTTTTTTTTTTTGGTTTCTCCATGGCCATTGTAAAGGAAAATGGGGCATGTAGTCACTTTCTTGTTTAATGTCATCATCACCAAGGCAACAATGACCTTCCTACTCTACTCTGACAGTAAAAAATGGTCAGAGACCAGGTAGACTGCTCTGCAACCCTTCCTACCAAACTTGCATACTATATCAGGAGGAAATCCTCAATGGAATATAGCAGAAAACTCAAAAACCAGTGGCTTAAGCAATATGATGACCGGGTTGACTGGCTTAGCAGTTCGACGACCGTTCTTCCCGGCATCTGCCCTGCTGTCCGAGCCCAACTGGCTGGCTCCTCTCCATGTTGCTGAAGCTCTGGAATCACATCCTATTCATCAGCGTCACCGAAAGGTAAAGAGAAATTCCTCCCTTTGGCGTTTAAAAAATATTTAAATGTCAAAGACTCTGTTCCCCAAATGTTTTAATACTCCTTCTTGTTTTCTGTTAATGCAAATTCTTCTCCAATTAGAACCAGGGGCCCATGTGGGCAGAGACATTTGTGTTTTGTACATGCTGTGTCCCCAGCATAAAGTACTTGCTAGGTACTTGGTACTCAGGGAACATTTGTGGAGTGAAAGGGTGAAAACTGGATTGCATGTGCCCCTTCCCCAAACCAGCTGTAGACAAGGAAGATGAGACCCTATGACTGACCACGGGCCTTTCTGAGTTTATGTGCCTTGAATGGGAAGATACTCCAAAACGAATTGGGGCCCTGGCAGTATGAAAAGGGGGTAAGTGGCTGTTAGGTTGATAAAACACACGATCTGCCCTGAATGTCACAGCTAGGGCAAAAAAGTCAGTGGTTGCAGTAGGTTGTCAGTAAAGCACGACTAATAAAAAGAGGAGAAGTGAATATGAGCTAAAAAGTAAAACAAACAAACAAACAAAAAAACCCCACTTGTCCAACCTAGGAGAGAAATGAGACAATATTAGATGCAGTGAGGAGTCTGAGTTATACAGCTTGAGGCTGTCCAATTGTTTTGATATCCTGATATCCTCTGTCTCCTTAAGGCTTTATACACATCCAGTGGAAAGCTAGCTACTTGACGTTCATGGTAAAATTTTGTTTTGCCTGTCCCATTTCTCAGATACTATCAGAAATACACAATCATATCATGAGAAAGCATTATCTAAAGTTACTTGGGGAAATCAACTGTGTCAAATAGTTTACTTCTATTTATCTATATTAAATGTTATTTTTCTAGATTTAGCCCTGAACATCCTACGGTGAGCTGTTTAAACTTTGATTGTACTACCAACTTTATTTGCTACAACTTGCTATTAGAGACTCTTATTTTGGACACATGTAGATAATTAACCAACTGGGTTACATTTAAGGTTGAAATGGTTCATTCTTCACCAAACGGCATGTCATTGCCTTGCATTCTTCTGCCTTGTATACCTCCTTCGTGAAAGCTTTTGCTACGTACTTTCCTGCAGCTTGGTACTCAGTGACTTCAGCAATGCTCAGAAAGATTGGTCCATCAAAAAAGAAAAAAAAAAAGAAATCCCTTTGAAATCTCAAGTTCTGTCTAGAGATTTTTGTTTTGTTTTAAATTTAAAAAATGCTTTTAATAATCACTCTTGGAATCTTGCTCATGTTTGATAAATACACTTAGATATATACATTTTCAAAATCCACCTTCTCCTCTTTGAACATCATATCTTTATTTATCTGTTTCTTATTAACATGTTTACTTGGTTTTCCATGACTTCCCCAAAGGTTCCAAATTAGGTTCCACAGCCTTATCTGGGAGTCTTTTAGAACTTTGGAGAGATCTCGAACACATTTTCAAGGGCTGTTTTTTCTTACTTACTTAGGGCTTTCAGGTCTCTTCACGAATATAGCACCTCTGACAATCTGAGAAACAGACTCCCTGACAATTAAGATAGAAGCCAACAGGTGGGTAGTTCCACTCTCATTACCGAATATTAATAGGGTTCTATCACTCCCTCTGATCCAAAGGTTTCTTCCTTTAACACTCTGAATGAAATAGATGACTTCTTGTAGTGACAGACACGTGGGCTTTAAAGCATGCCTGTCTGCATTTGAGTCCTCGTTTTGCCACTTTTTAGAACGGTGAGCACTGCATGATGGGAGTAATAATGGCATTGACTTCATAGCACTGTTGTGAATGTTATGTGAGATAATGCCCAGGAGGCACTTCACATAGTGCTGAGCACATTGTAATCGCTCAAAAAGTGTACCTGAACTAATCATGCTAAAGGAGAGATACGGTACCAGAGCAAGGAAAAACAAGTTTGGGGGGAGGTTCCCTGCCTGTGAGAGAAGTGCAGTGGTGCAAGGAGACCCGGTGTTCTGCCAGTGATCAAGGTGTTACTTACACACGGCTACTCCTGTATACGGCACTTGCTGCTCTACTCTACTGTTACAGTTTAACGCTCATGACAAGAAATGCCTACAGCAATTCAGAGGGCGTGAAACCCCTAAAAAGCCAGTACACTTACCTGAGCTTTGACCTTTGTTTCGTGTAAGCACTTGGCAAGTAGTGCTTGGAAAGTGTCAGAGGTTTTTTTTTTTTTCCTTTTGCCTGAATCTTGCCTTAGCTGCCCTTTGGTGTGTCTGATAGTTCAGGCACTACCTTTAAGACATTCATTTTTCTCCTCCCATTTATCCCCTCCCTTTATAAACAAGAACTGTGGATCCCAGCCTGTATCTGAATGAGCTCTCTCCTTGTTGGGAGTGTATTAAGATCCACTGATCTTCAGAGTCTTGAATTCATCTGTGGCCCACTGTACTAAGGTTCATGCTCTATGTTTTGTTCTGTAGGACCTTGCCCAACTGTGAACTCTGCAGCTTAACCTTGGAAATAGACAGTGAGGTGTTTGTCTAATTCTAGATTGTGGGTTTGTCCGACTTTTTAGAGTAAATGGTAAAAATAAACATGTCATAATAATTTATGTGCAAGGGTGTTTATTGTGGCATTACTTGTAATGGTGAAAAATTGAAAACAGACTAAATGTTTATCAAGTAGGGAATGGTTAAATAAATATGCCACATCAATAAGATGGAATACTAGGTAGTCATTAAAATAAATGATGCAGATTTGTATGTGGTTGTATAAAAATTTTCATGTAAAGTTGGGTGAATATAAGCTAATTGAAGAATATTATGTAGAATATGATTATGTTCTTTTGTATACACACCTATAGGTATGTGTAAAATCCAAAGGATCTTTAAATCTAGTAATTAAATTGTTAATTGTGGTTACCCTGAAGCATGGGGGGTTGGGGGTATATGAGGAGTGAAGTTTTCACTTCTATTTAATATATTTCCATAATGTTTGAATGATTTACAGTGAGCATGAAATCTTATGATAATTAAAATAATAAAACATCAACTACAAGCTGGTATTTTACTTTATATGCATTGTCAATTATTTACTGATTATTTTTATAATAAAAATGAGAAAATATTTCACATTTATTCTTCTTTACATCCATAGTCTTGGAATCTGATAATAAAAATTAATGTAGTGGCCCTAGAATGATAGATTCAATTGGATACCAATTTATACTTTAAGATACAAGATTAAAATAGTAACTTAATAATGGAATAACTGATGTTATCAATTTATATTACAGAAAATACTTTTTAAAGAAAAACAAGAGGAAAAATCTTTTTTGACACCATTTCTATATTCAAGGTTGAAAGGGATATTTGCTTGAAGAAAAATAGCTGAGAAACCAAATGTATAACACAAAGAACTCTGAATATGAGAAGTAGAACTGAACATTGTGATGGAGTGTGGGAAAATGCCTGACTTATTAGTGCCAGGGTTAAAAATTTTGTTTGTTTGTTTGTTTTTGCTGCAGTAAACTTAATCACAAGTTGCCTAAGCACAAGCACACAGGATAGTTAAGTGTATGAGACACAGAAGAAAGGAAAGAAAGACTCAGGAGTAAGGACAGAAAGGGAGGGAAGGAAGGGAAGAGAAGGAGGGGAAGAGAAAGAGTGAAAGGGAAGGTGGGTGGGGAGAGAGATATTGAGAGAAAATGGTCTTTACCTTTCTCAGGTGACTCCTCATCTGTCCTGGCCATGTACTCTGCCGTAAGATGTGTGAAGTGAACTTGGAGAAAACCTAGAGCATAGAAAATAAATAAAAATTATCAAAAAGCAAAAACCTGAGACTCCCTGTTTCTGGTCCAGCATGTACGAAGCTTGTAAGTTGCAATTCCACCCTAACAGGAAGTCAAAAGCTGAACAAATTGAAAAATCATCAATTCCTCTTAGATCCACAAGAGAATTGAGGTCATAGCGCAAACTGCTGCCCTCTCCTTCCAAATTAGAAAGACTGATAGGCAAATACAGAGAATCACACGTACTAGAGCAGAAACTCATGAACTGAAATGTCCTCAGGAACCAGTGCCGGGATAGAGAACCTTACTATGTAATTGCTGAATAGCTGCAAACTCAGGGTGGACAGCTCCGAGAGTCAAAAACTCCAAGGGATCAGGTTATAATGTTGGAAAGAGGCCCCCATGCTTTTGTGAGGTCTGCTTCTGGTATCTACCAGGTTCTCAGAGTGAATATTGGGGAAAATTCCCTTGTGTTTCTAGCAGGGGCAGGGAAAAGAAACCATTTTGAAACAGGCCAAAGTATTCTGTTCTTAATAACATCTGCTCTCTGGAGAAACTTATTAATGAGAACCTAATCTGATGGAGTTTTATCAGAGTCTGACTCAGGGGAAGGGAAACACCCAGTCACAGCCCCCTTTAGCTTTCCATGTAGGACAAGGAAAATATTCAACTGGACTAAGAGACTGAGATCTAATCATAGAAGTATAGGCATACTTTGTAGACTTATGGGTTTGATTTCAGACCACAATAAAATAAGTCATAATCTTTTTTCTGGTGGAGGGACTTGCCTTCAATTTGTAAAAAAAAAAAAAATGCAATACCTGCGAAGCACAATAAAACACTTGCCCTCCTTTTATACCTTCTTTAATACTTTACCACATTACTAAAGACTTACTTATAGCAGTTGCCTTTACCTAGTACAGAATGCCCAGCTGTCAAGAACAATTGACAAGATGAACTCAAAGGTAAATGCATTTGGAAAAATGCAAACATCAGAACCAGACTTAGATATGACAGGATGTTGGAATTATCAGACCATGAATTTAAAATACTATGGTTAATAAACTAAGAACTTCAATAGACAAAGTAGGCAGTATTCAGGAACACATGGCAATGTAAGCTAAAACAAGAAAAGTCTAAGAAAAAAAACAAAAGAAATGCTAGAGATCAAAAACACTACAATGGAAATGAAGAATGCTATTGGTGGGCTCATTAGTGGACTGGACACAGCTGAGGAAATACTTTCTGATCTTGAGGCTATCTCAATAAGAACCTTTCATGTTCATGTTCATAGCAGCACAATGTACAATAGCCAAGAGTTGGAAGCAACCTAGGTGCCCATCAGTAAATGAATGGATCAAAAAATTATGGTACATATACACAATGGAATTCTATGCAACAGAAAGAAAGAAGGAGCTCCAACCCTTTGCAACATCATGGATGGAACTGGAAAGCATTATGCTGAGTGAAATAAGCCAGGTGTTGAAGGACAAATATCATATGATCTCACCTTTAACAGGAAGCTAAACAACAAAACAAGCAAGCAAAATAAAAACAAAGACACTGAAATAGAGAACATGGGGACAGTGACCAGAGGGGAGAGGGGAGGGGATTTCAGGGGAAAAAGGGGAGGGATTTACGGGAACTAGTATAAAGGACACATGGACAACAACTAAGGGGGTGGAAATGGGAGGGAGGTGGGGAGCACTGGCGGGGGGGGGGGTGAGCTGGGATGGCAGTAAAGATGGAAAACTGTACTTGAAAAATTATTAAATTTTTAAAAAATTTTTAAAAAGAACCTTTCAAAATGAAAAAACAATAAAGACTGGGGAAAAAACACCAGAATATTAAAAGACTGTGAGATACTACAAAGGTATAACATGTTTGTGAGGGGACTATCAGAAGAAGGACAGAAAGAAACAGAAAAAATATTTGAAACAATAATGATGCAAATTTCCCCAAGTTAATGACAGGCAACAACTCACACACTCAGGAAGCTCAGACAATGAGCAGAATAAAGGCAAAGAAAACTATACCTGGGAACATCATTTTCAAACTATGGAAAAGCAAAGATGAAGAAAAAGTCATGAAAGAAACCAGAGATAGAAAAACACCGCACCTATCCAGGACAAAGGAATTACATTAGACTTTTCCTTGGAAATCACATGAGCAAGAAGTAAGTGGCGTGAAATATTTAGTGGTGAGAGGAAAAGCCCACTAAGTTAAAATTCTACACCTTGTGAGATTACTCTTCAAAAGTAAAGGAGAAATAAATTCTTTCTCAGACAGACAAAAGCTGAAGTAATTTGCTACCTGTACATCTGACTTGAAAGAAATATTCAAAGAGTTTCTCCAGAGAGAAGGAAAACTGTATATCCATATATCAGAACCTCAGATCTGCACGCAGAGAGGAAGATCATCAGGAAAGGAGTGGAAATGAAATTTAAAAAATTTTTACTTCTCTCATCAAACAGATAACAGTTTGTTCAAAATAATAATAGCAACACTTATGTGGGCTTATGTATATATGTAAGAGAAATGAATGAATGACAACAATGATAAAAGAGACGAGAATTATTTTGTTATTATAAAGTACTCAAACTATCTATAAAGTGCTATAGTGTTATTTGATAATTAACTAGAATTAGTTGTAAATGTATATTACAAACTAGGGTAATCACAAAAAAATAAAAGTATATTTGATATGCTAAGAAAAGAAAGAAAATGGAATTCTATAAAATGCTCAGTTAGAACCACAACAGAAAATTAAAAATGGAAGGCAAAAATAGAAACAAAAGGACCAAGACAAAAACGATAAAACGATAACAAATCTGGAAGATACTGCTTCAATCACTTTGAACAGCAGTTTTCTCAATGCGCCCATTAAAAGACAGAGATTCGCCCTGACTGGTCACAGTTCAGTTGGTTGGGCATGGTCCCCCTCCCCCAGAAAAAGGGTTTGATTTCCTGGTGAGCCTTTGGTCCCAGCTAGGGTGCGTGCAAGAGGCAACCAACTGATGTTTCTTTCTCTCTCTTTCTCCCTCCTTTCCCCTCTTTCTAAAAACAAACAAACAAACAAATAAATATTTTAAAAGACAGAGATTGTCAGAGTGGATCAAAAAACAATCAGTAAGCACATAGCTGAACTCACAACACCATCAATCAACTGGCTACAACTGACATCTGTAGATCACTTCTTCCAACACCAGTAGAATACACGTTCTCAAACTCACATGGAGCACTCATCAAGATAGATCATAAATCACACTATAGACCATAGAACACACCTTAATGAATTAAAGAGACTAGCAATAGTAGAGTATTTGCTCTCAGACCACAATGCAATTAAACTAGAAGTCAATCACAGAAAAATAACGAGAAAATCCCCAAATATGTGCAGATTAAACAATGTACTTCTAAACAGTATGTGGGCCAGAGAAGAAATCTCACAATTAATTTCAAAAATCTTCAACTAAATGAAAATGAAAACCCAACACCAAAATTTGTGGGACACAGTAATCTCAGTGCTTAGATGGGAGATTTACAGCTGTGAATGCATGTGTGAGAAAAAATAAAAATTAAAAAACCAATAATGAAATTTTCCACCTTACGAAACCAGAAAAAAAGAAAGGCAAATTAAATCCAAGGAAAACAAAGGGATAACAAAATTAAAGCAGATATCATTGAAATTGAAAACAGGAAATCAATAGAGAAAAATCAACAAAACCAAAGGCTTTGAAAAGAAGAGCAAAACAGACAAGCCTTCTTAGCCAAAAGAACTAAGAAAATAAAAGGGACACAAATTTCTACTGTCAAATGAAAGAAGGATATTGTTACAGATCCCATGCACATTAAAGGAATAAAGTAATACTATAAACAACTCTGTGCCCACAAATTTGGTGACCGAGGTGACAGGAATCAATGACTTGAGAGACACAAATCTACCACGTCATCAGTCTTAACAAATGTGTCACTCTAATGGGAGATGTTGATAATGCAGCGGCTACACATGCGTGGGGGCAGAAGCTGTATGGGAAGTATCTTCACCTTGTGCTAACATGTGCTGGGAATCTAACATTGCTCTGAAAAATAAAGTCTACTAAAGAAGCATAAATCTTGAGGAAAACAGAACTATTTAAGCATTTATTTTCAACTGAAGAGAACATAATGAAAAAGGTGGTTCCATTAGCCTCAAAGAATTGAGGAGATGGAAGGGAGCTTTCAGGTCTTCAAAGACAAACTTCCATCCATTAATAAGTGTTTCTACAATATTTTTGATCATCATATTTCTATCTAAGCATTTCTTATAGCAGGGAGTTCATTCTTTCATTTTTAGACAGAATGTTCCAGAGTATGGAGTTGTCCTAGAGAAAAATTGGTATCTGCTCCAATCTCTGACATCAAATAGCAGGATGGATTCTGGGGAGTCATTTCACCTCTTATTATTCATCCGGAGGGTGAGGCAGTGAGGGGCAGGCGCCATCTATATATTATATATCTTTAAAGGGCAATTTGAACTCCAATTCTGTTGTTTTCATTTGGGGGAGGGATGTGATATAGTGGAGTTAGCATGGTTTTGGAGCGAGTGAACCTGGGCGTGAACATGAACTAATATTTTCTGGTTGGAAGACCCTGGAAAGATCATTTGATCTCTCAGTCTAACTTCCCATAGCCTTACATTAACGATAACACTACCTACCTTGGAGAACTGTTCTGGGCGTTTACTGAAATAATGCTTTTAAAGCACTTAGCAACATATTGGGCACACGTGTTCAACAAATGTTAATTCCTTCTTCCCTTTTCTCCACTTGACACAGAAAATATGTTGAGTAAAAGTAAACAAAAGTCAATACTTATTAAATATAGGGCATTTTAAAAATATATAGATTTAATGATTAGTATTCATTGTGTAAAATTTGTTCAAAGCTGTTTAGATAATCTTGCTTGCATTCAGAAGGACTAGATTATTTTGGAAATTTATTTCTCTTCTCTAACTCATGATTTCACTATGGACCATTAAAAATAACACAGTGATGCAAAAACCTATCTAACAATTACCAGTAAGAGACTTGGACACCAGTAAGGGTGTCCGTGATCTACTGAAACTATCCTTCTGTGTGAGCCTGTCTCTCAAAATGGTCCTTGAGGAAGTGGATACTGCAACTCACTTCTGTGCCCTCAGCACTCAGCATGGTAGAGAGCACGTAGTAGGGATCATGTAATAAGTATTAAATACAAATATCTTAAGTGAGTAAGTGAAGTAAAAATCAAAAACTTTAGAAGGACTAACTGGTTACTCCCTACGTAGCCCGCCAATAGAACATACAAATTGTTGTTCTGGATCAGGAATGTGGGGTCCAAGAAGATTACTAGACTGGCCAGAGTTCAAAAAGCATATTCCTATTAAAATGAAGCTTGGTGATTCAGCAACCAATGGAACAAGTTAGTTTTCCTCTCCCATAATTCAACAGAGAGCTCTAAAACCAACACAAAGAAAATAAAGGAATTCAAGTATAGGCCATACAGAAAAATAATATAATCCCAGGTGTGCTATGAATAAATTGATAAAACAAACAAAAATGCTCAGACATAACAAGCAAGGGATAAAAGAAAGAAAAATACTTGCGATTAACATTTTGTCAACTGATTTATGAAAAAGATAGGGAGTTGAGTATAAAAATAAAGGACCAATACTCAAGAACAACATAAAAGGGAAAAAAAGAACATAGGGAAAAAGGGAAAGAGGAAACGACTCACATTGCTTTTGGGGAAGCAAAAAGCAACACCGAGTGAAATGCCCAAGATAGATCCACATCGCACGCAACTCACTGGACAGCCCCTTCGGGGACACACAGCACTGCACTGAGCACAGCACAGTCCGGAGGGAGGTTCCAGACCCCTGAGATGCAGCTCTGTGCCTGCGTCACATTCTGCGTTTCCTGTCACAATTCTTCCACAGGCTCACGATGAATGAGAGCTAAATGTAAATAAGTGCGCGATACTCCTCATGACATTAAAAAGGCATTTCAGCTCAATATTCAGAACCAAAAAACCCCCAAAACTACTGGTCAAACTTTTTAAAGAATGAGCATCTGTAAAATTAGGAAATGTGGCTGCCTTGAAGAAAAATGGTAAAAATTAAATTCTGTGAATTTCTGTGGCACCAGGCTGAGAACTGTGTCCTTAGTGGACACACACCACAAAATGAATTCCTTCATAAGCAACTCCTCACTGAGAAAGAAAGAAATTCCTAATCTCTGTGAAAGAGGAAATAAATGTAGGAAGTAGCGAGTTTGGGGGTAATTACCACTTTTTCACATTAGAAGATTTCAAGATTATCCAGATGTTTGTACAGTTCCCCAGAGAAAAATGAAGGCCATTTCCTGCCACAGTGGAATGAATTATGTAGTGTATATGTAACTTTTATTCTGTCATTAAAAAAATACCCACAAGTTTATTCAATAACAATGAAACATTGTTAATTCTTGGAAGATACAAAACCTGCCCCGGGCCATTTGTAGTTGGTTTATTTCACACAGAAGACTCCATTCACAGTCTACCTGACTTCTGTGATGCCCTTAGGGCCCCTCCGGGCAGCTGTGCGTCCATGGGTCCCCAGTCCACCTAACCCAACCAGCCTGCAGGGACCCACTGTGGGCTGGAGCAAGACATGGGGACGCTGGTAAAGTCAGAAGGAAAACAGAGTGGCATACAAAGAACGAAACTCAAATTTCACCCCAAGAAGCCCTCATCTTTAAGAAGTTCAGAAAACCACTTTCTGGTTTTAACATACTGCTTCCAGCAATTATATGGAATATATTTAAAGGCCAGCACGTGACCGCTTTCCCCTCTTCACCTCATTCAACTTCAATGAGGTGATAATAGGAGGAAAAGAATCTCTCCACATTATGAGGCAGGGTCAGTTCTCCAAAAGCCCTGTATAAGTAAGGATGGGAATTTGAATTGAAGGATTCAATTAAAGAAGCATGGGCCACATATTTCTATAGAGAGGGTGAAACTCTCCCAGATTTCTCACAATTATTTTTTTAAATATTTACATGAATATTTTAAAGCTTACTTGCCGTAGTTTTGAAAAATTCAATCTCACAATTTATACAGCCAGATTCATATAATATAGTAAGAGTCAGAGAAGATAATACTGTAACTGAGAGAGTGTTAAACTCAGTGTGAATACGTGGACTCAGCCTTAGGAAAGCAACTTGCCTAAACTCAGCGAGCAGCTGGTCTGAGACCTCGTGGGCAGGTGTGTTTACTCTCCTGATTATTTCAAGGCTCCCATTCACCATGGCCTTTTCTGAAATTCTCTGCATGGTGCCTTGCACATAAAAGTGTTTGACAACTTTCTGTTGACAGAGCAATGGGACAGGAACGGCCTGGCCGAGGTAAGGGGAGTGGACTCCTATGAGCGGAGAACGCGCAAGCGAGGGAGGGAGTGAGGATAGCCCTTACGGAGCATCTCACAACTGCAAGGTTAAGTTCTTACTCTGAGTGAGGACTGTTTTTTTTTTTTCCTTCCTGCCTCAATAGAGACAGTATTCAATGCATTTAGTGCTTGTAAGAGTGCTTTGGAATCCGTATACTATCTTCACTGTAAAGATGAAGAAAGAAGGTAAATGGGGAGCCCCGAGACACTAGCAGTTCTCCCCAAGAGACCATGGGTATGCTCTTCGGAGCCAGGATTCACTCCAAGAGACTTGTTAAGAAGAATAAAAGAACACAAACTGGAGAGTAGAGAGAGAAAATCACACTGATGCCAATACACCCAACACATTCAGTCTGTGTTGAGTATAATTTCTGTCCTCAAACTATGAGCATGTTTTCCTTATATCTTCTGCTTTGAAATTTGATGGGGATGCAGAAAGTATAAGAAAGGTAAGGCTACAGTTCACAAGTAGTTCAGTTCAGTGCAGTCAGTTCACAAGTAGGGGAAAGGAAGAAAGCTGAAAATGACTGAAGCCTTTCCCTGTGTGCATGACAAAGTCAGAGGGATTAAAGAAGAAATTTCTGGTCCTTTGGTTGCCATCCGTTCACTTGACAGCTGGGAGTGCTTAACCTAAGTTTCTTTCATCTTTAAATAAATGGAAATGATAGCCTTCACATTCATAAATAATATAAGTAAGGTGTGACATTAGAGAAATTTTATTAATGACATTTCAAGAAATAATATATCATAATTACCAAGTAAGCTCAGTGCCTTCAGACACGTAAATATTCGTACGTGAAGTCAGTAAACAAACGGAATGAGTGGCATATGGAGCCAACCAAAGTCATAAAAGCATAAAATCTTTTCATCCATATTTGTGTTACCCTACAAACTCTGGAAGGCGGGTTGCTCCTGAAAAATGGGAAAAGCAAAACCAAAACATTTAGAGGTTTGCCAAATCTTGACCCACCTCACAAAATAGCAGCTTCTAAATATAGTACACTGAAGTTGTATATTTTTCAGACTGAATTAAATTGTAGAATGGCACCACCAGCATTTGACTCTGCAAACCTTCATTTCCCATACCGCTTGCTTTCAATGTCTTCCAATCTTTCTTGTCCTGCCTCTGGAGGCTCATCTGCCCCCTCCTCTGAATCAGGAGGTGCCCTGTCCTGGTGCAGCAGAAGCCCATGGGAACCAGCAACACCCAGGCAGCCCCACCGGAGTGAAATAGGGGCCCATCGCAACACAAACCCAGCTGCAATATCTGAAATACGAAGATACCTTTTCAACATGTTTCTAGAATCAAGCAATACACAGGTTCATACTAGATTTATTTTTATTACTTCTTATTTCTGAATCCCAAGACCTGAAATCATCAGTGCAATATTAATTTATATTCTAGATTTAAAACAGACCTATAGGGTATATTTATAAAATTTTAAAATAATTTTCTAAGAAGCAATTCAATCATAAGAAGAGGAAATAATATCTTGTTCGTTATTTCAGTTCTGTTTTTCATAGAAATACATGGTTGACTTGGCACTCTATGTCTGCTGTGTAGGTTACAAGGCCGAATAACATTTTTAATCAAACATAAGTTTGGGATGGCTATATAATACTACATAATTATATGTTATGTCAATGAATTGTAGTTATTTATTTATGGCTTCCCTAAAATGAAAAGTCATTACTGATTAAAGATATATAAAATATTATATATTTAGTTTAATCTGCAGTTATTAAAAAGGAAATGCACCGTAGGACCTGAGTCAATATTGTCACTTAGGTTCCTATCGGACGAGCAAAGCTACATATTCACTGTCTATGATGCCATAAAACCCCTGGGAGGTCACTCATGTTACTCATTTGATGTCGGTTTCGTGGGACCTTACTGGATGGAAACTCACACATAGGTTTCCTTTGCAGCTACTCTAACAGACTTACCCACGGTGACTCATTTGGGCTCTGTGCAACTCTAGTAGGTGATGCCACGGGAATCCTAATGTAATTCAGTAATAATTAAAGTCCAATAAGCAAGAAAAAAACAAAAAAAACCCTCTGGCAATGTCAGAATACACAGGTTAGTTGTCCATCATGAGTCTAAAAAAAGTATGATATAAAAATGCAGAGAAAGCATATGTTTAGAAAGACTTAGAAAGATAAAAGAAACAGGTTCACCTTAAATCTCTTTCAAAAGTTTGACCAGTTGATTTCTACATAAGAAAAAAATAGTGATAATAGCTACCATGTATTGGCCAGTTACATGTCTATGCGCTTTATAAAATTATTGTACTGAATTTTGGCAGCAACCACGAGACCAAAGCACTGCAGTACTCACTTTACAAAGACAGGGAAATGGTGCTCAGGGGGGTCGGTGGAGTGGTACATGATCCCACTCACAGTGAGAGGCGGAGATGGCATTCTAAAGCCAGGCTTTCGGACCCACAGTCGTCCTCTGTCCCAAGAAGCTATACTTCCATTGAAGACCACGGTGTATGGCTGGTGCTCACACAGAAATCTCTATGCTTCTAAATACTTTTGGGACACTTCTTTGTGAATTTTGAATACTCCATGGTGGAAAAACCTGGTGGCTGTGCTTCAAAGATAGTTACAAGTACACAGATCATTTGCCTTGAAAATCTGATCTGTTAGGATCAGGCAGACCCGGATCCTAACTCAGGGGTGTGCTTTCAGAAGAGCTAGAAGGCCCTTCTCTCCATAGAAATACGCTCACAGACGTGTCACCCAGAGCTTTGCAGGGTTTCAGGGGGAGGAGGGAGTGGAGAGTTGGCTGGAGGATGAAGACTGAGGAAGTGGGCAGCTGGGGAGGTGGGATGGAGCCAAGGCCTCATGCCTCGTTTGTTACTTGTGAATAATTTGAGTAGGGACCATGTTTTATTCTTTCAAGCATCTAACCTCATTCCTGGCACATTGCTTTTTGCCTCATCATTATTTGCTGAGTTGAATACGAGTGATTTTCAAGTCCTTCTATCAGAAAACTCTGGGAAGAGAGGGATAAAAGAGGATCTGAAAGTCCTGGTTGCTTAGGTAGGATGTTCAGAATTGTGGGAGGATATAAAAAGAGATTAGAAGTGTAGGATATGAATAAAAGAATAATATAGTAGAATATATAGAACATAGTTGAATATATAGAATATATAATAGAATAACGGAATAGTAATTTACAGAGCAAAGTCTTTAAGTCAAGCAGAATCCTGTTTCCTCCTCCAATAACCATGGGACCTTGTGTAAATTATTTAATCCAGGCTCATTTTCTGTAAATGAATATTAATTCTCTAAAGTGAGAGTTAATATTCATTCCATCCATCTGTCCATCCATCCATCCACCCATCTATTTATTCATCCATCCATCCATCCATCCATGCAATTATTCAGAAGGCAATTGTAGAGACAAATTTCAAATTTACAAATAAACTTATGCTCAAGCTTCCATTTTTTGATTTTGCAAGTTTCACTGCCTGACCATAAATTCTCTCCCTAGCACATGCCAGGTAGAAGGAAGCTTAGACATTGGCAAAGAAACTGCCTCATCACCAGTCCCACATTAGAGAAATTTCTCTCCTCGCTTGCCAAAGCATCGGTTGCTCCTGTGCTTTATTTGAGGCATTTTAGTTTAATTTTTCATTGTGACAGGTTTTCGTCTCTGATTCTTTATTTAGAGAGGGGTTCTCAAACCCTTTTCATTCTCTAATCCCTTTGAGGGTTCCCACAACCCTCAAGCATACCTTGAAACCACTTTGCTATCAAAATAAAAGTACTGTAGAACAATTTGGCTGTTGGGAAGCAGGTGACATTTTTACTCTTCTTGACAGTGAAGAACGGAGGAAAGCACTCAGGGGAAGGTGGGGAGTGAAGGGACTGCAGGGTGGGCAGGAAATCAGACCTGATGGTTCCAGCAAAAGGGAAGGGGGTGATGCAGAGGCAGAGGCTCTGCTGCAAATATGAAGCCTCCCCGTGCCTAACAGATGTTAGAAATGTTGGCGCTCTGGTCCTGTGACTCCCTCGGAATATCCCTGGGGGAAACATAACATCCTTTTTGAGAAATACTGATTTAAAAACAAGCAGCTTTTTTCCCCTTTGTTCCCGTTCCCTGCCTTCCATCTCAAATCCCCTGCCTTCCCGTCCTCTCCCTCCTCCCCTCTGCCTTCTTCTGGCTTCTCCCTGCCTGGTCCTCACTCCTCTACCCTGACTTGGAGAAATTCAGTGATTCAATCTATTTTTCTTTGGTTTTTCAAGTGGTGTTACTCATAACCCCTGTTGACTCCTAGAGCTAACTTTGCCCTCTGGCACGTAAAGCCAATTCAGCTTTGTCTTTCATACCAAATACAGATGAACAATACTAAATTTTTGTCTTTTATTGGTGTGCAAAACCTGAGCTTTCTCTTTAACTTGCTCTCTTTCTTAGTACCTGTTTTCCCAAATTGATCAAACTGCAGCTGTTTTAAGTCTCTAACTTCCCCTTTATTTTCAGCAAATATAAACTACTTCCTGACTCTAGTGCCTGGCCACAGAGTGATGCTATCCTGAGTGAGTAGCCTGACTACAGAGTTAGGGAAAGTGACTTTCAGCATTGATGGCCAGTTAGGCACCATTTGTTATTTTTTTTCTTTGGGTCAGAGAACCCAACTGACTTTTAAGGGCACCAGGCTTACGTTTTGCCCCCAAATAAAGATTATAGGTGTCACTGAAGGTTCAGCTGCCACCAGGACGATACACGTTTGTGGCTGGCCCCCTGCCATTTGCTCATTCCAGTATCCTCCCTGATGTCTGGTTCTCATCTGGTCCTTCCCGAGGCCATATACTTTGTGATACATCACTGAGATTTCTGTCATCACTTACTCTGTAGTTTCCTATTCTAGCTGCAGCTACAAACTCATGCTCCATGACTCTATATCATGATGAATCAATATTACATCAACTTCACCCTCTTGATGTCTTTATATAATTTGAAATAGTTCCTGCTCTATTTTGCCACACCCTCTATGAGCTTATATTGGCTGTTTGAATGTTGTCATTTTCTCTACCATTTTTTTCCTCTCTCTTTAGACAGCTGAAGCTTACCAGGTCTCTCGGTCCTCAACCTAGGCAGTCTACCCTCCTTTCGCTACCGGGATCAAGGCCAAAGTTATTTCCTCTTGAAATTTTACTTTGATCTTTCTGGGAAAACAGATGCATGGTATGTGACCTTCTTATTCCTAGCCCAACAGGTGATTTTTTTTTATCCCTCCTCCTTTGTTATGTCTCTTTTTCTCTTCCTTCAAAATAATTTCGTATAGCAACTTTCGTCCTTATATGGGCACATCAATCTTACAATGTAATCTAACACCTAATTGTATTCCATTTATGTCATACATGATTTCAAAATCTAATTTTTAACAACAAATACTAAAAATTCGGTACCATGTGCCTAATTACAAACCTAAATCAAGCATTAAAAAAATAAGAACACAATTTACCACCTAACAAGATATCCCCACCTTGAAAATGATCGATATGCCAAGATTCCAGCTGACTTGTTTGGCATAAACCATGGACGATGTTTTCTCTAAAATATCAAACCACTAGATAGATTATCAAGTTACCTGGATGCTCTCTAAGAGACAAGTTTACATACAGAATATACCGATCACTCATTTCCCTTTTCATTCCTGAGATGATGCAGATTCTTGCTTCCGCCCTTGCCACATTACAGTGCGGGTGATGCTTACTCGGTCACCACAAAGGCTTTTCCTGCCAAGGGCTGTTTATGGGGACTTACTGATGTCCCCATAAGATCCGAAGTGATAGCAGAAACAGTGGAGGTTGAGTAAGTTAACAAACATTTTTGGATTGACTTATTTGCATTTCCCATGACAACTGGATTTAAAATACAGAAAACAAAAAAGGAAAAGCTCTAAATTTCTATAGGGTTTATTAACCTGCCAAATAGTTCTTCCCCCTTATTTGTTCCAAATTTACATTATTGTGGCGTTGTCCCTTCTCAAAGCAATGATCACCTCTGGGGAGGAAGAGTGGGAGACTGGAAAGAGCTGGGGTTTGCAGTCAGAGGGCAGTGACGACCCCTTATCTGAGCCTGCGGCAGTGAACTCAGCTCTCTGGGCCTCATTCTTTCATATGTAAAGTGGGGCTAACAATTCCTAACTTTCCCTCCGGGTAATGGGATTGAGGGTAACAGGTGATAAGGCCTGGAGGTGTCCGGAAAATAAAAGGTATGGACCAAAAATTGTTAGTTTATTGGATTGTACAATTCATTATATTTGTGAACTGATACCTACATCAGCTTTACAGGTTTATGCACAGGCAGGTGGAGTAGCACATCCTTGATTTGACTTCTGGAACACTGGAAAAGTCCAGAAGATATCAGGCAATCACCACCTGAGATACTGGCCTGAGACCTCTACATCACCTTCGATGAGTTCTTTCTTACCTTAAGATGATTAATACTTTATCAGAAAACTGTACTTGAACAAGAATTAAATAAAATAAAAATAAAAAAATACTTTGGTTACCTTTTGATGTGAATAAATTTATCAGCAACCTTCCTTTCAGTGTTGCTACTCCTTTTGAGTAGACAAAAAAGTAAAAAGAAAGAGAGGTTTAAGGTCCCAGGATTCTGAGGCCTGAGGGGTAGGAAAGAACACATAAAGGGGCAACAAAGAGCAACGTCTGCAGGGTGTGGGGATAAGAGGTTGCTCTAAATTCTCTTCTCAGGCTAGACCACTGACCTAGGGGCATTGACCCCAGGTGCTCCTCAGAACCAAGGCTGATGGACTGCAGCTTTCACAAAACACAGACAGGCAGGCCCCACACCAGGACTTCCTTACTGGGGCAGAGCATTAACGCCCCTCAGTAATGCAGATGTTCAGTGGGATTGGAAAGAAACAGAGTTAGAAGAAACCGAAGCACAGGAAACAGTTGTGTCTAGTTCTCTTTATATTACTCACAGATTCTAATTGAATTAAACTATTTAAAACCTAGTCTCTTATAAATAATTTATTTCTGCCCTGGCTGGAGTACCTCAGTGGATTGAGTGCAGACCTGGGAACCAAACAACCGTGGTTCGATTCTCCGTCAGGGCACATGCCTGGGTTGCAGGCCACTTCCCAGCAGGGGATGCACAAGAAGCAACCATACATTGATGTTTCTCTCCCTCTCTCCTTCCCTTGCCCTCTAAATATAAATAAATACATTCTTTTAGAAAAGAATTGATTTCTTATGACTTTAATTATTTTAAAGACCCATTTTTAAAAAGGTGGGGCCATATTTATTGACCCAATCATCCTATTTTATTGAAGGGCATAAAGTTTTATAATTACTAAAAGATTCTATGATCAGTTCAGCAATCATCACCGCAAAGTGTAGAGTTTCACACTGGTATCATACTTATAGTTCTTACATTTCATAAACAACCTTCCTGTTCATTTTTTTCCATTTGTCAAAAAAGAGATTATCATAGGATCTTCTCGAAATTTCCCAATTAGCTAATTCAAGTCACCAACTGTTGTTATTGCTTTGTAATGCACAGTGTAGCTTCCCACACACCGTGACGACTGGGTAGACACCCTCTCTGCTCTCACTGGCCCCATGTGCTGGTGAGTCCACAAAGGCTAGAGACTCTACCTTCCCCACGTTACATGCAGGTGTGAAAAATGGCCTCCTTTCTACAAGTTCATCATCATGAAGTTCATTCTGTTTTTCGATGTATAGGCTGTATTTTGCTAATATTTTTTGTTAGGGTTTTTTTTTGAGGGGGGCTTCAATTATTTTCTCTATAATTGCTATAAGAATTTAAGGCTTATATCACATAAAAAACCTTGAGCTGAAGGGAAGGGTTGGTTTTCTTTCTCTGTATTTTTAATTTTAGAATACCAGAAATCCAACTGTGTTAACAAAAGGGTGACCTAACCCCTTCCCCCAGGTCCCCTGGCCCTGTTTAGCCCGGGATGGTCTTTGGTTACACTTCTGTCCTGAAGTCATTACTAATAGCGACCACTTCACTCTCCAAAGGATCCCAAGTAGGATGATAAATTATACACTCAACTTACCTAATAAGAATGTGTCAACTTCTACCCTTTATTTTATAGCAACAAGTTATTTATTAGATTGGGTTTTCTTTCCATCAACCATTTTCATAGGTTTTTGTTTGTTTGTTTGTTTTAAATCTTCCACCAGGCATTACTTAGAGCTTCGCTGATTTTTGAATATGTGGTGCACATAGAATAAAGGCAGTGGTAGTAATCATAGTGATTTATATTCATGATCATCGATTTACCTAAATTACATACCTTACACCCATTTCCTCATTTCATATTTATAAAATCTCATGAAGTGGATACTAATGTTGTCCTCATTTAACAGATGAGCAAACTGAAGTACTGAGAAGCGAAGTAACGTGTTCTGGGCTCAAGTCCAGACCAAAACACTGAAATCCATAGTCCTCTCTTTTTACCCACTCTCCAAGAATAGATTTCTCAAACGGCTACGGAATGGAAGTTCTCTCCCCTGTTGTTTGACGGCTGAGGTGGGCTGTACAGGAGTGTGAGAAGAGGAAAGTGTTCGAGTCATCACTTTCCATCGCTTCTGGTAACTTCAAGTCTTTGTACATGGTTGTGTGTATAACTGCAGGAATATATGTGAATAATGCAAAACGTTTAGCTCAAAATCACAACCTGTGTTCTAGTATAGACTAACTATCCAGAGGATTGATGTCTTCTTCTTCATCCATCTGTTTTAAAAAAGTCTGAACCATTTAAAGTCAGTAAGTCGGCCAGCAATTTCTAACTTGCAGCATCTTGAGTTATTTGCTGCTAGACCTCCCTTCCATTTTTCACATTGACCTACTATAAGAAAAGGACCCAAGGATAGAGTCTAAATAAATGGTGCTCAGCATGGTTAGCCAAATATTTGTCCTAAGGATGAAACAGTATAGGTACACAATTATATAGCAGAAGAGATGGAATTTCCCCTGAACTATTTGCTATTGGGAAGAAGTCTGGAAAATGGTAGAAGTTTGAGCAGTAGAATTGAGGGGAAAATATGTAAAATTCTCTTGGAAGTACTCACATGAAAAAGAAAAACAAAACTGTATGACTAAGATGGCATGGTAAATGCAAGTAGAGTTATTTAGTGCTCAGCCTGAAGGACTCTCATTTGGTAGGAGGAATTTAAGATGCACTGAACGTGAGCCCTGCCCTCAGGCAGGCCAGGGTAGTAGGGAATATGAACAAAATGTGGTGTTGACCTTTTTGCAAAGTTTGAAGCAATATTTTGAGGGGAGGGAGGTAGAAAAGCTTCCTGAATGTGTAGGGATGAACAACAATTGCAAAAATGAAGGACATTTGCTTTGTGGGCTGAAGAAACGTGGTTGTATGTGGCTGTGATAAAAGACCACTGATGTGTGAGTGGCCAACGAAAGTCAGCTTTTGGAGCTGGGCATGGGGCTGGGCTCACGGTGGCAAGACAGTGGGTGGGGAACACACACAGCCAGGTGGTATCAGTAGTAAAATTATTTGAAGCCAGCATTGAAGACTGAGTAATAAAGTGGGAAAATGACTTGGACAAGACACATATGGTGAATGTGAAACAGTCATGTTGTCGGTATTGAGGATTCTTGGAGGGGTCAGAAAGTAGACCAAAGGTATAACCAGAGCAGACCTAGATCAAGGGATTTAGCAGAAGGCGCTGCGGAGGGACAATACAGAAAAAGACAGATATGGAAGAGCTGAAGATTAGGAACAAAGCACAGGTACAGTCTTTATATGAATTAGCACCAATCCAACTTTCTATTTCACCTCTTCTTTTTACAGAGGTGAAATAGAAAGCAGATTTTCTTCTATTCATCCAAACCAAACACTAATAATATTGGCCAGCATGAATGCAGAAATAAATCATCCCAAACATGATTAATGTGCACATGTAATAGAGTTTCTGAAAGCAGCTATAAATTACAGTACATTTTTTTCTATTATCACATAAGTTTTATAACATTTCCATAATTTGGGATTTCAAGATAAGAAAAAAAAGCTCTAAAATTTGATTTCTCTGAAGAGCACTGATTATAGATATATTTGACCAAAAAAGTTTTAATGATTAGTTAAAAGTGAAAAGGGGTGACTTTTGAAATTTCTTTGTTTTAAATTTAAATTCTGAGACTACTTTTTGAAGAGTAGTTTAAGCTACACAGCAAAATTGACGGGAAAGTACTGAGATTTCCCATATAATCTTTACCCTTATGCATGCATAGCCCGCCCCAATTATCAACATCCCCCATCGAGTGGTACATTCGTTACATTTGATGAACCTACAGTGACACATCATAATCACCCAAAGTCTGTAGACTGCATTAGGGTTCACTCTTGAAGCACATCCTGTGGGTTTGGACAGGAACATAAGGACATGTATACACCATTAAAGTATCATACAGAGTAGTTCCACTGTCTTACGAATCCTCTGTGCCCCGCCTGTTCACTCCTTTCCCCACTCCCAATCCCTGGCAACCACTGATCTTTATACTGTCTCCAGTAGTATTTGCTTCTCCAGAAAGTCATCATGGGAAACACACAGTATGTAGCCTTTTGGGGTTGGCTTCTTTCACTTAGTAATATGCATTAATGTTTCCTCCCTGTCTTATGGCTATAAACACCCATCTGCTTGTTTTTGTGTGGATGTTAGTTTTCAACTCCTTTGACTATAAATACCAAAAAGCATAATTGCTGAATTGTAGAGTAAGAGGATGTTTAGTTTAATAAGAAACTGCAAAACTATCTTTCAAAGTAGCTGTACTACTCTGCATTCCTACTGACAATGAATGAGAGTTTCTCCAGGTCCTCAATGGCATTTGGTGTTGCCAGTCTTCTGGACTTTGGTCATTCTAATAGATACGTAGTGGTACCTCACTGTTGTTTTAATCCACATATCCCTGATGACATACAACGTGGAGCATCTTTTCATGTGCTTATCTGCCATCTGTATCTTCTTTGGTGAGGCGACCTATCTGTTCAGGTCTTTGGCCCATTTTTTAATTGTATTGTTTGTTTTCTTATTTTTGTTTTTAAAGTATATTTTGAATAACGGTTCTTTATAAGATGTCTTCTGCAAATATTTTCTCCCAGTCTGTGGCTTGTCTTTTTATTCTCTGGACGTGGACTTTTGTAGAGTAAAAGGTTTAATTTTAATGAAGTTCAATGTATCAATTATTTCTTTCATGGGTCATTCCTTTGGCATTGTATCTAAAATGTCACTGCCAAGGTCATCTAGGCTTTCTCCTCTGTTATCTTCTAGAAGTTTGGTAATTGTGTGTTTTATATTAGATCTGTGATCCATTTGGGGTTAATTTTTCTGAAAGGTGTTGGTCTGTGTCTAGATTCATTTTTTTCACGGGGCTGCCCAGTTGCCCCCGCATCATTGGTTGAAAAGGCTATCTTTGCTCCATTGTAGTGTCTTTTCTCCTTTGCCAAAGACCATATAACTATATGTATGTGAATCTATTTCTGGTCTCTCTAGTCTTTTATTTTTCTTTACTGTGTGCCTTTAGTAGGCTTATAACATTTAAAAGTGTATGTTTATTAAAATAAAAACTATAGTGTCTTTTTTTCTGTATATAAAAGGCCCAGTTAGTAGTTCCAACGGTAAGAAACAAAAGCCCATGGGTGTGAATAATAATGCTCCTTGGAAGGCTGCTGAGATATTAGAAAACCTCTCCACCAAAGGAAAGCCACAAAGGACTAAGTCAAATTGTGATATTCTCTCACCCCACATGCTCATTCTTCTCTCACTTCCATTCCCTGCTGTGTTCCTTCTCCAACACAGAAATGGTCCCCGGGACTATTCCCTCAATGTCCTTATGCCCTTTGCAAGCCAAAGACCCTTGCTGACTTCCTATTTCTTTTTTCCGCCTTCAACAGAAATTCCCAGCCCATTTCTCCTCCCTTGGGGGACTGCATTCTTTCCTGTGAAGTAGCTAATGAATAGACAGGCTCAATGTGTGTGCAGACAATGTTGGTGTCCTGCTCACGCCCCTTTCAATGCCTCGCTCCTATTTTAGGGGCCCTCCTGGCTGTGTGTGCTTTACCTTTCAATAGCCAGTGTCAGTTACTGTAGGAGCTTCTTTGCCCACAATAATCCAGGAGTCTACATTTTGGAGTAGGCTTTAAAGCACCACCTAGGAGTACAGGGGTGCAAAATCCCAGTTCTCTCACTCTGGGTCAGAGATAACGCTAAGGCAGAACTTACCCTTCAGGGGTCCCCCGTTGAAACGGCTAGAGCGCGGGTGGCTCCCTCTTTGCTCCTCGCCTGTTCACCCCTTCCTCACTGACATGCCCTGTAAGTACACACATCTCTTTCCCACATACCCTTGTCAGGGTCACCTTCTGGCAAGGATACTATAGAGTGAAAGCCTTCACACAGAGTGGCACATGAGACAGTAAAGTACTGTTTCAGAAGTATTTCTATTTTAGCTATGATTATGAAGACACATGCTTTAGCTCCAGAGCCTGAACCCTCTAACAATGTAAAAATATGTCCACGCAAGGCAGGTGTGTGTGAACATATGCCTGTAAACGGTTCCCTTAACTCTGCCCTCGATCACCTGAGGGCCTATGTGCAAGGCAAGGATTCGTTACTGCCATAAACTAAATTGTATCTTTAACACTGTTACTGGTTTTCACATTTGCAAAATGGTACAAATCTCTTAAAAACTCTTCATGAGGTTGTTGTGAAGTCCAAAGTCCAAATAAGATAATGGTGTTCCATAGAGCTTAGTCTGTGCTTAACACACAGTGATCATTCATTAGCATTTGCTAACTCCTTGCTCAGTAAATTATGTACAGCTAAAATCAACAACTTTAAATAAAAGTCAAGCTGAAATGGGCTTAAATTGTAAATTTCCATTTTATTCAATTATTACTTTGAGTACCTATAACTTTTGCAAATGCCTGAGTTAACTCTGTTGAGTGAGAGCCCTCAAATTAGTTAAGAATGGACTATTGAGTAGAATCAAAAGCCGCAGATTTGTAACAAAGTATATATTATATTTGTTTAAAAACTGAAGACTTGAAATTAATAACTCACAAAATAAATTATTAAAGGTAAATCTTGACATATAGTTTATGGTACTACTTGATAAAGTCGAGAGCTACTAGTTAGATATTAGATGCATTGAGTTTACCTTTTATTGTGTTTATGTTCTAGGACAATAGGTTAGCTTTATTAATAAGGACATTAATGAGACTAAGTTTATCCATTTGATCTTAGTGTGTGCCAGTGAGATCTGGCTGTTCTTTGCTCTGTTTCATGGTCACAGACTGGACTCCTAATTCTTGCCAGTCATTATGTGGATTTGTAATGCTCAAAATGAGAACACTAATGAAACTGGTCAGTATGAACACATCAGTACAGATCCCAAAAGGCCATTCATACATGTGTATGTATGTATACATTTATATACAGGGTCTGGCAGAAGTAACACCTGCTAGAGTGTGGTCAGTAGAGAAATAATATAGGTGTAATAATTTATAGTTCTAATTAGAATATTTCGCCTAAAATGCCATATGCTATGCTTGAGTTACGTTACATTTTGAAATAAAAGATCTTGTGATAAAAAAGGAGCATTATTTGTGCCAGACCCTCTGTGTATGTAAATGTGTGTATATATGTGTGCATATACATACACACATATACATATACATTTATGTATATGTATGTGTGTGTGTGTGACGATTAGGTGAGGAGTGTATTAGTATAACTATGAAATTCACTAACTCATGACAATGACCGAGGAAGATACTCAAATTGCATGTATAGTTTTATGTGACTAGATTCATTTTCTAAAAGGAAAAATGGAATGATTTTGAGATCATCTATCTGAGAATTAATTCTAAATTCATAAAATATATTACATCACATCATATATTACATCACATCATTTGTTTACAGAGAAACTGGGAGAAAGTCTTTTGGGTTCTCCAGAGAAATGCACAATACCAAGCTCAGTAGGTCTATTAGTTCTATGACTTACATAGAGATTAGTTGTAAGAACAGAGAAGGTCTATTTTGCCCTGAGATAGCAAAGCATGGAGTTAATCAGAGTTGCTTTGAGAGTTGCCACACCCTCCCTCAAAAGGAGCCCTGTAACTCCTTGGTGTCTGCATGGGCCGAGGCTGGACCTCAGAGGGCCATTCCAGCTCCATGATTCTCAATCCTGCAATTCTCTAATTTCATACACATGTAGGATGCCAGGTTTCAAGTTGCATTAATTAGGCCCTCCTTCCATAAATGTTTCCATTTTTCTACTCACTTCCTCCTAATTTAATTAGTTCTTTTATCTTGATCATTGGCCTCCTCTAAGGGTTCTTTCATATAGGATTTAAAACTTTTCCTATGTTCTAAGACTCTTCTCACACCAAAATGATCCATCTGCTAGTAACTAGATTATTTTTATTTTTAGAAAAGGCCCACCCTTGACTTTGTCTAGTATATTTCTTTAATGCTCAACTTTACTTGCCAGAGAATACTGATACTATGGGAACTCTAAAATTTTATGTTCCTAAATGCAATTGGTAAGGATAAGATCATAAATAATGAGAGAACAGGTTTACTGGGCTTTTGAACTTTCAAAAAGTATGGGATACAAGATAAACCAGCAAAAATAATCAAGGAAACTAGAAAAATTAAGCACTGATGTGATGCTGCTCTGGCTCAGGCCAAGAATCCCAAAATTGAACAAATACGTCAGGTGAAGTAGAGGATGGGCAGCTCGTGCGCTTGCGCTTTTCCTCCCTTGGTAAGTGGATGACGCTGCTGCTAATGACTACGTCTCACGGGAGAACATTCAGCTGAATCTCACCTCCACGTGGCTGCCATTCTCAGGTGGTTTGTCTTATGCTGGGCATGGACACAGCCCTGAGAGAGACCATTTTAAAAGACAAAGCTAGTGGCTTCCTCCTACCTTGTTTCCTTTCTAGAATCAAGTATATGGTTAGAGTAGAAACAACTGGCCCGTGCAGCATTGCCAATGCTCTTGTGAATGAGGAGGAGCTCTGGCAAATACAGAAAGAAGTAAGCGTTTGGGTCTCTTATTTTTAAAGGTTAAAGTTTTCTTCAAATTTTAATTTAGAGATAGAAATATTTTTTCTTATATTAGTGGTGTTTCACTGGACATAACAAAAACTGCAATTGCCAAGTAGCTGGAAAAAATGGTCTCTCAAGTAGAAGGGAATGTTATTAATTCCCAAGATAGAAGTGTGGTCAATTCAATGGAATTAGTTTGTAAATCTGACTTGGTAACGAACCACTAAGGGAAAAAAAGTGCGTGAAATTTCCCCCAAATCAAGAGTTAACATTGGATACTTGAAATGCCACGATGCTTTCACAGAACAGTTTAAGTAGATGTGGAAATAATATTAGTCAGTTATATCTTAGGGCTTGACAGAAAAGAGCCACAACTCTTGTGTCTTGTGAATACAGACTTAGACTATAAATCCAGGAAAAGCTCCTTTATAAAAGTGGGGAAATAAGGGCCTTTCGTGTTTTGATTCAAGAACTTAACTTTTAAAAGGGAAAATTCAAGAATCCACATTTATAGCCCATATTTTCTCAGACATCATCTGGAGTACCTAGTAACCAGGAAAGGAGAATCTCACTTTCATAAAGAGAAAGAAAACAGAGGTAAGTTTTGAGCAGAAAAAGAAACAGTGGAACAGGAGGGGCACTCGTAGAGAGGACGACAAGAGTGGGAAAAGTCTCCCAATGTCTGTTTCAGGATACTTAGCACCTGAAGAATATAATGATGATCAAGGCAACTTTTAGTGAAATAAAATGTTAAACTATAACTTACATATAAAAATAACACTTATAAAGATATATAATTTGAGGGTTTGTGTTTTGAAAATTAAATGACTCAGGAATTTAGTTGGAAAAGTAGAACATATATATATATATGTAAAACATGCATATATATATATATATATATATATATATGTCTTCTTCTATGTATGTTATGCATATATCACTTCTACCACGTTCAATCTATTAAGTACTTGGTTTCCCCATCCCCCATCTACTGTGCTTTATTACTTATTACTGAATAAAAATTAAGATCATGATCTGGTTTGGGGGGCTCTTTGGGGCTGTAACACCTTCTTTTGGAGCTGAAAGAAAATGTAGCCTCTTATCTTCGTGGCTGATCAATAAATGCACAAGTCATTTCTCCTATGAGTCATCCTAATGGTGGTGACAGCCCAAAGTTCCTGCTTATTTTCACTTGTTAGAAATACATATGTCATTTTCATCTATTTAAATAAAGGAAGTCATTATAGAGGAAATGGGATCGAAGCTGCAGTTTGCAGTGGGAAGGGAAGCTAGCCAGGTGGCCAGCACTGTGTCTGAGGAGCACGTGGCTTTAGAGAAGACGTGGAGACCAGAGTGCAGAAGCGGTGCCTGAAGGTGATCCGCATGGACTGGGAGGGCACAGCCAAGTTAGAGTGCTCTCGGGCAATGCATAGATCACTGCTAATTTCTTAAAGCATTTTAAGACAAGGGGCCATTTGATTTCAAAGGCTCGGGTTTGGTCCCTTGCACATTTAGCAGTTTGGGGTTGCCATTTGTTCACTAGGTGAACTAAAATTGAAAGTTCCTTTTATATTTGACTATTTTATGTGTGGTCACAAAGGTAAATGTTTAATAAGCAATCACAGGTCGTTATGGGTGCTGTTTCTCTTTTACAGAGATACAGTTGTGAGCAGCTCTGTTAGAAGAACAAAACATGCAAAAGCTTTCAAAATGAGTTTTATTGCTCCATTAACGTTTACAGTGTTTTCCTCCAGCACTACTAACTCAATGAAATAAAAGGAGAAGCTGCTTTCAGAGAAAGATATAGTCATTCCTTTTCCCCAGGTGTCTTCTTCAAGTACCTAATTCTTACTGTCTTTTTATGTTTTCTTCAACAGTTAAAATCTCTTGCTTTTTATATGTATTGTTTGATATCTGTTGAACTACATTAAACTGAGGTGTTATTTTGCCCTGGATTAAAACGACACAAAAGAAACAAATGAACTTTCTGGATTTTCAATTCCCATGCCCAACCCCTTTTGCTAATAGCAAAAGATGGCATTTTCTCTGCATTTGTTTGTATGTTTTACCTTAAAATTTTGCCCCTTATTTCCCATAAGTAACCACATTGGCTGCAGTTTATTTACTGTGGTTAGTACTGAGAGATGTGGATTTTCTCTTTGTATTTTTCTGCTAACAGAGTTTATGTTTTTCTTATTAAAAGATGCTCTAGGCAATTTTACTTCCAGCAACACCACTCACAAGCCATTTTATTCTTTATTCCACTTCATAAGTGGACAATAATAAATTAACTGTTATCAAAATACTGCAGTAGGATGTCCACGACCTTAACTTTGCAGTTAACACTTCTTATTGCCTGCCTGAAATGTGGTCTCCATCACCTTCACTTGGTTCTGTGCTTTTGTTTCGTTTTCTTAGTTTTCACGTTCTTCCTCATTAGAGTCAGTTCCTTACTTCATTGTAGAGCACTAAGGCCTCATAGACCAAGGGTCAGCAAAACCCTAGATGACTGTGTAGTTTGCCCATTACCTGAACTACACACGCAAGTATAAATCACATTTACACAACTGTAAACCTAGTTGTGCCACACCCTGTATGAAGACATAGAGATCAACATACAGGTTTGTGGATATACGAGTATATATACAAAATGCTAAAAAGTGTACAAGAATAGACTTTTATCTATCTATCTATCTAATAATCATCTACTATCTCTACCTTTTCAGAAAACAAATTCAAAGACTAACATATTTATCATTTCCCTTCAAAGACATTTTTTTTTCTTTTAGTTGGGAGGGCATTAAAAAAATCCAAACCAATCTTTCAAAGCTTGACCTATCCTTCAAACGCCTGTCTAGATGAGCACTCCAATGCTTTGACCCCGTTGCTCTGTGAGTTGTCGCTGAGTAGCAACAACTCTCATAGGTGTAAAAGGATGTTCACAATCTAATATTCATGAGTAAGTGCAGGGGTCTAAATGGTGTCAGGATGCTGAGGAGGAGGACAGGGCCACAATATTCTGCCATATTCGCCAGGAAAGAGAGTCATGGTGTTCATGACCTTCCCAACAGCGACAGAAACTAACTCCCAGCTTCCTTGGGGCATGGCCTTCCCTGAGGCCACAAATCTCTACTTTAAACCTAAATACATAACTTATTTTTTTAAGCAAAATTAGATCAGTTCCGGAGTTCCCTTTCTCAACTACAGCATTTGCAGTTCTCTGCCCTTTGTGGAAATGAATTATGAGAAAATTAAGGGACAAAGAGACTAAAACCTCCCCAAAGTCATAGTGAAAGTAAACAGAAGAGCGAGGATGTGAATTCAGCCACTCTGGCGCCAGGTTCTTGCCCTTATCTACTCTGAGGGACCGAGCAGGCTGCGCGCAGAATGACTCCGGGAAGTTGCCTTCTCTCTCTGTCTCTTTATGGTTATCTGAAATAGGAATGAGCTTCCAACATGGCTCTTCAGAGCCCCGAGGACATCCCAGGGATAATGGTAGATGCTGGCTCTGACACATTAAATGTAGGACATTAGCTATCGGTGTTAATTTGTTCCTGGGTTGCTGAGTGAGATACGCAGCAAGTGACCTAAGGGAGAAGAGAACATAATTATGGAAAACCTTGACCAGACTACCTTTCCCATGGATGCACAGCTTCTCTAAGTACAAACAGCATCGTTGAGAATTGACGTGACATTATTTGAGAAGAGTGGGACAATCTTATTTCATGAAAACTGTATCTGTAAGGTCATGAGCGTAAGGCCTAACTAGCTTCTGGAAAATTTTATAACATTCTGTGGGACATGCTAACATTTTGAGAAAATAATTGAATATGTATAAATATCAATAACTACTATATTATGATTTATTAGAAATAAAAATACTAGAAGAGATAGAATAATACCTAACTTTTGCAAGTGAATTTCCTATTATCTCATATAATCTTGTTTATAGACAGAGAAGATGGACCTTACAGAGATAAAGTAACTTTCTCCAGATCAAATGCAAGAAGGAAAAAACTGAATTTGAAATCAAATTTGTCCAATACAAAAGCGCTTGATCATTTTATACGTCACTGAACACACATGTGGGTGTAGGGGTGGGAAGAGTGTGTGGATAGAACTACAAAAATATAAAATGGTTTCCTCTTATAGTTCCAGCAATAGGTGAGTGGAATCACTTCTATACATACACATAGAGGGCACTCAGTTAACAAATGTTACTGAGAATGTGCTATTAATATTGTGAAAAGTACTGCTAAAACATACAACGTAAGTCCACATCGTATGAAGGCATATTCACATCATAGCAATGGCTCATTTATCTTACTTCTCAAAGAATGAAGAAACTCACATTCCATAATTTTCTGGAAAATTGAAGCTCAGTTCTTTGAAGACCCAAATCTTATTTTAACCTCTTTATTAAAAAAATAATCCTGTTTTAAAATTATAGGTTATAAAGAGATAGAAGAGCCCAGGAACATCTTATGCTATAAAGATGCTCAGTACCCTTGTTCCTGCTGGCAGTTGGAATATTTGACTCAGTGTCTCTGCAGCATCTATCATTTCTTGTTCAGTACTCTCTTTCTGCTTTTTCTTTGAATGTAAGCTCATCTAATACCACCGGGGCAATTATTATTCATTCAAGTATTACTTATAGTGGGCCTATACCACGGAGCTCTGATTTGGAACTAAATGGTTGAGAAAGATGTAGGAAACATAAAAAAGTAACAGAAAGCACGCGTACTGATGAGGAGGGGGTGGTAGAGTGGAAGGGGGTTTAATGGGTGCAACGCTTTTCAGTGAAAAAAATCCCTGATGACTGCAAAGATATTATTAATGGATCATTTTTAGAATGACTTAAATATATTGCTATTTATGGATATTTTTAGAAGGCAGATATTAATAGCTACTATAAACAATAAACTAGGAAAGAACTGCTTTTACTAGGACTAATGGTTATAACGATCATTACAGCTGTGGCTAAGCAGGCTTTCATTCTGGAAGAGATTATCAGGCTTCCAGTGGGATCATTGCTATAAAACATTTTTTCCAGGGAAGGAAGAATTTCTGTTGATTCTCATTTTGATATGGCTGTGAGGTTTAGCTCTTACTCTGTGGCCACAGAGAATAATCAGGCTGTAGATCAACATGGAGTTGGAATCCCAAATTTCTCCTTATCAGCGCGGTGCATCCACTGGAAGAGTCACTTAGTTACATATTATTGAATGTATTTCTTGGGAAAGGAAGTGCCAGCTTTCCCTACCCCTCTCCACCCCTCTCCATACATATACCACACCCTTATTTGGTTCAAGAGTGCTTAATCAGGGAATAACTAAATTGGGAGTAATAAGTCATATGACCAATGTGATCCGGGAGTGATAAGTACACATGGAGTGTTCAATAAATCTCAATAGCCTGGTCAATAAAAAATAGAAGGGAGTGTAATTAAGATGAATCTCCAGTTGGAAGAGGTAACCTGAGATAACCTGAGGCAGGGGGCGGGGGGAAGGTGTAGAGTTATGCTGCCCTCAGGAGTCAGCAAACTTTCAAGTTCCTTGCAACTCCGATATCTCGCTCTATAAAAAATGCCATGAGCCCTGGCTGGTGTAGCTCGGTGGATTGAGCACGGGCTGCGAACCAAAGGGTCATGGTTCGGTTCCCAGTCAGGGCATATGCCTGGGTTTCGGGTCTGGTCTCCAGTGGGGGCCATGTGCAAGGCAGCCACACACTGACGTTTCTCTCCCTCTCTTTCTCCTTCCCTTCCCCTCTCTCAAAAAATTAAAAAAAAAAAAAGCAAAAATGCCATGACATTAACTAGATAAACACCTTAGGTGTGGCAAATTGTAGGGACGGCCCAGATGAAGGGTTAGTTAAGAACAAACTGACAGTAACCAGAGGGGAGGTTGGAGGGGATATTGAGGGGGAAAGGGGGATGGGTTTTCAGGAACAACTATAAAAGACACATGGACAAACCAATGGTGGGTGGGATCAGGGGAAGGAGGTGGGGATGGCCAGGGTTGCAGGGAGTGGTGGGGAGAAAATGCAGACAATTGCACTTGAACAAGAAAAAAAATGTAAAAAAAAAGGGCGGGTTACTTTCAGAGCACCTTAAACAAAAGGAGCCCGTGGCAAGGCTGCTAGTAAATACTTAGAATTCTTGAGAAGGTAGCAGGATGGATGCGTGAAGTGTATCAGAAATGAAGACCGAGGGTCAGGCTTGGATCTTCCTCAAAGGGGCTTGCACTCCACAGCTAACTTCAGTTTCCTTGTCTGTAAAAGGAGGAGGGCAGCCTAGGACAGTGCGAAGTTCATCCCTGGGTCAAAGCCCTATGGTTCTAAGCTAATGTCATTTCAGAATCTGCACAGAACTGACTCATATCCTTGATCACCAGTGAAATGCTAGGCTGCCTGCCTGACCCCAACAGCTCCCTGCCAACCCTATAACCATTTCTCAAGCTGCGTAGTGTTCTCTGGCAGTATTGTTTCTTTTAAAGGATGTTCTTTGGGGGTAACTTTGTGTTTTGATATAGTTTCTTACTTATGAAAAAGTTTTAAGAATTGCATAAGGAACTCCAATAAAACTTTTTCCAGATTCATCAGTTACTTACATGTTGCTTCATTTGCTTAATTACTCTCTTTGTGTGTGTATATGTAATATAATACATGTTTATAGGTAGAGTACCATTTGAGAGGATGTTCAAAACATCATGACCCATTATTCTTAGTTTATTGCATATTTCTTAGGAACACAGATATTCATCTATATAACTGTAGTCCAGTTATCAAAATCAGAAAACTTAGCATTGATATATATATATAATAAATAGTCCATATTATTTTTTTTTACATTTCCTAAAGTTATGGTTTTTCTTCTATGCTTTAAGAACTATTGGTCTAAACCAGCTTGGCCAAAGTGAGTACCAGTGCCTTCTAAAGACCTTCAGAATAGGAGAGCTCACAATTTTGTTTATAACTTTTTACAATGATTACCAAGGTGACCATACATCCCAGTAGAATCCCAGTCCAACTTGACACCATTGCCCCAGCATAATTATTAATCACATTCTCTTTTACGCTCCATTGTGTCTTGATTTGGGATAATCCACTACATAGTCACCAACCTCTCTGACATTTTCTGAGCACCAGCCCTGGATCTGGCTCTGTGATAGTGACTGGAAATACGAAGGTGACTATGACAGTCCCCAGTCCCCGAAGAACTCAGGAATGGACAATCAGGGTTGAAGGGGACAGGAACCACTTAGTGACAATACAAAGTGATGAGAGTCACAGCAAGGTCTGTGCCATATGCTGCTGGGATCCCAGGGAAGGAGGACAGATGACGCAAAGGAACACGGCAGGTAATAGTAAAAGTACAATAAAAAATAAATTTAAAAAAGAGAAGAGAAGATCATATTGGCTTGACTTGTCCTTTTCAGATGCTGCTTGCTAGTGGACAGGCTACAGTACATGAGCATAAATTTAGGATTAAAGTGAAAAAACACATAGAGTCTCCGACTCTTATTTCTTCAATGGTTGTAAGAAAATTTGCCCTGCTTGGTGAATCTTATAATCTGTAGAGATAAATGAAAATGTTTGCAGAGAAAAAATATTATCCACAATTTACTAGTTTTAAAACTTTCTTGCTTAAAACCCTTCATGGGTCGACCACGGTTCTCAAGTAAAACCTACTCTCCTTCTCACAGCCCACAAGCTCTGCTCTTTGTCTGCGGCATGACTCCTGCTGCTCGCACTCCAGCTCACTAGGCTTTGTGTTCCCTCTGCTCAGGGCACTTTTCCTCCTGCACTTGTCAAGTCTGACTTAGCACTAAAGGGAGAGCCTGCTGGAGAATGACACCAGCCCAGAAGGAAGTTGGCAAAGCCAAGAGGTCAGGAGAGATGATGTTACCGAGCACCGAGGCTATCAGCTGCATGACAATAGAGACCTGTCTAATTCACCCCCTGCTGTGCCCTGGTGTCTGGAACCCACCCAGCATGCTGGGCTGGCCTTTCCCCTGCAAAACCGCATTTGTTACTGGTGGGAGTTCCCATAATAAAGTCCAAGTATGCACTACATCACTACACTCTTCTCCAACTACAGGATGCAAAGCCCCAGTCTGTGCTGAGAGGATGAAAAACAGTATCCAGTATGTCTTTCTGGAGCACCAAGTTGATTACAAAATTTGGGAGAATCAAATACTTTAATAAGAACCTCCACAAACATGGGAGCAAAGGAGGTGCCGGGTACCCTCCTGATATGAACTCCACGCAGAGCACGCTGTAGCCGTTTGCACACTCCATCACCCACTGGACTGAGTCCTCTCACCTGCACACACAGTGTGCATTTCTGCCGAAGCTTTCAGCTGCAGCTGTTTGCATGCAGCCTCTGGCTCACCTCCCGAACCCCATGGCTCAGCACCTTCAGGTTCAGCATTTAAAATGCAGGGAATGGGGCTTGACTTCCCAAGCATGTTTGTCTGTGGCGCTGCTTTGGCTGTCCACAATTTTAAAAATTATGTTGTCTTGGTAATGAAAATAAATACAACAAAAAATAAATTTAAAAAGAAAAAATAAAAATATTATTGGCTTGACTCTTGCCCTTTGAGATACTGCTTACTAGTGGATGTCCTACACCGTATAAATTGTAAGAAAACCTGAAGCCACCCCCTGCCAGGCCCGGCTAGGGCCAGGCGGAGAGGCTGGGGTCCCACCATCTGGCTGCCCAGCTTGGAAACGGTTTTCATCGGTGGCTCCCTCTGGAGCTCCACCACCACCGCTGCTGCTGCTGGGGGTGGTGGAGGAGCCCCCAGGGCCACACTGGAGGGCTAGGCTGGGGGTGGCTGTCCTGGGCTCCGAGCCGGGTCCGGAAATGGTCATTCTCACTTCCATCACAGCCGGAGAAATGGTCATTCTTGCTTCCTGGCTGGCTGAGGGAATGATCAACCTCATTGATTTAAATGGCAATAAACCAAAATAAATTTAAAATTTGAGAAATAATAAAAATAACAAAATAAATAAAAACAAAAAATGAGAAAAGGAAACTAAAAAACTGAAAAAAAGTATAAAGAAAAAATAAAAAGAAAAAAATGAGAAAACAAGCAAATGTGTCCTAATCCAACAAGTCACCACAAATCAGCTTCCTGGGTCACAATGGACAAAAGCCTCAGCTGAGCCAGAAGCTCATACAGAAGTGGTGTGTAACTCCCTCACTATTGTGCTTTATGAGGTCAGAGCAAGAAATGGACCAATCACAGTTGGGGATAAATGACAGTGGTTTTCTTGCTTTTTCATCTCATGAGTTTTACTCTGGAAAAAAAAAAATAAAAGGATCCCCCAAATCTTTTTTAATGTGGAATATTAAAGACTGATATAAAACATAAAATAAAAATGAAAAATATGACTTAGTCTCATGTCATATTGAATTTTAACTAATTATGCCACTAATATCCTTTACAGATATTTTCCCTCACCTAGTATCTTATCCAAAATTACTAATTGCATTTAGTTGTACAGTTGTTATGTCTCTTTAAATATGGAATGTCTCCTTACTCTTTCTTTGCCTTTCTTGGAAGGCAGCTATGCTCACCACTATACCACCAACGCTGACTTTCTTTGCCTTTCTTGATTTTAAAATTTTCGAAGAAGTACAGTGCAATTGTTTATAGGCCATCCTTTAACTTCAGCTTACTTACTGTTTTCCTACAATTAGATTCGGATGATGCATTTTGGGTCAACATTTATACCACTGAAGCTGGTGTGCTCTCATGTACTTCTGAGGTCACAGTTGGTGTGCACTGTGTCCTTCTCACTGTATGACAGCAGGTGGCATGAAGTATTGGTTTATTCTTCTACTGATAATGGTAACTCTGATATCTGGTTAAGGTAGTGTCTGCCAGGTGATTTTACAGTAAAGTTATGGTTTTTCCCTTCACAATGAATAAAATTGTGATTTGCATTATGGGATTCTAATTACTGATAGTGCTACTCCATTTTTTCATTTTTTTCTGTTAAAATTTAGAAATTTAAACACAGAATTTAAACACTGCCAAAGATTTCCATTGACCTGATGTCAAGTTTACTTATTCTTTTCACTGATGTTTCCAGTCTGTTCATAGGATAATTATATGGATTTTTGCCTCAGATATCATATTTTATTTGTAAGAATTTTATTTGGCTCATTAAAAAGTTTCTATTTCTGTGTTAATATTACTTATCTGTTCAATTACATTATGTACCTCCCCCTAGATACTTTAACATATTTATCAAAGTTATATTAAAGTCCCTGTNACTGCCAAAGATTTCCATTGACCTGATGTCAAGTTTACTTATTCTTTTCACTGATGTTTCCAGTCTGTTGATAGGATAATTATATGGATTTTTGCCTCAGATATCATATTTTATTTGTAATAATCTTATTTGGCTCATTAAAAAGTTTCTATTTCTGTGTTAAAATTACTTATCTGTTCAATTACATTATGTACCTCCCCCCTAGATACTTTAACATATTTATCAAAGTTATATTAAAGTCCCTGCCTGTCTCATTATTGTAACCTGCTTCCATTCCCTTTAAGACAGTCTCTCTTTCTGTGTGTGTTTTGTAATTTTTGATTGTATACAGGACATTGTGTGTATTAAAAAGTAAGGCAAACCAGCAGACACTGAAGAAAATATTTCTGCTCAGGAAAGGGAACACTTTCTTTTCCCTTTGTTTTGTCAGTAGTCCGTCCAAATCATAGTTGAGCTAGGACTGGAATTTATTGTTGTTTTAATTAGATTTAGCTCACCATTAGTTTAATGATTCAGGAGTGAGTCAGTACTATAACTCTGGCACGGCAAGACTCCTTTATACAAACAGTCTCCGGCTTTCTGAACCAATTGGAATCTCATTCTGCTTTATAAAGTCACTTCCAGCTTTTTATATAGCTAAGGAGTCCCCTTTGCTGTTCAGCCCTGCCCCCTGGCTTTCAGTGGTTCATGGGATCTCTCTCTGCTCTTCTGGCTTGCCCTTGTCTTTGGAGAGCTGAGAAGTGTTTTCAGTGAATGATCAGAGTGTCTGTAAAGGACTCAGCATGGTACGTCTCTGAGAGACAGCAGAGTTGCTAAGAGCCTCTCAGGTGTGGTGCACCAGCTTCCCCAACGGTCTCTCCTAGTGCTCCTGCCCTTTCGCTGGCTGAGGGGGGCCTCTAAGAGGCACGTTATGATGGCCTGCAGTGACTTGGAGGGTCTCTGTCCCTTGTCTTGTCCTTATCTTAGCAGTCAGCAAGTGCCTGTGTTTAGGGCTTCCTCTCACCTCTCTTGCTCTGTTTCTAATCTTTTTTTTACATGAGCACTTAGTGAGAGTTTATGGGGAAGATTCGATAAATAAGTGTAGATTCTAAACATCATACCAACTATCATTTAGTCTCTAAAATTCCTGTAACATTGAACCAGTTTTTCCATAAGCTCATTAATGGTGGCTTCTTCCTATTCCTGCTCTCCAACAAAAGATTATAGAAGCTCCCAGGCATTTCCTATGAGGGGTGTGTTACTTTCCAGATTTTAGTTCATTTTGGTTTCTCCCACCCTCAGCTAACTCATGAGCTTATGAAAAACTACAATGACCTTGTAGGTTATTTGGCCTGTTTTTCATATTAGAGTAGAAGTAGAAGCAGAAATTAGGATCTGGTGTGCTTTTGGTATATTTGCACCATTTCTTGACCAGTTTCTTTGTTTTAAAATAAAAATAAATAAATAAACTACGGTTGACATTTGATACTATATTAGTTTCAGGAGTACTACATAGTTACTTGACCATTTTCTTAATTTCTGTATAACAAGATATTCCAGAATCATTTCCCTGCTCTGGCTCTGTGATCAGCTCTTCCTCATGGGTCCCAGGCTTCTTTTACTATAAAAGTAACTATTGCTTAGAAGCTAAATATGGGGATTAGATATGCTCTTTGCTACTAGGTGTCATTGCTTCCAGTTGTTTTCAAGTAGACAGAGCTGGAAAACTATCTTCCTTTTTTCCTTCCTTCCTTTCTTTTCCATTCATCTGTTAAAAACTAAGAGTTTATACTGATGCCTCCTATTTCAATCTAACACCACAGTGTACATTCACATTTTCCCTTTTCCATATTTGTTAGTTTCTTTTATAACAACGAGGAACTTGACTGTAATCATCCTTAAGACATTTACTCATTTGCTCAAGATTAAAAGTTTAAGAACTGATAACCCATATTACTGGGGGAATAAAAAGTAAACCTACTAACTAGACTTTACATTTTCGGCCTTTTTTTTAAAGGTAAAATTTGCATATAGGAAAACAAATAAATATTAAGTGTATAATCCAATGAGTTTTGATCAATAAATACCTAGACTAATCTGCACCTCTATAAAGATATCGAATATTTTTATTAGTCCAGAAAGATGCCCTTCCCAGTCAGTCCTTCCTCCTTCCCCAAACAGTAGAGCTTTAACTTTTTCACTAGTAGTTTTGCTCATTCTACAGCTTCAAATAATGTAATAATACAATATGTATTCTTTTGTGTTGGGCTTCTTTTGCTCAGCATACTGTCTGTGAGATTCATATGCACTGTGTAGATTCTCATTTCTTTTTTCTGAGAAGTATGTCTTAATATGTAAATACCCTACAGTTTGTTTATTTATTCCCCTGTTGACATTTGGGATGTTTCCAGTTTTTTGCAATTGTGAATAAAGCTGTTATGAACAGTGTCGCACCAGTCTTAGTGTGGACATATGTTTTCATCCCTCTTGGATATACAAACATGTAACTACTGGGGCATGGGCAGATATATATAGTTATTGTATATAATATATATATATTATTTATATATATATAACTTTGTAAGAAATTGCTAAACCTTTTGCCGAAGTATTTCCACCTCAAGTCTGTTTTTGTTTTAAGTAATTTAAATACCTTTCTCTTGTAACTAGTATGGGGTTTTATGACCTCCCTCTCTCTATGAGGGTCCTCCATCAAAAGGACTGGGTTGGTTTGAAGGCACACGGGGACCTCTGAACTACCTGGATTGGGCTCATTAGGCTCCTGCAGGAGCTTCAGTGAAGTGGTAACAAACCCACATTCCTACTCTCAGAGTTCCCGGTATACCCTAAATTCCCCTTCCCTCCTGCACCGTGCAGCTTGTCGATTCTTGACATCTAGTAGACTTGTCTTCAACTACAGCTGGATTTGGCATATGCAAGGGAGCATTATTCCCTCTGTGGATTCCTTGAGACTTTATAATTTTGGAGTTTATCTTAATCCTTCGCCACCATGAGATGCCTCAATGCTGAGAAGTGGCTGGGTGGGCAGGGCCTCACTGTTGGCTGCCTAGACTTGTTTTTCTGGTCACCTTCCGGCAGAGCGACTGGAGGCTGCTTCCCGGCCAAACCTGGCTCTACTCTTTGTGACAGCTGGACTTCACGGGCTCTGTGTCTAAGGACTGCCAGAAGCAAGACGACTAAGGTTTGAAACGCTGCAGTGTTCTGAAATACAGCAAAGCATCTATACCCAAAATAGCACTCGCACAACACTGAGAGTGTACATTCTCTTTCTCTTTCTTTATCTCTCTGGACACTGTGGTTGCACTTTCTTTCCCACACCAGCTCACCCTATTACTTCATCCCTTTCTTTGAATGTGGTATGTGCTGCAGTTTCCTTATCAGATTCAGACACTCGTCTCTAGCAAACTCCTCTCCTTCAGACTCATTCCTGCTCCTCCTTTTCAGGTTTATTGGTGTCATATGACGTTATCTATTATTGCCTGGCTGTGTCTCCTTAAATACAGGAAACACTAAACCCTTGATAATTAGAGTGCTAGCCTTTTGAAGGACTTTTGTGATTAAAATGTTTTATTGTCAGTTGTATTGTCTTGCATGATGTTTTTTAATGTGGCAGCTGTGATGAGCATTTATGCTGTAAACAGAGCTGTGGTACTCAGCTAAAAGGAGCAGTAAAAAATGTATTTCCTGATGAGTCAGTTCATTTCAGGTAACAAACCAGCCCCTGGGTTATAGCGCATGTAGCAGAGATGGCAGGTTCAGAGACTACATGCCAGAAAAAAACTTCAGTGGAGGATGAGAACAGCCAGGCCCTTTACTTTGGGACAATGGAGAACATGTCAAGAGCCTGGTTCTCTTCAAAGAAAGAAACTGTTGCCACTGCTAATTTGGACTCTACCCTCTTTCTACTTCCTGAAATGTGACATTCTTCTCAGGGAAATCTGGAGTCTCACCTAAGGAGCTCTTTGACCCCTCCCTCTTGCCTGAAGAGTGCTGCCTAAGTGTTCTTTCTTGTTATCCAACTAGAAATGAGTTTAAATAGCACCCAAGCGACATAGTCTCCCTCCCATTTACACACCCAATCTTCCATTCATCCTTCTAACAAACATTTATTGAGTAAGTGATCTCTAATGGGCTTAATAAATGTATTAAGCACAGTGGACAACTGACTGTGAATAAGATAAGATGCCTTTTTCCTCCAAGAGATTACAGTGTAGAAGAGATAGGGAAGCAATAATGCCTATGTATAAATGACTAATAAAAGAAAGTCTAAAAGAGGTATGAGCAATGCTATGTCAGGTCAGAAGAGTGATCACACTTTTTGATAACACAGTCCATTAAGAACTTTTTTTGCATATCTACCTATAATACATATTTATATATAAATTATGTGTATGTAGTTTATACTAATATGTCACATACATTATGAGCATAAACAAAATTATAATTTAAAAAAGAGAATATAAATATGAAATAAGTTTTTGAAATGATTTAAACATTATAGAACAATATAAAACTATCTTCACTTTCCTTAACATACTATTAATAAAATTTTTGGTGACAGTAATGTGATTTTTATGTTAGAACTAATCCAACACTCATCGTTTTTGCATCTAATGTGGTTGCTACAGAGGTCATATTGGCAGAAGGGGAAATGTTATGTCTACCATCTAATTCTTCTTTGCTGGTGCTTACACCTGAATATTGTTTTTAAATTTCAGGTTCTTGTAGAAAAAAAACCCAAACATTTTTGAGAGTTGGTTTAATTAAAAACTAGATGAAACTATCCAAATACCTACAAAACCTGCAATATATGTCAGAATACGCTGAAACTGAGTGGCACATCCAGGTCGGAGCAAATGCCTCCTCGCTGCGGAACCCCGGACTTTCCAAGGCTGCTTCCCACGGCTTCCATGCCTGGTGCATGGGCCCGGTGACGGTCTCCATGTCAGAAGCAAGACCTTGTATACAAGGTAAAATACACCTTCATTTATTCCCTGTTCATTAAAGTAATTATGACAGATGTTCAAATCATTTCTTCCCACACTCTAATAGATCATTGGTGTGTATCTTAGTTGCAGACCCCCTGGGTTAGGGGATGGTTTAGATATGAGTTCCTCCTTAGGGTAAACTTCTTATCAGAACTTAACTTTGAATGACGAGTAGAAACTGAAGAAGAGTGAGCATTTGAAAGAGAGTGAATGGCATGTATCTGTCATGGAAGTACAGGGGATGCTGGAGGAATAATAAAATGTCCATTATATTGGAACATCGAAGAAGAATTATGTGGAGAAATTAGAGCAAGAATATGAAAGGCAATGAGTATCTTACTAGGGTAAGAACTTGAACTTAGTAAGCTTTGGAAGGCCACACACGCACACACACACACACACACACACACTCACTTTGAACTGGGAGGTATATAGTTAAGGGAAGCAACTTTTCCTTTATTTTAACATCTCTCTTCATTTCGAAGAAAGTGGCCTTCCTTGCTTGCATTCCCTTCTCTGCGCATCTTGTTATTGGAAATACCAGTCTAGAGTAGATAGGAGGTGAAGTGGTAGAGGTGGTGGGAGAGGAATTCAACAAGTTAAGATGCTTGTTACGTGCCCAATAAATGCGTTTAAGTCAGAGGTATGAAGCCTCAAAGCAGTGTGATGGTAATGGAAATGAAGGCAAAATGGAAGCCTGTGTAATGAAGGAAGAGAAAAACCACAGCCCAGTTTACAAACTTTCCAGCCTGGATAAGTAGGAGAATGGGAATGAAGAGAAATGGAGATTCCAGGAGAAGCAGTGGATTTGAGAAGGTCATTATCGATTGATGTTGTTATTGATGTGGGGAGGAGTTTAGCTAGAGATGCTCAAAACAAAGCTGCAAATGTGGGTATATAAGGTAAGACTTGCATAATCTGCTCAGGGGTACCAAAGAAAAGAATGAGAGGGAACTGGTTAAAACAAGAGGATCATCAGAGAACGATGGGAAAACACAGCCTGACATTTTTACCCAGCGGCTCCAGTGGGTCTGTAACTGGGAATCCTGGCTTTTATTTAGGCTCTTCTTTCAGTTATTGATGCCTTTGGTGATTGTAGTGACTTCACAGACTCTTTCCTACCCATTCAGTAAAACTAATGTGTTTCAAAAATCAGGATTTAATAATCTTAGTTAGTTCTTTTTAAAAAAAATCTCTGTAATGAAAGGGCTTAAGGAGCAAAGCTGTCCAAAAGAGCTAAGCATCATTTGGAAAAATAACATAAAACATAATGAAAGGTGGAAACAAAAAAGAAGTTCCTGAACACAAAACTACATTTGAAATGGAAATAATTTGGAGTAGTAGAAAGGCTATATTTAAGGTTTCTCACATAAGTGATCTTGACAATGTAGACCAATCAGCTCCCCCAACCATGCAGGTTACTGTTTTTTTCTCAGTGAATCACCCAGTTTGACTAAATTGATGAGCTTCTTTGCTGTCATTTAGAAAAAAAAACTCAAAGAGATTTTTAGAAAGAAATATACAGAATTAGTGAGGCTTGTAAGATGACAAAAAATCTAAATTAGGACTTAGGAAAAATAAAGCAAGGTAGGAAAGGATTTTTAGCAAATTGTCAATATGATACTTAGTGGAGGAAGAAAGATGTTACAGGGTGAACTGTGCTGCCCCCAAAATTCACATGTTGAAGTCCTAACACTTTAAAGGGGAAATTAAGATTAAATGAAGTCATTGAGGTGGGCCCTGATCCTATATGACTTGTGTCCTACTGAGAAGAGATTAGGACACAGAGAGACAACTACATGAAGACCCAGAGAAAAGTCAGTCGTGTGCAAACCAAAGACAGAGGCCTCAGATAAGACCAACTTTGCCTACATCTTGATCTTGGACTTCTAGCGTCCACAGCAATGAGAAAATAAACTTCTGTTTAAGCCGCCCAATCTCTGGCACGTTGTTAGGACAGCCCTAACAGACAGACAATAGACTAATCCAGTTTCTCAGGTCCAAAAAAGGTGACCTACTAAAGCTTTGTGGGTTTTTTTTTTTTTTCTTTCTTTTTAGCTTGGACCGATTACTGAGTACCTGGAGAAAAAAAGGCTTGTTAAACTTATTCATTATGACCTTGAAAGGTGGATTTGGAAGACTCACAGTTTATTTTGACTTGAACATGTTTAAAATTACATTCTGTAGGAAATATAATATATATTTATGTTATATAATAATGTAATAATATACACTCATTATTCTGTTAGGGAATCAGATTACAACCATATGGAGGCTGACTGGATGGAGAACCACAGAGTGTGGTTATGGAAATGTTGACCTGGAGGAAGAGTGGTCAGGACAAAGGGGCAGTAATTTAGAAAGAAGAAAAGCTATACTAAATTTGCTGCTCGTAATGATTTAGGTATTAGAGGACAGCATCGGTGTTATTAATGTAAATTCCTCACTGACAGAGACATACGGTAAGAGATTCTCAGAGACTTTCCATTGAGCGTCAGAGCAATACTTACTGAAAGAGAATCCTTGCTCTATACTCTTCCTCAGTCGTTCTGGTGGATATTTTAGGGGTGATACTTTAACGCAATGAACCGTTAAAGTATCCTTGTAAGGGAAGGACAGAGGCACCATCATGAGGCAGGAACAGAAGTGAAGAAATCAGAAACCATGAAGTCATCTGCTAGTTAGGCCTATGACTAGCAGCCAGAGTCCCTAGGCCCCATTTTAAGCTTTAGATTCTGCACTAAAGAATGTAGAAGACTCATTTGGGAAGAGTTTAGAAAGATATAATTAGAAAGTAAGATCTATGAGTATAGGTTAAAATAATAATGATTATTCACCCAAACACGAGAAGCCTGGGTTATTAATAGCACTTATTTTTTAAGAATGGCTTAGTCATAACTGATGGTAACTCACTATTCTCCATTTGCACAGCAGGGGTCAAAACAGGAGGAAATGGGGCCCTAGTGCAGTGTGTGGGGTTCAGATTAAACACAGGGGATGAATTACCTTGGAAGGATATGTAATTTCCTACTTGGGCGATCTTTAAAAACAGTCTCTCAATCGTCAAGGCTAATTTAAAAATTAAATCCTGTCTTAATGGCAGTGGTGAATCGGATGGTGTATGGGAACAAAATAAACACCGGAGAGAATTTCCAATCTTAAAATATGATGATTATCTTGAAAATAATACTAGTTATAAAGTAGGATATTGGCAAATCAGTGAGAACTAATATCTGTGTTGTGATTTATTCTTATTATTTTATCTTTCTTCACCCCATTAATCTGGGCAGAAGTTTGGGCATTTGCCAAGCAAGTTACAATTATCTATTGTTGAGATTTAAACCTCTTCATTATGCAACAAGCACTCATAATCATTGGATAGAGAGGTTGGGAAATCTCTGTTTTGAGCAAGAGTAATAATTGATTGCACTGGTCCTAAAGTTGATCAATTTACTAGTTTTTATTCTAAAGTAAGTTTTATTTTATGAGTAACTTCTAGATGCTCACTAACTGAACTGGGTGCCCTGGGACTCCAGACGGGGGACAGGACATCTTTCTAGCCTTTTAAGAGTATGTGACCTACCAGGGGTGACTGGATACATACGTGTGAAAAATTAGTGCGCAAAACCAGACAGAATTGTTGAAGTATGAGATAAGGGGCTATTTGTGCTGGAAGGGTTGGACAGTGAGCGGGATTTATAGAATGAAAATACCACAGAGTAGATAAATTCGAAAGGAGGGGGAAGGATGAAAGAGCAGGGATATAATCTGGGAGCACTGTGACGGAAGTAAGAGTGTGTGTGCTTGAGTCATACTTTTGGTGCCCCGAACAGCCTTGCAATTAGCCTCTGGGAGAAATTCACAGTTGTTTGTATGTCTCTCAAAGCTTCTGTGATGTGCTGTGCTGAAGTCTGTGACCTTATTTCATCCTATCTTGTTCCCTCTCACTCCCCTTTCTTCATCAAAACCCCAAGTCTGTTTGAGTTCACAGTCAAGTTCTGTCACTTTATAACCCTAGGGCCTTGAATCTTGGTGGTTTCATGTATAAAATGGTAACAATGGGACTTACCTCAAAGTTTTTGTGAGTATGAAATAAATTAATAGATTTAAAGTGCTCAGAATAGCATCTGGCATGTTAAGAGCCTCAATAAAATAGTATCTATTACTATTGTTGTTATTAATCCTTTAAGCCTTTAAGCCCAGGTGTCGTCTCCTGGAAGTTTGTCCTTTCCTAAGCAGCTTGTATTGGCATCGTCCCCTGTGCCTGTCATACCTTGTTCTTACCTTGCTCACAGCACATCCTGTTCTGCACCATAATCCTAGGCTAACATGTCTGTCTCCTCCTGAATTGTGGGGTCTGGAGGTAGCCATGTCTTGTTTATTTCTGTATCCCAAAGCCTACGGGCAGTCAATCAATATGTGTTGAACAATCAGGTGAAGGGATGAATAAATAATTGATAGCAGGACGTAAATCCATGAATTCATGCATTATACTCTCCACCCACTTCCACTCCACTAACTCGATCCATCTTATTTGGCTATTAATAATAAAAAGTAATATTAGACCACAAAAGAATCAGTGGAATATATAATGAAAGTGTATGGGTCAAAATTTAATGGTTTGTTATAATTGGTCTCACTCAATAAGTCTTTACAAATTGGGTTTGCATTCATCTTTCAAAATTTAAAAGCTAACATGATATTAATCATACTGTGCTTTGAAGATTCACATGTAGTAATCAAGATATGAGAGATTTCCATAATCTAATTAGTTGTAAAATGTACTTTCTATTTTTAAAGATTTTTTTAAAAAAATCCTTAGACCTGTAGATGTGGAGGTTTTACAGGGATAAAAAACAGGAGCTATGACAACTTCTGTGAGCCTCACAATTTTTCCTTGGGGGGTGTGAACTAAAAAGTTTTTAAAATATCTTTTCCTCTGACTCTGGCTTCTGTGAGTTCCTTAAATCTACAAGTTCCTTAAATCTATGGGTTATGCATATATGCCCTATGGCTAATCCTTCACCTTCCTTCATCCAGTCCTCCGTGCCCCTCCCCTGTGACAAAGCATAGACTGTGGACACAGACGACGGTGTGGTGATGGACAAAGGGAAGGAGGCGTGGGGACTGGGCAGAGGTGGACAAAAGGGGGCAGGCTTTGAGGACATCTGAAATAGTGTCAACAATAAGAAATAAAGTTAAAAAATAAATCTATGGTGCAGTTGGGATTATAATCTAGGTTTCCTGAATGTAGACCAGCGGGCTTTCTATTAAAATCATGTAATTTTGTTAGTCACACCAAATAAAGTTCTGTGCTTTATTTGCACAGAACCTTAAAGTTCTGTGCTTTATTTGCACAGAACCTTAAATAGATAAGATTATGGCAATGGAGACTTGTGCATAGAGACAGACTCTTGGAGAGAGAGACAGTAGGCGGACAGCTCTGGGCAGGGGTGGGGCGGTGGAGGGACAGGGTGACAGGATGAATGGACACAGACAACAGCATGGTGACTGCAGGGGTGGGTGGAGGTGGAAGAGGATACAAGGGAGGTAAATGGTAGTGGGAAAATATAAGAAAAACTAAAAAGTAAAAGAAGAATGTTTTATGTGAAAGTAACAGGTAAAACCTCATGAACTATTAGTTAACAGTAACAAATACTCCTTGTTATCAGTGTGACAATTCAAAAGGCCCAAGTGTACAAAGTAATCACTTTTTGAGGCTATCTAATTTATTGTTATATATTTTCCATATTCAAGATAAAAGAAAAAGGTTATAGGTATTTTGGGTACAGAATCCAGAATTAGAAAATGCATCTATTTAAAAAATCAGATAGACCTAATATATATTTGCTATCACCCCAGGGCTGGTTCTTTTTTGAGGAAGAGGAATTTCAAGGCCGTAATTATATTACTGAAATGGCTAGAACACCATACAGAGTGTTGCAGGCATCTTAACAAATAAGTGGATTCACTGAATGGTGGATCAGGTCAACTACCAAAAAATCAACTGGCTGGGATGAGATCGGCACGGCACGTTCCGTCTGCTACTTACTCTGGTTTATTAATTGGATGGTTTAGTGACTGAGCTGACCCACCTTTAGCAATCAAAGTTCATTAAAACAGCCAGGCCGACTGTACTGTGCTCTGGTTAACTGAGACATAAAAATGGGCCCTGCTGTCCTGATTATGAGGAGGACAGCAAAAACAGGATGGTGAAGGCACTAACCTGATAAGATTATCAAGCCCAAATATGCTGATCAGTTTTGCCATCAATACTCTACAGAAAATTTACCTATTTTCATTCTTTTCTACTTTCATTTATCAAGTTGGTATTATTTATTCTAGAAAGTTATAAAACATACTTTCTCCTTTTCCTTACACTAACATCTTGCTCTCCAACAGTTAGGTAGTACAGTATCCTGCCAATATTCTGGGTATGTGACATCGTGGCCAAAAGCTTTAGAGGTAAATGACCTAACATTGTTGCTCTTCATCTTCGCCATGGCAGTTACAATATCCACTCTCTGAGGCTGTGGGAATTAAGCTCATGGCCTAACTGAAGGGTACATGAACATGAACATGAAGCACATGCTGACTGCTAGATGGTAAAGGACCAATTAATGTTACCTCTCGTTTGTGAGAGGTAGCCGATGAGAGTCACCAGAAATGGACAGCCATTTTTCCCCACCATCATTGGAGGGAAAGTCTTGACTTAACTTTTGTTAGGATTCATTGTCGTCTGAAATGGAAAATGATATCCCTAGAGGAAAGGCCATCTGGGAAGTGGGGATGTATAGTATTGTTTAGAATCAATATCATTTATCTTTCCCCTTTAGTGTCTAATTATCAGGTGGTACTAGAGAAAGGAGAAACAGCTAATGTAAAACCAGCTAAAGTAAATACTGGTCCCAAGGCATATGTCTCATTACCTGAAATGTAGTTTAGTTAAAACTGATGTATGTTCAATTAAATCATGTTTTAATCTGCTGACAGAACTTCTTCATTTGAAGAAGAAATTGGTAGATAGGAGGTAAAACTGATTTGAAAGATGTCATCCAACTTCAGCTTCTATACCTGAGAAAAAATAAAGACAGTGTAATGGAAGGTTCAGAGATAAGACACAGATGCCAAGAGGCGGGACGGGGAAGCCTAGAAGGAGAAGCTGGTGGGGGTGTGACTACACTATAAGGCCTGGAGTGAAGGTTGGCAATGACGACACTGAAATCACGTGTGCAGCATGGCAGTCCCGTGTGCAGGGAAGGCCAGCACAGGCTAATTCTGCTCCCTAGACCGAGGAAGTCCCCTTCCCATACACACATCTTCCTTTTCCCCTTCTCTCCTGCTCCACCTTCCTCTTTGATGCTTTTCTCTCCAGCACATCTTGGGGCACTAATATAAGATTTGGAGCTAGAAGTTCTGAATCTGAGGTTTCAGCAGATAATTACTAGATGTATATACACTTGAGCCAGTTCTGAGCCTCATTTTTAGGGAAATAAATGAACATTTCCTAATTTGTAAAAGGAAGATAATAATATCGGCCTCACACTGCTGAGAAGATAAAACACAATGAGTTACAAAAATCACTTGGCAGCGTGCAGGGTAACAACGAAGGTGGGTTTTTAGCATTATCAGTGCATTTCCTCAGTCTCCCCATCTNATCTGAGGTTTCAGCAGATAATTACTAGATGTATATACACTTGAGCCAGTTCTGAGCCTCATTTTTAGGGAAATAAATGAACGTTTCCTAATTTGTAAAAGGAAGATAATAATATCGGCCTCACACTGCTGAGAAGATAAAACACAATGAGTTACAAAAATCACTTTGCAGCGTGCAGGGTAACAGCGAAGGTGGGTTTTTAGCATTATCAGTGCATTTCCTCAGTCTCCCCATCTTTTCCTTTCTCTCCTGCCATTCCAAGTAGCAGACAGCAGAGAAGAAACAAAATTGCCTTCTTACCTTTCTTCATAAGATAACTTCTTATCTTTAAGAAAAGGCTTCATGATAGAAGAATAGATACTGGGTTCTGCTAGGTTTTATTTCAGTCTTAAGATTTCATGACAAATAAGCCTCCACATATTTCCTCTGTGGGGCTGCTTATTGCTTTTTTTTTTTCAGGGCCAAGAGAAATCACTACCCTCTTCTAAATCTATCAGTTGAGACCCTGAAAATGTTTCAAAGAGGAAACTAACATAAGGAAAAATTTCAGAGGCATCATTATATTGGTATGGATTATGCAGTGAGCGTGAGCCCATGCTAGGTTTTCTACTGCCAACTCTTGTTCAACATACATAGGTTGTGTTACATAAGTCAAGTTGATTGATCTATATACATAGTGAAATTCACCTATTAGGTGTACAACCCTATGAATTTGGACAAATCTATTCAGTTCTATGACCATCACCACAATCAAGATATAGGATATTTCATCTGACCCTAGAGTTTTAGTTTTTGCAAATACCATATAATAGAACCATAATTATTACAGAGGCCCTCAATTTTCAACCTTTTCCATCTCGTGGCACACATAAAGTAATTACTAAAATTCTGTGTCATACCAAAAAATATGTTTTTTGCCAATCCAACAAAAAATAAGTATAATTCTGACTCATTCACACCAAATGTCAATTGTTGTGTTGGCTGTTTTGGGGGACTTTTTTTTGACAGTCTAAGGGAAAAGAGGTCAGTGTCCTGGACTGAACAGTCAGGTGTTGCATGTGTTAAAAATTCTTGCAGTGCCCCAGTTAAACACTGCTGATATAGGCTATGGAATCTGGGTTCTTTCACTTAGTATAATGCTTCTGAGACTAATTTATGTGGTTACATTTATCAGTAGTTTGGTCTGTTTTATTGTTTAGTAATATTCCATTGTATAGCTGCACCATGATGTTTTAAAATCTTTTCACCAGTCAATGGATATTTGGGGTTTCCCAGTACTTGGTTATCACAAATAGAGTGTGATGAACATTTACGTCTGGGTTTTATGCGGACAGATGTCTCCATTTCTCTGGGTAAAGACCCTGGAGTGGGATTGCTGCATCATAGTTAAGGGTATACTTACTGCTATAAGAAATTATAACTTTGTAAAAATAGTTCCCAAAATGATTATACAATTTTGCATTTTAGCTATATATGAGTGTTCCAGGTAGCATTCTTACCAGGACTTGATATTGTCTGTTTTTTAAAAATTTATTTTAGCTATTCTAATAGATGTGTAGTATTATTGTCATTTTAATTTGCATTTCCTTAATGATTAAGGATGTGGTGGATATTTTTAGTGCTTATTTGCGATCTGTATATCTTCTTCGGTACTGTCTGTTCAAATCTTTTGCCCTTTGGGCTGTCTTATTATTGAATATTTGGAGTTCTTTATATCTTCTGGGTCCAAGCCCTTTATCAGATGTGTTTTGCCAATACTTTCTCCTACTCTGTGGCTTGACTATTGTTTCTCTCTCTTTTTTTAATAAGTGTCCTTCAAAGAGCTCAAGTTTTAAATACTGGTAAAGTCTATTTTATCAAATTTTTAAGTTTATGGTTCATACTCTTGTATTCTATCCAAGAAATCTTGGCCTAACTCAAGGTCACGATGACTTTCTTCTCTGTTTTCTTCCACCAGGTAACAGAAACTGAAGAATTCATAAAACACAAAGATGTATAAGAACACATACTATGAACCATGAGGGTGTGACAAAGGCATGCATCAGAGCCATGCGCCACATAGATTGGGAAGGTCCACACTACACTCCTGAGGGAGTGAAGAGGCAAGTGACTTCACAGAATTACTGTATTTTGTTGTGTATAATGTGTATCCGCATTTTTATGTGCATTATACAGAGGATTATCATACCTATTATTATTCCCATGGGGTGTAATCATTATACTCATGCGTAATGCGCATCCTTATTTTTCCCTCAAAAGTTTGGGCAAAAAAGTATACATTATACATCGCAAAATACAGTATTCTGAAAATATCAACCTCAAGAGCTTTCTGAAAGAATCTCAGGGACTCCTGGATGTTCCTGGACCACATTTGAGAACCACGGATCTGAAGTATAAGGACAATCAAACACAAATTATGAGTAGCAATATTAAACTTCAAATGAAGTAAAATGCAAAGCCAAAATTTATAAAATATTGGTAAAGCATCACTCAAAAGCAAATTCTGATCCTTAAAGTTATATTAATTAACCAGTAAGGAAAGATTTTTCAGCATTCAAAAAGAAAAGAATAACAATAGATAAGCTTAAGTAGTGTTAATTAAATAAACAAAAAATTATAGAGAAAAAATATAATAAAACATTTTGGAAAATCTAATGAAAAAGGAGAAAATGAAAATACAATATTGTAAATAAAAGTGGATAGCAAAGATGTGGCAAAGACATTTTTAAAAAATATCATATATATAAAATGTTCTAATATGAAACTCTTAATGATGTAGATATTATTTTCAAAACATTTTCTAAAGTTACCAATGAAGAATAGAAAACCAAAATATACCAATAAAATTTTTTAGTTTTTTATAAAAATTTAAGTTTTTATCTATCTTTATAAGGGAAGAGTAGGAGAGAGGGAGAGAAACATCAATGTATGGTTGCCTCTAATGAGTCCCCCACTGGGAACTGGCCTGCAACTCAGGCATGTGCCCTGACTGGGAATTGAACCGCAGTTGGTTGGTTCATAGGCTCATGGTCAATCCACTGAGCTATACCAGCCAGGGCCCAATAATTTTTTTTTTTAGATTTTATTTATTTATCTTTTTTTTAGAGGAGAAGGGAAGGAGAGAGGGAGAGAAATATCAATGTATGGTTGCCTCTTATGTGTCCCCTGCTGGGAACTGGCCTGCAACCCAGGCATGTGCCCTGACTGGGAATCGAACCACAATCCTTTGATTCGCATGCCCGCGTTCAATCCACTGAACTACACCAGCCAGGGCTCCCAATAAATTTTTTTAAAAAATTCAATAAAAATCACTGGGACTAGATTTCATAGAAGGATATTTTTCAACCTTTCAAGGAAAAAGTTACATGTTTTCCACTTAAACCATTTTAGAGAGCAGGAAAAGATGGTTTAATTTTGTGAAAGTAACATGAAACTTACACCAAACATAGAATAGAAAGAAAACTATACTCTTTTCCAAATGTTAAATGAAACACTCAAATGTCCTGTCAGAGTTTAGCAGTTATTCTATATAGAAAGCATTCTGTATATTTAGCCAAATAAATTTAATAAGCCATGGATAAAACAAAGCTTAACAGAGTTCTTTAGTACAGTACATCTTAGGACCTACAGCATACTAAAATGCATTATAAGCCCCTGTAATTTACTGCCCATGTGAAACACCCTCCCTTATTTTTTCTACACTGCACTGTACACCTAAGAGCTAAGAAATGTTTGGCCCCAAGTGTTCCAGGCACTGGGTGTTCTGTGTTCTCAGCTACTGAAGGCTGGCAGATACCAATCTCCCTAATTAGCATAGATGTTGAAATCTTCAACTAAAGGAGATCAAACTGACATGAGCAGGGTATTCACAGACTCACTTATCTCCGTCCTGTAGATTTTATCCTAAGAATGTGAGATTGATTTACTATTGTGACATATATGAATAAACGCTAAAAGGTTAGATTTACAAATAGGATAACTTAAGCCAATGGCAAAATGGACTCTATTTAAACATATAAACGCATTTATGAAAGCAGCAAAGGTGGAGAAAGCCGGTTACAGAGCTGTGGAGGGTGCTGGGAGGCAGGCTCCCTCAGACCTCTGGCAGGGGTGTCACTTGGCACAGTGTTCCAAGAGAGGGACAGTTTGGGGATTAACACATGGAATTAAAATTTAATGCTTTAAAAACGAACATTCTTAGAAGCCTTAGATTCTCTGAAAACTGATGCGAGACGGCGGGGCCAGGGGAGTGGAGGGGAGGGAGAGAGCACGCCACTTGACTAACGCTGTCTTACACACTTTCTCCAGCTTTCAGAACATGCCATCCTCCACCTGCCTTCTTCCCCAACCCTCGCCTCCGTATGAGAAGGCTTTAGTGTTAAGAAAAATAAAATTAAGTCTCCAACTAATAATCATTACTGACCTCCAAGTAAGAGGCATGTAAATGGTTATCTGCAATTGTGGGTTAAAATATTACTGAGTTCTCGGGGCCGTATCAGGAAAACAATCTCTGGCTTGGTTGGCTGGGCTGCACCAGCCAGGTTTTCCTCGAACAGCAATAACTCAAACTGCTCTATCACCCAGATTCCTGAGAACTGAAAAGTGCTCACAGTAGAGGCCAGCAGCTTCTCTGAAAGTCCAGAGGAACAACGGACGGGATGAGGGTGGTGGTTCTTCATCAGAGCTTTCTCGCTTTAGGATTTTTCATGCTAATGAGGTTTTGGACCTTTAAAAACATATTATGTTATCCATTAGCTTCCAGCCTCCAGAGTGGCAGCCAAGGCCGTGATGCAATAATTCCCTTGCAGGCCTGGAGCCACAGGGCCATGCTAATGCATCTCCTGCACAATCACAAAGAACTCAGAATGCAGGCAGTGGAGGGGCCTGGATGTCTTTTACACCTATCTGTTACCTTCAAGTGCAGTAAGGATGTGCCTTGAAAAAACAGACGCTGTGACCGAAATCCCACCTACTCACAAAGACTTTCTCTGATTAGGTTATTTGAATAAAACATTATTTGGAATCTCACGTTACGTATGGACAGATGCTTATTTTAAAAATGTGGGTTTTGTGGAACATGCTATGTTTTAAAAGATTCACCAGCATTTATCCATTGCATATATTACTTTGCTTTTTTTACAGACATCTGATAGCAACAGCAATGAGACGCCTGAGGAGTATTTCATATGTATTGAATAAAATGAGAATGCAGATAAATGTGTAAGTACAAAAAATACTGTGAGTGTATGTTCGCACGCATATGTGTTTTAGCTATGTATGTATTTCCATGGCAACAAATGGGAATGAAATAGAGCAATGAGCAAAATTTGACAACTTAACTAACCCTTTGCCATTTTGAAATTTACCTGGATACGTACTTAGACCCCTCCTCTTTCTATCACACTTGCAGCACTTCATGTTTATAGTAAAGGATATTCAGGGGAACACATTTCAAAGCAACGTTGTCACTACTATAACAATCATGATTCATTTTTCAATTGGCCTTCATTTAAAGGCCCAGAGTAATTTTTTCTAATGAGAAAAAATGTGGGTGTGGAAGGTTTCTATTGCAAACTCTTTATTACAATAAAATATTCCAAAGCACACAATTTTCAGAATGTAGTGCTGCCAGGACCATTTAATAATGTCATTTGCACTATGCTCAGTGGATGGACAGCATCAGAAGAGTGGCATACACTAAAAGTCATTAACCAAATATTAAAAATATTCCACACTTTTAGATATATAAATAATTTATGTGTGCAACTGAAATCTGGGTGAAAAGCAGGGAATGGCTATGAAAAATCTCTAGCCAGACAAATGTAGGATCTGATTGCTTTTAACGAATAATCAGCAATCCATTCATGGCACATTGAAGCAAATAATGCTAAAGGAGTAAAATATGTAATGAAGGGTCATGAAAAATTCACTTGGACCAGTCCCTTATCCATTTAGTGCTCAGTTTGGCAATCTGTGAAATGGGCTCCTTTGGACCATGGGATGAGATGAGAAATGCAAATGCACTTTGAGAGCACTGCTACAATGGTGATGAAAGGACAAAGATGGTGAAGTAGACCACGGTCAGGTCAAGCACACAGCCTCGTTGTTAATGCTTATGAGGGTAAGGTTGTGGGATAGATTTTTCAAAAAATATATATTTTTAAAATTTTATTTATTTGTTTGGTTATTTATTTACTTATTTAAGAGCTGGAGAGAGGGACAAAGAGAGGGAGAGAATCATCAATGTCTGCTTGCGTCTCCTGCACCCCCTACTGGGGACCTGGTTGGCAATCCAGGCATGTGCCCTAACTGGGAATCAAACTGGTGAATCCTTTGGTTTCAAGGCCAGCACTCAATCCACGGAGACACACCAGCCAGGTTAATTTTCAAAAATAAAATTGTACTTTAAGGAAGTGCTTAGAGGAGCATGCTTTTCTCTCTTTGCATATCTGTTACATTTTTTCCTCTCTTAATTATCCTTTTATACTTACTAATAATGTTCACTTCTTCATAATTTTACTGTGCATATGCCTCATCACATACATCTCAGTTTTAATTCTTACTCATATCTTGCTCATTTTTTAGAGTTCTTAGTTCAAATTTCTGAGAAAGGAAACTCAATGGTCCAGTTAATTGTCCATCTCAAGCCATGGGTCCCCTGTCATTTGCCAGCAGGAAGACTGGCTATTATTGAAATAGAGACACCCCTGGTTTGACCAGCTCTGATCAACAGAGTAGGTTTGTATGATACAAAACATTGCTGACTAGGAAGCCAGAGGTCCTAGGCATCGAAATGCCACTGATAAGGGCCTGTGGACTAGTAGGTGCTGATAGACATCTTATGTTCATCTAGATATTCTGAATTATTTCCAGCTTCTTAAAAATGACACAGTCTTTCTTTCCTCTTAGTCTTTGTTGATGCCTACTTTTCATGTTCCAATTCTGCAGTGGAAACTGGCTCAATAAATAAGCTTACTCCATTGAACTTCCAATGTCCCTTCCAGCATGGAACTGTGCCTTGGCCCCCACTCACGATGTTTCCCCCATGTGCTTTCAATGAGCTGTGTTCACTATGGGTTGGGGAGACAGAATCTTGATAGGTAGGATGAAGGAAACCAACACAAGCAAAGTGGAAATACTTTCTTTTAATTGGGTAAAAATAGTCTCTTCACAATTTCATTCTACCATGCAGCTATTTCTCATGTTCTGATGCTTCAAGGAAGTTGAAAAGGTAAATTGAGGGTATCTCTTTCATTAGTACACAAAGTGTAGAAAAGGTGACTAAGCTGACAAAAAGAGGAAACCAAGACTCCTAACAAACAAGCAGCTGGGGAAAGTGTCGGAACCAGCTTCACACTGGAGAAGAAGAAACTGCTGAGAAGTGATCTTGACTTTCTGAGAGAAATCGTGGGAAAGCTCCTCAGTGCGCCCTACAACTCCTTTCCTTTCCAACTGTATCTAAAATGCCTTCTGCTATATAGTGAACATTGTTTAAGTTCAAATATATTATTTTTGAGGAAAAAGAAGAAAATGTTCACTTATCTCTAATGTCAAAGGAATTGGCCAGCAGGTTAAAGCTGAACAGCCTGGGTCATGTGACTGACACGCTGCTGCCCCCTTTTGGAAGCTTGCCTATCTTGTAGGTCTGTTGTTTTGAGTCATTAAACTCAAGCTAGAATCTGTAAAAATGAAGTATTTAGTAATAGTAACGTAAAATTGGGTAAAGGCAGTAATTAATTTGATAATAGAAAGGACCAGGATGTCATTTAGTACTGAAAAAAAAAAAAAGAAAAAGGAAAAAGAATTACCTTTGGTATCTTAGAGGGCTGAAGTAATTAAAATTTTAGGATTTATCTTTTATACAACCTCAAGCAACTTTTTTCACATGTCCATTCATTTATCCACCATATATATGAGTGTCTATTATGTTAGGTGCTAAAATAATGGTGAGCAAGACATAAGTCATGTTTTTCAGAAGCCTAAGCTAAAGACTAGTATTAACCTGTATTTTAAATATCAATAAAGTTTTAGTTCTCATTTTTTAGATTGAGAAATACATAATTAATCATTTTAATAATTGTCCCCAAATTTGAAAGGCTATTGTGAAAATTGGATACTTTATAAAATACCTACTACAAGTGCTTAACACATTATAAATATTCGTAAGTGGTATTTATTATTCCATGGTGTCTCCTAAAATATTTAACTTGGGGTTACAGTGGTACTGGTAATGAAGAAATTGATAATAATAATATACTTAACTGAAATTTTTAATTTACTTAAGTCAGGGAGAGAAGTATAGTACGTAGTGTGATACAATTTATCTTATATATAAGAAAAGCAATTTTTTCCCAGCTGATCATATATGCCACAAATTCTTTTTTGGAAAACATTAGAAAATAAACTATAAATACACAGTATTTATTGTTCTAGAAAGGCTTTATGAAAAGTGGGTTTTTATCACTGTCCCCTGTTCTCTATTTCAGTGTCTTTGATTATATTCTGCTTATTTGTTTTGTTGTTTAGGTTCCTGTTAAAGGAGAGGGAGTAACAGACAGAAAACTATCCTTGAACAACAATTAAAATAAATTAAATTTTTTTAAATTGCAAAAAAAGAAAGTAGCTAGGAGAGTGGATCTTGAAAGTCCTTATCACAAGAAAAAAGATTTGTAACTATATATGGTGATGGATGTCCATACACCTCAAACTAAACTAATGTTAGGTCAATTATTCCTCAAAAGAAAAAAATCCTTTACTGTGAGCAAGATTACGTGGTTAGTTATGTTAAAAAATGTTCTTTTTGTTAAGGAGATATAGAATATGATATAAAATAGGGACAATAATATTTTTCAGATGGGAACTTATTTTATTTTCTAATAAAGAAAACAAATTTGTGAAAAAAAGAAAAGCGGGTTTTATGAGCCGTTTAAGTAAAGGGAGGGAGGAAAGTAGATCTGAGTGTAGACAGGGAGGATGTTTCGTGTTTGGAGTGCAGCTCGGGAGAAGGTTTGGCTGTGGGTGGACGTGGAATGCGAATAGGACGAAGGCTGTTTGCTCAGAGAAGCAGAGCGAGGTTCTGCAGAGGAATAAAGGAATTGAGGGGAATGGGGAACCAGGGGAGTGAAGAAGCAGTGACCAAACAGGTTAACCTAACCCAAAGTACGACAGACCACCCCAAAGGGAAACCATGCACTCCACTGTTAAAATAATGGCACAAGTAGAGGGAAGGAGGCTTCTGAAGTCAGACATTCCCCTGGTGGACCGTGAGAGTCATTTACTTCCTAAAGATTAAAGGGCAAACAAAAATGAGATGCCGCAAATGGTAGGAAAGTAGTGGTTTTAGGGAGTGCTGCTTGGAATTATAAGCAATGTGCTTGCCTTTTTTTTATTGTGATAAAACAGACATAAAATTTACTATCCTAACCATTTTGAAGCTTACTGTTTAGTACTAATAAGTATATTCACATTGCTGTGAAATGATCTCCAGAACGTTCTCATCTTGCACACTGAAACTCTATGCTCATTAAACAACAACGCCCCATTTTAGTCTTCCCGAGGCCCCTGGAAGTGACCCCCGGGCCACTTCATTTCCATCAGTTTGACTTCTCCAGTTGTTACTACGATGTAAATAAGTTGTTTCTAAGGCAGACACACTGACATGGTTCTTCAAAGTTGTTCCTGGAATTCCTAACACCTTAAACTATGGGTACATTATGTAAACACTTGTACTATTGTTTGACCCATTTGTTCCTAAATTCATCCTAGGAATATTTATTAAGTACCTTCTATGTGTCAGGTACTGTTCTAGAGAAGAAAATATAGAAGTGGATAAGAAAAAGTTTCTGTTCTCATGGAGCTGACATCCCATTGGTAAACAAAGAATAGAAACTAAGACGTGAATTAGTAAACACAAAAAGATAATTTTAGGTCATGATATGTGTGACATAGAAAATAAAATAGAATGATGTGACTAAGAAGAAGTCACGAGGTGGCATGAGGCAAGGGTGCTCATGAAAGACTCTTCTGAAAACACCAATCCCAAAGAAGCTATGCACCCCAATGTTCATAGCAGCCCAATTTACAATAGCCAAGAGTTGGAAGCAACCTAGGTGCCCATCAGTAAATGAATGGATCAAAAAACTATGGTACATATACACAATGGAATTTTATGCTGCAGAAAGAAAGAAGGAGCTCCTACCTTTTGCAACAACATGGATGGAATTGGAAAGCATTATGCTGAGTGAAATAAGCCAGGTGTTGAAGGACAAATGCCATATGATCTCACCTCTAACAGGAAGCTAAACAACAAAACAAACAAGCAAGCAAAATATAACCAAAGACACTGAAATAGAGAACAGGCTGACAGTGACCAGAGGGGAGAGGGGAGGGAATTTCAGGGGAAATAAGGGAGGGATTTAGAGGAACCTATATAAAGGATACATGGACAACTGAGAAGGGTGGAAATGGGAGGGAGGGGGGAGGATGAGGGGTGGGATGGGATGGGAGCAATAGACAGAAAACTGTACTTGAAAAATAATTAAATAAAAAAATTGAAAAAAAGAAAAATATAATAAAGATTATAAATCTTTAAAAAAAAAAAGAAAGACTCTTCTGGGGAGGGCGTGGCTTTGGGGCTGAAACCCCAAGACAGGAAGTCAGCTGGGGGCACGTGTTGGGAACGGCGGAAGAAGGACCACTGTGCAAAGGTCTAGAGCACCAATGAGCTTGGTGAGGTCTCTGGAATGGAAAGAGTGGGTGGAGCTACAGTGAGGTGAGAGAGGGCGGAGTGGATGGAGATTCAGTTGGAGAGAAAGACAAATCTCGATCCTGAGGGCCATAGCAGGGCACAGAATTTGGATTCGATTCTTAGTCTAGTGGGAAGCCATTTGCTGGAGAGCAACTTTTTTTTAAGACCAGCACATCTAATTTATTACAGTGGTCATAGTGATATTAGAGAATGTCACCAAAGTATCAACTTTATTACCTAAAAAATTAAATTAATATTTATTAGAATATAACTAAAATATCAACTTCATTGTTAATAAAACAAATATTAGAGAATGTAGGTTGCATTTGTGGACAAACAGGATTCCAAATACTATCCACTATTGAATTAGAATTGCCCCCATCTCTAGTCACAGGCAGCACTGGGCTGCACTGCCCCCTCACCCCCACCAGGTCCTACCCCTACAAGACACACAGCATAAAGTGGAAAGGACATGACAGAAGCCAAAAGATCCCAAAGGGTCCACAAGAAGATTTTAAAGTTTCACCATTCAGTTTCAGACGGTGCATTTCGCAGGAAGAGTTCCTGCGATCTTATATTTCTTTCTGCTTCCTTCCTCCCTTCCTTACCAAATAGTCAGTGAGAATCTACCAGGCATCCATCACTGTGCTGGGTGCAGGTGATTCAAGCAAGAGTTCCAGCCCTCGAAGATCTTCTCATTTTGTAGTGGAGGTAACCAATTAGCGCTGGGGGAGGTTTGAACCAGCAGGGAAAACCATTTTCCCACTTTCTTTTAGGGGAAAGTCCCTAAGAAAAATCCTTAAGGAAAAATACTTAAGAAAATGCTTAATACTCAAGAAAACATACTGCCAGAATAGGCTGTTTTTAATTCTAAAACACAAGGTTTCTTAGGGGTAGTATAACGGGAAGGGTTTGGACAGAAGAGAAAAACCCAGATAGCGCAATGGCAGGTATTTGGGGTTTTCATATTGGTTCCCAGGATTCAGAATAAAGTAGACAGAGCAATGGGAAGGGTTTTGGAGGTAGAGATGGGAGCAGGCAGCAGGTGGGGCTCTTGGGAGAGAGAGGGCCAACGAAAGTTCCCATTGATGAAGTGTCAAGGTACATGAATGCAGTGTTGTTATACTTCCTGCCATGGGCTGCAATTATTCCCCCACTATTAATGAGTTCTTTTGAAAAGCATGTTATATAAAACAGCCCTATATTCCTGGTAAGCTGCAGGAGTGCAGGAGAAAGGGAAATGCCTGTTATGGGGTAAAATGCTGGAAAGAGAAGAGGTAGCCCCAGAAGGATGGCGAAAAGGAGCAGAAATTCTGAGTGAGTGGCAGGGACATCAGCCCCTTGGAAATGCAACCAAATAACCAGGAGCAAGACTGCCTGCAGTTTACTGTGTGAGCCGTCTGATTCGGGGGCTAAGGGGAAAAGCGATGATCCAGAGGCATTGAGGGCTTGGGGACTTTTGAGCAGCCAATACCTAAGTTATGTAGAAAGTTTTATCCTATAGGATGATACTATCATATGATACTATATGATACGTATGGCTATGATGTGTATGGATGATACAAGGACTTGGCACAGGAGCCTGGGGTTTGGGGATCTCCCTGTGGAAGGCTGTGGGAGTCAGTCAGTGGGAAGCTGAGGAAGGGGTGAGGAGGAGGGTTCTCAGGTAAGGAAGACGGAAAGGCCGCAGTGGTTCAAGCCACTGCCAGTCTGCTCCTACTGCCCGGGACACAGGACTGAAGGTAGTGAGTGGGGCTGAAAGGTGAGTGAGCATATTCACAAACTAAGATATTGGGTTGAATTTTCCCCAATGTTTTAATAAGAAAAACCCCATATATAAAAAGTTTGAAAGGATACCATAACAAAAACTACATATTGAGTACTTAGGCTAAAAAACTGTTAACACTTTATCAGTTTTCTTTATCTTTCTAAATATCTATCTTTTTAACCATTTGAAAGCAAATTGCAGACCTCACAAAATTTGACTGCTAAGTGATTCAGAATCTCCTAAAAGTACATTCTCCAATATAACTCCATTGCTACTGATCACACCTAAGAAAACTATTAACAATGACTCTTTAGATCATAATATCCAGCTGATATTCAAATTTGCCCAGTCTTTCAGTTAGGTAAAATATGCACAACAGAAATAACACTACCCTTTTGACCAGTTTTCAATATACAGTACGGTGGTATCAGTACATTTATGTTATTTATTGCACAATCATCACCATCACCCATCCCTAGAACGTTTTCATCATCTCTTCAATTTTTGATTCACTGAATTTGTGATTAATTTCATAGGGACAGTGCGTACAATCTTACCCGTGGATCTAAAAAGCAACTTCATAAGCACAAGGCTGAGAAGACGGGGGCAGATCTGCAGCACAAGCAATTAGGGATGTCAGTCAACAGCAAGTTCACAAAGTGAGTGCCAACTTGGGCTGCCCATGTACCCCTGGAGTCAGGGCGCAGAGGGTTCCACTGCTCTGCCCCGCTCAGGCCCGGCTTGCGGGTGCTGTAGCTGGCTCTGGGCTCCACAACACTGGGTAGTCAGGAACCTGTTATCAGGAAGGGATTTAAAAAGACATCATCTGAGAAAGAGGGAAATAAACTGGACATCTGGAGCTAGTGAAAAAACAAGTCTCTAGTCTCCTCCTTTAGGAGGAGATGTCATTTTGCCTGCCTTGGAAGAGCTGAAGACCTGCCATCTGGAAGGCATATTTGTTCTGTCTGAGGAGTAGTTCGTGGGATAAGAAGAAGAAAGTACCATGGGAAAGGTCTGATTCAGTATAATAACTTAATAATGGCTCGAGTTGGGGTGGAAAGTGTCGTCTGAGGAAGTAGCTGGTCCCCTGTCACCAGGGGCATTCACTGTAATACCTGGCAGAGGAAATCTAGGCATCTCTCTCTCATATAGAGAGACTATATGACTCAAGGCTCTCTTCTGACCCTGTTTTGCTTAGGATTCTTTTTTATTGCATGTAACAGACCCGACAGTACCTTCTTAAGCAAGCGGGAGGGTTAACAGTGGAATTCAAGCAGGGCCGGGGACTCTTTCTTTCTCTTTCTGTCTCTCCCTCTCTCCTCTTTGTCTCCCACTTGCTCTTGCTCTTCTCTCTCACTCTTACTCCACTCTCTCTAACTCTGGCCTCGATTTCTTTCATTGATTCAGCTGTAGCACAGTCAAAAAAAAAAGGGGCTCCTCACTGTTTCTGAATCTTAAGATGCCTGGTTGAAAAATCCTGAAGAAAGACTCTGTGTTACCACTGAACTCTGGCCAGAAAATAATAATGAACAAATTTGCTTGAGCTATAAAATTGTGAGTTCTCTCAGGTAACAAAGGACCCTATAATGGGAGAGTCGGATGCTACAAAGGACAAAGGCGAACATTAAAACCATATCTTGCCTTAAATGACCCAAATAGCCAGTCCTGAAGAAAAACACCAACTGCAGAGTCCTTCATGGCAACCTCAAGCTGCCCCAAAGGAGAAAACACCTGAAGGTCACCTGGCAGTGCCACACTAAATGTCGAGCATAGTTGGGGCTGCTGGGAAATCCTTGATACCCACAGATGGGCCAGGAACGTAGCGAATAAGTAGGGCTTTTCTTCTCGGAGAAGGCAGGGGAAGGCTGTGAGACAAAGGCAGTGGTGCATACCAGCTTGGGCTCGGCAAACATCTGGAGTGTGGCTGACAGCCAAGGGTGAGGCCCAGGACCCACAGGATCGTAGGTGAGATCCCGGCGTCTTAGTAGAAAATTCCATTCTCCCTTCACATGCAGGAGACCTTTGGAGATCTTCAAGTTGAAGTAACAAGTCAGTAGAAGAAATGAACCTTTGCATGGGGGTCCCCTGGATCCTGATATTTCTTTGTTCTTATCTACCATCCTGCCTCTGAGAAATCACCTTATTTCTACAGAGGCCTGGGCTGACTTCTTGTGGATGATAGGCTGTGAAGGACCCAGGCTTGCCTCTCTCTCTGGGGACAAATATCTCCGAGTGTCAGTTTATGAGGTCATAGCAAGGACATCCATCGAGGAAGATTCCATTTTAATTTTGATAGTAGTTATTTTTATATTTGATGAATACCATATATATGCATACTAATTGTGCTATGAAATTATTCATTTCTGGGGAAATTCTACAAGTTGCAGGATGGAACTGGGAGAGAGAACATAAATGCATTACACACTCCTGGCAGCCAGGCACCTTCACTGTGTCACTGCCCACCTTCGACTTTCCAAGTCCTGTCTGTATGTGTCCTCCCCTGTCTCGGGCTGACCTGGAACCAGGAGTGAACGAGGCAGGGTTCACAACGGTGGCAGTTAGTACAGCCTGTCTGGCTTTCATATACTCTCCTGTGGAAGGGGAAGTAGAATGATGGTGGTGGTGGTGATGATGGAAATAGGTTGCCACTGCCAACCAGCAAGTGCAGGTGGGTTCGCTTTGTGATTCTGAGAACGTCGTCGGAGAGCGGAGGTCACTAATGAAATGAAAGCTAAAGCGTGTGTACGCTGTGGCTTAAGGAGAATGTCAAATGTCTGAATGTTCCATTATATTTTATATTTCATAAAATGCTGCAGGGTACAGAGCGAATAAAAAGTAATGGTTACAAAATGAAGGAGCAGAAGTGATGAGTTTTGAAATTGAAAATAATCATCACCCTTGGTTACTGTGGGTAAATAATACACTATAACAACCTTGGGAGGGAAAAGGAAATATCTAACAAAAGTCATCCTGACATAGATTTAAATAGGTCTACCAAAGGAAAAAAAAAACACAACAACAACAAAAAAACAATTAGGGCAACAGAGACGACATTATTTTGTCTTCCTGACACTGGAGCCAGGAGCAGAAGAGGGGCACCATTTCGAAGAATTTGCTGCAGAATATAACGGTAGCAGCAGTGACAACGAAAGCATTCGGACTTCGCCGTGAGTTGTGGGTAGGACCTACGCCTATGACAAACGTGCCTCCTGTGAAAGCCACTGCACTTTAAAATACACACTTCCCCTCCCTGCATCTCTTGGTATGAAACACAAACCTATTAAAGTCATATGCATGTTTCATGCACAGCATAAATCAAGAGTGAGCCCAGCAGGCTGGGGACCTGAAACACAGGCCGGTAAAGAGGACCGGCTGCCTTCTGGCAGAGCCGTCTGATTGCCTCCAAAAACGCCGCCTCTACATGTCTGCCGGTCCGCTGCGAGGGTAGGCTTCTGGACGGTGGCAACATGTCCTTCTAATCTGGTCAACAACTCGAGCTGTAGATGACTACTTGAATGTGGGAACTGGGGCAAAATGTGGGAAGGCAACACAGTTTTTCCCCCACAAAAAAATGTGTATATTAAGCACAAAAGGCTCCTTGGCCGAATTGAGCGCCCTGTGCGTGAAGAGTATTGCCACAGGGACCCCGGGGAGGATAACACAGACAGTGTGCAATTTGTTACAGCAGCGTCTTCCACATTTTCTGAGTGTAACCTACACTCAGCACATTTGACACCAAGATACATTACACACACACACACACACTTGAATCAAGATTTCATGAAATAATTATACTAGCTATATACAATGCTCCTTAATTTTTTCATTCCATTTCTTCCATGCTTCCCTCCTTCTCCTTCCCTCCCTTCCCCTCCCTCCCCTCCCTCCCCTCCCTCCCTCCCTTTTCTCCTTCTTCATATGACAATGGCTGTGGCCACTGTTTGAACCACTCTAAATCAGAGCTACAGCAGTGCTTCTGGGCTCCCCCCAGTAGGCTGACTGTAAGCTCTAGGAGGGTAGAGGCAGACCCAACACCTAGCACAGGGCATCGTGCATTATAAGTGCTACATACATGTTAGTTATTATCAGTGCCACATAACTATCGACCTTGGGCACGTCACTAACTGCTCTGTACCTCTATTTTTTCATCTGTAAAGAGATTAACAATATGTGAGGATGAATTTGGAATAGTGCTTAGATAGAATAGTTAACCATCCCTTTTACTGGTCAGGTTATAATTCAAGACCCAGTGGCAAATGCTCTCAAGTACAGACAATTTACTTGGCCATTCTCTCATTCATTCACCTCTGCAGTGCCTCTCAAGTTCTCTGAGACAAAATGCACATCATTCACAATGAAAGAAAGGATAAAGAGAAGGACAGGTTAGTTCTTTTTGAGTTCCTGTACACCTACTTTCTTTCGAAAGCTGCTGCTCCTCAGTGCTGTGAGTGGGTTGGAGTTATCCACAGAGATTAGAGCTCTAAACTTGTTAAAGGTCAAGGAAATGTGGACAGCTTGTCTGGAAAGCAGGAACAAGAGAGAGCCCAGGTTGAATAGACACATCCTAGACAAAGGAGTGTCAAGTGAATAAGAATTTACAAATGGATGAGGTTCTGACCCTGGTGTTGTCTGGGAGAGCAGGTAGAAATGGCAGTGACTAGTTTCCTAGGCTGAGTTTTATTTGCTCAGTTGCCACTTCTGAGGGCCTGGGGTTATCACAGTTTTGTCTCAAACCTCCATTGTTGGAACCCAGCTTTGAAAAGGGTGGCATTATGGCCACCAAGTTCAGAAGCTAGTGGCTCTTTCTTCATGCAAAATTCCATTCTTTATTAATTATAACTTGTTTATTGAAAAACTATTTTCCAATTTATATCCTCAGTGGAGCGACGCACATTTATCACACCTCCCGTCTGGTCCTCAAGATGAGAATGGAAAAGCAATTTATTCTTGTTGGTCTTGGAGGAGACCGAGGGCTGTCTACCTGTTGCTCTAGCTTGGTACCACGGCAAAGGCAGCTCCACGTGGTCTATTTCTGAAGTAGCTGGTTGAGGTGTTCTTCATTAATTAACTGGGCCACCTGCAGGATGAGAAACCCTTGCTGGAGGCAACATGAGGGAATTTCTTTTCTGGGGATACTTTTGTTGTAAACTGTTCACCCTATTCTGCCTATTCTGTAAAGTTCACTGAACGTCTTTTCTGGTGGACCCTTGGCCCATCCTAAATTATGTCTCTCCCTACTGGGAACTGTAGGGTGAAAGATCCTTTGACATGCATGAATGCTGTGATATGGTATCTTCTGTATACCAGAGAGCTCGAGTACTATTAATGCCCCCATTCCCCGTTTCCTGGACCGCTTCCATGCAGCTCTCCTCATTTTTACCAAACTACCGAATATCCACACACATGTGTGCACGTGTTCAAAATATTTAACCTGCTCCACCATGGACCATAGACACTGGCCCGATCAAACCCCTTTGTATTGACTGATAGCCTTGCTCACCAGTGCTTCACACTAGCATTCCAAATCTTACATAGCTTGGGAAAAAAAGAGGTATTTCTTATGTGAGACAAGTATTCCCTACTAGTAAGAATGGGAGGTTTGGAGCCAGGATGACTGAATGGTCCTTCGAGTTGCGTGCTTAGTCCCAGCACTCTGCTCTCTGCTGGAGCTATCTGTCCCTTCGCTGGGAACTCCTGGACTACCTTCTGCATTGTCAACCTCTGTTTGCTCCACTGCCCACTGTGACTGTCTGCGGCTTTATTCTCTAAGTTTCTCTGAGGTGGTTTTACCTGTAAAATGTCCTTGCCTCATTTACTCTCCCTTTTTCTGCTAGCCTCAAGAATACTATGAAGTTGGCTGGGAATATATAAGTCTACTGAAGGGTTTGGGTAATTAAAGAACATGGCAGCGGCCCAGGGAAACTATGAATGATTCTCCTTTAAACATTTATCACAACCCCACCCAGTTTCAAAGGCAAAAACACTCAAAAGTTAAACCCTTCAGAAGGAGCTCTCTTTGCCAGGGTTTTGCAACATTTTGGGCCAGATAACCCTTTGTTGTGTGGGCTGTCCTGTGCATTGTGGAATATGTAACAGCATCCCTGGCCCCTACCCACTAATTATCGGTAACACTTTCCCAGTTGCAACAGACAAAAATGTTTCCAGACATCACCAAATGTACTCGGGGAGAAAATTATCACTGGTGGTTAGAGAACTACTGCCTTTTAGAGACTTACTCTTCCAAACGCGCTTTGCAAAATGGCAGCGCCAGCATCACCTAGCACCTTGTTAGAAATGCAGAATCTCTGGCTGTGTCCAGAATGCACTTAATGAGAATTTGCATTTTGACAAGCTTATCTTATAGGTACCTTAAGTGTTTTAAAGCCCTGCCTTGGAAAAACCTCCCCTCTGCTACCTTTTCTCTTCTATTATCAGGTCTCTCTCAGAGCTCCTAATCTTTTCTGACAAAATTTCCACCTTTGTGGAAATTCCTCAAGTTGCATGTAGATATCTATGTTGACTTGGAAGCTATAACCTTCTGCCTGCCTTCCTGCTGTTCCTTTTCAGAATCCTGAGTTATTTAGGCTATGACAGTGCTCCAAAGGCTCTAGAACAATATTCCAGAAGATAAGCCTGGACTAGGGAAAGGAGAGGGATACGATGGGTGGGTCTAAGTTTGTAAGAATAGCTCAGATGGGAAATGACACTGTACATCTATCCTCTTTGATATTTGCTTACTTCTGGGATTTATAATTAAGTCCAAGCTGATTTGGTAGTTAAAGCTATCATCTTTCATTAACCACTACTGCCCTTGGTCACTCACGAGATTCAGAATCGAACTGGCGCTGGGAAAGGCTGCCATTCTTTTACCAATGATTCTTCTCATTTCCAGAAATCTTAGGAGTTGGAGTCCAATACTGGTGCTTCCCAATGAATTGATTTAAACACTTGAATGTATACCAGCAGTGCTAATATACCTGCCTTATTTTGGCCCCTAATGTCCAATTTCATTCGAAAATTATTGCTCAGTCATGTATTTAATGTTATTGAAATTCAGAACTGGGGCATAACATCTGCAGACTTTCATATACTCTTTGCATCTTAATTCATAGGTGGTTATTTTGTAATTAAGGAAACTAGTGTAGTCTAGACACAAAAGCATCAGTCACTGGGAGACTGTGCAAACTGGGAGCTGTGCAATTATAGACCCAGCACACTGGGTGCAGGCTGAGGGGAGAAGATACCCAGGGCACAGACACTCTCTCCCAGGCTCCTCCAAAGACAGGTGGTCCCTGACTTACTGTGATTCAACTTGGGATTTTTCAAGTTTGCAGTGGTGTGCAAGTAATATGCATTCACTATGAACTGTACCTTTTTGAATCTTGATTTTTTTCCTGGGCCAGCTAAGCGGTGCAATACTCTGTCAGTGATGTTGGGCAGAGGCAGTGAGTCCCAGCTCCCAGTCAGCCACATGACCCTGAGGGGAAACCACTGTTACACAGCAGTATAGTATTAAATGCATTTTTGATGTGATGTCTTCAACACACAATGTGTTTATCAGGATGCAACCCCTTTACAAATTGAGGAACATCTGTACCTCTCTTCTGCTGTGGCCTTTCTTCTTCCAGAATCATGAATATAACAACTAATTTCTCTACTGTTGCAAGATTTATACTGTATTTTCGTTCCCTACACTGTCTGTCTAATCTTAACAAAATGAGTCTTTTTATTCCATCAAGTCTCTTGTCTCCAATGGACGTAACTCCAGTAACTTGAAGATCAGGAAAGAGGACCTGGGCTGGCTTCTGTCTGCTGTTCAGATTAACCCTGACTGACTCACTCTCCAGCTCACAAGGGAGATAGATGTACTGACGCCTGAGCCTCCGCTACTTCCACCTGCAGGAGACACTGAGCATTCATAGGGGTCCTCGTCCTTTTCCTTGTACACTGACTAGAAATGACCTCCCCTGCGTGGAGCTACTTGGGCTTCACTAAAGTAACAAGGGCTTCCCTAAAAGGTGACGTTCAGTGCCGTCTTTGTTCTTTTAGCTTGTCTTTCTCGGCCTATGCTTTGCCCCTTTCTCTAGTCCTCACTGTAGTAATAGCTACTACCAATCTGTTTGGACCCCCTATTGGCCTCCTTTTGGTTTAAGCCTAAATTATATATAAACATATCATATTTAATATATAAATTTAGGAATATACATAGATGGACATAGGTTTACGGTTACATTGTGATGTTCTTTTGCGTTAATAAAGCTATTGTAATAATCATAACCTGCATGTCTCTTTGCATAAGAACAAATGAAAACCTACTTTTTCCCACTCTTCTGTGTGTGTGTGAGGATCTCCCGGGAGTACAGTACAGATTCTAACTTTCTTGCTTTGAATTTTGTTTGCTCTTTGACCAAACTGAGTCACTGGATTTGACTTCGTCCATGGCTTTCTACCCTCAATGTAGAATCTTTTTGAGTAAGTTCTTGCTTATACCCAATATTAATGTTTTTGTGACTAGCTGTTCTGAGATTGATAGCAACCATATTGCTTATGGACCTTAATGGGAAAATACAGGATTTTTCCATTTTTCACCTATGATTTTCCTGTCAGCTAGGTCAAGAGGTCACCTGATTTATAGTAAGATTTACTGGATACTAACTTCTACAGGACTCTGATTGAACTGATTGGCTTGAAAATATACATTGGCTTTACTATGCATTTATTTCTGAGTTTGACCAGAGCTGAAAAGGGACATGAATACATTTTAGTTTGCATATTTAGAAAATAGGTCTGTAATAGTCAGTATGCATATTTGTGAAAAATAAACTATATATTAACATTTTAGCCAATGGTCTTGGCCCAAATTTGTCACAGTAAAATACTGTAACACTGACTTATGATTGATAAAACCTTTATAAATGGATCTTATGCTTCCCAATATGGTGTTGGCAAGTATATCTTCACTATTTCATTTCTCCGCCAATAAAATTGGCATAGAATTAGGTTTTAGGGTCCATATATTGGCCACATGTATATTAAATGCATAGTATTCTTATTAATGATAGGCACATTAAGGCCTGAGAGTTGACAAATATTTAAAATCACATACTAATGTTAACATAGCTGATTCAGTAAATGTTTGATTTAACAAAGTGGCTTTCACAATCTCCTATGCTTCTATTCTAAAGTTTTCATTCTCATGTTCATGTGTACTTTGAGGGCTCTGTATCTCAAAATGCTAAGGTATCCTATGTTACCCATCAGCCCAGGAAAAGATACAAATACCATGTAGATTTATTTGAGATAAATATCCTATAGGAATACTTTTTATTTAAGGTAGTGGTCATTTCTAGATTGTACATGAAGTAAAATAGAGGCAGAATTTATTTTTTCCATCTTTGTGGTCAGCAGCTTCATTTACTGATTTTGCTTCTTAGTTATACTTTAGTGCAGAAAAAAACATGAAAAGCTCCATGTCAAATAAAAAAAGCCTGAAAAATAATGTCTTCTTGCTTATGCATCAGTGCTATTATGAAACACAATTCCTGTGTTTTGAAAAACAATGGAGTTTGTTATGAAAGTGAGTTTCCCCAGAGATTGCCACATGACTGCAGGCTATTAATTGTTTAGCTTTATGGTCGGTTATCTTTGTTCAGAACAATAGTGTTCTGAAGTCCTGTGGAACTTTTCTCCTGTGAGATCCTGTCGAGTTTTGATTAAGCGTCATTATACACAGTTCATTAACAATGTATCTTAAAATGAGTTTTTGATTGAACATTTTTATTGGTCATTTACTATAATTGATGGATTCTGTTGGAATTCTACATAGAAAATTTGCCAGCCTAGTTACAGTATTTTTCATTATGTATCATTATTCCTTTTTCCCCTATGAGAACCTAAGTTTCTCTTAAAAATTAACTTTTGAAAATTAGATATTGATCTATTGCCAATGTGGTTGCTCTTTCCATAGTTCAATTAGGAAACAGAAACTGGTAATATTGACTAGAAATAAGAAAAATTGGGGACCTTAAATAATCCCGTTAACAGTGCCCTTTTTTCTCTAGTGCCCAGTCACACTTTAGGATGGTCACTGAACTCTTGCTGGTTGATGAGTGTCCTTTTAATGCATTATTAAACGTGATTTGCTTCATGGGATTCTCTAATTTTATAATATTAATCATAATGTTTACCACTTCTGTTCTTACCTTAATCAAAAGGTGAAAAATGATTTGGCAATGGGTCAACTAATTACTTTTTATAATGCCCTTATATTTAACAAAAAGTTTAAAAGCCTCTCAGAAATAATTCAATGTGTTAGTAAAAAAAAAGCCCTGGGACATTTTGAGAGTGAATTTCTTGTCATTAAAGGGGGTCAAACAAATTCTTAACAGCTACTCATTGGAAAGGAGACAAAAAGAAAATAGATCATCTTTACTGTCTCTTCGAAGTCTAACTTTTTATAACTCACTCCTGTAATAGAGCATAAGACAGAGGACAGGATAGAAAAAGAACTGGAAAGGTTTAAAAGCTGATACAGTTTGGCCTCCAGCAGTTACTTAATTTCTCTGGGTTTGGTTATAATGTGATAATAAGGACATTGGATTAGCTGATATTAAAGGTTCTTTTCCACTGGAGTAGTTCATAATTCTTTATTTCCCTAATTGCTGAGGAGTAACTAAAAGTCCTCCAAGAATCTACTTATTTAGGAAACACCAGATACTTTGGGGGATAGAGCCCACTGACAAATATTGGCAAATTTATAAAATTTCAATGAACTTAGAAGTTCACTGGCATCTATTTTGTTAGTTATATATTCTTACCGAGCCTTTCTGTACAGCTTTTCTCCTACTGCAAATGTGAATAAAAATAAAGAAAATGTTTCTCTTTATAATGCTCTATGTTTTTTCTTTGAATAGTAATTACAGCCACCACTCAAAGTTCTCTGAATCAGAACATGCTTTGTCCCTGTCATCGTCAAATTAAAATTTTAGCTGTGGAGCTTTGGTTATTTTTCAGGAAATGAAGAGCTACTCATTGCCTATTTTCCTAAATCTCATTGACTGTCATTATCCTTCCTCTTGTATCTGCTTTCCCCTTCCTCCCCTGGGCAGAATATTTGGATATACATAAAATATACCAGCTCACGAGTGAACTTCTAACCTTGGTGCAATCAGAGGATGGGGCATTTAGAAGCCAGTCAACCCCCCAGATATTTTGGGGACCAAAAGTGCTCCACCTTCTAAAACTTCAAATAAAAGAAACCCTAAAAATGTTCATTATTTGTCTACTAAAGAATGCTCTTTTTCCTTCTCTTTTGACTTTTCTCTCTCCTATCTTACCGCTGTAAACTGCAAGCTGCCACGAAAGGAAGGCAAATGTGCCAGGCATTTGATAGATTATAATTAATTTGGTCACTGTTCACTCTACTGACTGAATAACACTTTCTCTTTAAATTGTATCTCAGAATTTGTTGATTGCTAACTCAAGTGTTGGCCAAGAAGAATACTTTCCCCCTCTTCTTGCCTTGATTCTCTTGTGACTTAGTGGGGGGAATGTCATGGCAAAATGTGTGAAGAGACTTAACCCATTGTAGCATCAGGTTCACAGGGCAAGTTTAAGACTATATATGAAGTTCATTCACATGATATTTTTATTTATTTCATATATGTGAAGTGAATGAGCAAAGTAGCTTTGTAGTTAATATTTTAACTACATGAAGGAGAATCACTTTTTCAGCTTACATGTAAAACAAGAATATAGATACATTTTATTGCCTATTGTATTATGGGCTAATATCTACTGAAATAAGAAGAATCTGCTACCTCACAGTATATCTCTACATATTTGGGTAAAATAAATATGTTTCAGAGTCTACATGGCATCTTGAACACCAACTAACTATTCTGTTAATGGTGTTCTTGGCCAAAGGGGTGAAATATAGGCAAGTGTGGCTCTATGCATCATCTATATTTAATTTTGAAAAACAGCTTAGCATGTGTGCATCTTATGAGTTGTCAGTTAGCATTGTAATCTGTAGAGAAAACAGAATATGAAAATAGATTTCAATGATCCAACCTGGGAATAACATAGGAAGACCAAAGTGTCTTATCTTTGTGCCAGCAACAAAGTATTCTGGGAAAAGCATAGAATTTGGTGGTTAATAATCCTGATCTCTAGCTTTTGGTCTCTCTTGACTACGTGTGTTACCTGGGCAAAGTAATCCATCTCTATCAGATTAACTTGCTTAGCATACGGACAAAGAAATGAGACATCCTCGGAAATCCCGGGCACACCGCCTGGCACTCAGCAGGTACACCTGAAGTGGTCATGGGTTCTGAATCTTTTTCGGTTTCCGTATGCATGAAGTGAGGCGTTTTTACAACACAATATTTTTCAAGTTATTTTTTAAAGCATTAGAACCCATTATGTGACAGCAACACATTTTACATGGGATTCCAATACATTAAATGAATAAAAGCTAAACTGTTCCGACTGAAGTGAAGGCAGAAGGCCCAGAACCAACTTTCCTGGTCATTTGTGTTCATCACATGAAAGGTTTTACAGTCATTCAAACTTTCAACCAACACATGTGCATGAATGTGTTCGTGCACCTGTTTGACACACACACACACACACAATCACAAACTTTTCGAAGCACCTTAAAATCATTAACTATTTCTTGGGCCAATACATATTCTATGTAGATTACACGTGACGATGATCTACCTGCTATTTCCCCAGGGAGATCCCCCTGACAACTGGAGGTGTAATGGGGCAACCCTGGTGCGGTGAATGATAATGATCCTTTGGAACTGTGTTGGAGCTCACACCTTTGTAAGTGATGACTGGCACGTCCAGCTGCAGAAGAGCCCGATTCGGGCAGAATGCTAGAATGGATGTCACCTACCTGTTCTGCTGACTGTGGGTGCTGGAATTTTTACCAAAATTATCATTTGGGGTCCACTCAGTTCAGATATCTATTATTAGCAATACACAACATTTTTTTTAATCCAAGACTATCCAAGAGCAAAAGAAATGCTTGTTTTTTCCCCCTAAATCAGAGCATCTTAATAACTGTACACACATGACTAAATATTTAACTTACTCACACAATGACTATACCTAGCAGTACGATGTGGCTGGGAGCGGCCTCAGAGTCAGACTAGATTAGTTTTAAATCCCAGCTCTTTCGCTTATCAGCCTTGTGAGCTTGAGCAATTATCTTACCCTTGTTAAGCCACAATTTCCTCATTAGTGGAATGGAAATGATAATTCATTCCTTATTTGGGTTGCTAATAGACGCCGGATAACTAGTCACTCCTTTTTCTCTTAAAATGTGGATTGGTGCTGATGTTCAGTGAAATACTGGTAAAGCTTGTGAACAATGCTTTTGCCTAAGGAGAAGCACTGGAGAGCTTGGTTCCTTATCTTATTTTTTTTCTTTTTCTATGTTATTTACTGATTATCTTTAGAGTTATGAGAAAACTTGGGGTTTTATGCTATTTACAGAGATTCTCAGGTTCTCTCTCCGTTGTTAGTGGTTAAATGTTTACACGTGAAAAGAGATAAGGAAGTAGAGGTCTGCACTAACTGTATGCCTCTAATCCTATGTGCTACTGGGAGCCGCCACCCAGATCTACGCAAAGTTAGAACAAGGAATCAGCTCTGCTTCAAAATGTGCTGTGCAAACTACGTGCTACTGTTGTGAATTTGCACAGGAATCTCTCTCTTTTTCTCTCCCCTATTAGATACTTCTCAGGTAGTAATGACTTCACTTTATATACTACATGAAAATATTTGCTATTTTCTGCAGAAAGCACTAACTGTAGAATTAAATTCTCATAAATCTAATGTGTGGACAAAGCATTTGGGGATCTTGGAAAATGCAGGTTTTGATTCAGGAGGTATTGTGTAGGCCTGGAGATTCTGCATTTCTAACAAGTACCATAATGCTGCTTGTACTCCTCATTTGCGGACCACAGTTTGGTAGCAAGGTTCCAGGTACATCCTAGGTCACCTTGTCAACCATTTCCTGTGCCCATCCACTAAGTTAAATAAGGAGATTTCGTTTTCTTTGTTTTTGTTTATTTAAGTATTTCATGCCAGGCATGTTTGAAATAAAACAGATCCAAGAAAACCCTACTGCCAACTTGGAAATGTTTAGCTGTTTATCTCCTTCTTTTAGAAGTTATCTTCTAAAAGAAAAAAAAACACAACTTCTTATCAATTTAAAATGATGACCTAGTTTTATATGACAGCCTTCTTCGAGAATTTAATATTTTTTGGCCATCTTGCAGGTTGATTTTCTAACCACAAAGAAAGTAAGAATCCCTCATGGAAAAAAACCACTCTTGTGACTTTGAAAACCATAAAAATGACATTGGCATGTGACTGAGGCCAGCCCCCCGCAGGCCAAGCATTTATAACAACACACGCTTTCCTTCCCAACTTCCATTCAGCAGTGAGATGTCTGTAAGCCCTGTCCAATCAATGAGAATGATGCATATCTATAAAATGGATCTCCATGAAATTATTAGCTTGTCAGCAGCCACATGAAAGGCATATTGGATAACATGTTGGGCTTTCCTCCCTCTCACCCCAAAATCCCTAAAGAGGATGTTTAGAAATGCTGTCATAAACTTCATGATTTTAAGAGATGATTCTTAAGAAAACGGTGGGCCAAGCATTTAGAATATATTATCGCTTTAAACACAGATTTTCATTGACAACATTCTGTGGGCCCCCATTTAATATTAATACTAAGCCAAAGAAATAATGGTCCTCGTTTCTTTCCTTTAAAATGACAGGAATAGTGGGTGCTTGTTCCTTCTGAAAAACAGGAAATCTCTAAGCCAGCAGCATTCACACTGGTGCCATTGCTTGCATTACTTCAGTTATTGACTGAACCTTGCCAAATCTTCCATGATGCATCTGTCTACCCGAGAGGAGGCTTGTGCGAGAGACTGACTGGTGAAGGTTATCTCAGGGTCAATGACACGCGGCTCTCCGCCTTTTAAAGAGCCTTCAGAGGCTGGGAAACCAGGTAGTCCCTGAGGCACAGAAAATGAGACATCGGGCTATAACTTTCTGAAATTAGCGCTGTCCTATTTTTATATAACCAGTACAGACTTTGGATTCAGTTCTTTAGGAAGGATGCACAAACCAAATCGGCCCTCATCGGTACTATTTCCTGTCACCTTGAAACAAACAAAGCGTGAGAATTGTTTAGGGTTAGGACTCAGGAACCCCTAGGGGTTTCCCAGAATCCTTCAATCCTTGCCTGCTAGCTCAGGTACAAGGTGGGAGGGGCGTTAGGAATAGCTCAGAAAGATGTGTTGTCCATACTCTCGCCAACATTTGAATGTGTTTTGTTTTGTCCCTTTTGTTGAATCTAGAGTGAGAATACCCCCAAAGCTCTTGCTCTGGGATCTGTACATTTAGAGACACAAGAAAAGGAATTGCTGGGGCCTTGGTTTGTTCCACTGACCTGCAGACCGCTGCAGGGAGTCCCACGATCAGTAAAGTACAGGCTTCCTCCCTTTCACCCCCTCCCTGCCAGTTTCTGCTGCCCCTCATTTGCCTTGCTCCTTTTCTTGGGCATCAGTACCATAGGAATCTGATCTCTCTTTTAGTCTCTCTCAGTGAAGAAAAATAATGCTGACTACTGAATAATGATATCCGGATTTTACAAGCAACACATTTCAAGGTAGATGGAAGGAGTGCCAGACTCATACGACTACCTCTAGGTCCAACTTTCCCGTGTCTACCTTCACCTGTAATACGGCGAACAGATGCAGCGCTTTCAGCTTCACTACACAGGTTTGGCTATTGCGTTTCTGGCCTCAGCAGAGGCTTGAACATCAGTCTGTAACTCTGTACACACCCAGTATATTTCTTTCTCTATTCATGTTCCTCAATCCCAATTGCACGTGTGTTAGTGTTTGTGCACACATGGGTAAGCAACCATACACACACCACGAACAGCATCTGTATGGAAAAGAGGAGAATATTTTTTAAACAGAAATGATAAAACTCAAGTGAAGATAGAATGTCTAGCCTCAGGCCAACACAGACAAACTGATAATTCAGTTCTACCCAAGACACTGGGCCCCCTCTCTAGAAAAGCACCTGACTTTGGACAAGCCTTTCACTAGATCAACAGCTGGGTAGCCAATAGGTGACGGAGACCCTCCCTGAACAAAGAAGGTATTCTGAAGAAACGGACTTTCATCTCCCTAAGCCCAGGGGTGAGTTTCTTCCTCTCTCCCTCCGTCTCTCCCTCTCTCACTTCCTTCCTTCCTTCCTGCTGTGAGAAGACCCAGAGCAAGAATGAAGTTACTCAGATGCAGTTCTATATTTTCACTTAAGAAGAGGCCTTTATATTGCCCTGAATCTTTCTCCTCTCCTTATCCCCACAACGAATACAGAAAAACACAAAGCGAAACAATATGGTTATAGTAAAAGCGGGCTTGGATAAAGTCATCTTCCTAGGTAAAAGAAATACAAGATTATGTTACGTTTGCTACCGCAAACTACTGGTACCCCTCAAGAATAACTTACTATTGCTGCAGCCAGCAATTTGTTAAAGTTTCCAGAATTCATTCTGAGAACTGTTGTGACCAGTGTCCAAGGGGACGCTCTCCTCTGCAACTCTGTGCCTCCTTTCTAGACTCTGGCTATTCCTTCTAGCTGGGAAGAAATGCAGTCAATCTTCATACCCACCCAGAGGGGTGTTATACACGACAAGCAACATTTTTTTTCAGCGAGCAACGAATGGCATATCGAAACTGGAGAATGGCTACAAGTGAGGCAGAATGAACAAGGTAGTCCCTATTTGGTTGCTTGTTTCTCTGGATGGGGTGTTTAAATAGAAAAACTCAGCAGTCTTTCAGATTGGTCCAGGAACTCCCTGAAAGTAAACGGGTATGGAGTTGCTCCATTTTAACTCGATATTGGACCCACACAAGAAGTGCTCCTGATCCACAAGCCACACTCCAGTCTCATGTTCAGCGCCCCCCCCCACGCCTGACAGTCCCTATCCTGTACTGAGGAACCATCTGTCTCCACAGCTCGCCCACACAAGAATGGAGCTGCCGTTGACGCTGCAGCCAGGACCGTGGCAACAGACACGGATGCCAGACGACACAGGTGCGTGGGGGCATTGAGAGTCACCAAGGAGACTTGGAGAAGACATTATGGGGATGATATGCATTGGAAAGTATCACAATCCTGTCCCAGTTTAAGAAAATATGAGCCAAAAGATGGACTAAATCCCAAAATGTGTTCATCACACTGATACAGATATTAATAAATGTCGAATCAGTCACCATTCACTGAAAATTTTCCCTAAGTTTTCACTGTAAACCACTAGGTTTCAGGGTTTTGGGGGTTTTTTTGACTTCTAGAATTAAGACAGAATGTGTCTTCTGGTGGCCAGTGTCTCTAACTCTAGGGTTTAAAGTATAATTAGAAAAAGGTACAGAAATATTTCAAATATTTTCTCTCCAGGTGACACAACCATTCAGATGCCAAGAAACCATTTCCCAGACGCTATGATATTGTTGGCTGTACTGAACCATCTCAAGCAACTTCATCTATTTAGTACTTTGGGTTTTTGAAAAAGGAGACAATATTCTCTTTTGGTCTAAGAGAAGTCAAGCAACGATGAACTAATGACATTATACAATAAAAACTTGATTCTTTAACTTCATGTCCTAATGATGACTCAAACTGATGAGAAAACAGCATAATCCTCATCCTTCATTTTGTTCTTCAGTCTGATATACAATATACCCCCATGGAGTCCTGGTGATCCTTTGAGTCTATCTCCTTCATTTCAGTCCCATTGTATAATCTTAGTTCTAAGCCTCATCGTATCTGCACGATGCTTTAACAGAATCTCAACTTACATTTCTACCTCTAGTCTCTCTGTAATCTCATCAAACAATCCAGAACGTGCTGTATAGCACATTCTTTCACTTGTTCCTGGTTTCTTTCTTTCCTTAGCACTTATTGGCTTCAAATTTACTATATACCTTCTCATTTATTTTGCTTGTTGTCTATCATCCCCGATTTGACTTATCAGCCCCACAAAACCAGGAGTTCTTGCCTGTTTCTTCATGGCTATAACGCTGAGCCTAGAACAGGCCTGGCATGTACTAAGGTGCTTAATAAATACATTTGAATGTCTGATATATTTTGTTTAAAAAATCTACCTTGCTTTTTTGTTTCTTCCAGGAAGAAGTACAAACACCTTCACATGGGATTTAAGAACTTTGTATACTGGTCTCAACCTGGCTTTTCAGCTCATAACCTTGCACCTGCCTCTGCACAAACTTTCTAGGCAAGTAACCTAAATTATCTTGTCATTGCATAAGACTGCCATGTCTTTTCATGCATCTCTATATCACCTGCAAGTCCCCTTACCTGAAGAACTCTTTCCAAGACTGCCGAGAACACAGCAGACACTGATGATCATCTTTTCAGCCATTCGTTCATGCATTCATTCATTCATTCATTGTCTGACCAATCTCCCTACATCCTTGAAGGCCTAGGTGAAACTCCACCATTCCTATGAGGCCCCTTTAGACTGTCTGAGTTGGTTCAGTCACATTCTCCCGGTGCTTTTGTAGTACTTTATATATAACTCCACTTTGGTTCCTACTACACTGAGTTGTAATTTATCTTACAACTTTTTCTTCCTCTGGACTATGAGATACTCCAGAGTAAGGAATGAGTCATTTATCATCTTGTCCCAGTATATTTTGCAGCACCTGAAACATAATAAGTACTCAATAAATACATAGGAAAGCTATTTGGAATAGATATATGTTTGGGGAAGCAGGGATCATTGCTTTGGATTGAAGATGCAACAGATGAACTTCATAGCATTCTATCCAGATACCTTAAAAACCCCAAGGAGTTCCTTTAGTATTTGTGTGAAATGCGTATTTAAGTTTTACTAAAATATTAACTTATGTTATGGGGTATTCATGGAACAGTAACCAAATAACATAGAAATCTTGGAGCTGTAGTTCAAGTAATATAATAGTGAGTCATGCACACTGAGCAAAGGATAATGCGGCCCACAGAAAAATTTTCGGGGCTCCATGGGCCTCGATTACCTGCACATAATTCTCTACAAAGCTGATAAGAACAATGAATGATGCATGACTGAGCAGCACAACATTTGGTTTCTAGAGCAGAGAAGTTAACCATTTATTTCAAAACAAAAATATACAAATGTGATGATTCTCCTTATGTTTCTTTTAAAAGTGATGAATGTGCCAGGAAGTGACTTACTTAAAGTTAAATGTAATTTGTTTTTTAAAGTAGGTACTTGTGTGTTTCTGAAATGCCAAAAGAGCTGTCTAGCCATTTTGTTTCCCGGTCCTTCATTTGTGCTTCCTACATACCCTCCTCCACCAATGAGGTGTCTCCTCTCCCCCACCTGAAGCTGCCCACAGAGAAAACAAAACATTACAATGTTTAAAGGACATTGTAAATGAGCAACCAGCCAGGCTTTTCCCAAGAAAGGGTGCTTCTTAAATAAACTGACAGTTTTCTTTGTTGGTACGAATGGAAAGCTAATATAAAAATATCCTCTAAGCTTTACTTTTAGTTTTGTAAGAATGGAGTCCAGCTCTGACATATTTCTGTGTGCCTATCTTAATCCTCCGGGACTGAAGATTCTGAGCAAACTGCTGAACCTACAGTGTTTGCCTATTTATCTGTCTTCCATCTGCACATAATATAGACCTCACATTGTTCATTTGGGAGTTCCTATTATTGCCCAAATGCCTATCACAAAATAGGGCATCTCAGTCCTCTGGGGTAACTGGCCACGGTACCAACAGACACAGATGGCGAGTGAATACATTAATATGCTCTGTTCATGGAGGAAATTGCACAGAAATAATATATTAACTTAAAGGATTGCTTTCCATCTTTGTTACAGAGTTTTTGAGGTCGTGTCTGCATGAAAAAAATAAAGTGGAGATTTTAGGCAACTATGGATAATGTTTGCCATGAAAAATACAGCAACCTGCTAATAAAGAATTTGTGATTAATTTTAATCTGAAACTGTTCAACCAGCACACTTTTCGGATGGATTTCACTTTATTTACCCTTTAATTTATCCTGCCATGTTTCCTTTGTAGTCAGAATTGTAGTATAGTTGGGGGTTCGAAATTCAAAGCTATGTTTCCTGTCCCCTAAGGATAAAGGAGGGAGAAAAACAGGCAGCGTTTCACTGTAAGTCAACTATCATTTATGGTTTGTCAAGTAAAGAGTTTATGTGTCATCTGTGAGATGGGAAGCACAGTGCCCCTTTCCCCATAGGAACAGGAATGTGATGAAAGCCGTTTGTAACTGCAAAGTCCTTTATAAATGTAATGCCACTGGGTCTGTCTGTAGATAGAGCCAGCAGAGAGAATAGGGGACAGCGAAATAGATCTGGATTTACATAAAATTTCCAGCACAAAAGTAGTCCTGCTGAATTATCCTACATGTGAACGTCAGTAGACTGATCACCATACATAAGCTGCTTGTTTTATTAAGAACTTGTGTATTTAAATACATGGGCTTTTTTTTGTTTTTGGCTAAGGAAGAGATTTTTTTATCAAGTAGAGGAAGTAATACCAGTGGCAAATATTCCCACAACATGGTATGTGCTAGGCATTGTTTGAAGAACTTTGCACTGACCCATGAGTGAACGTTCCATCTATTTCCACCTTCATCCCCCTCACATTAGCAAGAACTCTCCATATCCAGCCTAAAATAGTTTCCAGTAAATTTTATTTTTAAAAAGTAAAATTTAGGGAAGACTCTCCTTTCAACTTTTGAATCTTCAAATCTTTTCCCAGGTGACTGTTTAAGAACATGAACATCTTCCTTACTTACAGCACGCTTCCTATTCCCACCTCCCCACCCTGCACTTTCTGGCCCCCCGACATGCCTCCTGCTGCGACGTCTCCGAGCAACACCACAGCCACCGAGGTGATGCAGGAGGAGGTATGGACAGGGTTTCATGAGCAGTTTGTTTCCACATAAAGCATGTGATGGACTTGTTCCTATCATCGAGTTGAGCAGCTGCTAATTTCTTTATTCTCTTTAGTTTATCCAAAATGTCTTTTTTATTGCACTTACCGAGAATGAGTCATTTTCCTAGATCTTTGGTTTTATTTTCTTTTACTACCAGCACCGTCAGTTGACTTTCTATTCAGAACTGGATTTGTCAATGAAACCCAGCTCTCATCTCTCTGTGGTCTACTCTCAGGGATAAGCAGCAGCGAACACGGCTAGGAAGTTCTTGCATCGTGCTTGTCCTGTGCCAGGCTCTGAGTACCTTGCAGACTACCAGGGGTACAAAGCTTATGTGCCTTCTCAGATCCTTCAATCACATCTTTCTCTTCCAACATTCAATTGGCAGTAGGCTCCTCTCCATTTTCAGGCCTGCTTGGGGCAGGGGGTGGGGTTTCTAAAAATGCCTGTCAAGGGACCACTATTGGTAGAATAGGGGAGTTATCTCTCTGCCATGTGAACCGCGGGAACTCAGGTAAACCACCAGATGCCAAATCGGTAGATCCCCCCCTTATTTCATTTGTGGGCTGCTGTGAGGTCATCTTTGTCATCTGCTGCAGCTCTTCTCTGTCACCCTTCCACGCTCTTTGTGGATTGGCCAATATGGTAAAACCTCAAGCTGCGCTGCATTGTATTTTCTCTCGTTTCATTTCCCTTTTACCCTCCCCGTCGCCACTTCAGTCTTGTAACTCCCACACCCTCACCATATGTTTGCCAGTGCACCTTCTCTCCAGAGGACCAGAGCTAAGATCTCTACATCAGCTAGTTTAGTTCTCCAGTAGGTAGATACCACTCCATTTCATAGGTAATGAAACTGAGACAGGGTCTTACATGACTTGTCCAAGGTCACAGAGGTACTTTGAGGCAGCGCTGGATTTCAATGCAGTCTGACTCTGGAATCTACGCTCTTAACCACGGCTTTCAGCTGCCTTCCAATACAAAGCCTCTTGGAGCTGACAGCAACCACAAAGTTTTCCTCGCTAGCTAAGTGACTTGCTCCTGAGCAACTTCTTTGCATCATAAAATTTAAATTGAAGCTCTGCAAAATGATAATTTGTTATGTTATAAATTTTAAGGGGTTTGGGGGAAATGTAAGAACTGAGTGTTGAAACTGAATTCCAAGGACTTGTTGAAAATGTAGTAAGTCTCACATTTACTTTTCTGAAACGCACATGTTGCCACACACACACAACAGCCCATATGATAGTCACAGTCTCTGTTCTAAGCAGTAGCATGCATGGATGGGCATACATGAAACTCAAACACCTCTCCCAGGCTATATGAAAAGTGACCCAGGGTATCTGAGACACATGGTTACAGCACATATATATTATATTGTTAAAGCCAGCGAACATAGAGAAAAGGTCTGAATGGACTTTTTATAGAATTTTCTGTTAGAATAAAGCTGGTTCCCCCCCTCCCCCAAGTTGACCTTCAACTCCCAGGAAACCTGAGCTTAATTGCTTTGATTTACTCCCATAATAAGGTGATCGATTAATGCGCAAGGCCGACTTTATGAGGCCTGTCCTGGAATGGTGCTGGAGATTGCCACAGTGAGAGTTATATGGCCACCACTCTGAAAAAGGTCATTGGCTAAGAATCAAAGACAGCATAAGTGATGGTTTACCCACCAGAAGCACCCGTGTGAAACAGGCAGAGAATGTTGAACATCGTGCCTCTCGGGGTTTGGGGCAGATGTTACGTAGTAAATTCAGTTTGAATTGTTGCTGTGTAGATTGTCATTGCCAAAGATGATGCTCTTTGAGACCCAACTCTGCAGCACTGTCCTGTGACGAAACGAGAAAGCCCTGGAGAAGCTTCCCCTGGAGTCAAAGGTCAAAATGACAGTTTTTGTTCCAGAATGAGATATTTAAAGTAAAAGACGGTGTTAGACTGCAGCCCAGAGAGAGACAGTCGGTGACCACTGAGAAGGGCAGAATGGCTTCGAAGGGTGTTGGGGCTGGTCAGGAACGAGAGCAGCCCATTTGCCCTGGGGTTTCTAGGCATAATATTATGTGGCGGTGTGTGTGTGACTCGCTGGCCATCTGAGAACTGGTGTCGGTTTTCTAAAGTCGGTGGCCCTCTGACATCCAAATCCCTCCCAGGCTCTGTGGGCTTGCCAGGGCCACTACTTGTCATTTGTCTGGTTTTCACCTTCCTGAGACAGCACGACAAAGCACAAGACCACGGCTGTGCCTCCTCTCAAACCCTTTCACATTCAGACTTGATGTTTGTCTCACAAGGAGAAATATACCATGAAACAGGATGTCTTCTGGACAGGGCTAGCAGAGCCACATAGGACGGCAATGCCACCTGGCTTTTGAAGAGGTTCAAACACTGACAGGCCAGTTTGCAAACCTCACGTATTTTGTTGCTGACACCAAGCTGGGAAAGAAGCTAAAATATTTTGATCAGTGGGTAGGGGCATTTATAGCAGATGGTTTCCTCAGCAGTATTGCATTTGGGGGGTCAGTGGGGGAGAGGGGGGAATATTCAAATAGGATATTTAAAGTCAAAGGGATAGAAACTTGGCTTCATTTTATAGGCTTTGTGCCAAATCTTGGAACACCCATGCATCTCCAGTCAAGTGAGGAGAGGTTCCCAGTCTGAGCACTGTTATAGGGATGCCAGTTCATTTAAACACTCTGCTGGGAACACTTGGAACCCAGGGAGCCTAAACAGGATGGGAAATTATGTATGTCTATACCACTGGTCACAAACGGGTAGACTTCCAGAGCGCCTGCCAGTATAAATCCCTGAAAGGAAGAGCACTGTCAGAGGCATGTGTCTGTGGAAAGGGCTTTGAGAAAGGCATTGAAGAACAGAGCTGAAATCACCTGACTTCACCTTGCGTGGCTATGCATAGGACTGAGAAGTCCCCAGCACAGGTCCGTATCTTAAAACCAGGATACTGCAAGCTGACCTGCTGGCTATCGCGGGCGGAGACTGAGTTGCCCAGAAGATTTGGCCCCAGCCCCACTGACCAAACAACCGTTAAGATAATGCAGATTCACTCAGAAAACCAGTGGGACACTACAAGCTACCAAGAAGAGCTGGGGCCCTTTGAGTTTGCCAATTCTCACTCAGGTTTTCTGTCTTGGTATTGGTTATTTTTATGCCTGGAAACTGCAGCTTTTGTTTGTGTATGAAAACTCTTGAGCAGAGGTAAGAAAATAATTTCTGGGAAAATTACTTTCCCCTAGGGCCCAATGAATGTAGATATTGTTAGAAGGAAGGCAAGAGTATATCATTGTCCAGAGAATGATATCGGTGACATAGTGGATCATCATTGCCTACTACACCTCCCAGCTAGGGTGTCTTCACGGTCATCTTTAGTCATTGGTGCACATGAATTTGGGTTACCCTTTATTGTCTCAGAGAGCAAAGGCCACTGTGAGCTTCCCACAAGGCAGGCTTGTGAACCATAGTATACCAGTGCCTACCTGATGACCAACTCAGGCAACTGTCAGCTCAAGTGATGATATTTTCTGAGCAACAGCTGTGTGCTGAGACTTGTTCATTCTCAGGAGAAGAGAGGAAGTTGGACCTCAAGTTGGACCTCAAGGAGCACATTGCTTATAAGTTATAAAAATTTTAATTTGCTTATTTTTCTTGACAAAAAGACTGACTAAAGCCCCAAGGCAATTGTTCAGAGACAGTAGTAGAACAGCTGGTTTGCAGTACATTTTTATATTGCATGTTTTTATATTTCTTATTTGCAGCAATAGGTACGGATGCCTCTGTTTTGCAGATATGGAAACTGAGTTTTAAAAAGTCAAGTGATTTGCCCAAAGCAAGACAACTCCTTAATGGAGAGCTGGGACCAAAAGGTACACTTTCAGGAACTCTGAAACAAAGCCTGGCATTCTTATTCCTTTTTCACAGTTGCCTTACTTATGTAGAGAAAGTGCTAAGTGAGTACATCATTGTGAAACCTGTAGGTTTTTAACTGGGGAACATTTAAAATGGAAATAGCCTAGCACAAAACGAGGCTAATTTTCCCCCTCTGCAGAGGGAGAGATTAGCCTGGGAAACGCTGTCCTGGCAGAAGCCTGATCTGAACAGGAGACATCCTTTCGGCCCCTCCCTCCCCATTTCTGGAGCACAGAGGCAATTGGAAAAAAAGGGTATTTTTGCACATTTTTGGTACATATTGCCAATCAAGTTTGATCCTCGCTGTGATTGTGCAGTTTAGGTCTTGGGTGGGAGGTGTGACAGGATGTTTGAGTTTCTCTGTTTCTCCAGAAACTTCCAACAGAACCTGCTGGAAAGCTGAGGGGGAAATGTAAAATATTCAAGTTGTCTTCTATTTTTACTTTTAACTTTTATATAATTTCAGACATACAGAAAAGCCACCCAAATAATACACAGAATTCTAATATATATTTTATCCAGTTCTTAACCTTTTACTATATTCTCTTTTCCTTCTTTTACCCTATACACATACAGATGTAACCCATACATATTTTCCCCTGAACTTTACAAGAGTAAGTTGCTGATACAATGATATTGTTCTTTTGTCCCTAAATACTTCACCATTTCCTAAAAATCAGGACATTCTATAGTATAAATATCAAACTCAGAAATTTAATATCAGCACAATATTACCTAGTCTGTAGATATATTATATTTCGCTGGTTGTCCCAATGTTGTCATTTATAACAAAAGAAACTACTAGACCATGCTTTGCATTCAAGAGTCATGTCCCTTTAGTTGTCTTTAACCTAGAAGACTTTCTCAGCCTTTCTTTGACTCCGATGACCTTAATACTTCTGAGGATTACAGGTCAGCTATTTTGCAGCCTGCCTCTAAATTTGGTTTCATCGGATAATTCACTCTAGTTGAAGTCTAGCAGTGAAGAAAAATGTCACTTACAAAAACACAAACAAATAACTGGCGTCAACTTAAAAATTGCTTGTTTATTTTCCCCTATATTACTGTTTTTCATCCTTAGTACCAATTTTCTTTGGAACAAGAACACTATATATACATGCTCATTCTAAACTGACAAATCTTCCTTTGTGCACGTTTAAAGTTTTCTCATCACTTTCTTTTTTGAAATATATTGTAATAAGTGTGTTCTTTCATCTTTTTTATTAGTTTATTGCACATTTCCGAGGATGTTCCTGTGTCCAGTGCCCCTAGGTGCATAAACTACTGCTTTGCTTATGCACTTGCTCTGTAAGTCCCTTTTGCCCCATGTTTAAAACACTCTTCTGTTTAGGGTGATTGTTTCTGCTTTGGTTAGTGGTGTGACAGTAAGGACATGGATCCATGTGGTATTTAGCCCAGTGTGTAAGCATCACAGGATCTCTCAGAAACTAGCTCTGAAAGCCCGAGAGTCATCTGCAGGGCTGCTGCAACTGGCCGTGGAGGGTGGGCTAGACGGAAAGCACTGTGTGGAACAAATAGGCTACATACAGCCCTTTGGAAAGAGAGCACTTTCTGTTTCTTTTTAATGCTTCACCAAAGGTGGCTCTGAACTGGGAGCAGTTCCCTGGGTGCTTTCCACATTCCCTTCCTCACTACCAACCTACCCTATTTGAGGGTGCAGATATACACACCCTCACACAGCACAGTAAATACGAAGGAGGGATAGGAGTTATCAAGAGCATTTCTGAAATTACTGGAGAAAGGAAAGAGAAGCTCAAGTCTAGGGGGTCATATAAAATGAATGTGCTGGTTAGAGACAGTGACAAAGAGAGCCAAGTCTGGGAAGTTACGATTTGCTGTAGAAATGGCTAGGAACAGTAGTAAAAATACAGTAGTTAAAAATGAAGTGTGCATTTCTTATGTCCTCACAGACTTGGAAACACTCACACGTGGTGTTATGCAGAACAAATTTTGTGGGTTGTCTCCGATTCATGCCGATCCTCCTGCAAACTCACTCTTAAAGATGATGTGTCGGAAGCAAGGCCAACAACAGGCCCTGGGTTGATTAAAGGCCTGTTAGCTAAAGGTCACTATAACTATTGCTGTAGAGCCAAGTTTAACTCCTTCCTTTCTACTGGTGATTCAAAATTCAGGATCTATGACTTGGAAAGAAACAGAAAAAGCAAGTGATTGATACCCTGTGAAGGCCCAGCTTCCCTTCTGTTCCTGAGTTCCTCATCCTAGATGTGTTTTCCTGCACATGAGACCGAAAGCAACAACGTAACTCAATGATTTTGAAAGATTCAACTTTTAAAGCAAAGGCCATAGACACTGAACCAAACTGTGGTTATCAAAAGAAGAAAGAAAAATGTTTTGTATATGAATAAAAACATATTTTCACCCTTACTCTATAGTAATCTCCCCTGTTTTGATTCCCGACCTTCAATATGTTTACATTGATCTTTCTCTGTTTTAGTACAGCGTCATATAAAATCTCAAAGCTTTAATGCTTTCACATACTTAAGAATTCAGTTTAATTCACACCAACTTAGCCTCTACTTTGTTTACCTTAGACACTGACTAGGTGTGGTGAAGCACACTTCTGGAACTAAATCATGATCTCACCTCTAACAATGTCATCTTTTAGAATAGGGACAGTCATCTAGACTGTCACCCATGCAAGGTTACATAGATTTATATATCAAAACAAAGAAAAAAACCTAGTCTGTCCATTCTCTTTTCAACCTCGCCCTGCCCCCAAGGGTTATTGCTAGTGCAACAGCATCTCACACATCACATCCTAGCCCAATTTTCACAGAAACTGCCATGGAATTTCTTGGTTATAATAACAATCATAACTGAAGCTTATTAAGCATTACTAAATGCCAGGACAAGTGCTGAGGACCTTACAGTACCTTCAATATTTTCTTAACTTTACTTCTACCCAAGAAGGGGGTACTGGTATAATTTAAACTCAGAGAAGTTAAGAAAGCAAAGAAGCCTGGATTAGAATTATAGGTTGCTTCACTCCTAATCCTAAGCCATTAACCATAACTCTATGTTGTGTTATATATTACTACAGCAGTATCTTTTGGGTTTTAATTCCAGAAAAATAAAGGTAATTCCAGTGGGTTGCAGAAAGAATTAAGGATAAGGAGTTAGATGTTAGTAAGATGATTCTGTAACTCATACTAAAGAGATTTGCCCCCAAAGTATTTGGCATTTTCTATAAACTTTTAACATACATTCTCTGAGATGTGACACTTTTTTAGATCCGAACTGTTGTGTGGACGTAAGTGTTTGTGATTACATGAGACAGTATTTCTGGAAGAATACGTTTCTGGTTCTCCCGCTAATTTACTGTATAAGTTGGGGTTTGTCACCTAAAAATTATGGGTTAACTTTTACATGTAACTTACAGGAAGTCATAATGGAGTTGGAGATCTGGCTGTCCCAATGACCTGGAACCTGCAGTTCAGAAAGTGTAGGCAACATTGCCAGGGTCACCAGCGATTGTTGTGAGGCTAGACCCAGAATCCTGGTCATGACATTCACTCCAGGTTTTACTCAACCAGGCTACACTGTAACTCCCTTTGCACTCGCCTTTGGAGAAAATGTGCTGGTCCAGAATCTGGTCTTTATTACCTGTTAAACATCCCCGAAGGAATGGGTACATTAAGTCTCCACATTGCAGCTGGTGCCACTGACCCAAGTTTCCGCTCCCTGAGCCCAATTCTTTGCCGATACGTAATTTCTTAGAAAACATAAAGAGGCCCCAGCAAAGGACACAGACACCTGTGGAAATGTGAGCCTGCACTTCCGGTGTACCTATATGCCTGTGACTGGGTATCCTTTTGCCTTTAACAAGATTTTGCAGTGACAGGATTGGAACAGATTGCTGGCATTATGGCAACCAGGATATTGTCAGGAGGAACTTGGCAGCGCTCATAGGTGTTATGATGCTGGCTCTCTGCTCAAGGGCAAGGATATTGAAGGAAATTAGAGATGAAACAGAGTGAGAGGTAATGGCAGGAGAATTCAGAAGATGAGCCTGTAGCAGCAAATACATGGAAATTATTTGAGGTTTACATACTTTGAGTCTTTGATGACTGAAGACACAGAGCTAAGAACTGCTTTAGTGACATCCCTTCATAAATCTGCATAATAATCCCTCGGTGGGGATCTGGTGAAATTACAAGTGTTCATTTACTAAATTGGGTTCAGTGCGTGTATCACGCACACTGTATGAATATTCAGTGCAGTGACTACTTCCCAAGCTATGTTGAAGTTAACACATAAGATGAATATAATCAAGTAGAACTCAAAATTACATGCTTCTTTTAACCTAACAGAGGTCTTATGTCTTGAAGAATTGGACTCGCCCCCATCCCTCATTCTAATAAAACAAAACGTAAAGCCTTTTCAGTATTTTTATCTGATTTTTGGCATAAGGTAGTTTTTTCTATAATAGAGGATTAGGATAATAATACACAAGGCTATGAATGGTTCCTTGGAACACAGTGGCAGCTGCCAAACAGATTCAGGAGGAATGTTTAATTATAATGCTCAGTAATAACAACAAAGGAAAAGTTCAATGAGAAGAAATGACCCTATTATGAGACTGAGGTCTGTGCTGGATGGAGGGTGGACAATGGAGCCTTTTCCAGACCACAGACATTTCTTGAAGCTCAAGTTGCCTTGGCAGCTGATGGACATTTTACCTTAAAATCTCATTGTTTTTTAACTCTAGGAAACTCAGTTGGCTTTTCAGGTTAAGAATACAAAATTACTTCTGCTCCCCCAAAATGCATTTTCCCCTGAAGTGAAAACTATTAGTAAGTTACAGGGAAGAGTTGATCACCTCCATTTCTGTTTAACCAAAGAGCAATTGACCAGGTAACAGGCACTTTGGAGTTCTTGTCCAGGACTCTATAACAAAGCAACTGGGGAGCCGCGGCCAACTAATTAATCTCTCTGAGCCTCTTTCAACTATGAAATGTTTCATGACATTCTGATTATTGATCTATTTTGATAATATTCCTGTGGGAACATTCTTGGTCATCATATTTTCCAAAATATAATGTGACTTTAGCTCCACAGTAGACGGTCAAATGTAGTATGTGAAATTTTAATGAAAGGTAACTTCTGTTTATACTTATCATATGGAAGGTATTTTGCTAAATGTGCTTCACATGCAAAATGTCAGCATGTAAGGTAGCTTTATTACTATTTTCACTTTATAGGAACTGAAGCTCAGAAAGTTTGTCACTTACTATCATACAGTTAGTAAGTAGCAAAACTGACATTCAAATTCCAGTTTCCCTAACTCTAACAACCGTAACTTTCACATTCTGCCTTTCCTTCCTCTAGGACAACTTCTGGGTACCTGGTGAGCTTCCCATGCCCATGCCTAGGGTGTGCTAAGGAAACAGCCTTGGGTTCTTTACTGAGTGTGCCACTTCTCTAAAGAGATAAAGAAGGAGAAATGGGGGGAAATTTTTTTTAAAGGACAAAGCTGTTCAATAAGCAAGTGGCATGCTTGTGCGTTATCACTATGCTTAGTAATAGCAAAGTATTATATTAGTGAGTTGTTTTCTTCTGTCCTTAAGAATGTTACTTTCTTATCTCTATGACTATGGGGCAAATATGACAGACAGAGAAATAGGCAAATAAACAAAAATGGTACCTGGGAAGGCAGTTCGTGGCAGTGGGTTGCACATACAAAGCAGGAAGGAGTAACTCCACTTGTATAATAAGTGTTACCAATTGGGGAACGTGCTGAAAAGATAATACTAGGATTTGGGGGACAAACTAAATGTTAGATCTGAAAGGAGATTTATTTTAGCAGAAATAGTGCGTACTGCTTAGAAGACACAGAGCTTGCAGCTAGAAATGGGTGTGGAGCTGTCTTGATGATGTAGGGTGATGAGCCAAATCTGAGGAGGAGAATTTAGTGGTGGTTATCGAGAGACATGAATAAAATACCTGGAGTGAGATTCATCAGTCTCAGGTGCTGAGGTGTCAAGACTCGGTTCTGTCACGAGGAGCGCCTCTCGATGGGGTATTTGTGCTTGGCGAGGTGCCAGAAGGAAACCGGTGTGCTGAAGTCAGCCAAAACTTACGGCAGCGTGTGTGGGAAATAAAGCAAGGCTTCCCAAACATAAAATTCAACGCAATTTATTTTTTTCTGTAAAGTAGTTCAAATTTAGATAATATAAAACATGATCATCACACAGATACGTAGTTATCACCTGTCGAAAATTATAGAAGAAGAATATAAAGGTCTTTGGGGATTCTTACAACTAGTGAGAAGACAGAAGAGTATTTTGGAGAAGTGGGTGAAATATGTCAAAGTTTCAAAACTTGCAGAACACAATTGTGTTGGAAAGTAAGCTTTGGCAACTGGCCTGAGGGTCTCTGGGGAGACCAAAGTGATCAGGAGCTAATTGAGTTGCCATAAGTTTCTCCTTGGATATTTGCAACTAACATCCACCATTAGGATCAGTGTCAATGTTAGGCTATCATAAAGATTAAAGCAAAAATTCTTTGTTCTTAAATTCATAGAATCCAAGCCCAGTATTAAGAGGGAAGGCATTTCTACATTCACGTGTAAGAAACAATTGCATATAAATAAAGCTGCCAATCTGATACTATTTAACTGCAAACATATATTTTTAGTTTAATAAAAAGGATCTAATTCTAATACTTTTATTTTTGCTGAAATCGTGAAGGTTACTATGGTAAAGTAAGTGAATGTAGGTGTAAATCAGGGAGGAAAGTGTAAAGGGGTCATTAGAAAAGGTACTAATTGCAGTATTACATGGATACATACGGTGCTTACAAAGTCAGAGTCCTGAAATGGGGACCCCCTTCCATTTCCTGGTAAGCCTCCGCAGAAGCGTGAACCTAGGCAGTAATCGTTGAAAACGCATGTGCCGGGGTTGGACGGGCCTTCACCATGCTCTGCTTAGCCAGCTAACAGAGCATGGAGCTCAGCTCCAACGAGGTCAGACTATTTATGGTCCTTGGTGACTTTACTTAGATTACAAACGAAGCAGCCTGATTTCAGGAAACATTCAACAGCAGGCCTGACCTTGTGCAGACAAGGAACAAAGTTGGAAAAATGCACCCTCAGGCCAGATCATTTTCAGTCCTGGAGACTTACGTTCTTCTATGTAAATGGGTTTTTTTGTTTGTTTGTTTGTTTGTTTCAGCAAACGTGTGTCTGTAAGACAAATGGTAAAATACAGTTTGAAAAATAACAACAATCAAACAAACAAAAGCAAAGGTGATTTTTTAGGTTTCTTCTCTAGAACCATCTCCTTTGCTAAGGTTACTTTTTCTGTGGGTATAATGATCAGATCAGTAAACTGCAAGCATGAACTTAGCAAAAGCGAAGGGAATTATTTGATTTTAAAAGCAAAGTGGGTCATCTTGTTTTCCTACATTTTGATTATGATGTATTACATTTAGTATATAGTATAAACAAAGTTGGGGTAACATGTCCAGTCATAATAATGTTTCACATTGCAATCTTTCAGTATGGAAATGACTAGGCAGGATGTCTTTGCCAACATTCTCTACAGTTCTTTTGATTATTTTAAATAAGCTATAACTTTTTAGTCACATGCTATACAGGCTTCAAACTTTTCAATAAATACCTGTCTCTGTGTGCTGTTAACTTCAGCAGAACTTATTTTCACACTGCTGTGATCCCAAATGACCATATCCAATGACCTAAGAATTAGTCGGTGGGGAGTAGGTGGAGGCGTTCATATTCGCATTTTTATTTAAAGTTCAGTAAGCAGAGGTTCAATGCTTTGTGAAGGAAACTAAATTACAATATAGAAATAAATTTTTAAGAAACAAAGAGATGGAAGTGTGATTTCTTGGAAGAAGAATAACGGATTGGATTCAGAGTTTCAAATTTCCCGTGTCTGCGTGATTTCCTGAAAGCCATATATACACAGGTATTTTATTCAGTGTCTCTAATATGGAGACAATAATTCCATCCTGCCCTATGTTAGAAATAAGTAACATGTAAATGGACTTGGAGGTCAGGAGATTAAAAATGCTGTATAACTGTAAATGATTCCGTCACTTAAACCCAATCGAAACTGTACTTTTGAAAAGGGTTTTTATAAATGAATCAAATCAACTGACATTTTGAAAATCCTGGGGAAATATACTCTGAAGGAATTACTTTGGGGAAGCCGAGTTTTACTTGAATGGCTATGAAACATGAGAGAGAAGACAGCAGATTAATGTGCATTTAAGACATGACTGTTATTATCTCCATATCAAGTTCGAATCAGTATTTCCAGAAGTTCCAGTACTTGCTTGTTGAGATGTAGGAAGAATTCTGCATTTGGGCTATAATCGAAGTACAAAACTTCACTCTTAGCTCTTCACTAAAATTGAATGAACCACTTACAATGTATTGTCTGTGTTCTAAGCAACATGACAAGTACTTGGAATATCTTGGAGTGGAAAAAAGAGATGTCCTAGGGCCTGGAGAGCATAAAGATCTGACTGGAGCCCCCATCTTCCATGACAGAAGACTTCTCAAAATGCCATTGAAGAACATGATATAAGAGGACAGAGCATCACCACGTGAGATGTTTCCGGGACTATTTTATGACGGAGTCCTAGAAGAGGACTCAAGATAAGAAAATGTATGATGTAGCCAATGGATGTGAAGGAGTATGTTGCAATGTGTTTTAACTACTAGGATTTTTGTTTTTTCCCCAGCTAGTCTACACTCCCAAGAGCTGCAATGCTCAGAACAATACAGAAACGACCAATGGGAGTTGCTCCATGACCAAGTATACAAAGGGCTAATCATCTTGGAGTAGGTGGGAACCCGGGAATCTGGAGACCAGGGGTACCCTAAAGAGAATGTCCAGGCCGTCCCTCTGAAACATGAAACCAGAAGTCTTTGAAACCAACAGACAGGCCTTTCCACCTTAGATGAAGACGAACATATCACAACTACCTAATTTTAAGTGAAATAAGGAGACTGATTTGTTATAATAATCTTCTCTATACTGACATTAGAAAGCACGGCTGAGGGATGGCTTGATCACAGACAACCTATCTTTGCTTCTATCCTTACTTCGCACAACGTAGGGAACTTTTAACCTCTTTTTCTACTGAAAATGGGGGTGAGTGGGAAGTGGTTACGAACAAGGGTTATCTCCCCTAATGTCTTCTTGTTATGGGGTCTGTTGAGATACTACATCACATTGACTCTCGTCTCTGAATCAATCTGTCCTTTCTGAGGACAAATCTCTTACTAAGAGACAAATCTCTGAGAGATTTGTCGAGACGAAAGATCTCTCACTTTCACAGCAGGTGCACACAGTGCTTCACGTAGGGCTGTCCGGCACCTAGAGAAGGACAGCATTTTACTTGGGTTTTCTTGTTCGTTAATCCTAGTACAATTCACCTTGTTAATTTGTTCTTAATGAGTTCATCAGCAATGATTTAATACAACTTTGAGGAACAGCTTTCTTTAGTCTTTAATTCGCGACAGTTCCCCTTCTATTTGGCAGTACATTAATGGAAATGGAAAACTGCCTCATTCTAAATGTCAGAATAATACTGCACCAAAAACAATTCAGTCATGTCTTTCAAACCACGCACATATGGTTCATCACCAAATGTCACTGTTCTTCCCCCTTCCCCCCGTGTCCCCCTCCCGCCTGTACCTTCCCTCCTTATTTTCTTTCTATTTGTCTGCCTCTGTGGATCGTTGTTTGGATTAACTTTCTAATATCTCTGCATAAGCTTTATTCCTCCTGTTTTTCAGGGACCAGTCCTCACTACACTAGTTTTACCTAGAACCTTGCAATTGGCAGAGTTCACGGATCAGGTGACAACTATAGCTTTCAGTTCTGCAAATGTCTTTCATCCGCTCCCCAAATTAAAAAGTTTGTAAAGTTTCTGCACATAATTTTTGTGCATAATTTTGGACTGTTTTTGTGAAATTCTTTTAGTAAAGCTATATTCCTCACTCTTTCCATACTAGGGAAATTTTTTTCTTAGCACTCTGTTCAAGCAAGTTTCTTTCTAGAATAAGTGCTTTTATTATGAGCATTTTAGTTGTGACTTATAAGTAAGTTCATAATGAGAACACCCAGCACAGCACCACTTACACGTGAGGACACCTACCTTAAATTGCAGATCATATTTCACTAACACTTAAAAGGCATAACAATGAATAAAAAAACACATTAGTCTATGCTTAACTATCTAAAGACTGTCGACTTTTTCAAAGGGAAAGCTAAAAGGGCAATTTCCAAGTTGTTGATCAAGCATCTACTTTCATGGGTTAGTTAACCTTTAAAGATTATCTTAAATTTCTCTTTCTGTAAAGGACCCCTCCTTCAGATACTACCTGAAAAAATATTTTAAGAAAAAAGAATCCTCATTCTCAATTGTATGTTTTTTACACCTTATGTATGAAGTGCTTGTCTGAAACTAGAACTCTGTATTTTAATTTATTGATTTTGCTTTTAATATATATCTACAGGCAAAGCTAACTCAGCTGTGAAGTATGAATATTTTATTTCAAGCAAAAGTTTTCTGCAGATACAGGATCATTTGTTTAAGCAGTCAGATGGTCATCAGAGGATGACCTGCAGTTTTGCATCACAAAAGTAGAATCAGAAATCACCATTAACATTACCTGATTTCTTTGTTTTTCTTTTCCTTATTTAGTGGAAGATATTTGATATTTGCCAGTTTTACTCTGTAGAGACTATGTAACTACTATCATAATAATTACATGCTTTTTCATGATTTACTTAGCATCCATTATATGACAGGTGCTTTATACAAGTTATTTAATATAATTTTCTTAAAAACAGTGAAGTAGGTTTGAAAAGAGTTTTTACAGAGATTTAAAAGGCTGACATTACTGAGATGGTATACATGTGGGTATGTGCTTTTCTTATTTCATACATATTCTTTCTATTATCTGTATTATTTGCCTTAGAGCAGAAGAAGACATAAAGAGTCTATTATCCACTCCTTGTTGTCCACAGTCATCCAGCCCCTACTAGGATACTTCTGGTGACACAAAACTCTTGTTTTGTCGTGGACCGTTCTGCCTGGTTGCAGGAATTGTAACTAACCCCCATGGCTAAGGATGAGCGAGCAACCTCTGAAATCCGAGCTACAGGAGACAAAAGCTTCTCTCTGGTAGCAAATGCTGCCTCAGTATCCTCTCCCTGCCCCCAAAGCATGGTCGGAAGTCAGAGACAGGTAAGACTCCTCACAGCGAGGGGCAACCTAAGCCAGACTTGATCACTTGGGAGGCCATCATGGAAGGACTCAGGGGGCTGCAACAAAGAGTGAGCAAGAGACCCTTGCCCCCAGCTATGTGACATAGCCTGAGTCCCCATGTCCTCTGGGAGAAGTGCTTCCTGGCTCTAATCCACTTAAGCCTGAAAACCTGATGGGGAGGGGTGCAGCTTCTTGCCTTGCAAGAGCAGTATCTGGGGGAAATCTGGCATAAGAAAGAATTCCTAAAAAATCCTGTGAAATTCCTGAAACCTGCTAAGAGTGCTTTCATTCATACGTTAAGGGTCTGAGCAGGAAACCCTAAAGTTTCTGAAAACCCCCTTCCTGACAGACTCTGACTCAGACTGAGCCCTCAGATTTCTTTGAAATGTTATCTACTGTTTGATCCTTGCCACCTGTATTCCTGTGTATTCAAGTCCCTAAAGGAAGGGGCTCCTGGCCTTTTTCCTCTGAGAAACTGGCCACCTCTCCTCCCCAAGCAGATCATGTTTCAAATTTGGTAGTGTTTACTTTCATCCTTGGCGGATGGGGGGACTTGAGGGCAAAGTCGCCCCCACAATGTCTTCCTAGGCAAGACATACTACTTACTAGGCAAGTAGATCACTGCTGAACAGCTCTAATGAAAGAATACGATTCATTATTTACAGCCTAAGCATGTCCTATACTTTGCCCATTGTCTTTTTTCTATCTTCTGTAATAACATAATTAGTCGAATCCTTCCTCCACATGATACCTGCGGTCGTTTGAGGACACTACCAATTTCCTGATTGATTTCTCCTCTGGGTAAAACCTTTTCAATTTCTTCCTTCCTGATCCTTCCCAGGACTTTAAAATAAATTCAGAACAAGGAACAACAGACCATATGAAGTCTGAGTCTGTGTAGAATAAAAGAGGATTTAATGTGGACAATATATTTTTACATGTAAACTCAGATGATTGAGTGTGTATGTGCCTGAATTACTATATACATTGGAAATCAAGTAAAAAAATAATGAATAAATCCCTTGCGACTAGATCACTGATCCTGTACTAGTGTGATTGACTTTTTGAACCCAATATGACCTTTTATACTCTTTTTATAAATTTATTCCCAACGACCTGGCCGACAAGTGTAATTTTTCATCATTTCCATCATTTGATGCCTGAGTCCTCTCTTTGACGCAACTTTCTGATATCAGCACTTCATAGATTTTTTTCTTCTATATTGTCAGTCAGGTAATTGATGCAAATGTCACACTAGGCCATGCTTACAAGCTCATCTGATTGGCTGTCACCTAGGGTTTGCTAGGTCATCCTGAACACTGCAGAGAAATGGGAGGTGGCCCTGAGGCCCTCTCCTCTGTCTCGAGTCACCACTTTGACTTCCTTGTGAACTTCAGTTTTGTTTTTAAAATCGTACCTGGATGGCAGCCTCTGCCACTATTCTTACATATTCTTTGTTCTCAGCTCTGTCTGTGATAATACAACTTTGGTTTTATAGCACTTTTCTTCACATATTATTAGTTCATAGATTAAGTAAAACACATGGAGACATACTCATTTATTGGGGACTTTATGTGTATTCAAAAATGCATGTCACATGCTGTGGACCCTTATAAATACATCAAACATGTCCTTTCTGGAATTATTTTTTTAAGTGCAATTCAACTAATTAACTAATTCAACTAACTAACACCATGTGTAGATACAAAGGCATTTTAGGATTGCTTCCTCTTACCTTTCTCAAAGAGAATCCAAGAGTTTGCTGGACTGTGGCTCCAGGCACTGTTTCAGTCATTTTTATCCTCTGCTTGGCTCATAGGAGGTGTTCAGTACAGGCCTGAGGAGCTCGGCCTAACTGAATTTTGATCACCTATGTTTGTCTTCATCAGAATTTTATTTCTAACCTCTTCTATCCTTCTTAATCTTTCTTCCTTTTCAGCATTACTACCCTTAGGGTGATGTTTCTTTTTCTTCCTTTCTTTTAAAATCTTGTATTTTATTGATTAAAGTTCATTTGATTTGGCTTGATATCCCCTTTGTGATCATCACAAAATGACCCCATGATGTCTATATCATCATGACGATTTCACATCATTGGCAACATTCCTTATGGATGCTCAAAACCAATGGCAGTTGTTAATAAGCTCACGGTCCAACAAGTTACGATAGTTTCAACCACAACACGGTAACTAACAGAACAAGCAAGCGAATGACTAAATTGAAAGGGGCGTTTCTGAGTGCTGATTTTCTTGCTTAACCCAGAAGGGGAGCTCTAACATTCCTGAGTGCTTCGCCTTCACCACGCACGGTCATGGTACGGTCATGTAAGTTACTTATAAAGTGAAAGAAAAACATGCCGGGCATCTGTTGTTTTAAACAAAGTGGTCTGTTTGTATAGGCTGAGTAAGGAGACAAAGGGTAGACCAAAAATATTTGTCACAAGTAGGATAAAATTTAAGACCCTCCCTTCAAAGGTTGCAAATAATTTGATCGATTTAAGTAAAATTGTATTTATATAAATACATGCACATGATGAATACTCAGTAATATTGAATAATGACATACAGCCCTTTTGGTTTGCTATTTTCTACCATGGCCAGATCAGGTACTGAAATAAATCTAATACGTCTTGTGATTGTTAACTGGCTGGAACCAGCATATATCAGAGGTCAGAAGCTTGTCTTCATGAGCGATTTTAAGAGCAAAGAGTTTCAGGTTACATTATAAATTCTTAGGTACATACCCACAACACCTACTCATACCTTAAACCACGTGAGAATTTCTTGTTAGGTAAGTTCTCTAGCTGTAAGTAGTAAGGTGTAGTGGCCAGAATGCTTCTCTGAGAGGAGCTAGATTCTAGTATTTCCTTCCGCATTCTGAATAACTTCAATGGACAGTGTGTTAGATTTTATAGTAGCCTAATCAGGAAAAGCAGGTAAGTCAGGTCTAATAGGACTAATTTAATGGGACCAGGGCCTGGTGTCTATAATATAGGATTTGTACTGGTTTCCCAGGGTTTCATAAATAATTACCACAGACTTTGTGTTAAGCAGCAGTAATTTATGTTCTCATAGTTCTGGGGGCTACAAGTCCAAAATCAAGGTGCCATGCTTCCTGTGAAGGCCCTAGGGACGAAACCTTCCCTGCCTTTCCCAGTTTCTGGGGGATCCAGTTTTCCCCTGGCTTATAAGTAAGCTGTGTTCCTCCACTTTCTGCCTACCTCTGCCTTCACAGGAATTTTTCTTCTGCCTCTGTGTATCCCTTTCTATCTCTTACGAAAATATCCTCATTGGATTTAGGGCCCACCCTAATCCAGTATGATCTCATTTGAATTCTTCCCTTCAGTATTTCTGGAATTTCCAAATAAAATCACTTTCTAAATTTCCAGGTATATATAAATTTTGAGGGACACTATTCAGCCCACTATAGTGTCTAAAGATACACAGTAACTATTTTGATTTAGGCCAGTTTCAAGTCATTTACTGATCCACGGATTCATTCATTCAACAAAGATTTATTGAAAGCCTGATCCATGCCAGGCACAGTGCTAGGTATGAAAATGCTATCCATAGCCAGTCATGTCATGAACCACACCGTTATGGGCCTCACAGTCTAGCAACAGCCAAAGAGGTGCACCGTGGTGGATGGAACCTGTCTGCCTATGTTCCTAAAGTATGATCTTCAAACTTTCTTGGTCATGTCTATATGTTCAGCATAAAATTTTCTGATATAAATTTCCATATTTATTTAGTAAATTATTATATGAACTACTTTCGTAGTGCATATGAACATTATGTAACACAACTTAATATAACCCTAAATGGAATAATTATAATAAAAACAAATAGAAATAAAAATTTTCATTTTGTCTTTGGATCTTAGTTGGTTAGTTTATGCAAGTGATCCTGTCCTGTGAGAATGCTGTCTGGACCACTGTCACATCCCACGTCTTGGGGACAGTGTTATAGATCTAGAGGGGTCTGCTATTTGGAGCGATATGCCAGCCAGAACTGAGGTTCAGGGGTGAGCTGCAGCCATGGTGATACTGGCTTCACAAGTGGTATCCAGCGTCAGTACCTCCCTTCAGTTCTCAAAGGGAGACTGAGACTCATGCAAGGCTCAGTCGCTCAGAAGGAATGGGATGCAGATAGGAATATAAATAAGGAAAGACAGGGGCCCATCCATAAGGATTGAATAATGGTGGTGAAGGCTGGACAAACCTGCAGATTACAGGTCTGCAGGTACTTGGGGCCCACACTAGGCAACTGGTACTTGGATCCTGGACAGAATTGCACATCAACTGTCTACCTCCTCTAGGGACTGTTCACGAATTGGGTGAGGGTGAGGCTGAAACTGAGGAGTGAAGTCTGTGACGGAAAGCAATTAGACAGGAAAAGGCAAGGGCTGACACGGTTCCTGCTGCTAACTTTATGACTTTATAAGGGAACTTTAATCTCATTGGCTTACTAATGAAGGTAATAACAAACGACTTCAACTCAGGGTGTCAGGAAGTCTTGGGCAACTTCTCCAGAAATGAGACACACAGCTGTGGGATTCCAGGGTTTTCCACTCGGTTGAATGTTTGCTATGAGACTGTTGACTTTGATATAAAGACAGAATTTCATACTTGAAATAGAAGGAGGAGCATTCTCAAGTCAATCTATTTATTTATGGACTCGGGAGTGTCCTGGAGAACAATAAACTGTGGTATTTCCTAAAGAAGTACAGCTGATTCATAAGTGAATATTTTTGAAGGAACTTTACAGAAAAGATGTAAATGCTACCTTCACTAACTTTATGTTGCTTGAGAGGAATGCTGGGAAAGTCCAATGTATTCAGAGGGAGAAGGAGATTTGTTGAGAAACAGAGATAATCAATATTTATTAAAAATAGGCAATGGATATATTACTACTGACTTAGTGGTCAGTAGGGTTCGATTCTCATCTATTATCACTGAGGCTACCCATTCCAATATACCTTTGAAAACACTTCCTGCTCATTTGAACTATTCTGTTAATTTTGTAGAAACTATCAACTATCAACACCAACATCACACTGACATGTGTGGTGCATATATTAGATAAACAGAGAAATATCTACATATTTCTTCTACATAATTTTGCTTCATGAAAATTGCAGATTCAATCAGGCTGAATGAGCAATAGATTCGATGTTGAAAGGTCTGGTTCTACCCTGGGCCCTTCTGCCTACTGGACCTGTATCTTCTATATTTTAGGCAAAGTCCCTCTCTAACCGGGTTTTTCTTTCATTTTAAAGTAAAAGGGCTATAGTGGAACTTTTCTAAGTTTCCTGGCATAAACACTACCTAATTCTCTTGTTTCAAATCTTCACCTAAGGATATGTTTATTGATTTTAGAGAGAGAGGAAGAAAGAGAGAGAGAGAGAGATCAGTGTGAGAGAGAAACATCAATTGGTTGTCTCCACCCCTATATGCCCCTGCTGGGAAAACAAACCTGAGAATTGAGCCGGCAACCTAGGTTTGTGCCCTGACCAGGGATCAAACCCACAAACTTTTGGTATATGGGATGATGCTCCAACCAGCTGAGACACCCCGCCAGGGTACTCTGTGATGCTTGAGTTACTAGGAGCACTAAGGGTCACACTGAGTGTTTCCACCCCTCATTGCCTGGCTCAGTTGGGCAATTCTCTTTCCATTAGTATTTTCCCAACTACTCTTCAACTCTGAGAGAGCCACCTGCTCTCTTTTTAGTGTCCTTACTCTGTTCTCTATATATTGGCCCCACCATACCATGTGAATTAACTGGGATCAGTGCAAGATAAAAATTACTAGTGATTTTAAGTAGTGTTTAATTCAGGGATTTGGATGCCCACAGGGTAGGAGAAAGAGGAATCAGAAAGCCATTCCTGGACTATGGATTTGAAGGTCACCCCACCACAGCTGCTTCCCAGAGGTGAGAAACTGCTGCTGCTCCCATACTGCCCCCAGGGCCATAAAGCCTGTGACTGGAGCAAGGAATCTGGCCACCACAAATATACCTGCATGATCTTGCTTGGTAGTATCAGCAGAGACAAGAAGACGGCTGCTACCTCACATTCAAGTGTATCTGGTGAGTCTGAGTTCAGACACAGAGACTTCGTTTTAAGCACATATGAAAAAATAAGCTTTCCAATGTCTTCACATAAAGGAAGGGTAGAATTGTGGTTAAGAAGGCCAATCTAAACACTTACCATTTGACAAGGTGAACTCATTTATTTTACGTGAGTGTCCCTACCAATCAGTAAGCTTCTCAAGGACAGAGACCATGTCTTGTTAATTTTTGCACTAACAAATTATGGAGAAGACATAGCTTGAAAGGGTTATACAGTCCACTCAGAGAATGTGAACCAAGAGTAAACAATGGAAAAGAGCCAAACATGCTATATGATGGGCTGACAGAGTCTACTTGGGAGACCAGTGAAGGCTGCGGTGGTCAGGGCACCTTAAGAAAAGACATAGGTCTCAACATGAGTTCTGAAGAGTGGAAGAATTAGGATGTACACAAGAAACAAGGTAACAGATCCCTATTAAGAAAACCCCATGGTTGGCACCATGGGAGCCTGGAGCTACCTCTTCTCAATCAGGAAGTTCCTCACATACAAAAATCAGTTATTCATTAATTCATTTGAGAATGTTTACTAAGTGCCTATTATATATGCCAACTATCTTTTTCAGGGACTGGCATTATAGCAATGAACAAACAGAAAACGTGATTAGAGAAGACCGAATAAATGTTGACACACTGATACTATTTTTTAATACTTTGGGGTAGTTTGTGTGATCGACTAATTATTCCTTTTTTCTTACACATGTAGCTCAAACAGTTCCTAGTATGTGTGGCAACACAGAAATTCTCATATCGGCTCTGTTGGATGACTTCACTGTCTAAAGGCTTAGTAGTTGCATTATACTGTCATCCATGCTAACACAGTCATGGAGAGGAGGGTAATGATCATGTATCAAGGACTACACTGTGTAATAGGTCTACTTAATGCCCCTCCATCCCCTTTTGGAAAACATGAGTTAAACAAGGCATATAGTAAGCAGAAAGGGTGTTTAACTTGGGGTTTATGTACAGATTTGTTCAAAGCCAAAACAAAATCTTTGTAAAGAATGCTCAATGAGTTTAGAGAAATTTCTGTCTCCCATAAGTACATTTTTGCTCAATCTGTTGATGTATTTGTAGAGTAAAATCAAATGTGTACCACTCACTGCCTTCTGCCTTCTCTCATCTGGATTGTCATCTGTTCCATGACTGCAACCATAGAAGGTCTAAAGTCCTCCTCCACTCTTCCTTATCACTCTTCGGATTACTCCCATCACTTCACCATTTTATTTTTATTTAGAAAACTATCTAGAGCCATCTACACACCTGAAAAGTTTCTCCTTACATTCCTAATTGTTTATAAAAGTGCTAAACAAAATTTGTTTCACAGGGCAAATTGCTGGGTGAAAGACTATCTAATCACAAGAGTATCATTTATTTAACTTTAGAAAAGGCAATCTCAGAGTGATGCATATATATAAGTTTTATATTATCTTAGTTACAAGTAAATTAATTATGACAACATTGACTCAGTCCATATTTTAGTTACTGTCATTTCTAACATGTAATCTGCTTTAATTTTATAAAAATTATAACATGCAAAACAAAGAAAAACTGAGTTATCATAGAGTTCAAACAACAAAGATAAAAAGTGTTATTATCTTAATGTATTCTCTCGTCTTCTCATGTTAACTATGATAAAAAAGTAAGAAATAGCTTTATGCATTCTTGTAGCATTTTTTAGATTTGTTACAAATCTAAAATGGTGCATCTCCTCCAGTAGGTTATTTTTAGACATTCTACCTTTTATTGTGTCTCTCAGAGTGCTTCCTGTCTATAGAATTGGGGTCATCACTCCAGACTTCATGCTCTGGGAAAATCCATAATTCACTGGAGAACAAATTCCTGAAACTTATGAGATATAACTGGAGGAAGAAGAGAAGATATGCAATCCTAAATGGTGGCTGAAATTATCTAATACATTTCTATGGTTACATTCCATTCTCCTCAGGAATATCTGAGGAGACAGAACTCTGGCTTCCTTTAAATTAATTAATATCTACCTCCTCACCATCGCCACATGTCAGTCCTTAAGCTTCAGGTTGTCATTTGGGGGAATACTGTCTTCTTTTCTCTTCAAGGTGCCCCGATATTGCTTTTGACCGAATTCATCTGAATACATTTAAGGGGATTTTTGTACACTGGGGGTACATACTACACTGGGGGTATATATAACACTGCTCTTCATCAATACTGTTTGCCACTAAGTGTGAGCTCAATGCTATCAGTTTAGAATTCCATCAGTTAATATATTCATCTTCTGCACTGCCCACAACCTTCTCTAGTGATGTTCACATAGAATGGAGGTGTGATCCTTGGTTCTCCAATAGTTCTCAGGCCCTGTGGCCATCTGTGGCAAGTTATAAATTATGCTCCTTTTCTTTATTCCTTAAGATTTTCTAAAGACCTGTGATTTAACTGTATCTAGTTATCAATCAGTCTAGCAGGCTTTATGTGCTTTTTCCGAGGTTAGAACTCTAATTACTATCTTATGTCGTAGACTGTTTGCAAAGAAGGCCATAAGTATTCTTTTCATACTTATAGGTATACCCTGTTGCAATGTGGCTTGGTTGCTTCCCCCATCAAGATGTGGATTTTATTTCTCCACCCCTTAAAGATGGGCTTGGCATGTGACTTGCCTTGGCCAATAAGATATTCGTGGTTATGCAAACAGAGACTTGAAAAGTGTTTGCATATTGGCGTTCATCGTTTCCCCCTGTGCTGGGAAAGCTGTTGCCATGTGAACGCGCTGGATGTGCTTCCTTGAAGAGCAGAGATGATGCAGAGAGAGGCCAAGCTGTCCCAGGTCAGCTTAGCCCTGTCATCTGAGGAGGCCATTCTAGACTTTCCAGCCTTCAGTGAACTCACCCAGACTAGAAGAACTGCCTACTCAACCCATAGGACCATGCTAAAATAACTGTTTGTTATCTAATGGCCAGTGTCTTATGTGTGTTGTTTATTATGCAGTAAACTTGAACTGATACAGAAATTGATATCAGAAGTGGCAGTTTGGTGCAACAAAACTCAGAACATACAGCAACGGCTTTGGGATTGATCACACAGCAAACAGAGGGTGAAATATCAAGAAGGAAACTGCTGGTAAAGCCTAAAAAAAAAAAGGCAAACAGGCTGTGAGCAGAGGCTAGGAAAGTGGTGAGGAGACAGCAATAGCTGGCTGAGAAGATGGTGATCCATGTTATGTAGCTGCAAAAGAATCAGCAAAACTGTCACCATATAAAAATAAATGTACCCAATAAACTTGTAGACATTCCAAGGATGATTTTATGGCCAAATGGATAAAGCATCCCTTGGCTTCTCCTAGCAGCACCTGAATGTGATGCTGCAAGAGAAAGATGAGCTGGAAAAAAAAAAAGAATGATTTGGCAAGCAGAATTTAGGATGTACAAGGAAGCCAAATTTTCTGGATTAGAAAAAACTGTTTTTCATCTCTAGTCTCTCCAGATAGCAAAGGAGTCTCAAAATAAGAAGTGGTTCCTTGGTAAAAGCTAAATCAAGATATGGCCATCTGATCCTTTTCCAAGTCCTCTGAGAGGTTTATGGTGGTGCCTAATAGACACTTTCAGGTGGATCACAGGGGTTTTAGTAATGCTAAGGGTACTTCCACTGTCGGCCTGACAGGCTGCCTAACCCGAGGGTATGGAATAGACTGAATCCTGCTTGCTGGGGGAACTCATAAAGCTTGATCAAAGAGCACTGCGAGGTTTTGTCAAGAAGAATAGAAACAGTTCGAAACCAGAGGAGGCCTCTGCCTTCCCGAGGTCACATCTAAAAGCAGCACAGAACAATGGACTTGGGAACCCTTCCTGGGAGTTAGAATTGGTGCCTAGCTAAGGAATGTGCCTTGCTCCAGAAGTAGAAGACCTCGTTAATATTTACTTGGCAGGATTTCAGACGACAATAAACCACTGTGACTGCTCTGGACTTCTGGAATTTTGAGTTCCTTTTTGAGTGAGAGTGTCTATTGCTGTTCCTATCCCCTCTCACTATTATATAGTGTGTGTGTGTGTTTGTGTGTGTGTGTGTGAAGTAGATAGATACTTCAAATGTAGAAATCTTTGGATAAAAAGGAGCCATACCTGAAGAGCCAAACCTGAAGATCTTTCTCCATATCAGGACCTATTTAGATGAAGATCTTGTACTTCAAGCCTGATACCATAATAAGATAAAATTTTGGAAGAAGAGAAAAAATGCATTTTGCATGTGAAAAGAAGATTTACTTTGTGGCCAGAGGGCAAACTGTGATAGACTGTTTGCAGAGATGGCCACAGTAATTCTTGCTATCTTTACATACACATATCTTTGTATGGTGATTGCCATTCTAACAAAACAGGTGGAGTTTGGTCCTTGCTCCTTTCAATCTGAGCATAGCCAAATGACTTGCTTTAGGCAATGGGAAATGAGGAAATGACACCCAAGTTCAGGCTCATACATGTGTTCACATTAGGCTTTATTCTCTGTGACTGCACATGTCATCCTCAAACAAGGGTGTAATGGTCATGAGCCAGCTTGCTGGAAAGACCACATGAAGGAGGACCAGGGAGGAGGAGCTGAGGATTTCCAGACTGGTGAGTGAGGCCGTCTACCTCCACCTGACCATCTACCTCCAGCTGAGCCACCAGCTACCTGCAGCCACATGAGTTTGACCTAGAGAAGACCAGTGGAGCTGCCCACCTGACCCCGGCCCAGACTGTCCATCCATTGCATCCTGATTAGTAAATAATTGCTCCTTTAAGCAGCTAAGTTTTTGGAGTGTTTTGTTAGGCAGCAAAAGCTAACTGGCACAGATTCTCTGTTTAAAATACAATTTAAAACGGGAGAGTTTGATAGATTAATATTTTTCATTAAATACTGTGACAAACACTTTTTTCTTTTTCATTTATTTTTTGCTATTGCCTTCATGTGCTTGAGTACAACTTTTTTACCTTGAATCTCAAGCAATTCCATTAATACTCTACCTGCTTTTCTTTCTTTCTTGGAAGACTTTTGTGTTTGGTTTTGAATTCCCTTGCAAGGTGCCCTGGTAGTTAAGCAATTTGGACGTGTTTAATTTTGTCTAGCCTTGATTTGTGACATTTATAGGATTCCCACTCTTCTTCCCGGAAAATCCTTTTCCTCCCTATAAAGGTCCCTTGACCCACTCTCTCCTTTTTTTAAATACCTTCTTTCCTTTGCCACTTAGGCATTTAGTGTTTATTTTCAAATGCCTGTTCTTTTTGGGCTGAGGCAAACATTTTTCCTGAGTTTCCAATCAGCTGTTCTTAAACAGTCTCTAGGCCTATTTGTGGCTATTTACTTTCAAAGCTGTTTCTTTCAGGGTTTCCCCCTTACCTCCAAGAAAAGCCCATATTTATTTTGTCATAATTCTCTTTCTAAACTGAGTAACTTCATGGAGACTATTTTTAGTTTCCTTTTCTTGCCCGAATGTTGGAATTATCACGTGGTAATTGCTGTTTAACAGGAACTCCTTGGAGGACAAGTCCTCCCTTATGAACGTCCCTACAGATGGACCAAGCCATCATCTACCTCTGCCTGAGGCGGCTGAACCAAGGCTTCCGGGTCTACCTCAAGTATATCCTTGAGCTATGGGGACAATTCAGATGGAAATGAGGTAGAGAGAAAAAAATGTTATTTGGTTATTTATTTTGGCCCACTTTTGATTAAGTTGCCCTCTTCTATGAGGACATACTTTTATAACATTTATATTACAGTTATTTGTAGAATCATTTCATCTTCCATACTAGACTTATGACATTTGAGAGTTGGATCCAAGTTCCAGTAAGTTTTATATCTCTTAGAATAAACTCAGCACAGAGGGAATAAATTATAAATATCTGAATAAATGAGCAATTAATAATTTAATGAATGAATCCAAGCTGTGAACTGGGCTAAGAACTCCTTTGGTGGGAAAGAGGGAAAGTTATACTGGAGAACCAGCCCTTCTGAATGAACTGTTTGTCTCTCTACAATTGTCAAGTCTTTCTCTCCTACCTTAAAGAAAAGAGACAGAGTTAAAGAAGCGGAAGCTCCACTGTAATAAACAACATTCTCTCTCTTCATTCCAACAGGCACACATGGTGGAGCTACCAGGTATTGCTCCAAAGGAGTTTGGACCTGATGTATCCACTTCTTCTACTGATATCTCTAAAAGGGAGAAAGGAATCTGTAAGACACAGAGACCTAGCTTTTGACTATCTCGAACTACACATTAAAATAAACAAAGCAAAGACTATAAGACCCATATGCAAAACTACATGAAAAGGCATCCTGAACCTGCAAATATGAGAGGTGAGAGACCAACAATTTACAATATGTTGTAGCCATATCTGTGCGCAGAGAAGCAGAGGGAAGGCAACTGGGCTTCTGTTAGTTCTGAGAATGGTGAGCAGTGAGCTAATTTGAGAACAGTAGTCAAAGAACTCTACCAGACAGGGTTTTGTAAGATTAAATTCAAAGGTGAGTCCAGTGGATTATGTTGCTACCAACTCTAATGATGTGGGAGGCATCAGGGCCTATAAACTCTCAAAACTATCAAGAATAATCCATCTTCCAAGACAAAATCCCACACTGAGGAGAAACTGCTTGGAGTGGAATTGAAACTGAGTAGGAGGAAGACAGTAGAGCCAAAAGATTAGACAGTTCAGATAAAGGTTAGGGAAGAGGCAGATCTCAAAATGCTCTAGATCTCATTGTTTCTGCTTGAAAACAATAGTCAAGGAAGCTCAGGAACCACAGACCTAGAAGAGTTCTCTGGTTCATACCTCCTTTGCAAAAACATCTTTACAAAAAGGATTATGGTGGACCCCATATAGTATTATTACTAAAAGAAGAGATAAGGAGAATAATATTCCTACAGAAAACAAAAGCATGCAAAAATGACACACCCACAAAACATTTGAAAATCATATGCTAATTGTGGTAGGCAGAATAATGGCCCCCTAAAGATATCTACACTCTAACCCACTGAACCTCCGAATGTGTTAGGTTGCCTGGCTCAGAGGTATTTAGGTTGTAGATGAGATTAAATTTTTAATCAGGTGCAAATTTAATAAAATTGGAGACTAGCCTGGATTACCCAGGTGACCTAATGTGATATCAAGGGTCCTTATAAATACAAGAGGGAGACTAAAGAAGGGGAACTAGAGACTTGTTCACATAGGACTCAGTTCAAGGTTGCTGGCTTTGAAGAGGGAATGAATGAGACTTGCCAAGGAATGTGAGTAATCTCTAGAAACTGGAAAGGGCAAAGATACAGACCTGCCCTTTTCAGCCAACCAAAAAAACTGGAGAGGCTTTGCAGTTAATAACATTAACATCTACATTTTCTGACAATGTAGACATAGAGCAATGATCAAAAGTGAAGATAATATGGATCGTTTTTATGAAAAGAAGAATAAGCTTATTGATTGCTTTAAAAGTATTAATTGGGAGTAAAAGAATATTGCTTCATATCAGCTATTGTACAAAAGAGTAAGGTGCAAGGAAATATCAAGACTTAATTTCAACATAGCTCAAAGTAGGGAATCAATAAACTATAGCCAAAAATAAAATTAAGGGTAATATTAAAAAACACTGGCATGAGCCTTTTAAAGTATTGGTATGTGTTTATGTGTATATAGGTATATTTATTTGTATAAAACAGATCTAAGGCAAAACATATTGACATATTGATCATGTCAATAAATGTAAATAAGCTTAACTCGTCCATTGAAATAAAAACTTGGAACTGATTAACAGATCATAATTAAACTACAATAAATACCAGATATTGGAGAAAGTACAACAGAATTAAGATCAAATGCATTAAGAAACACAAAATGAGATCTTATAGTGCTAACGGCTACAATTCACCCAATAACATGGTACTGACATTCATAAAGCAGAAACTACACCAATAAGGCAAAATTTCATGAAGCAGAAAAAACTGATGAACGAACTGGGAAAAAAACCCTAAAATTATTAAATAAATACAAATGCCAGTTCTTTAAAAAAATACCTTAACAAAAATAGGCAAATTATTATGTAACTTAAGAACAAAAAGGAGAAAATCCAAAATGACAAAGAGGAAATAGCAATACAAGAAGTTTAAAGTGAGAGTTATAAAAAACTACTTTGCATTACTTTATGCAAATAGATTTTAAAACCTTGTGCAGAGTTCTATAAGCTATATGCTATGAGCCAAATCTGGCCAGCTGCCTTTTTTGAAAGTAAACTTTTATTGGAACACACCTATTTTTTAACACATTGTATATGGTTGCCTTTGCTGAAATGGCAGAGTTGAGCAGTTGGGACAAAGACCTTATGGTCTGCAAAACCAAAGTATTTACTATCACACCTTTTACATAAAAAATTTGGTGACTTTGATCTAGAGAAATAGATAATTTTCTTTTTGGAAAAAGTAAACTTCAAAATGGGTTTATTTGAAACAGAATGCCACTGATTACCATAGGTAGTTAAAAATTTTTACAGAAAGGGCCATCCTTCCCTCCCCACTGAGACACCAGAGGCCAGGGGTTGTCAACAGAGAGGAGTCACAGCAAGGGTCCAGCCCATGAAGACATTTTCTTTGCATTACTGATATTCCCCTTCCCTAATGACGGTTACCCAGCAACTGGGCAGCACTGTAGGCAAACTCACCACCACAGGCCGACTGGCTGGTGAAGCCTCTTTATCTGTGTGGGCTGGAGAGGCCTTTCCCCTGCCTAGTGACACCAGGTGACCCAGAACTAGGAAGCTCCTTCTGTCTCCTCAAGCATCATCTTCAAAGACTAAAGCCTGCCTCACAGCACCAAATAAACTGACCGGATCATAATAGCACTGCAAAGGCTCTAAAAATGGAATTGTAATCGGAACCACCATCTGCAAAAGTTGGGGAAATGCTAGTGTACTTAGGATAGTAGTTAGGATCAATGATGTATCAGACTTACTGAGGATCTGAACGAGTTTTGGACATTCTATTCAATTATCTGTGGCCCTCAGTTATGCTCAATACATAGAAGACAGAAGTAATTTATTTCCTTAATCTGGGGCTTGGAACTGAGCATCCGATGGGATGGTATTTGCCTCTGTAATTCTCCACTGTGCATCTGCATTAGTTCTCTGTGGCTGCTGTAACAATTTACCACCAACTGGGCAGCTTAGAACAAAAATTTATTCTTTTTTATTAATATATATATTTTATTGATTATACCATTACAGTTGTTCTATTCCCCTCCTTCATTCCCCTCCACCCTGCACACCCCTCCCCCACCATTCTCCCCCCCTTAGTTTATAACCAAGTGTCTCAAGTTCTTTAGATTCTATATTTCCCCTACTATTCTTGCCCTCCCCTTATCTATTTTCTACCTACTGTCTATGCTATTTTCTGTACCTTCTCCCCGCTTCTCCTCCTTCCACTCCCCTGTTGCTAACCTTCCATGTGTTCTTCATTTCTATGGTTCCACTCCTGATCTAGCTGTCCTCTTGGTTTGCTTTTGTTTTAGGTGTGGTTGTTAATAACTGTGTGTTTGCTGTCCTTTCACTGTTCATATTTTTCATCTTCTTTTTCTTATATAAGTCCCTTTAGCATTTCATATAATAAGGGCTTGGTGATGATGAACTCCTTGAACTTGACCTTATCTGAGAAGCACTTTATCTGTCCTTCCATTCTAAATGAAAGTTTTGCTGGATAAAGCAATCTTGGCTGTAGGTCTTTGGATTTCATGACTTGGAATACTTCTTTCCAGCCCCTTCTTGCCTGTAAGGTCTCTTTTGAGAAATCCGCTGACAGTCTGATGGGTACTCCTTTGTAGGTGACTGTCCCCTTATCCCTTGCTGCTTCTAGGATTCTCTCCTTCATTTTAGTCTTGGCTAATGTAATTATGATGTGCCTTGGTGTGTTCCTTCTTGGGTCCAACTTCTTTGGCACTCTCTGAGCTTCCTGGATTTCCTGGAAGTCTATTTCCTTTGCCAGACTGGGGAAGTTCTCCTTTATTATTTGTTCAAATAAGTTTTCCACTCGTGGCTGTTTCTTTCCCCCTTCTGGTACCCCTATAATTCGGATGTTGGAACGTTTAAAGATGTCCTGGAGGTTCCTAATCCTCTCCTCATTTTTTCGAATTCTCATTTCTTCATTCTTTTCTGGTTGGATGCTTTGTTCTTCCTTCTGGTCCATTCCATTGATTTGAGTCCCAGATTCCTTTCCATCACTATTGGTTTCCTGTGCATTTCCCTTCATTTCAATTAGTTTAGCCATCATATGTTCCTCTAATTTGTGACTATAATCAACCAGTTCTGTGAACATCCTGATAAACAGTGTCTTGAACTATGCATCTGAGAGGCTGGCAATTTCTCGGTCACTTAGAGTTATTGGCTCTGGGGCTTTGAGTTCTTCTTGAGCCATCTTTTGGGCTGTTCATGCCTGTTACATAGCAGGATCTTAGCCCTAGGTGTTCACCAGAGCAGGGCACCTCAGTCACTGGGTTATGATGCTGTATGTGGGGGCGGAGTCAAAGAGGAGCAATGGTGGTCTCGTCTGCTGCCTCCTGCCACTGCGGCCACAGCTGCCACCATCACCGGGGCCCACGTGTTTCATCCCACTGCACTCGAATGTGCCACTGCCGTAAGCCTTCCGCCACTGGGTTCACCCGCTCTGGCCTGCGTGGTCCGTCTCACTGTGCGGGAATGTGCGACGGCGGTCAGTGTGTCCTGCACCCTGACTGGGTCCGTGCCTGGGTCGGGGGATCTGTCCTGCCCAACCCTACTCTGCTGCTGGCTCCGCCCCTCTTGTTGTTGTTGGACTTCCGTATAATTCAATTTTCTGTTCTTTGGCTGTGTCTTTGTTCTCCAAACCTTTGTTGTATTCAAACTCGGTTGTGGGAGAAGGCACAGTGTTTCTACCTATGCCTCCATCTTGGCGGAAGTTCTCGAACAGAAATTTATTCTATCACAGTTCTGGAGACCAGAAGTCTGAAACCAAGGTGTAGGTAGGGCTGTGCTCTCTTTGCAGGTCTTAGTGAAGACCACTTCCTTACCTCCTCCAGCTTCGGGCAGCTCCAGGTGTCCCCTGGCTGATACCTGAGCCGCAGCACTCCACTCTCTGCCTCCCTTTGCCTTCGCATGACCTTCTCCTCTGTCTTGGTGTATCCTTTTGTCTCTTATAAAGGTATTCTCAGTGGATTTAGGGCCCACCCTAATCCAGTGTGATCCCACCTAAATTCTTGTCTTAAGTTCATCTGCAAAGACCCTATTTCCAGATAAAGTCACATTCTAGGGTTTCAAGCTGACATGAGTTTTGGGACGGCTCTGTTCAGCTGATGACAGTATCTAAAGATACATGGTGATGCTGCTGCTTTGGCTTCCTTGGCTTCTGGTTGTGTCACTCCAGTTCCTGTGTCCATTTGTATAACATACATGTGACTGTATCTGGGGCTCACCCATGTAATCTTGGATGAGCTCCTTCTCTCAAGAATCTTAAGGTAACCACACCTTTTGCTGTATAAGGTAATATTCACAAATTCCAAGGTCAGGTAGGATAAAGGTACACATGTTGAGGGACTACAATTCAGGTTACTACGCCGTATGCAGAAGACACTCCTGTCAGAGGAACCTCCTGAGGAGCCGAGGGGAACCCATGTGAAGATTCCAATTCAGAAGCATCAGCATTGGAGGCAGATAAAAAGGCAGCAGATTTTGCAGGAACTGCCAGAACAGTATTTATTACCTGCCATGCTAGGCCGTGAAGACCTGGGATTCAGAAAATGCTGCTGTTTTAAATTTCCATCACCGTGGTCAAGGTCCACTGGAAACACTACAATGAGGAACTGAATGCTAAGATCATGGCTCCATTACCTTTCTTTGGCTGCCGGACTTCAAGGTGCCCCGGCCTGTGGAACCACATTCCTCACTCACTCTGGGCGCTCAGAGTGCTCTTTAGATGTGTGACCCTGGCGTACTTACTATATTTTGCTTTTAGTTACAAAGGTAACACATGCTACCTGTTAAAACACTGAACAGTAAGAACACAGGTAATAAAAAGTGAGCAATCTTCATTCCCTCTCCTCTAATTGTTTTTCTTACCCCATCACCACCACATCAATCTCTAGGGTAATAATTATTATCAGCTTGGGGGTTGTCTTTCCACAGCTTTTCATGTATATGTAAACAAACTAAAATAGACTCTTACCAGACACATTATTTTGCAACTTTAAAAAATTTCCTTAACAGCTCCACCTGATTTTCCAGGAACAAAAATATTATCTCAAAAACTAAATTACTACTTCTAATATCACGCATCTATTGTTACAATTCAGGTAAGAAATGATAGTGGATGGTATTAGTAATACAACTGGGAAAATTAGCCAAATAATGGAGATTCAGATGCTTACTCAACTCCAAACACCCAATCAACAATATTCTTTGAAACATTTTTGGAAATCGGAAATTGAGTAAGTGATTCCTACAGGGCTATAGGCTTCATTGGTTTCTATTTACTTCTTGGGAAGCAAAGTACACTTCCTTTTCTTTTGCTTTGACAGGAAGCAGTCACCTACTTTACTCCCAATTTAAAATGCTCTATTATAACTACTAAGACAAATTCTAAAGCCTTTCCAACCCCATTAAATATTTCTAGCTCTATTATCACTTGCGTACTATTCAAGAATGGAATTTTTGCCAACCGCCCTTTCCTATTGCTTTTTCCTCTTGCAAAGGCTGTTTCACCGTCACTGTCTTTCAGCATCATCTGAAAGCATCATCTCTGCAGTCCCGCTCCATCAATGGCGCAGCCCTAGGCAAGTCTGTGAACTGGGCAGCACTGTGTGAGGACATACAGAAAGATGGGAGAGAATATCTATTGCTTTTCCTTAAGAAGCTGAAAGCTTGGAGGGGGGTGTAGAATATACAGTAATGGAACAAAAACTGGTAAATTAATTATTTTGTTAGTCAAGTATGCTTTTTTGTGAATACCTGTATGTTAAAAAATATGTATTAGGCAGTGATCTGGGCTCAAATATAAAGTATTGAACCAAACAGACACAAATTTCTGCCCTCATGGACTTTATGTTCTAGAGGGGGAGAAAGACAATAAACAAATAAGATATGTGAAACGATGACTAGCCCAGTGGAGAACAATAAAAGAGGGTGACAAAGGTATACAGCACTAGGGGTTAGGTACGGGCAGTTACGCTGTTTGTAAATAACCCTGAAAAACGTGTGGTCCTTGTAACTATACTGAGGCACTTCGTTGCTTTTTTAAAATATAATTGTTTTCATTCTTTGGAAAAATGAAAAAAACTAAAATTTGTTTATGGCACACGTTTTGAAAATATATAAAAGCAGAAAAAGGAAATAAGCATTAACCACACTTTACCATGAGTGATAATGCATCAACACTTGGGCATATACACTTAAGTTTTCTGTATTTTAAAATTAACGAAAGAGGGGTAGGATCAAGGGTGGGAAGTGAGGATGGCTGGGGTGGGGGGCAGTAGTGGGGAGAAAATAGAGACAACTGTACTTGAACAACCATGCAAAAATGTAAAGAACAAATAAATTAAGAAAGGAAAAATAATAAAATAAAATTAAACTATGCTATATTTTTTAAAATGGGGTCATACTATAAATAATGTCGACTAATTTACTCTTTACATTCAACATAGCATAAACTTTTTAAATCAGTAAATATTCTTATATATCTTTTGTAATGATCTACTATACCATTTTATTCACACAGAGAATTCCATTGTATAGGTAGATCAGAATTTGTTTAATTGCTCACCTGCCAACTACTTATTCATGTATTCATTTATTGTAAATAAAATCATGTGACAACGAACGCCCTTGTAGCAAATGTGTGCACACATTTATTTCTAAGAGAGGGTCACAAGGGCTGCAAGGGCTGCAAGGGCTGCAAGGCGGATGTGAAAGTGAGCCGCTCTGCCCCAGAGTAAACTAGCTGATGTTCTCGTGCAGAGCTCGGAACACTCTATCATCTTATTAAATTACCACACTCAGTTTTCACCAAAAAAGGTGGTCATTATACATTTAAATTTTTTAAATGAGGAAATGTTAGAGTGTCCCATGTATACTGAAATAAAATCCCTCAGATGTTGGAAAACATCAATGATACAAATAAGAAGTACGTTTTGCATGCAACTTTTCCTAATCTTCCTTTAGTAGGGGTGTCAAACTCATTTTTACCAAGGGCCACATCAGCCTTCAAAGGGAAGAATGTGATTTTAGGACTGTAACTACTCCTTAATATTTAAGCGAGAGCTCGGCACTGCCACCGGGTAGAAACAAGGTGGAGGGCGGGACTTGGCCCTTGGGTTTGCCACCTGTGCTTTAGAGCTTGTAAATAAATAGCACCATGTCTAATCAGGTCCTCGTCTTATGCATCAAGTCTTTAGTGACAACTTATTTCAAGGCTTTCTCTTGCTGTCAATCATTTAAACTCATTCTTTTTATTATTTAGGCTATTGGCATCTGTAGAGACTAATGCATATTTTGGTTTGCTCTTTAATGTAACTTTTTATATTTTATTTACAGAAAGAGAGGAAGAGAGGGTAAAAGAGGGGGAGAGAAGCATCAGTGTGTGGTTGCCTCCAATGCGCTCCACATTGGCTATGTGGCCCTCAACCCAGGCATGTGCCCTAACTGGAAATCAAACTGGAGACCCTTTGGTTCACAGGCTGGCGCTCAATCCATTGAGCTACACCAGCCAGTGTTAATGCAACTTGTCACATGTCAGTTTTCTAATTAGGTGAGCTGATGACTTTGTCATTTTCATTTTTCTCAACTGTGGCATAAATTCCCTTTCAACTATTCTGGAGATGCTTTTATTAATTAAGGTTTTAGGCCAGTCCATATTAAACTCCACTGAGTTATTGAGCTTTGTGGATTGCCTATATAATTTTCATTAGTTGGCACCCATCTTTTCTTTATAAGTTTGACCTGAAGACCTTTGTTCAAAGGCAGCAAAGAAAATGCCATTAAAAATTCCAAAATATAAAGCTTTTGCAGTGTCCCCTCAGCCTCCCTCTCAACTTGTCATGGTACTTTTGATTTATTATTTAATGTCATTCTAGGTAGAGGAAAAAATGAGCATTTATCATTAGGATGAATATTACTGTCCATCTTTACATTAGTCAATGCCGGGTTTAAAGGCAAATATAAAGTCACTGAGATTTGACAGTAATACATCTGTGGTTTGTACATGCAGATGTATTTTGTACTTACTAGATAGTAGAAATGATGCACACAACTAATTCAACTGATCTTTTTTTCTTCCTTTGTGATGCAACCGTGTCCTGCCAATACTTTCCATTTTTGGATTAGTTATTAGCAAGGAAGGACTAAAAGTAGAAGGAACCACTGGTTTTCCTTCCCTTTCCTGCTATGCCATCATTTTCAGCCTAAATGGTTGGGTAATACAGGGAAGCAGTACAAGTAAAAGAGGTGACAAGGTTCCTTAGCCACTTACGCTTCCTAGAATAGCACTGCCTTCTTCCGCATTTGAAGGAAATTCTGGTCACGCAGGTTAGACCCCTGACCTTTCATGTTGCTGGTCATGCACTTTGGACCCTCCCCTGAACTTCTCTCCCCTTCCATGCTGCCAGCTGTGGTTGTGCCTTTAGCGGAGAAACAAGGGGCTGGAGAATAGCCACACCCCGCCCTCGGATAAGCCCTTGCACAACCACTCTCAAGTGTCAAGCTCTAGCGATAACATCTAGAGGCGAGCTCTAGGCCTCTGTTGTGTTTCAGCTCCAGGACCAGAAAAGCAGCAAGACCAGGTGGGACTATGCCAAGACGGACATCAGGACCAGCCAAGATGGATAATGACCTCCTGCTCCGGCAGTAACCAATCAGTACAGACCATTCGTGATCCTGAGGGTACACAGCTGGGATCCTGAGGGGAGAGCTGATCAATATCCCATTGAGACCATGCCCTGACCCTTGGGGACAAAACCCCACAAGAGGAGGACACGGCACATGCTTTCTCTCTTGAGCATGCCCAAGTCTTCCCACGTGTCCTCCCTGCAGGTGTGTTTTCTTTGCCTTTCTTTCTCCAAGGCCCTAAGGGCCCTTCTCCTGCCTCTGTAACTTGTTTCTTGAGCCCATGCTGCCCAGCTGGCTCACTCTTTCCATGGATCATTTCTTCTACATCTGTGACTTTCTAAATACACTTTTGCTTGTATTTGAAAAATTCTGGTTCCAACAGAAAGCATGGCCTAAAAGGGCTGTCAGATTACTCATGTGAAGACATGACAGGCTTTACTCTCATTTGCTTTCACTCTCACTGAGCTCCTACACATTGTGAGTCCACCAGAATTCTGTGTCCCTGGGACATCACAAAGACTATATGTGAGTAGGAACCAAGGAATGGCAAAATATACACTGAACTTACTGCCTTTGCTCACATGTGTGCCCCATTGTCCTATCAGACTCTACTTGCCAAACACAAGTTTCAAGACAAAATTGGTAAAAATTTCGAGACTGTGATCACAAAGCATAAAACCAAGCATAGGTCCCTTCTGACTACTGGGCCTCATATGACTGCAAGTCACACACCCATGAAATCAGCTCTAGTTCCAGCCTTTTCAAATGACTTCTTAATCTTCATCGTGCAGAAATAATTAAGTTCTCTTCTCTTCTCCTGTTAGACTCTCTCCCTCAGAAACCTCACCTCTCCTGAAAACTACAATTACTATCTTTAATTAACAGGCCCTGTCAGGTCAGAGAGCATATCTGGTTCATTATTGCAGACTCATTTCCTAGCCCAGTACCCGGCTTGTAGAAGGGACAATAAATATGTGTCACATCAATGGATGAACACTTACTTTTGTTCCAGGCATGGTGCTTGTAACTTCACGTTATATGTCACTTAATTTTCAAATAACCACATGAGGTGGACTCTATTATTACTTCAACTTTATGGAATCAGAGGATTACAAAGCGTCAATTATCTGTACAATGTTATGTGGATTGTAAGTAGCAGAATCAGAATCTGAACTCAAGAAGTTTACTCTCTCATTCTCTTTGAACATAGTAAAGGAGACAATTTAAAACTGGACTTTAGAGGGGCGATGAAAATAAGGAGTTGAAATTTAAAGCAGCATATGGAAAGAACCATATATGATTTATTAGAAAAATTCATTACAACTGCAAGTAATGGATAAATATATGATTTCTGTGTTAAACGCCAACCCTCTTTACCAAGGTGGTGTGCCAACAGGACTGACAAAGGGAGGGATATCTGCTAGGCTCTAGAGCAGACTTTTTTTTCCCTGTCCCCCACTCACTCATCCTCTTCTGGGTCTTTCTGATCAAGTATGTCCCTTCCAGAGCAACCCTTACCCCTTCCATGCTCCCTGCCTGATACGTTTAAGCAACCATCAACAATTGCTCCAGAATCAGACCTTACAGCACAGAATTCTCACTAGTGAAAGTCCTCCAGGGGTAGCTATGTCTCCTACTGAACACACAGTGAAACGGGAAGGGTACAGCTTTTTTCCAGGGCCTGCCCTGACAAATACATCTGACAAAGCTGCCTGGGAATATCTTCTTGGTCTGCACACAGAATCGATGGAAGCGACTTCAGGTATGTTCTTACCTTTATGCAAGAATAAAATGTTTATGCTGAGTGCCACCTCACCAGAGCTTCCTGCACACCGTAAACTATGTAAAATACCTTTATTCTCCAGGCCCCTCCTAGGTTCCATTGCTCAGTGCCTGTCAGCAGCAGGAATGTGAAAGTTGTCACGGGCAGCTTTGGGTTTCGAGCTTTAACCATTACATGACGTATTTTTGTGTGGGCAGAGGGGGCTGTGAATTTAACATTTGCCTTAAAATAATTTCCTTTGGCTCTTTAAATTGTTGATTGTTGACATTTCATCCTTTCCTCACTCCTCAAATAGTTTTGGTTGTCTGTATTTCCTGGTTTTCATAGTCATTTCAAAGATCTTACAATCTAGAGAGTTAATAACAAAACCCCTAATAATGTATGAAAGCTTTCCTTTGAGAATGAGTGCAGAAAAGAAAGATTGTAGAAGAGGGGGGTTTAGAAGTAAGTTAGGGAATGGGGTTGGCCACAATGAATACATAGTCACAGGTTGTTCACAGAGTATGGTTTTAATCCAGACGACAGGAGAATCCTCATGAGTTGACTTGGGATAAGGTGGTGAGGCATCAGTAAATATATTGTTAGCAGAGTGAACTGGCTGAAGGACAGAGACCTTAGAGGTTGGAGGCCTGAAAAAAAAATCAGGTGGCAAGAGCCAATATGAAGCAGAGCTTAGGATAACATTCTTTTAAATAAAAGCCCAACAAAAGTTTTTTGCAATTTGAGATGTGGTGAGGCACATATTACCTTGACACATCTTCCATTATTGATAGTGCCATTTGCAGTTTGTGACACTAATAAATGTTTTCTGATCAGTCCTTTGAGTGTTGGCATTAACATACAAAGGGGACTCTCCCCCAAAACCAGGATTATCTTCTGAAGGGCAGGCCCCTTATAGCACAGGCTTCTGCCACTAGGTGAGTATGCTTTAGGAACCCATCTGTATCAGTGTACCAGCTGGTGTTGTTGTGAGAGGCTGCATTCAGCTTCGGTGAATTTTTTGGAAGACTTTCAGTGTGATTGCCCATTTCATGATGGGTGATTTAGGAGTGCACCTGCCAATACTGCACTGAGTAGACGGCAGTTTTTGACCGAAAACTGGGTGACTGCTGTGCTCCACCCTCCCTATTTGCCCAATCTCACCCTAAGTGACACTTCTTTTGTTTCCCCGGATGAAAAAATCCTCAAAAAGAAATGTTTTGCTGATGTGGAAGAGGTGAAACAAAAAATGGCAGGAGCACTAAAACTCCTCATAATCAACAAGTTCAAACACTGTTTTGAGCAACAGAAAAAATGTCTTAATAGGAGCGTTGCATCAAACAGTGCTTTGAAGGTGACTGAAGTTTATTTTAAGATTTTATTTATTTATTTTTTAGAAAGAGGGGAAGGGAAGGAGAAAACGAGAGAGAGAAACATCAATGTGTGGTTGCCCCTCACACGTCTCCATCTGGGGACATGACCTGCAACCCAGACATGTGCCCTGACTGGGAATCGAACCAGCAACCCTTCGGTTTGCAGGCCTTCACTCAACCCACTGAGCTACACCAGCCAGGGAAGAAGGTGACTGAAGTTTAAATGTGAAAGAATAAATACACACATTTTTATAAATAAATTCTGGGTTTTTTGGGGGTCCCACCTTGTATAGGGAAATAGTTAAGGTAAAACAAAAACACAAAGAACTACTGTAAAAATATTGTATTATTTGGATTCGCTTACCACTGATCGTGCCAACTCCCTGTGGATTTCCATTGTCCTGCATAGCAAGAATAAAGGAAAATACAGGGGTAGATGCCAAATTGTTTTAACTTGACTGTTTTCCAATTTTTTTTCATAAGATACCAGTAGTTTTTAAAAATCCAGTTAAGGGTCTTACAGTATTTTTATTTTCCTCAGATGCATTTAAGAAATATATAAAATCTGACTCTGCCTTACTTTTTTTAGTCATGATTCTCAAGAAACAAATTTCATTTGTGAATATGCTAAAATCCCAAATAACAGAAAATAACAAATATTGGTGTGAAATCAATGCTTTGAGTGCATGGGTGCCAGAGAGGAAAAGTACTTAGTCTTTTCCTATATTTGACCAATTGGCTTGTCTAATCCATTTGACTGTGGAAGGCTGGCCTGACATGACTTAAGATTAGTTTAATAGGGATTAAGGTGGCACGAAGTGTATAACACTATGCATTTGCAAGTACAAACATGCTTAGAAATTCATTTGTCTTTGGGGAGAGGCTAGTTCAAACTCCAGCTATATTTACAAACATATCCTAGCCACAGCTGAGCAGCATGGAGCTGGGGAAAGTAACTGTGCCTGCCTCTCCTTAAACCCACAAGGCCTTTGATTTCTGCCCAAATAAAGCAGGCCTTTGGCATTCGGCTCTCTTAGCTGGCACGGCATCCGCACACTGTCTGCAGAATTTAGAATGGCCAAGAGGGGCAGGTCAAAGACAGCCAAATTATGATATCACACCCATAAAAACTCATCAATGGTGACATACAGAAAACACTCAGTGAATTGCTTTCATTAATTTATCCTTACTAAGAAATTCTAAGCCGTGCCTTCATTCTTTGGCAGGTTTCAGATTCTAGCTTTTCCCCTTCCTTCATTCAATGCTGTTCTTTACAAAGAACAGGCTACCATGGGCACTGATTGACAGTAGCTGAAGAAATGTGGCTTGGGGGAGTCTAGGATGCTTAGCATGCCCAGGAGCAATGTTTTGTGAATGTTTTATTTGCCTTTGGAAAAGGCCGACACTTTCCAGAACCTTCGGGTATGGGTTAGAATGAGAGTTGCAGAGAAGTAAAAGGAAACCTTGACTATAGAGAATTCTGTGTCTGTCTCTTCTCTGGGCGAAAGGCAGGAGCTCTGACATGCCACCTGAGCAGACCCTAGCTTGGCCCTGTGTTGCAGTGATCAGATTCATTTGGAAAGAGGAAACAGGTATGGTTGTCAAGCTGCCAGGATAGACACAAGATCCGGGGAAGGGTGGGATGTGCAACTGAATGCAGACTCAGCTTTTCTTTAGGTCCCACATGCCTCTAAAGCAGAAAATCTGTCTGGTCTATAAAAACAACATCGGGAAGAACTGAGAGAAGTGAGAAGAACCGACAGGAAACATTTCCTGGTAACCGGCTGACCCTGTTTGGCGTTTAGAATGTCATCTGTGTGGGGGCAGAGAGTCAGAAGACTTGTTTGCCTTGTTTGCTTGTCTGGAGTGGAGCCTGGTTGTCTTGACCCGGAAGCTTTACACGGGGAGAACTTATAAGCCATTACAGTGCCATGTGGCAGGGAATTTTGGTGTGTAGATACCTAGTGAGAGAAGGGGAGTTCAAGAAAGCGAAGACCAAGAGAGATGGAAACAAGGAAAAAAGATTTATCATGGCATGTCTAAGAGTAGAATGACGAAATGTTTTGAATATGAAAGAGAGGAGCAAAGATATCACATGGTTTCACAGGCAAATTTTAAAAGAGCAAGGGTATGATTTATGTACTACAAATGAATCCTTGTCCTTTTGTGTTTTTCCTTACTGTGCTAAATTTCATTTCTCAGATTTTACATTTTGAAAATTCAAGTCCATAAATATTTTAATTACTTTAGTTGTAATAGGAACGAATTGGACTATGAAACATTTTGGCTAGTTGAAACAGTACCTTTTTCACATAATCTTGGTAGTCACTGACATTCTTAAGGATTTCTGTGTTGGATAAGTATGTCAAATAGATTCTCATCAATGACTGGCACTGATGTATGAGTGAAAGTCTATGCCCATAGGCATGAGGGCATGGAACCTTGATGAGGGAAGAACTCAAGTCCCAAATGTAGGTGTTATCCACTTTCAGGAGAGATGAGAAAAGCAAGGACCCCAAAGCATGACTCAAAGGAACAAATAAACTGTGATGACAGGAGCTCCATCTCCTGCTCAATATCTGAACCTTATTGACTTGAACAAAATATTACCTAAGAAAGCAGTCCTGTACCAAGAAAATGAAGAAATAGTCACAACTCTCAATCCAAATTCAATGTGAATGAACCAAACCAGAAAGAACTATGCCCTGATTTCCTATGGCCATTAGAGTCTTGAATGTTTTTGATATTACCATATAAAGACTTAAATATATCCATGCTTATTTCATCTAGGTAAAGAGTTACAGTAGTCAATAACGGAGGTAAAGCCATGAGATGGAGAAGAGACACAGCTATTTCAAATAAAACAATACACATAAACAAATTTCTGGTCAAGGTGAAGATAAAAACAGACATGCTTTGGCCTCTCGCGCAACCACAAAAAGAATTACAGCAAAATCTGAAAACAAATAACACCCAGAACTGCCATAAAATTGAACTGTATGGAAGCCTGACAATAAAGAATTTTAAAAAGCTACAATCAGCCAGATGGGTAGGCGGGACGGAGATGCAGAGATAGCGCTGAAAGGTGGAGAGACATGGTGTGGTATGGCGAGGTGGCCATGGCAGAACAGGCATGGGTGGTCTCACACTTACACGTGGTAAATAAAAATCAGGAGGGATGCCTTGGGAAGAAGTGATCCTAGCTCCAGGCCAACCACACAGCCCAGTGTTCCAGCACTAGAAAGATAAATAACCATAACTTCTGGCTGTAAAAACCAGTGGGAGTTGTAGGGACAGAAGACCTGCTAGAANAAACAAATAACACCCAGAACTGCCATAAAATTGAACTGTATGGAATCCTGACAATAAAAAATTTTAAAAAGCTACAATCAGCCAGATGGGTAGGCGGGACAGAGATGCAGAGATAGCGCTGAAAGGTGGAGAGACATGGTGTGGTATGGTGAGGTGGCCATGGCAGAACAGGCATGGGTGGTCTCACACTTACACGTGGTAAATAAAAATCAGGAGGGATGCCTTGGGAAGAAATGATCCTAGCTCCAGGCCAACCACACAGCCCAGTGTTCCAGCACTAGAAAGATAAATAACCATAACTTCTGGCTGTAAAAACCAGTGGGAGTTGTAGGGACAGAAGACCTGCTAGAATTTCAGGAAACTTCACTTAAAGGGCCCGAGTGGTTTTAAAATTCCAGAGTACATGGGTATATGCAAACCTGTGCACTCTGAAATTTAAAACCAGAGCAACAGCTGGAAGGGCACCAGTCACATATGGGCAGTGGGTGAAGTGACTGGAAACAGGGCGAGTGCTGAGAAAATCCCCAGAAACCAGGAAGTAGAACAGTCCCTTCTGGAGCCCTCCCCACCAGCAAAGAGCCATATAGTGGTGAAGTGGGTTTTCCCACCCTGGTTATTACCTAAGGCTCCGTTCCACAAAATCTACAGGTGCCTTTCACAGGGAGTCAAAACAGCTCTACCTAATACACAGAAACAAACACAGGGAGACTGACAAACTGAGGAGACAAAGAAATATGGGCCAAATGAAAGAACAGAGCAAAACCCTAGAAAAAGAACTAAACGAAATAAAGATAGCTAACCTATCAGATGCAGAGTTCAACAAACTAGTGATCAAAATGCTCAGAGAACTCACTAAGCATGACAACAACATAAAGGAAGATACGAAGCTTACACTAACTGAAACAAAAAATCTGCAGGGAACCAACAGTGAATTGAAGGAAGCTGGGATTCAAATCAATGATTTGGAACATAAGGAAGAAATTAACATTCAACCAGATGAGAAAGAAGAAACAAGAATTCAAAAAAATAAGGACAGTATAAGAAGCCTCTGGTTCATCTCCAAACGTACCAACATCTGAGTCACAGGGATGCCAGAAGGAGAAAAGGAAGAGTAAGAAATTGAAAACTTGTTTGAAAAAATAATGAAAGAAAACTTCCCTAATTTGGTAAAAGAAATGGACATACAAATTCAGGAAGCACAGAGAGTCCCAAACAAGTTCGACCCAAAGAGGACCACACCAAGACACATCATAATTAAAATGCCAATGGTTAAAGACAAAGAGAGAATCTTAAAAGCAGCAAGAGAAAAGCAGGGAGTTACCTATGAAGGAATATCCATAAGACTGTCAGCTGATTTCTCAAAAGTAACTTTGCAGGCAAGAAGAAACTGGCAAGAAGTATTCAAAGTAATGAAAATCAAGGACCTAGATTATTCTACCCAGCAAAGCTATAATTTAGAATGGGAAAACAGATAAAGTGCTTCCCAGGCAAGGTAAAGCTAAAGGAGTTCATCATCACCAAGCCATTGATACATGAAATGTTAAAGGGACCTATGTAAGGAAAAGAAGATCAAAACTATGAACATTAAAATAGCAACAAATTCACACCTATCAACAATTAAATCTAAAAAAAAAATACAAAAACAAACTAAGCAAACAGTCACAATAGGAATAGAATCATAGGTATCGGAGATCATTTGGAGGGTTATCAGCTCAGAGGAGGAAGGGGAGAATAGTGGCAAAGGTGCAGACTTTAAAAGGCATAATTGGTAAGTACAAAATAGACGGGGGGAAGTTAAAAATAGTATAGAAAATGGAGAAGCCAAAGAACTTATATGCATGAACCACGGACATGAACTAAGTGGGGTCATTTTGGAAGGAAGGGGGTGCCAGGCAGAGGTGAATAAAGGGTGAAAAATTAGGACAACTGTAATAGCACAGTCCATAAAATATACTTAAAAATAAAACAATATGAATAAACAAATATAAGTAAGTGAGAGTAAGGCACGCTGGTGAGACACCTTCACCATGAGGGACTTGAAGTCTAGTGCAGGTTCCACTGCTGACCAGCTGTGGAGGAAGGAACTAGCTGACCTCTAAGGCCCTTTTTAAATCTCTATTGTTATGATTACAATTCATCTTCTTAAAGAATACAGTTTGAGTCTCAAGAGCACTGAACAGCAGTGAAGAGTGAGTCCAATTTCTTTCAGTGATGGAAAAGGCCTGAAATTCTGTCTAAATAGTTATTGGGGTTTTCTTTTGTGCATGACTTTTTATTTTATCATCTGGAAAGCTAAACTTGTTGCTTTATGATTTGGGGAAAGTTCAAACAAAAAATGATTATATTCCTTAGATTTTTTTTCAAGTATGAATGATGAACCTACTTCCTGGTGCCAACCCGTATTATTTCTTTTCTCTGGCAGTTAGACCTGTTGTTGACGTTAGTTGCAGAGATTTGATCTAATTTAGGTAGCATGTTGAGATTTTTTGCTCATGACCTCTTCCTTCAACCAAAAAATAAAACCCACATAAGCTTGTGTAAGCTAGTTTAACATTTGGGGGGGGGTATTAATATTTCTATTTTCTCTCTCTGGTAGTAGTGAAAAATAAACTAGAGAATTTTGGGTCCAAGGTCCTCAGGTTTTTATAACTAACAGTTTGTTCTATTCAACAGTTTAAGTGCATTTAAGTAAAATGAAAAAAGAAAAAGGAAAAAAATGAGTAAGAGACTAACAGCAAGCTCCTGGCTTTCAGGAAGCTCTCGGCTCATGATTCCAAGCAACACGGAAATAGAAATTCTGGAAGAGACATTAAGTGTAAAGCAGCGCACACTGCAATTCTCAGATCTACAGAGGAATGTGAAGTGGTCTTGCTCTAGTTGATGTGAATATGTGTAAAACTACCACCAAACATTTCACTTTTCAATACCTGTGGAAAATTCTGTATGTTGACTAAACAGAGAATTTGATTAAAATGACAGTTTCTCACCACTCCCCATAGAGAAGTGTAAAAATAAAAGTGGTGTCCTTGTAGATACATGTGAGTGTGTCCTTGTGTGAAAACAGACACAGGGCAGAGGTGCATATACTCAGACTCAGGTTCTTGGTGTGAATTAGTAGACTAACATTTGACCCCTGTACATTTTATAAGAGGTTCCATCTCCAAAAGGCATAGTAGGAATGTCAATTATTTGGATATTAATCTTTATAGGTTCTCCAGTCAGTGTGGTGTATTGAACAAGGCCTCTCTCATCTCCAGATGAATTTGTCTCAATGTTTTTCACTAGGTATTATCAAAAATCTTCACATTTATTTAGTTAACACTTGTGGGATACTGATTGGATGTGGTATGTCAAAATGGCACAACCTGACACTTTGCCTTTTTCGTGCAGTTGCTTTTTAAATTTGTGATGTTTCCCATTCTTTTATTTTAGATCATGAAGAAGAGAGAGGGAGCTGGTTGTGCTTGTAAAGCACTGGGTCAAGTCCCAGACTCCTAAGTAGCTATGCTGGACCCGTAGGAGCATTCATTCAAGACCTCATCAGACAGGCTTCATTGACTTCTAGGCTGCCGTGTTGCTGCTTGGGTGTTGGGTTTTTTCCCCTCTCACTTTTCTATTACTTCTTTGGCACCTCTAGTATTGTGTTGAAGATCATATGAGATGGAGACAGAATGATGCATGATGTGAGATAATTGGAACCGAATGTATTTATTGAACTGGCAGATGTACCACACGTATCTACAGCTGACAGGCTTATCTGAAAAGCCTGCCTCTCCAGGTCAGAGCATATTCCTGTAATCCCTGGGGGTTTCCCTTTCCCTGCTCCCAAAGCAAGACTATCAGATGGGGTTAAAGGAACAGCCTTCATAGTTGTATGCATTGTTATCAGATTAAATATCTCAAAGATGGCTTTCAGTAAAACCAGGCACACCACAGGTAAAACATTAAATTATTTTAAACAGACAATATGCAAATGAGATAATAAGATATTTTCTGTTGGATGTATTCTGGAAAAAGAAAACAAAACATATATCAAAATAATTCTACTATTGCTTACTGTGCTATGCACAACTTCCCTGGCTTTAGAAATGTGGATTATCATTCTCATCCTTATTTAGACTTAAATAAGCATGAGAAGCATATTTAGACTTAAATGAAAATGATGTGAGAATGGACATGGTAGCACAAGAAAGTGTAAACAGGCAACTCGGGTGGGTTGGAGAACAAATTACGTGAGAGTGTCAATCTACTGAGTTTTGTACAAAATGGGTAATGGAAAGCTAAAGGAAAACATTTCTATGCAGCCAAGCTTTGGGCATGTTACCTGACTCATTCGACAGAAGTAAAGAGAAGATGAGAGCTTGCAATACCACATAGCTTAGAGATCCTCCACTCTCTGAGTTCACACAGATCTATAGGAACTTTTGTTTTTAAATGAGGAAGGCAGACTTTTCCTGTGTAAACGTCAGTCAAGAGGGTCTGAATATCAAGGAAACAACAAGGGTGAAGGATGGTTGGAAATGGTGAGTGGAAGAAGGATACGTATTAAGAGAGAAAAATCCAGATAGACACAAAATTATTTGGATCACTTCCTTTCATGCTAAATCCTACCCAAAAGGGACTCAGAGAGTAAACCGAGGTTTGCCCCTCTTCCATAGAGTAACCTCAATTTTTGTTTATGCAGAAGTAGATGAGAGCAGGGAGTTGGCATCCTGGGAAACTTCATTACTGCATGGGCATCATGAGAATTTGCCCATCCTGTGGGAGACAATTTGTTAAATCCCATTCATGTGTCCAAATGCCTGATTAGGGACTTGTAGTAACCACCCATGTTCACACATCTATCACTCAGACATAAAACAAAATACGAAACACCAAATGTCTCTAGAGTTGAGCCAGATCTTTCTTATCTTTGAACAATCAAAACTTCTAACAGTCTCAGGGAACTGAAATGATTTATGAATGGTCAAGGTTACTAAACTTTTGACAATTGTTCTCACTAAAACAAAACTGTCTACATTATCTTGTATTACCATACAGTTTTTGAACAAAAATTATGCTTCCAAAAAAGCATATTGTTTTCTTGGTATATTTTCCTTCTATTTAGACATTGCATTAAAAAACACTTTCTTTGATTCTTGTCTTCTGAAATCTGTTCTAGTAAGAGTCTAGGAGAAACAACTTTCTCAGTAATGTGTAACTAAAATCTCTGTCCTGCTCTGGCCTGCAACCTGCATCCTGTCACTAGACTGACCAAGTGGACGATCATTAATTACCTCATAAAGTACCAGAGGAAGCTGTAGGCTGCAGAATGCACTCTGTTCTGTAGAGCAGTTTAGAAACCTTAATTTTGACATCTCCATTCTAAACTTTGCTGGGGACCTCTTTCTTTTAAACCAGAGGTCCTATTAAATGCTTTTGTCGAACACAAGAGCAATTTCTTTCTAAAACAGAATTCTGTTCTCATTCTGTTCTCTAATGCAGAATACTGCCTAAAAATTCATGAAAAAGAACCTCCTTTTCTTCTGATATTCTGATAAGTGAATAATACTACAAGTCTGAAAAAAAGTGTTACCATTTTGTTTAAAGAATGGCTGAGCAAATTATAGTATATGCACAGAATAAAATAATACCTTATAATTATAAATTATATTCATGAAGTTTTTTATTTATGTCACTGTTTTAAATGACCTAAATGATATAACATTGAATAAATTTTATGATTTGGATAGCATAAAAATACTAAAAATAAGCAAAAGGCATATGTTAAAATATAAGAACATCTATTCTAAGTTATAAAAAATTTAATTTTTAAAAACATCTTAAAACAGTTTCCAGTTTGTGTATAATAAAGGTATATTACCTTCATGACTTAAAAATAAATTTGTTAAAAACTCTCAGGAATATGGACTTAATGCGGTGTTTTCTTTTTTCCCTTTTCTCGATACTCTTCATTGTTGACTCACAGTGGTAGTATTGGTTCGGTCCGCAGGAACCCAAATACAGTTAATGATCTGGCATGAATGGTGAAGCCAATAATCAAAGAACTCAGGCTAATAACTACATAGCTTATTAGGAAAAACAATTTAAAAAATCAGATGTTTTCTAAGGATATCCATTTTGAAAAATCTCCAGAAAAAGTGTTAGTCAATTAATTGCCAAGAAATCATCACCTATATATAATTTTCTAAATTGTTAACCTGGCTCCAATTTAGAAACCAATTATAGTAATTTCACAGTCTAGTCATGTTCTGTTCATGACGATATAGTCAAACATTCGACTCTTCTACGACTTATTCATACGTAAAGCAGGACCCATAAATTTCACATGATGAAAGCCATCTATTGTGATTCATTTGTCCCTGATCTGGCATTTCGGGCTGCTATGCAACCACATGCTGTATATTCTACAAGACTTAATGCTGAGAAGCCCCACTGAGATCCGAGCACGAATCTGTTGTGGCTTGTGTGGCCTGCTGGGTCTTATGAGACACAACTGGCCCTGAACTGTTCTCATAGCCCCCATTCGATGCAGCTGCAAACACAGTACTCTCACAATTCAACATCTTTCTTCATAAAATCAGGCATTGCATCTGGATAATATTCTTAACAAGCCAGGTACTAGCACAATCAATGACAGAGGCAACCCATTTACTGTACAAGGCCTGAGCATGCGCTGGCACAGACCAGAGCCCCAGAAATCCTAGCAGAGCAGACACCCCTCAGGGGCAACTATATTCTCCTTCGATGGGTCTTTCTTCACGATCTACACAAACTGTCCTATTGTTAGATAACAGGTATGCACAATTTCTCAAATCATCCAAATGCCTGTAGCAATAAATAATGCAAAGCACAAGGTCTTCTCTTCTTCATTAAGGAAAAAAGTCTGTCCAACTTGAGATATGTGATATGAAATGATGTTTCTCTTATGTCTTTCCTTTGTACTCACAGGTATGAGGAATAAGACAGCAATAACTTTTTCTAATGAACACAGACTTGATGGCTCACTCCAACTTGCAGTTGGAGATAGCAACCTCCTTGCCTTTTGCACTCTGAGATACAGCTTACGTCTGACAGTCACAAAGAAAAATAGTCTTTAGTTTGGGGTAGGCCAAAATACGGCTAACTTGCCACTGGCATTTAACTTCGCTTATTACTATTTTTTATGTCATGCAGAAGTTTCTTTGTTCTTTACTTGTTGATTTTATGTCTTGGCTAGAATACTTGGCCTTGCATCAGGTTATAAAAGAATTTCTTCCTAAGCTTTCTTCTAGTGTTTTTATTGACTAGTTACTTAAAACTTTTAAATATCTGGATCCCTTGGAACTTAGAGTATGGTGTAAGTACAAATCCAATTTCATTTTTTTTTCAGATGGCTAGCTACTGGGTTATTTATTGAATATTCTGCCTTTAAATGACAACTTTAGGCTATTTCTAGATTTCTTCATTCTTATATATTGGCCTGTCTATTTATGAACCAGTACCACATGATTTTAATTGCAGAATGAAAGCTTTAAATATGAGGTCTTAACCTCTAATCAGGCCAATTCCTCCATCACTGTCCTCCTTTTTCAGGATTTCTTTGCCACTCTTATTTATTTTTCCAAATGAACAAAGCATCTGTTTCTCTAGTACCTCAAAAATCCCACTGGTATTTTTATTGGGAGTTCATTGCATTTATAAATGAACTTTATGAATTAACTTGCAGAGAACGGACATCTTGGTAATACTGATTTTCTAACTCAGGAGGTGGGTATGTTACTCATTTGAGCAACATTTCCTTCAGCTGGTTTTGCATATTTCTCTGGCAAGTTTCATATAATTTTGCATACATCCTTTTATTCCCAAGTATTTTATTTTTTGTGGCTCATGAAAAAATGGCATTTTAAATTATAGCTCCAAACTGTTTATTGTTAGTGTATAGGAAATCTGCTTTTCAAGCATTAATTTGATGCTATGTTACGTGATGAAGTCTTGTTTGTATGAGTTTTCCATTGATTATCATGTTCTGTACAGGTACACAAAAGTAACATCTGCACAAAGTGATTCTTTTCATAGCCTTTCCTGCCTTAGTTAATGAAAACATCTTCTTTGCAGTACTGAAGTGCCAAACTTGGAGCGATTCTTTGCTTCCCTCTTTTTCAAACTACATATTCAGTCAGCCCCAGATTTTGTCAGCTCTTTCTCAGAAATAAGTCCAGAATCTGACCACTTCCCGTTGGCTACCAACACATCAGCTTGGGTTACTGAAATGTCCTCCTAGCTGGTTTCTCTGCTTTTCTTATTTCTTCTCTATGGTCTGTTTGCCACAAGGCAGCCAAACTGATCCATTTTAATGTCAGTATTATCACATCACTTCTCTTCAAAATTCTTCAAAGGTTTTCTGCTTCCCTCAGAGTAAAAGTCATGCCCCCTCACTGGCTGCAAATCCCTTAATAATGTGGTTCTCTGCTCCAAATACACAGTATCCTTTTTTATGATTTTCAATCATTCTAGAAAATTTCCTACCTCGGGGTCTCTGTACTTGATATACTTGCTACCTGAATTTGTATCCCCCTTGTGTCCTCTGGGCTCACACTCTCCTGGCTTTCTGGTTGCGCTCCAAGTAACCCGTCTTTAAAGTGTTTCCATTAAAAAATAGTAAAAATAAAGTGTTTCCATTAAACAACAACAACAACAACAAAACAACCATTGGATCAGGCCACACATCAGGTAGTATGTATTTGCTTTTTTCTGCCCGAGTGTTCTTGATAGCGCCACTGTCTGGCACAGTAGATTCTGCATATGTCTGTTCGTTTCCCGTCTGTACCATTCTGCGTGTGCCGTGAGGTCAGGGGCTTATTGTTCATTCCTGTTGCATCTTCAGCACCTTGCTTGGCCCAGAGTGGAGGGTCAATAGATGTTAGTTGAATAAATAAATGTGAAATAACATCTTATATTTTTACATGAAGATTTTTTAAATCTATAAAATAGTGAGGCATTGTCCTTATGGAGTAAAGTATATGAAAAAAAAGTATCAAAACATCTAGAGGATGTTAGGGACAAAAAGAAGTCACCAGGAGAGGTATGTGATGACTCATATGATGTTAACTCAAAAATAACGAGAAACAAGTGTAACAAGGTTAGGATTTGATAAGCCGGGTGTGGGTACACTGGTGTTTTAATTATTCTCTACTTTAGTTGATGCGTTTGAAATATTTCATTTCATATTTTACAAAGTGGAAAACAGATTAATCTCTTAAAGGAATATGCAGCAAATATGTAGAATAAGAGAAACCCATTGGATGAATACAGAATTATGGTGCCTACAGAACTGTTGGAAGTGACTGGCAAGGACTAAAATCCACCTACGTTTAAACAGCTGTGAGGGCAAAAGAATTCTACCTGGATCCTTATTTCATTGGATGCCTGGTGAGTTGAGTAATGGCTAAAGATGTTACTGATCTCACCTAGAAAAAGCAGTTTAGTTTATAGTTTTAGAGAGAGTTCTCCCTGATTATTTTTAAAAACCATATCTACACAATATATATATATATATATATATATAACATTTTTTCCTATGGATCAGATTTATGCTAGTTACCAGGACCACAAAGATGAATAAAATGAAAATGAGAAAAAATATCTAGCTTCAAAGAGTTCACCGTCCAGTGGGGAAGACGGACAAATAAGCCGTTATAAAACAATGTGCTATAATAGTGGCATAAGAGTGATGTGTGGGGTGCCACGGGGGCAGAGAGCTGGGAGAATGAGCTTCCCATATGTCAATAGAGATCTGTGCTCACTGAGAAACGTTACCCAGATCCATGCTGTCAGCAACTACGTTCCAAAATCTACCATAATTATTAGTCCTAACTGCCAAGTCCAAGGCCTCCTGCTACAATTTATTATACTCCAGGTTTTGTGATTTTTTTTTTTAAAAAGTAACAAGGCATTTGTTAAACTCAACATGATCTTAGGAAGTTTTTATACTCCAAGTTAAGTGCCATGTGGCTAACTTAATCAGGTTTTTTCCTCTGATTCTAAAATGTCTTTATCAAACCAACAACCAACAACTGAGAACCTTGTTGATCAGAATGGGGGGCATTCAGAAGTAAATTTATTCTCCCAATCACTCAGTGATAAGAGATATGGAGAAAAGGCTCTTTCAGAGGGAATTACCAAAAAAAAAAATGATCTTCTCAGTCAAAAACCAATTTGTTAGATAATAGTCGGCTCCATCTTATGATGCTATGAGTTTGCAAGTGCAGCACTAGCTATAATGAGGGTCAGTAGGAAGACAAATCTAAAAATAGACTTCCAATGTGTGCTAATAAACAGAAATGGTCTAAATACTAGAGATTAATAATAGGGCTTTGTTCAAGGACTTCTATTCACAAGTGTAATACTGTGTGTCTGTATTTTCCTCTTGGGATTTATATTTGTCCTCAGAAAAAGAGCACCTTGGGGCAAAATCTTCCTGGTTGACCAGACCTTCACCTCTGGCATGGCCATTACTTCCCTAAGCCCTCAGGTCTTTTACAGATGCCAACAGGCGGTTAGATTCTGCAAAGGCTTTTCCACTGGACACGGCAATAGAGAAAACTAATGTGTACGTCTTGGGAAGAAGCTCTGTCTGTGTCTCCTGGGACAGCGTAGTCGAAACAGGATACAACAAATTGCTATTCCGTGAACCTGGAAAACCCACAGATGACGGTTTCTGTATAGACAGATTATTTCTCTTAATCAATTATTTGAAATACATAACTAATCATTGCAATGGTCAGCAGTCCCCTTTATTTTTAACCACATTTTCCTCCTCCAGTTTGGTCCTGAAACCTAAAGTTGAGAGGAGTAATTTTCTATAATTCATGTTTCATGTGGACAAATGATGCTATTGTCTAAGAAGGAGGGTGACAACTCACAGTGTTTACATTTAGAACCTAATCCTACCCATGTTACAGAGGAGGAATTTCAGTATGTGGGTGGTGAATTCGGGAAAAATAAGGTTCTTCTTGGGAATGTTCCTGGTTCCTGCTTGCAAGAAGTATAAATGGTGTCATATTTATAGCTTTTAGGGTAGAATAAATGTCTGAGATTTCTGGATTGGATTTTAGCTAAAAGTTGTAGGATAATTTAGGCTTTTGACAGCTAATATATCTCGGGAAAAATTGCACAGCATTTAATCAATTTCATCCCTCTAAAGGATGAAGTATGTCCAGAAGGTATCCAGCCATGTAATAAGAAAAATGGGGATATTTACTGAAGAAGATACAAGATACAAGAAACATTGTACGGAGGACAATTGCCGCCTTAGTCCTCTTCACAGTGGGCCCCTTGGGACCAAACACAGTTCTCTCAACTGTTCCATTGTATTTTCCTGAATCTCATCGATGGTCTGAAATCACTTCCCTTTTGGTTTTGGGTAAAGTCAGAAGTCCCAGGGCACCAAATCTGGGCTGGAGGGGGACTGAGTCACCTGGGTAATTTGATGTTTCACTCAAAATGTCTGTCCAAGACATGATGCATGAGCAGGTGTATTGTTGTGATGAAGCTGCCAATCACCAGTTACCCATAGCTGTGGCCTTCTGAATCATCAGAATAGTTTCTGTGGAGGAATGTTCAAGCTTAATGCTTAATACAAAATCTCATTCAGGTTTGTTGCTCTACTCACTCAGTCATTTTGAATGTGATGGCCACACAGTGCTCATGCTCACTCAATGGCATCTACTGCCCCCACTGACTAATATAGTGTAGTTGTCATTGTTCATACATGCACATTCCAGTCCACTCTCCCTGAAGGCCAGGTTACATCGATGTCACACAAACCATTTTCGTTATATTAACAATGGCTGGACTTTTTCTGGATAGATCTCATACATATTTTTGCCAGGACAGTCTGTTGATACAGTCCACTTCATATTTCAATCTCTGCTGAAAACCATTTAATACAACCTTGTTGGTTGCAGAATAATGCCAAAAATCCAATCCCTGAATATAATATTGAAGGTCATTCATTATCTGGTTCCACACTACCCTTCATTCCTTTCCTCTGCTAACTTAAGCATCTATTTTTTGTCCATGCTACCTGTTGGAATTTTTCTCAATATTCTCTGCTTTACTTATGAGTGACTCGCTTTCCCCATCATATCTTTCTTCTTCTCTCACATACTTCAAAACCTAACTCAAATTTAGCTTCAAGAAACCTTCGCTGACCCTTTTGGGTAAATGTAATCCATCCAACTTTGAACTTTATACTTTTCTTTACAATTTTCCCTTTGTAAAATTTTCTATAATTGTTAGAAAGTATTTTTGTTTTTTTTTTCATTTCAAACATATTTCTTGAGTGCCTACTATATGCCAGGAACGATGCTGTTATTAGAACCACAAGTACAGAGAAGAACTTCATGGATCTTATATTATGGTGGGAAAAACAGAACAAAAAACAGAAGGAGAGGGAGAAAGATAAGAAGAGAGAGAAGAAACAAATAAATAAAAATTGTATACTGTTATATTTGTTACAAAAAACAAAGAGCTGATTTTAAAACTACCACAGATGTCAAGTTACTTTAGATAGGAGTGTATTAGTTAAGGTTCCCTAGAGAAACAGGAGTGGTGGGGGGCAGAGGGGGAAAGAGAGAAAGAGAGAGATTGACATTGATTGATTCATCATGAGGAATTTGGTCACAGTGTCCTGCAGATTGAGAAGTCCCATAGTGGGACTGTAGTTTGCTGTCTGCAAACTACAGAACCAAGAAAGCCAATGAAGTAGTTTAGTCTGAGTCCAAAGGCCTGAGAACCAAAGGAGAAGACTGAAAAAGTCAAAGTTGAAGGTCAGGAGAAGACCCAGGTTCCAGCTCAGTAAGTTCAGTGATGCAGAAAATGGGTGAATTCTCCCTTCCTTCACCTTTTGTTCTATTCAAGCCCTTAGTGGACTGGATGATGTCTACCCACATTGAGGAGTCTACCTGTTCCAGTGCTATTCTTATCTAGAAACAGCATCACAGGCAGACCCAGAAAGACTGTTTAGTCAGCCATCTGGGAACCTCATGATCCAGTCAAGTGGACACACAATTAACCATTACAAGTAGTTAGGGAAGGCCTTCCTGAGAAGGCGAAATTCAATATGAGTGATAAGGAAGAATGCAGCCATGGAAAGAGTTGAGGAAGAACATTTTGGGCAAGGACAAAGGTGAGATGAAAAGAGCTTGGCGTGCTTGAAGAAATGAAAGACTACTTATATATAAAGCAAGAAGGGAGCATGCAGGGCTTTGTGGACCAAAGCAAAAAGTTTAGATTTTACCATAAGTTCAATGGAAAGCCATTGGCAGATGTATGAACAATTGACAGTTTCCGTTTTAAATGTTGTAAAGTAAAATAGATGATCAGTCTGTCATTGATGAGGAAAATAGATTGAGGGAGATAGTAGATAATGAGGAAGATTAAATAGAAGGATGTTATAGTCACCCAGATGTGACCGATTTATAGGACACTATCTTCTATCCCACATGTTCTTAACCCTGTTTCCATGGAGAGGTGGGGTCAATGATTCCTCCGCTTGCATTGAGTAGAGTCGTTCGACTGTTCAGACACTGAAGTATTGGAGAAGTAATGTTATGACTTTGGAGGCTAGAAACTATAAAGGATACATCCTCCTTCACTCTCTTTCTCTTTGGGGAACTCACTCAGTTGGAAGCCAGCCACCACGCTGGGACGAAGCCCAAACTACCTTATGTAGTGAGACCACGTGGAAAGGTCCAGCCATATGGACAGGAACTGAAACCTCCAGCCCCCAGCCAGCATTAGCCACTGACCCTGCGAATGAATGCTTCTTCACACGGCTTTAGCCTCCAGCCTGTCCCCAGTGTCCTCTGATCCACAGAATCTGTGGACATTAAAAAAAATAGTTGTTTCATGGAACTAAAAGTTCGGGGTAATTTATTTTTAGAAACAGATAAAAATGAGTAGTGATACAAAAGGTGATGAGATTCATAATTCGTTCTGGAAATAGAATCTATAAGATCCACTGACGAAACGGATACAAGGAGTGAAGAAGAGGGAGTAAAGAGTGACTCCTCAATCATCGGCCTTAGTAACTAACACAGTAGCTCCACGTACTGAGGGCCAGAAGACAGGAGGGTACGGGTGACAGAACTGGAGGGGTAAGGCTGCAACATTCTACTAGATTTTAAGCTCTTTGAGAGTAGTGAAGAGCTTTACCTAATTTCTTCCAGAGCACAAACCAGTGTCTTTTGAGTATTAAGTGCAATACATGCTTCCCAAATTGAACTGTGAAGGAGCTACTGCCCACAACTGCACCAGTGAGATCACCCCTTCTGAAAGCATTTATCTCTGATATATATATATATGGATATAAATGAAGATGTGTTTTTAACATTTGCATAAAGAGAATTGACATATTACATCAATTAATCATTCTTGGCAAGGGAAGGATACATAAATTAACTTTCTGTCTTTCAGACTTTGGCTGTACATAGCAAAGTGATAGAAGAAACTGGAAAATGTATGGTTAACTTGGTTCTTGGAGACATACATATATTAAAATGGGTCATATCAGTCACAGAAAATGAGGAATTATCATTCCACATTGTGTTCTGTAAACAAAGCCTTCATGCTTCTCACTTAGGGCTAATTCTAGCTTGTGCTTGCACGACCTTGGCCTTTTCTTTACAATGCGGTTGCTTGGATTTGTATTAGCCAAGGCTTCCTTATAAAGTGCCTAATTGAATATATTCACTGTAGAGTTTCTGGGAACTTGCCTGATGGGTCCAGGACTTTAATGAGACCCCATTATCAGAGGTGACATAACCACAGTGACCAAAGGGCCCTTCTGCAAAGATACCTACAGAGTAATACGTGGCACCTACATCTCCCTGAGTTCCTTCATTTTCTGCAGCTTCCAAGGGGAAAAGCCATTCTATCTGCATTCTTGGTGTTAGACCCAGGGCTTTGCAAACTTGCTCACTTTGTAAATGCCTTCACAGGACCTGGTTAGCCTTTTCTTTCTGGCATCTGAGTCCAGAATTTATCCTCCTTAAAATATTTGCCAATTTCACGTATATTCAAAGGGCAAATATGAACTCTGGGCACATCTCTCCTGGCCACGTTATTTGCCTCTATGTTTCTTCAGGGTGGGAATGCTGTGCAAGCCTGTGTGGGGAAAGGCAAAGCCTCGGAAACGTGCCTCTCAGACCAGCCCCGGGACACAGAGACCCTGTCTAAACTGTCCATAGCTATCCCAGGGAGAGTTCAGCTCTTCAGTGAAAGAGCTGAATGACAGCTCTTTGCTTAATGACAAAGACGTCTCTCTTCTGATTATTTTCCTTTGGAAAGGAAGTTCATTTAATCAACTCATTTGGCTTGGCTTTTAAAAAATGATGGTCTTGTGCAAGATGTTAATGTTTATCCCTCATTAAATGCTGATTCTAATTAAACAAACTCTCCACCTTGAACAAGAAAATTGATTTTCTGTTTAAGATTTCTGTCGATAAAAATCATGGTGATTAGTGAGGTTGCAGTTAGTTATTAAGCCTTACTATATAGTTGTAACTTAAAGGCCATTATTTTTCAAATGATGGTCAATGGCCCATCAGGTTTCCCGAGTCTTTAGAGTTTTCAGCATTCATAATCCTTGAATGCGTTCAGAGGATTACAAGGCACTCCAGGGAGCAGGTGCTAGTGGCCGGGCAAGTTATTATTCTTTTTTCCAACAGTGAGAACTTTTCATAAATGAGGGTGTAATCCTACATCTACTGGCCTCAGGACATCCCATGCTCAGCAAGTGTAGCACATACAGGGTTTTTCTTCTCCCTTCCTTGTCATTATTATGGGGGTAATATGCATCTTTCCAATTTTTTCCCCCTATACACACCCACAAGCACACATGTGCACATGTACTATATAGACATTGGGCTTTCTTGGTCAAAGCAGGTTTTCTTAGTCATACTGTACAGTGCCTCCAGCTAGCTTTTCACCCAAGGATGTATTGTGGACAAATGACATGTCATAATATTCCCTATTAGACTGTACCAAAAGTATTTAAGGAACTCGTTTATCTTCAAACTAATCTGCATCCGAACTTATTTTCTTTATACTAATTTCATTGGCAGTCTAGCTACATTTTTTCTACAGTGCTACCATTTTTTAAAAGATTTTATTTATTTATTTTTAGAGAGAGGGGAAGGGAAGGAGAAAGAGAAGGGGAGCAATATCAATGTGTGGTTGCTTCTCACACACCCCCTACTAGGGACCTGGCCCACGACCCAGGCATGTGACTGGGAATCAAACCAGCAACCCTTTGGTTCACAGGCCAGCATGCTATCCACTGAGCTACATTAGTCAGAGCTGCTACCCTTTTTTTGAAATAGTTTTTACTCTTTCTGATCTATTTTCACAACCGGATTGGAGAAGTCATCTCTTTACTTTGGGAATCTCAGAGCAAATGGAGCATGACTTTTTTTTTTTTTTGCCTTATATACACAGAGCCCATTTCAGTAGGCAGAATGCTAAGTTGGCCCTCAGGATCCCTGCCCTGGGTACACAGGCATGTATCATCCTCTCACCTTGGGTGTGAAGGGGCTTGTGGCTATTATGAGATATCGCTGGTTAAATTAGACTATGCTATATGGCAAAGATGATATTAAGGTCCTTAATCAGTGACTTTGAGTTAATCAAAAGGAAGCTTATCATGGATGAGCCTGGCCCTTTAAGTCTCAGTCCAGAGATCAGAGACAGGCAGTGTCAGACAGACCCCAAGCCGCAGCAGGTATTCTCCTTTCGGCTTTGGAGGAGGAAACTGCCTTGTATGGGAAGGCCATGTGGGGGGGAGTGTCAGGCAGCCGCCAGGAGCTGAGGGTGACTCTTTGCTGGCGGCCAGCAAAAAGAGGGCCTTAGTCATATACCCTTAAGGAACTGAATTCAAAAGAAAGAAAGGAGAGAAAGGAAAGGAAAGGAAGGAAAGGAAGGAAAGGAAGGAAGGAAGGAAGGAAGGAAGGAAGGAAGGAAGGAAGGAAGGAAGANTGAGGGTGACTCTTTGCTGGCGGCCAGCAAAAAGAGGGCCTTAGTCATATACCCTTAAGGAACTGAATTCAAAAGAAAGAAAGGAAAGAAAGGAGAGAAAGGAAAGGAAGGAAAGGAAGGAAAGGAAGGAAAGAAAGGAAAGAAAGGAAGGAAACGAAGGAAGGAAGGAAGGAGGGAGGGAGGGAGGGAAGGAAGAAAGGAAGGCAGAAAGAAAGAAAAGAAACGAAACTGAGTAACTAGTGAACTTGGAAGAGGGCCAAAAGCCTCACATTAGACTGTTGTCCTCGCTGATACCTTGATGTTAGCCTGTGAGATCCTGAGCAGAAAACCCGGCTAGCCCATGTGGGAATCTTGACCCACAGAAACTATGAGAGAACACATTTGTCTTAAGTTGCCAAGTATAGCAGTCCGAATTGTGGCCACCAAAATATATGTCCACAGTAACCTCAGGATGTTCTTCTGAGAACATTCTAGAAACAATTTTTGAAGCTATAATTAAGGTAAGGGTCTCACGATAAGATCCTGGATGAGGGTGGGCAGAAAAGGTAAAAACTTGGACAGGCAGAAAGGAGGCAGCCAGGTGAAGGCGGGGCAGAGACCCACGTTCCACAGCCCGCAGGTCCCGGAACAGTGCGGGTTGTCTGGAGAGAGCTGATTCATAGCTTCTCGCTACGAATTAGAGAGAAAACCAACCCTGCCGACACCTTCCTTTTGGACTTCTGGCCTCCAGCAATGTGAGAGAAAAAAATTTCTGTCAAGTCTCCAAGTTCATGGTAGTTTGTTATGGCGGTCCTAGGAAATGAATACACCAAGTTTCTGGTAACTTGTCATGCAGAAATAGAAAAATAATGAACAAGATGAAAATGTCAGGAGACTTTTGTTTCCTACACAACATTGCAGCTCACACGGCAGTAACTGTCTAGAGAGGCAGCTGCTGGAGTGTGCGCGATCTGGTGGTCTCGGTGGGCCACACCGCCCCCACAACACCCTCATGCACACTCGCGCCTGGCCTGCTTCCTCATTTGCTGGGCCCTATAGTCATTTGCAGTTTTGATACTTGCTTTATGGTTGCAAATCACATTGCTTATTTATTGGCACTTCACTGCTTCTCAGAATTGAAAACACTCCCCAGCAGCAATGAGAATATTCAGAATAGAAATCTGTAAATGATAAAAGAAATTCCGAGCTAGTTCCAAGACTATGTTGAACCAAAGCAAATTTTTCAGAGCTGACTTAGCCAAGCAGCCTCTACATGGGACTTAAATGAGGTGGCCCTTTGCATTTAGATCTTTTTTTTTTTTAAGTATAAATAGTTAACAGTTTTCTTAAGCACTCAGTACTGTTTCCTGCCCTTAAGCTATCATTCAAGCACAGAGCACATAATAATCCTAATTTCACTGGAAACTAAACTTATCAAAGACAAACTGACTCTTCAGGTACATTTTTAGGTGAGCCCACTTTGAGTCAGGTTCATAGTTTATGCTGTGTAGCCTGCTGATTCTAGCTTCGCCCTTTCATACTTGATAGCAAGATATGAAACATCACCCGATTCTGAAGACCGGGTCTTCCTCTTATCAACGTGATTTCTGGCTGCGGGTTATGCTCCGCATCGAGACCCCCAGTTCCGTCTACCTCCTCTGCAGCAGAGGGCGACCTACCCTTGTTACTATTCAGGGGAGCAAAAACTTGCAAATGGCTTTAATGATTGTTTCTTTGTCTGCCAGTAGTGAGAATCACTTGAATTAATTTAAAGAAAAATGTCAAAGAGCAAATACCTTTCTTTCTAGGTGTCCCCTTACTGGGCAACTAATTGTTATGGTAGAGAACCAACATTTTTATAGCTGAGAAGGAGGAATTAATAAAGATCTGAGGAGAAATGATGGGACAAAATAACTTTGAGAGAAAATCAGATCCGTTTTAATTTAAGATTTCATTTATTTTTAGACAGAGACAAAGGGAGGGAGAAAGAAAGGGAAGTATCAATGTGTGGTTGCCTCTTGTGCACCCCCTACTGGGGACCTAGCCTGCAACCCAGGTATGTGCCCTGACTGGGAATGAACCAGCAACCCTTTGGTTCGAAGGCTGGCACTCAATCCACTGAGCCACACCAGCCAAGGCTGATTCTTAACATGAATTAGGAATAAAACCTAAACTCCTGTTGCTTAGGATATATGACAGCCCGGAAGTTGTATTTTAATGATGGCTGCGACTGAATTTCATTTGGAATACAAGGTTTAAGTTCACGGCTACCAGCCCTGTTACTATTTCATACTGACATGACATGCGAGGGTGGGCAAGCCTGTGTCTTGCAAAGGGGACAATGCTGTTTTTCCCAGGTCCCCTGGGGTTTGTTGTAAGCAGGTTTCTCTGGTGATCATCAGCACTGATCAGTATTTACTGAGCACTGACTGGGTGCCTGGAACTGTGTGAAGCCATTTCATTTGTAAAACTGTTTCTGCCCCTTATTTTATTTCTCTTAAAGAGAAAGAGCATCTGCTATTACTGTTGACAACATGCAAATAAAGAAATCTAATTTACTATTCTCGCTTGCAGCTAGAAAAGAGATTTAAGCATATATATTACACCATCTCCCAGTGAATCCATCCCCAAATACGTCACCTTAGGTTTACTCTTCTTCTGAGGTGACTGGCTTTTCTGTCAGGGCCGCTAAATAAACTGCGGTCCTATGCCTTCGTGTCTGTTTTCTAAAAGTGCGGTCCTATGCCTTCGTGGCTGCTCCACTAGGTCACAGACAAGGGACAGGGACCAAAGTGGAGGAACAAAGTGCAGACAGGAAATGACATTGGACACAGAGCGTCACATGGGAATGCAAGTAATACATTTGACATAGTAACTAAAGAGATCCAGTTTTGCAGTTTTTCAGAAGACCACTGTGTACCACCTATGATATGTCAGTTGCTGACAAAGGCAGCAGAAAATAAAATATTTGAGAGGTGCGTTAGGAGAGTGCCTAAGGTGACTGGGATCTTGCCTCAATGCAATAGCAAAATATGTTAGTGTTAGGTCATGTAGAAAAGTTAGCTGTTATTTCCTTTCAAAAGTTGTTTCACAAATTTCTTTCATTTTGCTAAATCGCTTGACAATGAAAAGTATCAAATATTCATTTTAGAAAATCTCAGGGCACACTAAATTATACAATTAAAATTTTTACAAGTTCGGTTGTGGAGCAAGGATGAGTTTTAACATTTCTTGTGACAACCCACTCCACTTTCACATTTTCTGCATTACCTTTTGAATCTTATTTATTCATTATTCAAAAGTAAAAACAAACTAGATGCAGGGAACAAAGAACCATTTTCTTTTGTGGGTGTTTCATTTTTGGCTTCTTAGAACAGTACCAGGGCCAAGAGTAATTAGTTGTCATTGTTTGTTTTAGTTCTCTGCCTAGGTGGGTGGATGGAAGACCAGCTTTCATGTTTCTGTTTTTATTTATTATTATTTCTTTTACTTTTCCTTAGGTTGAAAAACCATGCCTCTGCTGCTTTACTCATTGTGATGAAAGTGTGCTTAATTAAACACAAGGTTCTCCAGATGCTGCAACAAATGTCTTTGAGCCCAAAAGCACCTACCTGGCCGAGGGGAGGGCGGCCTTTCCCTCCAATGCCTGCATTTAAAGAAAACAAAAACAACTGGTGACATCGCTTGGGTCCAAACATGCATGTATCAGGAGGCATGGATGTTGCCACAACAAAAATTCAATTGTGTCACTACATGTATATATAGCTGTTTATAACAAGAAAAATTATATCGAAGATAATAGAGAAGTAATTTATATTCTTTATACAGTAGAGCATAATGGCAAGTGTTATCTGTAAAAGAAAATGCTAAAAGTAATATATTTAGGGAAATATGTTTTCCCGTAGCATTTTCTTTCCCCATTAGAGTTTGAAACGAAGAGTTGAGCGTGCTACCGCAATGATTAAAAATGCTGTAACTCATCTGCGTGGCTTTAACTTATTGATGGTGCTCCACGATGGCTTCTGCCTTCCTTCCTGGTACAGCCTCCCTCCAGGACACCACATACGTCCTTTACTCCAGGCTATGAGAGGCACAGTGCTGCCTGTTATCTTCACTCTCTTTTTCTTTTTCTTTTCTTTTTTTTCATCATTTGACCCAAATTTTCTATACTTGTCACATTCCTACTTCAAGGCTCTTCTCTTTAAATATAATCTTAGTTTTATGACTTGCAAGTAACTAAAGAGAAATGTGTTTTTAATTCATTCATACTGCATATAAATTGCATTTGCAACTACCACTGAAAAACTAGAGTTTGTGATCAACTCGAGATTAGGACATTGTTAAGCTAGATTGGAAGAATACCTGTGTGCAGACTGGCCCAATACCTTATCAGCGAAGCTCATTCTGAGGTACACAGTATGTTGCTTCTGCACTGGAATTAGTTATGCGGGCTTATTTGCTTTAAGTAAATACCAGACAATGACAATTTCAACAGCTGATATGGACAAAATGTCTCATGCACAATGTCATCTCAAAAGCAAAAACAAGTGAGAGAAAACACATCTTTTCCTTTATTATTTACACAAATCGTACTCAACAAACAAACAAAAGCAAGACTTTATCTCCATGTCTGTGGGATCCCTACGTGAGCTCTGCAAGACCATACGGAGGACTGGTGGGTGAAGGCCATGCACACAGGAAGCATGAGATTATCTCCTTTCTCGTGGCCATGCTAATCTTTCCTCAGTCACAGGGGACTACCGGCAGGATTCGCGGTGCCTTAGGCTGTTTCAGGCCACTCTGCCTCCAAGGTACACCCCTTCTACCTAAAGTGTCCTTCATTTCTTCCACTTATCAAATTCAACCAACCTTTCACGATACAGGTCTGGCATTCTGTCCTCAAGAAAGCACCCCCTGGAGCCCTGGAGTCACTAGTGTGCTTCAGCTCAGACAGCATTCTGTACGAATGTTTACAATTACGTGGCGGTATGATTCTGATTTACGGTGTCACTTCTAGACCATATCTGGGGGGAAAATTATCTCTCTTTTTTTTAGCTTTGTGTGCTTAATACTTAGCAAAGAGACTTTCACAGAGGTGCTGCTAATACTAGTTTGTTGAATGAATGAATCTGGCTAATGCATTTGACTTATACCATTTCAGACACTAGTTGGCCAAAGAAGCTAATCAATATAATGAGATGGAGTTCCTGGTGTTTTATCTATAAATAAACCTGATCTCAGAAGTCCATTTAAATTACACTTTTCAAATTAAAATCACAGAATTACTTCCTCTGCTTTCCATTTACAAACTGTATATTTTATAACCATGTCATAGAATCCAGTTAAGGGAAACTTTTACACCTTAATAAAATCATGTGAAGGGTTAGTTTTAATACTTTAAATCCATATTCTGGTCAGTTATTTAACAAACATTCATTGATAATTCACTGCCTGCCAAAGCCCCCCTACCTGGGACACTAGGAATGAATAAGGTCCCTGCTCTCACAGAACTTACATTCTAAAGGGGGAGACTGATAACAAACCCAACAATAACACCTATAGACAGAGTGTCTCTCTTTAAAGAATGCATTTTATAAACTTCGGGCTTAACTTGAAACTAACTATTAAGAAGAAGCTATCATTTAGCAGAAGGAGCTGCTAAAATACTGAAACACCTAAGTTAGACCGCAGACTCCTGTTTGCTCCTCTTGCAGATGCCTGACTGCAGAATTTGGGAAAGGCCTCATGACCAGAAGCACTGAGCTTTTTTTGAGAAAACAAACATGAATATTTTGAATTCTTTACTATAAAATAGACTGAGTGTGGTTCTGAATATGGTTGCAAAATTGTTTGGCTCTGTGAATCCACTGCACTATAAATTTAAGCTTTCTGGTAAAAGGATTGTTTTTCTAACCTTAAAAAATTAGTAGGAGTATTTTTCTTTTTTCTCCCATCATTGCCCCTCTTCTCCCTACCCTTCTCTTTGGTGCTCTTGGCAATGAGCTACTTTACAACACAGATTTTCCTGCAGGTAGTATCTATTATTTTTAGCCCAGTTAATGGCTTACTTACAGACCAGTGAGTCTAAATCATAAAAATATAAGGAATGACTCACCTTCATGAAAGTGAACTCTGATACATTTGGCCACTTGCATAAAACAGAAGGACATAAAACGAGGCGATTGGAGGACACAGAATTCATTAATCCTTGGGGTGGCAGTGATGCCAAGTAGAGAAGGCAGACATTTCTTTTAGGTCTCTTATGAGCAAAGTATTTACTTCTTTAAAACATGTGCAGTTAGTGAACATCTGTTACCCTTGGAGGAATCCCCTGTCAAGGGTATGGATTGGTCCGGATATGGATTTTCCTTCACTGCACTCATTTGTTCTGCTAAAAGTACCATCCATATATACTTCATTTACTATCATGATGTTCCACATAGCATTACTTCAAATAAAGTGTGGAAGCTACACACGATTAAAATAGGTATATAGGGATACCAAGTTGACAAGGAGGGGACGCTTGTGTTCACTGAAAACTTAACGGAGCTAGAAATACAGTTTTAAGGATGTTCTTGCCTCTGTGGCTCCAGATCAGGATTGGCCATGAGTAATTTGTTCAAGATTTGGAAAGCAGAAAGGAGGCAGCAACACTACACTCTGAAGAATGGTGCACAGTGCCAGGCACCCCTGCAGTTCATGCATGGTGTCACTGATCTGCTGGTTCGTCCTGACGAAGGACAGCAGCTGGGCTTGTGGCTGTTCCAGCTACCACTGGCTCGCCTCCTCCAGCTTCTCCAAGTCCTGGGTGAGGCACATGTGCAGGCCTGTGGGAAAGTGCATCCGCTTCTTCTGCAGGTCACCTGTGTCATTGAGGTTTGCAGTGGTAAGACAGATGTGAGTTCCAATTGCTCGTTGCAGGCTCCAGTTGGTCCTTGCTATACTCTGGTTCCCATGCAGTGTTTCTTCCCGACTGCCGGCCCAGATGACCTACAACAACCTCAGAACCACAAGCCGATACAGCAGCAATGGGTTTCCACAGGCCTTTTCAACAATTACGTATGATCCAGCCTCTTTAATGAATTTATACTTTGATGTTGCACACAATGAATGGGTCTGCTTCTGGATTAAACCCCAACTAACACTGTAACAAACAATGTAATTTGGTATGGTCTCTTTTTAAGAAGAATTACAATGTATACGACCATTATTGAAATTCATGTTGAATTTATACTTATTATTGTTTTAAGCAAGTTTTCCTGAATTTATGTAGCCCTCACTGACCTCAATATGAGAAAATTTGTGTTTTTTTCTGACTTTTAAATTTCTTTATTGTTGTTCAAGTACAGTTGTCTCCATTTTCCCTCCACCCCAGCCATCCCCATCTCCCACCCTCAATCCTACTCCCTTTTGGTTTTGTCCATGTGTCCTTTATATGTGTTCCTAAAAGCTGTTGTTTTTATTTCATATTTTTACAGTTCTTGTTGAGGATCTTTTTTTGATATTTTAATTACAATTCTCAGAATACTTTAAATTCTTTTTTATACTTTACAAACATGTAGCAATAAATTGACAAATAAGGTTCTAATGAATAAATGTGTTGATAGATACCCTATATGTATATATAACTACTTTAAATTCTATCTCGACTGTGTATAAGCGAAAGAAAATAGTTTACTCTTAATAGAATACAGAAAAATGGAAAAGAACAGAATCTCCTTTCCTTATAATGATTAAGACAGATCTTTAAGACTGTAGCTAGATCCAAACACTTATTTTTTTAATCACCCTGTTATCCTAACCTTCAAATCTGAAGATCATAAATGGTCCATAAATGGAATAAATACATGTTCAAACAAGACACACCCTAGATGAATAGGATTGCTTACCCCCATCCAATTGGAAAACAAATCTGTTTCCCCCTCTAATGGTGATCATATCCTCAGTAACCGGGCCACTTTCTCAGCAGTCAACTGGGACTGAAATCACAGGGAGTCAATGATTGCCACCCCCACCCCCACCCAGTCAGGAGCTGGAACAAATTATAAAGTCAGGAAATGGAGAGTTAAAATGTCAGCTTTTTCTTTTTTAAGCTGATAAAGGAAGGCTAGATAAAGTGGATTTTTTAAAAAGTATGTAGGAGGAGAAGTGTCAAGATGAGCTTGCTAATATTTTACCTATAAGCTGGAAAGACTCACCCACACAGTCACAAATAACGGGTAACAACTGCAGGCCTCACTACAGTAACTGCACAGCAGTCCGTATCTTCCCAGTAAGAAAGAAAATAGTTTCTACTCTTGCTGTTTTGCTGTGCATCTAGAAACTTGTCATATACAATCAAACTCTTTACTCACCTTTACCAAGCAGTGTCTTCAGGATTCCAGTAGATTTAAATGTGACCCAGACCCTCATTCTTGGGAGGTCTGAGGCCCTGATCACTACGATCTTCACATTATTTCCAGTACTTGGTGTTCCTTTTCATAACATTAGCTTATTCTCTCTGCATATATGGTATTTCCGTGAACTGACTATAAACTCTTTATAAGAAGGGTCCATGTGCTAATGCTCATGTTCTACCTCATTGCCTTTACCATAATGTCAGGAACATGATAGTATTCAAATTAAAATACATTTGTAAGTGTATAAGTGTGTATACATATAATGAATGAATGAATGACTGCTGGGCTCATGTTGCACAACATCTTCCCAGGGAAGCAGACTCTAAAATAGAGATTAACATGCAGAAAATTGATTAGGGGCTACTAACAGGATCAACCTCTGTGAAAAAACAAACAAAAAAATCAATTTGGGGTAAAAGGAGAATTTGGGCAATGCCACAGTTTCAACAAAGTTCTTGGTTAAACCCATACACAGCCCTAAAGCAGGGATGGACCTTCCAAGTTATGTCAGTTTGAGAGAGGCAGCTGCGCCATTTAGTGGATGCAGGCTTCTCCCAGGACGGGTGTGACCTTGGGAAGGTGTCTTTCCAGGAGAGTGCAATTCCTGCAGAAGCTGGCTGCAGGGATCTGGAAGCATCATCAGAAGCTGGAGAATTCGGTGCTTCATTACTGAAGGGAGATCTAGGTGGTACAGCAGAGCATCTACGATATACGACCTTCTGGGATGCTCAGATCCACTTCTTCATGTGAACTCTGGGAGAAGCTCCTCAGAGATTCACAGTGGAGAGTCTTGTCTTTGGAGACATTTTTGGAAGGTGCATGGAACAAACTGTAGCCACCCAACACCTGGGTTGATGTTGCAGCCACCATACATCAGCTTCCTTGTCTGCGTTCCATACTGGCTTCCCCTCATCCCCAGCTAGTGTCTCTTTCATTCCAGGTGGTCCTGACACAGGCCCTTATGCCTTAGGGATCTGAGCACCTAAACATCATGCCTTTTCCAGGCCACTGCATGCATTTGTCCATGAACCATAAAAAGTGAGTGAAAATAAATGGAAACATCCAAGTCAATCACTTGGGTGACAATCATATTCCACTCTGCCCCCATTTTGTAACAGAATTTCTAGTTCTTCCTGATGGCCAAGGTCAATTACTCCTTCCAGTAATGGTGACTTAATTTTGGCTATGATCTCTTGGCAATAGGGGCCCTAAGTGAGCAGCAGCTACAACTTTCAGCTCAGTGGAACTTCTGCTGTGTTCCCTGGTAGATACATTCCCCTTAGAGAACCAGGGCCTCCACAGGTGCAGCATCTAGAATTGGGAGAGGGGAGTCCAAATCCCCAAAGCAGGTCACTGGGAGTGATGTTAAGAGGGTTTACTCAGTATTCCACTCTGTACATCTTTTTTCACCCCATTCATCTTCTATTTTATTGGATCTGCTTGGGTGTAAAAAGCCAAAGTGGACAGGACACTTGCTTACAGCTCGGACCTGCTGAAGAACGCTTTCCAGCTCTTCAGCTTGGTGCCCTACTCAAAACTAGTAGGCTTGTACTACACCCAACATGTAGAATATGCTGCCTCTAAAATCTGAGAGATGCACCAGCTGCTGTGCATCCTTCTCTGCAGTAAGGCACGTAATGTGCTATGACTTACCCTTTACTTTGGAAGTCATCTCTTGGCATTGCCAAGACCATTGGACTTCTAAAATTTTTACTGATAGGGTAGTTCCCTTAATCTTCATAAAATATACCTCTTCTATCTGCTGTGCCTATGTAAAGATCCCCCAAACACTTAACAACTTCTTGTTTTTCTGGTCTGATTAGCATTAAGTCATCAACATAGTAAATCAGAATGTTTCATAGTTTGTCCAATTGTTATGTCTATGTTCCAGATCTTCTCAGAATATAGTATTTCCGAAGGCAGGATAGATAACACAGTCTTCAACAAGATTTCAGCTTTGTCCCCTTGATAGTATCTAGGAAAATATGTATGCTATGAAACAAAGGAGAAAATACAAAATAGGACCATAATTAGTGTAAAAAATGACTAAAATAAGAAAAGATTGGAAGAACATCAATAAAATGTGACCTCAAAAATTAAAATCAGAGTTAGAATAAGGCAGAAGTGACATTGTGGAAAAATAAATTTATGGTGTAAAAGGCCAACTAGAAAAGCCCTCCTAGAACGCAGAGAATACCAACAAAGAGACCAGATGGGAGGGAAAAAATGGTAGCTATCAAGGTCACAATGTTAAGATCCAACATATAGTTCTTTGGTAAGAAGGACTAGATCAGAATTTTTTTTAATATTTATATTTTATTTATTTTTAGAGAGGGGAAAGGAGGGAGAAAGAGAGAGAGAGAGAGAGAGAGAGAGAAAACATCAATGTGTGGTTGCCTCTCATGTGGCTCCCACTGGGGACCCAGCCTGCAACCCAGGCATGTGCCCTGACTGGGAATCGAACCGGCAACCCTTTGGTTCGCAGCCTGCACTCAATCCACTGAGCTATGCCAGCCAGGGCTAGATCAGATTTTTAAAGCAAATTAAAAGAAAATGTCCTGAGATAAAAGAGGCTGCAGACAGTAATGACACATTTTATGCCAGAAAAAAGTGATAGTCACTAGCCAGATAGATCCTCATGGCATTTTGAAATAAAACAAATAAGACAAGTTTAAAATAAAGTAGTTTTACCAAATAATTCCAAGAACAAGCAGTAGTGAAAAACCGTATGCACAGCATATTTAGGGGGTAATGACAGCATTGTACATAAAGTAATGGCATGCAGACAATGTGCTTTAAAAATTGTTATGAATTAAATTTTTAAACATGATTAAGAAGTATAGAACTACTCTCAGGGAAAATAAATAATTTATATATTCCATCAAATAAATTAAAAGAAAACAAGAGGGGAAGAGCAGAATACCAGAAAATATCTTTATGACCCTGGAGGGCAGGAAGGGTTTCCCGTTACAAGACCCAGACAGTACTTTTATAGGCAACGACTGACTACTCTGATTACATTCACATTAAATTCTTCCCTACATCACAAAGTGCTATTTTTCAAAAAGCAGAAGACAAAAAAACAGGCTTTAAAAAACTTTTTAAAAAATAGAGGTGACCAACTCGATAGAAGGGAATGCTAGGAATATAAAGAATGCTCAAAATCAATGTTAAAAGACAACCCAGTAGAAAATAGCAAAAAAAAAAAAGAGACAAACTTTCTTGAATACAAGCAATTAAGAGCTGAGCATGTAATAAACATGAAAATATATGCAACCTCCCCAATAATCGTGGGAATGCAAATCGATACAAAAGGAGACACAACCACAGGGACAAAAACCGAGACGCTCGGTAGCAGTAAAACAAGGACGCAGGACAAGAGCAACTCTGATCCCTGAGTCGGGAGGGTAAATCAGCACAACCACCTTCGAGGGAAATCCGACAATTTAGTAAGATTGAATGTCTGAATTTCACTCTTAAATATATAGAGAAAAAAGATCGGATATGAGTGTGCTGTGTTTGTGCACCTATGATCTTGGCAGAGGAAGAGACTTTGGTGACTGATTTGTGGATAAACGTACAGATAACAAATTTAAAAACCAGCATGGCGATGTCAGAGACCACCTTCCGGAAGTGGGTACCTCTGGGGAAAAGGGGCAACGTGCACTATGAGGAGCAAAGACGGAGATTTTATTTGAACACATAATATAACCTGTCTTAAATTAGGTGGGTAGACGAGCATATATTATTGTATCCTGTATATTTTTTGATATGCCTTAAAATTTATGAAACCAATGTATGCCTAAATAATAAAGATATAGGAATCAATTAATAAATTAGAAAATTAAGAGAATAGATCAACTAACCCAAGATCTTGGTCTTTCTGAAGATAAGTTTGCACGTGAATAAAAATGATAACAAAAATATGACAAAGACATACCATCAGAGATGAGATGCTTTAAAATTCTAAGAAGATAGCATTTGATAAAATTGAACAATATTTCAATGACATAGATAATTTTTTAGGAAACGCGTACGAGATTTACTGGGAGCAGTTATAATCAGCTGGAACTCCCTAGCCCACAGCCGTGACAGCGCCCTCAATACACGAACATTTCTAGGTAACTCAGGTCCTCTGGTCCCTTTCAACCCTAGGCTCACTACCAATTCTCTTCTTTGCAATGTTTACGCAGACATACAATTTATCTCTTTTCTCTCTTTCTGCAAAAAAAATCTTTTAAAATTACTCAAGGTCTTATGAAGCATGAGTGATTTTACTGAAAAGTAGATGACCACATTAAATACGCCCAAACAAAATAATAGACATAAATTCCATTAGGCCACCACATCACTGTGGAAATGTCCTTAGCTATTTTGGTAACGTAGCCCTCACTTCCCACCACCTCTTTGAGTTCTCTTACCTCTTATTTCCTTATATTTCAGTTTCTTTTCTCTCTGCATTGCACAAGACAATAATAATTTCTCTCATTTTTAGCACATATAGCTAATAATTTCTTAATTCCCTTTACCACCCATGTTTTCTGGGTCTCATGTACTAATGGTTCATGAAGGTATTTTCCCAATAGAAGTCGATCCTCTCTAAAAGGGACTTAAATGACAGATGCTAACATACTATATTTTTCACTTCCTCAATTATGAAGTTGTAAAACAGTATTTACAATTATGAAGTTGTAAAACAGCATTATTTCAAATAAGAAACATGCTTAACACTCATATATCACAAAGCATTCACATATATATTAACTATTAATAGCTCATGATATTCTATTTTTATTTTTAAATATTATTTTGATGGTTAGAAAATAGAATTAAATACATTAAAGTATAGACATAGTATTCCTTAGGTAAAGAAGGCAAAATATCCATGTTTTCTGCTGATGCAGTTCCTATCACCTGTCTAGAGCAAACACTGGTAACCGTCCTGGTAACAGTGGTAATCTACCTCTTGGCTACGTTTCGCTGACCTGGCATCCTGGGGCTTAGGCAGAGGCAGAGTGCCATAGTCATTGGGTCTATTCCCTGCCCTATTCCTCCAGAAGCTTTCAGCGAACATCTTCCTGTGTTGTGCATCCCCAGTGCTGCCCTCCTATATTTTCTGGAATCTATAATTTTGCTGTTGTTGAATTTCTGTCCTTTGGGAAGTTGCCTTGTATCATATTGATTTTCTACGATGTCTTGCAGTGTTCCCCCCTGAAGTCACTTGCCTAATGTACATGCACAGATGTGCATTTAATGGAAAGTAAGAAACAGTGATTCTGTATTGACACCCTGAAACTGTGGCAAGGAATAACTCCAGGTCTCTCTATGTGCTATTTATGTCACTGTCCTTACCGTAGTCTCCTTCCATATTTTCTCATGGAAACTTCCCTAAAACCCTGGGCTAGTACAGTGTCCCTGTGACATATTTTATAGTAATCTTCATTTAATCTTTTGTAAAAAGTATTCACATGCAATTTAAGCTCCATGAGAACAGAACTGCATTTTTCTTATTTACTGCAATATTTCTGGACCATAACAAGTGGTTAGTGAATAAATGAAGGGAAAGATGGACGGTGGATATATGGATGGGTGGCTGTTACTCAGCCTTCTTAGATTTTTCTCTCTTATCTCAAACTCTATTGACTGGTTCTTGTAACAAAAGAAATCAGCCCACCCAGTGTTCTCACCAAAATATATGCCCTCTGTAAAAAAGCTCTAAAGGAAATTAAGTGTCTCAATAAAATCAAAATGACAATTTAATAGGAATCCAATACTAAGATTAAGAGAATTTCAAGCAAAAACTTTTTTTCATTCTTTTCTATTCTTGCCTTCTTTTTTTCAGGAATCCATGTCCAAGAAAAAATATGAGTCTTTTCCCTGTCATTGCTCCTAATGACGTAACATCAGTTGGATTCTTCTGTCTCATGGTGACCCCACAAATCCCTGTCTCCTTTATACTGATGGCTACAAAATTGTGTGGCCCCAGCCTGGACCATCACATAGCACTGTTCCTCAGATGAACACTTCCCTGGTGTGCCCCTCTCTGATTAAGCCAATGGTCACATTTCTACACCAAATTTAGTAGTTTGGTACTTCATATATTTGCAATCACTCAGTCCCTTACACTGTCCCCTAAAATATCATCTCTGTGATGTGGAAAGTCTATCCTTCCTACCTTGGAACTCATGGCACTGATGTCCATTTTTAGTACCCTCATTCTATTTGAAAATAGCTCTTATTAGTAGGGTCGCTTCTTTTCAAAAATGTCCACTATTATCTTTATTTTCCATTTCACCTGCTCTTGGTCTCTCTACATCCAAGATTCCCCAAGGCCATCCTGTAAATTTCATGACTAATTTACCCTGATAAATCCTTTATGAGGACATTCTTCTTTTCAAAATCCCCCAAACCTTCTAGTTGTTTTAGAATTTATAAATATAAGATTCACTGTACTTAACTAGTCATTTTATAATGCAGTTATGGTATCTACGTGCATCCACTTCCCTCCAACCTTGATACTGACTCTCGACTACAGTCGTGCTTGTGTCCCCATTCCTGCCATCCTGAGTTCACTTCTGATATTGTCCTTTTCAGAATGGTCCTCACTTCGCTCTTTTTTTATCCAAATTCTACTAACTTTGACCAGATCAAATTCCACATACTCATGAAGCCTTCTTTTGAACCCATACCAATTTTTGCTCCTATGAGCAACTTTCATATTTTATATTTGATACCAGATCATTAATCTAAATGCTCTGTGTGCCTTAGACCTACCTCCCAAATTTGACTGTATACTTCCCTCAGGAAAACGTATATTACACTTTCTCTGTATTCCCTATTGTACCATACAGTGGCATGGGCTTCGCACAACTTAGAAAGGAGCTGAGTTAGGAAGATAGGGAAACAGTGCAAAGTAAGTAGACAAGACAGATTTTAAGACTAAAGAGTTTTGAGAACTGCTTTCAAGCCTGAGCCAATGTGACCATGACCAAGCTTGTCAATAACTAACTACAAGCAAACTTGCTAACCACCTGCTGTGGTAAGGAAGCATTTGGAGCTCAAAGACAGTGAGTGGTAGTAGCATCATATAACACTTCAACAGTAAAACATCTTTATACTTATTAATATCTTTCTGCAATCCCCTAGCTGATTTCTGGGCAAACTTTCATGTCATACCTGTGGAGAAAAGTGAGGGTAAGGATTGTGAGTACTTTGACAGAAGATAAGACACAGAAAGAAATCTCTTGCCAAAACTCTAACAGTGATACAACTGGGAATAAAAACCAGGTCTCATGCCTTACCATCTGGTGTTCTCCCAGCTAGACCACACTGTCTCTCTGAACTGCCAACCTCGACTCGTAACTGTGCACGTGACATAATTCTGGTCTTTGTGGTTCTGTGCTGTTAAGATATGACATCTCTTTCATTGTGCATGGTGGGAATTTTTATGTCTACACAAATTTGTAATTAGTGATGTTGCTTCTTCACAGTGACAAAAAACTCTATATTTATTTCAATGTTATAAACATTAATATATTCTTGGTGTAAAATAAGGAAATACGTAATCACAAATTACATAAAGGAATGTATTTTGAGAGCTCGTAAATCATTTGTATTAATTGCTACCCATGTCCGTTTTTGTACTGGAGTCTGAGCTACTGTATTCAGCAAAGCAGGATTCGGGGCACACAGGACTTCTGTAGCTTTAGTTCTGTGCCAAGCCACGATTACAGGACCGAGACTGCGGTTCTCTCCACCCACCCTTCCAGCCCCCACGCACACTCACATGCATTGTTCACCACAGTTGGGAAACTGCACCACTATGACTCAGATCGAGATAAGAATTTTCTATTTAATTCCAAGAAAATGAAGGTTTAGGATCAGGTAAAACATTATCCTTGGTTTAATTACCAAGCCACTGATCTATCTGGGGTTGGAAAAAGGATGCAATTCTTGATACTAGTATTTAAACCTTAACTCTGTCGAACATCTACGTATACTTCAGACCAGCTGTTCCACTGAACACTGCACCGCCACGTGCTGTTCTTATGTAGATCGTGTTGGATGATGGCGATTATAATGTTGTCTATAGAAGTAAAGTGGAAACTGAAACTCTGCAAGTGGATGCCTGACCATTCATCGTGGCTCAGTAGGTTGAATGTTGTCCCACAAAGCAAAAGGTCACCAGTTCGATTCCCATCAGGGCACCGGCCTGGATTGCAGGTCATGAAGGCAACCGAGAGATGTTTCTTTCCTCTCTTTCTCCTTCTCTTTTCCCTCTAAAAATAAATAAATAAAATCTTTAAAAAAAACTGTGCAAGTGGATGAGTGGCACAAAGGCTGGGTTTGTTTCTGAAAGTCATTGTCATCAATATTACAATCTTTCCTTTACACCTTCATGTATTGTCTGGTCCACCATGACACAGAGAATAAACTAGAAAACAAAGCACTCCCTTCACAGAAATTAAGAGTTAAAGCAGCGTGGACAATGAGAAGGAATATCATAAACATGGATCACTCAAGGGACAGTTAAGACTAGTAAGTGCCAGGAGGCGATGGCGTGCAGGGGGCAAACTGGATGACGAGGCACACGCACCAGAGCTGATCTTGAGAAGGCAACAAGGTCACTGCCCTTTGCTCACTGCTGCCCTGGTTCCTACACATGGTTTGCCCTACCCGTCAGTCCTTCCTTTTAAAGGAAAAAGTAAGGTTTTAAAACTTCCTTCAATAGTGAATTTGAGGTAGATGTAACACCTCAAGAATTATTTCAGCCCATGAATCAATTCACTGAAGTATAAAATGAGACTATAAGAAATATAATGTATACTTATTACCTTTTCATTTCTTTTTTATTTGAAATATGTGTGTATGTGTGTGTGTGTATGTATGTATGTATATATATATATATATATATATATATATATATAAAATCTCACTTAGAAATATAAATCTATGAAAGACAGACTATGAAAAGAAAGGGAGAAGAAGCAAGGGACAAGTTGTGGTTGACAAGAAAAAGTAACCAAAAATGTTAAGCCCTCAAATTCGGGATAAAACACATTGGGGTGGGTAGAAAATTATAAAGTAAATGGATGAAAAAGGAAAGGGAATAATTATAATATTTTTATAAATATATTGAACAAGAAGAAAAAGACTTCATTTGTGACAGAAGATAATAGTGTTACAGGGTATAAAGTGTATTATTCAAGGGCCATATATTTAGGTTACTGGAAAAAGTCATTGTCCAAGATTTAAAAACAAAGAAGTACCTTGCTTTGTTGTTGAAAATGCTGATAATTATAAATGAATTTTCTTAAGAAATGTCAATATTCATATTGGAGAGACTTTATCTGTCTTGACAGATAAAGTCAAATGATGAGGGAAAATGTTGCAAAGAGACTCTGAAGGAAACCCCCGTAATTCCACTTCTACCTGCACAGCCTGCCCTGGCTCGGGTAGAAAAAGGGCAGAAAGCTTAAGTAGGCCCTTCAGCTCCTCCCCATGTAAACAGTTTTCTCTCCCTTTCCTCCCTTCTCTCTCCGGCCTCCTACTCCCCACTCCTCCCTAGTCCGACCTATTCTCTGCCTTCCCTGGGTGACCTATTGCCACCCCCCCACCCCCCACCATTTCTCAGGCCTTTCTCTTCAATGAGATTGCCCACCCCCTTCCTTGGTCACGTCATAGCTTTGTGAATATTTCTAAATAGTCACAACATCTAAGATGTGGTTTTTTGTTTGATTTTCCCCTCTTTGGAACATCCAGTATTACATACTTCCCCAGGTTAAATTAATTTTGTTTTTTATTTGGCTTAATAATGTTTTCATACCATGTGTTGTATTCTATAAACTAAGATTATGATAAGTAGTATGAATGCACCTTCTGTCTTTGATGCTATATAAACTTCCCCAAGTTGACTAGATTGATGAAAGACAGTGATGACTGGGAGGTGAGGCTTAATAAATGTATGTTGTTTCATTAATAATAAGGAGAGCTATCATATATCTAACACTCAGTACTTGTAATATGCCAGGTTTGGGGCTAGATACTTGATTTTTGTGAAGGTGTACACAGTCATAAGAATTATCATTCATAAGAACACTCTCCTTTCCTTCTTTTTCTCTCCTTCTTTCCCTTCATCCCTCCCTTCTTCCCTATTTTTCTTAGGAGAGTGCCATGATGTAAAAATATTTTTTTAAGTTTCTCTTTGGATTGCATTTATAAATCAAGGTCAAATTGATGTGCATTTTAGGCTTACATAAGGAAGGCATTAACTTGATCTACATGATATCTTTAAAATAAAAATTGTTTTATTCACATGCTAAATATTTGTTAAACCTACAGGTTTGAACACTCACATCAGAATATGTTGTCTGAATCTCTCTCCAGACTAAAACTTTCCAAGTCAGTGGAAAATGAAATAATTAGCCAGCTACATCCTGTACTCAGTTATCAATGACTTCAGCACATTATTCAGAAATACCTGATGAACAATTAATAATAAACTCTGTCCTGCTTTTAAGCTCTGCCTACTTGCAGGTGTCCACTGTTGTCACAAAGTATGGACTACAACTTGCAATCTCCATGCCCTGAGAAAATCACAGGCTCAAGCCTGAGCTTCTCATTCGTGTGTCGAATCTGACTAAGCATTTTTATAGCATGACCATGACAGGCCAGTTGTAGATGCATCCTTTGGGCCGGCCACATGCTCAGTTTTTTTCATCCCCTTGTTAGGGCTAGTTGATAGTCTCTGCAAGCTACCCATTTTCGCTTATTTAAATGTTAGTGATTGGCTGGTATTACTTATATATTTTATGACAACAAAGAACAGATAATGCTCAAATATCCAGTTCTAAGAGGCAAACTTCTCAAATGCTTTTATGCTTTGAATATTTTCTCAGATTCTGAGATGAATTCAGTATTCACTGGTGTTTTCTTTTCGTTTTTATGAATTTATTTTTAATTTAATATTGAGAGTCCAGCTCAGATTGTTTGTATGGAGAGATGGATATATGTACTGGTATTATGAGAGGTTAAAAACACAATATATTTCACCTCAAGTGGCCAGTTAACCAACACCAGTAGTTTGTAGTATTTTCTGCCTCTTGTATTCCGGGACCTGTTTTAGGGTTATGTGTTCCCTTGATCTGTCAGCTTATTCTCATGTCAGTATCATACTGTTTTTAATTATTGGCTCTTAGAATAAGTCTTCTTGTTCCAGTATTTAATTCATAATTTTTGGACAGTCCCCCACTGTTTATTTTTTAAGTTGTATTTTTCAACCATCTTCCCAAAGTTACAAAACAAATTCCATTGGGATTTTGTTTGGGAATTTCATTTTGAAGAGACAAATGGATATGGGAAGAACTGGCATCATTACAATATTTAATCTTCGTATTAATAAGTTAATATAAACTTCTGTCTGATATGTGATACCTATTTTTTTCTAATATCATATTGGGGAGAGTGGCTGTGAACAAAATTTCAAATATTCTGACGCTGCTTGTCTGGCTTATGGATGAACAGGATTGCTAACTTCTTTAATCTCAACAGCCTCCTCATTTGTGATGGAACCTGCTTTTGAGTGCTTTCATGGAGGTGAACAAGAGACCAGAAGTGAACCCAAATTAATATTCCCAGGGACAGGCATGGTCAAGAAGAGGGCTGATACACTTGGACGTGAAGAGGACTCCTCTCTGTCTGGCCAGAGGTCTATCTGCTGTGCAGTCGCTAATCATCCCTGTTCCTTCCTGCATATTTTCCTGCCCTTTCGTGGCTGCCTCTCCTCCATCCCGCCAGGCACCTTGGCTCAATATATGTTTGGATTGAGTTTAGGTGCCAAGGGAAGCTTAACTCTGGGCTTCACAGTTCACTTTCCCACTGTTAACAAAAAGACCACATCAGAAGTAGGGAATAGAAAACAAATGTAGAGTCTAGTTTTGAGGGAAAGTGTGTGTGTTTAGTAACTTTTTTTTAGTACTTAGAAGAGGCTTCATTGCCTCTTCATCATCTCTATCAAAGCTATCTGATTCATCTTTTTTTAGGGATTAAATAGTATTTTGAAGAAAAAATACTTTCTCATAGCTACCTTTCTCTCGTATGGACACTGAATGCTCCCTCTTTTTTGATGAAAATCATTTCATTTCAAGGAGACAGCTGGGAAGACACAAGCTCAACCAGCAACACATTGCACGCCTCATGGCTGGAGAGGTTCAGAGGTCTGTGGGCTTCATCTTTGTCCCCACACAGGTCCATCAACTTCGGGTAATGTATGTGATGCCACCAGGCTCTGGTGTGAGCCTGTGATGGCCATGGGAAATAAACAGCTGCTAAAATGCAAGTTTGGGTTTTAAAGATCTGTAGACCCACGAGATACGGAAATGGGTTGCATGGTCCCTGCCTGTGACACCTGGTTCCAGCATGCTCCGTAATCTCCCTTTTATGTTGGTTAACCCATAATGCTCCCAGAAAAATGTTTGAAAACTTGACTCTAAGCAGCATTAATAATACAAATACTTTCCCCTCTGCCTGGGGTTCCATTTAAAATATCCATTTAAGGATGATCCATTGTTTACTTTAAATGTTTAGAAATATGGTATTTACATTAGAAAATTGATATTACATTTTTATACTACTCCAAATATTCACATCTTTCAAAATGAAAGGGGAGTTAATAAAATTGTCCAGTGTTAGGTTATTGTATTAAGGTAGCAAGAAACAGAAAATACAGTGAGATGCTGAGTTATACCCTCCTTAGTTCTACCCAGTATTGCTTTCCTTATGGAATCTCTCAGAGTTGAGGAAGTCAAAGTCAGGTCGCGTGAGTGTCAGGTCTGCTCAGCACAGACTGATGGTGTGTGCTCTATATAGGGAAGGTGTAATTTAGAGGTGAGCAAAACGTGGGCCCTTCAGAACAGTCTTCAAATATACATTGGTTATTGTCTAACCAGTCTGCTTACTATTCCAAAAGTGTTACCTGGTCTTCTTAGATGCCTGATGTTCTATCGCATTTCACAACCTTCCACAGCTTCTCCTTGTTTTAGATCTATTTTTCATGACAGGATGATAGCTTTCTCTCTTTGCTGTTGCTTCAGAAAAGTGCTATGAAAAATGTTTCATAAGATTTTCTTTTTTTGTTTGCCCTTTGGGTAACTCCTGTACACTCCCTTCACATGCATCATGAATTCGATTTTTATAAATTACACTGCATGTCAGTTGCGTATTAGAGCAACCTCTCATCTCCACGTTAGAAGCACTATATGTTGTCTCCGGCACTCGATTCTCTAGGATCCACGTTTCAGAAAATATAGTAACGCATGTTATGTGCACAGTGTCCGCAAGCCGTCATTCTTAATATCAGGTTCTAAATTATAAATATGATCAGACATTCCAGTGCAGCATTAGGAGATGGTGCTGTGGTTAAAACAGGAGAACATTCACACAACTACCATGCCGAGGCAAATGAAAAGACTAAAATATATTGCTTCTATTAGTTTTAAAAGCTGACTTGGAGAGCAGCAGCAACTTGGTCTTATTCAGTAATACAGCTTGGGACTCTATATAGTATTTTTCTTTCCGTTTATAAATAAGAAAGTAAATCTATGGCATATTTACTCCCCACCTCTCTTTGCCCTTCCAGGTTGGTCAGTGCTCAGCTTGGGCAAATACCAAAACAGAGATCTGTAAATCTTTTTGGACATTTGCTAAAGGTGGGAGCCCAGCAGTAGCTTTATGATAGTATCTATTATTAACGCACATTCATTTTACAAAAAGGATCCATGGCAGGAAGCACTCCAAAGGACCCAGTTGCATTTTACCTTAAGAAGGCTGATCTTTGCAACATCAAAATAAATTAGCTCACACAGCTGAATGGAAGGCAACAAAAAACAGCCAAAGACGGGGTGCAACCTGAACTTCTAGCATAGCCAACCCAGGGGCTTTACTCACACACAGAAGGTGTCATTCAGGAAATGGTTCCCTCTGCAGCAACATCGCTCCAAGGATAAGGAATTATGGAGTCACGATGACGCCAAGTTGTAAATACAGGCCTTAGCCATTCATTTATCCACGTTGCTTGCAGACAGTCATTTACAGGTGCAAATGGTGGGGGCCAATCACTAACTACAGATGCCTACTGCTGTCATTTCATGGTGATTTGCATATTACTGAGTGAAACTAGCATTTATGAAATGTTAAATGCACAAAACACAGAGAATGATCCTAAGCGAAGTTTATAAATGTCTTGCTCATATGCCCATGTTTTTTAAAAATTATTTTATTGTTGTTCAATTACAGTTGTCTGTATTTTCTCCCCACCCCTTCCCCCAACCCCCTCCAAACCCACCTCCCTCCCTTGCTTCCACCCTCCCCCTTGGTTTTACCCATGTGTCCTTTGTAGTAGTTGCTGAAAACCCTTCTCCCCTCTGTCCCCTCCCCCCTTCCCCTCTGGCTATTGTTAGATTGTTCTTAATTTCAATGACTCTGGTTATATTTTGTTGGCTTTTTCTTTTGTTGATTATGTTCCAGTTAAAGGTGCAATCATATGGTATTTGTCCACATTTTTTATGAAGGAATGTTATTTAAAATGAGCTTATGCATTTAAAATTCAGTATATAATGTAATCAGTTCACAATTACATAAGGATTTTCTAAAATAACATGTTTAACCCTGGCTGGTGTAGCTCAATGGATTGAGCGCAGGCCTGAGAACCAAAGGATTGCGGTTCGATTCCCAGTCAGGGCACATGCCTGGGTTGCAGGCCAGTTCCCAGCAGGGGACTCACAAGAGGCAACCATACATTGATATTTTTCTCCTTCTCTCCTTCCCTTCCCCTCTAATGATAAATAAATAAAATATTTTAAAAAATAAAAATAAAAATAAAAATAAAAAATACCATGTTTATGACATACACCTATGGAAAGAAACTGATACAATCACATTGTCTTTAAAATCTGATGTAAATATTATGAAGCAAACATGAAAATGAGGTCCAACCCACAAGTGCCCAGGCAATCCAAGGTTGCCTTGGTCAGAAAAACGTTTTTCTTAATGTGAATTAACAATCTTACTATCATCTTTTCATATATGTTTGATGGGAGTTTTCTATACTTTAAAATATTTGAGTATTTCTTTCCCTTACTCCACAGAAATGCAAGCATACAACTTTCTCAGGTTGTGACAAAAAGTATTTGAAAAACTGCATTTTGCTTATGCTATTCATTAACATTCAGCAGCACAATAATTATAAAATTAGGACTGTATTTTATTTCTGATACATCTATGCAGTTTTAAAAGACTATAGTGAGTTTCCGAAATTTTACATTAATTGCGAAACTTAAAAATGAACTATATATACAATTTGCCATCTATATGACATCCTGATTCTAACTTGAGCTACTGTATATGTGGATATTCGTTCCTGGAATTGTACATTTTCTCCTGGATTTCTATTTGCAGAGATATCAATGCACTGATTACATCATTTTCCACATCATGGAAGCAGTCAATTACCTCCTGGTAGCCATCCACCTCATCAACTTAATTAATATTTACTTGGTCTTGCCATATTGGGTATACAGAACTGTGTTAAGTGCATGATGGAATGGTTTAACTTTAAACAATTTCAGTCCACACACACACACACATTCATGGACCTAACAGAATAGTGTACTGGCTTTGGCTGCATATATTTAGCAATGGTCAGTGTCAGTAGAGGGTAGGGCTGGCCTGTTGGTCCGGAAGTCTTTGGGGGTGTAGGAGCTTCCTCTGCTCATGAGTGAATGCACAGCAGTAAAGTCTTTCCATCAGCTGCACTGCACTCTGTATCTCCGCCGTAACTCCAGAAGGGTATTGGGATAATTTGGTCACTTTATTTATTTTCAGAGGTTATGTGTCATTTGACTGTGCACTTTTTTGTTAAACTTTAAAAATTCCTTAACTCTGATCCCGCAAACTCCAACAAATTAAAGTTTTCTTATTTTAAAGCAAAAAAATTGTTTATTTTATTGAGATCTCGTAATTTCTATGTTAATAACATCCACCAATCCATCGCTGAAGTCTTACAGAAGGCACACTGCTCCTACATGGAGGTTTTACTGAATATTTGTGCTTATTCTTTTGATTATTCCATCTGTTTGCATGAAAGGCATTCCTATCACACCAGTACAGTTACTTCCAGGATTTGGGAGGCAGACTATCACAACACAGAGAACAACAAAGATACTGAAAAATAATTGCCACATTGAAAAAAACTTGTTTTTTCACTACCCTATCCTATTTATATACAATAACAAAAACCCAAGGCATGTTTATATAAGCATAATTATTAGCTACCTGGCTGTCAGACACAATTTCTTTGAAACTTCAATTAATAGCTGTCATTTGGTTGACAATTTATATTCCTCGCGCTGTAGCCCAACCCAGTCTTCAACATCTTCACATTTCTGTTTAACCTCTGAGTTCAAGTTAAGTGTAATGGTGAATGTAAAATCAGGGGGGAAAATCCAATTTGAAAACATGAATCTTTAGTTGCAGTCAAGAAGGAGAAAGATGAGTGGAAGTCAGAAAGTAAGGCATGTGTACATTGCTCAACTGTAATATTAATGTCCTATTGCTTTATAATGGCCAATACTGCAGTGTGTTTCAGCTAAAAATATATACCCACCACATCTCCCTGGGGCCTAGGAATACTTTTGATTTATTTTCTCAAGAAAAAGGAAATTCCAGTTTTGCTAGTGTATAGGTATGCTGCATTTTTTGTTCTCTTCAAGTAAGCCAAGAAGTACAGGTAAACTAATTTAAAAAAAAAAATGTCCTCCTTCTATAGATTGAAAGTATTTTCTGTATTGTAGATGCTGAACCTTATTTTATGATTCTTACATTCAGCCAAGGCAACAAAAAATAACTGTTTACTACATGATCTAAATAAAGTGAAGTAACCTTTGCTTTAAGGTTAAAAGAGTGCAGGAAAAATGTACTTGAAAAAACAAAACGCATTGCCCTGGTTAGGTAGCTCAGTTGGTTAGAGCATTGTCCCCAAACACCAAGGTTGTGGGTTTGATCCTCTGTCAGGGCACATACAAGAATCAACCAATAAATGCATCAGTAAGTGAAACAACAAATCATACTCTCTCTTTCTTTCTCTCTCCTTTTCCCTCTCTTTTCTCCTCCCTCCCTCCCCCATTCCCTCCCTTTCCTCTCTCTAAAAAGTCAATACAATTAAAAACCAACAAATTACCAAATACATTTGGTAATACATTACCAAATGCATTTGCACACTAAAGGATAGCTGGAGAGAAACCTAAGACATTGGTTCAACTTTAGCAAAAAGTGTCAGTTGGTATTATACTCTATGAAAGAATCAATATGATACAGTAAAATGCATTTCTCCCACTTCTAAAACACCTATAATGCAAAGCACTGTTTATCTGCTCTGAACTCTTTGAAATACAAGGGCAGAACGGCTTTAGGCTTTTTGTTTATTGATTTATTTTACTCTTCCTGAATCTCAGTGAGGTTACAGATTTTGAATCTATAAATCCATTTCAAGTCTGCCCCCCGTGACGGATTTGGTATCAAAGGAGCCGCCTACAATTGGGGGAGTTAAACAGCGACTGGACAAAATCACGTCTGCCTTTCTGCACCTCCTGGGACGAGAAAGTGCAGCGAACATCCGCAAGTACAGTTGGAAAAATGTACTTGAAAAATACACCCCACGCAGCCCACCCATACTAGTTGTGGAGAGGAGTTCTGCTCTCGGGTCTACTGAACCCTGGGCACCACCCTTGCCATCTGACACCAGGGAGCTTTGCTAGACCAGCTCCAAGTGGTTAGTAAAACACAGGGATGGTGCTTCATTCTCGTGTTGTCTTGAAAATGAGGTTGGCAGGGAGGAAATATGTGAATGACCTTCTGAAGGTCAAGCTATTTTTGTCCATCGGGATGTAGTAGCCCAGAGCCAGAATAAGGAATCACAGGCCAGCGGAGGTAGCACCTGGGCATTAAAATGTCACTGAGGCCATGATAACGTGATTGAAAATGCCGAGAGCGGTAGCAAATCGCATTTGCCAGACTCCTCCCAGAGGGAACTGCAAATCACTGAAAGAAATGCCGTGATAAGCTGCTTGCTTACCCTTGCAGCCTCGGCCAAGCAGAGTGCCGGAAACAAAGTAGGTGCTAAATAATATCCTTCATAATAACTAATACTTGTGAAGCAGAAATGATGGGTAGTATGACCTCCAGGGACATATTTGAGTAAGAAAGGATCACTTCATGGTCTTTAAAATGTTTTCTAAAGAGGGGTCCCTCTAAGGAACATGTCTCTTATTCTAAAATGCCTTATAAAGAATGTTTGTTCCTTGAGTGGGGAATGCACACGAAATTGTTCTCAACAGTAGAGGAGAGGACGATTTCCAAACCAACACCCCTCCGCCCCTCCTCTTCTCAGTTCAGCTTGTCTGCTAATGTATGTTCATAGTCAAAGAATATTACTTGAAAGGGTGCCAAATTAGTCATTTGCCCTGTGAGCCCACATATCTCAGTTTGACCCTGAGACTGATATTATAACTTTAAACTTGACTGTAGTTATATCTTCTTGGAATTCTAGTCCAGCTCTGTTAGTACATTCATTTTGGAGTCTGGACAAGAGCCACTATTCAGACTCATGACTCAATGGCTCAATTTGGTTCAATGAAAAGTCTCTCCCCTGTTCCCTTCCCTGCAAAAAAATAAAATAAAATAAAATAAAATAAAATAAAATAAAATAAAATACTGCAGAGGGTAGAGCTGGTCACACTGTTTCCAGTGAAACAATTAATAGAAGCTGTTTATATAAAGCAGCATGGAGGAAATTTTCCATAACCTTTCATTCGAAATGAATACAAAATATCTGAGACATGAATTTATTTCTTGACATCAAGTATTTTTAACCACGAGAGTAAAATTATTGAAAAGTATGTATATTTAGACAGTACACGTTTGCACAATTTCATTTTAATGCTTTAAAACAACTGTTACCAGTAAAACACCTAACATTAACAAATCATCATTATACACAAGACGACAAAGGCTGCTCAGTAGAAATCTACATAACCTTCCTACAATACTTATTGTAAACATTAGGCCACCAGGACAATAGATGGGGCACTCCATTACCACATATAACAGATTATCGAAACTTTCTCTGAAATAATGATAATTTAAAAAATAAAACTCTAATGCTTCAAAGAACACCGTTTTTTGGTATAAAATGTTTCCCATTATGGGATTCCTAAATGAAGTATCTTCTATTGTACAATCACAAACCGTGATATGTGCTAAGGATAGACCAAAGTCTCAAATATAGCTGAGCTATATAATTCTTATAAAAATGCCTTGTTGGTGAAATTCAGCCTGCAGTGCTTCTCTCTTCACTGCCAAAATTTCTGAACATTTATGAAAGAGGATTAGCTAAATCCTCCATTGAAATGTTCTAGTGTCTGATTTCCCTTACTTTTGTTTCTGGATTACCACTTTTAAAAACCTCTGACAGGTCAAAGAATGGGAAGCAAAAAGCTTATTACTCAAAGAACTAAGTCAGATGAAGATCAATTTTAAAACATAACCAAATAAACAAGGGAATAGAGAGAAGAGACCCTGCGTACGTTAAGTACCATGTATGCAAGTTGGGAATATTAAGGCATTTTTGTTAACTTTCAACTTTATTTTCTAGGGCAACCATATTACAAAGGCCCAATTTTTGAAGGCTGTGGGAAAACTTAAAGAAACATAATTCTGATGGTGAATGTTTAAAAATTGTTTTTGTTGATCTAGCACTAAACTGGGAAAACAAACATTTGAAAGGAATCTCTTCTTGTTTTCTGTTTCCCTTTGAGTTATCATTTTGGATCCAGAAATACTGCATTAAATAAGACTACTGATATTTGGCAATGCATGGAGATGACTTCTACGCTTTCCTCCACCTTCCTACTCTCTACCCCATAAGCAGGATTAGTATAAGGGAAGTGCTCCTGCCAAAGAACTGTCTGATTACAGGCTCTAAATGTACTACTCGGCTGTTTGCAAACATCAACAGCAGATTCCTAGGCTGGGTCAGTACAGAAGTTTAAAAAGTGAGAGGAGCACAGAGCTAGGCAGGGTACAGGCAACGGCTCAGCCCCGCTGCAGGCACCAGGTGCCTCTTCCCTGCTGCAGCCATTTCTTTGTCTGGGACTCTGGACAGCCATCACCTTAACACTGAATATTTGCTTCTCTATTCTGTCAGCTCCTGAAATCCTAGCTGTTGTCTGTGAGACTTAATAAGACTGAAATGTCTGATTGTAGACATTATTTATTGTGTGTGTGTGTACAGATACAATTTTTAACACTGGAAAAGTCAGAAAATAACAAAGAAGTTAAAAATCACACCTAACATCACCAACCAGAGTAATAATTGTTAACATTTTTCCATATACATGTTTACAGTAGTTTTTTCCATGCAAAGATATAATTTTAAGGTATTATATAGCCTGAACTTTATATACTAGGCACAAATATTTTCCCATGTCATTTTTAGTGTTTGCATATTTCATCCTACCAATGTACCACTGTATTAACCAATGCACATTGCTGAACAATTAGATTGCTTTAAATTTCACATTATAATAATTCTGATACAGATATTTTAAAAAATATTTAGGTAGTGCATCCATAACATTTTTCTAAGGATAAACTTAGAAGAGTAAAATTTATGAAATTGACTTTGCAATAGGTAATCTTGGTATTGCCACGATTTGTATCTGTGTTATTCAGGGTAAGCTAACTGTTAAAACAAACAACTTCAAACTCTCAGAGCCTTAATGCAGCAAAGATTTTTTTGTGTGTGTTATATTGAGTCTCATGAGGATGTTTCTGAAAAGCAGTTCTCCTGGGTGGCTCTTCTCCAAGCAGTAAACTCAGGACCCTGGATCCTTTTACTACGTGTTTCCATCATCAAGGGGTCTAATGGGGACCCATCCTATATGACTCAAGATGTTTTGTGGACTGGATCTTTAGATAAAGGGCTTAACTATAGTTTTCTAAAATAGCTTAATACTGAAGATACTTATAATGTTTCAAAAAGTAGGATTTGTGCTCTGTGCCTTTGGGAATTACCGCAGAAGAATCTAATACTGTGTCTTTTCAACTCAACCAATAAAAGCATGACTCCTTTTAAAGGTATTCTTTTTAAGATTACCATACCCTCTCCAATTCTGATCATGTTTATTGCTAGTGAAGGAAACTCTGTTCTTCGTTAGCCTCTCATAATGTCAAGGGTGATTGCTAACTCTGTTCTCTTTCCTTTTTGCATCCTCCTGAAAAACAAGAGGCTTGTTTTGCCTCTAACGCCTCCCTGTACGAAGTAAGGCAGAGTAATCAGAGACACAGAGGGAGAGAGTGGGAGGAAGGGAAGGAGGAGGAGAGAGATGTGGAGGGAGGGGGGAGACTCAGAGAGAAAATAAGGCAAAGAAAGAAAAAAGAAAAATATAAAATAATCACAGGCAGTGATACAATTGCTTCGCTTTCAAATTATGCACTGGTAGAATTGCCTAGTGATGGAATAGCTAGAAATATGCTGCAAAATATGTCTATTGTCAGGAAAACTAGAGAAGAATAGTATAATTTCAGAAAACAAAACTATCATTAGGGACACTGAAAAAGTGAATGGAGAATACAGCTAAGTTTCTGTTTTGACTTAACTCAATATGAAGAATATGCGGAATCTAACGGACAAACTGAACTAACAAGCCAAACAGGGACAGACTCATAGACGGAGAGCAGATGACAGCTAGTGGTGGGGGGAAGTTAGGAGGTGGACAGATTGAGCAGAAAAGAAAAAGGACTCAGGGACATGGACAACAGGGTGGTGAATGCTGGGAGGATGGGGCTAAAAGGTAATAGGAAAAATATAATAAAGATTATATGTTGTGAAAATGGGAATAACTTAAAATAGCATATTCACACTTAAAAATTTGAACATAAATGGTCTGATACATTATGAATTGTCAAATGATTTTTTCTTCTACTCCAGTTTCTTTCCCCCTTCAAGGCACAGACCAAACCAAGCACCACAGACTATACTTCCTGTTTTTGGAGTAAAGAATGGCTTTGTGCTTCCTATTTCATCATTTTCTCCTCTCTCCCTCACTCTTCTCTGTTTCTCCAATTCTCATCACCCAGAGACAATTACAACCAACTTGAATAGTTTTCCCTTAGTTAAATCTCCTTTAAGAATTTGCTTCTCAGCCACACCATTCACTCTTATACTATTTTCAAAATAAATTCCAAATGATCTTAACCAAAACAGAAAACACCATCTTTGAAAAAAGTGAACTGACTTAGGAGTTTCTAGGAATAATTTCAAATAAAAATAACTTTAGAGGCCTCAGCAGACCTGCTGAACATGGTAGAACCTTGTAAAAATGTAAGAAAGGAAAAAAGAAAAGAAAAATATCCAAACAATGGCCCAAACAGCAAAGACTACTTACTGGAACGCAAGACAACACCAGATTACTGTACTAGCTCTGTGTCTGGCCAGGATAAAAGACAGTACACTCAAACTGATAAATTAGGAGAGATTTTAACCACAAAATTTCTTGAAAAGGTGTAGGCAGTGTAAAAGAGACAAAGGAAAATTTTATAACCCCGAACTAGTAACATGGGGAGTCATTTCCACCCACAGACCTGAAGGGACAAAGGGAGAGAGCAGGTACTGATATTCAGGGAAATTACGTGCTACCTGACACTCGCTGTGACCTTTGGTAGAGAAAGGCAGTCAACACTCAGCAACCCTGCAGGCAGAAAGCTCAGGGAGTAAATACACTGACTTCACTCTCAGTTTTCCGCTGGTGGCTCCCATTGGGTGGACCCAGATGGAGACCAGAGGTCAAAGGAACTTCCTGTTGCAGCACAGAAAAGGTCGGGTTCCAGGGACCCAGAATGGGGCAGGCAGAGAGCGGCCCAGGGGCAGCAGACAGAAGTCAGCGAGCACAGCTTCCCAGGTGGTCTCCCCACTTCTGTGCAAGCCCCCAACCATCTGTTCAGAGCAGCCGGAGGGACTCTTTGAAAATATAAATCTCGGCCCTGGCTGGCGTGGCTCAGTGGATTGAGCGTGGGCCTGCGAACCAGAGGATCGCGGTTCGATTCCCAGTCAGGGCACATGCCTGGGTTGCAGGCCGGTTCCCTGCAGGCCAACTCCCAGCAGGGGACACACAAAAGGCAACCATACATTGATGTTTCTCTCCCTCTCTCCTTCCCCTCTAAAGATAAATGAATAAATAAAATCTTTAAAAAAATTACCTTTAAAAAAAAGAAAATATAAATCTCTGTATGTCATTCTCGTGCTTAAAACACTGAGGTGGCTTTTCCTGACACTTAGGATAAAACCTAAAATCCTTACTATAATCTACAGACTCTACATGATCTCCTTCCTGGCTACTTTCCCAAGGCAATCTCTAATTACTCTTTCCATCGTCTCTTTTGCTCCGGCCACAATAATCTCCCTGCTTTTTCTCAATACTCCAAAGTCCTTCCTGTTTTGCACTTCTGGTCTTTCTGTCTAAAAGCTTTTTCACATCCACTCATTGTCTTTAACAGATCTTCTCAGATTCGTTCACCTAAAATAGTAGCCTTTATTATTCTTTATCTCCTCATCTTATTCTATATTTCTTCAGAGCAGTTATTACTGCCTGTTTATTATCTCCCTCCCTCTATTAGGATATAAGCTCCATGAAGGGAAGAGTTTTGGCTATGTAGTTGGCTGCTGTGTCCCTACGGCTAAAACAGGGCCTGTTACATTATAAATAATAAACGTAAATTGAACAAGTCATAGAATACCAGACAATTCTCTTTCTCTTTTCCTAATCCAGAGAAATTCTCTTAATGTCCCTTCTAATCATTATTTCTCATTGTGCAATACTGAAGACTTCTCATCGGTTTGGGTCATGTGCCCAGGACTACGAGGAAAGAGGCACTGACTTGGGGAGTGGAGAAGTAATCCCTTAAAAGGAAGTTGCCTTGTCCAAAATAAATTGGAGGAATGTTGGAAGAGACAGAACACAATTAACACGAGTTCACTGATTGCCACTGGTCTTAAACAGACTCAACGGGGTACATACTAGCTGTTGGAAATGAGTGAAGAACAATGAGCTTTCGGAATGTTCAAGGACTGTAGGAGCTATGTGCTGGCCTGAAGCATTTTTATTTGTTGTTGATATTATTGATGAGGAGGAGGATGAATAGGATTATGATCATGTCTAAAGAAGAGTCTTTATTTTACATTTTCTGAAATACAAATTAAAACACGTTCTTCCTTGAGTTTTTCGGAAAACTTTGTAAATTTTTCTTTCTAGATGGAAAATATTTACATAGTATCAACAAGCAATCATTGACCACCTCTTGATTTTTGTGGTGGTTTAGTTCAGATCCATGATGTGTGAAATGCTCATGATATATGACTTTTAATCCTTACAGTAGTTCTGCAAGGTAACCATCATTATCCACATTTCATACATGAGCAACTATATCTGTTATCTATTGCCACAAAACTTAGTGGCCTAAAATAACAAACGTTTATTATTTCACAGTCAAGACAAGATGAGAGATACTGTATCACTGGCCTGGTCTAGAAGTACAATATCCAAGATATAGTTTGTAAGAATTTTTGGCAGGACTTGTTGAAGGATTGGGGGAGGCAAGGAAGCAGAAGAGAGCAAACGTAACTTCTAAGTTTGACTTTAACAAGCAGACACCCTTTACTAAAATGGGGAATAATGAGAAATAGGTTGGGTGGGAAAAAGGAGAGTTTTATTTTGAATATATATTAAGTTTAAAGCACCCACAGGAAAGCGAAATGGAGATGCCAAAGGTGAACTAAGCCTTAGAATTGTGGAGTTCAAAGAAGAGGTCTAGAGGAGACCCTAGGCCAAGAAATACTTTTTTAGTAGCTGAAGCCTAGGTCCTAAATCTCAAATGCAATGCGAGCTAGTCTAAATATGTACAAAAGACTACACAAGCAGCAGGAGAAAAAACAGGTCAGAAAGTTTCCTCTAAATCTCTAGATGAGGGCTAGTTCAATTTCTTGCCTTAGGCTATTATTATTATTAATGTTTGGGGGGATGGTATAGGAGTAATATATCTCTCAGGTGATGGCAAAGAAACAATATTTCTAGAGGCAGACAGACCACGCAGGTTTCAAGAGCTGTCCCTGACAGAGCTTCAGAGATCATCAGACATAAATTACCTTGAAACATAGGTGGTTCTGAAGAGGAAACAGATCTGGGATCTCATCTTACCTCTCTTGAAGCGTAGGAGAAGGGGTTTAAAAAGAGATAAAAGGAAAGAAGTATCAGCCTTTTCCCCACCTTCCTATTGTTGTGTTTGGAGCATCTTCCCTCACAGTGAAAGCAGGTATCCACCAACACAGTTTCTATAAAAACATTCTTAACCCTGAACCGCATCCATTCTCCTTGGTAGTGGAGAAAATTGGGTGATGGCCTCACAACCGTTTCCTGGAGGCCTCCTTAGTTTGTGGGCTGGTTAGAAACACACAGGTTGTCATGGTCATACAGTGACACTCTACTTTTTCTGACCTCATGCCCTCAAGAAAGAGAGAGGCTAGGGCTTGTGGCCAAGGTCCCTGAGGGCTGTCTCCTAGTCACTACGCCTAACAAAATACATTCACCTGTGTTCTGTAAATATTTCAGTCTCCATCAATGCAGTCCTGACTACTGAGTTTCTCGCACTCTCCTAGGCTGAAATGTAGATAGTGACAATAGCTAGATGCCCTTTTAAAATGACAGCAACACCCACAGCATATTCAAATGGAGATAGCACTGACAACACATTTGTAGCTTGGTCATTTTCGTATTTTAATAACATACAGCGGTCCTTGATCATTCAGAGGCTCTTGAGCTTAGATTTTTTTTAAAGTCGAGAATGTGATTATATATTACAAAGGAATAAAATCGCATGAAACTACAAATGTAACTGTATGTCAAGCTTATTCCTTTTACTTGTTTAAAATGAAGGGGAGGGGTGTGAACTGAGCCCGCTGGTGCTGATTAAATCTTCATAGGCACTGATTTTTTCTTTTGCAAAAAAAAGAGATATAATTTTTTTCTTTTTACTGAAATATAGCTTCAGTTAAACTACTGTATGGACTGGGGATTATTTTTATAAGCATGGTCAGTAAGTGCAGCCTGCTCACCCCACCAAGAATCTAAGAACCAGAAATCATATAAACTTGCCCAGCATGAATCAAAAACTGCTCTCATTATCAAAGGACATAACTAATAATGTTACTGAAGTCCTCTCCAGACTGGACCTTGTTGTCTCCATCTTGTGTTTTACTCATTCAAAAATGAGCAAATGCTTTAGCCTGGGGAATGCCTGGGAAATGCTTTGATTGCACCATTCCACCATCTCCCGACATTTTGCATCCTTTCCGTTCCTGACCACAAGCACTAATCAAATTCAGTCTTGAAAATGTCCTGCTTTTGGCATTGAACTCACCCACAAATAAGTTCCTTATTTTCTTAATTTAGTTTTGAAGTGACAATAGATGTCTGTGTCACTGGTAAAGCCATTAAAAATAATTGTGGCATATTTTTCTCTTGTTAATTCCCTTCTCTGGAGCTTGTTGTGTGTCTAACTTCCCTCAGAGGCCATTTTGGTTACAGCAGTTTTCTCCCAAGAAAGGCAAGAGTCAAACCATCTTCCTGGTTCAGAGTTAAAAAAAAAATCTCAATCTGGTCATGTACTTTTGATTTATTTCTTCCGTCTGGACTCACTCTGTTCTCACCAGATACCCTGAGCAGTCTTTCAAATTCATCAACAGTTTTCCCTATTGAGTGCTTCTTTATATATCCTTTTATGGGTCCAGAACTGTCAATGCTTCTTCTGCAATATTTGTTTTGTATTCAAAGATTACCTGCTGGATGTCCCTGAAGTCGTTTGCTGGTGATGGATGATAATGGCGGCAGTGGTCCAATCCCTGTGCTGTCCTCCATAATCAAAGTTGGCAGTGCAAACGCAGGCTGCCTGTTTTTCCACTTGTGAGAAACCTCTTACAGACAGGCTGTAAACAGCTTGGGTGGTATTGGCATGACACTGGATAACTTTTCTGCCTATTCTTTTTAGATTTTCTGCTTATTACTTTGTTCATGTGTACCCTTGTGTCTAAATATGTACTGAAGGCCTTGGAGACAGTTTTTATTCAACTTTTACACTGTATTTTTTTTAATGTGGTAAAACTGCATACAGAGATTTATATATCTTATGTGTACAATTCAATGAATTCAATTAAATACCAATCAAGATATAAAATATTTTCATCATCCATCCAAAAAGTTTCTTATACATTTTATCCAATAAATCCCAACACATTGTAAGAAACCACTATTTTGACTTCTATCTCCACATCCTTGAAATTTATATAAATGTAATTAAACAATACATACTCTTGTGCCTGGCTTCTTTCACTTATGACTATTTTGAGATTCATCCATATGATTTGGGTATATCTGTGGCTTATTCTTTTCTTATTGTTGAGAAGTATTCCATTGACTGAATATGCTATAATTTGTTTATTCATTCTCCTGTTGATGGGCATTTTGGATTGTTTCCAGTTTGGGGCTGTTATAAATACATTTGTGTAGAAGTCTCCTCTAGACCTTCATTTTAAATTCTCTTAGGTACAAACATAAGAGTGTAAATTCTGGGTCATCAGATAAGTGTAATTAATTTCAAAAGAAACTGCCAAACAGCTTTCATTTGAAAAAAAAGCTGTATCGTTTAATATTCCTAACAGCAATGTATGGAAGGCCCAGTTTTTCTCCATATTCTAACATTTGATGTAATTTGTCTTACTTTTACCCTTTTGGGGCAGGTGTGCAGAGTATGATTTTAGCAGGTGTGCTTTCCATTTGCACTTCCCTAATAATAATGAGAACCTCTCTGTGCACTTTTCCCACCAATTATTTTCTTTTGTAATGTGTCTAAGTATCCTGCCCATTTTGCACCACTGTTTTTCTTTTTATTATCTACCTGTGAGAATTTTTTTGTATATTGTGGATAAAAGTGCTTTCTCAGCTCTTCGTGTGTGTACTCCAAGTCAGTGGCTTGCCTATTTTCTTAATGGAGTCTTTTCATGAGCAGAACTTTTCCATTTTAATAAAATATGATTTCCTTTTTTTCTTTTATGACTCTTGGTTTCTTCAAGCTCCCTAGGAAATACTTGCCTGCTCCAATTCTGTGAAGATATTTGCCTACGTCTTTTCAAAAGATTTACAGATTTAGAGCTTATATTTAGATTTATAATCCTTCTGGAATTAATTTTGGGTTATGGTGAAAAATAAGATCTGTGTTTTATTGTCTGTCATTTGTTTATTTGTTTTATCCATTTTTTAAAGTACTACTTATTAAAAAAGATTTTTCTACCTCCATTGGCACCTTGATAGTGAAACAATTTACTGTATGAGTATGGTTTTATTTATGAACTTTCTTTTCAGTTATACTGATCTATTAGCCTAACTCTACATCAATACCATACTGTCTTGATGACTACAGCTTTAGAATGTGTCTTGAAATCAGGTAGGATGACTCCTTCAACTCTGCTCTTCCTTTACAAATCTGTCTTGACTCTTCTAGCATCTTTGCATTTCCATGTACATTTTAGAATTGGCTGGCCAATTTCTTTAATTAAAGAAAAAATCTTCTGGGGTTTTAATTGGGATTTTTTAAAATAAAAAACAATTGTTGAATTTTGTCAAATATTTTTCTGCTTCTACCTAAGATGACCATTTTTTTTCTGTTATTTCATTACTATAGCAAATTACACTGGTGGTTTTTCAAAAGTTAAACCAACCCTGTATTTCTGGGATTAACTTCAGTTGATTAGAATATATTATGTTTTTCATACATTACTTTAATTAGTTGCTGACAATTTGTTATCAAATATTACTAAGAGATATTGACCTGTCATTTTCTTGTATTATTCTTTATCAGGGTTTGGTGTTATGGTTATTCTGGCCTCATAAAGCTAGCTGAGAAGTAATCCTTATTCTTCTATTTTCTGAAAGAATTTACATAAAAGTGGCATTATTTCTTGCAGAAAAATTTGACAATAATAGCTAATCAAACCATTTGTGTCTTGATTTTGGGGAAGGAGGAAGGAAACTTTCTTATTACATTTTCAGCTTTAGTCCACAGAGATATTTAAATCTGTTTTTCACAATTCAAATTTAGTAATTTGCATTTTTCAGAATTTTTTCTGTTTTATCTAAGTTGTAGAGGTCATTACATAATGCTGTCCATATTTCCTTATTACATTATTTTAATGTCTGTAGAATTCATAGCCCCTGTTTTCCTTAATGATATTAATACTTCATATTTTCTCTTCCACTGATTCCTCTTCATATGTTTGCTATTTTTCCCTTCCTTTGTTAGCTTCTTTAGATGGAAATTTAGATAATTTTATACCATCTTCTAATGTAGATATTTAAAACTATACATTTTTAAGCACTGCTTGAGTTTCATCTCATACATTTTTGATATGCTGTGTTTTAATTATCATTCAACTCAAAACATCTAATTTCCATCAGTTTTATTTTAAATTATCTACAAGTGTGTGGTTAATTTCCAAACAGTTGGGGCTTTCCAGAAATATTGTTATTAGTATGTAATTTAATTCTACTCTTGAGAGAGAAGATATTCTTTATGATCTTAACACTTTTAATTAAGTGAGATGACTTTTTTGGACTTAAAAATAACATGTGCTCATTTGTTCTTTTGTCAAGGTGGTTCATAGTGGTGTTCAAATCTACATCCTTACTGACTTTTATCTCCCTGTCCTGTTGGTTACTGAGAAGGGTGCTGAAATTCCTGACAACGACTGTATATTTATCCATTTTTCTCTTTAGTTTTGTCAGTTTTTGTTATGTATCTTGAAGTTCATATTGAGTGTATACACATTTATGATTTTATGTCTTCATGAAGAGGGGACTTGCCATTTGAAATACTTCTGTTTCTGGTAACACTTTGTCTTGATGCCTATTGTTAATCTATACACATCATCTTTCTTACTCTTACTGTTTGCACTGTGTACCTTTTTCAGTTTTCTTCATCTGTCCAGGCTGCCATAACAAAATACATCAACTGGTTGACTTAAACAAAAGAAATTTATTTTCTTACGGTTCTGAAAGTTGAAATCCAAGATCAAGGTCCAGCCAGGTCCATTTCTGGAGAGAATTCTCTTTCTGGTTTGTAAATGCTACCTTCTTGCCATTTCTATCATGGCAAAGAGAGAGCCTCTGGTGTCCCTTCATTTACTTTTAAGGACACCAGTTAAACTGGACCAAGGCTTCATCCCTTGACCTCCTGTTCTTTAAATCATCTTAAGTAATCTCTTTAAACAACCTTTTCCAACACAGTCACATGATAGCTTAGAGCTTCCATGTGTGAATTTAGGGGTGGGCAAGCACAGTACAGTCCATAGCACTAACCTTTTACTTTCAATATATTTATTTCTCTATGTTTAAAGCATGTGGCTTGTATATAACATATCATTGAATGTTAATTCTGATGCAGACTAAAAATCTTTGCTTTTTAAATTTTGTGTTATTGTTTGGCTCACGCTAGTATTTGTTTATAATTCTTTAAAATGTGAAAAACATATTCTTATCTACCGGGCCATGTAAAAATAGCCTGTGAGCTGGATTGGGCCTTTGGGTCATAAAGTTTGCCTGCTTCTATTCTGAAAAGTCAGTCTAAAGAAATTAATGTTTAAAGAAAGATAGTTTTTTTTATACTTATCATTTTGAATGCTTTTTTTCTTCCTGCAAATGTGAACTTAAGCTGACATCATTTCCCTTCATCCTGAATAACTTCCTTTAACTCTTCTTGGTTTTAGTTATCTGAATTTTTTATCTCATTTTCAAAGGATATATTGCTAGATAAGGAAATCTGAGTTATTTTTTCTTTTCCTCCTTTTTGTCTTTAAAATGTCATTGCATTGTCTCCTGTCAAACATTGTTCTGATAAGCAATCAAGCATAATTTCATCTTCACGTAATGTTTCTTTTCCCTCTGGCTCGTTGTGGTATATAGAATTCTACAGTACCACCCACCTCCCAAGATTTGCTATTCTAATTCTCGGAAGTGAGAGTATGATGAGATTGGAGTGCCCTGATTATGTTACATTATATGGCAAGAGGTATTGTGCAGATGTAATTAAGGTAATTAATCCATTGCCTTTAAGTTAATCAAAGGGGAGATTATCTGGGTGGGCCTACTGTAAACACGTGAGTCCTTGAAGAGCAGAGAGTTTTCTCCAGCCAGGAGTAGGAGAGGAAGTCAGAGAGAACCAGTGAGAGAAGGAGTTCCTGCGCCCTTGCTGGCAGTGAAGACGGACGGGACCACATGAAAAGAAATGCAGGTGATTCCTAGCAGCAGAAGGCTGCCTCTGGCTGACAGCCCAAAAGGAAACAAGGAACTCAGACCTACAACCACAGGGAACTGCACTCTGCCAATAACCTGCATAAACCTGGAATCGACTCTTCACCAGGGCTTCCGAGACCTTGACTGCAAACTTGTGAGGCCCTGACAGAGAGCCCAGTTGAGCCACGGTAACTTCTTACCCCAAGAACTATGACATAATAAATGTGTCTTATTTTAAGCTGCTATGTTTGTAGTGATTTGTTACAAAGCAACAGAAAACTACACTTCTAACAAGATATTTGTGTTTACTGTTAGTTTTCAGGAGTTGGACTGTGATACACTTGTGTTGTTTTTCTTAGTATTTTCTTTACTGGGGTTCACTAAACTTTCTTAACCTGTAAGTGTGTGTTTTGCATAAAATCTGGGAAATTTTCAGCCATTGTCTCTTTTAAAAAAACTGCAGCGGGTTTTGTCCTTGTCCCCTCCTCTGAGCCTCCAAATGCATGCGCCCTCAGACTGCTTGGCATTTCACAGGTCCCCGGGGCGCTTCTCCTCTTTCTTCAGTCTTTTCCTGTTTTTCAAGTTTATTAATGTCCCTTCGTATTTACCAAAGTCTTCTGCCATCTCTGATCTGTTAATCCCATTTCATGAAATTTTCATTTCAGATACTACACTTTCAAACCGTAGAATTTTATTTTGGCTTTTTTTTTGTATGTATTCCATTTCTTTGCTGAAATTACTTATCTGTTCATTCATTGTACACATAGTTTTTCTTTAAGTTCATGTACATATTTATTAAAACTCTTATTTGCTAATCTGTGGGCCATTTTATATTCTATTTGTATTGACTGCTTTTTCTTTTTTTTTAATTAATTAATTTATTTAATAAATAAATTTAGAGAGGGGAAGGGAGCGAGAAAGAGAGGGAAAGAAACATCAATATGTGGTTGCCTCTTCCACACTCCCTACTGGGAACTTGTCCTGCAACCCAGGCATGTGCCCTGACTGGGAATCGAACCGGTGGCCCCTTAATTTGCAGGTCGGCACTCAGTCCACCGAGCCACACCAGCCAGGGCTGACTGCTTTTTCTTGATTGTGAGTGTTATTTTTCTCTTTTAGCTATTTAATAACTTTTTTCTTTTTTAAGCTTTATCATTATAAATAATGTACAAAAATCTACACACATTTAATGTAAACATATTGATGAGTCTGGACAAAGCATATACCCATGATACCATCACCACAATCAAGGTACTAAATATGTCCACCACCAACCAAAATATTGTTGTGTTCTTTGGTGGGCTTTGTGTGTTTCTATGTGTTTGTATGTGGTAAGCACATACAACATCATATCTAGCCTCTTAACATATTTTAAAGTTCACAGTGCTGTTTTGTTAACTACTAGTACAGCGGATAGAATTTATTCATCTTGCATAACTGAAACTTTATACCCATTGAACAATAATTCTCCAATTCCCTCCCTTCTCATATCCCCAATACAAATTTCCATTGGAAAATAAGTGGATACAAAGATTATGTTATATACAATGTAATAGTATGCAGCCTTTAAAAAGACAGAAATCATGCCATCATGAGAAAATGGCTACAGGATACTACACTAAAATAAGCCAGTCACAGAAAAAAAAAATACTGCAAAAGTCTGCTTACGTGAGGTATCTAAAATAATTGAGCTCGTAGAAGTAAGGATATATAGTAATTTAGTAATTTAAAAATTTTATCCTGATTATTATGAAGATGCACTGCAGGAAGTCTGGACTATACTGCCTTCTTATAGACTGCTGAACTTTGTTCTGGCAGTCATTTAAACTAGACTGCATGCAAGACAGTGTGTGTTTGTGGCACTAGTAATGATCTTAATAGTGCTGCATTATAAATTTGGAAGTTGCTAAGAGAACATATCTTAAAATTCGTAAGAAAAATTATAATTGTGTACTTTTTAAGAGAAGCATACATTTATTAATAGTTTGAAGACAATAATTTATTGAAGTCAGAAATATAAATTCTGAATATTAACTTCATAAATCCAAGGGAATCCTAAAAACTTCAAGTTTTGCAACACATGCATATATAAAATCATTATGTTATGCATCTTAAAATAACACAATGTTATATGTCGATTAAACTGGAAAACAGTCTTTTAAGAACTGCTGGAATTCATAGAATCCTTCAGGCGTGGGTTTATTGCTTGTGTGCCATTCTTTAGGTTTTGTCCTTAGTCCTCGGGCATGGGCATTACTTAACAGTGTGATTCTTACTTTTAAGACATGGTCTTTCTGGTATCTAAAAAGAACTACCGAAAAGCTCACTGTGATTTCTCCATTCGGGTTGGACTGGAACACCAGTGTTGTCCTCTACTCACATTAATTTCTCTGCTATAGGTTCTGCTATGCCTTTGCTGTCTCTGGTCAGCCTCAGCCACCTAGAAACTGCTCTACTAGGCCTCAGGTGGTCGGACTTGTGCCTGTCTAGACAAGCCTCAGGCCCAAGACCCAAAGACAAGTTCCATGTGGATTTGGGCTACCTTCTCCACCGCTCCCTACACTCTGGTACTTGCCCCACACGTTTCTGGCACTTGAATACTCCACATTCTAACCTTTCACTACCTGTCTGTCCTTGAATTACCCCACCAGTAACCACCAGCCCCTCCCCAAGGCAAAAAACAGAGGCAAATATGGGCTTAATTCAGAGGCTTAATTCCCATAGTTTCCTTATGTAAAGGATTACAGTGTTGGCCCATTATCCAACCCCTAAGAAAAAGCTGTTTCATAAATTTTTTCAAGTTTTACAGTTGTTTATGATGGGAAGGTAAATCTGGGACCAATTATGTTATCATGCCTAGAGGTCAAAATTGCCGGTTATTTTAATAATCTTTGGGGCCCTCTCAGTATATTGCCATTATTTTCCCTACGAATGAGGAGTATCCAAATCACAGATCATGGAATTACTGAAGCTATTAAAAGAAGTCTGTGAATAAATATGTGCACCAAGAATTATCTAGTTACCAAGTAAATAAAATGCCTTATCCTGTTTTCCAGCTTTTCCCACTATTATGTTACTCTTTCTCCCTCTTTTTCATCCTGTCCTCTTTGGAAGGAAGTCACTACGCACAGCTTATACTCAGAGTGCAGTCACCTCATGGGAGGGGATCCTGCTGCCTACATCATTTGGTATTCTTCCGAATGAGAGATTTGTCTTCTCTACCCCCATCTATTGCTATGTCAATCTTTAGTGCTAAGTCAGGGTTTGATTATTTCTGTTTGGAAGATACATGATTAAGACAAAGGGACATTAAGTACATATTCAGATACTGAGTTGGGGTCCCATTCTCCCATATGACTGTTCTGTGGCTTCTGGGATCTCTTTCCTGTCATCAATGCTCTATTTCTTCATATATGAAAGAGAAATGATGAAATTTATTTCATAGGTATCGTAATATGAAGAAATAAATGGGGAAAAGACTTCTAAAAGAATGTTACATTTCTGACTACCTGTATCCCCTCTAGATAGAGAGGAAGGATGAAGTTTTAAAGAAATGTTATCTGAAAAGGGACAGAGATAGCTACATACCAGAAAATATTCAGATAAAGAATAACAGATTAAATTATTGAGATGTGAGCATGTGTGTGGGTAAGTGTGGATGCGTGGGTGATGTCTGTAACAAATGTTTATACTGTTAGAAAATCTAGATCATTTATTCAATTTTTGGTTTTCAAATTTTTGGCATTACCCACACTTGAAGCCAGAGAGCTAATTAGTCCTCTTCCTTCCTTTAGTATCAAACATAAACTTGAAGATAATTACTAATTAATCCCTTAGCCCTGTCATCTCTAAGATAAGGCAAAATACCACTTCTTTTAACCTTTTACATACACTTTATATAGAAATTCTTTAACAAATATTCCTAACACACTCCCAAGTTTTACAAATCCCTTTAATTATTTGAAGTCTGAAATTAGCATACTTTTCTCATAGATGTCTGTCTAATAGATGATATGTCCATCGAAAATGGTATATATAATTGGGATTTAACATTGTCAGCAAATGTGATAAATTCTATTCTGAGAAGAGTTGGAGAATTATCAACCCAACACTGTTGATCTCTGTTTTAATTAAAATAGAAAATAGGAAGAGAAATTCAGATATTCTACATTTTATTTCTGAAGGACAATAAAATACTTTGAGTAACTATATCCCAGAGGGTTACCCGGGTAAAGTGAGAAAAACCCAGGCTGAAGGGGTACAGAGACTGCTGTCTCCCACAGACCAGGGCAGGAGAGGCCCTGCTTTAGGAGGCTCCCGTTCCCCAAGCCCCCTGCTCTGGCTCTCCCTCACCTACATGTCACTGTGAAATAGCGGGCAGGCCAACAGGATGTGCACGGCCAAAGGCAGCACCAACCCCACCCACCACCACCATGAAACCATGTTCGGGTTAGTGGGGATTCTGAAATACCTTGAGCAATAGTTATGAGCCAGCTCCTGTGGACTGAACAGCCTGCAGAGCCCGAAGGCAGACTCCATCTCTGGCAAGTGTTCCCCTGGGCCTTACAGTTGGCCAAGAGAGTATGAAGGGTATAACTGGGTCTCAGACATGCCTGGACATGCAGACTGGGTTGTCCGCAGATGTGTCTGTGAGACCCATATGGTGTGAGATGGAGGCAGGGATGAGAAACGGTGGTGGGCTGCAGACCGGGGCCTGGATGCCAGGGGCCGGCTGTCTCCGCGCACTCCGAGGAGTTCACAATGACGAATTTCATTCAAACCTGATCTCTCAGGTTAAAGCAAGGTATGTTTGTCAAAGAAGAAGTGGGGACCACATTTAACAATCTGTGAGCTTCGTGAATAATGTTTAAGTCTTTCGACACATGACATGCTGCTTCCATATATACTCTCGCCTTGAGCCCAGAATATATTAGGGATGGACTGGAAGTGACCCCAGCTTTAGTTCAGGCCCTTTTACCAACTAACATAAACTTGGGCAAACAACCTAGAATTCTGGAGCCCTACTTTTCATATTCTTAAGATACAGTGGCTGGATTTACTTTCAATACTATTTCTGTCCCTCATTAACTGTATGACGTTGAGCATGCTGTACACAGTCGAGTCTCAGTCTTTTCGTCTCTCAGATTTAAGATTTAGATCTATTTTAGTCTACTCTATGAAGACATTTCTTATTAGACTAATTACAGACATTTTGTTAGAAGGAAACATATTATTATAGCAATAAAGTGTATGAAAGTTAATCTACTTAAATCAAGTCCCTTCTTCCACGTAGTTGAACCCTCTTTGCTGGTTCATAATCACCCGATAGCTCAGTTTTGTTTTAACCTAAGTTAAAATTACAATTAAAAAATGTGGTTCAAGGTCAAAAATCAATTAAATGGGAACTGCAGTTACTTGTTTTAAAAGTTCAGGTAATATTTTACACCATGAATCTGTTGGGTGACAGCTGATATGGATTAATTGCCAACCTGCTTTCTCTCTGATCATGACTCAAATCCGCTCTGGAGAGGAGTGATAATAAGGAAATAATTATGAGCAGTTCCCTTGGAGAAGCACACTCGGAGGGCTTCAGATAAAAAGCCTGAGTGCAAAGTGGAGCCCTTGTTGTTATGTAGAAAAATCAGATTAATTGTCTCGATTTGTGTCCTAGAGCACAAAGGCCGCTCCTGGGCAGCCACATCGATCCCTCTCTGCCCTTTATTACACATCAATTACCCGTGAGGCAGAGGTTGAAGCGCTGCTGCTTGTTTTGCAAGGCTCGGGGAGAGCCGGTGACGTTCTCCGGGCTCCCGGGCCATGCCACAGGCTGCGAACTCCCCCCAAGCTATGCTTTTCCCCTCTCATTTTCTCCTGAGCCATAGGAAAATGGTAGAATTAAGCTGCGAAGGGCTATGCTAATTGGGGCAATAATAACTAGGGGAGAAATCGGAGGAGTTTTCCAACTGCAGAAACATAGACCCCAGGGATGGCATATGGTGAAATTTTATCTCCTCAGACTTTGTGATTTCAAACTGTTGACATCCACTTCAAATCTTCTCCATACCACTTATTTTACCTGTGAAATGAGCTTTTACTTCCACCTCACTGAAAAGCTGTGATGCATAAGAATGATTGACATCAAACTTTCCCCTTAATAATCCCTTTTTACATAAAAATGATCAGATGAGACTTCTTGTCTGTAATGAAGTCTCCCTCATGGACATCAAAAACAGGTAGAAAACAATATCAAATCCATTCAACAAGAGTTAGACTTACATTATATTTTAATAAATAAATACAATGGCAACTAGAAGGTCAAAATGAATCTGTGTGATTTCTATATAATGTCTACAATTCTGATTTAGAAGGAGGTAAACATCACATGCTACAATCTACTCAAGGACAATCTTAAAAATATGACTTTATCACAGCTCCAGAAGCAAAGATCTATAACTTTTATTGTACTGTAGACAAACTGTCCACACATCCACATTTAAAAAACAATGAGAATGCCGTTCACCTTGTTGTTGAGGGCAAGGGGTAGGGAACCATTTGGGGGGAAGGATGGGAGAGCTGAATTCAGTAGTGTTCATTTGAAGGTAAATTGAGAGATTTTGCAGCCTACTCAAGTTTAATTAAAAATAAATGTGGAAAATTGTTTTAGAAGATTGTACACAGTGATTATCTCAAATTGCCATGGGAAATACAGAAATGCCTCATTAAAAAACACATTTAGACACTTTTTATATATAAACTCCATCATTTATATTCTAGCTTAGAAAAGCGCCCTCACTTCTAAAAAAATAACAAGCTAAAATATGTCATCATTATTTTTATGTATCTTAAGATTTAGAATATTATGCATATATCTTCAGATAATTTTTGGACATCACAAAAAGTGTATTACAGGGAAACTGTAAGGGAAATAAAATCACTGGAAAAATTAAGGGACTACTCAATTATCCACAGAAGTGAAACCAGAAATGGAGTTGAGTCAAACCTGGGTAACCTCCAAAAATCAGTCTGGGCAGGTATCATGATGCTTTTCCCCCCTGCAATTTCTTGGCATCAGGCACAGGTGCTATCTCGTCTCATTTTGAAGCTGTATTTGTGTGCTATCGTACTTCAATATCTTGATATTTTAATGAAAAATTTAGTTCATCACGAAAGACAAATTTTATTTGATGCTTTTGTCATTGAGTTAAAGAATAGTTTGGGGCTGTATGACCACGACATAAAGATACACAAGGTCAGGCTTTCCTCAAAAGCTAAAAAGAAATCTGCTTTCTCCTTTCTGATCCTGTAGAGGCGCATATATCTCACATGTAGTTGAGTGGCTTAAAATGCAAGCAAGAGGTTATGGACTGCACATGAAACAAATGAGTATATTAGTATCAAGTTTTTTAGACTAATGGAATAATGTGTTGCACGTTTAAAAAATTTAAACTTATATTTTGTGGTTTCTGGGAAAAGAATATCAGTAGTATTAATAGTCATTGATAGCTTTAGAGCTAAGCAGGAAAGACAATGCAGAGAAAGTATGAGGATTAAATAACTAAATTATTATGACTGTTAAGATATTGTTTCTTTTCATTGGTTTTGTGATTATTACTTTTTATGAGCCAGAATATAACATATTTGTCCTTGAAATTCCCCAAGTTGTCACAGTATATGATGACTATAATATATATAAATATGAAAGAAATATTAATCACTAAAAGAGATTTCATTTTTAGGTATAACTATGCATAGACAATTTGATCACTAGCAGGGTATCTTGGGGAATAACGCTTTCTAAGCAAATATTATGTTTTGCATCAAAATCTACTGGTTTTTGTACTAAGAGTCAACAGAACTTGAGAGCAACATAGAAATTTCCAGTGACTACCAAAATATGGTTTCTTTTTTTTTCATCCTTGATAACTCTGTGCTAGGGATTGTATTTGTCCAAGGGTACTTTTCGGCTTGGTCAAGTCAGACGAGCAAAGCTGTCCGCTTTGTGCAGTTTACCCGAGGCATATCTTGATCTCCCATGCAGACGGTCCCTGACTTACAATGGTCTGACTTACAATTTTTCCATTTTATGATGCTGCAAAAGCCATAGGCATTCAGCAGAAATTGTACTTTGAATTTTGAATCTTGATTTTTCCCTGGGCTAGTGATATGCAGTCTCTGAGGCTGGGCGGTGGCCGCAAGCACAGTGACCAGCCAGCCACCCAGAGACCTGAGTAAACAAGCAACTCCCTACTGTGTACTGTGTTGCCAGCATTTTTGGGATATATTGTTTTTTCACATCTCATCACATCTATAAAACACCTACCTGTGTCCCCTGCTTCTGGTGAAAAGAAGAGGAAGGCAATTACTTCTGAGATGAAACTCCAGATTATTACCCAACTGCAGGCTAATGTAAGAGTTCTGAGCACATTTAAGGCAGGCTAAGCTACGCCACAATGGTCCGTAGGTTAGGTTACCAAACGCCCTTCCCATTGAGGATGTTTTCAGTTTGCCGTGGGTTTACTGGGATGTAGCTGCATCATAAGTCAAGGAGCACCTCTGTTCACAGACAATTAACCCCTGCCAGACCAGCATCTTACACTGCCTTTATGAACCCAGGCTTCCTAAAGATGAAAGCCTAAATGGTGGAATTTGAAATTGAAGAACTTCCCTACCTTATGTATGGGGGCAGGCAGCGTCTGCAGGAAAGATGAGCTGTGCTTGAGATGCTTTGGGCCAACCTCGCGAGTGCTCTAAACTGGGTGCCGCACACCATGGTTGGCAGGCACAGCTAGAGACGGGCATAAGGGAAGGAACTCTGAATAAATAGGAACATGTCCTCCTCATCAAATATTTGTCTTTCTCCTTCAACCTATTCATCTACAAAATGCATTCTCTAAAGGGACTATAAACAGAAGACAGCATTTTAAGATAGAACCCACTCAAAAACAGAGCATGAAAAAACTGCCCAAGAAATACGTGCATAAACACCAACTTATCAGGAGGTCTTCATAGAGAAATAGTCAAACTGTCAAGGCAACATTTAGAGATCTGTACATGCTTTATTGTCCTTCCTACATCTAAGTTTCTTGGTCTACTATGTGTCTACTTGATTAGTAATGGTTAGAAAAAATCTGATAATACCAAGCAGTGATAAAGATGTGAATCAATATTTTTCTCATAAACTACTGGTCAGAGTATACTCTGAGCATTTAATAGGTAGAACCACATTAAAATTAGTTTGGCATTATTTATTAAAGTTGAAGGTACAAGTGAGCTCTGAGCAAATAGTTCTACCCACAGGTAAATACCTAATAGAAATGCATACACACATATTAAAAATATGTGCAAGGATATTCACAGCAACATTATTTGCACTACCCCAAATGGAAGACAGCCTAAATGTCCATTAGCAACAGAATGAATTAAAATGTGGTATTTCTAATAAGATGGAATAATACAAGCAAACTTCCAGTATATAAAATAATGCAGATGAATCTTCAATACATAACACTGAACCCCCACATGAACAAACCTCAAATTATATATTCACATAGCAGTCCATGCTTATAAAATTCAAAACAGTCTAAATAAAAGTATGTTCTTTAGTGATGCCTAACAGGTGAGAAATGTATTAGAAAAAAAGAAAAGGTATGTCATAAAAGTCAAAGAAGTGGTCGTAACTTGAGGAGACAATGCAATAGCACTTTAAAGAGTGGGTATGAGGACTTTCTGGAGTATTAGCAATTGTCTACTTCTCACACCAGGTGGTAGTATATGAGAATTCACTTTACAATTATTTGTTTAGCCGTATATTTATGTTTCATGCATTTACTTCTGAGTGTGTACTATTTTTCTCAGTTAAACAGAAAAACATCAAGAAAGACTCGACAGTATGACTTACTGCCTTTTTGGGGGAGGCACTTTGTGTTCCAGAATTCAAAACACAAGTACAGTCATACCTAAGTCAAAAACATATTGCATAGGATATTTTTAACTAAGCTTTTAGTTTGAGTTGTCTGTGGATTCATGTGCAGTTGTAGGAAATAATACAGAGAAAATCCATGTACCTGTACTCAGTTTATCCCAAGGGTAACATCTTGTAAAAACTATAGTACAGTGTCACAACCAGGATTTTGACATTGATAGGATAGAGATACAGGACATTTCCATCAACCACAAAAGTCCCGCACTTGGACCCTTCTTAGACCGCACCCATGTCCTTCTGCTCCCCTTCCCTTCTTAACCTTTGACAACCACTGATCTGTTCTCCTTCTCTCTCTCTCTCTCTCTTTTTGAGTCTATATTTTAATGTGATTCTGCACCTTAACTAATTGATTGTACACATTTTTTGAAACAAACATTTGAAGCTGTAAATGCCTTTCTAGTAAACATTTTAGCCATGACTCACAAATTTAATATGTTTCCATTTCATTATTATTCAGATAAAATGTTTTATCTGAATAGGTAATCTTTTGAGCTATGCATTATTTAGGAGTAATTCAGTTTGAAGTCACAGAAATATATATACCCAACATCTTCTTTTCGCTGATGTCTAGTTGTGGTTAGATAGCACAGAGTACATGAGCTTAGTTCTTTGAGATTCACTGGGATTTGCTCTCTGGCCAGTATCATATGGTCTGTTCTGGTGAATATCCCATGCACATTTAAGAAAAACTATAAAAGCTTGAATGATAATGTTCAAATTTAAATATTAACTGATTTTTGTGTGTTCTGTTAATTTCTGAGAGAGGGGTATTAAAAAGCCTCCCATGTTTGTGGATTTGTTTTGGTTCTGCCAAATTTTACTTCATGTGTTTTAAAGCTTTGTTTTAAGTCCATGTGCACTTATTACTGTGACCTCTTTCTGGAGAATTGCCCCTTTATCATTATGAACTGTTCCTTTTTTTGTCCCTAGAAATATTCTGAGTACACTCTTGAAGTTTACTTTATCTGGTATTAATATAGCCACAGCAGCTGTATTTTTTTACCTTTTTAATTTCAATTTAAAATCAATCAATAGACTGAATATAAAAACAGGACTCAACTATTGACTTTTTATAAGACATGAACTTTAACTATGAAGATGCATGTAGATGAAAATTAAAAGAGTAGAAAATGATTATACCATGAAAACATTAAGCCTAAGAACACTTATTATGACTTCGACAAAAGAGAAATGAGTTTCTCTCATTTAAGAGACTGAGCTGATACAGGGCTTCCTGGGAAGAGTTGGGGGCAGGGAACAACCACTTTCTCACGATAAGCCTGGTAGAACCGTTTGACTTTCATTTTTATGTCCATGTATAATTTTGTTGATAATAAAAATAATTTTAAAAAGGGAATTTGTGAATTAATGTGATTAAATTATACGGCTTTCTACTAGAACATTGGTTCTCCAGCAAACAGAATTGTGATGTTTAAATTAGAACAATTACAGAAACACAAACACAAATGACGAGGAGAATAAATAGCGCGGTGTGACCCTGGGAGGTCGACACAGGAAATGCCTATCAATAAAATGGCTGCAGTGTTGAGCAGTCTGTCTGTGCCAAGGTTCGAGCTCAGGAGCCTGGTGAAGGGGATCGAGCACCTCTGCCCTTGGTCTAGTGGCAGAGAGAGAGGTTGCACATCGTGTGCCCTTTTCAGGAGTCCAGAATAACGAAGCAGACATCTGGGCTCACTGTGTAGGTAGAAAGACCCCTCTTCAGAGCATGGGATCAACCTCAGGGAAATTTCAAAGAATCTTCCAATAGATGTTGGCAAATTTGATAGCATGTGCTTTTAGGCATGGCTATGTAGATAACCCCCTCACACAGGTACTGTGCAGGCTGGGGAAGTGACGCGATGGGGTCACCCATGTGGGGCATGCTTCTGTGTAGACACTCAGCAACGTGCTACAAATGTGACACTTAGTCCTGAGCTACATGTACTGAGGATTTGTTTAAAGAAAACAACTTCCAGTGAATCAACAAATGAAGAGTTTTTAATAACTTTTTTGAAATTAAAAAAAACATAGCAAATATAGAGCATTTTGTTTTTATGGAGTAATGGTTAGTCACTTTTTCTCTGGCTTACAAATATGAAGAAAGAAAAAATGAAGAAGAATGTTTTTTGGGTTTTTTGCCCAATGGATGCTGTGTATATTCAAAGCATTAATGCTCAGCACAGTCAAGAGTTCCCAAAGGAATACAAACCAGAAAGCTGGAGAAACTCCAGAATCTGTAAGAAACGGACAGAGAAGTCACAGGAAAAAAGGGAGGAGGAACAGGAGGACAGAGCAGATGGAGGGGGAGAACGATTTAAACCTGCAATGGGTCTCCTGAGATTCCTGAGAAAGTTTGGGGAAGTATCTGAAAATAATCTGCAGATTATCCTGGAGAATATCAGGTACTGCCTGAGGGAGCCATGAGGGAGCACAAACAGGATCTATCCGTGTGATTCTCCTTCCAAAGGTTGTTACCTTTGACGAATTGACCAGCATCCAAGGATGGCTCTTTATGGACACACATATTACCTTGAGATTCGAATTTTAGAGGAGACAACTCATTCTTGCATGACAGGCTTGGGCATTAAATATGACAATCCTGCTTTGTTCTGCAAGAACGCTCTGATGACTGAGACCGACAAAATAACATCTGAGAATGCTTCATTAAACGAATGGCAACACTGGAAAAATAAAAAACCATGGCCAACAGTTCTGCTTTCCAGCAGTCCCGGATTCTTCCCCTCATTTCTTTTTCCAGTATTAGAGCTGTTTCTGGAAAAGGCAAAATTGGTCGCTGCTCCATAACCTTTGATTTTATACCTAAGTCAAAATGTCTCAGCAATGCAATGCTGTTTTATCACATCTTTGCTCTCCACTCCCCACACAACTCACATTCTAGCTGTCCTTATCTCAGCAGCCTGGCACCAGCAGTTTCTACTGGCCTTGTCATTCTGCCTTCTCTTCAAAGTCAAGTTCAATACCACCTCTTTTCTAGTTATTTCCCTGACTCCCTTGGGCAGGTTTCACTATTCTTAGTGCAATATCCCTGTAGTTGACTACAATACCATTGCTCTATAAAAATATACTGTGATTATCTGTTTATATATATACAGGGGTGGGTAAAAGTAGGCTTGCAGTTGTTCTTATGGAAAATAATCATTGATAAATAATAAGAATAAACTTGTATACTCACCACTGTAAAGCTAGTTTGCCCACTCTCCCCCTAATTTGAGTCCTTAAAGGTAAAAACACACCCTGTTTATCTTTCCCTTTGCCCCCAGTACATTCTACAGTTTCTGACACAAGAGAGGTGTTTCATAAAATTAGCTCAAATTATTAATGAATGCACGAAGAGTGGAGAGTTTCATGTTGAAAAAAGATAAAGATGATAGAGCACATTTGAAGTTCTTGACTATAAGTCAATCTAGAAGGAAAACGGTCTTATTCTATTTTGCTGTTGTTAGTCCCAATTCATTAAAAATTTGTCATTGTGTCTGTCTCAGTCATCCTTGTGCCTAAATGTCCTTTGTTTCTCCTACAACCATATTGTGTTTGATGGCCAACAGGCAAACATTTCCAACTGTGCTTTTTTAGGGAGGCTAAGCCAATCCTGAAGAAGAGAAAAAGACAAGGGATAGTAGGAGAAGAGAGAATTAACCGAAATACAGAGAAAACCGCCATTGTGAGGAATTTATATTAACCTTTTTCAATGGCAAATTATCCATTCTGAGCATGAATATATCAATCAGGGGAAATTATAGAGCAAGGGATATGACAGCAGCTGTGTCATTTGCCTAATGATTCTGGACTCCCAACATTCTCAGCTTGGTAGTACAGAAGATAAGGACTAGGAATTATATGAAGTTGTGAGAAGAATACAAATGTCATGAACACAAAGGTAAAAAAAAGACCCTAAAGATTAAGACTTCAAAGTTGCTGGTGAAATGGCTTTTTCTTGGTTGTTGGGTTTTGGTTTATTTCCCCTGCTACATCACTACGTTTCAATATCTGAGGCATTCCACTTTGAAGACTTTTATGACCCTTATTAAAACGAACATGAAAATCACCTGTTCTTAGTTTTTAGACAACAGGATCAGAGGGAATAACCACATATATTATACATACACATGCATTTATTGAACATACATTTAACCATATAAGGAAACATCAAACATTGAAACGGAACACCATGGAGACCTAAGCATTGCCTATTGTTAAATGTTCAGAAAATTTTCCGCCTAAGATTACATAAGCTCATTTCTGTCTAACACAATGCTTGGTGTATGTCTGGTTTTCAGCAAATGTTGAAATTAATTTGTGGAATTTAGACAGAGGATGAAGCATTAAAAATAAACCTTTTAAAGTTCAATTCATATCAATTCAATTTTGGGTGTTCAAATTTGCTTTTTGACCATTCGTTGTGTTTTAATGGACCCAGAGTGTGTTTGGTAAGAGAATCTAATTTAAAAAATAAACTAAATATGTTGGTTAGGTGCCAGGTGGATGATGGGAAAGGCCAGAGCATAAGTTTCACAGGGGGAGACAGAGTGCAGCGTGATCGCACCGAGAAGCCACTTCCAGACCCCAAGGGCAGACAGAGAAATAAAGCCAGGGTTGCTGCCCTCCCCTCCCAGACTACTGATGTGTGCGCACTATATGTAGTTACATTCTGGTCTAAGTGATTGATTATCTAGTCATCCATTCCATGAGAAATTTCAGAGCACCTATTATGTTCCTGAAACTGCTGCTACAGGTACATGAGATACATCAGCATATAAATAAAGATACCTGCCGGTACAGAGTTTACATTCTAGCAGGAAGATCATTATTTCTACAGGGGCAAATCTTTGGGACGTTCAGAACATGAAAAGCACATTTATTTTTAAAGTCACATTGTATTCTCCTATTTTCACTTAACAATCCACCTATTATCATAAAGGCAAGAGTTAAAAAACGCCAGGGTCCATGTGGAATGTACTCTTAACATTAGGGTTAAAATATTTTTTTAAATGACAGCAACATCTTGCCCCAAAGGGTAAGATCTTCTGCTGACCTTATATTTCAGCCAAATTTTAATCATTCTTTTAAGTGGGTGGGATATTGTGATTTCCATTTATGTTTGTATTGATAAAATAACCTTCTAGGAAGGATTTTCTTTAACCTTATGGTTTACAGGGCACACAACAACTATGAGTTTATTCCTTTCTTGGAGAGATGAAAATTTCATAAACTATTTTTGTTTAATTCTATATGAATTTGTCCAAGAACCAGAAAAATTAAAACATCATAGATTAGAAATGTAGATGAACTGTCCATTGCAATGTTGCTTTCCTGGAATATTTGGCTAGCAGACATGTGACTTATACTAAAATAGCCTATATTCATCAGTTAGAGGAACCAGTATAGAAAAAATAGCTTTTATTTTTTTTTTAATTTTATTTATTTATCTTTAGAGGGGAAGGGAAGGAGAGAAGTATCAATGTATGGTTGCCTCTCGTGAGTCCCCTGCCGGGAACTGGCCTGCAACCCAGGCATGTGCCCTAACTGGGAATCGAACTGCGATCGTGTGGTTCGCAGGCCCACGCTCAATCCACTGAGCTACACCAGCCAGGGCGAAAAAATAGCTTTTAAATATGTGACTTCTAGACACCCATTACTAAAAACCTTTAAAAGTCAAGAACCCTTGAATATTTTCATTGGTCATTCTCTATCAGATGGCAGGGCTGAGTTTGTGCAGATAGAAGGAGTGTGCGTAGGTTCCACAATATATCCTTAGAGCAAACTTTGAAAATAGCAGTAACTACTATGGGTTAATGGCCCATTAGGTACAAATAGTGAGCTTGAACTGTGTCCCAGTTGCTTGATTTAATACTCACTACAATCTTGTAAGATAGATCTTGGTATATACACTTAATAGATTAGGAATTCAAGATTATATGAGCACCAAGCCATGATGTGAAACTCAGTCCAACTCCAAACTTCACGCACTTTCTACAATGCAACAATGTCTCTCCAAATGAGTTTGCGTGGATGGAAAGATAAGCAAACACTTCACATTGCCTTACTCATGAATGGTCTCATGAAGGCTTCTTTACTAATACGTAGTACTTTGGTACTAAGACCACAAAGCTGGTAGTCAAACTAAGAGCATGTATAAATTTTAAGGGACTAGAAAGCCTTCTGGGTATTTTCAACATACTTTATAGAATAAAATATTTTTCCCTTTTCTTTGTTAACATAGGCAGGCAAATAGAATATTCAATATAGTATATTGTTTAAAAAGTACATTCTGAGCATCAAACTATAGAAAAGAATACAAAAACAGAAATTCATATAAACACCTAATAAAGTTCTTTTTGTGAAATGAACTCATTTCAGGTCCACAACAAGGTAAAATGTTCTAAAGTGGAACCCTAATTTAAAATATTATATCCATAAAACTGATATATTTTTTGGCTCACAGTGTTTCATAAATTAATGGAAGGTAGAAGAGAGTTTGGCCAAAGAGTAGATACAGTCATGCATTTCTAGACCATATGACTTTGTGCTTGATGGCTTAGGTTTCTACTGCATGTGTCCTTTAAAGAAAACCGTATCTCCTAACATAAAACCCCAGCAGGCATGCACTTGGCTAACAAGGAGGAAACTCTGTCCCACTTTTCTATAATACATTCACGAAGGGATGTGAAGCAACCAACAGTTACTGCATAAGGGAAATGAAAAAAAAAATGTTGTTCCCTGGCATGTTTGAAACAAACACAAAAGTTCAAGTTCTACAGCTATTAAGCTCTTTGGAGGCAACATAAACACTGGCTTATTTCTAACCCACTATAATCCCTGAATCAAACCCAGCCTTCATTCTCTGTTGTAATTTTTCCTGCAAGGCCCCAGACAGCAGGAGCTCACGAGGCACGGTTGCCAGCCCTAGGTCTCAGTTGGATTGCTACAGTAGCAACGTCAGGGCCAAGGCCTTCATTTTATATCTTTCCTGGTTGAGAGATCTTACATAATAAGTACCTTCTTTTTCTCTTCTGCTTAGTCTACAGAGGCCCTTTTCTTTGGGGGAAATGTACCATTTCTTTTCATGTTCTTTCTCTTCAGAAAAGGAAGGAGCATATCCAGGGAGGGTATGATTGACATACTTGTTTTCCACCCAAGTAGGGGTAAGTTCTTTTCAAGACACGGTACATGCAGCATCTCCTGGGATATTATAACACGTCATGTGATCATTGTACTCAAGGAAAGCTCAAGCGAACAAGGTCCACCCTCTGCCTCTTAACAGGCTGTGTACAAACTGCTGAACAAAAAGTGCAAACAGAGCTCCCTGGATCGTTCTGGGTATGTATGAAATTGCTACAACTTCTGTAGGTTCTTCACAGTCAAGGTATTTGCCTGATTTTGTCTGAAATCCTTTTTGCCACCATCAGATGGCTTTCTATAAATCCTCCTCTCAAGAGAGAGAAAACAGCTGGCCACCATCTCTTGAGTAATATCCCTCGAGGTTATTTTTAAACATGGTATTAGCACAATGGACATGATGAGAACCAGGAAACCCAATTTCCTAAATGGTCACAGAAGCCCTGAAGATGATGACGTATGAGCAACTGTTACTCAGCGGACTCTTGACCTACCTATAATCAGGCCCAATAACTACAGGTAAACAATGCAAACCCACAGCTAAACGCAAGGCCAGGACGGGGGCAGGTGGTCTTCTTTTCCATCCGTAGTCCTGTACCAGCAGCTAAATGTGCATAATAGGTGATCAATACTAGCAAAGGCTAGCAACTCAAATAGCACTGAGGCTCATTTTATAGAAAGTATCGGTAAGATAGGTATGGGAAGAAGGCAAAGTTAACCAGAAATTTTATAAGCAAACTTCACAAAGCAGGGGTAATTTTTTATGTTTTGAATTTTACTTGTGGGTGCTTAATACCTATTAAATAGGCAATGCAGATAAGAATTGATACTTATCTATCTACACTGCGGCAGTGACTTCTTCCTTAACCGACTGATGCTTGCAGAGCTCTACAGATGAAAGCTGCAGTGCGTGTACATGCAAAACATTTTTAAAATATAATTATAATTAGTTAAAATTTAAGATTCACCTTTCCCTACTAAGAATTGCTTTAGAGAAACTTTGAAGAAGTCACTTAAACTATAGTATGAACCTTGATTTTCTAACATGTAATGTAAGAAGGTTGAAATAGATGCTCTCAAAGGTCCCTTTTAACTACCAACAGTGTGGATAGAAACTGACAGAATTTTGGATCTGGAAGAGATTCTGGGATGGATAATATAGACTCATTCTCCTAAAAAATCAGGGAAGCATTTTTTTAAAGAAAACATTTCATCTACTGAAAGCTTATTATATGCCAGGCACTAAACCACCTTCATATAGTCTCTCACACGCACTCAGAAAAGTCCTGTGTTTAGGCAGTTACAATCATCCTCTAAGGAAACCAAGGCCCCAGAAAATTAAATGAATTGCTTACAAACACACAGAGGAAAAATGACAGAATAGGAACTAGAACCCAGCTCTCTTTGGCTCCAAAACCTATGCTACTAACCATGACCAGCCACTTTTAACACGGCTTCTCCATCATCTCATGACCTTGGGAAAGTCTGAACTTGCTCTTACACACTTCCTGGTCACCCCATGAGTTTCCTGCTGCCCACAGCTCAGAGCCAAGGTTCTTTTCACCTCGGAGAACCTAGTTACTTATAGGAAAGAAGAGCCTCGTTCCTCCTCGGTGTTTGTGCTTAAGTGTCTGTGCACACAGGATGAGACAGGTGACACACCAAAGTCAGCTCATTCACGTCCACGACAGGCTAACTAGCGAGAATCCTCTGACAGGCACTTTCCTCTCTTTCTCCCTCCTCCCTTTGTTCCTTTGCCCACTATTATGCAAGCAATTAGTGCGATCGAATCCTTAATAAGCCAATTTAGTCCAGCCCACATAGCTGTTTTGTTCCTCATAAATCAATTAATTCAGCTCACATTGAGGGGACTGTCATGTTTACAATATCACAATCAGTGTCTACATATTTCTGGAAGAAATAAGATGGCAAGGAGCACTGTTAAAATGAAATCTCATCTTTCTCTTTGCGGACTCGGAGCTTGTGGTTGTGCGGCTATTGCTGGGAGCTCCTTGTCTTAACCAGAGGCTTGACAACATGACTTAGCAGCCCTTGACAGCATGTATTTCCTGGGTGGGGAGTAAACAGACAAAAGTGCACAGCGCTTTGCTTATAGTGGGTACAAAGGATTTGAAGAAGGATGGAGCAACCCCTTTATGTAACAGCTCTCAATGCCTGCCCTTCCATAATCGTACAAGGATAGCTGGATAGCATCTAACAAAACATCTTAGGCTTTTCTTCAAATGACCTTTAGTTGGTAGGAATTCCTACTACCTGCCTATTCAACCTCTTTTCATTTCTTCAATCATGTAAGCAAGGTAAAGTTTAAAGTTATTCAATTAAGATTTGACACTTCAGTCCTAAACATTCCCATAGCTCTACCCTAGAATGAAGAAAGTTTTTGAACCATACATATAAACGGAATTTAAAGAATTTCCTTAATAAAGAGCACTAATGGATCAACAATCTAATACTCATATAATCCACTGGCAAAATACCTAAAGTGAGGGGCTGATGCTCTTGCTTTTATCTGCATTTGTCAGATAATTGGGCTCAGTAGTGGGCAATAGTAGACTCTTATTAGACTGCCATTTTAAGAAAAATAAAAACTTTATCATATTCTAGGAAGAGTATCAAAATAACAAGTGGATTAGAATCCTTGTCAAATAAGGAGAAGAATACTGATGGACTTGTTCAGAAAAGGGAAGGCTTGTCTGGGAGCAGGAGGCCCTGCTGTCAGAAAGGAGAAGGCATGCTGGATGATATTAAATATTTCAGCTCTTCTGTGTGGAAGAGGACCCACTTTGTCAATCAGACTCCAATGACAGAACTAGGGTCAATGTGTAAAATAAGAGACAGTCAGACTATAGCTACGTAAAAGAAAGTACTTTCTAGTCACTGCATCTATTCACAAATGGGAGACACAGTTCTTCATCTTGAGAGATGCATGAACAGACTTAGCGTCCAGGCTGCAGTGATGCAGTGGCACCAGGTTTGGGGAAAGAGGGCAGGGAATAACTCATATTTAAAGTTCCTTTCTAGGAAAGACTACAATTCTATAGTTTATATTCTCACTAGAAAAATGATCTAGATTTGATTTCCTTGAAAAACAGCATGTGCTGGAGAGAGGGAAACAGAAAGAGCAGAGAGAAGGAGAAAGAGAGGGAGACAGAGAGGGGGGTGGACAGAGAGACAGAGAGGGAGAACTGAGAGCAGGGTGGCAAGCCCAGGTTTGGATTGCTGCAGTGGGACCTTACCTTCCGTGCTGGTTTCTCAATCAAAGCAGTATATTTCCCTTCACTCTGCAGAAGCGTCTAAGAATCAGGGTCTTGACATAGCATCAGATGCCAGACTACTATTTATTTCCCTAAAACCTGATCAGTAAGTTTGCACCCAGGTTGCCAAGTTGGATAAAGCAATAATACTGGGTTAGTTTGGATAACTTTCCTAAAAAGACATCCCTATTAAAATTTAGTGGAATAGCTATGTTTTCATAATTTTTCCAACTACTTCAAAAATCAGTGCAGGGATTCATTATTAGGTGGAGAAAGCATGTGGAATTTCTTTGAGATATGATATTTTAAGATACAAATTTATCCTAAAAAAACACACCCAACATTATGCATCCAGAATAACAAAATTTTCCCCTTTTGAGCCCAGCATGATTTTATTTTGCCTAGTTTTTAATCACTAATCCTCTTGTATAAAAGATGAATTAAATTGTCCTAGTATTCATTTCTTTGTTCATGCAAATAAATGAAATCTTTGTGAATTCTACTGTTAACACAAAAATCTGATTTTGAATTCTCACTTATATCTAATATCCTACCACAGATAACGTCACAAATATCAATTAATTGTATTCCTGTCATAAGTTGGTTGAAATAAAAAGTTGTACATACCAAAAGGAAATTTTTGTCATCTTGGGAATGCTAAGGTTTCTCCAACAGCTAAATTTTGTTCAGTAGCTATGGCTTTTCCTGTTACAAGCAGAACATGCTCGCAACCTAAATCATCTCTTTTTTTCTAGATGAAGGGAATTCTCACCTCTTTGAAATAGTAGGTACCATTGAACTTATGCTAATTATGCTGCAGTGGCAAAAGGCTATCCAAATAAATCATCTGTAGTTTGAAACAAGTGTTTTCCCTTGCTCTCCTCACACATCAACTGTGGGCTGATCCACCTGGAAGACCTCCGATACCTCTCTTACTTACTCAGTGACCCAGGCTGATTGAACAGCCCCCACCTGGGATTGCTGATTTCACGGCACAGGGAAAAGAAAAGGCGCACCGTCACTTCCGCTCACATGCCATCGGCCAAATCCAGTTACGAGGGAGCTGCCAGTCAGTGCGGCCGGCACACTGGGCAGGAGCGGTTGTTGGTCCTTGGCTACCAAACGCACCTAGGTGCATCAGGATACTTTATAATGGACCGAAAGTCACTGGGGTCAATTATGGCCTGGAAACATTTTATTTGATCTGCTTTGCTTCATCTTGACTATTTAACTGATGTGATCAATTGAGGGTTTACCAAGTCGCCAATATTTTATCATTTGTTAACGTGTCCTTAGCCTTTAAAAACCTCAGGTTATTTGCCTATAAAATGACAATTCAGTAAATTTTCATTATGAACATCCAGGCAATAATGGTACTTTATACAAGGCTTTCTTTTTCCTTAAAGTGAAAGAATACAATACTACATGAAGTTTCTACATGTACTTTTCCATTAACACTTCATAGTAAAGGAGTATTAATTCATGTGACTGTAAATTACAATGGAGCACCGAAACTGCTATGGAATTACACCTCGCAGCTACACGAATACTTCAAGAGTTGCTGGGGAGTAATGTGATTATCAGAAGCAACACGAGGGAAATAACATAATATGTCACCTACTACAAAATGCTACCCCATTTTTCTTTAGAAGCTTGGCAGGTTGAAATAAATTCTTTTAAAGTCAACTTATTAGATTAAAAAACCCCACCAATTCCTCCTTTCCTTTCTCACCTGGAAACCTTTAACAAGCAAATGTACAAGATCAGCAGGCAACTTAACTTACTGCGGATTTACAAAACTTTTAGAATTAGGATAGCTATATTCTAAATGGCACTGATATGATTACTGCCTCAATAATTTGTAGTTGGTTGCCTTGAAGTACACTTTGAAATTTAAACTATGATCAGATTTTTTAAAATGGAGATAGTTAAGCAGGGAGGAAAGGGAGTGAAGACAGGAAGGGAAAGAGGAATAGAGAGGGAGAGATGTGGAGGGGGGAGGGGGAGGGGCTGGGGTGGAGGGAGGGTCCACAGCAAGCAGCTCCTTAAATCCACAGGTGGTACGGATTTATCCAGGCACGGGAGGGAGATTAACGCGATGCCACGTGCGGATCTAACCCTGACTTCTGCTTCAGAAAGTACCACCAGTTGACAGTAACTTTCACTTGCTGCGCTTTCCCACTATAACCCCTCACTCAACCGTGAGCGCGCGCTTTCAGTGATGCACAAACCCGCCATCTCGCAGCTGCACGTGTGTTCACGGGCAGGCTGCACGTGGCTCTGTGGCTCCGGCAAGGCGGGCAGAGGCCCAGGGCAGAAACCCCGGCTGCCTTCGAAACTACGAGTCCAAGTGCTTTCTGTACTTTCAGAGCCAGAGTGCTCATCTCTCTCTTTCTCTTTCTCCCTCTCTCCCCCTCTCCCTCTCCCCTCCCCACCCCACACAAATGCTCTTATGAGTTAAAAAAATAATGAAACAAAAACTAGAGAAAGGGCTCGGTAAGAAAACGCAAGATAATACATTCGTGGATGACCACCGAATTACAATTTTACAACTATAAATGCAATTTGTGATTTCTTGCCATGGCCAGTCACGAAAGTAGCCACAGGGGTGAGAAGGACAGAGAAAGTGCGTCTAGGATGCGTCATCGCGGTGTTTCAAGTCTTACCTCTGTGATCCCGGCCCCTGCGAGTGGTGCCGAGGGGCAGAGACCCCGTGGAAGCAGGTACCAGGGGCCCAGATGCCCCCTCGCTGGCCACCAGGCTCCAAACCACAAGAAAACTCAAAGCCCAGGTTCTCCCTTAAGAGCAAAGGGTCTGTAACCCGCAGCGAGCACCCCAACTTTTAAGACAAGCCCCCCGAGAGAGAAGCGCCCACCCTAGATGTCTGCCTTTGCAGACCAACAAGGTTGATGCCCGCAAGACGAAGTGAAGCTGGGGGCGCTGACGCTCAGCTCTTAAAGGGGCCGCGTGCACGCTCCATGGCTGGTGCACAAGGGGCTCTTTTTCGAAGTTTAAAGCATCGATTTGAGGAGCTGGTGCCTGCTGGGATACTCTCCCGGTGGAAGGCTACTGGGCACTGTCCTTCTGCTCTCCCTCTGCCTTGCTTAAGCTGGCAGGCGCCATCTTTTTCCTCTCATTTTCTTTTTTAAAATAATTTCCCTTTTCTTTTTATTTCTTTTTTTCCTTTTTTCTCTGGACACCATCTTTGCACTACCCTTCTAGCTCCAACCAGTCAATGCCATCTTTCATGCTTCTCTCCAATGCTTCTACAGACATCAGATACCATGTTTTTTTAACAGCTGTTGCCCAGCGGGCACCCCTTATTACCTGGCACTCAGGCCAGGTAGACTTGTGTTCATGGGTCCCACACTGCTCTAACAACCAGAAAGGCACCCCCAGGGCACACCCGGCACAAACAGCAGACTGAAACTCACCCTCAGTCTTTCCAAGAAAGAAGCCTAATTTGCTGGTCCAGGAGCTCCGGCCTGAGGCGCAGGCTTGTGGTTTGGCACACTTACAGGAGCCTGCGGAGGTGCTCAGAGGGAACGGAGCCTGGGACGCCGTCTCGCCCTCTCCCTCTGCCTTCCTTCCAGCACTACGCTGTCTTCCAGAAAGGAGCCTGTGCCCTTCCCTGGTGCCTGGAGTTCTGTGGGTGCTGTCAGGACTCCTCTACGGTGTCTGGCTTTGTGACTAAGGGGCTCAGGTGTGCAGGCCCCGCAGGATTGTAACCAACAGAGAAACCTTTCTTAAATAGCTACTACTCCTGCAGCACAGCAGGAGGCATGCGACCCAGGAAATCAGTCTTTCTGAGAAAGAAGCCTATTAGCTTACCATCATAGTGGTAGCCTGAGAGTCAGGCTTCTCACTGAAAACACATTTAAGGGCCAGCTGCAACCCTTTCCTCAGACCTGGGAGGGCAGGCACTGTCTTCAAGCTCTCTCTCCACCTTGCTCCAGAGCCAGCATCTCTTAGAAAGAAAACATATGCGCCTGGTACCCAGTTTTTAGATCTGGTGCCCTGGCTGTTATGCCTGTGGCCCAGGAGATAAAATTCTGATCTCCTGGCTTTGGGGGGGGGGGGGTGCATAATGGGACTTCTGAGTCCCATGGACTGCAACAATCAGAGAGACAGTTCTTGGCAGGCTACCACCCCTAGGGCAGTGCACAGACAATGGACTGAAACTCACCCTCAGCCTTTTTGTGAGAGAGGCCTACTTGCTAGTATTGGAACTTCAACACTTAGAGAGAAACTGCAGGCCAGACACACACCTAGGGGCTACAGAGGTGCCCTCAGGAATTGCGGGCCAGGGAAGGCCATCATCGTGCTCTCCATCTACCTCACTACAGCTCACCTGTATCTCTCAGGAAGGAACTTTTACATGCATCCTGGAGCCCTGACTTTTGTGACTGCTGCCCAAGGGACACCTCCAGATTTTCTGGAACTTGGGGCCAGCAGGGCTTATGCTTGTGGTCCCACAGGACTGTATATATTTGCATTCTGTGAGAGCTGCCGTCTGAACATCTGACTTCCAACCATCCTGAACCCAGGTGGTGGCTGAGACCCTCCCATTTGAGACACTGATTGGTCTTGGTATATCCTCTGCTACTGGGAACCACTGAAAATAAAATGGGCTGCTTGGACAGTTACCAAAGATTGAGAAACAACCCATAGCTAGAGCACAGGTGAAATAGAAGTTTCACCTCCTGTACAAGGCCAATGCTTCAGAACTAGGAGAGGCGGCTGTTTCATCTAATACATAAAAGCCAACACAGAGAGTCAAGCACAATGAAAAGATAGAGGAATATATTCCAAACAAAAGAACAAGAGAAAAATCTCAGAAAACTCCTTAATGAAACAGAGTAAGTAATTTATAATAAAGTCTCCAAAGAAGTAGCTATTAAGATTAAGTAAATACAGTGATAACTTCAACAAAGAGATGGAAAATATAAGAAAGTTACAACCAGAAGTCACAGCATTGAAGAATACAAAGCATCAAAAAAATAGACTAGAGTTCAGTATCAGAATAGATGAAGCAGAAGAAAGAATCGGTGAACTCAAAGACAAGGCAGAAGAATTCAGCCAATCAGAGCAGCAACAAGAAAAATAAATGAAAAAACATAAAATAGCCTAAGGAATTTATCAGACAACATCAAGTAGGTTAACATTCACATTATAGGAGTTCCAGGAGAAGAGAGAAAGGGACAGAAAACTTACTTGAAGAAATAATGTCTGAAAACTTCCCTAACATCTACATCCAAAAAGCCCAGAGTTTCACATACGACAAACCTAAAGAGACCTATACCAATACACATTATAATTAAAATGCTAAAAGTTAAAGACAAAGAGAGGATCTTAACATCAGCAGAAGAAAAACAACTGGTTATATACAAGGTAACCCTCATAACACCGTCAGTAGATTTTTCAGCAGAAACTTGGTAGGCCGGAAGGGATTGGCACAATCAACTCAAAGTGATGAAAGGAAAAAAATTTCCAACCAAGAATACTCTGCCCAGCAAAGTTATCATTCAGAATTAAAAGCTAGACAAAAAGTTTCTCAGATAAGCAAAAGCTTAAGGAGTTCATCACCACTAAACCAGCCTTACCAATAAATGTTAAAGGAATTTCTTCAAGCTGAACAGATTTTTGATAGCTTCAACTCTCTGATGAAAACTGAGCAAAATCTTTTCAACTACTTGCTAGGCCATACAAGCCCGAAGTTTCAGAAAGGAGGAAGGCCTCACTCAGCCAAAGAAGCACTCCTTCCCTGCTAAAATCACAGATGGCTAGAGAGTGAAACCACAATGATTGCTGCTACGATGCCATATGGATTCAAGTCTGGTCTGTATTATAAAGGCTGAGGGAGCCTTAACCTCCTTCCAACACCCATGTCCCCCACCCCCACTGTTCTTGACTTAAAGCCAGGGATTTGCTCTGCATTTTAGAACCTAGTGCAGATATTCTCCTGTTCTCTTGTCTATAAAAACATCTACCTTGGGTAACGTGTCTGAAAGTCAACCTTCACAGACAATACAATCCAGGAAAGCTATGTCACTGTATACACACACAGCTCTTAACAAAACACCAAAGCACCATGTTGTATGTAGCACTCTTCCACACGACAAAAGCACTGGAATTTTCCATGTGAAAGATGTAGTCCTGCTGTTGCAGAGACGGCTCAGGGGAGTAGGGGTGGAACTAGAGGTGAGGATATGAGAAAATGAGACCTCCAAAGACAGAGGCCAGAACTGAGATGTATGAAGCTTTGGCCACGTTTTATGCACAGCTGTGTTACAAATGTGATGAACTAGCAATTTTTGGATCACGTTCAGCCTGGGTCACAGGGCAGTGAAGGTAGGGAAAAAAACATTACCTTCGGCCTTCCCTCTCATGGGATATCTATTTTTAAGAGTTGAAAATTGATGAGATCTGTCCTCAGAGATGTAAGGGCTCAGAATAATGTGAATGTTATACATTTTGTGACACTTAGTTTTTATTTGCCCATAATTGAAGGGAAGGGGAATTTCTCTGTCTCCTTCTGTCTCCCTCTGTCCCTGTCTCTGTCCCTTTTAACCATCTGTCTCAGCTTTGGTTGAAGGAGAAAGTCCTCAGACCTGCTGAATCTTCCTGTTGAGCTCAGGAAGGGTGGGAGGAGGCAGCAGTGGGGGGCACTTTGACATACACCATTCATCCATTCATTCCAACAATCATCAAATAACACGCCTATTATCTGGGTGAATTATTGAGTAAGCTGTGGCTAAACAGTGCTTGGATGAGAAGAGGGCTTATTCATATTTCAATGAAAAATAATGTTTGAAATTAGCAAAACATTCAGGCATCGTTTAAGACGTCTGCTTGCCCTGTATCCCCAATATAAACTATATATAGTTGTAATACTTTCCTTCACAGATCTTACTCCACAAATATTTTTGTTTTTTGTTTTTTCACTACAAGAGATATGATTAGAGAGGTGGAGGATAAACTACGACTGGAGAAACTGCGTGCTACAGAAGAGAAGTGTTGACTAGGAGAGCCTTCCCGCACAGCAAGGTGGGGGCAGAGAGACGGACTGGCATTCAGACAGCGCACTGGGCTGCCTTCCCCCACCCTGGGAACAACAGCACTTCCTCTATTGATTTCCATCTTAATGAACCAGATGTAATTATAAATACGAGGGTGGGAAAGATGCTGAGGGAAACTGACTTTGAAAAGAAGCAGACAGCTCTCTCTGTCAGAATGAGCAGGCAGGGAATGGCAGCTAAAGGGTAAACGCCCCGTGTTTCTTGTCATCTGCGCACCAGAACATTCTCTAAGTAGAATTAAGTTTAAAAGTTGCATCAGTTGATGCTTGTCTGTGCTTTCATGTTGAGCCTAAGTGAAAAGACTCCCTCCAGGGATTAGGTAAAAACGTTCAAGTTGAATATGATGAACTTTTAACTTTCTTGTGACACATAATGAGTGACTTGGCTTAGAAATTATACTCCAGCCAGAAACCCACCCCCTTAAATAAACATTTGGTCCTAATGATTAAATCCATTGAAAATATTGTTATGGTTTTAAGCCTAATATCTGTAATGTGCTAACAAAATTCTGCACAACCACACCTGCAGCAGCTCCTCCTAGCCTAATAACCTCCCTTGAGATTGACAGGAAACCAACTCCATTTAACTCACACGCCATTCCTTCAGAGTCGGGACTCTCAGAGAGGGCATGGCAAGTGGCTGGCCCAGGCAGATCCCTGGAAGATAACGCTCTGATAAAGCTGGCAGGAAGGACCTCTGCTTCCCTCTGCTCCAGAATCCCGGGCTAGGACACCACAGCAGCTTCTGAGTCACATCGAAAACTACACCCAGTTGCACTTATTTTCTGAGAGAAGTAAATTAAAATCTCCCCTCCAAACTAATAAAATCCAATGTACTTAATCCATTTAATCTTGATTAAAAATACATAAAATGAGAATGAAACATTGTAGGAGACTGATTCACTCTCACAATAAGAGCCAGTCTGCAGGGCGAGAACCCAGGAGGGCACATGGTAAAGCTAATGAAATGAAACTGAGGAACTAATGGAAATTTTCTAACAAATGTCTGTCATATTCTCTTTATCTTTGCACTTGAGAATCCATTTGACAGAGAACTCTGGGTATGTTTGGATCTGTGTTTACAGCAGGTTTTTTTCCCCTTTTATTTCTAAAGATTATAGGAAGGAATAGAAGTAATTAAGAAATAGAAAAACAATGAACTAAATCGAAATATGTGTTGTATCAAGATAAAATGTGTCACATGTAAACTTTTATAGTTGATGAATTGAAAAATGTAGTTTGTACTCTTTCAACCTAATAATTGAGACCCCACATACTTGCAAAATAATCACTTTTTTATAGTGGCCCCATATCAACTGAAAGGGATTTCACTTTGAGGCAGAGTATTTTAATAGCCTTCTCAAAATTTAAAAGAAAATTTACCCTCCCCCTTTTTTCTGTAATAAAGTTGAAAGCGAACTTCATTTGGACCCATCTTCCAAAACAATCCAACTTTCAAAGGCTATTGAGACGGCCCCTCCACCCCAATGGCTCTCTGGCCCTCCTATTTGTCTTTTGTTCTACAAGCACTGTGACTGCTCATTTTCTTTATCTAGTTAAAGAAATAGTTTCCTCAAACATATTTTACATAACACGGGAAGTAAAAACATTCCTCTTGAACTTTGCTGGTGTTCATTTCAGGCCTACAAGGCTTCTTTCAGTCTGTAACAGTCAATAGACTCCCATGTTAATTTTTTTCAAAGCCATTACTTGTTTTAATATTTAACTGTGAGCACTTTGATGACTCTAATTTTGTAGTACTTTTTTCTTTTTACTGTCCTTATCTCCTGTTACTGTGCCTTATGTTCATTTCTATTTCATTTCCATCATTCCTGTCTCATGGCCTAGTCTTTTCTCCTTCCCCTTTTACCCATATCTTTTGGTCTACATGCCTGGGATCCATTCTAGGCATTTCCAAAATCATTTGCACCCACATTCCTTTCACAGGATATTAACCTTTCAGAGAGGTGACAGTAGTATTGTGTGGTAAAAACAAAAATTCATAAAGAGTAAGGAGCAGTTCTCGTCAGTCTTGCTTGGATGAGTTAAATACTGGAGGCGGAGTTAACTGCCATTGTTACGTAATTAACTTTTTTAATAAGAAATCAATCAAAGCAAAACATGATTAAATAAAGCAGCAGAAGACCCACCCTTATAGTACAGTATTTATCTCAAGGTTTTTGCACTCATTGTCAAATCCTTTATCAGAACTGAATTTATTAAAATGTCAACCCTTTCTACTTTTTGATAATTTCCTTCCTCAGCATATAGAAGTTACTGGTGACAAAAGTAGAAGAATGCTAAGAAACAGAGGAAGCACTTTGTTATGTCAAAGGCTTCTAGTAGGTAGAATAATTTTTCTCTTAGTCTGTGACTCACACCAAAACTAAGCTTCTATAAAAATGACAAATGTATTTCTTCGCCTTAATTCTTTGATGCTAACTTGGAAATAAACAATGTAGAATCCTAAAGGTGTCTTTAATTTTCTTTGGCAATTCCTATTTGGTTCCAAGGAAAAGACAGAAAATAGAAGAATATAACATCTAAAGATGGAAGAAAGCTACCTTAAAATAAAACAAATCTTGTTAAAGACTATTAAATGGTTACTGCCTCCCTACACTGTGAGCTCACTGAGGTAAGGGGCCAAGATTTACCAGTCTTTATGTTTTACCTACCTGGTTTGATGCCTAAGACATTGTAGGTCTTCAGTAAATATTTACTGAATGAACGAAGGTGACTGTGTGGATCAAACATTTTAAATGAACACAATCTTAAGTTAGAAAGATATCTGTAACTTATGTAAGTTATGTCCCCAAGTACCAGTTAGCATTGTGTATACTCTTGGCATTCAGGAGACAAATAATCTAAAATTAATGGTCATAGAGTATGCATTCCAAGTTAACTTTCACCTGTCCCTGATCTTTGTGTTGAAAGTCCTCTCCTGTGTTGTTTCCCAGTGAGCTGCCTAAGGAAAGCTGGGTTAGTATCAGACCTTATACAGTGCATTTTACAATCATAGAAACTTCAGACCCTTGTAATTACGTGACAAGCCCAGTGTTCTATACAAGGTAAAATAAGAGAGCACACATGCCTTTTGATTCTAGAGCAGTTCTTTATGCCCCAAACCAACACTGGGTTAATGACATAGAACGTGTGTTGGGTTGCTCAAGATCTCAACATAACTTATACATAGCCCAGGTTTGATTTAAGCCCATATATATTTTGCCAAGGGGCTAGTCTTCTTTGAAAGCAAAAACTCCCTGCAAGTTGAAATACAATTTGAGTTATTGAAGTCATCAAGGTTAATAGTTAAGAATTATAGGAAGTTCAAGAAGCCTTTTGAGATGTCTTTTGCCAAAATCAAACAAATGTGAACACCCAAAGCCTCATTTTTTCTTTTCCAAAGTTCCAACTGCATAAGGGTGAAAAGACATAAATTTGGCAAAGTTCCCCTCCGGTACTCCAGAAGCAATTATTAATCACCCCAAACAAGGAGCCCACTATACTTATCAGCAACCACATAAGTCTCACTGAAAATACTTTAAGCTATTTCTTGCATCAAGCTAGAAAAAGCTGGGAAAAACATCCCCCTTTTGATTAATCATAACAAATGAGAATTTCATTTAAAGCAAATGCTTTCTGCTGACTAATTTTGAAAATACAAAGGAGATTAAAATTTTTACTGAGGATATGGGAGGAAACACAGAAAGAAACATGAGTATATTTATGGGCATGCCACCCTGGGATAAGTGAATATCTATCACTGCTAAAGATGACAGTTAATATTTACAAAAGGGACATATATTATTTTTATCTTAACATCAATCCTCAAAGAGAAAAAGAAAAACATAAGTGTGATTTGACAGGCTCATAAAACACCATTTTGATGCATTAAAATCCCTTAATCAGAAGAGCTAAACCACACGCTCTTTCACAGAGACCATTTGCCCTGGAGAGATCTGTTAGAATTCAAGAGGGATCACAAATTTAGATGGAAAAAAGGTACATTTTTATTTTTATTAAACTATAACTCAAATTTTAGCATTTCCTTCCATTATGAACGTAGGCAATCAACCACATTATTATTAGCAATATCTATGACTTTGTCCACAACAGAAATTACAGATATTTTCTTAATGTCATATCTACATTTATTGTAAATATCTAGAAACTTTATTCTCATCACTATTTTGAAATTATGGTCATTATTAAACTGACTGCTAGGTCTTGCTTGCTATCTAATGTTTAAAAAAGAAAAATTATTTGTCAAATATTTTCTTAATATTTTAACACCATTTTAATATAATTGGTTTTCTATATAATGTAATGCATTATTTTATTAAAAACATTATTTTGAGCCAATATCCTTTGACTCTACCAGTCTGCAAAGGTAATCACTTCTGAACTAAACCAATCATTAAGGTTTGGAATAGTTACCAAAATATTTTGTGCATATATGTGGTGAACATAGGACCTAGGACAATTTGGAGAATTCTCTACTGCTTCTATGTAATCATATACTACCATGTCAATTTAATGACCACATACTGATAATAATAGTTTTTTACAAGATAATCTACTAAGATACACTCATTAGATATATTGTTCAAGCAATATATACATTGTACATTTTGGGGAAAAATTATTCTAAGAAATATTTTTATTTATTAATATTGTACTAGCTGTTATTCAAAATTAAAAAAACATTTATTTGAGTCAACTTACCCAGCTAAGTCTTAAAAAAATAAGACTTAGAAAGATGATAGTAAAGAATGTTTTGATTTTCTCGATTAAGGGGCAGAGGTTTAATGGTTCCATTTTCACACTGGTTTTCTGTGTTGTAAAATTGTGACTACACTTTAAATGTCAATATTAATGTGCTATAAATGCCACACTCCTTTATTTATTCATCTGTCTTGTCATTCTTTAAGGCCCACTGCAACTGCATCAGTGTTAACCATTGAGTGCTTTACTCATCCTATCAGTTTGTGGATTCCATTTCTTGCCCTTTTTTCAACATGTAACACTCGATCCCAATCCTTTGACATTAGGGATTACTGCAAATATATTTTAAAGTCATTTCTTTATGGAAGTTTTAGAAGTAAAACACGATTTTTGGCACTTTCGCTGATTACTGGGAACAGGGCTTTCCTTAGTGGAAAAACCAATCAGGGTGTGTGTGTGTGTGTGTTGTACTCACTACATCATCCTAATGTCACTCATCTTGCACCACTTTCCATTCTTTGCTCCCCCTCCTCATTCTCCAATACTCGTTACTGGCTGTTTTGAGAGAGAGGGTTATGAGAGGGAGATGGAAAACAAGAGACAAAAATGAAGAAACAAATAAAATGAAATATAGTAGCGTCATTCAAAAGCTGCATGTATATTCTCATAAAGAGGAAAAGCGAAGAAAAGTACATCTCCAAGTGAAAATATCATTTTCCCTTTAGTAGGCTACTTTTCAAGTACCAAAGGAAAAATTTTCATTCTTCTCTTCCCTTTTCTTCTTTTTTTTTTGTTCTATGTATTTTTGTCTTTTTTCATCTCTTTCATTTCTTTCATTATATTCCATGCATTGTTTTTGGTGCTGGGCAGTGAGACAGAGAGATAGACAAAAAGAGAAATTGTTGCTTTTATATTGCTTATATTCTGCAAATAAAGTAAGTTGAAAATAAATAATGTTTCACAGTGATAAGTGAGAGTTAGTTCTGGGTAGGAAAATATAAAGAAGGAAGATAGGACATTTTCTGGGCAGGGAGGTGGGATTTAAAGAGCATGACGAGGAGAAGACTCACTGACAAAGTGACTTTTGAGAGGAAATTTGGGAGAAGGCAAGAAAGGAAGAGAAAGAGAGAGAAGAGAAGAGAAAAGGGAAGAGAAAAAAGGAAAAAGAAAGGAAAGGAAGAAAGAAAGAGGAGAGAAAGGAAGAGAAGAAAAGGAAAGGAAAGGAAGAGAAAGAGGGCAGGGGAGGAAAGAAGGAGAGAGGGAGGAAGGAACTGGCTTCCAGATGTCTGAGGTAGGAGCATTCCAAGCAGAAGAATCAGCAAAGGTCTTAACATCAAGAATATTCTATAGGAACATCAGGGAGGCCAATGAGGCTGGAAGAGCTGGAAAGGTACTGGGATGAGGGAAGGTCATGTACTGGGGTAGGACTGTGGCTTTTACTTTGACAGAGGAGTGACTGAAAGGTTTTGAGCAGAAGAGCAATGTGATATATAACTTACATTTAAGATGGTTACTGATTACTGTGATGAGAAGAGACTGGGGATGGGGGAAGAAAGGACAGAAGCAGAGATACCAATTAGATCAAATGGAGCAGTTATAAGTAGATGTGTTATATATATATATATATATATATATATATATATATATATATATTAAGCCAATAGGATTTTCTGGTGATTTGATGTAAGTTGTAAGGAAAAGAAAAAGGAGTTAAGCAGTACCATGAGGTTTGGGGCAGACGAATTAGAAAAATGAACTTTCCCTGAACCCCAATGGGAAAGCAGGTTTGGGAGCACATATTTGACATGTGAAGTGAGACCTCTTCTTACACACCCAAGTGGAGATGCCAAGGAGGTGGCTGGATACGTGAATGTAGATTTCAGGGGAGAGGTTCATCCCAGAGATATGAATGGGGAGGCATCAGTGTGTAGATGACAGACATGGTCTAGGTGAGACTGTCTAGGGAGTGGGTGTAAATATGAAAGACCATAGAAGAGGAGTCCAAGGAAAGGACTCTCAGTCACTCCTTCAATTAGAGGTGAGGAAGATGGGGAAGAACCCACAACGAGACTGAGAAGGAGCATCCAGAAAGACAGGAGTACCTGTCAATGACCCCTCCAGGTTCCTTTCCATTCCCTGAATAGGAGTCACCACAGATGCGAGCAGTTTGGTCCTGGAAAATACTGTGAGAATGATACTGTTCAGTTCAAATAGGTTTAAAGATGCTGAGAAGTGTGCCATATGCAGTCCATTGATGTTTTTATTTGGTTTGAATTAAGGCTTGCTGGCTGCAGAAAACTAAAAATACATCATGCTGAAAAAATGGACACAGAATACTTGGTGTGTGTTTTTTTTCACAGTTTTCCATGACATTTTAACTAAGCGTGGGGGATATTCTTCTTTTCCTTGCACTTGGTGTGGCTGATGCTGAATGTGTGTGGATTACAATCGAGCCATGTGACAGGTTGCAGTGTCGCACACACCAGATTCTGCCTCCACTGCAGGAGGAACAGAAGGACATTGGGGCTATGAGAGAGAAGTATTTATTGAGCTGTCGATAGTGTCCAAAGAAGCGATGAAAATTAAGAAAGTTACCAGGCAAAAGTACAGCTTCCTTTAGGTTTTTCCCTCTTTACCATTAATTGTTTAGTTCATGGAAAGTATAGTTTTTTATTAACTCAAACTATATGCATTACTATTGAGACAGTCAGTTATATTCTTCCAAAATAGCCTCTTTATGTTATTTTGTGTTAAAGATAGCACCCAACAAAGCTTGGGAAAATATGATTTGCTTGGGAAACCAAGTAATGATACTTATGAGTAGGAAAGAAGTAAGAGGAAAAGAAATAGAAAGCATGCATCACTTATGTAAAACTATATTTAAAATTTGGAAGCCAGATATATTTAATTTGGAAAAATCCAGCATCATGGTAAGATGACAATACCATGGCAGGATGTGGCATTGCGTAGGGTCTGCTTTTCTTGTTCTTCTGGGAGAACTGAGCTGCTTTCTCTGAGCAATGACACCTTCCAGGAGACCGATCAAAGAAGGCCAACAAGGCAGCCATGGAATGTCTTAGCTCTTCAAGCGGTGCCTATCACTTGTCTTAAGAAGAAGAAGAGTTTTGAAAGAAGAGCTAAATTTTGACTCAGATGAGTTTCTGGATATTTTGTGAATTAATTTTTTATACTTCCTCTGTTCTCCATTCTGGAATTAGTGTCTTGGGAATTCAAACCAAGAGAGCAGATGACTTCACGTAGTTGTGGGGAAAAATGCCTCTCTGTCTGTTGCCCCCTTTCCGTTCTTTTCTCTGTCCGTCTGCTTCCACTGGCTGTTTCTGTGTCTGTCACTCTCTCCCTTGTTTCGTCTCTCTTTCTTCCACAGTCTCTTCTCGTATTTCCCCTGCAGTAGTGTTAACTTTAGAATTAACTGAATGTTTTTCTAGGTAAGATTTTATGGGGTAAAATTTTATATTATTTGCTCCTCAGGCTGGGTATAGATACATTTCTCAGGCCTCACTTCATACTCCCTCCAGGGGAAAGAACATCACATGCCTACTGATTTGTTTTGTTCAGTAATCACTTGTTCTAGGAAGTGTGCAAATGGTGACATTTGGATGCAAAGGCTTAAGTATATTGATCTGTAAAGTAAATGAGAGTTAATAACTAGACCTTATGAACATATACAGGGTGAGCAAAGGTAGGTTTACAGTTGTAATACAAATAAATAATGCAATAATTAATAATAATAACACAAGAATAAACTCTGTTTTGCATACTCACAACTATAAACCTACTTTTGCTCACCTCTATATTATCAAAATTTATTGAAATAACATTGTGAAGAATAACATCTCTCATTTTATTCTTCTTAGATATTGCACTTAATAAATATTAAATAAAATAATAATAATAATTAAGTTCAACTCCTACAGTCTTAAGAGTCCTTCCTCTTAGGGAAACACTATGTCAAAAAAGAATGCCAGAATTAATTTAGCTTCATGTATACTCTTCTAAGCAACAAAAATGAATTACTATAATTTACAGGAATTAATGTTACATGAACATCAGATTTACCTCTGATAAGGTATTAACCATATTATAGTAAATTTACCATAGAATAAGCCTTTTATTTTATTTTACTTTTCTATTTTACTTAAGTACACCTTTAATGCCTTGAACTCCATGATAAAATTAGGTCAATGAAGGTAATGCAGTTTAATGATGTGGTCAAAAGCACCCTATGGAAATAAAAAGTCAACAGTAATTCAACTTGTGTTCAAAATTGATAGTCACCAACTGTGTAGTGCTGAAGAAAATGCCATTAAGCATTTACTGCATCTCTGTTACTCCCTGAAGGAAAACCAAGTATTTATCACCTTTTACCACAATTAGAGAATTCTCACCTTTAAAAAGGGTGTCCTTTGTGCACAAAGGGGAAACATAAAGGAAAACAACAAGGCATTTTATTCTGAACTTTTGGGGAATTATACTTGGTGATCCCTCTACGGAGGCGTCCCTGGTAAGAATGCAGAGGTGCAGTCTCAGACTGCTACTAGGTGCCCGACACTGACCTGTGCATTTTACCTACCCTGAGATTTTCAACAACCTTTTAACTTATGTTTTATTGCCCTCATTTTCCAGGGGACAACACCAGGTTTCAGAAAATTTAAATGACTTGTTGGATGCTAGAGTTTGCAATGCTAGAGCCAGGACTTGATCTAGACCCAGAGGTAGGGATCTCACTCCATTAAAAAATATTTCTGAAAATGTAGTTTTTCTCCCTTTTCTTTAATTACATTACCCCAGAGCATATCATAACTGATGGAGAATTGAATAGGTTAAACATGAATTAACATATTGAACATTAGTGATCTCAATTATATTCAAGGAGTTGGAGAAATAATAGAGTAAAACCAAAGAAAGTAGAAAAATACTAACAAATGCAAGAAAAGTTAATCTAATGAAAAACAAAATAAAGCAAAAAATGGAACAATGAAATAAAAAATTCAGTTAGAGAAAAATACTATTAATATAGAAAAAAAACTCTGCCAAGGTTGATCAGAAAGAGAAAGAGGAGGGTAGTGTAGGGAGAAGGGGAATGAAGAGTCAGAATTCTTTTGACTATTGACAACAGAAATCTTATCTCGACTTGACTTACTTAACATTACCTAACATTACAGCTACTATGGACTGACTGCAGAGCAGGCTTATAATGATCAGGGAATCAACAGGTCTTTAAGAACCCAATTCTTACCAATTCTCTTTCTGCCATTTTTAATATGTCAGCTTTCATCACGGACTAACCTCTTGGTAACAAGAACACTACAGCTCTTCCGTGCATCCCATGCAGACAAGAAATGGAAATCCCCTATGCTCAAGTGACATATTTTTAGGAGTGAGAAAACCAGTTTTAGAAGCTCGTGTTTCTTGGGTCAGCATTGGCTATGTGCTCACCTCTCAAACCAATTATTGGCAAAGAGAATGTAATAACATTCCATTCATTAGAGCAAGATATTTAGCAGCAAAAGGTTAAACTAAATATTCATTAATTCAAATGGATAAAATTTTATATTATAACATTACAATAGAATACTATATAATGAAACCAATGAAAGTCATAGATGACATTTATTAAGGTATTACTATGTGCTAGGCATTCTTCTTAGCACTTGCCCAATATAGATTCTTTTTTTTTTTCATCACAAAACCCTGTGAGGGTTAGGCATTTAAATTTAGAAAATATTCCCATCCAATTTCAGACCAATAACACTGGCAAAAATAGGGAGATCTGGTAATAACAGTGTTGGTAAAAACACACATTTGTATGTGTATGCACATACATATTTACATATATGTAAAGATATACAAAACAGACATCTCATGTACTACTTAAGTCTTCAGATAAAAAATATTGAAGCAAAAATGAATTAAATAATTTACTCAGTCACGAAGCTATTAACTGGCAACGATAAGATTCGAATCCAGTCTTTAAATAGCAGTTAAAATTCAAAAATTTGATCCATATGTATCAATTTGGAAACGGTTAAAAGCATAATCTTGAATGTAACAGTAAATACAAGAATAGACCAAGTTTGTCAATGGGGAGTCTTTATGAGCATTTTGGAGTAGGCTGTATTGATGACAAGGAACAAGGATGATGCCCAGAGTCATATATACAACTACCCAGGAGACAACCAGCTACAAAGATTTCAAAAAAGGTTTTGGATCTGGAAAATTGAGAGTTATCAGGTAATAGTGGAAATTGGGCAAGTGGATATAAATTAAAAAGAAGAAACTAGGAAAGAAAGATTCCTGAGGTTAAGAGCAGAGAAGCAGAAAGGAGTCCAGGAAAAAAATATCAGAGTGCTTGTAGAAGAGAGAATAAAGTCACAGGTATGAGTAGGGGGTGAGCTTCAAGAGCATCATGACTGATAATATTAAATGCTGCCAAGAGTAGTAACAATAATTGGTGCATTGTTGAAGACCTTGGTGAAACCCATTTCAAATGCAGTTCTACTTAGAAACCTGCATCCATGCTTTGAAAAGTCAATAGGAGGTGATGGTAGGAGGGTATATGAAATGCAGCTATTTTTCAAAGGAGCTTGGTCGGCTAAGGGAAAGTCAACATTAGAGCATTTGCCTGAGAGAATGAAGGGCTTTTCAGTAGAAAAGATGTGTTAATATTTTTAGCTTGTGCAAAGAAAGTCAGTAGAGGGAGAGATCTAAAATAATGGGAAGACAGAGAAGAGTAGGATTTACCATTGGAGCAACATCTGGAAGAAGACGGGGAGCAGTGGATCAGGAGCACAGGTGGAGAATTTAGCCTTGAACGTGAGAAGTAATGGGGACGTGAACAAGAGATCTCCCAGATGAGAGGAGAGACAGATGGAACAAAGAGGGGAGAAACGAGTCTTATCCTGCTGTGTTTCCAATCAGCTTTTCCCAGAAGGGGTACTTGGCGAGGAAATCAGGAAAAAGACAGGTGGTCTGTGGTCTGTTGGGTAAAGTTAATATATAGTTGCTTGATTATTTGGGTCTGCATTTTAGGAGAAAAAATACTGTGAATTTATGAATCACATACAATTGCCCAGATATCGGTCTTCTGACCTACATTTCTCCCTCCCTTAGTGATTGAAGCTGGAGTGTTGCCTATTCAAAGGCCATTCTGAATTTACACCAAAGAACTAACTGAAACTGAAAAATAGTTAAAGAAAAGTCTCAGTGAATGTCAGTGCCAAAGGCCACTCAGGGAGCAACTATACAAACCTTATTTAATGGAGGAGAAAAACCAAATATCCAAAGTGCACATGATAGCTCCAAGGTCATCCAATTATTCACAAGCATGGGTGAAGATCCCATGCTTCATTTTCATCTACCATGTTATATATTTCACTTCTTTAATTTATTTATTTCTCCCTTTCCATGGGAATGAGAGCTCCCTAGGAGCAGGAATTTTTGTCTCTTTTGAGCACTACTGTTGCCTCAAGCCTTGAAGTGTGTTTGCACTTGATCACTATTTGTCCAGTGAGAGAACTGCATCTAACTAGTGCACTTTCTCCTTTCTCATTGCACTTTCAAGGAGAGCACTTCAAAGTGAAAGTGGTACATCGAACAAGTACTTGCATACAAACAAATTTCTATGAACTGTCTCTTCACTGAGTAGCGAAAGCTCCAGGGCAGATTCAAATCCTACATTGCCCGCTCTCAGGGCCAAATGTTGGATGAATTCAATCCATTCAATTAGTTCTCTCTTTAGAAAACACTGAAGATTTTTTTTGTGGCAATACATAAAATGATAACAAGATAAATGAAAGGTAAATCAATATCACATGACATACACTATGGTGTTTATGCAACAATGAGCTTCATGGTGTGTTTTTTGCACATCTGCATTTATATATTTACCCAATATATTCATGTCTATGTCCATGTTTATGCCACTCAATATGGTAGAAAAGTTTCACTGGGTCTATTGCTAGGGGAGTGTTATGAAATTGTAACATCTTATGGACCTTCCTGTGATAAAAAGAGAAGAGAAATTTCTCTACTTTGTTGGTTTTTGTGTGCAAAAAAAAAAGAAAAAAAAGAAGGAAGGAAAAGATGAGTAAGAAACACTGTGAAGCCAGAAGGTACCAAGAAGAGAGCTGGTAGGTCCTGATTGAATCTGAGAGAGGTTTTTCCTAGTCTCTCTGGAGTCATCTCCGGTCATGAGAAGTAGAAACACCCCGCATGAGTCCACCTCAGGAGAAAATATGTGAAACCACACAAGCCGCTTACACAGCAAAGCATTTGTGGAATTAGGTAAGAGGATCCAGTTTTATGGTTGTAAGAGATGCAGTTGAGTGTTTAAAGATTCATATTGCCTGAGACATTCTAGTATTTTTATAGTCCAAATTTTTAACAGAAAACATGTAGATTACTAATATCAGGATCTTAAACTTTGTAATACATATAATAAAATGCCAAATAGTATACTCAAGTTCCAGAATTTTTGCTAAGATTCAAAGTCTAGAATAAATAAACCTTATGTTCCAGGCTAAGAAAGCCCATCATCTTTCCACCTAGGATTAGTGAAAAGAGTCAGCTCAGAAAGCGTGTAGAAAAAGAGGTAGTACACGTTGTGGAGGTGGCAGGGTTTGGGCAAGAAATGAAAGCACTGCTTTTCCCTTTTTAAAGCTCAGTGGGAGAACTCCAAGAGGATGACATAAAGATTGACAGTGCTTGAAAGGGAGCCTGATAGCCCGAATCCTAGCGGCAAGTGTGCCGGGTGCAGAGGGTAAACTTCCTCTTCTGCACCATCATTCACAATGAACATGGGCAGACAGAGCAGACTCAGGAAGAGTGTCTGGGAGTCTGAAGCTAATGCCTTATCTTTTGCTGTCTTCATCATCCACTATGAGGAAGAACAAATGTGTCCCTGAAATTCTGAAGGATACACAGATGTCGAGTGCAGTCTTGAGCTTTCTGTCAAAGAAATATGCATATCAGCAGCCCTTATAGGAAAGGTGCTACCTATTATGTACCTGGGAGAAAGATGGTGCTAATTTGATTTCATTCCAATTTTTTACCACCCTCCATAATGTGGTAAGGACTCCAGTGGTGCTCTTAGCTGCATGGAAAGGATCGTGAAGGGCAGGACAAGAGTGGGCCTTGTGGCTCCTAGGCGACTCCTGGACCGTCTCTTTAGGTTTAATTTAAAGAAGTTGTGGTGTTCAATCTGCTGTAAAAGTAAAACAGTCTTGTGGGGGGTGTTCGTAATAGTCAAGTAACGGTGAATTAATCCAGATTCTGAGACGGTGTCATTTCACCCACATTTCTGTCCATTTAAGGGAAACATTCATTTTCTTCTCAAGCTCTAATCAGCAAATAACCTAGCATACTTGCTTTATTTTTCCATCAATGTAGGAGAAGGCTGAGACATTCTTTATTGCTATAATAGGCCAGAGAACACAGAATCCAGAATCAGATAGCCAAAGAACACAAAATGTCTAAAAACAGGAAAGATCAAGCAGAACTTTCAGGTCCCCAAAAAGAACTCAGCAATTCTCAGAGTACTAAGCAAGTAATGGGAGAAATCTTGCAATGATGTGGAGATAAACCTCCTAAGAAACACTACCAATAAAGGTTTGGTACACAAGCAGAAAAGAGGGATTGTCTGTAATAAGGGCTGATCTACAAGAGAGGAACTTCCAGAGCAGACAGGTGTGGGGGAAAAAACTGGGGTAGAAAACACCCACAGAGACCAGAATTTGAATAATTGAAGAGAAACCGGGACAGGCCCTATGGTGGACTGCATATTCTAAAGAAGAACACCGTGGTAGAGGCCATCCTCCACACTTCATTTACAATGACACTGACAACTCTTCCATCCAATGGGAGGATCTCTGTCCCCTCCTCCTTAGACCCTTTGTGACTTCTTTCTCGATAGAATACAGTCAATGTTAGGCTATGTGACTTCCAAGTATAGGTTCTTGAAAAATGCCCTATTCCCTCTACCTTATTCTCTTGGGACACTTACTCTGTGAACCCAGACCCCGTGATGTGAGGAGGCCAAGAAGAAGCCTCTGGACAGTCCGACAAGAGGCGGCCCATGCAGAGAGGAACCGCACATCCAGGCCCTCCGCCCTCGCTGGGCTGGCGGCTGACACCAAATTGCCAGCCATGCAAGTGAGCCAGTCTGGAAGTGACTCATCCGATGTCCAGTTGAGCTCATGCCAGATGGAACAGAGGTTATTGGCCTTTCCCACTGAACCCTGCCCAGGCTGAAAATTCTTCACTAAATAAGTGATGGTTGTTTTAAGACACTGTGTTTTGAGGGAAGCAGGTCTTTGGTCTTTCAAGCAGCAATTGATACTGAAACAGGACCAAAAAGGATATTATTTAGCTGGCCTGGGCTAGCTGAGTTTCTGCAGTTCCTTTGGAAAGAGTAGTTGAAAGTTTTGTTTGTTTTTTTTTATCAGTATGTGTTTTGTATTATTTGTGGCTTTCTATGATTTATTATCTCTTTAATTAAGTAGGTGTAGAGAATTGTCATTTGATTATACAGGTTTAGGTGTTCTAAATAATTTTCTTGGCAATCCTTATTAAATTTTGAACTAAAAGACAATTTATGTATAAGTATAGTTTTAGCTCACTATGTGGGATGTTCAACTTTAAAGAACAACAGTGGTTAAGAACCTGTTGCTCTCAAATTAGTACAGCATATAAACAATACTCAAAAATTCTAATTTGCCCGGATGATTTTTTGATTAGCTGAGTAACATGCTACAGTTATACAGATTGACACATGAGGGGGAAAATGCTTTCTAAACCATATTCCCCAGAGTACAGTGGTATATTTACAAGAAGTATGGTCCAGGGCCTTTATTAAACAATGATTAGTATAAGGATTCATTAAATGTGTGTGTGTGTGTGTGTGTGTGTAAAATACACACAACTCATCATTTACTCACATAACATACTTCAGCAACGATTTGTTGAATGTTACCACAAGATAGTACAGGCCTAGAGATAGGGATAGAGAGGGGAACAAAACACAGTGGTCTCTGATGGGACACTAAGACAATGGACATTGTCTTCTTGTGCCACTTCTTCCTCTGTTATCATTGCTTCTCCCTCCTCTCTTCCTTCTCTCTTTCCCACTTCTCCATCCCCTCCTCTTTGTCCTTCCCTTCCTCTTCCTCTGTCTTTTTCTGGCAGGTTCCGCATTTGTGTTCAGACTCCTTGGCTTCAGTTTTTCTAGATCTTTACAGGATTGTCACCAGCACAATGGGAGGGGCTGTTTATCCTTTCTCAGTCAAGGCTGTTTTTAGGACAGAAAATACTTGGCTTCTTGGCATTTCTCCCTAGTAAACAAACATATAAGAAGCAAGCAAACCAGTAGCCCCTAGCTCTGGGGGCTTCCTTTCCCAACCTTTAGGACTCATCTAGTGGCAATGGGCCAGATACCAGGAAGGTGAAGTTAGGGCAAAATGGTGCTTTGGAGCCTGCTGCTCTTTAACCCTTAACGTACTACAGCACAGGCTCTGTAAGAAATGTTAATGTCTTCAAACTCGAAAGATGAGAGAGATTATGAGTTATCATCTGGTCTCACAACAGAATGCTAAGAATGAGATAATTTATCATTTCGGGGGGTGGGGGGGAGGCCAGTCATAAAGAAGGTGGCTCACCTATGCAGTACGTACCGCACAGACATAAATAGGATATTTATGTCTTAGGGAAATCAAGGTCACAAAAATAAAGCAAATTGATTGGTTTGTTGAGACTCAAAAACTACATTGCTTCCAACTTTGTTTAGATTCTTCATTTTTCATGGAAGCTCTGGTTTTTATGCTTATGAGTCATAGTAATAGAATTTAAAAACACAGCTGACAGGATTTATGGAAATTTCATTCCAGTATTTTTAAAAGAAACACTTTTGCTGGAGGAAGGTAGACATTCATCTCTCTCATATGTCATTATCTCAATTGCATTGGGCACCACAGCAGAATTGTTCATCTGGTTGTTTACAGAGAAGCAAATGATCCTGTTAAGTTTACACTAAATAATTTTTAAGAGCCACATAATTCCGAACTTTGGAGTCAACAAGATCTGGCTTCACCCCTTGTTCCTTGTGTAGCCTTAAACAACTTATGTGAACTCATTAAGCCTTAGTTTCCCTATCGGAAAAAAATAACATCAGCGCTTAGATCTTAGGGCTATTGTAAAAATTAAATGAGAACATTTCACATAAAGCACATTTAGCAGCCCATCTGGCACAGAGGAAATGCCCAGTAAAGATTAGATAATGTTATCGCTATGATCATCGTGTGTTCCCATGTTTCATAACTGCTGCAGTATACTGCTGTTTATGCCTCCATTTCTCACTAGGAACTTCAGTCCAGTCACTTAGCCTTTCTTATCCCTCACATATGTTCTTATACATGAGGCTTCTTTTACATGCAGTGACTTAGAATAGCTCCTTCACCCCCAATGAACTATTTTGAGATCAGCATTTTGTTGTCCAAGTGACAATATTTGATAACTGAGGTTCTATGATTTGCTATTCCATGGCCAGAAGCCTGAATTAAGAAACTTCAGGGTGCCATGGTTCTTCATTATTACTGTTGATGACATCTGAGATCTATATTAAATTAATACATTATATTATTAATACATAATAATATTGGCTCATTGTAATATACAACTCTTCATGGCAGTCACATAGTTTTGAGCTTAGTGATTTCCAAGGAAAAAAAAGCTGCCTTTCTACTCCTGTGCCTTCTATCTAATTATTAAGACTTTGATATGTATTCAATAATGATAGAGTCCAGATATTGGTATTCTGCTAACTAGAAATTAATTACATAGGTATTGTTTTCTTTATTCTTCAGGTAATGCAACATTTAGTTTAACCAAGTTTAAAATGTCTTGACCAAAATAAAAAATCAGCAAGGAGTAAGAAGTGATGCTGGGATTAAACTCTAGGTCTGTCTAGCACAAAGGAAGTAGCCTTAACCTTCACACGTGACCGTACAGCATACTGACCACTGCTAAGGGAGACTTTTCAGACAGCCATTACAGGAAAAGCCATCCCCCCAAATGAACAACAGCACACCATGGTAGATATGGTATTGCTTTCCTTTTCTTATGCATAATTCAGGTGGCTGTTGACCCATAGGGGCTACACCTGTTACTCGACAGACAGCCTACAAATCTCACAGTATGAATAATAGAAGAGCTTGATGGATTCTTGTGAATTTATGCACCATGCCAAGTTTCCAGCAGCTTAGCTGTACCAGGGTGGAATATTTACACTGCTGATTTCTAGGAGAGGTAACAAAAGCTGTGTAGCAATAAAGGGTCATTTAGCTCATCTATTGGCTAGACCTTATATCTCTGTTTAAATGCGGTCGGGATGGATTCTTAACAAATAATATTTAAGTCATCCCAGCTGCACTTGATAGATGGAGAAACCAGGGGAGGAACTATATGTTTGTGTGCCTGCCGACATTTGCTGGGGATGTTTTTTCCCCTGTGTGTGCAAAGCTCCAGAGCAAATGCAATTTGTCTTCAAAAATGACATTTTATAGCTTTACATAAATTTGGCAAGAACTAAGGCGTCTTTTGTACTTCATGTTTCATATTCAGATAAAGATATTAATTGTGAAAGATGTAATGTCATCATCTACAAATGACTGTTTTGCTAAAATCATTTTGGATGCCGACAGGAAACGGTCCTTTCTGAAGTGTGTCAGGTTTTCACTGTCTTCAGATTGTACTTGTAGAGCATCATTCCAATGGCTTGTCTATGTGCATGGGTGCAGGTATACACTGTCCTCAGGGAGCCCGGGGAAGAAGTCGAGTCTGGCGACTTGGCCCTTCCGCAGTGGAACTTCTCTGCTAAATCTAGGATCCTAGTCCTTGGATGGCCCATTCTTGGAATTCCTTCCCAGGGCGGTTCAGTCTTCTTAATGTGGTGCTACTGGGCATGGCATCCAGGAGACTATGCCTCACTTAGTGACATTGCTAGAATGAGATAACCCACATTTGCTGCTTTCATTTGCTGCTTTAATACCTTCAAGGCGGGCCTTTGAGCCTTGAAACTTTTATTTAATGCATCAAAGTGACTTGAAAGAAACATGACAAAATTTTCCCTCCTAGTTCATTAAATAATACTCATGTGCTATATTTATATTTTGATGATTTGCTACTGAAGTTTAAATGAATGCATTTATTTGCATCAGAAAAATTATATCACATGGTATTCATCATTTAGACTTTCCCATAAAACTGCCCCATCCAAAGCTGTTCCTTTCCATTAGTTTCCAACTCAGCTATTTTTTAAATTTTCTTTATAGCTCTAATTCATACAATTTGTAATTAGTTTACTTGTTTTGTATCAATTTTATAAGACATAGATTTTGCCTATTTATTCATCATTGAATCAAGAATGCTGGATGGCAAAATGAAGGGCCTCAATAAATACTTGATAAATGATTGGTGAAGGGAATGAAATAAAAAACAGGTATTAATAGCTTAACTAATGACATTTTTACTCTACAAATACTGTTGGAGAAGGCAGATAGGAGTTAGTCTCTCGAATATTTAAAAATATTTTTTCACGAACAACAAAGCTGAGAATGGTAGACTTTGGATGGAAATGTTGAGAAAAGGGAGGCAGGGAGTTTAAATAAGTGTAAGAATCACTATCACTTCAATCTGCTGGGAACCGTCCTGCTTGTTTTCAGAAGCTGTAATCCCCCCTGGCTAAGGACCTTGGTGACCATAAGAAACTTAAAAGACAAAGCTTATCTTCCTTATAGGGACAGTGCCTCTGACCCTTTCACCTCACCCTTCTTGGCCCAGGAGGATGACTGGTTAGCCAATGATGAGTAAGGTTCCTCAAAGGAGTGATGACCGAAGAAGATAGGCATGGTTGTGAAGGGGCCCTCAGGGAAGGACTTAGGAGGCTATAGAAAAAGGGGGTGATGGACCCTCAGCCCTCGGCTTTTACATAGCCTGAATCCTCATTCTGTCTGCAAGAAGTCTCCCAATCTCTTGGCTCTCTTCCCCTGCCTGACTTAAGCCTGAAATGATGCCTTAAGCCTGAAACAATGATGGAGGTGGGTGCATCCCTGTTCTGGAAAGGGCAGGTTCCTTGGGGCGATCAAGCCTAAGAAAGAATGCATAAAATTCTATGAAACCTACTTTGCTAATACCCTCAATTTAAATGATAAGAGTCCAAGCATGAAGTGAATTTGTTCCCAAAAGTTTTTTTGCCCTTTAACTATCTGACCCTGACTCAGAATAAACTCTCAAAGTTCTTTGAATATTATCTATTGTTTAATCATTTCTGCTTGACAATGACTGATGAGCTTTACCTATACACTCTGTATTCCTATGCAAATTAAACCCAATAAAAGCCCATTGAGAAACAGGTTCCTGGCCCTTCTCCTTTGAGAGATCAGCCACCTTTCCTCCCCAAGCAGATCATGTCTTGGTAGACTTATTCTCATCTGTGGTGGCTGGATTGGGGGGCCCTGTGGGCAGAACCTCCCATATCAATCTAAGTTCAAATTTCATATTGAGTTGTGGACAAAATAGCCCTAATTTAAAAAAAAAGTTTTGCAATATTTAGGCCATACTCTAGAATAAGTATGAAAAATAGTAAAATTCTTAATCTGGAAATTGGCCTCTAGGAGGTCTCTTCTCTGTGAGTCCCATCTTCTCGTAGCAAACATTTTGAGATTCCAAGCAGGTCTCAGTTGTCTATGTGAATGTTAATTTCTGAATCACAAAGGTGTCTGCTCATGGTCAACATAATTCTATTTACTTCAGAGTCAATATTGATGGAAAACAAATGGAAAGAAAGCTACTGTGTACCGTGAGTTACGCTAATCTTTCTCAGCACAAATGAGAGCCTGCTCATTGGGCAAGTTAATGTTCATCTTACAAACACTTATATAAAAAATGTTTAGTGTTTTTTATATTTGTACAAAGTAGATAGATAGATGAATAGATAGATAGATAGATAGATAGATAGATAGATAGATAGAAGGAAACAGGTATCAAATGCATTATATTGACCAATATATCATGCTATTATATATGTTAAAATTAGACACAGACTTATTTTCCAAGACTCTGAATATGGTTCAATGACATACGATGCAGCCTTATGACAGACTATTTTTGCAGATGGGATCCCTTTCCTACAGCCTCATACTCCCGTCTCCACCCTCAGAGAAGACAACTCATCATCTTTTCCACCCCTTCACATGTAAGGAAACCTCTGCCCTCTCTACACGTTATTCCTCAGGGTTGGAGGACTTGCTAAGCTTGTTGGTAAGAAGTTGTTCATTAGTTTACAATTACAGTAGTGTGGAATTACTTTACCTTACAACTGGGGCCATAGTTTAAGGTCTTGTTTTATTCTCTCTTTTTGGGGGGATGACCTGCTTTGGGACCTGCTTCAGTGGGATCCTTACCTGGGAAAGACCCTTACCTGGGTCTTTCTACCATGTGAAGCTCACCTAACTTAGGTTCCAGGGTCTGCATTTTAAAACATATGTCTTAAATCCTGGTAGGACAAGATCCTCCATTCATTCTTCATTTTTAGGGATATAGTTGCTGTTATTTATGAACCTCTATTTTCCAAATAACTTTTCATTAAATTTTTAAAATAGCTGAATAGATCTTCAATTAAGTTGGTATTAAATTTACAGAAGACTACATGTGATATTGTCATCTGTGTAATATTAAGAACTTTAACCAACAGTGAGATGTCTCTCCATTTGTCTTTTTTATTAGAGCTTCCCCCAAGGGAGTGCTTTGTAAGTAGTAAACCTGGGGAAATTGTGAGGATTCTTCTTGGTGTCCCTTTGACTTTGGAGATAAGGTTGATCCACTGGGTACAGGAGGGCGCCTCTCACATGAGGGTTTTATGACTTATTTCAGGGGAGAAGGGTGGCATGTGGTGAAGGTCAGAGTGATCTTCCTGCCTCTGACATTTTCTCAAACTCCTCCAGCTTAAAATAGTCAAGATCCCAAGGAGCATATTTTGGGGGTAGTATGTCCTGAACCCTATCAGGTACAAAGGGAAATCCTCAAATATGACCTAAATATTGTATAAGCCACAAGAATGTTACAGGTCACTTTTGAAACACTTTAAAGATATACAAGAGTTTTTGCGAATAATTTTTAATTTCTGAATCAGATCTAAATTTTAATGTAAATTTTTTACTAAGAATTACACTAGCAGAAAACTGAGTAAAAAAAGTATTGGTAATGGGCAAAAAATTATTAGTATAATTTAATTTACCTGAAAAGTGACACTGTCTAAGGAAAACAAAGCAATATATTATATTTCGGACTAATCACAATGAGTAAACCCCAATAGGATTTATGCTAAATTCTTTAGGACTTAAATTTTGACTGTGGAAGAATCATAAAAATGGTATTTGATGAAGAAGAGCGAGAAGCTTTCCTATTTACTATTTTCCTTTCTATCCACTTTCCCAAACGTTATGTGATAGCTGAGTCTTGCCAATGTAATTCTACTTAATCATTTTGATGAGAATTAAGTTGCCAAACTTTACATCAAATATCAACTAAATATCGGAAAAATACAGAATTTGTGGTTACATTTAAATTAGTGTTCTGCAAAAAATTATGTAAAGACTGCTTTTATGCATGCAAAGCAAATGCAAGAAATGGGGCTGTTTTCTGGAAGTCTGTGCCGACATCAGGTTTAACCTTGAGATACCTGGAATGAAATGTATTATGATGGCAAGTAAAGAAATTAGGACCAATGTTTTACTTCATTCAGAGTAAATAACACCTATTTCATTTAAATTTCCAGCAAAAAATACTTGTTTTCATCTTATGCTAAAGAAAAAAATCACAGAAAAAAAACTAAACGCATTAGGATTTGGGGAACTTATCAATAGCTATTTTGAAAAAGAGTTTGTTGGAAATCTCAAAATTAGACGACACAACATATTTCTATGGCTAGATTCTAATTGGAATAACCTGACAGGTTAATGGTGGCTAAGAGATTTCTTTTGTTCAATGGCATTTTACTAACCAGCTGCCATTTTGAGGTAGAAAACCCAATTTGTTAATACAAACAGTCAAAACAGGTGCCAAAGGCCTCAATCTAATTTTTGTCTTTCTGTCATTCTGGGTGGATTCTCTAAAAGAATAATGAAGACTGAAGAGGGAAAACTCTTACAGGATTTTTTACTCTTGTAATTTACAGAATATTGTTTTTGTCCCCTAGTTTTAAGGCTTTGCCCCTCCCATTCAAAGGAATCATGCTCAGAGTGTGGGAGCGTGAGTCTCAGGTGGTATTTTTTTAATGCTGATAATGAACGCAGAGCCAACACTGAAACCCAAGGTCACAGGTAATGGAAAATGCACCATAGGCATTTTCATTGTCTGTATGTTTTTAATGATGTCTTCGTTGTGTCTTGTTCGGTTTTGTTTTGTTTTCTTTGAACAGTCGCTGATGTTTCCCTGTCTCTGCCATTTGCTTTCTGGGCTGGTACTAGCAGTTCCATAAAATATTCTAACGGCCCCCTGCAGGGCTTCTGTAGTGAAGGGTCTGCTAATGTTTCCATTATGGCCCTGGTCTCAGAGATATTTATATCACAGTCATCTTAATTTATATTAGACCGTGGGGAACATGTCGCATAGGTCAGTCTTGGGAGCAGTATTTTTGGCACATTTGAAAAAATTATAGTTTAAATTCTTCAGCAGTTGTGTAGCTCTAGGGCCGTGAATCTAGTTACAGTAGCATTTGCTAGGGTTTTAGCTGAGTAACTTCCATAAAAGTTAATTGAAATTACCTGAATGAACCCTACCCTGATGCTTTGAAAATAGAGACTAACCTTGTAATTGTTTTGTTCTCCTTTCACCTTTTCTCTTCTCTTAAACAGTAATGCTATAGATGACTAGCTAGAATGTAATTGTAGATGAAGGCGGAATGATGTAATGATTGGAAACAAATTGTACCTTAGTTCAATAAAGGATCCCCATAAAATGCAAGACAAGGCAGCGGTTTTGAAATGTTAAAAGGTAGTGATAATAGAAAGATGGAAATGCCCATGACACAGAGCCCCCAGGATGAGATGCTGTCCCAGCAGGGTAGTCTTGCCCTTGACTTTGAATCAAAGAAAATTAGATGCTACTTTAAAAAAATGCTTGGAATACATTTTCTTATTATAAAATAGAATAAACTCTTCCAAAGTTTCACTTAAATCTTGAATTAAAGAATTAAGAATGAATAGAAAAATATAAGGAAGAATATTTTTCAATATCCCAAATATGCATGTATAGTAGATTGCTTAAAAAATTTTAAACATTTACTTTTTGAATCTTTACAACAACCTTTTGAATCATGGAAAATATCCATTTATTAAATAAGTAAATGAATAATTGGCTGGCAGCATGGACTTTGCAGAGAGAAATGAATTTGAATCCTGCCCTACCACTACTTGGTGAGAATTTGGGGCAAATTTTATCCACAAAGCATTTCACAGAATGTGTTCTGAAAAAATGCTCAAATTGTAGTGCAACTGTATGTCTCCGTTTGCCTGAGACAGCCTGTGTTTAGGGTTGTTATCCTAGTGTAATTATTAATAACTCACCTTTCCACTCTCAAAAAGTATCCGTTTTTGGATGATAAATTCCATCATTGCACTATGAGGTAAGCACACAAGCCCTTGTCATGAGAATATAAGGCTCTGTCCTAATTCTTAACCCAATACCAGACACTGTAATCAATTTGACCATCCAAGTTTGTTACTTCTTGTCACAGTCCAACTCCCAGAGATCACGGTCCGTGTGAAACAGAGTGTGAAGCTGAGGATGACTATCAGATGTGGACAAGAGGACGGGCCGTCCGTCTGAGCAGAAGGGCCGCAGTGGGATCATCCGCTCAATCACAGTTCAGGTGTTCACGGTTTGAAACCATTTCTACTGAGGAAAGATAGCTAGTGGGGAGTGGAGCCCACGGGCTGAGCACCACAATGCTGGAAGTCACTTTCTAGAGTAGGCGCAGTTGCATACTCAAAGCCTTAAGTGGGAAGTACTCAGGCAATTGCAGATAAAAGTGTCGCTATTGTTATTCATCACATTGCATAGTCCTATGGGCCCTTTTCATTCCAAGGTTCCAGGAAGGCTCCTGTTAAGATGTTCCTGAGGAAATGTATCACGAACATTATTTAGTAGTTCAGTAGTCAGTTGTTTGTCTTAGCTTCTTCTTGAAGTAAATAGATTAACTATGGCACACCAGTGGAATTATTAGCATGAACCATATGAAATTGTTGCTTTTTAACCATTTTGACCTAAAAGTGGAATTCTATCTGGTTTAACTCAATATAATCCTATTAAGATAGGAAAAGAAAGATAGGGAGCTTAATCAACAGGGCAAGTGATTCTGAAACAGAAAGAGAAGAAGCGGAGAAGTCACCGAACAAATTTATTGATTGCCTATTTCTACCTGTCAAGGAACTGTGCCAGGTGCTCGAGATAAAACTGGGAATAAAATAGACATTATCTCTCCCCTCAGGGCACAATCTAGCAAGAATGTAAATTAGAAGTTTATTATCTAGATATTTGTCTTATTTTTAAGATAAATGATGATAAAGCAGCTTCTCTGCTTCCTTTTCTTTTAGATTTTTCTTCTTTTTCTCCCTTTCAAGCTTTGTATCTATTCCAGAATATTTCTAGATTAATGTGCCTTCCTCAATCTGAAAGCCTACACTCATATTGTTCTAACACTCCTGACACCCTGGCTTGCAGTTACCTGTTTTGAGGTCTGTGCCTCCTTCTCAAAGCACCCAAATGTAAGCTCCTTGAGGATAGAGTATTCATCTTTATTAACCTGCCTTATATATTACACTCCTGTACTTAAATCTTGCTCAATATATTCTCATTAAAGCAAATACGTCCATTCTATGCTGGTGATGATATCTGGGCTACGTCTGAGTCTCGCCAAATGTTACCATGTTGATGATATGGATGTAACCACTGCTATTCAGTCCCCAGATATTAAATGCAGTCACTAAACATTGTGTTTTCAGATCAATTAAAATAATTTTCTCTTCTCATATGTGTGTGGCCTTAGGCTTTTTTCAACAAGAACAATAATGAGAATTATTTTCACTGTTTAAAATGAAAATAAAATATTTTAGCAATTTAACTCCATGTTTGCCATTCTTTTATGCAATCCTACAAGAGATATCCAATTTTACTAAATGATGTTAAACATGATAACACTTTTTTGTAAAAAGCTACATAAACCTTAAACTATTTTTTTCTTATCTCTTTTCCCAACAGGAGACCTTGAATCTAGAACCTATGCTGGTTGTCCTGAGACATCAGTGGAAGATGAGGACAGCCAAGCTTGGAAGGTCACCAAGAGGCTTGCTCATATTCAATTTGTCTTGCTTCCTTCATTTCACAATTTTCATAAAATTATATCCAGTTCATAAATAACATCATAAGCAATATATAGCAATTTACCCTTAAAATGAATGGGAATTCAAATATATGTATATATTCATATGTGTGTAGACATGGGAGATTATGCACATATACACACACATAGATATTTCTCTGTATTTAGCTTTGAATTTGAGAAAATCTGTAAGAAAATAATGATATATTCAATTACAACCTTGTTGCACATTATTACTTATATGTTTTATATATATACGTATATGCTTAGTATAAGTTGTCTTAAAAGCTTATTAAACTACCTCTATCAATAAATGCATACATTGCCCTACAAATGTACTATTCCAGACAATGCCTTTAAGACATGCCTTAAGTAGTCATTTTTGAATAGGTTTAATATGTTTCACACAGAATCTTTCCTAAAGAATCACTAAAGTACTTCTCCAAAGCCTGGGGAGACCAAACTCTAGGATTAGGAGTTGAAGAGTGAATGATTTTTAGCGAAGTAGGTGTGTGCCCTCAGCAGAGGACGGCCCCAGTTCCTCTGGTCTGTGAGGCCGGGCGAGAGTTGCAGGTCAGTGTATGCTGTCAGGTAAAGGCCGTGACAACCCAGAGTTTCATTCTGCTTTTTGCTGGAATTTGGGTGAAAGGCAGCGCAGTGCTTCACAAAATAATCACTTTGCTGTTTAAGAATACAAACTGAGTTCAGATAATAAATTCTCTCTTGGCATCTGAAGAACATATTCTAAACAGTTCTGTATTTAGAGCACCAAACCCTGTGATTTTAACGATGCCTCTTCTCTAGTCCTGTACCTACTGTGAGCTCGTAAGGTCAGCGGTACACATCTGTCTCAGTGGCACATATTCATACTTTGTGCCTCTCAGCACCAGACCAGTGCGGGCCCACAGTAGGTTATCAATAATTGTTTGTGAGCTTAATTTAACTCAATGTGGAAAACAAGTCTATCTTTATTTTCATTATAATCTTAAATTAGCTTTGCATCTCCCTGAAGGAAAGATTATAAATGAAGTGAAATAAGAGTAACATGGGAGGAAATAAGGTAATCGGATTTACAATCATTTCAGTATGAGCTGAGATTTGCTATGTGCGCATTAATGTCCCAGGCAATTTTCTAGGCAGGTAAGTACTCTCATTTATTCCATTTGACAGATGAGGAAAGTGAGGCACAGAAAGATGAAGCAATTTGCTTAAAATCGCAATGTTTATGTGTCAGGCCAGGTAATCTAAATACAGAACCTGCATGCTTAACTGAAAAGTCATTTTCCTCCAGAATATTATGATATCAAACTCAGTTATAAAACCCACTCGGAAAAAAAATTAAAGAATATTCATAAATTTTACATTTTGGGGTAATACTGCAATATAAACAAAAAGTGGGATCTATTATTTGACAGTAAAAATCCTTCTTTAAAAGCTTTTTACAAGGGATTAATCAAGCATAACAAATTCAGCACTATAGGTAAACTATGTATCGTTTAGCATTTAACATGCACACACGGGAATACTCATTTAACAAACAATTACTGAGCAGTTATGTGCAGGGCAATGCACTAGTGAGGTGTCTGGGATGTATAATGGCAATCGCACCACTGACAGACCTGAGGGACAATGAGGTGAAGAGCTACAGTACAAAGGACCAGTACAGAGAGTGTCATTGGGAGAGGGAGGTGCGTGTGGACAGACTGCTGGACAGTTCGCAGTGAGAAAGAGAAGGCCATTCAAGGAGACAGATGGTGGTGCTCTTCACAAGGAGCACAGAGGATATGAAGATGAAAGATTGCAAGAAGACACCTGTTGGTGAAGGCACAAAGCAAGGAAGGGGTACAGGGGTGTGTGTGTGTGTGTGTGTCCGTGTGGCCATCTTACCTTCTATGCATCGTTCTTCTGTCACCTGGCCTCCTATCAGCCATCTGTTTATTGTGATGTATGTGTGAGCACAAATCCATCAGGTTGTGATGGAAACAAGAATTTGGCCTGAGATGAACCTGGTTATGGATCCAGGCTCCATCTCTCTAGCTCTGAGATCTCAGAAAAAGTATTTGATATCTCTGAGTAAAATTGGGATAACAATAACGTGCAGATTATGAGGACTACATCCGCGAAACTTCAGTGCCTTGATTAGTAATTGTTCAATATATATTTTTTTATCTGAAAGTATGAATATCATCCTGTAAGCAATGCAAAGCTACTACAGATTTTCAGGGAAGGGAAAAGCACACTGAATAGAAAAAACTAGGGCTTTCTTTCTTTCGACTTAACTGAAGAATTCATCAGGAGCTAGTGATACATATTACTTGGTGCGCTACTTCTTTCGCTGTTGCTCAGGTAGGAGAAACACAGGTTACTCAAAGGTCACGGTGTAAGCATCAAGGGTTTAAGGAGAGCTGGTCTAATCCCCTCCTCCTGAGCACAGGAGTAATCAGGGGCTGCTGGTCTTCCAAGAGTGTAGGTGAAATGAGTGCTGGCCAGAAAGCATTGTTCTGCTTCAGCTGCTCCCCTTTACCTTTTCACTGTTCTTCTTAGCAAAGATAACCATGGAAACTGTGAGTAATGATAGGGGAAAAATACCCTTTGACTACATTGGTGGAGCACCCTGTTGTGCTTTTTTGGTTAACTGTTTCCTGCACAAGCATTTAGTCAGGGTAGATGAAGGCCCACTATCTTAACACTCACCAGAATACCTAAAAAGAAAGAAAGGAAGCAGTGACAATCACAACTTTATAAACTGATTGCATATTAAGGATCCAAGGAGAAAAAATTGAGGGGTCAATGAGAGATTAGGAGCCATGAATTTTATACTGATTCTGTAATTCTAGGACTTTCTGTAATTCTAAACCAATTTCCATATACTGAATGCCTATTTTTATATTTCCTCCCTATATTTTTACATCTAAGCATACCTTGAAAAGTTTACCTCAATATATTTCTCTAAGGCTCAGTCCTCTGGAGGTTTTAGAAGTATATATTCCTTTTTTATTACGGCTTTAAGTCCCTGGAATTTTTTCTTCAGCATTGAATTGAGTCAGCCACTTCTCACTCCATGCTTCCAGCCTGTCCAAGCCAGCCCGAGCGCTCTTTTCTGATTCCCCCTCAATACCCCAACTATTCCTGTGTCAGCAGGTTTTATCCTCTTAATGTATGTGCCCTCTTCTGGGTCATGGATGTATAAAGTGAGCAAGACTCTATCCTTGTAGCCGCCCATTAGTTAGCCCTGATCAGTTACCACTGTCAATTAGATTCAATCCTAGTTACACCAGAAGGTTACAATCCTAGTTACTCCCTCATTCAAATACGTGTTTCCCTCACACCGTAATTGCTGACCTTATAAATTTGTGTTTCCATATCACATGAACAAATGTCCCAAATTCTGGGAAAGTATATGTTCCTTGCTCCTATTCCCTTTAAATAAAGGCATCATGCTTCTTGTTGGAGAAAACTATCGTTTTTTTAATGCACAGCTCCTTTAGTAGATCAACATTCTCTCTCCATTTTGACATACTAGTTTTTGTACATATTCGTATTCTCTTCATTTTCCAGTTTCTCTTTTAGGAAAAAAAAAAAAGACTAATTTGTAGACTGTACTGTATCTGATTTGTTATACATAAGTTTTAAAATTTAAAACCTAAGCACAGATTTAAACTATTTTTATTATATATTGATTTCATATTTCCAAATGAAAATGCATTTTATATATTAAGGACAATTGCCTGAATTAACGTAAAAGCTATGGAAGTAAAACTGCCTTCTGAGGTTCAGAACTCTGAACTATATGAATGCTTTTGTCCATAAGCCACTTCCAAAGGTGAAGCTATCGTTCAATAACTGTAAATTGCCCGATTAACTAAGAAATGTTTTCTAAATTTTATTAGTGATAAGTCTGAAGCATTAACTTATTTTTAAGAGACTGTACTTTATCAAGTGACTAATCTAAGCCTGGAAATTTGTAGAAAATGTTTTTTAAAAATTTATTGATTGATTTTAGAGAGAGAGAGGGAAGGAGATGGAGAGGGAGAGGGGAAGGGGGGAGAACGAGAAAGAGACAGAGACATCGATTTGTTGTTCCACTTATTTATGCACTCAGTGGTTGCTTCTTATATGTGCCCTGACCAGAGATCGAACCCCCAACTTTGGTGTATCGAGGACAATGCTCTAACCAACTGAGCTACCCTGCCAGGGCCATATTAAAAATTTTTAATTTGAAGCCTTTTTAGCAGGGATAAATGATGATGAAAGGAGTCTTGACTTGGGGGAGGCAAACACACAATACAATATAAAGGTGATGTATTATAGAACTGTATGTCTGAAACCTATATAATTTTATCAGCCAATGTCACCCCAATAGACTCAATAATAAAAAACAAAATGCTTTTTAGGTCTAAACAGAACTACAGTCTTGGGGTTCCTTGGTTTGAGGAAGTATAACTCTAATGTTTGTCTGTGTATGTCTGTCTGTCTTGGTGTCCAAATGACCCTCTATTTTAAGGACATCAGTCATATTGGATTGAAGGCTGACTCTAATCCAGTGAGCCCATGTTAGTTAGATTACACCTACAAAAACTTTATTCAAATAAGATCACCTTGACAGGGTCCGGATGCATTTAAAAGTTTGAAGGACACTGTTTAATCCAGTGCAAGTACATTCTAATCTATCTCCTGATAATATTGTCCTTTTTATTGCAGAGACCTATGGAATTAGAGAGTTTATATTACTACTAGGGCTTAAGATTTTTTTAAGTATTTTTTTGTTTCTTTCGTCAATCAAGTAGACATTTACTAGTAAATATGACTATGTGTTGGGCACTGACTGGTTTAGGCACAATCATAAGCAAATGATATGCAAGACCTCATGGGGCTCAATAGTCCACTGGGGGTGAGGCACACAGACAATAAACTAGTAAATAATCGACTACTGTCATCTCACATATCCGAAGAAAATCAATAAGAAGGGAGAGAGATTCCCTGGGGTGGCATCACTGGGGAGGGACATTTGAACAGAGACATGAAGGATGAGAAACAGCCAATGATGTGAATGTCCAGGCAGAGATACTTGAGGGTGAAGTCACAGCCAATGTGAAGACCTTAAATTATGACATGTGGCATATTCAAGGAATTGCAAATGGGTGAAATGCAATAACAAAGGAAAATGTGGGCTTTGAGGCCTGACAGGGACACAGGCATCAGGTGTTTCAGGGTCTTTTAGACTATGCCAGGAATTCAGATTTTATTCTATTAATAAGAGGAAACCCCTGGGGTATTCTAAGTTTGATACAATTTACACTTTCCAAAATATTATTCCACAAGTCATGTTTGCAACCATTCACCATGACTGTTGGAGAGTTAATAGTCTTTCCACATAAGTCAGGGTAGACTGGGCTATGTTGAAATAAGAGATACAAACTCTGAAATTTCAGTGGCATAATAAAATAGAGATTTATTTCTCCCTCACCTAAAGGCACACAGGTCAGCAGTCTCTCCTCTGTCCCCTGGCTGAGTGGTTTAGAACATGTGCTCCCTAAGGAAGCCAGGGCAAGGAAAGAAAGAAGACTAGAGGATCATGTAAGATATTTTGATGGGCTAGGCCTAGAAATGGCTTATATTGCATCTGCCCACATGCTGCGGACCTGCACTCAGTCATATGGTACCAAATTCCAACAAGGAAGTCTAAGAAATTTTGTCTTCTTGTGTGTCTAAGAAGAGGAAACAAATGTTCCTGCCAAACTTCCTGAGCCAAGATAACTTGGACTTAATGCCTTTATAAGCTTAAGAAGTTAGTAGACATTCCATCTACTTCTTCAGGAACAGAGATTCAGGGCCTTCAGTTCTTTCCATGGTCTTGGCATCAACAAGCAACCAGGAATTTCATTCATCTGATACAGTTCCAAAGCCCACAGCCCTCCTGATTGATCTGGGCTCTTGAAATAGTGATGATTGTCCCTGATTACTCAGGATCAGATTTGACTCACTAGGCCAAACTGGAGTAGTGTAGATCAAAGATATTTACCCAAGACCAAAACCTAGAATATGTTCATCCCAGGCAACTAGTGAACAGTGAGCCAGGACCTAAACTCATGGCTTTCCTACCCCTATTCCCATACCCTGAATCACAAGAAAGGTATAAAACACAAAATAAACAAACAAACAAAAGATCAACAAACTCATAGACACAGAGAGTGTACTGGCATTTGCCAGAGGGGATGAGGGCTGGGGGACAGAATGAAAGATGTCAAGGGATTGAGGAGTACAACTGGTAGTTACAAAGTAGCTATGGGCACGTAATATACAACAGAGAAAACATAATAATATTGTAATAACTATGGATGGTGCCAGGTGGGTAGTGGAAACATTGGGGGTAACACTTTGTAAAGTATATGGTTGTCTTATCACTATGCTGTACACCTGAAACTAATACAAAATAATATTGCAAGTAGGCCTGGCTGGTGTAGCTCAGTGGATTGAGCGCGGGCCTGCGAACCAGAGTATCACAGTTCGATTCCCAGTCAGGGCACATGCCTGGGTTGCAGGCCAGTTCCCAGCAGGGGACACACGAGAGGCAACCATACACTGATATTTCTCTCCCTCTCTCCTTTCCTTCCCCTCTAAAGATAAATAAATAAAATTAAAAAATATATTGAAAGTAATCTGTAATTGAAAATTTTTAAAAAAATGAAAGGGATAAAACAGATCTTCTGCCTATTTTGATTTTCCCATATACAAATATTTAGGTTAAAATTTTCATATCCATTCATACATTTTCCTGACACCTAGAATTCTAGAGCCAATACTTTGTCTTTTAATGATAAATCAGATACATATTAACTTCTTTCATGACAGAGATACTAAATATAAATTTTCTCAAAAATTATAATGCCATGGAAGCCAGAGGCTGTGCCCGCTTTCTGTGAGGGTCCTGTCCCCACAGATGGCCACCGCCCACGTGTCCGCCCTCCGAGCCGTGCTTATCTTTGAGGCTCTCATACTACTCTGCACGTAACATGCTGTCGGCAACGTTTGTTAAGACAGAGAATTGGCATTTCTGTAAGTACTACATCACTGAAAACAAACGGAGGAACAAGAAGCACTAATATACTTTGAAAAGATAACATGATGTGTGCTTTCATTTTAATTGAGTATTTTTTTGTTTTTATTTCTTACACATATAATGCATGATCACTGTAAAAACATAGGAAATACTGAGGTGTTTTGTATAGAATGTATGTCACGTATGCGTATAAAATGGGCTTTTACTAGTGCACTGCTTTTAATTTTTAAGTTTCTCACTCGATATCCTATTAGCTGCTACTGAATTAAAAACAAACTTTCTAAACAATATCTAATACCATAAGGTTACTCTGTAAACTTTTCATAGTCTATTCATGCTATAGTTTTCTGAAGTGAAACATATAAAATCAGGTCTAAACCTCCCTTTGAGATAGTTTAAAGGCTTTATTAATGTTCCAATAAAATATTCTTGCCTCAAAAATTGATGTAATCTCAAAAGTGGAGTGTTTTTCACATGTAATGTGCACACAGCAGACTTATGCAAAGATTCTATTGGTCAAAAGCCAAACAAAATGTGGTACCTTCATTACAAATGCAGGGAAAACTGAGACAAATAATTAAACAATCATGGAGAAACCCATAAACACAGTGCGCAGGCACTCACACACATGCACACACAGTCTCCATGACTTCAGACCATAAGAAATTAATTATGGATTCACTGCTAATGAACATATGGGGTAAGTGCTGACACTCCACCGGTTTCAGCTCAGCGATCAGAGAAACAAAGCAATGCTCACAGACGGATGCTGGGGGAGACGTCAGTGAGCGGGGCCAGGAAGCTAGATTCCTTCATAACTCCGGAAAACAGTTCCAAAATATTCAGACGGAGGGAACAGAGCTCCAATATTCATCCCCTTCTGAACGTGAACACAACTTCTCTATCACTACCACCTGCCGTCTCTACCTCTGGGAGGAGCTGCAGTGTCTGAGGAGGAAGACGCTTGGGCACAGGGCAGGGGGTAGGCAGAGAGGCACTGGCCAAGAAAGAGGGCTCTGGGGCAAAGAGATACCTACCCCCGCAAAAAATAAAAAGAAAGGAAAGGAACAAAGAGAAAAGAATACGGTGTATAAAGAGAAGACTACTGAGGTAGAATCAGGCAGTTATGTGTACAAGAGGCTGTGAGTTAAGTCCAAGGGTAACTCACCGAGCCATTGCAGAGAAGTTAAGATGATGATACTATATGCCCTCTTCCATTTAAACGCACTGACAAATTAAAGCACTTTAGTTGAAGATGCAGATCATGAACACACTCGCCTTTCAATATGCTGAGTTACAATGTCAAACTCAAAAGAAATCACAGCAGCAGGATCAACACCACTTTGTCTCTGGGATTCTTCCCTCACTAAAAAGAAGAGGCAGCTAGTTTGGGCTTCAAATCTACTAGCAGGAGCAAGTAATAGCACCTGCAGTTACAAAATAGTGAATGCTTCCTCCTGTATTAGTTGGGAAGAACAAATTTCTCTCTTATTTCCAGGCATGTCTAGAATCATCAGTTCATTAGTCAGCACCCGTGATGCATGTATTACGTATTCATAATTAAATATTTATTCATTCATACTGGTGTTTCTTCCATTGAATCCATTCTCCTATTCTTACTCATCACTGGATAGATCCATGGAAAATGCCTTAATTTGTTTACAAGGTAGGACAATGCTAAATGTTCCTTGCCCATGTACATTACCTATCTTCTTACTTATAGTTACTTTTAAGAAATTATTCTTTAGATCTTTTACCTTCTTTGGAATTAGGTATCTTTAATATTCTTCTTACTTCTGGAGCATTTTCCATCAGCTTGTATGACCTCTAACTTTTTTAAGGTTTTCAGTTCAATATGGATATTAACGAATTCATTCAGCTTCTGGTTAAGATTTTCATCTTCCTGTCAGAACTTTACCAAACTTGAAACACAAATCAGATATTGACTTTCAGTTACAAACAAAGTTTGACAGTAGTAATAATTAGGAAATCTAGTTTGTTATACACATTTATCATTTTTACCAGAATTTACATAAAATCATGCCTAGAAAACAATTTAAATAATGTAAATGGGAACAAAATTAGAAAATGCAATGAATTCCATACTACTCTTTAATTGGCAGTTGGTATCTTTGTTTATTCTTCTGGCTACAGAAAATAAACACAGCTCTAGTTAATGCACTTCCCAACTAAATCCTCCAGTGCACAAAATAGTATTTATATAAAATAGATCACTATGGCATTAAATAAGCACGGTTTGTACAAATTGCAATGACTAGTTCTGATTGAAGGGGGTGTTTAATCACTACTTTGCTGATGCTGAGAAAGTTTAGTGTGTTAATAAAGGTTATTATTATTTATTAAAATTTAATTGATTGCATTCCAATCCCAACTTTTCCACTGCCAACTAAGCAACTGTGGCTCTGTTTCATTTTATGCATAAGAAAAAGTAGTTATCTGAGGAAAAAAATATTTTCAGAGCAAGCACTCAAGGGATACTGGTATCATTACTTTGATAAATGAGTTTAAAGGTAAATAACTTGTTCCGGAAAAGGCAGTAGGTCTGGGGGTGAAGTGGCAGGTGTCTAAGGAGGAAAACTGAACCGCACAGCCCCTAAGATAGGGATGCTGTTGTCTCCCTGTTAGGCATAGTTCATGGATTTTATAATCATGGTCCATGTGTGCATTTGAGGGACATGGGACTAAAGAGAATGAAAAGTAAGAGAGTATCCCAGCGGAGTCACTTTTCCATGTGAAGATCTGTTTGGACATGTCATCTAATCCTTGTAATCATCAAAGAAGAGAAGGACTACTTAATTATCTATTTGCTTTATTCTTCTTCAAGTCTCTATGCTCTATTGTATAGATTTTTAAAGTTTATCCATAGCAAAAATGGATAAACGTCCTCCTTCCGTCTGGTGGCCCACCCTTCCCCGATCTCCTCCTTCCATTCTGGGTGTTTCTTCTGTCTCCTCCACGGACTCCTCTTCCACTCACTCCAGGGTCTGGGCTCAATCTCTTTCTTTTTTCAAATTATTCTCTCTGAGACATCGTTACCCCCTTAGCTTCATCTACCACCTAAAATTTAGATTCTTTAATGCCACATACTGAGCTGCCTTCTTAATGTCCTCTGGATGTCTCATGAAGAGCTCAACACCATCACTTTCAGAATAAAATGTCATTTTCACATCCCAAATCTGTTTCAGCTCCTGAGTCCCCTCTGATAGCCTGCCAGCCACTCATTAGCCCAAACAAGAAACGTGGTGGTTATCCTGTTTCCCCACCACTCTCTGACCCCAGCCATCTCATTGTCAATCGAGTGCCAAGAGTAAGGTCTGAACTCACTCCCAGCCTTCAGCCTTCAGGTCTCCTGCTTCAACTTTTCGTCGTTTCTTCTCCGAATCACTAACTATGATAATGCGCTGACCATCCCCAGGTGCTCCCCTTTCCTACTGTTCTCCATTCCAGAGTCTGGGAGATGGACTCCTTATTCCCGTCACTCCCCTCTTTAAAATCGGTTTATTCAATCAACAGGGATTTATTTAGCACCCACTCTGTGCCAGGCTCTGCTCTAGGGCTCAGGGCATTATGGTGACCATGTCCTTTCCATAATGCTCTATACAGTGTGTGTGTGTATTTGTGCAAAGAGATATATCTATATTTATGATGCTGTATCTGTATCTATATGTCTACTAATATATATGGCTTATAATAAAGATAACTCTCTATGCACATATTATATTTATACATTGACAGATACACACAAATATTGTGTATATATATGTATAATATATATGCTACACATTATATGTATATAAGTATATAGTGTATGTAGTATATATACTAAATATTATATACACTATATAGGTATACATATATAATATATATAATAGACACATAAGAACATCAAAGCTGCTGAAGAGTTTGATTTCAGTTTGGAAATGCATTAAAAGTACTCTTGTCTTACTTGTATATTCATCCACTTGTCCATTCAACAACTATACTTTGGTGCCTCTTTAATGCTTTCACGATAAGAAGTTCAAACTCATTAGTATTACATACAAGTGCCTTCCTGATCTTGTATCTCTGCCTCTCCCTATGGCCATATTTCCTGCTACTCTTTAGTTTATCTGCTATATTCCAACCACAAGTTTTGTGCACACTGTAATCTTCTTGTCTCCAGCCTGAAATTTGGCATTGTATCCACTTCTACCGGGAATATCCTTACTTGCCTTACTCGGGGATATTGAAACTCATTCAAAGGAATTCATCTTGACCCACCAAAACATTCGGGCTGTTGGAGACACCTCATTATACATAAATTGGTCCTGCCAGTGGTCCACTTTTGTAATATTTGTTAATATGCTGATCTCCACTGTGAACTCCCCCATGCATCTCCATCATATCCACTTTCCTGCACAATGGCTGGCTCATAGTAGCCATTCATAAATGTCTATTGAAGGAATAAATGGAAGAATGAATGAGTAAATTAATTACTCCATAAACACTTGGGTTATATGCTTGCAAAAATATTCAGAGATTTGTTGAACAAAATTATTTCATTTCTTCTTCCAAAGAGTTCTGGAATGATGGCCTAAAGATACTATAAAAAGTTATCCTAATCTGAGAATCAATTTAGCAGCAAAGCTAACTAAATTCCAACAACATTACCATCTTTTAAAGTATCTAAAAATGTATTTAACAACAAAAAATACCAAAAGCAGTAGGAAATGGTTCCTAGACCTTTCTTATGAGTATGACTTTTTGCTGTAAAATGTAAATGATGAGGTCCACAACTTTTTAAATCTCTTCACATCCCTCAAAGGGCAGCTTTCTCAAAATACTCATTCTTGAACTCACCTTTACTTCATCTGCCTGCAGTTCTGAGAAAATGATAAAATCTCTATGTTCTTTGTGTCTACTTCTCCTCACATTTTTCTTAAAGATGGGGGGACAGGCATGTATCGGAGATGTTACAGGTTTGGTTTTAGACCAACACAGGGAAACAATACCATGTGATAGAGTAATACCATGTAACAATCTCTTTGCTGGTGGAGGATCTTGCCTTCAATTTGTAAAACACACAAACAAAAATATGCAACATCTGTGAGGTGCAATAAAACAAAGCACAATAAAAGGAGGCATGCCTGTGTCCTGAAAGTACCAAACACCAAAAATTGGTGTAGCTGTTGTGGCTAATCTCCTCTGTCCAAAAAATGTGAAAACAGTGATTGGTATGAGCAGTTTACAGGGGATGTAACAGTAGACCCCTGACTGGTTAGTGGTACAGCCTCGGACAACAGCACAACAATCTCCAGCTTCCAGACCTTCCCAGGGGTCCTCCTACAAACAGAATGCACCTACCCTGCTTTCTTTGACCATTTCCCAAAAAATCTGACCTAAAGAAATTAAGATTCTTCAAAAAAAGGGTCACTTAGCATCACCAGCTTCTAAAAGGCTGAGTCTACTGCAAATTACACATAATGCTTAGCATAGTGTGCTTGAGAAATGCTTTCTTGTGAAGCAATGGATATATGAATCCTAGAATGAAGATTATTACCTCATGCAGGAAATGGAAAAATTTATATATGCATTTATATATAATTATATATATATGATATTACATATATACCCATCTATCTAAAGCCAGATGATCAAACAACATAAATAATATATGGATTAAAATTCAATCTGACTTGAAACAATTATGTAATGTTCTAAAATCTCCTGAAGTCATAGGGAAGTTAAATTTCCATTAGTAAGGCTATTCTATAATGCTGCATTGTTCATTAATTGTTGCTTGAAGACTGAGTATGAAGTAATGGATTCTATGGCACTTAAATAATATTTTATATTTGGAAAGTGATTTGCAATTGTGTGACAGTTAAATGTTAACTAACCTTATATCCATAATAGATGAATTAATATAATATCCACAATAAGAAATTCCTACATGCAGAAGGACAGATTGGAACTTCTTTAAATGAGACCAGAAACCGTTTTATTAACCACATATGTCCTGTAAATTATTGACCTGTCTGCATCTTCCATTTTATGAACTTTTAACTTTGAAGTTAAAAGTTTAACATGTAACTATTCATTCCTCAATTTTTATTTGAATCTTAGAACAGAAACCACACTGATTCCAGAAATCACATATTTCTCTCTAATTAATATTCATCTCAAGTTGTCAATCTACCCTGTATTTTAGTGTATGTTAGCATAAATATCTCTCCTTCAACTCTCTGTACCAGCAATTTTCAACTGGTGTGCTGCAAAATTTTTTTTATTTTTATTTAATTATTGTGCAATTTAAAACATGCAGTACTTGACTGTGTAGTCAGGGGAACTGACCTCTTTTCCTTAGATTGTCAAATAAAAAAATGACAACAGACAGCAATAGCTGTCTGGTGTAAATGAATCAAAATTACATCTTTTTTTGGCATACTAGCCTAAAATATATTTTGGTATGCCTCAGAACTTTAGTAACTAGTTTATGTGTGCCACAAAGTAAAAAAAAGTTTAAAAGTCCTGCTCTATATAGTAGAAATCCTTTGACAGTAGAAATTTAATAATTTCTTCTATATTATTGATCTTTGTATTTTTTATGTCAAAGTTTTTTGGCTTGCTCATTATTTAATCATGTTTATCCTTCAATAGGCTTGACAAATTTAAAAAACACATTATCTTTTCTCATTTCTTTCCTATCATATCACACTTATAAACATGGGCCTTTGGATAACTAATGTTATTTATTCTTATAGAAATAATGTTTCTTAAAATCTTAAATTAGAGAGAGAGGGTTTTTTTGTCTACTTTAGTTTGGTTTTAAATACAATTGGGTAAATTAAATAGGGCATGCCAAACCTACCAAAGGGAAGAAACTCTTTAAGAGCCCACACAAATCACACCTTGAAAAATCTTAACTCAAAGTAGCTATTTGCCGAGAAATAATTGAAAATAGAATTTATGCTGATATCTGCTTAACAGGTGGTGATTATAGAATGCACTTACAGTTTAATTATATAGCAATGTGCTTGACTCTTTAATCAAAGAAACCAGAATGTTCACATTTCTGATTGGAGTCAGAAAAACCAAGTAGAAAGCATTGGAAGAGTCCAAGTAGCATCCCCTAGGATCCAGAAATAGGTTAGAGCAATGCAGAGAAGAAAGGGAAGGCAAGGGGAGGAAGAGTTTGCTGTATAATCATCACAGTGAGGCAACAGGCAGAGAAGTGTTAGGAAGAGGACGAAAGCATTGCAGGAAAATCAGGCAACAGAGCACAGAGACATGAACAGGACTCAGACAGTTCAGAATTCCAGTGGAGGTGTCTGATGGGCATAGGGAAGTTTAAAACTGGAGGTTGGGAGGGGGGACCAGGTGGGGGGGGGGCAAAGTAATGGATTTACAACTCATCTGCATACTAATTTCTGTGCGTCTATTTTAAACAGACATTTGGGTTTGCAAAGTCAAAACCTAAGTTCTGCGTATTTCTTTCTGGATAGTACTTGGCTAAGCTTAGGTAAAGGTATCATAGCAACTGTTATATTATACAAGATTATATATACAAGTAGAAAAAGTTTTAAGAAAATAAAAGTACTCAAGTACAATTTAGGACTGTTTTCATTAATTCTTAATTATCATCACTTACTACCTATCTAACTTTGGCTTTCCACACAAAATGCCTCAAATACAATCACTTTTAAATGATAAGGTCTTTCCCTGGGGGGGGGGGGGAATGGATTTGAGGTTAGTTTCAGAGCCTAGAATGCCATGCCTGTGGAACGGTGAGTTTTTTAAGTTTGTTTTCTCTTTAACCTTGATCCATACACTACTTCTAACTACTCACTTGTACCCTCTTCAGGAAAAGTTTGTGGGTTTTTTAGCATTCTCTCTGCTGTAAGAGTTCTATCCTGGGCCCACTTCTGATCTCTAGGTTCCCTGCAGGTTTTAAACTTGGAGAGAAAGAGAGATACAAAAACAGAACATTCAAATGAAACACCTGTGCCGCATTATTTGTGACCATGAGACCGTAAAACTCTTCCTAATCAGACAAAATTGCTGTCTCTTTTCCACCTCAACTTTTTGACCTTTGTAGCTAAAATGAAGTATTGCTCATTTGCATTACATAGTTCAGCCTCAGCCAGCTCTGATGCAGCTGATTTCAGATACAAAGTTCTGAAATATTCATATTTATCAATTTTACTAAAGTATTTTGCAACTTTAAAGTACAGTTTAATGCAGCCTTAAAACATTTAAAAAATGAAGATGAAAAGCAAGAAGTTTAAAGCAGGCATTAGTATATGCTCAATATACTTTGTGGCATACATATTTTTCTAAGCAGAATACTATTAGAAGTTACAACATAAATAACTTGGCTCTTTTCTGTTATCAAAATTTAAGTTGTAGAGATGAAGTCCAATGAGAAAAGCCAATCTAAGGTTAAAGATCCAAAAATAAGTAAACAAATAAATAAAGTTGTTGACACATTGGCATAGCCTGACATAGAAGAATGAATTCACATCAATATGAAAGATTACTTAAAAATTGGTAGAATTGTATTTTAACATTAAAGAGACGAATGGAGGATATAGTACAAAGTCATAATCAACAGACATATACATATAATGCATATATATATGTATATATATGCATTACTCATTATAAGGTAAGTAGTCTCCCTTTGAATATATTTAGAATGTTTATTGGCAAATTTATTAGCAGATTCTTGGTATGTACTTATTACCATTTGAAAAGCATTGCTTCCAACCTACAAAGGAATTCTTATTTTCCTAGGATGTGCTAAGTTTCAATATCCACTTTACAGTTTACATTCTAGGTGCATCCTGTGTTCTGTATACAATCTATGGAGTAAAGATGAAAATGTGTTGCAACACTTGATGTGTTAACAAGAAATTTTGTGTATCATGCAAGTTATTTATATAATTTACTGAGCCTAAAACAGCTATAATACATTGCCAATTTAAATCTTTACATAAGAGAGAAAATATGTGCAATTTCTAAGATAGTGCTTGAAAGCTGTTAAGTTTGACACATTGCCATGACTTGCATCCATCTATTGTGGATTCTATGGTGCAAGAGTACACGGCAATACATAAGGCTTAATATCTTTTTTCTTCTTATAGTTCTCTCATTAAAGCAGACTCAGCAACGCGTATTTGAAAATATTTCTTCTCCATGGTGAATATGTGAGAACAGCAACATAGCAATGTTTTCATTTTTATCTCAAGATTCTACTTAATATCCAAACATTCACAAGCAAAAATGAGTGAGCCCAACCAAGTGGGTGATTAACAGGGGTGTTTATTGAAGTTTCTGCTGAGGAACAAGAAAGAACAAAACCCAGAAGGCTGAAGCCCAGCATTCCCTCTCACTGAGGTAAGCATCCCCCCAGGTGGTGTACGGCCATCACCTGGGACACTTCCCCAGGAGAAAGTTTTCCCACTTCATCTGGTACTTAAACCACTGAGTTCAGGACAACCAGTTAGTGCTGAAGCGGGACGCCAGGCAGGAGTATGAGAACTGGGCAGAAAGGCAACTGTTTCATCAGTGAAACTGAGCCTATTAATAACGAGGTAGCAAGGACAACCTGATTCATTTGGCCGTGTTTTCCTTGGCCACTATTACTAATTACACTCATTTTCTCAGTCTGCTGTTAAGCCCTGGTGGGATGGAGTGGATGGGATATAGATAGGGTTGCCGAATTTAGCGAATAAAAACCCATGAGTCTCAGTTATATTTGAATTTTAGATAATCTCTCTTCATCTCTCTCTCTCTTTGTATATATATATATATGTATATATACACATACATACATATATATATATATCTGTGATATATATAGATATCATATATATGTGTGTGTATGTATATATATATACACATACACATATGGGGGGCAAAATGTAGGTTTACAGTTGTGAATATATGAAATACATTTTTTTCTTTTCTTTTTTTTTAAGATTTTATTTATTTATTTATTTACCTTTAGAGGGGAAGGGGAGAAGGAGAGAAACATCAATGTATGGTTGCCTTTTGTGCGTCCCCTGCTGGGAGTTGGCCTGCAGGGAACCGGCCTGCAACCCAGGTATGTGCCCTGACTGGGAATTGAACCGCGATCCTCTGGTTCGCAGGTCTGTGCTCAATCCACTGAGCTACACCAGCCAGGGCTGAAATACATTTTTTTCTTGTATTATTATTTATAATTGTATAGTTTCCATATGAAAAACTGTAAACCTACTTTTGCCTCATCTCATATATATATACAAATGAATAACTATTTTTTCAATAAATAAAATTATTTGTTATATATCCAAAATACAAATTTAACTGGGCAGTCTTTATTTAATTAAGCAAACTTAGAGATGGAGAGAAAAGCTAGAAGGAGACGACCACGTGAAAAAGGACAGAGGAGAAGCATGATAGTGAGGTCAGCCCACTACTATTACGTGAACATCCTCTCATTGACCCTCTCCAGTCCCCACCCCTGTGTGTCTCAGTAGGCCTGTGCTGAAGAGTCCTCGTGAATTCTCCTCTACTCTCGAGGAACTTTGAAAGCCTATTTATTGTGAAATAAGAGCCACAAATATACTTTACTACATTTTGTTTTCTGAACTGCTTTGTTGTAAGGCTTAAACTTCCTCCTGATGACCTCACACACTTTGAATGGATCATTCACCACAGATTTTTCTCTTGTGAGCATACAGTTTGTCTCCTAAGACCCAGAAGTAACCAGGACCAATGAGAAAGGAAGCCTTCAAAGTGCCTTGAGCTCAATGCTTTTGCATCTGCCAACTGCCTTCACACACGTACATGCACACAAAAAAATAAACCTCAAGGGAATTTTAACCCTGCTCATAAACCAACACCTTAGTTTGACTACTTTTTTAAAACTTGCTTGTCACCATTACAAACAAAAAGACATATTTTGGACAACTCACTCAAGGCAGATGCTATGACAAGATTCTATTACCTTATTAAACTCATGGAGGGCAGCCAAACTTCACACACCCGGGGCACTTTAGCCATCACGACTGATAAGATGATGGCACAGTTGGAAATTTCAGTCCAATCTGCCACCTAAATTATATTTACACTTTGTTCTCTATGAATCTGTTTAATTGGTCTGTCATTACTGGGTCTGTGTGAAGTGCTGGGCTGTACCCTGGGGTATCCAAGTGAGATCCTAAGTGAGATAGCCATGTTGGATTTGATCGAACTCTTGGTAGCTCAAGAGTTAAGGAGAAGCTCTTCACCATTTCTTCAATGAACTCATGCTTTGGCTCTCCCTCACGCATATAGAATGTGGCTCACAAAGAGAGTGAGCGCATGGTGTTGTGATCTCATCCTGTAGTGGGACATTACTTTGTTGGCTCCTGCACTTGAAGCAATTTGAATTTCTCAGCAGCCATACATCACCAATTTTGACAGAATTTGCAGGTCTGTTCTTAACTCTAGGCCTAATGGATGAAATGAAACTCGATAAGCTCCCAGAGTTGGACAACCTTCAGAATTCTGAGACAGACCAATGAAGAAAAAAAAGCCCTTGTGTTCTCCAAAGAAAGAGCTGGTGTTCTCCCGAACTCAGCTCTCCCAGTGCCTGTGGTAGGATCCGTTGTTTCAGTGAAGAGCCATTGAACTTTGCAAACCAGCAGGTAGTCTCTAGGATGACAATAGCTTCTGAGGGTCTTCTGTTCAGCCCTCCTGTTCATCCAGGCAAAGAAGATAACATGTAAAGTATGCACATTACCTGACACCATCTAGAAAAGTGAGTTGCACAGGAAAAGTAGATTCTCAATAAATATCAATTCATGCTTGATTATCTCCAAGAGAAAGGGCATGTTATAAACCAGTTCAAACTGTTATGGTTAAGTTTCTTTGTTTGGGGTTTTGCTTTTATTTGTTTTATGTAGATTAAAATTCATCTCAACTTCTTTTGATTAAAACTGGTTTTAAGATTAGTAGCCCTGAATCTATTCCTTGTATGTTTAGAATGATAGCCAATAACATAGTTTTTAATGAATCAGTCTTCAGGTACATTTGTTAGATGTACTATTTCAGTTGCATTTTTTTCTAAATTTGTCTGAAATATACAAATTTCTCATTTGTATATTCTATTTTTTTTTCAGGCCCAAAACAGCACAAAAACACCTCATATTTATTTTTGTTTTACATACTATGATTTTGATGTGGCCTCTGATAATAGTTACTACGTAACCCAGATAAAAGCCATTGACCTAGATAAAACAATTTGTTGTATAATGCTGAAAGGAGTGTTGAATTTAAGATCAGATCCTGCCTTTTGCTTCCTCAAATAAAAATCATATTCAGTAATGAGCATCTGAATGGGGTGAAAACATCGTTTCGCATAATGAAGCTTTGCTTTCTTATTAGTTAAGCTCAGCAAGGATGGAGGGCAGGGCTGGCATGGGACTGATGTGTCTTGATGTATTATAGAACATTACGGCTGAGCTCCACAGCCCCTGAGCTGAGGTCAAGTGAAGGTGGAAGAGATGACTTCATGCAGACTCCTGCCAGAAGCTCGCTATCTGATGTCGACTGCTGACAACAAGCCAAGCGAATGCACTAAAGTTTGGTGCCTCATCTGACTGCATAATCGGTCTACACGCCCAAGATTAAACTACTTGTAAAAACTGAGGAATTATCAGGGTGATGCAAATTTTACTTCAAAGGAAAGGCAATGCTTTGCTGTATTCACTAACAACTGCACTGACCTGACCCTGAGTTGCACATATTAACACTAATACATATATTTGACTCCATGCACTTAAAATGAGGATCAATTTTAGAGCTAAATTTCTTCCTTCCAATAAAATATCAACTCTGTCTGTATAATGTGCCTGTGTATTTGCATACTGCTTGTCCTCTCCCACATTAGACTGTACGGTCCATGAGAATGGGAATGGTTGTCTGTTTTGTTCGCTGCTGTACAAAATCCCCCAGCACATAGTCTCTGGCCTGTAGGAGGCATGTAAGAAATATTAATTAAATGAATGTTAAATCATGGAAATAGGAAATACTGAACTGTGGTCACTACTGGATAGAGAAAGGACAGGAAGAAACTGAAGAGTCATCCAGGCACATCACTTGTTTCTGCAATGTCGCTGAGAAGAGAACTGAAATAAATATGCCACCATATTGAGCTCTGACACCATTCCGCCACAGTCAGGGGGTAGGACATAAATAGCAGTTTTCAAAATTGGCTAGAGCACCTACCATACAATTAAAATTTATATATGGTTTTGATTCATACAGAGAAAAAGTTAAAACACTTTTCTTCTTGGTTTATCTATCTTTCAAGATTATTTTGAAGTTATTCTTTGCTCTCACATCATCTGTGTCTTTGTCTCAGTTTTGCCAGAAATGGTCACAAGAGCCTCCTTTATTTATTATTTGCTTAATTTATATAGTATCTTTCAGATGAAATATTGTAACTGATAGTTTTAGGCTATTGAATAGTTAGTCAGAGTTTTAACATCTACCAATGTATTTGAGTGACTTGAATTAATTCAATCCCATCATGACTTTAGAGTCCAAATTATTTATACAAAAAGACTTTATTAATTAAATTGACCAAATAATTTTAATTTTCTATTTTACTTTGCTTCCTTCATCCTTTGAACACTATAGAAAGCTTCCTAACATATATTATACACTAGCTCCTATTCCTGTCTCTCAGACTATAAGATTTTAAAAGTTGAAGAAACTTCCAACGATTTTCTGAGCACATAAAGGCTGATGCCAAACAAATGATAAGCAGACTGAAAAAGTCAGTCCTAAATCTCACGTGTTGACACTGACACGTTTCAAGTTAAATAATTTCTTTGGCAACTGTTGGCAGTTGGAGATATTTCTTGGCTCTCTATCCTGGTCTTGCCATACCTCAAACTTCAAGTAAATTCCATGGCCTCTGGAGGAAGTAGTATAACAGATATGTGGGTACCCCAAAAGCTCCCTTGAAGGGATTTCACAATATAAGAATCTAGAACATGTTATAATCCATTTCTAAAAGGGTTTCTCTAAGCTACACCACGAAAAAATGGCCTACTGGCCTCCTTTCCATTCACTTATTCCTTCATCCAAAACATACTTTCCGAATTTCCCTGCTGTCAGGAAGATGGACCCAACAGTAGGATACTGTGTTGGCATTGTCTGTGGATAGAAACATTCTCCTCTCTACACAAAGTCATATGGCAAGTCCAGATACACCCCTTTGGAGATTAGGGGTTTTGTTTTCCTCCAGTGGTAAGATAAGTGAGGAGGAAGAGAGCCCTCTAAAGTCATGCAGAAAAAAGGTGATCAAGATTCTTAAAGGCTATCCAACTTGGATGTTCTGTGGAATACCTGAGGAGTTTGTGAATGATCCTACATAAGGCTTTAGTTAATTTTCTTTGGATAAAACTCTCCTTCCACAGGCAGGCTTGGTGCACTTTCTTACTTTGTGCCTTTGCTCCCATGTGCCCTCTGTCTAGAATAGCTTTGCATTCTCTGCCAGGCGGAATATGACCCCCATCCTCCAATGTTCAGTGTGAATAGAACCAAATTATCTCTTTTTCCATAGAAGAAATAGCAAAAAAAATGCATTTTGACTGCATATCTTTTTTCATTTCTAGTCACTCTTCTATGTCCTTTATAAAATAGCCTTCTTTAGTTCTTCCTCTGAATTTCCTTAACGTGTTTATTTACTAACCAAATTATCTTTAGATATTTGCAACATTTTTAATAGCTGTTCATGTGCTTTAGACAGAGTTTTGGAAAGTAGTGGGTATTGTTTTTCTTTGCAGCCTACATCTTAACCAGATAAATGTTTTACATGAAATAGGCTGTCAGTATACTTTTATACATGGTGAATTCTAATGGAACATTACCTCTTTTTCCATAGAAGAAATAGCAAAAAAAACTGCATGTTGATTGCACATCTTTTTCCACTTCTAGTCACTCTTCTACTTCCTTTATAAAATAAAGGGCTGAAGATTCAGCCTATCTAAAAAAACCCTTAAAAAAAACGAACTAATAATAGCAGCTATGAGCCAGCTGCTACACCTTTGAAGCTCCTGGAATTCGGTATTATTTGATTTCCCAGGCATCTCTTAGTTGTTGAATGTTTGATTCCACATTAAATTCTGATTAACTAAATGATTATTCAGATTCCTGTTTCTCTCCTATTCTGCTTGGCCCTGGGATGGAAGACAGCAACAGATAAAGCTGAAAGTAAAGCTCTGGCCAAAGCCTATACAGGGAAGGAGTTTGGGGGTGGTACATGGATAAAACGGAGACTCTCACTTTGAATTATTTGTGTCTTCAATTATAAATCAAATTAAAATGGCAAATCCCCTAATCAGACCTTTTCCTTAAGTAATCTGAATTTATCTGTACTTTATTATTTTGGTTTCTGGTCACCCTTTTCTAAACCTTATATAATTTATGACAATGGATGTAATTTATCTTTCTGATATACTTCACTAGCCATTACATATAGTACTAGGTAACTTTTCTAAAAACAGTTCCTTCTTTCTTATGAGTTAGTAGTCACGTCTAGGTCTCCCAGTGAATGAATAGTGGCTCAAGTAGTGAGTTAGGGACCAGTTTTGGAACCAGGTCTTCTTTTCCTAACTCAGAGCTTTCACGTAAGTGTGTTAAGATCCAGATGGCATTAGATATCAAGCTCTCTTTAAACACATAAATCGTGATTCCACTAACAAATAATTCAAAGCATGTAGATACATACAATTTTATGAAAGTACATATTGTAACGAGAAAAATAAAGACAAGATTCATTGTCTTTCGGTTGAAATTTTAACCCCAAATCTTCATATTTTGTTTAAACCAGGCTTCAAGTCGAAAGAGATCACAAATGGATTTCAGAGAGACCATGACGTTTCTCATATTTAGTCAAAAATTTCATGTGTATACACGCTCCAAGAGACTACGTATAGATGGTCATATTTTTAAGCATTCGCTAGCCTCCAACTGGTCACTATGAGACCCTGATCAAAAAGCTTCCAAATGCTAGTGGTATTCAAAACAGGAATTGTTCACTGGTTGGGTCTAGTCCAACATCAATTCCTATTGATAATGACACTTAAATATGAACTGAGTGAGCCCTGAGGTCACTATTTCTACTTCCATTACTGTGGTTCAGGTATTTGTGATTTCCTGCCTGGACCAATGCGATAGCAGCCAAAACTGTATTTTTCACCAACAGCAGAGAGCTGCTTACTATCCTTCAGCGAGTCCGTCCTTCACAGACGCGAGGCAGACAACCCTGGGGTAACTGTGATATTCGGATCTGCCATCAGCATCGTTTCATTTTCTTTTCAGTTAGCGCACACAAAAGAGACAATCAGATTCCTATGAACAAAGGGCATGATTAATCATCTTCACACTCATGTCTGGACCATTGTAGATGTTGAATAGTTATTTGTTTAATTGAATGACTCTATAACCCTCAATGCCTAATATGTGCTTTTCATATGGAAGAGACTTAATAACATTGAATGAATGAACAATATTTCTCTATGCTATGTATCCATGTAGATGTATATTTTATGTTTTCACTATTGAGGCTTTCTTCAAAGCCCTCCTAGGGGGGAAAAGGCAGAAACCTTGAGAACAGCAGGAGTTTACTTCTACATATGGTGCTTTAAGAAATTTGTGTGTCTTAAAGTCAAAATAAATCCTATTAACAGAATAAAATCCCAATAAACCCACAGTGCAGAGTGGAAGAAATTTAACGTAGTACTGGAAATAACTACCTTGAAACATCTTGTTTCAAGGAGATTTCAAGAGTATTTTAGCACTTGATGTAAACTTACAATAACAAAGTTTGAAAGCTGTTTGATCAGGGACTTTTTGACTGTGTGGAATGGGGGTCCCCAAACCCTGGGCTGCTGTCTGTTAGGAGGCAGACTGCAGGGGGCCTGAGCTCCACCTCCCATTCCCACCCCCTATCCTGTCTTCCATGTAACCAGTCCCCAAGACAAAAAAGGTTGGGGGATCAGTGGTGTGGAATTAGCCCATTAGGTTTATTCTATTTCTCACTTTCTTAAGAAATCCTTAATATATATTTACTTATGACTTTGTAAAGGTCTTGTATAACAAAACCACTGAAGCTCAAGCAGCTGCTCTATTGTGGTGCCACCAGCAGCATACATGGCTTATTTTTCTTTTGCTTCTGGTTTCATGTTGGCTACTTACCAGAGATGCTTAGCTCAGATAGCTAGATTTAGTGTATATCCTTTGGTAGACGATACATTTTTGAAACAAGAGATACATGCTTAGATTTTAAAAAGTCCAATGGCATATAACTAAAGTATGGGAATAAAAAGCCATTTATAAACTTAAAAGATCAAACCTATGTTAGTTTACCAGTGTTCAATCTCCTTGCATTATGTCGTATACAATGAACAGTTGTCAGCTCCAACATCCTAAACCGCATTTTGCAAAATGAAACCCCAGCAACCCATCACCCCTGGAAATGTGCTCATTTGGCCTTCCAGGTGGCCCTTTGCTTCCAAATAGCCTATGCTTTCTATTCAGCCATCAACCAGCTATGGGCCATGGACAAATCTTTGAGGCTGAATTATGTCATCTGTAAGGAATCTAATAACTTATATTTAATCACGGGGGCTGGAGTAGATCAAGTGTTGAGGCTCTTTCCAGGTCCAAGGTCTCGTAATAAAGAATTTACTCAGCATTCTCAGGTTTAGTAAGGGAAGCCTAACTTTACCAAGGTAAAAATAAAGTGGGAAAGTCAAAGAAAAGCACTGGCGACCATCAGGAAGCACTGGACACCTTCAAAATTCTCAAAGTTCTAACGTCTGTTGCCCTCTCTCCATTCCAACTGCCATTACTTCAGTTATCCTAATGTCATTAGGGGGAATAAATCACTATATTTCTGATTGATGTTCTTGACAAAGATTAGCTTTATTTTTGTCCTTGGTAAGTAAGTACTTGGGTATATTTCACTCACCTGCCATTTCTTAACTTCGGTACTTCCCAAGCCTTCTAAATAACTCCTGAGCTTCTCACTCATTGCAGATGGTCTTTCCTCATATACATCATCATTAAAGTTAGATGACTCCTTCCCCAAAACATGGACCTATTAAGAGGGAGAATATTAAAGAATAAGAGCTTTAAAAAAAGGTCTTTTGTGTACTCAGCAATTCAAGAAGTAATGTAGCCAAGCAATTTTGAGAGAATTGGGAGAGATTTACAATTAAAATAGCTAAAAATGGCTACTTTTAGTAATTTGGGTATATCTAATTATTAACACTGACATTGAGAGAAATTGTACCACTGCCCTGAAAGGAGACATTGCTCAAAACCTTTGCTCCCAGAACACTGGCTAGATGGATCTTGGGTCCAACTCAAAATGAAATTTTCTATATTCACAAAACTGTGAAGAAAGATATTTTATATAATGGGGTACAGAGAATTTTCAATTCCAGATCCTGGGAAAGATAGCATTTCTAGGTACTATATATTTGAATCTTGTAGTTGGGATAGGAAAAAGCAGGAAGGGCATGAAAGGTTTTAGACCTAGTTTGAAAAAATGCTTAATATATTATAATGATGTATTATCTGTAAAAAAAACGAATGCCTACTTACTTAAAAAATTCAAATAACATGCAGAAAAACTAGCTTTTTGTGTTTAACAAAAGTGGACATGAATATCAAAGGCTTGAGAAATAGCTGTGTTTTCTAACATGTAGACACATTTTTTTTTTTCTCAAAGAATCTCATTGGTAAACCAATGGTCAAACAGGGGATTTTGAAAACTGGAACACAAGAGTACACATTCAAAAAGCAACACAGAAGTACTTTTATTCATGTAGAAAAACAGGATTAATACTGATTGAAATCTCAAATTAGAAATTTCATATTAGAAGTCTCATATTACACTAACTTTCATAACTTGTTAAAATAAATTTCCCCACAGAAGGAGACATTTACACGTTTGCCAGTGCTTGCCTGAGATTAAACTGGCCCAAGAAAGTTTCAACCACAACTGAAGATGGAACTGAAGAATCTGTTATAATCACTGGCTTTGGAAATTCGTAGAGTTCACACACTGTCATTCCTCAGGAGGCTGTGCAACTGTGTCTGTGTTTTTCATACCATGGCAGAGGCAATTTTAATACTGACTACAGGATTATCATAATTAAAGATTTTATGTTGTTAAGCAGCTCTAATGTGACCATAATTCAGTTAATTTTTAGAGCAATTACAACAAAGCATTCCAACAAAATATCTTGGTGAGGAGATAAGGTAGAAGCTTAAAGTGTAGGACACAATTAGCAGGAAGTAGATATACATTAAAATATTTATAATATGTTCCTTAATTGGGTTAGAAATTTGTTTTTAAAGTGTTTATGCTTGAATTTCTTTTGTGGAGTCCATGCATGCATTCTTGAAACCTTCCGTAATCAGTAGGATTTCAGAATAGAATTAATTCTCAATTATTTGCACTAATGGAGAGAAAAAGAATAGAAAACAAAATACTAGCAAAAGTAGGTAACTTTATGTGAAAAGGAATTAGAAACTCCAATTAGATAAAAATGAACCTAAAGGTAAAAGCCAAAACTATAAAACTCTCAGAAGGAAACATGGGTATAAAGTATTATTAATGGTTCTGCCTTTCATAACAAAATACAGCATGATTCTTTTCAGTTACAAAGTAAGTGAGGCTAATTTCTGCTTGGGTCCTTTTGATATTATAACCTAATTATAGTTATATATTCCCCTTGTGTTAGAAATAAAATATTTTGTTTGAAATAGAATGTTTCTGGATTGACTTTGGATAAACTTTAAAAGAAAAGTTTACTTAGGCCATGAATAATAAAATCAAGAAAACGTATCTGCTTTGAACTATGGATCTCTAAGTCATCGTGAGTGCTTGCTAATACTGAGATTTTTATTTGAGTCTCTTTGAAGAATCTAAGATAATATTTTGGCCTTTTTCCTCTACAGAATGACCTCATCATTGGCTCCAAAAGTAGGTGAAATAATGTTAATAATTCATGGAAGCTATTTTAATATAAATTTATTTGAGTTGGAAAACATTCCAGGTAAGTACATTTTTTGTCTCTAAACTTGTAAGTGAAGTTTTATGACATAGCAGTAATATTATTAATGTTGTATTTGTTTTCATTTTATACTCTCAATTTTCTTACAAAGTAAGATTTTGAAGGTCAAATAGAAAAAAGTAAAAACAATTTTAAAAAAGGCAACATCTGAGAGTTGCCTGAAAATGTATAATTAATTAATTAGAACATTACAGAAAGAATTATCCACCACTAAAACAAAATAAAAACTTAAGAAACTCGATGTCGCATCTCCAAACACAGATAAAGCTAACTCTTTTATCTAACTGAAGAATGTCTAATAACTATCCCATGAGTTTCCAAATATCTGGGGCCTTAAATGCAAATTTTGTTCATTGTATCCTAGCATGAGGCTGGATATTCAATAAAAATTGGCTGAATGAATTGTAAGGTATAATTATTGCTAATTGGCTGCAGTATTAATGACAATATATCATGTTGAGATCAAAATGATGTTTCTTATTAAAGGTGGTAAATTAATATGTGTCAGCTCGCCCACCAATGACAATTGGGTCTGCTTTTACTTTGCACCGAGTAAAACACTCCTTTTTAAAACACAGAATTTTTCATACTAAAGTGTACAGCTTATTATCTCTTTAAATACAATGTACTCTTTTCCTACCTGTGACATTTATATATTATTGGATATATAGATATACATTTAAATATTATTGAATACATGCAGCCTAAACTGTCATGGGGAAAAACGGGTTAACACACAAGCAAACAGACAATTAATAAGGATGGAATAGAAGGAGAACGTCTGTATTCCCTGTCAGCATGAATGCCACTAAAACTTGTAGTAATATCAATTCCTTTCAAAGGTCTTGCTCAGTGGCCTAGAGATTAGCTTTTGTGGCTGGTGGGGGCCTCTGCCTTGCTGGTAAGGAACCTATTTCAGAAGAGTGCTTACATTCTGTCCACCCCTACTGTGAGAAAAGAAAACAATTTCAACCAAAATACTTTAGAATTCAGTCAAACACAGTCATGATCATTTCAAAAGCTGTCATTAAATTTGCCTACCTAACTAGCACACAAACAAAAATAATTTGACAGACAGGGATAGACACAGATATTCAATGGGACTATTAAATATTAGCCTATCTCTGAGAAGATGGGTTGAAAACAATGTTTTGTCAAGCTTAGAGTGGGGTGAAATTAAACTTAGTTTCTCTACTTCAGTTGGCCATAAATGTCCCCACATACCTACTGTACCTTCACTAGCATCTTGCATAAACCAGACTCATGGACAAAGAAGGACACGTTTTTCAGAAGTGAGTACAGAGGAAAACAGGTGGCCAGGAGTCACTGACACCAGTGAGGAGCGATCTCTAAGGAGACGTGACTTCAGCAGTGTTAGTGGCTATGGAGATGACAAACAAGTACCCGAAAAATGCCCTTTTGGTTTAGTGACATGGAGGTTATTGATAACCAAGATAAAGCGTAGTTATCAGTGTATCAGTTATCTCGCTAATGGAAGCCAGATTACCGAATTAAAGAGTAAGTGAGAGATGAAGAATTGAACAAAACAAGAATTAAAAATGACTTGTGAACTTTTGATCATGAAAAGTAGTAGACTGATAGGAATGTCATTATATCCCCCAATTCCTTTGACTCTTCTCCATTGACAGCTGGAAAATATATCTCCTCCTTAGAATTTTTTTTGTTCTTTGAATGCTTGATATAAACAAACAAATAAATAAATACACTGTTGTTCATTTCCAGAACTATAGCTTAAGCAAATGGCAGCTTATACTTGTTTTTTTTGAAATAAAGGCAGCACTCTGTGGGGCAGCCAATATTGAAAAGAATCAACAGACAACACTGGTTTTCCAGCCACATGGGGAGCAACCTTGGAAGAGAATCTACCAGCTGAATTTGAGCTCCCCTAGCTGAAGCAGCACTGGTGAGACACGAACTGCTCTCACTGAGCAGTGCCCTCATTTCCAACCTGAGAACAAAATAAACGATCGCTGATGTGTGAGCCATTAAGTTTTGGGGTGGTTTGTTCCGAGGCCGAGAGATTACTGACACAGCCATTGGTGCTGGAAGTGGCAAGCTGCTGCAACCAAAGCCTAAACATCCGGGCCACTGATGTGAGGCTTGGCTGGCTGGCTGGCTGGAAGGGCCTTGTTTGGGGAAGCCAGGAAGACTCAGGGAGAGTGTTATTCAAAGCCTCAAGGGATGAGGACAATGCTAGTGCAAGCCTAAAAAGCTTCATAGTGCTGTTGGTGAGGGTTTAAATAAATATCGTGGGCAGTTTGTAGAAAAGGGATGCATATAGTGGCAGGAATTTGGTGACACTGTCACCTTCAGAAATGAGGAAATAGGAACATACCTACTGAATTCAATGATCTCGTGAAAGGGATTTTCCAAGCAAAATGCTGAAGGTCCTGCCTGGCTCCCTCTAGCTGTTTATGATAAGATGAAAGAGGAGAAAGATTAGCTAAAAAGAGAACTACTGAGTTTCTGGCAAAATTTACAGAAAAAATAAATGACTCAGGGTGTGCTAGGCTCCAAAATAAAGGTTTCTTATTCCCAGACTCTCTCGATGACAAAATATTCTGAAATTAAAATATGGCTTCCACATAAAGAGTCCAGTCTATGGGAGGCCGCAGAGAGCCTTTGTGAGCACGTGATGGTGATTTCCGGCAATGCCTTATGGAGCCTCTCAAACAGACAAAAGACTTTCTACGGGTGTGAAAGGCGTGTCTCACAGATCCTCGTAAACAATAGGGCTTCTAAGGAAATTAAGGACAGGGCTCCTTAGTAACCCACAGTAGAGCAGGGTTTGTCTCAAATGGAGTTTTGGTTGTCGCTTTTGAACCCCAGTAAGATTTAAACGAAACTAAAATAGGTTTGAAGATCATTGTTCCAGGAGAAGTGCTACCAGCTTGAACAGAGACAGTGCACTGGGATGTGATGGCTTCAGACCCCCTCCCTGTACCTTCTTATGTCAAGAAACACGTGGGAAGGCAACTCAGGGCCAAACTCTGTTTTCCTGTAGAAAAGAAAGACTGACTCAAACGACAGGGCCCAGAGGCTGGAGGGGACGACTGAGAGCGGCAGAGAAGCACTCACAGGGAACAGGACTGGGCTCCACTCCAGGCGCAGGCAACGTGTGCCAGGACAGCTCCAAGACCTGCTGTGGACCAGCCAGCGCTGTGTCCATTTTCACCATTTGGGAGTGTGAATGTCTCCTGTGGCTATTCTGTGTCTGCTCCACCCCTGTTTATTGGTTGTGTGGACTGTGAGGAAAATACCATGCCTTTCTCGTTCTCAGGTCTTCAGTTCAAGTGGCGCTGTGCCCAGGGCTCTGCACTTCATACCTGGACCTGATACCCACGGCAGGAGCCTGCCCTCAAGCCTGAGCCTGGTTCTATCATCGAATGAGACTTCGGGCCATGGAGGGGTATCGGGAGGGTGTGAATCTATTTTTCATGTGGGACAAATAAAAATTAATTTGTGGCCAGAGGGGGACTGTGGCTTAGACCTTAAGAAACTGGCAGCTTCTCTTTCTATCTCTTAGAATGCTCACTCTCGGAATCCCCACCACGTCTTGAAGAACCTGGAGCAGCACACAGAGAAACCCAGGAGGAAAAAATCCCCGAAGCCCCAGGCCTATAAAAGCCTCAAATGCATCTCTCCCTCTCCCTTACCACATGCAACTCACCCGAGGGTTGTTAATGTACTGTCGTAAAGGTTACTTTTATCTCACACACATAGACAAACGTATGCAATGTGCAAGTATAGTCACTATACACTGACACCTCAGCTTTAGAAGCAGAACGTCTGCAACACAGCAGGTCCAATTGGCTCCCCACTAAGCATTCCGCTTCTTCATTCCAATGGCCACGAATATCCTGCAGTTTATGTTTAAAAATTACCTTCTTTTCACTCAAGTTTTAATATTCATGTGTGTATCCTTAAATAATATACACTTAATTTTTTATTTTATACTTTAAATAAGTGTAATAATATATGATGTACCCTCTATAACATATTTTCTTCAAATAATTTAAGATCTTTCAATGTTGCTCTGCATGGCTGAATTCTATTTGTACTATAATTTATAACACAAATATTTTATACTCTTAGTATTTTTTCCTGATTTAGATCCCCAATAGATCAGATTCGTGGTTGCCAGAGGCAACTAGCTTTTGTCTTATATTTTTATTCACATTTGTCATCTTATGCTGATCTGAAGTTCTTGTGTTAATGTGCAGAATATACTGTGCTTTTCCTTAGCATCTTTTGTGTTTTGTTTAAGAAATCTTACACCACTCCAAAAACATAAAGAAATTCCTCTCAATCTTCTTTTAAAACTTTCATAGATGAGCTTTTTATATTATGGCCTTAATTCACCTGGAGTCCATTTTTACATGGTGAGATGTAAAAATTAAAATTTATTTTTTCCAATAGGTATAATCAATGTTCCATCATCATTTATTTAGTACTCCACACTCTCTATATGGATGCCCCATCCATCCTCATTCAACAATATTTATGCCAACTTCATTACAAATTAAACTCCATAGTCACATGAATATGTTTCTGGATTCTCTATTTTGTGTCACTGTTCAGTTGACTAACCGATATGAAACTGTATTAATCAACATCATATATTAATATTTTACCTTGATATGTCTTAGGGAAAGCCTAATGCCCACCTCCATCTTATTCCTCCTTCAGATGTGTTTCATTGTTATTTATCCTGTATTCTTCCATATTCACTTCAAAAAATTGTATTCACAAATGTAAAATGATCTTATCAAATTTTTGATTAAAAGTTTATTTAATATGTAATTATTTTTGGTAGATTTTATGTACTCCCAGCTATATAAATACCATATCTCTTGATTTTAGTTTAGAATTCTCTACTGTCTTTTAATAATGTTTAATAGTATTCACAATCAGCTTGTTCATCTATTATAAAAAGTATGTTATGTATTTATCGATCATGTAAATGTTGTATTCTTACAACAAAATTCCAACTGAAGGATAAAATAAATACATAAAAGTTCACAATAAAAAATGTAAAATTCAATAAATGATGATATTGGGAACAAGAAGATACAAAAATGAAGCAGAAGACTCCTGAAGGATGCTTCCCCTCTCCCCACTTTCCTTCCCAGAAGTACCTATGCTGTCTAATTAATAAAATACTTTACTTTCTAATCTTTATTTAAATAGAATCATACAACATATGACTGGTTTCTTTGGCTCAACACTGTATTTGTGAAGCCATCAATGCAAAGTTAGCTTACTCATTTTCATTGCCTTATGATATTACATTGTAGTAATATTCTGCAATTTACTTTTCTAATGTCGATATATAGTTTTGAGTTTTGGGCCATTAATAATAGTATGGTTATGAACCTTTTTTATATACCTGTTGGTGCACATACATTTCTGCTAGTGCATACCTGTTATATCTAGAAATTTACTTTACCTTATCTAAAACTAGTAAGTTAGTGTATGACTATTTCATGAATGCTGCCAGAGACATAAATTTACTTCTGAGGGCACAGACAGCAGTGTGAACATCAACACATCTGCACCAGTTTCCCTCCCTGCCATCCCACCAGGTGCTGTGGGGGTGACGCAGATAACCAAGATGTGTGCCTGTGTGTACAAGTACAATGTTAAACAGAACTGGTAAGAGAAAGCATCATTTTCCTTTCTTAGATCAAGCAGCAAGCTTTCAACATTTTATCATTCAATATAATGTTGACTCTATGTCATTACTATTTTTATTATTGATACCATTGAGGTATATTTTAAAGAGAATATAACACATAGATTTTAAGTGTAAGGTTGATGACTTCTGATAAATGCATACAGACCCCAGCAAGTCTTTGTGTGAGCCCCAATTCTAAGCCCCCAAGTTCCAAGTCTCTAGGATACACACCCCACATAAGACCCCCACCTTTGAGTGCAGCCAAGATCTGTTAATAGGACAGAATATCACTCCTTTGATTATACTACATTACATAGCAAGGGATTTTGCAGATACAATTAATGCTGCTACTCAGCTGAATTCCGTCAAAAGGGAGAGCAGCCTGGTTGAGTCTAACCTAATCAGGCAGCCATCAAGTAGACAAAAGAAGAAACAGACCCTCTTCTTCTGATACGTGGGAACCGTCAGGCGTGATGGGAACTGACAATGGAGGGGCCACATGGCCTGGACCTGGTGTTGACCTGCAGGCATGTGACTGACTCCTGGCAGAAAGCCCGCAAGACACAGTGACCTTAGTTCTAAAGGTACAAGGAACTGAATTCTTCCAGCAATAACGGAAATTTGGAAAAGGACTCTGGACTTCAGATGAGAGCTCAGCCCCGTCCTGCGACTTCAGCCTCTTATGCCCCAGAGCAGAGGACTCAGTCACGCCATGCCCAGACCAGTGACCACGAAGACTGTGAGAGGACACCAAACGGATGATGTGTATGTGCTGAGTTCACTGTAACTCGTCATGTAGCAGGAGAAAACTGCTCCATTCCCTTATGCCTTTTTCCAATTAATTCCCTTATACTGGGCTCTGTTCTGATTTCAACCACCATATCTTAGTTTTGCTTTTCCTAGAATTTCATAAAAATGATAATATATATATATACACACACATAAGTAAAATGCTTTGATATCTTGTAATAATATTTTCATGTGAATCAGTAGTTCTATTGCTAAGTATTTTATTATTGAATATATTGCAATTTGATTCTCTATCTACCTGGTTTTGGACATCAGGGTTGTTTTCAGATTGGGGATATTATAAACAAGGCTGCTATTTTGAACATTCTTGTTCACAGATATTTTGCAGACAGATGTTCCATATCTTTGAAGTAAGTACCTGGACTAGAATTGTTGAGTCATAGGTCAGGTAGTTGTGTACAAGACATTGCCAAGCTGTTTTCCAAAGTATTGTATCATTTATCACCACCAACAGAAATGCATGACCGTGCCAATTCCTCTACATCTTGCCAACACTTATTATTTCCAGTCTTTTTAATAGACTCTGTAGTAAGACTGCCAAAATTTTAATAATGTCATTGGCTCTTAGTATATGACTTTGAGCAAGTTATTTTCTATGCCTCAGTCTTATTTGTAAATTGGTAACATTATTAGTACCTGACCCATAGGGCTGTTATGATGACTAAGTGAGTTTATGTATCAAAGTTCTTAGCATTGTGCTTGACATCTAACATTATATAAATAAAAATTATTGTTATGAAGAATTTTACATTTACATTCATAAAAAACATTGCTTGCTCTATAATTTTCCTTTCTTGTATTCAGCTTTTAGAGTTTTTGCTCACTTAACAAAAAGCCCTAGTGTGTGTTCTTATTCTATTACCTAGTAAATTTCATAAAACACCACAGCTATCAGAACCTTAAGTATCTAGTAAAAATTAGCCATAAAGCTGTGTGATAATGTTATGTTATTTTTGGAAGAATTTGAATGCCTAATTCTACTTTTTAACTGTTATGTGAAAAATTTTCTTTTGGTATAATATTGGTAAACCATATTTCTCCAGAAATATATTAATTTCACCTAATTATTCATATTTTGGCTAGTTTTTAAAATGGCTCTTTAAGTTTTTGTTCCACCTCTACATATGTACTCCCTTACCTCCTACTGTCATGTGTGTTTCCTGCTGGGCACCCGGGCACCGAGCACGCAGCCCTTTGGGGCACAGCTGTTTGTAGGGGAGTTCTGTTAGGCTCCGTATTTTTGTCTGGCTCCAAGCTACATGCTGTGTCTCTCACATGCACTGTAGCCATTAAAACTGAAACTCACGGTGTCTGGAATATTATAGGTGTCATCAGCGTGGCTTTGGCCCTGATTCACCCCCCAGAGTTCCTGCTTTCACTTCAGGTTTTGGCCCCTGTTGATTTCCTTCTCAAAAAACAAAAACAAAAACAAAAACAACTTTTGGGCCACCTCAGTTTCATTTTAAGATTTGACCTTAAATTTTTGCCTAATTTCGTCCAGATTATTAGTTATTTTTTTCAATAGGCCCTTTCAGAGTATCAAGTCTTCCATATTACTAGGAAGAGAAAGCAGTTATACTTTCTTAATAATTACAGAACCTGTCCCTGTCCTCTGTCTCACTGACAGGCTCTGAAGCTTAGTCCCTCATTATTTCCCACCTGGATTATGAATTCACTCTCCCACAAAATATGGCCACGTCAAATTACTATGAAGTTATCTTTAAGTTTGGTATAAGATCCAAATTTCTTGGAGAAAACAGAGAAGTAATGGTCAATAGTACATGACTAAAACTGAATAAGGTGTGATAAGAAAATAAAGCCTATTCAAGAATGGGTTAGTCAATATACTAGGCAGCATTGAAGGCCATGAATTTATCTTATTTTGCTTTTTAGTTTAAAAACATAGATTTCTATTTTGCACTTGAGAAAAAAAATCCACTTTCCCAAGTTTATCACTTGCGTTTCAAAGCACATCAAGTTATTTGCTTAATTGAAAAGGATCTTTGACAGCAAGTTTCAAGTACTTACAGATGCGTAAGCTTTCTTGCCCATGAATAGAACGAACAGAGAGGATGGACACGCGCCTCATTATGGGAGTCTTTCTGAATGATAATTCTATTGCAGATGGATAATGATATGTTGCCTCTCTTTGCCATTACTGAGCATTAGATTGTTATTAACACTTTCTTTTATTTTTCATTACCTACAAAGTATAAATTGGGAGAGAAGTAGGTTCTTTTTTTCATAATGAATTTTTAAAGCTTATTTTTCATCAGTGTCCAACATACTGCGATTTTAGAAGCATGTGACCAGTTCCGCCACTCAATTAATTTAATACTAAATTTAAAACCTACAATCTTTAATGATAAGTTCAAGAAAATAATGAAGCAGATAACACACTATACTATTTTTCACTTTTCTGTACAGTGTGCAAGACACACACACACACACGCACGCACGCACATCCTTATTCGTGATCCAATTTGAAAGTTCCTGGCACTTTATGCTCTTGGGCAGAAGGGAAAGGTTTTTGTTGATAATATATTAATGCATCTAATATGTTGGCAAAATTTCATTTAACAAAATCTTTAGATAGTGAAAAGCAAATTGCATGAAGAATATCACCATGGTTATAAACACACGAAGAAACACAGCTGCTAAAGTAACAGTGTTGATGTAGACGTCTCAGAGAAACGTGTAGTCAGTACTTCTTTGCCAAAGGCCCGGAGTGAATGGTATATGCACAGATACGCAGGCACTAAACCTGCGGATGAGAAGCATCTTCCAAGGAAGGGGTACGCTAAGATTAAATGGCTGACTTCCTATAGCCCCCTCTTTAGCTTATGTGCCATTGCCCCTTTGCTTGTACTTGCCTTATAATTGGCTTACAGTGTAATGTGGGCAGTCTAACTCTAAATATCAGGGCCTTGCTAATTGTGTTGTCTTCCCAATAATTGTCCCCTGAGTCGCTGGCATCAAATGAAACAGAACCCTCACATTGCTGTCCACTTCTGGACCAACGCGGTCCACTAGAAATGTAGGACAGGCCAAAGGTGCAGGCCACATATGTAATTGAAAAATACTTCTAGTATATTTTAAGAAGAAAAAATAAGTTAATTGTTTAACTTATGCTTTGAGGACTTTGAGGACCCATACTTTGAGGGCTACCGTGAGAACTATCACTCTGTGGAAAGCTGCACTGGATTCCTCCAATTGCCCGTAACTGAATCTGCCCCTTCCCACATAGAGCCTAGGGCTTGTTCCATCCTAGTGAATACGTCCACTTAATTCCCAGTATCTACCAGTCTACCCTGTCTTACTGTACTTTTTATTTCTGTATCCAGCTCTTTGATGAGATATACTTATGCCCTTATAAAAGTATTATAGCCTGAGATTTTTGGTACCCAAATCAATGATGCTATTACAGATTTCTGGAAAACCTCACTCATCTATGAGCACTGTGGGTGAAGCATGTTCACATAGGAACTTCTGGTGACCTAGAAATTTTGCAGTGCATTATGGAGAACTCAAGGTATGCTGCCATATGTGTATGTATATGTATATATATATATATTCAGGATGGCGTGTTAGATTATGAGATCAACAGAGGGTGATCCAAACAAGCAGAAATAATTTGAAATAATAATCCAAACAAGCAGAAATAATAATCCAGCCCTGGCTAGCGTAGCTCAGTGGGCTGAGCGTGGGCCTGCGAACCACATGATCACGGTTCGATTCCCAGTCAGGGCACATGCCTGGGTTGCAGGCCAGTTCCCAGGAGGGGACCCATGAGAGGCAACCATACATTGATGCTTCTCTCCTTCTCTCCTTCCCTTCCCCTCTAAAAATAAATAAATAAAATCTTTAAAAAAAGAAGTAATAATCCAAACAAGCAGAAATAATTTATGGAGGGAGGAGTATATCTATTTACAAAAAAGAAATATGAGAATAGATCTTCTAAGGTCACCTTCCTAGCATACCGCTGATGCTTGTGAGCTCACTCAAGGAACCATGTGTATACATGATGACGTATATGCTTCAAATAAACCATGACCAAGGTCTTCTTGGGCTTAATCAGTTTCTACTTTGTCTTACTTGGTCATCTTAGGAATCACATATAGAGGGCTTTTGACCTTCTATAACTTATATCCTCAGTTTGGCCTCCCCTTCTTCATATTTGTGCTTCTCTCATTCAACAAACATTGCATCCTTGAACCCTTCATCTTCTTCTATGATATATATATATATATATATATATATATATATATATATATATATGAGATGTTGGCTAAAGTCTTGAATTGTCCTCTTCTCTCCCCAGTGGGGATGACCTCATTCAGTGACGTCATCCAGATCAGGAAGAGGTAAGCATAATCCCTAAGGAAGGCTTTCCTTTGCCAGTGAAAAGGCAAAACTTCACAGGAAGACTTTCAGCCTGTGTCCTTTGCCCTTTGTCCATCCTCCTTCTCTACAGTGAGGCATGGATATGGTGCCTCACAAGTTCAGCAGCCATCTTGCAACCAAAAAAGTAAAAGGAAGTTGGAAGGAACCCAGGTTTCTGATAAAATATTTGAGCAGTCACTTGATCAAAGCCAAAAGGCCAGAAGCGATACCCGTCTGAAATGCCTACAACAGAATCTTCTGTTACATGAGAATGATAATCTCCAATTTTATTCATTTCAGTGTTCATCAAGTCTTTTGTAAAATCCAAATTCAATCCTACTTGGTACATTTATTAAATGCTCAACTACCCTTCAAACTATTCAGCTACGAATTCTTTAAACATTAGCTTATTAATGATGGCTTTGAGTCCTCACCTGCTGATATTGCCAGCCATTCCCTGCCACTGGGCTAAACGGCCAGACCCCTCACTAGGCTACAGGAATATCCGCATGCAGGAGCTGAGGGAGATTATGCGTTTCCTACCTCTCAGGGTCCCAACAGTCAACATCTGCAATGTGAAGACGTGGCCTCAGAAGCTCAGGAATACCAGGTGCCTATAGTTTGCTTGCTTGTGACAGAATATATTCTTGATTAGATAATTTAACCTTCTCTTTCTCCTCCCCTATATGCTATCCATGTCTTTGGTGTGTGGAGCAAGTGCCTGCTGCCTTTCCAGCAGGCAGTTAGGGGTGGGTGTTTCATCCAGTTACCTGTACACATGGGTGGAAGTTGTTCCTTGATATTTATGTAAGAAAAAAAAAAAACACTTCAGACTGTGCCCTTAGTTAATACAATAATGTGGTGTAGCTCAGCGTTTTGAGTTTGCGCACTGACCAGTACCCTACTCCATTTCTCCAGAGGGCTCTGGGCAAAGGTGACAGTCATTTGGAAGAGGTGACCAGAATGAAAAGAAGATAACACCACCTCTTGTCCTATAGTTCCTTGCAAGCCATTTTCTGGTTGTTCTTTCTGAAGGCTTCCTTGAGTCACAAAGGAACAAATATTGCCCCTGGCCACTAACTCTGCAGAAATTAGATCTTTTTAAACCTATCAGCAGAATACAAGTAAAGACACACATGGAAGCACATAAACTTGCTTGTTACTGAAAACCAAGAAGGGCTTAAACCTTTAATGTCCCTGTAGTAGTGGGCTGTAGCACGTTAGTCTGACATTAGCTTCACACAAACTTGCCAAGATAAACGCTTTTTCTTACCTACTTGTTTCCTAGCTGCCCTATGATTAGCAACACAACAGTCATACAACCACGCCTTGTGGTCTCCTACCAGCTGAAGTGTCACTACAGCAGAATTTACATGAAGTGAAAAGTGACTATTAACGTGCATTTTAGTTTATGGTGGTCGGGCCTCTTGCAGTCCCACAAACTGAGCGGTTCTGAAGTTCCTGATGACTTAGTCTTCTCATGATTTTGTTGCTGCATCTTAACACCCTGAGCTTTAAAAATACAAATTAATTTTAGCTTTCCTGTCACTCATTCTTAACAAAAAGAAATACTTTTTTTTCCTATAAAGAATGAGTATTATGAAATTACCTAGACACAAACATAGTTCCAGTGGTTATCCAGGCCATACACAAAAACAGTGCAATGGAAACAAACCACTTTTGGTGGCATTCTTGACACTTTTAGGGTTTTAAAATGTTTTTCTTGAATTTTGGAGTAACATTGGTTAATAAAATTATACAGATTTCAGGTGTACAATTCTATAATATATCGTCTGAATATTGCTTTGTGTGTTACATTTTTAATTCCTGTAACTCCAGTGGTTTCATTTGAAGTTCAATGGTTTCAAGTCAAAAGTAAGGCCTTGGCAGCAAAGTACCTTGAATGATGAACAAAGCAGATTAATCAGAAGCATTCTAACTTAAGTTATGAATTCTTATAAGTCTCATAATGCAAGAAGAAAAATGATACTGTTTTTATACTGCCAAATGAATAAGCTAGACTGAGAAAAAATACCGATCACAACACAATGCATCTATAAGAGCAGTGGGTTTTTTTTTTTTTTGAAGATTGTTACCACCAGATTTTAATGCAATGTTCTCTTCTCCCATTTTTCTCCTATAGTGTGGCCTCCTGTCTTCTAGTCCATCTCGACCTGAGCTGGACAGGAAGAGGGTTATTTTGTGATCACAGTGATCTACAGTTGCCTCGCAATCGGTGGTCAGCACGGACACTGTCCACTTCCCAGGCTGCCCCTGGCAGTTCCTGAGCCAGCTGCACCCACTGCGCCGCACGCTCCCGGGTAAAGTCCCTGCCGTCAGTTGCTATGTGGGCAGAAAATGCAAACTAATTTTAACCTTAGCTTAACCAAAACAGTATTGGAATCTTAAAACCGCCAAAAAAAGAAAGGATACAGAAAGAAAAACAAATAGAAATGATGTTTTGAGGAAGTACAGGGCTCTTTGGTGCTGGGGGTTATTCTCATTTCTGATTCTCTCAATGAACACCCACGATGGATAACAGAGTCGCTTTGTACCCTATAGCTTTGTATATTTATCATTCTGAAGCACATGTCAGACAGACAATATTTATCTGGGTCAGTGAGCTCAGTTGGTGTGCAGCTAATAAGGCCAAAAGCAGGGCTCTTTCCCCATAGAAACCAGGAAAATGGACTCAGAGAGAAAAACAAACCTATTCTACATTCACCACTGTACCCCTAAACCTGGCCAGACATCTCTCAAATGCATGCTGTGGGTAACAAGTGGGATAACAGAGAGGGTGATACCTTGGAGGAAGCCCAAACTAAGTGTTCTAGAGTTGACTCGAAGCTGAGGTCCTTCGGGAAGCAAACCAGGAGTGGTGTTGATTGGCAGAGAGTTGGAATTCACATGCTACATAAAAGAGGCATAGACACGCACCTCACTGTCACTTGTCATAGAAACTGTTTCTACTGTTTTCAGGGTTCATCTCTTATACAAGACTCTGCCTCCGGGCCACATAGAGTGACATTGTACAGAAATACCATCTACTTTGGCTTCAGAGACCTGAGAGCAAATCCTGCCTGCACCATTTACTGCTTGGACGGCCTTAGACATACTTGCACTGTCTAAATTGTTTCCTCATATGCAAGAGACCTGCTGGAAGATTAAGTGAATTAAGGTGTGTAAAGCTATTAATTTAATGCCTGGGACATAGTAAACCCTCCACACATGGTGATTTGTGTTATTATTAAGACATCACGTGATAACATATGAAAAATGACTAGTGTAGTATCAGGTTCATAACAGGAAATCAATAAAGATCAGTTCCCTGTTTGATCAGTTTCTGTTATTTTCTGTAGGTGTCTCCCTTTCCTCATGGTGTTCCTCATTTCTTTTACCTTTCCAGAGCTTTCCTACTCCATGACGTCGCAGAGCAGGGGAAGAATCGCAGAACTGCTGGCTCAGGTGTGCTATATCCTACATTACTTCATTCCTACATCACCGGCCATGTCTCGAGGACACATTTTTGTGGAGCAACCATCTTGTTATTTAACCTTCTCTAGAGCTTGTTCATTGGAAAATTTATTTATCCATCCTCAAAAAATGCATGTTAGTGGTGCTGTCTAGAAAGCCAGATGTTAGGAATATATTTAGAAGAAATAGGCCATTTTATTTCCAGAAGGTCAAAAACTTGCCTCTCTCCAAACCTTTTTATTTGTCCAAAAGCTGGATTCTATATTGGTGCCACATTTGACTTTCTGGAGTTAATGTTTCCCCTCTAAATGAAATTGAGAGGATGCCTAATGAAGATAAATTGGTGGGTATGGGAGGAATTTATAATGAAACTTAAGTCTAGCCTCATAATACATGTTTCTCAAAGTTTCGTGTTTGTGTAGGGACGCTGATGCTGTTTCCACGGTCAGTGATCTCAGTGGTGGACACAACTGGACTTGACCTTTGCATGTGCATTTGGGGCTGTGCATCGGTTCACCTTGCAAGATATTAGAGAAGGAAAACCTCATTTGCCTCCCTTTGATTTTGCAAAATAAGGGTGTCAGAGACCATTTCAATTCAGCCAAGGGAAAATTTCTTTTTAATATTCAAAAAAGTACATCTGTAGGTACAGTCAAATGCCTTCAAAAGAAATCCCATCATAGCAGCCCATGATTTAAGGAAATTTGCCTGTTTTTTCTTTGTTTACTCCCGGCCTGTTCTGAAGCTACATAAATCTTCTTTTTTCCTTTTTTTAAAAAAATGCCATAATCAGGTTTAATATATTCCACTATTAATACAATTACCAATCTCAGTTTGTCCCCAACTGTGATTTTTCTATGCATTCTGGTTTTTGATGATCTACTTATGCCCTTATAAACAGAGATATATGACCTTCAATTGTATTTTGGGTTAGTGTTAGAAACTATTGGTAGGAATCACAGAGAGACACAATGTCACATGCAAGGACCACCGTATGGAAGGCCTAGTCAAATGAACAAAGATTAATAAACTGCCATCTTCTATAGAGGGATCCCTGAAGAAGTACGTATTTCTCTGAGCCCACCCTTGGATATATGGTCTGGTCTAACACAGATTATTCTTCACTCATACTTTCATAATGTTGTCCTCCAATAAAAATACAACCCTCCAGGACTGTTTTCTCAGTTACACCCAAAGGATTCTTCTGAAAAGGGCTGGTTAGGACATTGGGAGAAGGCTGCATCCCATGCAGGCTGTAAGGCTCATGGTCAGTCTAAAAATATTGCGAAGCCACACTCCACTTTTTCTCACCACTCTACGAAAAGGGTGGTAGACATACAGCTAAATTTGTCTATTCACTAAGCTAACACACACTGGGCACTTATAGACGATTAAACACTCAAGATAGAAAGGTGAAGAAGACATTGTCCCTGCTTACTATCTAATGAAGAGAGGCAGAGAAATAGAAAAATAAATCATAATACAAGAGATTACTTTATGGATAATTGGCATATTTTAATACTTCATTTCCTATTGACAATGTATGTGCTCTTCAATACTGTTACAATGTAAACCCTCTGGGGTGGAGCTAGCATCACACATCTCCTCAGTCTCAGCATATTCTCTATCCATATTAGTTTCCCTGACCTGCTTTCTGTTTTTAATTTCCTGTCCTTCCCCTTGGCCCCAGCCCCTTAATCAATCAGTTTCATCTATTTTCCTTCTGATAAGCTACAAGGGAAGAGTTATCAATTTCAATATGTCTGCCAGCTCCCACCCAGGTCAGTGACCAAATATACTAAGCCCTAAAAATCACTTGGCATTGCTGTAGGTTGAATCTACAATAAAACTGTGCACTGGCCTATACTTAAATCACAGGCACGTGTGAAATACTTTTTATTGATACATTCCCTGAATCAAGGACTCAAATTCCAAAACCAAATATTCTTATAAGGAGAGTCCTTTATAATGTATTTATTCATTAATTCAAACTGCCTTCACAACTCTTTCAAAAATTCAGAGGACCCAGAATACAAATATACTCCTTAAAAGGGTGTATTCTAACCTAATTATAAAATATAAAGGCTCTCAATTAGTCAAATTGAACTTGTGGATATTCATACAGCTTTACATATCTTTTCTCCCATGGAAAATCAGGACCAGACAAGTCATTTTCTCTTCCCTGTCTTCATACCAGATGAACTCACTAACAGTGATTACAATGATCAGAAGTGACACGTTTAACAGGGCTGACATCTAGGTGCTCATAACTGGGTTTGAAAGTTCCCATAGTATTGAGATGAATAGAAATGACTTGAGTCATTTCCTCTTGTTCTAGTGGGCTCAGTTCCATGGGCAACAGTTATCACCAGAAGGAGGTTAAGAAGTCCAGAAAATTTAAATAAAGCAGGATCCAGGAGAAATCTTGCAGAGGGCCATCAACTTTCAAATTCATAGATTTGAAGCATTTTGATTTGAGTGTGCTCTGTATAAATTGGGAATTATTCTTTGCCTGTAAAACAACTAAATATATTCATGTCTTTATGCATTTTCCTTTTCCTCCCTTAATTATAGCAATATTTAGATGTGCATCTATTTTTTTTTTTACTTTACCTTAACTTCTAGAAGCAACTGACTCTCACTAAGGTGCTATTATGTATGAAGTATTTCTAACCTGGTGGTCAATCTGTGTACCAGGATCTGGACAGTAATGTCCAGTTGTGTCCTCGGGTATAACTTACCTGTCTATAAAAATAATAGAATGAATCTTCACTAAATCTTAAACCACACAGAGATAGCTGTGGAATGAGAATTTGAAACACTTTACTTAGGTTTAAGTGTAAATGTAGCTTTATTCTAATTTCAAAATCCAATCCAATCCTTTTTTAAATTGATGACATTCTTAGGTAAATTTGGATAGATTGACTTTGGCCTCTTTAAGTTTGGATCCTCTTCTTTGATTTTTTTGGCACTGTTTTGCTCTCTAATAGGTAAGTTCCAATAGGTGGGACATCTATCTGTTTACTTCCAAAGTTCCTATTCGGGGATGGTGCTAAGTCTTGTTACTATGTGAACTGTGCCTCCATCTTCTACAATGGGAGTAACTCAGGCTTTTCTGTGTAACCATCACACGTTTGTTTTATGCAGCCTACAAATGAACACACACACACACACACACACACACACACACACAGAAATGCATACACACACCTGGCATACCAGCTTTTCTTTTCTTTACTAAGCACATCACCATTGGGTTTATTCTAATTTTAAGAAAACATTTAGCTTAGTGTAGTAAGAAAGTTTTGGATCTAAAAATAATTCCTACAACGTATTAGCTGGTAGCATGGGCCAAGATAATTAACCTCTTGACATTAAGTTATTTTTTATTTGTAAAATTATAATGCCCATCACACAGGTTGTTTTGAAATTTAAATATGGAAATGCTTACGAAGGGTTTGGTACGATGTTTGGCATGTAGTACATGCTCAATAAATGCTATAGAGTTGTGTGAGACGTGATAAAAACTAGGTTAGGAAATTGTGTGGTGGCAAACAGCGAGTGCCTGGCCAGGGTCAGTGACTGTAAAATCTTGTAGAGACAACAAGGCCTAATCATCTATAGCACAACTGGATGTGCTACAGCACACTTTAAACACAGAACTTAATCAGTTCTGCACAATTAGTTACTATCAAATGATTCAAAATTAATGAAGTTCCTTCAACTGAAAGAGTATTATGCAATCTATGTCTTTACTATTTAAAATGTTATAGCATGATTTAATGCAAGTTCTAAACAAAGATTCCTTTCATAATACCAAATGTTAAAATATTAGTTAAAATTTTTTGGTTGGCCCAAAGCAAGCAACGTCCATTCATTGCCTAGTTTCACTGAGTTCATGGTTTCAAAATTATTTAAATGCCAATTACTCCTGATTTATTTTCTCAGGAAGATGAGACTACATGGGTGTATGGAAAACAGGTCTAGAATTGTCTTTGCCTATTTACTCAAAATGCACCCACACAACTGCTCAAAGTTCCAAAAACATGCTGGTGGTCAAGTCTACAATCCTCTGCAAATTCAGTGAAAAAAAATAAACAAAAGAGCTTCTCCCCTGATGCCCTACAAAGTTGTGTCCCAGAACTTCACTAGGTTCTAGGAAGAACACTTGGATTTGGCCAAACTGAGTGCACATCTCAACACTACCCAGCTGCTGGAGCTCAACAGTGTTCCCTTCCAACACACATGACTTTCAGTTCACTGAGATCCGTCCACCCTGGACCTGATTCCACCCTTTGGTTATCATCCTTACTCCAGAAGCATTCGATTTGGAGATGCTGCTTCCATAGAGTGAAACAAAGTGACTCTCATAAGAGGAAGGGCAACTCACTCAAAAGTGGGATCATTCAAAGTTAGATGTGGGAGAGAACGAGGCCTTCACAGAGGCCACGTGGATAACGCAGCAGATGAGGAACCCCACGGAGGAGAGACAGGACAAGGAACTGGAGGCTGTGGGTGCCTATAGAGAAGTCCCCATTCTAGCAGCCATCACAGGTTTCCAAGGTTGATCCTTACGATGTCATTTCTACGTAAATCACAGCTTGATGATTTGTTAAGGATGGAATTCATAACCTGAGCAGGACTGGCACCATATTTTCTTCTACCTGTTGCTTAAATCTAGTCCACCTTTTTGCCTTACTGCTTTCATTTACTTTTGAAATGTTGCTATCAGTTTATTAGTAGTTTTACATGACAAATATTTATACAGCATTTATCAAATGCTGGGCACTACTGTAAGAATTTTATGAATGGCAACTTAGTACTTCTCTTCCAGGGACAATATCTGGGAATCATAACACCCACCAGGAGGGGTTGTTGTTAATTCCATCCAGTTGGTAGAAATCAGAGCTAATGCCAAACATTCTAGAACGTACAGGACAGCCTCTCTCCCTAAACCAGGAATTACTGGCCAATAGTATCAATAGCACCAGTGTGGTAAACCCAACATTAATTCATTAATCTCTGTAATAGCCCTACGAATCAGATACTGTTATTGTCTCCATTTTACAGATAAGGAAAAGGGGGCACAGAGAAGTTCCCTAACTCAAGGCCACGCAGTTTGTGAGCTGCAACACTAGTATTCAAGACTAATTAGTCCGTCTCCACAATCCATGTTTTATCACCATACCAGACTACCTCTCTCATGGTTTAGACGCAAATTATTTTCACTATTTTGAAACCTCACCAAGGAAGGACACACCTCACCTCCTCACGTTTTCTCTTCTCCACACCTGGATGCCAGACAAGGCTGGCTTTGTTCGGGGTTGACCCGCCCTTCCATGGATGCTTTGTTACTCTGCTGGACTGGGTGTGTCAGACCCAGAAAAGCCATCCCTCCCTAACCTGGGCTGGGCTCTCCGAGCATCCACAACCCCACCCCGGGCTTACTCAATCTTGTTGTCTCTTTATTTTCTTCTTCATGACTTCTAGGCTTTTGGCTATTTTAGAGCTAATTTATGTATGTTTCAGATGGTAGGTAATAGATAATGAAATTCAAATGAATCTATTTTGTGACAAATTAGCATCCCTAAAGAAGGTGTGAATATACAGTTTGGAAAATGATGAATAAAATTAAAATCAGCCCACTATCTGTGCATTCTTTATAATAAGACTTCTCAGGTCTTTACATTTCCTTTGGTAACTCTAAGTTAAGTATAAGTATATTATTTGGAAGTTGCAAAAAATGGAGGATGAATCACATAATAAATTTACCCTTACCTGAAAAAATAAAAGTAGCATTAGGTATTCATGTAATCTCTCTGCAGTACCGTGTATGCATTCACTGGGAAAACACAGGATTTCTAAACAATATGTGAATTCTGTCCCATAAAAGATCTGAAGAAAAATATACCAAAGTGCAGATTTCAAGAAAAAGCTACTCTCAAGTTTGCAAAACACTTGGCGTCCATCAAACAATGTGTAGGAGGACAGCCTTTCTCTTGGTAAATCAGAAACAGGGATTGATAATTAGGGTGCTTTTTTTTTCACTTTCCTACACAGCGCCACAGTGCTGGTGCTAGCTGTATGTTGGGAAGCCATGACATGGTCCCTACACCTGCCTGGATCTTCTGATGCCATGTCCCCGGTGGCCTGAGCCTTGGGACGGCCCAGTGTGACACGCTGTCACTGACTGCAGTGCTCTGGTCTTTATGGCTCTCACTTCAATGCAAGCATCATCACCCGACTGTGCATACAGACACTGAGGGGACCAAACTCACAGGGGAACAGAAAGGAGAGGCCCGGGAAGGGACCCAATGAAAGAATATGCGCCAAGGTTTGAGTCCTCCGGCATTTGGAAGGAAGAAGGGAACCAGTAAAGAAGAATGTCAGTAGGCTCGAAGAACTAGCAGGATATTGTTGTCTCCCAAAGGCCAGGGGATGAAGTATCTCAAAGCAAACAACTGTGCCAGGCACTGTGGGAGAGAGAGGTGGAGGAGAAAAGGCTGGGTGCTGACCACTGGTTTGGCAACACGGACACCACTGAAAACACCGCATGCGGACCTTTTCCGTTATGGGGAAGACAGCAAAGGAGAGACACAGCAGGAAGGGCTTCCTCGTTGCCTCGAACACTTTGCCATCCTGCATCTGATGTCAGCCCCTACCAGGACAGCAGGGTGGACAGGGACAGCGGTTTATCCTTGCCAGAAGCAAAGTCATTTATGGCAAAAACTCACTCCGTGACCAGGGAACCAGGCCCACGGCCCGTTAGAAGTGTGTCTGTGCAGATGAGTCCCCACAGGCGTCTTCATCTGGTTAAGAGCAGTCAACTGCTTTACGTCTGTGCTCGTAACTAAGACCACCAGCATTCCTTCTCACCTTCTCAAGGCTTCTGTCCTTCATGCATTTATTACCTATTTCTCTTCCACCTATTTCTCGTCTATTTCTTTCTCTCATCTCATCCAGGTTGATTCTATCAGCATAGAAACAAGCTGCATTATCTCCAGTTTAAACTACAGAAAAAGCAAACCTCACTTGACCCCTGAGCCCCCTCTAGCTATTGCCCATTCATTTATTCTCCTTTACAGGAAAATCCTCCAGGGGGAGGAGCTTAAGACTCACTCTTCTCTTGTTCATCTCCCCACACCTGCTCAGCCCAATTCAGAGTTTGTCGGAAAGACTGCACCGCTACAACTCCCGTTAACTTTTAATTACCTCTGGCCCCAGAAGCAAGACCCACGCGCAGAAGGGCAAAGGGTGAGAGAGAACAGGAGGCCCTTCCTGCCCTGGGATGCTTAGTCTCTGTCTGGAGTCTCTGTTTTGTTTTGCGACACCCTTCCCATAACGTAAAATGTCCCCAGGCTACCTCTTCAGTGTTTTCTTGCCAGTCCAAGCTCCTAACTTAGGAAAATGCATTTTGTTTTTCCTTCCATTTGGGAAACTGGGATTTTGGAACCAGCAGCTGTTGGCCTTTGTTCCCATTTAGCCATGGAGAAAAGAGCACAAAACCCTGAGTGCGGTCTTGGCCCTGCAAACATTGCAACTTGCTGTCTCCAGACCGTCGTTCTTTGGTGATGAAGACAAATGCGGGATGACTAAGTCTGTATCAATGTGATTCTGAGGCCACAATTCTAATTCCTCTTCGTACTGTGGATCTTGCCAATGGGCACATGTAGGTGCAGAAACACCAGGGTCTTGCCTTGATTTGGTGAGGAAGATACCAGAATGTGAGGACACTAGTTTGCTTCTGGGTTGGTTGCAGAAAATCTGTGCTACCAAAACTTTACTCCTATATAGTTATTTCCTTTGCATCATTCTGAGTTGAAGGTCCCTATGCATTGATTCCATTACATAATATGCAAATAGGAAAGTATGCAAACTGTGAAAATATGCAAATAGGAAAAGACCTTCCACCTCCCTCACACTGTGCTAGAAATGGCCTTCTACATCCCAGGGCAGCAGCCTGTTTGGTTGATGCCCTCATTGCTAAATTTATTTGGCAATTTAAGATTCCCTTTGGAATGAAAAGATTAGCGAAGAGTTTGCTAAACAAATTTTTTAAATTTCAATTTACTTTCGAGATGTGATAATCACATATGGTTCCCAGCCAACATCAAATTGAGTTAAAGATAAAGATGGTGCCAAATACGAGAGGCTTTGAGATCTTGACTTTGGATCTATTTTAATGTACTCGTGAAGAATTAAGAATGCTGTCGTGCACTGAGGAGTCTGTGAGCCACTCTGCTGGCTGAGGAACCCAGCCTTCGCCATGGAGAATGACAGTCCAATGTACGGAGTCTGGGCCCTAATGAACTTGACAGGACTCACAAAAACAGCAGGCCAGTTACTCAGCCCCTTTTTGCCTTATTTTTCTCATCTGTAAAATAAGGAAAGCAATAGGATCTGACTCTTTAAGTAAAATAACACGTAAGGAAACCAGTTTTACCACAGGTTAATTGATATAAACAAGAGCTAAGTTCCTAGGCATCTTACCAGCATGATAATGTAACAACCCTGAATGGAACGATGCTATTGGAGGACCTGCTGTATTGGTTTTAAGGATCGGGTGACATAATAAACGGAAAAAAGCTTTGTAAGTTAACCTCTTTACCAACACAAGGCATTATTATTATTTGAATTCACCACATCCCCCCAGGGAAGAAAAATGACTTTAATGATGTACATGAAACTAAATAATGCAGGATTTAATTAGTTTAAACTGTGGGATTCTGTGTGAAAGACTTTTTAGGTGGGATGTAGCCTTGCTTTCAGGAAACAATGAGCCCATTTTAGGGTATTCAGTGAGCTCCTGATGCCTCAAATAATGAAGGTGTCCCTTGAAGACCCCTCTTGAGAAGTGGCGTGGCATTAGGGCAAAGGGCACTCTTATTGTCCAGTCAGCTAGTCGTCCCTCCAAGAATCCATCTCAGGCTCTGTGTAGGTACACTGGGCATTGGGTAGACTCTTGCTTATCATTAGTTTCCTTTCTACTTTTTAATAGGGTTAACCCTTTCAAGGTTTGTTTCTTTAAAGAGTTGAGTATTTTCCCATGTACATTTTTTTTAAAGTTTTTGTTTTTTTTTAATCTAGACTGGCACAAGAAATTACTTCTTAAAATTAAAATTGATTCAAACATTGGTACATTGCATGTCAATTATTGGTCTGACAGCTGAGCTCTCGGATCTCCAGACAGCTCAAAAATTAATGTGGACTTCCAACAGAATCTTATGTGTTATAGCCAGTACAATCAGAGGAAATATGGGTACACTCCAAATAGCTGGTGTTCAGTTATGGGCCTTTTCTGAAATGACCTACAGCGATGTCCCCAAGGGAAGGGGTCACCTGCAATATTTGCCATAATATTTTATCAGCCACGCAGGTTCTTTCTCCATTCCTAGAAAAGATGATTCTAATTTTAGGGATGCTTCCAGCCACTTAGCTCCCTCTAGACGTAGACAGCTGTTGGGTGCATGGGTGGGTTTGGAATTAACCAGCCATTTTTCTTTGAAATAAAATCTCTAGCACTCCCAGAATGATCTGCTTTCAGAAATAATGGGCTCCAAGTTTCACTGTGTAATCACGAACGGTCATCTTTGGAAGGGGGTTGTTATATTAATAATACCCCTTTGATAGATTTCAAATGCCCAGGTAATCTTCAAAACAAAATATATTAGAAAATACAAGCCTAATCTAATTTTTGTCCATGTTTAAAACCACAAGCATTAGGTAACATTCACTGAATTTTGTATTCCACATTCTGTAATGAGGGATAAACAGTAATAGGATAAACCCCAAGAACTTTCAGATATCATTACATTGACAAAATGTAAATCAGGGATAGTTATAAAGAATAAACTCAGAGTAGAGAAGCCAGTACTAACAGTAAATCTGTCAAAGCTTTTGTAAAATGGTGGATCAAAAATTTTTTCCCAGAGAAATTCCTAGAATAAACTTTCAGCGTCATGCTTTGGAGTCAGATAGACCTGAAGATGAACCCTATTTCTAATACTTATTAGTGTCAATCACAAACAAACGATTTAAATAAGTCCCTGCATTTTCTCTGTAGCTAGAATATAATAATACCTGCATTTTAGAACTGAGAGGGAAAATATACTAATATATTTTATGAAAAGTATATGGTTCATAATAAATACATATGGTATGTGTGTATATGTTTTGTATTTTGGTACATAGTTTTTCCCTCTTACATAATAAAAAGTGAGACCCTGACTCATGAATTTACTTTCCTAGAAGCGCATATCTTTTAAATAGCAGAATGAGTTTTGAAGCTAAGACAAATCCTTTTTTTAATTGAATTGCATATTTAATTTTAGAATAAATTAATTTGTAATATAGGCCTAATTTAAATGACGGATGCATGTTTTTTCTCTTTTTTTCACTCTTCAATTCCTTGTTTTTTAAAATTGAATTTATCGGAGTGGCATGGGTTCTCAAAACCATACAGGTTTCCAGGGCACAACTCAACAAAAAATCATCCGCGTGCTGCATCATGGGACCATTGCCCCAGCCAGAGCCTCTTTCCCTGGTCCCCATTTCCCCTTTGCCCACCTCCACCTACAACGCCACGCCCCTTCCCGCTGACTATCAATCACCACAGCTGTCTTCGGCTCTGTACCACATATGTATGTTTTCCTTAATCCTTTCACCTTCTTTCATCCCGCCCCCAACACCCCTCTGACAGCTGCCAGTCTGTTTCATGTAACTATGTCTCTGTTTCTTTTTTCAGACAAATCTTTTAAAGTTCCTTCTAGTTAATATAATCTTCATAAAGGTAAGTCAGTAGAATTCTCTAATTCTCATTTCTGAAAATAATCAAATTGCTCTAATTGGTTATTTCTGTATCCGATTAAATGTAATAATCAAAACAAAGCAAAAAAAATGTGTGTTAGCATTCAAGCGGAATAAACCATAAGCCAGCATGCTAGAAAACCAAGGAAGTCTTCAAGATGTTAAAACTGGAAGGAAAACAATTAGCTTGGAAAGCAGGTTAAGTGTAAGTACAGCAGACAACCCGCTGGGCCTGTATTTAGTGCGGGTAAGTGGGAGGGAAATGTTTATGTCATTCACGATGCATGCCAAACCTTGCCAAGGACATCAAAATGTTAACATGCCCAAACCTTGGATTCCTCGCACTGGGTTTTACTTTCCTGCCACCCGTCTCTTGCTTTAGCTTACGTGTTTTGCTGGGCGGTAATACTGATAATTAACAGTGCCTGCTCCTGAAGTTCCTCCGAAGTTCCCTTGAAACTAGCAGCCCCGCCACACAACAGCGCCCTGACACAGCAACGCAAGCGCAGAGCCGGTAACCACATCGTGCACGTGCACGCACACACACACACGCATACTTTCTCTTCTGGTCTATGGGAAGGATTGACATAATCATTAAGATGCAATATTTGACTTTAAGATGTTTATAATGTAATTTGGACAAATATTATTTAGGATTCGGTTACTTTTCGAGTAACAGAAAACTCAAAATATAGCAGCTACACAAATGTGCTGGTTTCCTCGTACTGCTGTACAGAATTGCCTCCAACTCAGTGACTGTGAACAGGAGAAAGGCATCCTCTCGAAGTTCTGAAGGCCCACATCCAGGTGCTGGCAAGGCTGAGCTCCCTCTAGAGGCTCTACCGAAGATTCCTTCCTCACCCCTTCCAACTTCTGGCGGCTTCCGGCAGGCATTCCTTGTGGCTGGACCAGTCCGGTTCCCGCCGGTGCCTTCTCGGCCTCGGCGTCTCTGTGCGCCTGGGGCTTCTCGTCTTCCCTCTGTGAGTCTCTCCTGCGAGTCTGCAATCAGAACACGTGTAATTGAATAGAAGACACACCTGGGTAATTCAGGATGATCTCATCTTGAGGTTCTCAATTACATTTGCAGACTCCGTCTCCAAGGCTACATTTGCTGGTTCCAGGAGTTAGGGTGTGGACATATCTTTTGGGGGTCCTTAATTCAGCCCACTCCAAAAATATACAACTCTATTTCTTTCATAAAACCCAGGCAAAGCGCCAAAGGCCGATACGATTCCCCATGGAGTGTCGGAAACCGAGCCCCCACAATCTGGCCTCCTGTGGCAGCCGTGGCCTTCCTTTACAGCCCAGCGTAGGCTGCGCCCACCATTGCAGCTAAATTTGCAGTCCAAACGGATTGCAAAGCTGCTGTGCCTGATGCCCCAGACTCCTGGTTATATAACAAATATACCTATATGATTATATTTTAGTACGTGGTAAATTAAACTCACTTTTCTGTTATTTGTAGTAAGCAGGTTCTTCAGTGAAACCAGGCCATGGGCTATGTATTCATAGGAAGGACATTAAGCCATGTCAAGCAGCCTAAGGCAGGGGACTGTGATGGAGTCTGGGAGAGGGAGATTTCTGCAGCAGGAGGGGCAGGGAGGTGGCATTGTCCAGGGAAAATGGACTTCCAGATGACTTCAAGACTTCATTGATCTTCCTTGATGGCAAAGTCCAACAACTTGGGCTTTTGTAATTATTTGTTACCTGTAATCACTTAAACGGCTCAGTAGGGAAACGGCCATTCTGGGAAGAATCCTGTGTTGTACCACTCAGCTCTTTGGTTCTGCAGTGGTGAGGGAACTTAGCTAGGAAAGGAGACCCCTACCCCCACCCCCACCACAAAGAAAAAACTAACATTTACCAGAGTTAGCAAGGCCCCGAGGAACAACAAAAAAAATCAATGTGGAAGATGAGTCAAAGCTTTTATTTTTTAAGTCCCTTTATTTATCTATACAAACGTATTACATTTATTGGGGTAACATTGGTTAAGAGGATCCCATAGGTTCCAAGAGAGTCCAAGTCCTGAGAGAAACAAGAGTTTGCTGAGGCTGCTGTAGTGTAAAAGGAATGCTCCCCGCCCCCTGCTGGTTCCACCTTGCTGTCACTGAGGAAACATTCAGAACAGACTGGCGTTGTTGGAGGCTTTTGGAATAGTACTGCAGACAGCAAGCCTCAAACCAAGGACAAGAAGAAAAAGGGAAAATATCTTCACATCTAAAGTTAAAACAACGACAAAACTCAACAAATTCTACATTACACAAATCTCAACCATGATAACTCAAAAGTACCTTTAAGGTAGGTAACTATTTTTGCTCAAGGTAGGGTTGCCCTGAACTAGCCACAATGACTTCCTGAAAAATCACAGGGAATGGGTAAGATGCAGAAATAATGGCATTAGATAGTGGTTGTTTGCATGCTACTTTTAATAGCATTTTACCTTTAGTGCTTTTAAAAAATATTGCGCACAATGTGCAACTGACAATCATAAGTATGTCTCCATAAATTTTTCTCTCTGTCCTGAAAAGAACACTGGAGATTTCCTACCCGAGGCACAGGCACTTGGTGTTTACTTGCTACACAGTGCCATCTGGTGGCAAAGGCTGCAAATTTCAGACACAGTGTCCCTGGGCTCCAAAGTGACTGCTCTAAGGCCATTGTAGTTAGAAATGTCAACCCAGAGGAAAACAAGAAAATACACTATCTTTAGGAGCATTTGTCAAAGTTGAAGATCAAATTATCTATTAGTTATTCACATTGGTATTCTGAATATGTAGTTAATATATTCCCAGTAAAAATCGACTGCGGTATGGACAAATTGATTCTCAATAATAATAACAATAATCAGTCAGCATAACACTAGTTTTCAAAGTCCTGCTCATCCTTACTAATGCATAAAGTGGGTATGGGTATTACATCTTTTTCAAAGATGGAAAGCAAGGCTCAGGTAGATTAAAGAAATTCCTCGGGTCACAAAGCTAAAAATAAAATGGTGCTGCTGAAGCCCAAATAAAGTCTCTATCCCTAATATGTGTGTTTTCTTCACAGTGACTGTTTTCCTCTGCTCAGAATGAAATGATGCAGTTTCAGCTGAAGCTACACTGGAGCCTTGGCTTTGGCAGGAAACAGACTTTCGAATTAGGTGGCGTCTCATAAAGTGTATTCCCAAGCCTCCTCCAGTAGAATCTGGAGGAAGACTTAGCAAACCTTGGTTTGGTGAGAGTAGCTGTGCATTTCTAAATGCACACAAGATTTCACACAAGATTTCACACAAGATCTTTCACACAAGATTTTTTTTTCTTGTTTTCCTTCTAGAACTTGTATTTCCACACATGCAACTCCATCTCTTTGTCCCTGTTTTTCTCTGCTGTCTTGTCTAAGGATTTACTTTTTATAACCTTCTCCTCCCCAGAAACACCACTCGCTTTTCAGCAGACCTTCATCTGGCCCCTCACTTCCTGCTAGTAGATGTGTTTTTTCAGTGTTAATCAAAGGATGATATTTAAGGTGGCATCTCTTATTGGGCATCTAAGTGACTTACGGCATTCATGTGAATGAGGCCCTTTTAGCCCTAATATCTGTTCCAGTGATCTATGGAGTACGACCTTGAGGTTTAATTATGATGATGTTTCAGAAGCAGATGGACAGCTTTACGAACCGTCCTTTAACATCATTGCACCGTCTTGAGTATCAGCGCCGTAAAAGGTTGAAGACTGGTCTACTGTATGTCTTACCTTCATTACGATCTGTAGATATAAGCCCACATTTCCCAGACTCCGTCAGAAGTTTTTTTATCTTGTGGCTGTGATGGCTCACTTTGTATAAAACTATTGAAATTTAAGGTTATTTTTAAAAAGCTGACTCGAGCTGGTGGATATTATCCTGATGCTGTCAGTAAACAGTCCGGTCACGGCTCTATAGTTGTATGCATTCTTAAACGTGGTCAGTGAGTCTTGAACCCATTCCAGGAGAAAAAATGAGACTTGTTATTGTTTTACTCATCTGAAATAACTTCCTGGGGAAATGGTAAACGTGCATTTTACAATGTTGAAGCTTTATTGGCTCATGAAAACCATTTAAAGTGTATTTCATAATGTGTCTCAAAATGCAGAACATTTTCTTTCCTAGAGCTACCAGACCACAAAAAAAAATCCCGAATTTCCTCTTTTCTTTACGCCATTTATCATGATCAGCAATAAAGATTTTGGAATGAGAATTTAGGTAGTAATTTTGGGATGATGTATTAGCCCTTCTTCAGCTAGGTTTGCTCTGGAGAGCTGATGAATACAAATGTCAGTTTATTTGTAAGCTAGGAATATGCAACACAGAAAAGAATGGATGCCGCCACACCCAGAGCCTCGTTTCAGGCCCTGAATGAACTTTAGTTGGGCAATGGCCATGCCGATAAGCGCTGGAAGTAATATTGCCTCAAGTGACAGAAACCACAGTGGCATCAATCTCTTCTCAAGGTTAAGAAATTGCTTATTCTGTTTCAAGAGCTCAGCTCATGAGCACAGCGTACACGAAATTTTAAACGGATCACGAAAACCTGTGGATATTCAACTGTTAAATTGAAAGGAAGCCCGCGGCATCGGTCAAGACCAGCGATCACTCTTTCCTCATCACGGGGGAGATGGCAGCATGATGGAAAGGATAAGGAAGGCATAAATCAACTGGAGAAGTTCGGAGCCAAAGACCTTCATTTTTAACAGGCAGAGATTAAAATCACCAAGCTAATAAGATCAGCTCAGGGACCTAGAAATGTCAGCCAAAAATATGGGAAATGTAACCCCCAAGAGCGAGCTTTCCTCAAGTTGGTTCATAAATAATAGTTATCTGCTGCAAACAGACCATTAAGCTTGCTGTTTAGCTTAAAGATAGTATTTAGTTAGGATTCTATATATGGGATGTTTCATTCATATGTTAATGTTCATGTCTAATGGGTAGGAAATGAAAGGAACATTACAAATAGATTTAGCATTGGTTTCCTAGGTTTTTTTCCTTCCACCTGGCATTCCCTTTCCGATTCCCACTAATACTGCTTTGCAAGCCTCTCTCCCAATCCAAGATCCTCAAAGTCCCTCTTCATCAATGGGGTAACCCCTGCTTACTGCTTCCACTACTTAAGGTATTTTTTGTTATCTATTGATTTGCAGTCATTTCCAGTAGACTGGAAGTTAAGAAACAAAATAGCGTCTCAGTAATTCTTATATTTCTGGGGTCTAGCACTGTTCTCAACAAACAGCAACCGCTCAAAAGAAAATTGTTTGTCTTTATTTAATTCTCTCACTACAGTTCAGTATGGACATGGCTCCAACCCACCAGCTGATCAATTTACTTACCCCCACACATTGTGGAGAATCCCCTCCTCTGTGCTTTAGGTGAATTGGCAATCAAATGTGCCAGACAATGTTAAGTCTCCTCAAGGAGAAGGAGTGTCCCGGGTTTCAGCACAGAGCTCTTACCTGGAACACTGCATAAGTACATGCAGGTGTTCGGTAAATCCGACTTCAAAGAAGGCTGGTTAAGTGTTCATCTAAGGATGAGACAGAACAACACAAGTGAAGCCCAGTGCCTAACAACTCGAGTGTAAACAATGAGGAGTCTCTTGATGAATTCCGTGGGAGTTCAGGCAGAAACCACGTACTGCACCATTTGATGAAATTAGTTTCAATAGATAATTTGAATCATTAGACTGAAAAAGTTCTATGGAAAATCCTACTCGTCATTCAAGATGTAGGAGGAAAATGTCACCTTCTCTAGGAAGATTGTCCTTATCTATTTCCTTTCCATTCTCAGCCCAACTAGAAGCAATGCCTTCCTGAGATAAGTACCCTAAACATGGCGTGTGTTTCTCAAGTATTTTATTCTTGACTATGCTTGGGGTACTTATCCTCTCCACTTTGGAATGTACTTAATTGAACATACTGTGTTTCATCCTCTTTTAAGCCATAAGGCATTTCAGGACAGGGGATCAAGTTTGATTTATTTTTGAAACATTCCCAACTCTTAGAGAAAGGCTGGTCTGCAGAGGGGCCCAGTGCATGCGTGCATGCACATGTGGATGAATGAGCATTTATGTCATCAATATACCAATCGAAATATTCAAGTTAAAATTCTGTATCTGGAGACTAACAACTGATTTTTGATTCTTAGAAGCACACCTACTAATTGTGATTGTTCTAAAACCAGAATACCTTTCATATTTGATGTGTACATTTAATAGTTATTGTTGATTTTGTGTGTGAAAAGGCAGTTATCAATCAATAGCACATCTTGAATATAGGTCAGAAAAGATCAGATAGTGTGTTCACATGTGTCTGTAAGAGAGAGTGCGTGGTTGGGAGTGAGGAGAACTCTCTACCTCCTCAGACAGCTCCAGAGTTTTTTGCTCAATGCATTACTTTCCTGGGAAAATAAACAAACAAACTAAAAAATGAACTAGTATTTCCTATGACTAGAATACATACTGATTCCTGAAAAATGCAGAAATTGCTTAAAAGAGTAAAAGAGAGCTAACCACTATCCTATTATTCTCCCTGCATCCCTTTGTTCTCAGATGTGACTCTGTTAGCTTCCCATGCCCCCATGACCACCATGATTCATGGCCACCATGATTTGTGTCCACCTTTAAGTATAGTTGCCACACTTAATAAGTGCTATTCCTTTCTCTCTTCACCCATTTTTTTTGCCCAAATCTTCTCATTCATGGTAAAGACTAGTAGTTACTTTGGATATGTAAAATCTTGAGTCCATAGCTAAATAACCATTGGCCAGTTTGCAAATTAAATCTTTGGTTGCACGGGCATTCAAGAAAGAACAGAAATAATGCATCACACAGAACACCTAGAATTACATGTCTAGAAACACATTCCCTGGCCCTAGATGTGCTGACAGGATGATGTGAGCATAACCACGACCGTGATGGACAGCAGACCAGGCCCCCCACACTGAAAATAATTAAGAACGGAGAAACTTCTTGAATGTCCTGCCACCTACTTTTGTACTACCCATAAGGTCTATAAAAGTGAACAGAGGTAAGAAACCACACAATGCTTTAACTTTGGGTAATGTCCAGGACAGTTGTTCAAGTCATAGAGATTAGATATAGATATAGAAATACTCAGGAAGTCTCTGATAGGACAAGAAGACCTTATTATTTCTTAGAAATACGTATGGAAAATGCTAATTATTTTTTCTTTTTCATAGCAGTCTAACAGTGAACTACATGTAAATGTATATGCATCTCAGTACAATGAGTAGACAGATGATAATAAACATGTATTAAATCTTGTTTCTTGATGTTTGACCATTGCTATAAAAGACCGAAATTGTTCTTGTGAATATAAAGAGTTAATTTTTTTCTAGCATGATTTCATTTTACATCCCAAAGAATCAGATTACTCCCAGAAAAAAATGCCACTTAAAGGGGGAAAATAAAAGGAGGCAAGAAAGGAATTGACAAAAAAACAAGCTTGAATGCATAATGAATGCTTTGCAACTCATTGATAGACAACCCTTAAAACAAAGCATTGTTGTGTGAAATGTTCTAGAGAAAAAAACTCAAGAGTTTATCAAATGAGTTATTGGAAAAGAAATTTTTTTAATCTGCCAGAAATGTACCAGGCCATTATTATATCTTATAAATTATTTATTATTCTTAGATATGTCACAAAGTCCAACTCAAATAAAGGAAAATATGCTGACAAGACAGAAACATCATTGTGAATATACAGAGATAGCCTCCTGAAGCCTTGCAAAAAAAAAAGTTCCAGAAAGCCTTGCGCCCTGCCCGCCACATTTTCTCCTCTTACGTATTTTGCTTCTTTGTATTCAAGACTGTCAGCACTTTCCTTTCCCAACAAGACCGCCCCCCCCATTTTTCTTCATGTAACTACACTAGCAGACCAAATGTTTGTGCTGCCTACATGTGCGAGAGAATTAACCATGAAAAATTAAGTAAAATGTGATAAAGAAGAGAAATCTGATTGAATAAAACATCTATTAACATGATTGTCTAGTTTATCTGCATCTCTTCAAGATTTTGCCATTGCTCATGACTGCCTTATGAGCCTGGAGTTTTACTTGATAACACCATGAAGCCCCTTAGTCTCTCATCCTTAGGAAGTAGGCTAATGAAATAGCATAAGAGATCATTTCATTTCAACACTGGGAAGATATTAAATATCTGAAAGTAAAATATTTTTCTCCTTACTCACTTTTGAAAATGACCATAGTCTTACATAAAAGCAGACACTCCCAAGTTGCCCAGTCACATGAAGACATAGCAGCTTTCATCTCTTGCTGTATTCTTTGCCCATGACTTACTTCAAATTGTGGAAGCCTATTTCCCCCATGGTTGTTCCAGTGAATTGCTCGAACGAGATCCCAAATTCCGTTAGGACAGAAACTAAGTTAGCTGTTAGCTAATGTCTTGTCCCTTAGTCCAAACACTTCTCACTTCTTGACTCCGAACGTCACCCTTGTTTGTGCAATTTTAGGTCCACTTTCTTTCCTGTATCACTCAACTGCATTGTGAGCTTCTTCCCTCCTGAATCTGCACAGTGCTGTCTTTCCACTCATTTGATCCTTGTTGTTTATTGCCTCAATTATCTAAATCTGCCAGCTAGTATGTATGTGGCTTTGAGAAAATTATATAATCTCCCAAGTCTTTAGCTGCTCTGTCTGTTAAATACGCAAAGCAGATGTATGTGCCCACAGGTGGTTTTGGATCCTCCCAGATAAGGCTCATGCCTACCATGCACTTCACACTGTGCTCAGTTCCTAATGGCAGCTGGTATTATTACCTAGAAAATGTATATATTGTCATTTATACTTATTAAGAGTTCACTCATCATTACAACATGACACAAGACAAGAATAAAAAAAGTAAGATGGATGTGTGGGTAGAAGGCCTTGCATATACACACTGATGACTGTTCTTCAGCTGATGACAGAAATGACCAGGAGTATGTAAAATGGGGAGTGTGAGGAATGGCCAGAAAACACGTGGGGGGAAGTGTCATCCTCATAATGGAATTTTCAAGATTTTCTTGGTAGAAATAACAGCCGTAAATCCATGTTGAGAAGAGGTAGCACTCAGAGGCGTGTTGAACTCATTTCCCTGTGAGAGAGACGAACCTCATGGGAGCCAAGTGGAAGAGCTCAGGGACCCCCACGGTGCCCCATCTCCTTGGGAAGGCAAAGGTTTGGAAGCAAAGGTGAGCTATAGGGCAAACGGTGAGGCATGAGGAGTTATGCAGATCTACAAAAGGAAGTCTTGGTTAAGGACATCTGTGGGAAACTAAGAGGCTATATCCAGGGTCATGGGCACTTAGGCACAGCATAGACACTTTTCCTTCAAGCAGAAGGTGTGCTCTTAAAAAGGCATGTGTGAGCAACGAGTGTCCTCCCCCCAGGCAGGCCACGCGCGGTGGTGCTGTGGCCCAGCATGAAAAGACGGTGCAGGAGCACCACGCTCCTCTCCCAGAGAGCGTCTGGGAGGAAATGTAAAATGTAGATGGATGTTGAGCCAAGATTTAAACCTAGCTCTGTTTGGCTTCATGATGCCGTAAGTTTAAAGAATAAGAATGTAATGATATGATTGACTCGAAGGTATACACCAAATGCACTTTAAAAAGTTTGAGTGCTTGTTATATATATGGTTGTAAAAGTGACTATATTAATTTTGAAAAATAAAACGTGAGATGTAAACAATTTGAAAACTAGAACTATGATCATGGAGTATATCAAAATATCACCATATTATGTTTTATTAATGTTTTTCATTAATGTATATTATATATACTATATATTTGAATATAAATATTTGGTTACCCAATTCTTGAGGTATTATAAATCTGTATAATATACATAATATATATTATGTATATTAATGTTTTCATCTTACATTGCTGCAGGACCATGAAGACCTTTTTGTTCTTGATGTTGATGAAACACTTGGAAATTAAACACTCTTATAAATAAACTGTGGGTTATTAAATATACAGAAACTGAACTTATTAAATACATAAGGGATAATAATAAAAATGCTGCATATTAAAAACCATGGCACTGAGCCAAAGCCAAAATTAAAAGCAAATTTACATCAGGAAGTACTATGATTAAAACAAGGAGGAGTAGAGATATGCAATAAAGAAAATAACAAGAGTTCAAAAGAAAGGAAAAATAGAAAGGATTAATGAAGATCTACATAGAAGTGAATAAGTACAAGCAAAAATGGTAAGAATCTATAAACAGAAGAGATTTTTCTATCACTCAAAACAGCCTTATAGATGTTAATAAAAGGTGGAACTATGTTTGAGATTGACTGATTTAAGATACGGGTATGTAGACAAATCAAAATGAATTTTAGAGATTCTATGTAGCAACTCAAAGAAATGGGCATTCATATTTCAATATAGCTAAAGCAGAAGATACACTTTTTAGCTAATCTGAGGACAGCTGAGGTGGTCTACTGTCGAATGAAGGCAGTCAGGGACACATGAATGTCACTCTAGGAGTCCATGGAAATAACTAAAAGAGAAGGTCGTAATCATACGAAAAACTGGAGCTGAGGCATAATGAGTGATCCACAGACTGCAAGTAGGACAAATATGCCACATGTATTGAGACAGACTAGAGAGAGAAAGCAATAAGCATTTCAGTATAAGCATAACATTAAAAATCAGCTTCAAGAACTATGAAGGCTGTGAGGTTTTATNTTTAGCTAATCCGAGGACAGCTGAGGTGGTCTGCTGTCGAATGAAGGCAGTCAGGGACACATGAACGTCACTCTAGGAGTCCATGGAAATAACTAAAAGAGAAGGTCGTAATCATACGAAAAACTGGAGCTGAGGCATAATGAGTGATCCACAGACTGCAAGTAGGACAAATATGCCACATGTATTGAGACAGACTAGAGAGAGAAAGCAATAAGCATTTCAGTATAAGCATAACATTAAAAATCAGCTTCAAGAACTATGAAGGCTGTGAGGTTTTATTGACCACACTTTAAAACTAACATGTTGGCCTACTATAATTTTACGGAAGCTGGTAGAAGACACAACACCTATGGGTCAGAGACAAGGGCTTTATAAGCATCATGTCTGTATCAGTTGCTGTTTTTTAAAAAATTATTTTATGTATTTATTTTTAAAGAGATGGGGAGGGATGGAGAAAAAGAGAGAAACACTGACGTGTAAGAGAAAGATTGATTGCCTACACCTTGCAAGCTCACAACCTAGGCAAGTGCCCTGACACAGTCAAACCGGCAACCTTTCTCTTTGCAGAATGACACTCAACCCACTGAGCCGCACTGGTCAGGACTGTATTGGTTCCTCTTGACCCCAAGTTTTAATTGCATTTGCATCACAGCTGAGGAACCCTATGGCAGGACCCAAATCTTTCAAAATGGACTGCACACAAGCCTGCCTGGCCTTACCTGCCAAAGTGAGAAATTATCTTTATTATGCTAGGCAGTAAACAAATCTGCTCCCTACTCCAGAGAATCTCTCTCTTCCAAGGCTGTTTGCAATATAATATCCTTGAAAAGAAGTGCAGGACAAAGGCCACCATGTCTCTGCTCACAATATGTGCAGGAATGAAGGAGACCTCTGGGGAACTGCCCCTGAACACACGCCGAAGCCCTGAATTGTAGATATTGATTTGTAATTGCTCTGTATCTTACCTGTGCTACTCTGCGGCAGACCACAAAGTGAAAAGGACCAGGATGCATTTAAGGACACACAATGATCTTCCAAGCAAGTCAGAGGAGTTCAGCCAGTGATGTGTAAATCCAAGGGTTGATTATTTGAAATAGTTAAAGGAAGCAATAATAGCTGGACAACCTGGATAAAAAAGTAAGATATATATAGAAAGTTAGAAATTTTAAAAAGTATATAATAGAAATAAAGATGTCACAAAAGTTTACAAGAAACTATATTTAATGAAATAATAATGTTAATAAAATATGTGATTTTCTAGACAGACAAATGATCTAATTTTGGGAGTGTGTCATTTTTAAATCGTTCTTGATTAAATGTAATGTGATGGAGGCATTAAATGTTTTTAAACATTAGTTTATCAAATATCATCAATATCTCATCTCTTAAGTATCACTTATTATGTAATTTAACTTTAATCTGATGTTCAAACAGAGAAAACCCTAAAATAAGAAAAAATAAGATACCGTTATAGATAGTAATAAATAAATGCTCAATAGATTCTATCTGAATTTCATTACTGTCCATTCTGTCATAAGGGGTAGCGTAGGGCAGCATTTGAGAGTTTAGAACCAACCGCCCAAATTCCTGAGTAGGAAACCCGGCCCCGCTCCTCAGGAGCAGAACAGTTTGGAGCATGTCACTTTACCTGTTAATCTTCCTGCATCATGGTTTCATTCACCATAAAATAACTCTAGTAATTGAACATACCTCTTATGAGGACTAAATATGTAAATAATTACAAAGGCTTAACAGTTCCTGGGACAAAGGACACATTCAAAAGTGTTCATTATTATTCTGTTTAACTCTTTTTATTTAGCATAGCAAACCACGCTGAATACAGAGAGATAACGAAAAGTGTAACATGTCTGGGAGACAGAGTATAGAACTTTAAATTATGAGAAACTTACAAATCTTTAATGAAAAAACTGCTAAGAGGCAAACAGGTAATACACACACACATGAAATACAATGGAAAAATCAAGTAGTAAAATATTTAATACTACTAACAATAAGTAATGAAAATAGAAACAACCAGATTTTTTGTCCATCATATTGCAAAGACTAAAATAGGTAGAAAATATGTATGAAAATTCTCAAACACTATCAGAAGAATAGTATGCATAGAAGAAGTTGATATGCCTGGGGCATATCAAATTCCTGGAGGAAACACAGGAAATCCCACCACTTCCTGTTGAGTCCAATGAAAAAAAAATCAAATATGTCTATACGTTGCATGTACATGGTGACCAGAGGGCTCTGTGTAACAGCAAAACATTCAAAACCACCTAGCTGTCCAACCAGAGAGCGCTGATTATGTGTACCATGGGGCACGTACAGAGTACTGAGTACAGGGCTGGGACTATGGGAGGCAAGAGGGGTAATCTGGGCACACCATTTAAGGAATCACTCGCTCTCACGGCTGGTGAGGGTGGACACCACTCTCTTGGGCCCTGGAGTATAAGTGCCTCCTTAGATTTTGCTCTTAATTAAGGCTCTTCTTTTGCCTAACCCAAAGCCGGATCCTAAACATGGGGATCATTTAAAACCATGTTATGTAAGAGTATCTAATGATTTAAGTTCATAATTTGTATGTTTGATGCAAAATCCAGGCTAGACATGTGTTCAGAAATAATTATATTTAGATAGCCATAATCGAACCCTTGATATTAATATTTGACATTTAATTTTCAATGTTTTTAGTATTTTTATTAAAATATGCTATTTTATTATTTTAATAGTGTTATGATAGATAACATAAATGATATAATGTGTATATTTTTCTGATATCCTATATTGTTTATTTTTATTTATTTATTAGAGTTAGGATTATGGGTGAAATGACTGAACATTTTTAAGACCCTTGATAAAAATTGATGAGACTCTCATTTTTGTGCCTGCACATGGGCAATGTAATTCTCTAATCTCTCCAGATGTGTGTCACCTCTTTGGTGAAGCCCAAATACATAATAAATTTGGATTGTTTTCCCAATTCACCAACTACAGAACCTTCCATAAAGGCAAAGCCCTGGCTGTGTACAGTTTTGTTTTTCTTTATGTGCTTGGCATGTTTGACCTACGTGAGAAGCTTACTAGGCACTGGGTGATTAATAATGTATCAGGTATATTTTCTAACACAGTTTTATAGATTCCATAAGCCTATGAATTTTTTGTGCTACTTTAAAAAATCTTCGGCTAGCAGGGATATGAATGGAGGCTGGCCGGAAGTCAAGGGAAGGCGGGGGATCCAGCTGGCTCCAGCAGCTTCTGGAATGCTGTTTGAGTGGGCACCGGGATGCCAAAGGCGCTTCGGCAGGGCTCTCTCTGCAGACTGCCATTCTTCACCGCCACGGTGCTGGGGCTACATACAAATGGTACGACACAGGAAAGACTGAGGATTCACTAAATTGAAACTTGAACAACAGGGCATGACACCCACTTGAAGGAGAAGAGAAAGAAAATAGTTCTGACTCTTGCTTTTACTGTCCAGGTGTACTAGAAACAGAGGCAGCTCTCTGAAATGTTTCCATGAGAATGGCCTCCATGTCCAAGGATCCATGTTTGTGCTCTCAGGCCACTTCTGTTTAATCAATGAACCACAGGATCGCCCTGAATGTTTTTATTTTACTGCCTATAGTAATGGGAATATCCACCTAATGCACCACACCAGTGATCTAAGTTTGCTGTTTAGGGGCAGGGACACAGAATCAATAGTTTCACTGCCAAGGTCTCCTTAGCCATGAGGACATGGGCTGAGAACCCATATTGAGTACCTTTGTACTCCTGCAGGTGATGGCTCAACAGCAGATGACAATGAACTCAGTAGGAATTTGCTGGGAGGGGCAAATTGACACACAATAGGTAATCGTGTTATCTCAAATTCCCGGAAAGGAGAATTTGTTGTTAAAGTTCCTTCTTCCATCGTTTTCTGTCTCACTCTTAAAACCATGCATTTGTGAGGGAACTTTCCATGAATTCAAGGGAAGCCTCAGTTTTAAGACAACAGGAGGTCACTGATCTTATTTGCCAACGAACACGTATAAGTAGTCACACTTGCACTGGGATTCAGGTTTTATTCCTGGACACAGTGAAATTTTAAAAGTAAAAAAAAAAAAAATCCAATGTTTATTTTAGCAATTTACCCAGAGTGTTACTTAGGACCTTTCTATTAGCTATCATTAGAGTATATTTTCAGTTACCGATTTTGAAATTTAAGCTACCAACTCCCAAATAGCTCATTTTCAAATGGTCACCCCTCCATCAGCAGTTAAGATATCAAAAATAATACTTTCAAAGTCTAAAACTACTTCTGTTAACAGAAACAGACTGAATCAATCTTAAGCATTCTCTTGCTTTGGTCCCTCAACATCTAATGGGTCAAGCGTTCCTGTCACTCACTGTCCCCAGATGTGGCAACCACAGTCTGGCTACATAAGAATAGACTAATCAGAATTGTATGCCACCAGCTGTCCCGTGTTTCCATGTCTTATCCTCAGGGGCTCATCCAGATCTCAAGTGACCTAACTGGTGGCAGTGTAAGTTCTCTGAGCATGCATTATCTATGTCCACCTTGCCCATCCACCATCTGGAAACTGTGGGCATGGACTCACCTGCACTTGCCAGAAGTAGGCAGGTTGCTGCATGTAAAAAGCTAGAAGGGAATAACACATCCATAAGAAGAAATGGCATTCTCTGCATTTATTTTGTCCAGCCCTGTTCTGGGCCTTCTATTTGCCCTCATCTTGTCGATATAGCGTTCCTTTCTTTCTGGCCTGTGAGGAAGTTTTGCAGTCAGATACTCTGACAAACATGAAATACGGTGAGAGAAAAGAGACAGAAGAAGTGTTGGGTCTGAGTTCTGCTTGAGGATGTGAGCACATTTATGCAATCTGGACCTGCACACTCATCTAATGAATGCAGCTTGGAGATCTGGTTCCCATCGTTACTGCCTACAAGAGACGGAGTGCCAAGAGGGTAGCAGCTGAGAGGGGAGGGACGGAAGGCTGGAGAGTGGGCGAGACTAATTGGTCTTGTCACATAACACAGATTAGATTATGTCTGCCTAAATGTGGAAGGGGGAAGGGGTATTTAATTATTGTTTATACCAAGAGATATAAAGCTGAGCGTCCTCAGAGAACCAGATGCAGAGAAAGAAGCACACACTTCTGGATAAGAAAACAAGCAAAACTAAGCATAAGACAACTTTAAAAAGGTAGACTTTCTCTTGAACTAGATAAGGGAATTTAGAATAGCAAAATATGATCTGATAGAAATTATGATAACTTTTGATAACACGCTAAAGCAAGAATGGAACTTTACCTTGCTAAAGTAATCAACATATTTTTGTTGGGGTCAGAGAGAGTATTCTAACTACAAAGACTGACTTTTCAAGAAATTAGAAATAAATATTTCAATATGAATAACTAATGGACTGTTCATGATATTTAATTATCAATAGAGTAAGGCATCCTAGAATCTCTAATGTAAATTACTATTATAATTCAAGTTACTGTATATTCTACAATTTAAAACTTTACTTTTGAAGACAATATTCTGCCAGTCAATCTCAGAACCCAGGCTGAGCGTTCCCTAATTTGTTCTTAATATTTAAGGGGCTACTTCATGTCAGCTAAATAAACAAAGCTCCTTAAAGAAGAAAACCAATGCCTTCTACTCTACTCCTCCTTCTTATACTTTTGTGGTCCCGCTGCACTTTTTTCTTGGGTCTTGCTCTCTTGAAGACAAATTCCCCTTATTTTCATATGAAACCATGAGAAAGAAAAAGTGTTGATTTTTGACTAAAGTTTCTTTAGATCAGTGTAGGTTCTAGAACATAACATTTTCTTTAGATTCGGGAACTCCAATAAAATACATATTTTTCCCATGGGTCATTCATTCTCTCTGTTGCCTCTGGCCTGGGACCACAGTTAAATCAGACTCCCCAGGTTTGCCTTCCATAGCACATAGAACATCTCAAATACCCCTCATTATGAAACACAGTTCTGAGCTAACTAATGGCAATAGAAAGATTTTTCTCTCCAGTTGACTCTTGGGAAAACATACACCTGAGTCATAGCTTTCTGTAAATAGCTGAGCCATTCTGCACTTTCGTCATGTTGCATTGTTGTCAAAGAACTTAAAGCTTTTTCAGACAATTCTGAAGGAAGGTTTCTGAGTGTTTTCTCCACTCGATAAATCTTTCCAATCTTTTCTTTCTTTCTCTATTTCCTGTTGCGGGACATTCATTTTCTGTGAAATTGCAATTAGTGATCCTTCTAGAAAGAATAATGTTAAGTTTTGTATTGCACCTTTCCTACTCAAGCTCGCCCCAGATGTTCCTGAGCAAGATGAGTGGCGAGGTGGAATCATGACTGAAGGTGATGTGGGTCAACAAGTGAATGTTCAGAAACGGCTCACCTGTGAGCTCAAACGAGAGCATGTCTCTCTGAAAGGATATTGCCCAGGAAGCTCTAGCAAGGAAGATTATTACATTTGCCTTTAGACATATAAGAAGGAAACTCTAGCTTCTAACTTTATATTCACAGGATCGGAGATGCTGTTAAGGAGGCAGCAGGAGGGAGCATGCAGAGAAAAGAAGGGGTTCCCAGGAGAATGGGGAAAGATATTTGGGTGATTATGAATCAAATCAGGATGAAGTGGGACCAAATAATTTTGAAATAAAAATGAGATTCTGCTCCCCCAGTTGGTTGGAAATAGTAGCCATGTCAAAATAAAAAGAAGAAATATTCTCTTAAAATTGTTTGGTAAATTATGGAATTATTTTTTGCAGACACTGTTTGATTTTAAAGACATTAGATTTTTCTCAGAGATCTGACCCGAGGAGAAGTAAGCGGCCCCCTTCTGTGGCCTTGCTGTCCGTTGGTTTCAGGCACAGCATTTTAAACAGTTGCTCTGAGAGTCCAGGTGAGAACAACACACGCAAAACAGCCAGCCGCTGCAGTCCCTCGGTCGGTGGAGCTGAACTGCAGTCACCTCCGCCACTACTTATGTGGAACTGTTTACTTTTTCCTTCCAATTTGTACCCCAAAACAACATATTTAGGTTCCATTAAAATAAACAAATAAAGGGCATGCCTTCTGATATTTATGAACAATGATGATTGGTGTTAATATTATTGACCACTTACAATTGTGATTAGTGGGATATCTATCATCTGTTTATCACGCCATTTAGTTCTCATAACAATTTTATGAAAGTAGGTAATTTCTATTTTACAGCAGCAAAACTTACATTTAAGGGTTGAAAATTATCAGAATCAAAAGACAATTAAGAGACAGAATGAAAATTTGAACCCTTATCATTTTGACTGTAAAGGCCATACAACTACCTTGCTGTCCTGCTATTTTTATTGAGTTCATGATATTACATTGTCATTGTTTCTGTCTAAAAGGCAAAAGAGGGATGCATTATAAAAAATGTTGGAATGAATTACGTAATTGCCTTAGCCTTTGTTTCACTACCCTTCGCTGACCATTGTCCCATTTCTGGTCACTTACTGACGAATAGACCCTCTCCCAGGTGATTAAATCAGACAAGGAACCAACAGGGTCATAAAATTTTGCGTTGGTACTTTCTGTTTGGCCAGCACTTGTGTTATTTTGGAGAAAATTTTGTAAATGCTCTGAGATCATCAGTACTTTGTACTATCAGTTCCTATTTTTATTTGTCTGAAGAGAGAACCTCAGTCTCAATCAAATGTATAAAGGTAGCCAGGACTATTTCTCAAAGAAACAGCCTAACCAGTTGTGCTTAAAGCCCCCAAATTACAATCTTGTGATGACACATGCTAAACTGTGTTGTCATCGCTAAATTTGTCTACGCCTTATTCTCTATAAAATACCTTAAAGTGACGTAGAAAAAAGACACAATAAGAAGCATGATAATATGGTGGAAGAAAGAATCAGCAAATGAAACAGAAGAAAAAGATAAGAAAATAGGTAACCTGAATGGCAGAATTCACTCAATTCTACAATTTGCCTCTGAGCTTTCTGGACACCAGAACTGAAAGGAAGAATGAAGAATTGCATTGTCATTATCTCTGAAAATCACAATGGTAACATAATTGAGTGTATGTCAGTCCCATTACGAACACTTTTTAATTTTCATATTCTTATTATATCCATTCCTCCATGTTAATTTTTCTAATTTTTTGTGAGGGGGTAAGAAAATTGTTAGATGTGGTTCCTGCTTTCATAATTCTATATATTTCTGGAATTTACCCAAATAGTAGAACTGTTATAAAATGCATATTCATCGTAAAATAACTAACTAAATAAATGCATTTAAAGTATAGAGCTACGTGTGTCTGATGATTCTCCTGGACCATCAACAGTAAAACTCACTAAATGAATGGTCAAAGATTATGCGAAGAGAAACATGGCCACCTGTGAAATGGTGCAGACGAGCTGGTAAGCACTGATAAACTGAAATGCGGAAGCAATCTAGGTCATTCTCGTGTCTCCAAATCTGGAAAGGTTTACCTCTGTGTCTGGATATATGGGGTCCAAATGGAACATGTATTGGTGCTGAGAATTCTTGAAGATATTAAATATTAAAGAGGCTTCACATGAATTGTTTTGTTTGATTTAAATTATTGAGCAAATTTTTTGTTTTCTCTTGGAGCCATAGACCATAAAATCAAACTTTACAGTTATCAAAATATTTATAGTCCTGAAAAATGTCTCCCTCAAGAACCAGATATCTCAACAGGCCACCATAGACAACAGGAGATGTACTTACAGAGGGCACCTTCCAGCTGTGCCCTCATGTGTGTTTTTTAAATTTTAATTGTTGTTCAAGGACAGTTTTCTGCCTTTTACGCGCCCAGCCCCCCAAGCCCTCGCCACCTCCTTCCTATTTCTCTCCCCTGCTTGTTATTGTCCATGTTTCCTTTATACTTGTTCCTGCAAATTCTTCCCCTTTTCCCCTGAAATCCCCTCCCCTCTCTCCTCTGGTCCTAGTGTGTTTTTTTGCAGTCAGAATTTTACTTGGCCCTGAGTTTTTACCAATCCAGATTTCAGCTGGTGGTTTTGTAACCCTTGAACTATTAGACAAATCATAGTCTCACTAAATCTAGAATCCAACCCTTTGACAAAATGGTTTCTAGACTTTCTTGTTACATATTTTTTAATATTTAACAAAAAACAAATCCATGACAATTTTTATAAATATCACTTTATAACAGGTCTGAAATTAAAATGTACATTAAATTGTCCTTAATTTGTATTATGGATTTTTATCTACAGAAGTACTATTATTTTATGGCTGAGAAAAATGACAGGCAGAAGCAATTCATAAACATACATAAAATACCCATATTCACTAAAGTAGAGATTATGGAATTAGATAAATCACTTAGTTGAAAAAATTTAACTCAATGCTTATGCTACTCAGCAGTTTAAATAAACTTACTCTTAATTTAAAAATAACTAATTTTAAATTTGAATAATTTTACTTTAGGTCCACTTCCTTTGAGAAGCTGTTATGAATTTATTCCCTGTGAAGTAAATGGAAATCCCACATTTATATTGAAAAAAAGTTCCTCAAGTTCTGAAACTATGGGTTCATCATTTGTTATCAAGGATAATGCTTTCTGTCTGTCTGAGCAAATATACCAGCAAATTAGATATGCCATCTTGTAACATTTGCAGATAATACAAAAATGAGACAGGAAGCACACATATCTGTGAATTATCTTGCATAATTATTATCATTTCTTGATCACAAATAAAGAGGAAGAGAAGATTCTAAGGAAGCATGAAAAATATTTTCTGAGCAAATATTCTATCATGTAGAACAGTTGCTATATTTGATCTGTTACCCAATAAAATAGATTTAGGATCAATGAAGGGCTGTTAGGGGCAGATTGCCTTAGACTGTCTACAAAAACTGCTCTACATTTATAGCTTCATGAGGGCCGGAAAGACATCCATCTTTTTAGCAGAGTATCTGAGCATGTAGCAGAATGCCTGGAAAAGTTATAGTTATCAGCAACAGTTAAATGAATAGAAATTGGATTTTAGAAAGAGAAGCAAAGGACTTATCACTCTGGAAGATTTTGTCTACAGAAGATATGCTTCCCATTCAGAGATAGGAGTCCCCCCCCACCAGTCCCCCCAAACTTCTCAGGCTTGAGGTTTAACAAAAAGGTATTTTGTAGGGAATCCCAAGATGATCACGTCAGACCATCTAGTTGAATGCCCATCAAACTTTTTCTACAAAGGTCAGAGAGTAAACATTTTAGGCGTTGAAGGCCAGACAGTCTCACAACTCTCCCACTCTGTTGTTGTGGTATAAAAGACATTATAGACAATAGATAAATCAACTGGTATGGCTCGTGGGCCATAGTTGACCAACCCATGATCAGATTGCTAATACCCTCACCCTGCTTTCTGCATTTGCCAATACACTTTTTAAAAATTTAAATATTTTAATTTTGTTTTTTATCATGGTAAAGTATATGACAAAACATTTACCTTTTAAACCAATTTTAATTGTGCAGTTCAGTGGCATAAAGTATACTAACATTTTTTATGCTGTCTATCTCCAGAACTTTTTTATCATTCCACACCAAAACTCTGCACCTATTAAACACCAATTCCCCAATCCTCCCTCCAGTCCTGTGTAACCACTGCTCTGCTTTCCGTCTTTATGACTTTGACTACCCAAGGTATTTCATGGCAGTAAAATCATTAAATATTTTTTCTTTTGTGTCTGGGTTATTTGAAATAACATAATGTCTTTAAGCTTCACCCATGTTGTAGCATAAGTCAGAACTGTATTCCTTTCTTAAAAGACTTTATGTTCTTAAAGTACTTGTAGATTCACAGCAAAATTAATAGGAAGGTACAGAAATCTCCCATATACCCCTGCCTCCACATATACCCAGCCTGTACTGTGATTAACACCTGCCAGAACGATATATTTTTTACAATTGCTGAACCCATTGATACACCATATGCATTCAAAGTCCACAGTTTCCATTAAAGTTCTCTGTTGGTGTTACAAATTCTATAGGTTTGACAAATGTGTGCATTACATGCGTCCATCATTTTAGTATCACACAGAGTATTTTCACACGGGATGTTTTAAAAATCCTCCGTGCTGTGTGTATTCACCCCTCTCCTGTTTCCTGGCAACCACTCATCTCCTCTCCTGTTTCCTGGCAACCACCCATCTCCTCTCCTGTTTCCTGGCAACCACCCACTTTTTTACTGTATCTGTAGTTTTCCCTCTTCCACAGTGTCATACGGACGGGATCGCACACTGTGCAGCCTTTTTTGATTGGCTCCTTCCACTTGGTAATATTGCATTTACATTTTCTTCATTTTTTTCATGGTTCAGTAGGTCATTTTTTCTTAGGGCTGAATAATATTCCATTGTCTTCATATACTATGGTTTATTTATCAACCTACTGAAGGATATTTTGGTTACTTTCAAGTTTGAGCAATTATAAATAAAGCTGCCATACACATGTATGTGCAGGGTTTTATGTGGACATGCACTTTTAATTCTTTGTTGAATTAGATGGTAAGAATATGCATAGCTTTTTATGAAAATACTAAACTTCCTAAGTGGCTGTGTCATTCTGTATTGCCATGGCAATAAATGAGAGTTCCTCTTGCTCCACATCTTCACCAATATTTGGTGTTTTCAGTGTTTTGGATTTTGGTCATCCCGATAGGCATCTCATTGTTCTAATCGGCAAACTAATGATATGTGATGTAGACAGTCTTTTCCTATGCTTATTTGCCATGTGTATATCTCCTTTGGTAAGGTGGTTTGGATAAGGTCTTTAGCTCATTTTTTTTTTAATCAGGTTATTTCTTACTGTTGCATTTTAAGAGTTCTTCGTATATTTTGGATAACAGTTCCTTCACAGATGCACCTTCTACAAAAATTTTCTCCCAGTCTTGGCTTCTCATTATTTTAACCATGTACTTTTAATGCAATTTTATTTCAACATTCCAGTTTTGTCTTGAGGATACTATAAAAAAGTCAAGGGAAGCATGAACTTCCGTTAGGCCAGGGCAACTCCCCCTGAGCCAGTACAGAGATATTAGTGATAACAACTACAATAAAAGATCACAAATAGAAACAGAAGTCACGGGAGTGAACTGAAGGCTGACCATCATGTTTCCCTAAAACCATCTTTAAAGATTTACCTTGGGCAGTTCAGCACTTTTATATGATTGCAAAAAAAAAAAATTGTATTAAGATTCTGGTGTCTGGTAACATGAAATAAACACATTCCTCCACTGAATGTATCTATAAAACAAGGACAGAATGCATGAACAGCTATTTAAGAATTCTGAAAGTAAATAGTAGAAGGCAAACTGGGAAAGAAGATTAGAATTCTAAGTGCCACCATGCCACTGTGCCACCAGTGACCTTACCATTTTTTTCTCTGATATCTCCAGAGCTGGTCTCAGCGTGACCACAAATCCTGGAGTGGACACTCTTGCAGACAGATGAGCTCCAGAAGTCTTCAGATTTTGGCTTGCAAGATGGAAAAGCAATGCTCTCATGGTCAGAGGGACTGGGATAAAACCCCGAGTTACTGTTATCAGGTTTTTTCTCCTCTCTCCCCTCCCCTAGTCCTCAAGCAGCGCAGTCAGTGGTGGCTGTAGAAGCAACGGCAACAATCATGGCTGAGGGACACACAAGGAGGATGTGAGGGCTTCCTTACAGATCGGAGGAGATTCGACCCCAAGACACTGGGGCAAGCACCTGCTACTTTTTATCTCTCCCTTATCTTGGGGTATTAAGGTCCATGGACTGTTCACAATTGTAGGAAGCACATGCCAGACCCAGAAAAATAACACCCCAGATTTCTGGCCGAACTTAAAAGAGGAGCTCCAGGGAGCCAAAAATATTCTAGGGAGGTCACACAGAGGAAAAAGTCCTTTGTAAACTCCTGAGAATACTTCCAAGATGCACGTGTAGAGCTTTGACATGTAATAGCATACTACCAGCTCTGAAGAGTGAACTGCAAGGTAGACCACCACCCCGTATTCAGCTACAGGGTAGCATACACATAAGACAGATCCAAATATACTGCAAAGGGACTGACAAAGGCAGCCATATTGAAGCCAATTCCCATAAGGCTTCTCAGAAATTGCAACCTGAAACCAACCAGGTCAATTGCTTGCTAAAACAAAAATAGCAACATTCTTCAAAAGACTTAAGACCCAGAAAATCCTAGCATAATATTCAAAATGTCCAGGATATAATCCAAAATTGCATGACACATAAAGAACCAGGAAAATGTTAAGTTGTATGAAAAGGCAGCAAACAGAAGCCACACTGAGAAGACACAGATGTGGGAATTGCTGAGAGAAGACTGTAAGGCAACTCTTACAAAAATCCTCCAAGAAGTCAGGTCAGACACATTCAAATGTGTGGAAAGAGATAAGTGTCACCAAAGAAATAAAAGATATGTATAGAGACCAAGAGAATTTTAGACATTGAAAATCAATAATCAAAGGTTAAAAACTCACTGGATGGACTCAACTGCAGAATGAAAATGATGAAACAAAGAGTGAATTTGAAGATAGGTTAATGATAATTATCCAGTATGACTGATAAAGACAAAAAGATATTTAAAAGTTAATGAGCAGAGTCTCAGAACCTTGTACAATGCCAAAAGCTTTAAAATTTGTATCATTGAAGACACAAAAGAAGAGGAAAAAGAGCATTATTCTGGGAAATATTTGAAGAAATAATAGCTAAAATTACTCAAGGGAGAAAAACACAAACATACAAATTCAAGAAGCACAGCAAACCCTAAGCAGGAGAACCCCAAATAAACCCATGCGCACACATATCACAATTAAATGGTTCAAAACTGACAGAAAAACTCATGAAAAAAAAACAGAGAAAAATACTGCATTACTAATTATTTGAATGACTATATTTCTCATAAGGATAAAAAATGGAAGATGAAAGAATACTTTGAAAGTGCTGAAAAAAAGATGCAGAATTCTATATCAAGCAAAAGTTTCTTACAGAAATTTAAGTGATATAAAGACATTAACAGTTGAAAGAAAATGAAAGGCAAGCAGACCAGGACTAAGGGAATGGCTAAATGAAGTTCCTCCAAGAAGGAAATAATACCAGAGAAAAACTTGGAAGGCAGGAAGAAAGGAATCACCACAGAATGTAAATAACTGTAAAAATATAGCACACTGTTCTTCCCTTCAGTTCTTTAAAATATGTTTGACAGTAAAAAAAACAATTTTTACATTGTCTGATATGGTTTTCAATGTATATAGACACAATGCATGTGACTATCATAAATGGTAAGGGGGAAAAGGGATTTTAAACTGTAAGTTTCTACATTCTACTTAAAGTGGTAGACTACTGATTTTAAGTTGACTGGAAAAAGTTAATTATAATTATATTTATGTATACATATAATTATAGTTATAACAATTAATTATAATACATGTAACTTCTTATAATCTCTAGAGCAATCACTAAAATCCTGTAGAAAAAATAGAGTGAAGATAAAAATATTGGTCAAATAACCCAGAGAAAGCAAGAAAGGTGAGGTAGAGGAATACATAACACAGGGAACAAATATAAATTAAATAAAAAAGTGGTAGACACAAGCCCAAATATATCAAGAATTACATTCAGCAAAAATGGCCTTTACCTAAAAGACCGAAGCTATTAGAAAGTATTTTTAACTCCACTCAACTCCATACTCTCTAGTAAACCTTCAAATATTATCATACAGGGAGGTTAAATATGAAAGGATAGGAAGAGACAAACCATGGAAATGTAAGGAGGTAATGTAAGGAGAACTGGAATGGCATGAGGGAATGTTTTTGTGGTAATGGAACTGTTGTATCCTGATGCTAATTTGGGGGGGTTCTTTTCCTCTTCTCAGTTGGGACCCTGTAAATCAAATTGGCCAAAGGCAGACTAACAAGAAAACATAAATGTATACAGTGCATGCACACATGGGAACACCCAACAGTGAATAACCCAAAAGATGATTAGAATTTGGGCTTTCACCAGTTTAGGCTACACAAAGGAGTGGGGTCTGGGTCTTCTGGGTTAGAGGAGAAGCAGGGGAGGGCAAGTTAGGGGAAGGTGGTCAGGAAGGTATGGTGAACAGGGGTGTTTTAATAAAGTTTTTTTACACAGATTTCAATCAGTAGGAGTTGTTTAGAGTCCTTCTCTTCCTGCTGTGAGAGAGGGAGACACCTTTTACAAAGGGAAATTTCTTTTACAAGTGTAAATTATAAGGTAGGAATTTTTCCTGCGTCTGCTGGTTCTCAATTAAAAGAATCCACAGGTCAAAGGGGTTTATTTGGGGTGGCATATTCTGCTATATATACAGTTCTAGGAAGGTAGATGTGGGCTAGAACTCAGAGAACTACACCCTTTAAAAAGTGTATTATATTGCTTTTTATTTTGAGCAATAAACATTTTTATGAATACGAAAACTCATTGGGGGAAAAGCAAACTTAAATTATGAAAGGAATCTTGAACTGACAATTCTTCATTCTAGATCAACATCTAATAAATCACTTTTGTCATTTTTAATTCTTCAGTTCCCAACCTATTAAATGGATATAATGACACCTGGCTCAATGTTCTGATCAGCAGTGGTTCTGAACATCTTTTTTTGGTTTTCATTTTTGTCTTTTTCCATTTCTATTTTAAAAATTTATTAAGAATATCAAAGAAGTTTTGCTCAGATTGGTTATACTTATCATTATTTATAATATTAGACATTAAAACTAAGAACAAGTATAAATACTTATAACTCATTTTACTATAACAATAGGAAATCAAGTATATATTAACAAATAACATCTTTAATAAAAACTATTTTCCAAATTAAAGGAAAGAGTGGCCAGAGTAAAATTGCTTTAAATGTTTTCAAATGTCTCAATGTCCAGTGTAGTGGAAGACAGTTGTATTCTCATGGTTGTCACCAGTCCTGGGATCCCTGGGATCTCAGACCATGCTTTGAGAGCTACTGCTTTATAAAATAGAATAAATAGAGAAAAAAAAAGTTAGTATGAAATTGTCTCTATCAATGGGAATGTACATACAAGTCATCAATATGTTTAAAATGGTGATTGGTATAGATTCATAAGCAGAGCTGAAAGGTATTTGTTTCTTTATGTGTGGAAACACATGAAAATTATTGCCTTAACCAAAACCAGAATTTACTCTTCTTGACCCCCAACCCCCTGTTCTTTCACTCCACCCTGTTGCCTCCCACGTGCCTTGCTAGGGACATTATAAACCCTGCTTCCTTCCTCCACCCCCAAAACTGTATTTGAAGGTATATTAAACACTTCTAGAATCCTTAGATATTTTACAGCCTCAAATGTTATTCCAATTTAGGCCCTGGCTGGTGTAGCTCAGTGGATTGAGCACAGGCCTGTGAACCAAAGGATCGCAGTTCAATTCCCAGTCAGGGCACATGCCTGGGTTTGCAGGCAGGTTCCCTGCAGGCCAACTCCCAGCAGGGGACGCACGAAAGGCAACCATACATTGATGTTTCTCTCCCTCTCTCCTTCCCCTCTAAAGATAAATAAATAAATAAAATCTTTAAAAAAAAAGTTATTCCAATTTAACTTGCTTTTCCCCCATTTTTCCTCTTAATTTTTTCTGAATTATTGTCTGATTTTTTCTGAATAACAACAGCTGTTCATTCCCAGGTTGGCCTTGACCCCAAAGCAGCAATGGCACCATGCCAATGTTCTCTCCTTGACAGCATCAAGAAAATTAACATTTTCTGGATTCTGTTCCCTGCTAGATTCTCTTTGTATTTGAACTCACAGGAGATGGAAAGAAGAGTGAAGTTAAATGAAAACAGTGCACCTTCTGGACTTTTTGCTTTGTTATATTTAAGAATACTGGGATGTTCCAAATATCATTAATAAAGAATGTATCTGGATATTAATATATTATTAAATTAATCAATTTAAAATGTCTTTAAGAAACTGTTCTATTTTCTATTCTTTATTCAGTAACACACTGATACAAGAATTGCATCAAAGTGCTACAAATATTTCATGTAGAAGAAAAGGAAAGGAGACTTCACAAACTTCCTAAGTAGCTCATTGAAAATGTCTTTGCAATATAACAAACCGTCTCAAAAATGTATTTATTTAGCTTGTGATTCTGTGGGCCAGCAATCTGGGCTAAGCGCAACTGGCTGTTTTGTCCGGGCTTGACTGGCCTTAGTAGATGCGGTACAATCAGCTGGGACGACTCGTTCTGGCCACGTAAGGTCTTATCCTCCAGCAGTTCAGCCCACACATTGGCTAGTCAGAATTTTACAACAGAGCAGATAACCAAGAATCTATTGAGGACTGGACTTGGAATTTGCACACTGTCACTTCTGCCATATTCTATTCGCTAGAGCAAATCACATGATCAGCCCAGATCGCTGGGGGGGGGAGGGGGAAGAAGGGTGGAATCCATCTCCTAATGGAAAGAACTGCCAGATAACATTGCAAGAATATGTTTATAGGAAGGATAATTAATATAGCCAGTTTTTTCAAAACAATCTACCACACCCACTTTATGAGGTCCAGAAAGCTACTCCAGGTCCATTTTCAACACAAGAAAGAAATGATAAAGCTGTGGAAGAAAAAACAAGAAAATGTGTGGGGAAATACCTAATATACGAGAAGGGATTCTCGGTGATGGTCACGAGGAGAGATGGGAAAAGCCGAGCAGGAAGAAAAATAAGGAGTGCTCCAGTCTCCACTGTGTATTTGTGTAGGTATAACTAGGGGCAGTGGAGAGTGCAACTAAGAATAAAAAGACCTGAAAATAATTCCATGAGAGTTCTGAGAGTAAAGATTATTATTCTACAGAATAATCTTGCAGACAAAGCAATATATTGTACATCACAGTTGAATAAAGCCTGTAAAAATATACTTTTTTATTCCATATGGAAGAAATTTGCCTTAGGCATTGTAAGGCTGGCCAGTTCACTTAACCTTCTTCCTTTCTATACTTATCTGTGCATTATTCCTTCACCCTCTATTTCCACAGTCTTTGGCCTGGCATCACTGGACCAGGCCTGGTGTGCTGTAACAGCGTGCCGGGTGGCCATCCTGTTTCTGTCGTTTCTCCTTCTCGCACAGTATTGAGAACTGAATTTCAAAAGTGGCCTCTTAGATTATACTCTCCTGAAAAGCTGGGAGCCGTGTTTACACTCCCGCTGGCCATCAATGGGCCTTCTTTCAGCTCCTGTCATGTGCTAGGTGCAGGGTGAAAATTAGTTTGATATATAAAATATTATCACTTTTCAACTGAATAGTTTCTTTTTAACCATTTCAAAGAAAGTTTTCGCATATTATTTCACTGAGTCTCTGTAAAGTGACTAAGCAGATGTTGTTTTCTGCCTTCTATACGTGCGGAAACTAAAGCACTATACAATATACATGTCTAACTAAGGTCGTGCGGAAAAACAGTAGCCAGTTATTCAATTATCCAAGTCCCCAAATTTATAACAACAAAAAAATTTAAACTACAAGGTAGAAGGAAAAGATGGAAAGTGCATCTTTAACTATTTGTTCTATACCTTCTTATTGGAGCATGTTCTGTCATTACCTGTTATGGGCTGAATTGTTCCCCCTTAATATGCTCAGGTCCCAACCCTCAGTACCTAAATATAACCACATTTGGAGAGGAGCTGTGTAAAGAAGCAATTAAGGTAAAATGAGGTCCTAAAGTGGAGCCCAAATCCAACATGACTGATATCCTTAGAAGAAGAAGGGAGATCCCAGGCATCTGGGCGCACAGAGGGAAAACCATGTGAGGACACAGCAAGAAGGCAGGTGTCTTCAAGCCAAAAAAGAAAGGCCTCAAGAGAAACCGGGCCTGCCAACACCTTGATCTTGAACTTCTGGCCTCCAAAACTATGAGAGAATAAATTTCTGTTGTTTAATCCACCTGGTTCATGTTATTTTGTTGTGGCAGCCTGAAGAGTCCAATACCCTGCCTGACATCCTATGTGTGGTCACGTTTCTTACCCTTTCAGTATCATTAGCTACTCTTATGACAGGATAGGCAGTTTTTGCCTCAGTGTAAAATTTCACATTTGAGGGTTTTCCAGGACCTTCAGAAATTAAAAAAAAAAACATGTAAGCCTTTGTCACATAATTCTTCCTTCAAGATAAACCCACCAAATGATCTCTACACCAAAACAACTGTTAGGGGTTTTCAGGTAAGGAAATGGGGGAAAAAAAGGAAATTTGATCAGGAGAGTGCTGTTTCATACTATGCCCCTGCAGAGTGAGGCTCTGAGGTCACCAAAGATAAAATCTTGGTTGTCTCTGCAATACCCACACTCTTATCAGGAGCGAGGAATGTGTTGGTGAAGGGGCTGCACTTCGGTGTGACCACAATAACAAAGTGTGTTGTGACAAGAGAATTTATTCCTTCTTGCCCATGTGTCTGTCTTCTCTTTCATCCTGGGAGCAATGGGTCCACCAGCAGGTTAGTTTCCAAAGCTAAAATCAGGCAGAATATGCATGGCAAAATGCTGCGCCATGCTGGGTGCAGTCCCTCGAGTTCTCTTGTTTCAATCAGTGTCTTTATTGTCTCCTGGTCATGTTTGAAGAGCAGCCTTGACTTCTTTTTCCGTCCTTGGAAGGTCTGGGTCATGCTCCATAAAGAATGAGTTTTTGAAAAACAGGGAACAGATGAGACACGGTTTAATGGTCCTCAGAGCATCACCCCTCTGGCAAGGGCTGATAAAGGAAATAACTCAAACCAATGCCACTCACACCTGCCAGATTTTTGGTCAAATGATGTGCCAGATATTTGACAGAACAGTGATGAATGTGCAACAAGAATGTTTAGGAAACATTAAAAACTGCTTTACCGATCTGCTTGGCACAAAGGCAAAACATAACTCAGTAAATTAGGGCCACAGTTTAGAAAATAGAAAATCACATAGCTACCGTTCCTCAGACAAATATCAATAATGCGATGGATGGATGGATGGAGGTACAGGTACATTCTTTTGTAGGAATCTATGAGATCCTGGCCTGGCCTGGGCTGCACTTCTGGTCTGGTGTGATGCTCATTCTGGGTCTCTGGTCAGGAGAACTGCAAGGAGACAAGAATTGCTTCGAGGGACTGGATCCATATGAGTGCTCTTTGGAGCTAACTCTGTGGGAACCAGCCAAAATAAATTCTGTATTTCCTTCTAGCAACAAACAAGTTTCTCGGGTTACACTGGAATTAAAATAGACTTCTAGACGGAATAGGAACCAGGAACAGACAGTCGGTCATCTTAAGGACTTAAAATCAAATCCTTGATTTCCCCAAGGAGCAAACAAGCATCTAAGGCTGGCGGGTGGAGGTAGGTCGGAGGCGAAGCCTGCCTTCAACCTATGCTGAAGCAGGAGGAAAAAAAATTTAATCAAAAATCCTTCCTACAAATATCTACACATTTACTTTTCTGTGCTGTGTGGCTATTAAGCCTTGGAATGGCTAAACACTTGTCAGCTGAATTCACTGATTTAGCCTTTTGTGGTTATCATGGGCACAGTAACAGATAAGAGGGCACAGCAGACCCTCCACCTGGAATCTAACATTCTTTCCACTCTGTGAACCTCGTCAGTACAGAGAGGGCCGCCATGTCGGAGGGAGGATGAAGATCTGAAGGGGAGGAAAGGGTAAAGCTGCCCTCGCTGGCCTAAAGCTTCAAAGTGCATATAAATAATTCAAACCATAGATCATTAACTTGTTCATAAAGTTAACTTTTGCTAGAAATCTAACATGTCAGTGTGAATGAGATAACTTTTTCTCAAAGACAAGGAGAAAACATGGAAAACACAGAGTTTTATTTTCAGTTTTTTTTTAGCAAAGATCTCTTAAATTTTTGTAGGTGTTCTTTTTTTATTTAAAAGGAATACACACACTCCCAAATTAAAACCAAACATTTGAGACACAGAAGAAGAAGACAGAGCAGAATACACGACGCTTGCCTCTCCCTGGTCTGCTCTCTTCCTCTGAATCTAATTCTCCAGGGATAAGAACTATAAACAATTTGAAGTACAGGCTTAGGCAAAGGTCTCTGACTTTAAAGATATACATCCCCTATCCAAATGAATTACAGTAGACAGACTATATAATAAAGAACATCTTATTACCTTTTCATTTAGCAATCTATCATGAAACTTCCAAAATGGAATATGTAGACCTTTTTATTACTTTTAACCACTATGTTGTATTTTAGGATAGGCATTGTAGCCAACTTATTTAACCAGTCCCTAAAGATGAAAATGTAGGTTTTTTCCAAATTTATGCATTTAGTAGAACATAAACTCTGTGCATACACAACTAAGTATGCACTATATACTGTTTTCTCTTCTAGCACTTATTCATAAAGTTGGGATTTATATTTAAAAGGTTGTTGGCAATTAAAATATTGGCCTATGTTGACAACTTGCTCCCCCCAAATACTGTACTGAACTCAGTTACAATGGAAGCAGTCCCATGTGAAACAGCCCATTCCCTCATGCTTAGTCCAACTGCATGGCACTGGCCATTTTGTCTTCTGCTATTCAAATAGGTAAGGAGTTACGTTTCTCAGTTATTTTAATTTTCATTTGTTCAGTGAAATCGAATGTATTTTATTTAATGTTCTGCATGAATTGTCTGCATATAGCCTTTGCCCACTTAATAAGTGGTTTCTTCTTCTTTACCATATTAATATGTAAGTAGTTATATATTAATGTGCTCCATATTAATGTGCTCCTTTTATTTGAAGGATGTAAGCATACTTTATGAGCTATATATGCTGCAAATATATTTTATTAATATTTTGAGAATTTCTTTGTTCACATAGATGTTTTAATTTAGGATGCAGTAATAACGAACGGGTTCCCTTTTTTTATGACTTCTGGGTTGTATCAGGTTTGGGAAATTCTTTCCTAATCCAAGATCATCATAATACTCAGTTACATCTCATCTCATTACTGCTATGGTTGCATCTTTTTAAAAAAAACACGTAAACCTTTAGGTCATTTAGAATTAATTCGGGTGTTACATTTGATGTAGAAGTAATTCTACATCATTTTTGTAAATGGGTATGTCACTGTTCAAAGCATCAGTGACTGAATAATCGTGATTTCCTCAGTGATTGGCAATGCCATCTCATTTGGTAAATTCCGGTAAAGGTTTTGATCTATTTATTGATGTTTCTGCACTATTCTCTTACTGGTACCACATTAGTTAAATTATTGTAGCTTCATAAAAATAATTTAAAACCTGATATGAACATTTCCTTATGGTTATTTTCCCAGCATTTCCCATCCAAGTCTCAGATTTTATAGCTCCCGATGAAACATGAAGTCTAAAAAAAGTTATGCTGTAATACACAACAAGAGTTTATTTACTTTATAGATTATTTTAAGAAGAATTTGTATCATTGCAGTAGTCTTCCTAAATAAGAATAAGGGTTGTACCCCTTTGCACCAAAATTGTATACTTCTCAATTAGTCTTAAACACTACCAATGGTAGCGGGCATCACTGTTAGATTTCTAGTTTTGTTTAATATTTTAGTCAGCACATGTATTTTTCAATTGAAGAAAATTTCTATATATTTCTATTTCTCTAAGAGTTTTTCTTCTTGAATCAAAGATGGATACTAACATTTTTTCAAATGTTAAAGTCATCATTTGTTTTTCCTCCTTTGACTTATTAATATGCTGAATATTACTCGTGCATTTTTAAACAATCAGTTTGGACTTCTGGGCTGATACCTAATTGGCCAGCAACTAATTCTTTTAATGTACTGCTGAATGCTATTTTAATGAATGCTATTTGCTAATATTTTATCTAGGAATAGCATCAAAATTTCTAAGTGGTATTAGTCTTTCATTTTCTTTCTTGTCAATTTTAAATTTTAAAATTTTTTTTATTTTAATTGTTGTTCAAGTACAGTTTTCTATCTTTTACTCCCATCCCAGGCCACCGACCCAGCCCTCCCCCTCCCTCCCATTTCTACCCCCCCCCCCAGTAGTTTTTGTCCATGTGTCCTCTATACTTGTTCCTGTAAACCCTTTCCCTTTCCCCTGAAATTCCCTCCCCTCTCCCCTTTGGACACTGTCAGCCTGTTCTCTATTTCAGTGTCTTTGGTTATATTTTGCTTGTTCATTTTGTTGATTAGGTTCCTGTTGAAGGTGAGATCATATGGTATTTGTCTTTCACTACCTGGCTTATTTCGCTTAGCATAATGCTTTCCAGTTCCCTCCATGCTGTTGCAAAAGGTAGGAGCTCCTTCTTTCTTTCTTTCCATTGTGTAAATATACCATAGGGTTTTTTTTTTCCATTCACTTACTGATGGGCACCTAGGTTGCTTCCAACACTTGGTTATTGTAAATTGTGCTTCTGTGAACATTGGGGTGCACAGGTTCCTTTGGATTGGTGTTTTAGGGTTCTTAGGGTATAATCCTAGCAGTGGAATTGCTGGGTCAAAAGGCAGGTCCATTTTCAGTTTTCTGAGAAAATTCCATACTGTATTCTATAGTGGTTGTACCAGTCTGCAATCCCACCAACAGTGTACCAGGGTTCCCTTTTCTCCACAACCTTTCCAACACTTGTTGTTTATTGCTTTGTTTATGATGCCCATTCCAACCAGTGTGAAGTGGTATGTCATTGTGGTTTTCATTTGCTTCTCTCTGATAGCTAGTGACATTGAGCATCTTTTCATGTGGCTCTGGATCCTCTATAAAAAATGAAACTCGAGAACCAACTTACACCATACACCCAAATAAATTCAAGGTAGATAAAAGACTTAAATATAAACCATAACACCATTAAAGTCCTAGAGGAGTACATAGCCAGGAAAATCTCAGATATTTCACGCAGCAACATTTTTACTGATATGTCCCCTAGAGCAAGGAACATAAAGGAAAGAATAAACAAATGGGATTTCATCAAAATAAAAAGCTTCTGCACGACTAAAGAAAACAATATTAAAATAAAAAGAGAACCAACTATATGGGAAGACATATTTGCCAATGCTACCTCAGACCTCAGACAAGGGTTTAATCTCCAAAATATACAAAGGACTTACATGACCCCATTCTAAGAAGACAAGCAACCCAATTAAAAAATGGGCAAAGGACTTGAACAGACACTTGTCGATTTTTTTATATCAGCACCATGGACTTCAGATAGAGAAGTAGGAAGTTTACTTTCTTTCTTTGTGTTATAGAGCACTTTAAGCAGCGCCCAGTCATGTCCAACTTGCTGTCCTTCTCCCAGCTCCGCTAGTCTGGAGAAAAGTTAACCTCTATCCCTTTAGGGGAAAGCCCCCCTTTCCCAATTTTGTGCTGTTGTTCTGGTATCTGGCCCTCTCAAGGCTGGCACTTCTGTGTAGCTTCTGTCCCCCTTGATAAGAAACCTGTTATACTTACTATGTGAGTGTCCTAATATTTGTATACTTGAGTACTTGAGTGCCTTTTCCTTCCTTGTTCACCCAAAATTTGAATTTCCTCATGTGATTGAAGAGTTTCTATGTACCACATGATTATTATAACATGTATTGGTATAAACATGTGTTGTATATTATTAGATATCTTTGTTATTAGAGATCTGTATTAGACACTGTGCTTTTGCTATAATTACACACTTAAAGAAGAGATATGCACTGGAGAAGATGGGTTATTATTCAACTTCAATACACTTATTGTAAGAATTTTGAAACACTATTGGTTATCACTTGAGAGAGAGGTGGAAGGTAAAGGTGGTGGAATAACCAAAAGGTGCTGGCACTATTATGCTCAAAATTTTGGCATTGTGCCATCATCTAGAAACACTGTTAAAGAGACCAGACTGTTTAAATCTATGGCTAGGAGCACGCTCTCCCACACAGAGAGTTACGGGTGAGGTCGTCCCGGCTTCCGCTGCTCTATTACGCCAGAATACTAAGGTGTTAATAAGAATCAAAATAACAGTATTTTTGCTGCCATGATACTATTTTGGTATTTTTTGTACAAAAAATGGTATTTTGGTACAAATCTGAAATCTAGATTACTTCTGCCTTAAAATGTCTCCAGAGAACTACTTGCTACATTACATTTTCAATTAAAACAAATGTATATTCTTTCAAAAGCATACTTTATTGTTTAAAACCCTTCCAATGTATCTTACTGTTTTTATTCAAAGTATTTGTGTTAAGAATGATATTGAACAAATTTTATTTATTGTGTATTTCTACCTTTTTTGTAGAGTTACTTTGGATTTCCCCTATATTTAAAGGACCCCAAGAGCTTTTAAAATGATGGGAGAAGCCCATGGAGAGAGAATTGTGGTGGATAGTGTAAATAGGAAATTATAGGAGGTACCCAATCCCCAATTCAAACACTTTCCTGATTGTTTGATCACCTCTTCCCCCTCGAACTGGGTTCCTTCTGTTGCCTTCATTTTATTTACTTTATAACCAAGTAGGGTCTAATCTTTTAGGCTTTCCTTTGCTGTGATAATTTATTTTAACAAGAGACTTCTTTTTAGTCATCTAACTGAGTGAGACTCAGGTATGAAAGGAAAAAAATTCAGCCCTGAACCCTGAGTTTTTCTTAGTGGGAATTGCTTCTGAGAATGTAATGAAATCACTAAATACTTTGATGGACAACACCGAATATTAAGTCTTTGAGTTTCTCTTCCTCGTGTTTTCCAAACAGTATATATTAATGAGTAAAACCCTATAGCCCTACAGTGGTCACAGTGAGTCTGAGAGCACTCTCAGAGAATCTAAGATGTGTGGGCAAATGTAAGCAAACACACAAAAGCAGAGGCCACAATATTAATACCAGACAAATGTATTTAGCAAAAGGAACGGGACTCTCCTGAAATTTTATGCATGAATGATGTGATCTAAATGGAAGATGCAACTGTTCTGTGACTTCAGTTAATTATCAAATGTAAATAAAGAAACTAAACCAGGACAATAGGACTTTTAAGATATAAGAAAGAGTGTTATCAGAACCAGGGACCACAATGAGAGAGAGAAAGAAGGAGGAGGAGGAGGAGGAGGAGGAGGAAAAAGAGAAGGGGAAGGGGGAGAAGAAGAGGAAAAGGAGAGACTGGAATGACTGAATGAGAGACAGTGGGGTCAGTGGACTGGAAATTCCAAGTTCCATGACCAGTCCTGGTGGTATGTTGAAACCTCACAGGATTCTAGGTGAATTTTATTTGAAGAAGAAATACTAAGAAATATACTAAGAAATACTAATGCAACTGGTTGCTCACGTGTGCAGGAAATTAGGATGAGTTCGCCTGAGTTTGAAAGGCAAAAGTTACTAAAAGAAAGAGTCCTATATAAATGTTAAACAGAGTGGAGGGGTAGCAGTTTGGAAGTGGCAGAGAGGAGCAATAAGAAATGAAACCCTATGGCTCTCACCAAAATGTATGAGAATAAAGTGCTACCACTTGAGATACCCCTGTAGATGCAAGGTCCTCCGGGTATGGCAGGTTTATTACTAAGGCATGAGGAGAAAGAAGTACATGGGGAAATGTTTGAGATATGAAGAGAGGGGAACACCTATGGAAGGATAGTTTCAGGGGATGTGGAAGATGTCTTTTGAGGGTTGGGGAGAACTGGAGACATGAAAAATAGAGCCCTATAGGGAACCGGGCTTAGTGGCTAGCATCACAGGTACAAACTGACAAAAATCACATGTAGGAAACATGGTCAGCGTGGTCCAGCCCAGTTTCCACCCTGGGCCTAACGCCCAGAGGCCTTGGCATTTAAAAATACTCAAGTGTCTGCCATATACAAAAATGTATTCAATATTAGTGATTTAAAACCAAAAATAACGTAGAAAGCTAAATGTAATTTCAATTAACTCTCTTTTACTTATAATTTCCCTACTTGGTTTATAATAGGTACTGTGGTATCATAAAAAGATATGTGGTCTTTGTCCCTCAGTTCCTTTGTTCCCAGATCTTAAAATGCTTGGAATTTCCTGAGTGATAAGGGTAATAGAATTGTCTTATGTCCTAATGAGGTACCCTGGGCAGGCCCCTAAGATAGCTTCAGGTTGGGGGCTAGTTATCAGAGAGACAACTCCTTGATTAGAATTTAGAACCTGCAGCCCCAACCCCCAACCTCTGGGAGCAAGAGAAGGGAGGCAGATTGGGTTCGTCATCAAGGGCCAATGACTTACTCATCCATGCCTACCTAATGAAAGCTCCGTAAAACCCTCACAGGACAGGGTTCGGAGGCCTTTTAGGTTGGCCAAGGAATCTGTGTGCTGGGAAGGTGGTGTCCCCCTATCCCACAAGACCCCTGCTCAAGACCTAGACATTGCCCTATGTATTTCTTCATCTGTTTCATTTGTAGGATTTATAATAAACTAGTAAATGTGAGTACAATTTCTTCCTGAGCTCTGGGAGCTCTTTTGGCAAAGTATTGAAGCTGAGGAGGGGCTCATGGGAGTCCCCGATTTAGAGCCAGTCAGTCAGAAGTACAGGTAGCCTAAGACATTGGACCAACACCTGAAGTCGGGGCAGTCTTGTGGTGTTGAGTTCTGAAGCTGTGGGGTCTGCACTACTTCCAGGTAGTTAGTGCCAGGACTGAATTAAATTGTTGGACGTCTAGTTGGTGCCAGTGAATTAGAGAAGAGCTAGCGGGGAAATGCCACACAGTTGGGGTCAGAAGGAAACAACACCTCTCAGATTCTCTTTTATTGTTATTAGCCTGAACCACAGAGAAGTAAGTAAAATTAAATAGAATATGAATGATAATGAGATGAACTCTCTGATACACTGACACTGAAATTCGGTGATAAACTGTAACTTATAAGTCAAATAGCAATAATTGTGAACACAACTGGAACCCGACTTCATGCGTACCAAGCATTTTCTAAGCAACTGTAATCTTCCTTTCTCTGCATCATCTATATAGTTTTGGTTCTATTCCCAAGAATTAGAATTTAATTGTTGTATTTAGCTTATAAATTTCAGGATCATTCTGAGGTCAGGCTTGTTAGGATGCTTCTATTGAAATGGATAACATTCCTAGACTGTGCTGTAATACTCCAAAATACTATGTGAGGAAAGAGTTTCAGGGTGTGTGTTGAACATAAGCCCCACATAAAATGTGTGTTATTGATTTTAGTAGCAATTATGATGTGGGTTTCAACCAGTCACCAAGGATAGCCGTTTGAGACCTTGAATGTCTGTTTGAGAGGAAATTTAAAGCAATGATTCGCTTCCTCTGAACCAAAATGTCTCACAATACAGAAATTGAAGTCCTTTCTCTTACAGAATTCTTCTTCGTGGATTATATTGTACTATAGGCTTTCGTTGAAGTGTATGCATGTTGTAGAAGTAAAAAATCATCTTGTATTTGTTCTTTCTCAATTCAAAAAATATTCTCAAGCAAATATCATACTCAGGGACTTTGTAGTAGAGTCCCTACAATATTGATCAGTTCTGCTGTCTCCCTTGAAAATAAAGAGCAGGGCAAGGTTAGTCCACCATGTTGACGGGAGATGACATTTCCCTCAATAACTGCCCTATGGAGTCAGTTTGGGATAAAGAGAATTTTAAACTTGGTATCTTCCAGTCGACAACACATTAGTGAACACGGCACAGAAATGCCAAAGTGAATCTCCTGCATTTAGTAAATGATGTTAGAGGACTTCAAAAAATTACGATGAAATCTACTGTACTCTTATTTAGTCAACATACTGACAAAAAGTTTCCCTAGACCATGGTAATTATATATTTAAAGATAGAAATTGTTAGGAAGCATACCTTTATATTACCAAGAACATTTCCACTCAAGTTATAAGCTAATAACATGTACTGAATTGTTTAAGATTTGTGCAGAATTAATCAATGTATCTTAGAGGGAAAAAAGGAGGCTCATGAGCTGTGGTTTTACTTAGAAGAGAGGTGAGGTGCTAATATAAGTTCCTTAATAAATTGTGAGGCACCTCTCCAATCCCTGGCACCTAGCTATTTCTCCCTCCCTGCTGTACACTGAGTTTCAGTCTGTGACATACGCACTTTAAATAGGTGCCAGAGATATGCAAATATGGGAACAGGTGTTGTTGTTAAAATTAAAACAAAAAATGGTAAAGAGGAAACTTTAACACATGCCAATCCACAGTAGGAAATTTCATTTCCAACACAATGAAATTTATTTTTCCTTTGAAGTGGGAGTGTCCTGTGCAGACTTGACCTGTGACTGCTCACACCTATCTGAATTAGCAGAATTAAAAACTTTAATGGGCACAGTTGAGCACATATCAACTCCTCTTTAAAAAAGACAAGTCACTGGTGTTTTGATAGGTCCACACACACACACACAAAGATAACACCAAGCACTGCTTAAAACGGTGATTATCTCTCATTAGCAACTTGTATTATATTATACCAAGAAGTGAATTAGACTCACTAAATAAACTCTCTAAAAAATATTAACTTACCAAATTTATGGTAACACACAAGTCATTGACTACATGCATAATATACGTGTTTCGGATGGCAGTAGAATTCTGAATGTAAGAAATAACAATGTAAACATGGTAATATGAAACTGTAGGTTAGAAAAGTTTTAAATCAAATACAAATTTAAAATCAAACTAGATTTTTCTTTGAAAAATCTTTTGGATTAAATTGTTATTATCTTTATGTAGTATGTATGCTGGTCTAAGCAGATAAGGAAAATCTCATTTAAAAATGCTATATCTGAACCCTAGAGAAATTCTATGCTTTTATTAGTTTTTATAAAGAAAATTAATATGATACTTTCAATATACAAAAGGAAACTATTTTGTTTTTTTCAGAGCATTGTATGCAATTGAACAAAATATCAAGGTAACAGGAATGGTCCAATCTCAGTGGAAGACAGTTGGTTGTCTTCCTTTAATAAACAGTAGTTCCAGTGATGCCAGACTCAGCAGCTTTTCAGACATGGGAAAACTCAACGAGTGGGAATCAGGTTTTCACGCAGCTCTCCATCAAGCTTGGACCATCTCCAGAATTCAATAGAATGTTAGTGAAAGAACTATACCCCATCTGACAGCAGACACTCTCGCTTGGTCAAGGCTGCTGAATTTTTGTTTTATGCTAAATGGCAAAAATATGCCTTTCCAAGAGGTGCTCACATCATTAAATGGCTTATTCAGGAGCACTGGTCCCTCTTACCCATCCCCATCACTCAATATCCAAGTTGTAGGACTTTATCAATCAGGCTGAAATGTGTTTGTTCAGTACTATTTCAGAAATTCCCAAAGAGTCATTTTTTTTCTTTCTCTTGGGGACAGGAAACCTGGGGCGACTACAGCATGGTAAAGAATATTTTTAAAATTGTATTACCATATTCCATTTCATCAAATTTTATGAATATCACCATGACAAGACACCGAATAACAGATATATTTTTAAAGTGGCATTTCCCACCAGATAACCCCAGTTTAAAACAGGATATCCTGGTCTCTCAACTGCCTGACAGGAGCTCTTTTTGGATGAAATACACCATATGTTCTCCAGGATGGAAAACAAAGGCATAAAGGATTCGGTGGGAATGTCTCAGATATTCCCTACAAGGATGAAGGAAGGCACCAGAAACCACTGTGTGCTGCACTCTCAAGGTTGTAGCCTCACAGATTTAGGAAGTGAAAATCCAGGCCACAGAGAAACACGCAGCTAGTGAAAGGGAGAACACATTTTCTAACCATGGAGCCATTTAACATTTAGTTCTGTGGAGCAAAAAGTTTATAGGGGAAATTCTTTGGCTTTCCTGCTATCATAATTCCCTGAGGATGCCTCTTCAACTCTTATCTTAAAATACACCACTGAATCTTGGAACAGTAATGATTTTTATTGCTTTTATGGGGATTTGTCCATTTTTTTCAACTCTGAGTATGTGAATTATTTATTTCCTCAAAATAACTAGGAAAACATTCACAGATATTATTTAAGAAGTAATCCTGCATTCTGAGTTCATTTAGAAATAATATGTGCTTGGTACCATTGCATATGTAATTATGAAAACAATAACACTAATAAATTAAAAACTCAAGGCACTTAACATGCCCTGAGTACAAACGCGGTCATGGCAATGGTTCTCATTAGGCATTTTCATCTTGTGTTTGTAACATGCAGTGTGTTTGATCAATGTCTCAAGTTAACTGCCCTTTCTCAGGGGCCTCACACACACTAAGCATTATACTAGGTACTAAAGAAACAGATATCAGGAAAAATATCTATAAAATACAGTATATTGTAACTACTAACTTTTTTAAAGAGCTCAAGGTAATAAATAACCTTTTTATAAGCAGACATTTGTATGTTCCAGCGACTATGGCTAGTTGCTGAGAATTTCAAAAGTGAATAAGAAAGACATGATTGCTTCCCCCCACCAGATTATACAGTGTAGTGTAAGAGGAAGATAGTTAAAAATGATTGAATAAAATATGATAAATTCTACAAGGGAATAAAGATTACTAATAGGAATACAGAGCTGGCCAACCAAACCATTCAAGGCAATCAAGGAGTAAAGACTTCTAGGAGAAAATGTCTAAGTTGGCACCTAAAGAAGTGTTAGCAGTTACAAGATCAAGGCAGAGTCGAGAGTGGGAAACAGTATTCCAGGCAGAGAAAGCCCAGGCGGAGACCCAGGAGAAGAGGAAGGGCCTGAAGGAAGCTCAGCATGCTGAGGGCGTGTGCTTCGCAAGCGTGGAAATGACAAGAATTGAGGGTCGGTAGAAGCAGGGCCAGATCATAAAGGACTTTGATCACCACCTTAATGGGATTGGTCTTCATTTTAAGATGAATGAGGAATCATTTTAAGATTTAAGTACAGGAACGATTTATCGAACTTACCCTTGGAAATATTACAGTGGCTGCACTGTGGACAACAGACTGAGTAGAAAGCAAAGAGCTCAATTAGGCTTTTGTAACATTAATTCAGGTGAGAATAGTGATGATCTGCACTGGGGCAGTGTGGGTGGAGAAGGAGATGAACTTAAACAATACTTAGAAGACACAGTGGCTGTTCTGAGTGACTAGAGAGAATGAAATATATAAGCCTAGAATAATCCTGTTTGTTTTTTACATTTATTTAGGCAACCAGTATGAAGGTGCCAATATAATCAGGGAACCCAGAAGGAAGTACCATGTTAGAAGGTAAGAGCTGAGTTTTCAATATGCAGAACTCAGATGCATGTAAATTCACTACGCAATCACAATCCAACAGGTAAAAATCATCTAAGAAGCCTGAGAAAAGACTGAATTAGAAGAACACATTTGGGGATTAGTAGTCTCTCAAACCAGTAGAGCGCTTTATTACAGAAGCCAAAAGAAGAATTACTAGAGACCTGCAATTTGCTACCAGAGAGCTTATTTTGTTTCCCGGTTATGAGTTAATACTGGGCCTATATGCAGGGAAACTCTAAACTATCAAAGAGGTAGGTTCACACACACAAAAAATCCATCATCCAATGATATATAGAAAACTACTTGGTAAAGGCCCCAGCTTGCTTGTGTTTATTTGTTTGTTTGTTTGTTTGTTTGTTTGTTTTTGGCAGGTGTTCTCCACAGTTTCCAAGTGGAGTTAGGATGCAGTTGTTCATGGTGCACACAAACTTGCTAACTCACCCTTTACTGCTTCTTTCTCTGCCTCACTTGATCACTCTTCCACTGGTGTTCTCTGAAATCATCTGCAAAATTAACTACTTACACTCAAGTCCTTGTCTCAGGATATGCTTCGGAAGAAACCAAAATTAATATAGCTGTTACAGGAATTTGTCTCTGGAAGAATTCTCTCAACACAGTATTCTGGCACTCAGTCATTCATCCGTCCAATGGCAATTAAGGGCACCACTGCTGGTCATGGGATGCTTATAACTCTGGATATTGCTGTAGAACTGCAATTACTGAGGCTCTCGTGTTTGGTGCATTGGGATGGATACAGATAGAAGGGAATGCACTGGCTTGTGAAAGACCTCTAACCTTAATGATTATGGAGTCTATGGTTATTATAAAAATTGTAAAGTAGGTTGGCAGTTGCTAATTTTAATAGATTAAAACCCCAGCTCAAAGAGTTCCACGCTAAAGTTAGAGTTAGACTAGATTTCTTGATTGAGTTCTTGAAATCAGAGCATTTGGGCAAGTATGTTTGAGAAACAAGAAACTGTAGATTCCCCTGAAATCATTACATTGGCAGAATGTTGCCCAGATTCATTAAGCAAGTGATTAGGAAGGCTGGCAATACGAGTGCCAGGCAAATAAGGTTCTGCAGCAGATACAGACTTCAATACAAAAAATCTCTGTGCTTAGCCATATCATAGGAAAGATTCCATGTGATTAGAGGAGGTATCCATGGTGGATAAGGCTGCCATATGGATTTGTTAACAAGCCCTGATAGCAGAGTCACAAAGCCCTATTCAAAAATAGCTATTCAATGTTCAAAAAGTGACCTTGGCATGTTACTATTCCTCTGTAGAGTGACTATGTTATTGGAGCTTCTCTTCATGAGTTGGGTATTACCAGACCTATCAGGTCATCACAAGGTTGATGGGCACAGCATCAATCTATCGCACAATGGAAATGGCATATTTAACCTTGGTATCAAGCATGGCAGGAAGGCCAAAGTGAGTTAAGTGAACAGGCGCTGACACCCCCATGTTGACCACCTCTGCTGCACCTAACTGACTCTTGCTTTCTTAGCTCACACCTATGACTCTGTTAAGGATTCCCTACGACCAGCTGGTGGAAGGGAAGGAAAGAAAACCTGGTTTGTCTCATAGATGACTTGGCCGAATGTACCTGTGTTACTTACTAAGGAAAAACCTGGATTAGCCGAAAAAAAGCTGACGATGATAAGGTAATAAAATGGGTGGTAAAGAAGACAAATGATAAATACCCATTCCAGTCTCAGGACCCTACTGCAGCAGGAAAGAACGTAGCTTGTTCCACTAACCCTCCTGCCAGAAGTCCTTTTATTAGAAACCGACCACTCCACATTTAAACTGCAGAAAAGATGAGTTTTATATTTGGAGAAAATGACTGACTATACTCATGGTATGTCAGATTTAAACCATCTCTACCTAAAATTTTTTGAGGCAATATATAAGTAGGGTTTCATTTATAGTCAAGATGAATGAGGTGGCATTTCCAGGTGTCTGATAGCTTTCTAATTCAGATATGTGAGCACAGATTTCAATATGTTACCCATATCAATACTGCTCAGGTACATGTGCAATTTTTAAAGCTATTTGTTTTATAAAATTATATAAGTATAAAACATTTAAATTTCCACATTGGTGAAAATATTGTATGTTCAGTTAAGATAGAAAAAGAACCTGCCATTGTTATAAAACAAATGTTTCAAAATTTTATATGAACCAGTTGAAAGATGCACTTGACATGTACGGATCCAAATCAGCTTTTATATATAAACATAAGATGAAAAGAGTTATTTTTATCTTTTAGTGTAGGGCCACAAGAAATAAAATTTTATCTGTTACTGTTAGCACTGGCTCTGAAGAAGTGAAAAATTTTATTGGAATAAAATATCATATCATTATATTACACTTTATTTATTCCATATGAAATGTGAAATATCAGAAAGGTTTCCCTAAGCAATATGATATATATTGTACTAAGTATATATATATATATATATATATATATATATATATATGTATATATATGTATATATATGTATATATGTGTATATATGTGTATATATGTGTATATATATACAATAGCACATATACATATATTTATATATATGCTCTTCAGAATAGCAACTAATTGCATGTTTTTCCTAGATAGAGGTATTCAAAACTCTTCTTGAAGAGATGCTGGCTCTCTAAGAATGTGGCTGGGACACATTCTATTAAAGAACTGGTTAGTCTAAACATGTTTTTCTTTAGTGTGTGTGTCCAGTTACAGGATCTCTAGAGATCAAGAGTGTACAAAGAGACTCCCATGATTCCACCTCCATCCCCAACACACACACCTCCAACCTCATCACCTCTCTCCAGGTGATGCCTCTCTCCTGGCCTGCAGGGCTCTGTGCTAGGCCCACGAAGGCTAGCATGCTTCAGGCTTTTAAATTCCCCTGTTTGTACTTCATTGTGATGCCTTCTGACCATGAGGTTCTTCCCATGGGGAAAACAGTACTTTAGAAAATATTTACTGAATAAAAAGCATTGCTTAAACAAGTCTACAATTAGCTTTATGCCCTTCTAGTAAGAGTTAACTGTAAGATGAAAATTTTCAAACAGTTTCCTTTTTATAAATATAAAATTTGCTAATTGAAGCAGAGAATCTGTTGAGCTTTTGTTATCCCCAGCAGAGATGCTGAAAATGCACAAGTTAATATACTGTGACTATGGAGCTTAGATACTATTAACAAGGGGGAAAATGAATATGATTCTAGGCCACCATCCATTTTTTAGTAACTGTATTTCTAGCTATTATCTTCCCTATTGAAAAGGTACATTAGGATTTGATGTGCTTGGCACTGTGTACAGATCGTTAATACTTTCTAATTATAAACTGTGTTCTGGAAGTCAGAGAGATGCTGTAAATAGGGTCCAATCTACCTACCCCCACAGTATAGCGCTGTTAATTCAATAATGTGGAGAAGGCAAATAAATAGTCAGAGGGAGATATTGCTCAACGTGATGATTTTGTCTTAGTTATGATTTGCATTTATTTGTTTGTTTGTTTGTTTACTGAGAGAGGGAGAGAGGGAGAAAGAGAGGGAGAGAAGCCTCGATGTACAAGAGAAACGTTGATTGGTTGCCTCTCATTTGCGCCCCCTCCTGGACAGAACCTACAACCCAGGCATGCGCCCTGACCAGAAATCTAACCAGCAACCTTTCGGTTTGCAGGACAATGCCCAACTGAGTCGCACAGTTCAGAGCTTTTTCTGTTTGTTTTTCCCATTTTAACACACCTTTCTAACTGAATCTTTTCAACTAGTTTTCTCTCAAATTTCTTCAGATTCAACTTTAAAGACCATTTGAAATTTTAAAGTATTTGAATTTTAAACTATCTCCCCTTGAATATAAAAATCTCAATGGATATTCACAAAAGCAAGAGTAAGGAAGTAAAATCAGAATAAATGAAGCTGTGGAAAGCAAATTACTATGGTGGAGAGGCAATGTGCACGGCAGAAAAAGCAGAGAGAGGCTTTGGAGCCAGCTCAACCTCAACCCAAATACTGCTTTGGGTACTTTAAGTTAAGCTGCAATTGCTTCATTTCTTGTAATGTGATAATAATAACCTAACCCACAGGAATGTCGTGAGGAATACTGAGGAATAAAGCTCTCAGTGCAGTCTTTGCACTTGGTAAGTTCTCAATGAATAATAGCCATTCCATGAATTATTTTGTTAAGTTTACTTATGTTTTTATTTTAGATGACTATGTTATCCTAAAATGAGTTATCCAGTATGACAAAAACATTAAAATTATACAAAGTAAACTTGTTATGATGTCGATAAGGGTTTTTTCCACTAAATAAAAAATTTCAGTGAGGGTTGGTTTGTTTTTTTCAACTTTTGCCTTAAGGTAAAGTGGGACTGGCATTGATCCAGGAGAAGGGAGGTAGCCTGTCTCAGAAGCGGCTTCATGAGAGACATCCATTACCCTGATTCCTCCATGGTGCCAGGACCACCGTGCATGCTCACACATATGCTTACTGTGGCTAAAGTATTTGAGAGCCATAATTTCTTAGGTGTAATTATAGTAAGTGGTAGTATTTCTCCTTGAAAAGTTGTGTTTACACTATAGCAAGACAAGTAGAAATGATTCCATGTTATATCATTTATGTAGCTGATTCACTCAACCATTGAAGGTTTAACCCAGTTCAGGAAGGACTCTGTAAAATTAGATCTATCTTCCTACTTGCCCCCAAATTCCTATGTATGTGGCAGAGGCATGACTTTGTCCATCGCTCAAGGCAGAATCATGTTAACCAGTTTATGTACGATATTAGAATGCCCATTTCTTCATCGGTAGTGAACAATCCGTGCAATGAAAACAAAATGTTCAAATCCTTGCATGTAGACTAGGATTCTACAATGCACAGAACAACCTTCCACAACAAAAAAAAATGATCTGGCCCAAAAGGTCAGTAACACTAAGGTTGAGAAACCTTAATCTAGGAGCATAAAACTAAAAAAAAAAACTTGAATGCTAATGACAAGATTCAAAGTTCAGACTCTTTCATTTGCTAGCCTTCCTAAACAACAACTATATATTCATCAAATGCAAAAAATAATATGTACCTAACATAGAATACTGTGCTGTTTAAATGATGTAACGTTATATAAACAGCTTAGAGCACTGCTTAGACACACGGCAAACACTCCATATACATATTCACCGTTGCTATTATTAGTATTATATTCTTTTTACCTCGATGCCACACAAGTGAGTGTTTCTGTTTTTCCTTGAGGATACAGCCTCGCCTTGCCTCCCTGCTACCAACAGATTGATTCGTCGATTTAGGGAAAAACAAATTTTGATGGTTAGGTTAGTAGGAGGACTCCTTTTTCTTTTGTACCACACCATGTCTGCTCTGATAATTGAGCATCTGTGATCACTTTACACTTTTTCTGATCCTTTCTGTGAACTAGCAGATTGATTTTTAAGCTTATCCTGTTGACATTTTCAGTTCCTAGGAAGTAAGACATTTGTTTTTGCTCTAAGCTTTGTCCCTGTGGATAACTCTATCCTGATGGCACCCATCTTTTAGGGATTTCAACAATCCCCCAAATAAACCCTAGTCCATCTGCCAAAAGACCTAAAAAAGAGTCAGAAGTGTGACTGAAGGAAATTAAGCCTTTTGGTTTCCATTCCCTCTGGATTTTCTTTTTGTTTGGTTTTTATAAAACTCTGAAGCTGCCAAGGAGCAAACACTCTTTCTCCCAGGTTAATACCAGTGTTCTCAGGAATATAAGAAATAGGGGGGAAAGGTGTTGGGTAGAAGTTATGACTAGAGAATGTAGGTGGGTTGGCTACAGTGAATGAGAGAAGATATTTCAGCCTAATGAATTTTGAAAACTTTTTTCCATTAGTATGTTTTAATGTGTGGAATCACATTTTCCATAAGGGAAAGTGGCGTGGTAGAAATTGGGGCAAGATTAGGCTTAGATTTAGGCACTCCTGTTTCTCCACTAATTCAGCCTGGAGCAACTGCCCGGTGTGAGCCTCAATTAATGTCTTCATCCACATCATGAAGGTAATAATATTTTCACAGCATATTTTTTGAAAATTAAGACTACCTGCTTACCTAAAAGGACCCGATGCATAGCAAGCCTCCAACATTACTATTTTTGACTTTTCCAGTAGACCTCATTTTGTTTCAGAGTGTCCAATGCTCTTAGGAAGAGGAAAGTCTGGCATGCTCCAACACAGAGATTGTATCAAGAAGTTCTAGTCATCTAAAATCTCGTTTTTGCAAGCTTTGGGGTTTTTTGCCTTGCTGATTTTCCTTCTTTTTTTCACAGTTCTCTGATACAGAGTCAGATAAAATATTTCTGTTGCTATTTTTCAAACTAGCTCTCCTTATATGCAAACATTTTAAAAAGGAAATGTGCCACTCTCTGATCTAGAAACAAGACTTCAGCATGCATTAATCATTTCTCATTTGTAATTTGGAGTCCAGCTAGCATTGCCAGTTCTCACTGTAAACTACATTCTCATGGAAACAAATAGAAATGATAGAATGTGTGTGTTTTTGTGTGAGTGTATATGTGATCATTAATAATACCTAGTCACTCTTAGAAAAAAATTACTTTTCCATGACCAGATTAAACAGAAACTCAGAAAAAACAGAGACTGAAGCTACAAGCCTGCTGGGCTCCAAGTGCAGAGCTGGCCGTAAACGGGGAGCAGGGCTTGACTGGGCCATCAAACCCCCAGTGGTAAAAACCCTCAGGAGCCACCTGGGGCAGTAGGTTGTGTAGAGCTGCACACTGTATGGCGCGGGGGAGGGGGGGGTGGGGCACAATTCCCTAGCTTGGACTACAGCTAGGCCTCCCTGCAGGTAAACAGCCAAATCTATGACAACTCCAAAATCGGTCATATTTTGTCGTCACTCTTACTGTATGGATGAAATGGAGGTCAGAGGAGGCGACCACAAAGCATCGTGGGTGCGCCAACATCTCTAAAGGTAACGACGAGCCAGCAGAGGGAAACAAGGGAACAGCATGAATTTACCAATCCAGCAGAAGGCGGGTAAGGCAGCAATAAGCCAAGGAAAAGCACGCAAACAGAAAACACACAATGGTAAAGCTCGTTCCAAATTCAATAGTCTGAAATTTGAAGTGAGAAATTTAAAAAAATTAAATTGTACATTTGGAAAGGAAAATAATCTAAATATCATAAATTAAAAATCAAATAAAAATATGAACAACTTGAAAGTATTCTATATTAAACCTAATAGGAGGCAACACATTGATTATATAGAACACCTATTTATGATGAAAAAAACTCTCAAGAAAATTTGCATGAGTGTAACATAATAAAGGCCATACATGACAAACCCACAATTAACATCATACTCAACAGTAGAAAGGAACAACTTTTTCTTTAAGATTAGAAATGAGAGAAGAATGCCCATTCTCACCACTTTTATTCAACATAGTACTGGAAGTCCCTAGCCACAGAAATCAGACAAGTAAGGGAATAATAGACATCGAAATAGGAAAGGAAGAAAGTAAAATTGCCACTATTTGCATGTGATGTAACACTATATAAAAAACCCTACAGATTCTACCAAAAAACTCTCCAGAACTAATAATTAAATTCAGTAAAACTACAGCATACAAAATTTATATTCAGAAGTCTGTTGCATTTCTATATACTAATAACAAACTATCAGAAAGAGAAATTTAAAAAATAATCTCTCATTTACAGATACATCAAGACGAATAAAATACCTAGAAATAAATTTATTTTACGAGGTAAAAATCCTGTACTCTGAAACTCTAAGGCATTAATAAAAAAATTGAAGAAGACACAAATAAATGGAAGAATATAACAGGCTCGTGGGCTGGAAATACTATCAGCCTGCCTTGTCCGGGAGCTTCAGTACAACGGTAAGGGATGATGAATGGTAGGTGATGCTTCGGCTTAGCGGTACGAACTTTCTCTCTTTGCTGCCTGTCACCAGTCTGATTCCAGAAATGTTCACCTTTAAAGAACTTGGCTATAAATCAAATTTTTTGTGAGTCCTCCAGACTGGAGGTTTATTTTCTTCAAAGTCAATATGATATCTTTACTAAAAATAATTAGCAAAAGATGTCATCAAAACATGCCATCTTGTGAAGACTCTACTGAGGGGCAATTATTGGAAAACAAAACTAGCAAACAGGGAGATTGACAGTTATCCATATAAGCAAGAGAAAAGGTGAGCAAATTAAACCACAGTAGCTTAGATAGTATATAAGATTTAATTTTAACATTCTATAATTTTACTTTGGAATATCTTGACTAATGGAACACCATGTTTTGGAGTTCTAATATTTAATTGGATAAGTTATGTTCTGGAATGCAGTAAAATTGACAATGATTATAATTTTGCAAAATCTAATGTTGATAAAACATTTTTTAAATCATATTAGAAAATATTTGATATATTCTTATACAAAAATAATATACAGAATGAATCCTAACTGGAGGTCGCAGTAAATATATGTGAAAATATTTGGGTTGAAATATTTATAAATGTGGAAACAAAAAGTTATAATTGAGAATATTTCCCATTAGGCAAAATTTGCTCTAGTTTACCAGATACCTTGGCACATTTAAAGAGTGTTTTCTCAATTAAAAATAACATAATCTACAGAGAAAGTTCAATGAAAGCTATCAACATAATTTTTGTCCATAAAATTTAGAAGAGTACTGAAGACAACTTTATGAATATATTTAAGGAATAAAACCATTTTTGAAAATGGTTTTATTTCAAAACATACCAGGGACATTGTATAATATAACTACAGTGACTATTCATTAAATTATATGACTTAAAAATGTGAATTAATATTAAGAACAATTTGCCATTTATCTTTTATTTAATGTTCAAATAATTGTTAAAAATGTTTTTTGTATGTTGCATTAAGATATATGGATGTATTTTATTTTTATTTTATTTATTTTGAAAGTAGTTTTCTATTGAATTATTTTATAGGTCTACCAATATAATAAAGTTAGCTTTTTGGAGAATCATTTTAGTTATTTTTGTTACCCCTTTCACTCTCACAATCGTCTCAATTTAGAAGATAAATTTTTTTCTTCAGCCTTTTTCTGATCTGCTAATGTCTATATATTTTATAGTATTTTCTGTAGAAAGGCATTTCTCAGTAAATATCTTGCTAGTCTATTCTACTTGACTGAGCAGATTGGTTTAAGATCTTCAGTTCAATTAGCATTTCTCAAAAACTTGTGCTAGGTTTAAGCATGTGGCATAATCTTTCCTCTCAGGAATCTTTTTTTTTCTTTTTTCTGGTGAGTTAAAAGTTATGCACATGAAACAACTGACATATAGATATAGATAGATATACACATAGGTACAGATATATAGATAGCTATAGATATAGATATGATATACTCATGTTGATATACATCAATATTGATATATATATATAGAGAGAGAGATAAATATATCAATCAGTGCAGAAGAAAAACATCATCAACAACAAAACTTAACAATGCAAATTCACTCTTGCAGAAGTGGAAAGTAGAACTAAGGATGACCATTTTTTCTAGGAAAGGTTTTAAGGTAGTTCTAGGACTGATTGCCCAGATTAGCTAAGTCCAGCAAACAGAGAGAAAATGAGAGAGGTACCATGAACCAAGGAAGGAAAGTGGCTTTCTCTGGGTGGCCAGGAGAGTGGCAGTAAGGTGAGGGTATACTGACAATAGCCCAGAATGCAAGGGGAAAGGTTTGAACTTTGGCAGAGTGTCTACAAAGTCCTGATCAAAGAATGCATAAGACAGACTTGAGTAGGAGGACCCCATACTGCTAGCTGGAATGGAGAATGGGGCATTTATATCTGAGAAAATTCTGAAGACATATTGTGAAGTCTAGGTTCCAAGTGAGAAGGTTCTGGACTAGCAGGTGAATGTGAGAGTGGACAGGAAAGGACAAATCCAAGAAGTATTTTGAAGAAAGGGGGATCGGTAAACTCTCTTATGTAAGAAAGTGTAAGTCTTAAAAAAACGTAATTCTTTGGTTGTTTGACTCAGACCTTGCATTGGCCAGCCTGGCAGTCAGGGTCAAATCAGGCCTACCAAACCTGAAATAATACAGTCACAAGACATCTACTAGGAGAGTCACTTAATGAAAGTCATAACAAATGCACACAGTTTCTGGAAAGTAATGTTTTTGTGTTTCAGTGAAATTAGTGGTCAGTGTTGACATGAATATTACCGGGATACTCCAAAAAAATGGTTTGCACCATGTCTAAAGCTCCCAGTATTGAGTCACCCATAAAGAGCTGACAGGCCTTGTTAAAATGCAAAGTAATCCATGAAGCCATTAGGGTCCATTAACACCTGGAACCAATCTAATTGATCAAATTAGCCAACCTATTCCAAAGCATGTGGAAAAGGGGGGTGCAAGCAAGGACAGCAGGGAGATTTTTTTGTGTGGGAAGAGAGATTATCAGAGAAGTTATCATATGGGGTGTGTGGTTCCTTTGTGATGTTGCTTAGTCAGGTCTTGCATTGTGAAACTCTTCTACTTTCCAGGTGTTTAATACTGTCTCACTCTCTTCTGGGAGTTAATGTAGGATAGGACAATGGATTGGGAATCAGAGAACAATGGATTGGGAATCAGAAGGTCCTATGCCAACCCCAGTTCAGGCACTAAATTTCTGTGACCTCACCTAATCCCCTGTGTCAGCTGTGATCTTTGTAAAACGAGGGCCTTGAATTACAAAAGAAATGCCGGTTCCACCTACTCCATTTTATAAAGTAGGTTACTAACATTTTTATTTCCACAGGGTTTTTTGTTGTTGTTGGCATTTTTCTTTTAGTAGAAGGGAGTTTTATAAATAAACGTATACTTTTATCAAGAAAATCAGCTACTTGAGATTCTGAAGCACCAATGAAGTTTCAAAAACATATATTTTCAGGCTCTTACAGATTATCCAGGTATCTTGGTTTATGATGAAAAGCTATAGGACTTACATTTGAATAAGGCACTATCAGTTTCTCTGATAATCACATTTCATTTATTACAAAGTCTCAATATATGTTTTATTAGTCATCTAACTACATGAGAGATTTACTTCTAGACTAACCAATTCATTATCATTGAAACTGTAATAAATGTGTAAATAGTTTAGTCTTTAATATACATGTTGTCAAAATGCAGAAAGATTAAATTGATAAATCTTTTCCAATTGCATCTTTTGCATTTCCGTGGATTATAAGCAACTGTCAAACCTCTGGAATTTCATAAAATTATCATCCTATCAAAAATGAAGTTACTTATCTGATATCCTTGGCTTTTCTTCTATAGAGAATTACCTATGAGAATACAATTTAGGATATCAAATATGCTTTCAACTAAGATGAAGCTTGCAGTGGAATAAAGAAGAAAGTGGAACGGGGATTGTCTGGGGCAGAGTGACATGGAAAAATGTGTGTTATCTGGCATGTACACTTACCAGTACATCAAAAGTCTTCATTTTGAGAGGTGCATCTTAACTTTTAAGTATCTTTATATTCCTTACATTGGCAGAGTATTTATTGATGAGCATTATTTAACAAAGAAGAGGAAGGAAGGAATGAAGGAAGGAAGGAATGAAGGAAGGAAGGAAGGAAGGAAGGAAGGAAGGAAGGAAGGAAGGAAGGAAGGAAAGGAGACTATATGGGGTCAGGATTCTCAAAGACAACAGGACAACACTACCTTTATGCTGATCAAAACAGACTTATTAAAAGATCTAGACAACTCAAAAAAGTTGACACTGTAGAAGAAGTTCTACGAATTACTTTTATCATCTCAAGATCCGGCTGGCAAAAATCAAGAAGCTACCCCACAGACACTAACCTCAGAACCACCAGGCCAGGCCACCATCCCGAGGTGTTCCAGAGGATAAGTGTTCCGTGCTTGCCCAGTGTCCCTAAGGAAAATTTTGTATGGGGAAGACTGAAAATATAGTTTTTGTTTTGTTATTATTACTATTACTATTATTATTTTTTAGAAATGTATGTTTTTACAATGTGTAATATGTGCAAAAGAAAAACTTAGAGGAAAAACAAATAAAAGAAGCCCAGTATGGAATATGGTTAATAATTCTAAAACATGAAAGTTTGAGCATTTATTCCAGAAAGAGATAACAATCTTAAAGGAAGTGGCATTGAGACAGCATATTTGCTCAAAATGAGCAGCAAAGCTATTTAGAATTTTGGTTCAGTTTTTCCTCTTTCCCCTTAGTTTTCAAAAAATCCTTTTTAAAAATGAGAATTTTTACTTCCTCAATATTTTTACCATTGTATAAAATAAAAATCACTCTGAGATGATAATCCACCCTTGCCTTAACACCATTTGATCATACTTTCTTTTCTTGACTTTATATAGAATGGAGATGGTTCAGTTCTGTGTCTCTCTCCATTGCTCTCCAAGTATCAATTCTTCATAGCCTATTTCTCCAAACTGGAAACAGGTAGTTTTTACAAAAAAAATAATTCTTTTCAACATATTATTAAAATTATTTACTCGGCATGATTTTTATTTGAGTAACAACACCAAAACAAAAATAAAGGCCAAGTTCTTTAATCTCAAGAAAGAAAAGTACATATCTGAAACATAGAAAGTATTTCTCTTTAAATTGATGCAGAATTCTTGATGAATTAATTGTACAAGGAAATCAAAATATTGCTGAAACTAAAAATACTGAATTATTTGGATATTTCTAAAAAAATTTTTAATCAGAGGAATGACAATCCAAGTGAAGCCATCTGAAATTTTTCTTTCCCCTTAAAGTAATGAGGAATGAAATTTACTCCCTATGGTAGAAAGTAGAATATTCTCTTCTTTGATGTAAAATGAGACCGTATTTTCTAATTCCCTCAAATTCAGATGGAAGCAGGTGGCAAGTTCTTCTCAGTGGATTGTGAATAGAAGTGATATGTTCCAAGTTCAGATTGAAGTGAAGAAGTGGGTGTGCTTATTTTCCCCTCTACTTTCTCTTTTTTGGCTGCTGCCTCTGTGTGCAGACTGGCCCTAAAGAATGGCAAAGCCATTAAGATGTATCTCTAAAAGGGTGCATGGAGCAGAGTCCTGCCAACTCACTGGATTTTGAGGTACACAGAAAAAATTGCTATTATTTTAATCCTATAGGGGTTTTTAGAATTGTTTTTCAAAGCGGTTAACTTACACTGACTGATATCCTTGTTTGAACGTAGCATGCTAAGAGAGGAAGTAGTTAAAAGTTTGGTCTAATGATTATTGAAATAAATCTCTAGACTCAGTATGGGGCTGCTCCTTCCTGGGGTGCCACGTCAGCAAGCCGAAGCTGAGATAACTTTGCGTCCCTGCAAATGCTGCGCTGGACCAGACACGAAGTACACTCAGGCAGCCGGTCCCCCAGCACCAAGAGAACTCTGGGCTTTAAACTCACCTTTCTCTTCCCTGCCACCCAAGACAAGGCTGACTGTGTGATCCCAAACAATGACATATTTTCTACTTTTCTCTTCCTTATTTTCTGTCCTATAAAAGCTTCCTGCCTTCCACCTCATCTTGCTGTTCTCCAAATGGAAGTGTCCACTTCACAAAGTGTTAAATATTAGGTTTCTTTGTGTCACTAAAATGGCCTTCTTTAATCATTTTTAATACTATTAAGGTGTTCATGATTCATATTTATATGAAAGTACATGGCAAATTCTAAGGCATTTTGCAAAGTGAATATGTCATTATTAACATTCATTAAAATATTAATGAAACATCAATAAAAATATTGGATTCAGTATTTCAGTTGTATTTTGGAATGGAAGCTGGGAAAAGGAATGAATACAAAAAATATCCCCTTACATCTGAATTTCTGGAAAAGTAATCTTTGTTGTAGAATCATGAAAGTTTAACTTCCCAATATCTAATAGCTACATTTATTAAGAAAAAGTAAACTTACAAGAAAATGTAAAACATAAATAATTTAAAAGATATAACAAACTTAAATTTTAATCTTTCTTTCCACTAATGCACTTTTATTTAATCTGGCGCAGCTTTTTGCAGATTGTAGTGCTCTAGTCAGAAGCAGTGGCTCAGAGCTCAGCAGAGCCACGGGAACTTTCTCGCCATTCCATTCTAATTTGCAGTTTTGCTATAATAAAATCCCTAAATATATTGCTACTGTCTAGACTTTTTATCCGAAACAAGTGTCCTTTGTAGTCTCAGAGGACTTTTTATTTCCAGTAAATCAAAGTCTGTGAAGAGTTTCGGTTCTTATTAAGACATACCCTTCACAGTCCAGTGATTGCCCACAGTGGCAAGCCATTGACAGTTCATTTACATATAAGTGATGACTTCCATCAGGTAGTTGGCTCAAAAACACAATGGACATTTAGAGCATATCCAATATTTCTTTTCTTTGATGAGCACCAAGTGCCAATTTTTATATGGAAACTAACTATTGAAAAGTAAAAGCTTCTTTTCCCTGACCTTACACTGTCTTCTACAGCTCGAGAATGACTTCCTGTCACTGAACTTATGTAAAAATCACACCCCTAAGTGACACCTAGTAGCCCTATTTCAGTTTGACAAAAATCAAGAGTAATAGTCAAATATAGGAAACATAAGACAAGAATAATTACATTTTATTAAAAGAAAAATAAATTTCTGTATACGGCCCTAGTTGTCATAGGGCCGTAATCATAACTTAATGTTGGTTCTATTTTTATAAGGTAATTTTGATAGTGCTTTCTCATGAACATATTGGCCACTTGAAGTGGTGGCACTTGCTACACAACGCTCACTAGGAAACTCTGTACTGTGCTTTGTAAGTGCCTTTCTATCACTATTCTTTTGCTCTCGAGTTTTTTTGAATCGTGGTGGCAAAAAATCTTGTCAAATTCTTACCCTAATAATGCTATAAAGAGGAGACAGCCGGTGATCTGTTTCCATGCTGTACACAACTCAGGTCTGATATCTCTCCCTTTTCCCTGTGCATTTTCCAGCTTTTTCTAGTATTGAAATGAAGAAAACCTTTTCTTTTAAAAATGAAACTCAATTACCAACAGAAAGAACATGAATAATTGAATTTCTTATAAGCTAACCTCTCCATTTTAGCTAGTAATCACTTGTTTTCTCCCCATCAAATGTTTCACTGCTATCATTTTCTTTTTTTATTTAGTTATTGTTTTCTGTCTTTTTTCTGTCATCCCAGCCCACCCCACCCCGTGCTCCCCACCTCCCTGCCATTTCCACTCCCCTTAGTTGTTGACCATGTGTCCTTAATACTAGTTCCTGTAAATCCTTCCCCTTTTACTCCTGAAATTCCCTCCCCTGTCCCCTCTGGTCACTGTCCCTTGTTCTCTATTTCAGTGTCTTTGTTGTTATTTTGCTTGCAACCCAATGTTCATAGCAGCACAATTTACAATAGCCAAGAGCTGGAAGCAACCTAGGTGCCCATCAGTAAATGAATGGATCAAAAGATTATGGTATATTTACACAATGGAATTCTATGCAGCAGAAAGAAAGAAGGAGCTCCTACCCTTTGTAACAGCATGGATGGAACTGGAAAGCATTATTCTGAGTGAAATAATCCAGGAGTTGAAAGACAAATACCATATGATCTCACCTTTAACAGGAAGCTAAACAACAAAACAAACAAGCAAGCACTGGTATCATTTTCTGATTGGAGTATCGGAATGATGTTGAGCACAACTCTGTTTTGGTTTTGGTGAGATCCTGACTTAACATGATCCTTGTAATTGGCTTCTCCAAAGATTTCATTCTAATAATGTCCATACGTAGTCTGCCGCGAACTCCATTGCACAAAGGAGCCCGAGAGACTTTTTTAAAAGCCAAAAGTTGATTGTAGAAGTAATAGATTGGGGGTAAGAACTATACAATTGGAACACCTGCCACATAGTTTCCGCCTCTATTCATACCTAGTCTTTGCACTGCTTTTACAGTCTTGTCCTTTAACTAGTGCTCCTTCACTGGTTTTCCAATCCCACTTATAGAGGGAGGGAGGGATGATCGATGAATGATAGATAGATAAACTTAAATTCAAGACTCAAGGGATAGGGGTTAGCCCCAGTGCTCCAATCCTTCCTAAACTAAGGCAGGTAGGTAATCAAGAATAGTGCACAGTGACTATCAGTTGTTCACTTCAGAGTGAGCAAGGAGAATAGGGAAAAACAGTATTAAGACCATACTTATAAAGTCATATAGTTTGAAGAGCATTTTGAGAAATCATTTCCAAAAGATTTAAGTGAGTTTTTGAAAATAAAGATCTTGAAGTTACTTTATGGCAACTATCGGTAATAGAACAAAACAATTCTAAGTCCAGTAAAAGGAATACTTGACACTGTGGGTTTTAGCAGAATTTTTATGAAAAATATCCAACAAATGGTTCATCTGAAGATATTTAAAAGTTACAGACTGACTTGTTTCAAACCTCTAGATATATAAGGATGCTTTGTCATTTTGCCTGTTGATACCAAATTAATCCATGGCCAATGTTAACTTATCTCTTTGGGTAGATGGGTTCAACTCTTAAGATAGCAACATTGTATTGAAAACATTATTCTACTTCTCAGAACACCTGCTGTTGTCTCATTTTCCTTTCTCTCATAGATGTGGACACTAACTTCCCAACAATCTGGATGTTAGCTCTTTTGAGTACTGGATGCCCGTTCACTGTAAGAGGAAATATATTATTAAATTAATAAATTTCAATTAATATGCCAAATGTATCCTATTTTTGAAACTATAAAATATTGCATGCAATTAACTATGTTGTGCTAGAATATACAAAATATTTGACTGGGGTGCATTCTCTTCAGTTGCATTTCATTACATTATATGTTGTGCTGAGATTCTCAGCAGGAGTTACTGTTGGATCAAAGATTTGAGAGAGGGGATGGCAGCAGCTGGATTCCACCAAAATATGCAGAGCGGTGGCAATAAATTAGATACAACATATGTCTACCCTAGGAATGAAGGTATTAACTTTTTTGCATTATAATATAGTCAGTTCTGATCCTGATATTGAAATCAATTTGTAACACTATTTATTGCTTGTAGTGTTACAAGCAATAGTGCTCTAACACTATAGATTGCTTGTACTTGATCCATCTTTATGTACAAAATGACTTTCTAAATAAGAGAAAATAAGTCATCGAATTACTGTGGCTACTGTTATACGCAGTGCTAATTTACGGCTAGGGTAGTATACTTTGGGGACCTCCTGTTTATTAATCAAAAACATAACCAACTATCAGAAACAGTTAAAGTCATGAGAAGAACAATTCACATTACAAAAAGGAAATGCATGACTTGTGTTGTAAAAAGAAGCAGGGTGGTGTTGCTCCTTTTATGTTTATACATAGTGTTAATGGACAAAGAGGGAAGGGAGGGGAGGGGAGGGGACTTTAAAGAAGGGGACAGCAAGGAAGTGCTCCTGTTCCCGTGAGGCTGAGTGGATAGAGCAGAGCCCACAAGCTGGCCCTTAGTCTGGGGCTCCAGTTCATGTCACTCATGGGGCACAAAACATCTCAAATAAATTTAGCATTTGTTGGGTCCTAGGAGTAAATGAAAAAAATTTCTAGAAAAAAGAACTGTTAATCAAGGCCTTTAAAATATATCATAGGAACACATTTTATTAACCCCCTATATGTTTTCAATTACATGGAAAAAGCGGTATCCACAAAATGATCCCAGTTTTTTTAAAAGTTATATGCATAGGAAAACACATACAGTGTTGAATACCAAAATATTAACAGTGGGTGGAATTATAATTTAGCTCTGGTTCTTTTAGTTTATGCATTTCACCAACAAAAGGTATTATTTTTGCAAAAATAACTATTAGAGATTTTTGAGTTTCTAGATTGAAATATATGATAGCAAGTCATTTTTTGTAGATAGTAGATAAATAATCAGAAGTTAGCTATTTTTGTTTATACTTCGATAATTTGAAGAAATGATTTCAAACTGGGAAAATGTTCAAATAAAATGAAAAATAGGCTTAATATGTATTTTACAGGTTGTATTTTCAGAAAAAGGGAAACCACATTTTTCTCAAAGGTCCAAAGTAAGCATGTGCTCTCTGCATCCTTTTAAGCCACCTCCAGATTTTCACGTTCACCAGTCTACTTCCTAACTTTTTATGCCATTTCCATCACTTGTGCAAGGTTATATATTATTCTACACTATTGACTGCTCCCAGTGAATACTTGACAATCAACCTTTGTAGAGCAATTTGGAAGGAAAATGAACACAGAGTGTTTTAGAAAATAAAATACGCTTTTGGGTCAGTGAGTATCAAATGTACCCTACTTGTTCAGGTTCACGTTAAGCACTGCAGAGTTACGTAAAGGCCCTAGCTGAGACCTTTCTGGGCCCAAGAAACAAACCAATAAAAGGAAAAAACTCCAGTTATTATGCTACTCAAAGAAATTCAGTTTGTAGAAAAAATGAAAGCACTTTCCTAACAAAGGATCATAGCTCTGCCTACCAGAAGAGCACCATAGTCAATATAAAGCAAAAATACAGTCCTAGATGACAAGCAATTAAGAACATATTTCAGTAATTACTAGCATTCATTTAATACTAGCATATAGTAGGAGTCCAAGTTTGAACTCAAGTTGTATGCAATTTAGAGTTTCGAATGAAGGTAAGTCCAGAGCACAGGCGGAACACTCTACGGATCTCTATGTAAGCAAAAGACCACGAAACGGTCTTGGGCAAACCTCTCAATACGAGAAGAGTGAGCCAAGTATTTCCACCTTGGTCCAATAAGATGGTGGCGGTTGGTGAGGACAAATGGTTTTAGATCCTTTGAGCTGCCTCATGCCGAGGAGACTTTGCTTTGATTCCCCAGTTCCCTCTTTCCTGCCCTCTCATCCCCCAGGGAGACTCTGGCCTTCCACTTCATAAGAAGAAGCTCCCAGTGCTAAAATGACAGAACCGCAAAGCTGGTTTTCCGCCTCTAGCCCTTGAGGTGTGGAGAGCACGAGGCACGAGCACTCCGAGCTTGAGGCAGCCGTGGTTCAAAGGTCAGAGAGGGGCTTCTCCCTCTAGGAGGCCGGCTTAGGCCTGTGTGAAATTAGCACAGCAGGGCCCGCATGGGTACTGGTGGCAATGGTGTTAGCAAGACACCTTTACCAGGCTCCCCAGGCTTCAGAGCGACCACAGCAGACAGTACGAAAAAGAGCTGGGAGGCAGGGGGGCGGGTATGGAATTCCACAGTACCGCCCAGAGGGGTGTATTTATGAGCACAGGTAAGACACTCTAAGAGAATTCCTGGAAATAACTGCTTTGGCAGGGGATGTTTCAAAGAGACCAGAGGTTGTATGAGAGTAGGTAGAAAACTCTATGTGTCACTGTTTTTGTGATTATATGTATCTACAAACATGTATGTGGGAATGTATGCAGTTGGATTTTGTTTTGAAGTAATAAAGTTTTGGTTCTCCCTGCTCATTCTTCCTCACTCCTGACTCTGCCAGCAAGGCTTTGCTGAAGGCGACTGAGAATGAATCACCTAATTTCTGGTATTTATCAATTTTGAAACAAGGAAAAGCTGTAAGTAGCTAATAAATATTCTATGCTCGGATTTTTAAATAATAGCTCCCTCTTGTCATCTGTAAAACTGGGGGGGGGGCTTTAATAAGCATAACTACTTGAAATGAGGCGAACAGTTTTGTGACATTCCACGCAGAAAAATCCTAGAACAAAAAAGGCAACTGCACTTCAAGAAGGAGGTTTTAAAACACAAAGCAAAAGCAGTATTTTCTCAAGGGAGGCTTCCACTTGGAAGAGTATGGCTTTCCTCACAATGTACATAGCACTTTGCAGATCCGAGAAACCAGAATGTAAAGAACTGAGCATGGGAAACCCAATGGTAAGGAAAAGATGACATGAGAACCCTTCCCAACGTACAAGGAATCAGAACTGGATGAGCAGACTGCTGGAAGACGAAAAGAGGAGGTACCGAGGGGATCTTGAGAAAGGGCTAAGTGGCATGTCCCCTTGCCCCTTGCCTTGAGGGATGAAAAAAGAGAAACCTTAAGAATAGAGAGCACCTGTAGTTCATGGGAAATCCAGAAGTAAAGAGGTTTTGTTAAAAGGGGCTACAAGCCTCTTAGAAAAAGCCGTGTGACCAAGACAGGGCTGCGGCAACAGGTAGAGACAGTGTCCAGATGGAGGTTCTGCAGCCTCACAGAACGAACCGCAGTGCACGGTGATGTGGGGAGACCTGCTGAGACCGCGGAGTGTCCACGTGGGCATGGGGCTTCTGAGAACACTGGCCGACTGACAGGGGCAATGCAAGATGAGTCTCCAGACTCTTGCAGTGCTGAAGTAAGGATGTACTACGCCTCTGTGATATTCTTTCAAAAAATGTATAACCTCAGCCTTTTAAAAACCATAATAATAATGACAACAGTTGCCTTTCAGCGTGCATTTATTCTCTGCCAGTCACTGTAATGCTTTACTTACAGTATCTCGATTTCTCTTTCTATCAGTGCCCAACACTATCACCATTACTAATACAAGAAGCTAAGACTCACATCAGTGACATGTTTCTTTGGGCTATGGCAATTCTCGACGCATGTATGGACTGCAGAATCTCTCATAACAGCTCATGGGAAACCACAGCATTACTTACAGCATTCGTATTTAAAGCAGGTCTACATTCCACTACATTTTTATTGCCTTTTTTTACTTTTTCTCTATCTTCAAAATATCAGTAATTTACCTATTTGTCACAGTGCCCTGATCTCTGGGGGAGTGTCTTTCAGATAAACAAGTGTCCAATAAAAATTTTTGATAAAGCTCATTCCTGTTTTATAACAGTGACATCATATGCATATTTTGCTTTCTTCACTCCACAAGATTTCATGAGGATCTTTCCAAGCTAACTAGAATAATTCCAATTCACTATTTTAAGTGGGATATAGTATTCTGTGATAGAAATAGACCATAATATTTCTCTTCTGGTTAGTGTTTTCTGTGCTCCTTTAATTTCCATACCTCAAAATGATGATCAAATAAGTACCCTTATTTATTTGGTAATGCTTTTATTTTCAGGTGGTACATTGCTAAGATGAAGTGCAGAGTTCAAAGTATATACATTTTAAATTTTAACTGATGTTTTCAAGGTGCTTTCTAACACACTAGGAAATTCATATGTCAGCCAGCAATGTGCTTTCTTGTTCGTTCTGCAAACACCAACAGCAGCTATTGGTTTGTTTTGTTTTGTTTTAATTTTGCCCAATCCAAAAGCTGCCCATCCACTGACTTTCCTCACGTACTAGTGACTATGAGCATCTTTGCACAGTCTCAGTAGCTGGATTTTTGTGCTATAATTTGTTTCTCTGCATCTTTTGTCTATTTTCATTGTACTGCCCCATTGTTCTCAATTTAAAATAGCTCATTGTATTAAACCTGTCTCCTACAATGCAAGTCCTCTTCACATCAATTTTTAAACTTTAATTGTTTATGGTGTTTTTCATAGAAAAGTTGAAAAGTTCTTATGAAACCAAAGTCGTTTTTCTTCTCTTTTGTGTTTCTTTTTTTACTGAGCATCTTTCCTGCTCCTGGACTGAATATGCTGTTCTCTAGATTTCTTTTCAGAGTTATAAATCAATTAGTTTATTAATTAACTTATTTATTTAGACTTTTTAATTTTTTCAATATCTTCTTTTAGTATTTGTTAATGTCAAATGATTTTTCCTTCCTAAAACTTTTGATGCAACAAATTATGGAAATAGAATTTTTAACTCACAAAAATGGTATGGTAGTATTGCAGTAATCTCCTAGGAAATAAATACACACACAGTGTTTCCTCACCGATTTTAGTCTGCACTGGGGACAGTGCAGTGAAGATACAAATTACCAGATTCTAAGAGCATGAACTTTGCGATCGGAAAGACCAGAATTCAAATACTGACTTCTAAGTTAGCACCTCTGTGATTAGGAATAATGAGCTTGCATTTATTCACCTGTAAAATGAAGATGACAGTTTCTACTTCAAATGAATAGCACAGGAATTTAAGGAGAAAATACTCATAAAGCACTTGTCTTAGACTTGAATGCATCATAACTTCTTAACAAATTTTAGCTATTATTATTCCCCTTCGCTTCTTTTTGGTTCTCCTCCACGGCAAAGGAGATTAGTTTAGGACTGTCTGCACACACATGCCCCCCCCCCAGATCATTTCCTCCACCCTTTTCTGTGTAAATGTTATGGATCTCCCACTGCTCTACCTGCATTCTAATGTGAAGACCCCTGAGACATATCATTTTTCTTCCATTCTGACTGGTTTTTAACACACAGCGCTGCCTCCCCACCCACATATACACTGAGAAATACAAAGTCTTCCTTTTGTTCATTCTCCTTAGAAAAATCTATGCAGTGTACCCAAGTTCTCTATCAATGCTAGTCCCACACCTTCTGTGTGAGCATGATTGGAAATACTGTAAGACTCAGTCTAGAGGGGTGCCTCGAATTTCCTTCTCCCAGACCTAGAAGCGAGGCTATGGCCACTTTTGAGTGAGCACATTTATAAAAGTGAGTATATAATCTTTTCCATGCAGAGTCCACATCTCAGGAAAGGCTTAAGAACAGATAGAATCAAAGGGTAACTATGCTCCCAGATATTATTCCCCACTAGATGTCACTCTTTGTCACAGCCGAGCAAACGTGGGAGCCCCACTCCAACCACCAAAATGCTCCGCTCTCTAGGCACTTGTTCCATGCCTGAGAAACATTTAACAGTACCATTGACAGTGCCACACTGCAACAAATCATATCAATCGCAAATGTAAGACCAAGGCTGCCTGGGAGTATCCTCTGATCTGATTAGGAGAACTCACTTATCTTCACCAACCAGGACCTCACTGGGCAGATACCCATCTCCAAAGGCCAAGGCTCACCCACCGGGTTCCTGGCTCTGAGAGTGCCCACCTTTCCAAGCTTTACCATGTCAGAGGCTGACGGAATCCCACCCTCCCACCTCTGTCCCCTCAGACTGGGTTAGTGTCACTAGCAAGAACTCAGATAGGCCCCTGATTTGGGGATGGAAAACCAAGGGGAGCCAATATGCCTTTGCAGACAAAGCTTGTCTGCAAACATGATCTGATGCTCCCGTCTTCTCCCAGATCTGTTCTGCTGTTGATGATAGATCACGGAAGTTAATTTTCTGGCTGCAAACAGAGTATTTTTTAATTTTAAACATTTAAAAATATTTTTCTTATAAACAAAACTCACTTTAATAAAAATCAATAGGCAATCACACTCTCAAATGCATCTTTTTTTTCCCTGATTTATTCTATTGTCATAGTTCCTTGGTTTTGAAAGACAGAATTAATGGTGCAACACCTTAAAGTTTTTATCATTTGGCCCCAACTGTATTGGTAGTGAAGAGTTTAAATACAGGGTGGGCAAAAGTATTTTTAAATAATAATGCAAGAACAAACTGTTTCTTGTGGCCTTTATTATTATTTTTATTTATTAATGATTGCATTGTTTGTCTTCTTCAACTGGAAACCTGGTTTTGCCCACCCCTGTATATTATTTATCCCCTCATATCTGGATGGTCTGTGAATAGTGTGGACCAGTCTAGACAGTTCCATGCCTGGGACAATTTGTAATGCAATCTGAGTCTGGAAGCCACAATCAACAAGATCACTCTATTCTGTTTTTTCTCAGAAATGCAAAAACAAAGACCTCATGTTGAATCTTCAGAAAGAAAATGTTCACTAGACTGATACTGTTAAAGCAAACTCAATAACTAAATGAAAGATGTTTTTAAAATCCCTGGACCTTATTTTGTGTCCGGCACTGTGTGAAGCACTGTTCTATTTATTTCTTGTCACAAACCAAGCAGTGCAGGTGAGAGGCCTGACTCCTCCACTCCACCGCGGCGGCAGCGGCAGCAGCAGCAGCTGCAGTAGCAGCAAGGACCCGGATGCTGTGAAAGCACTTGACGTGAATTTTCTCATTCACTTTGTGTCCTAACCCCATTAGAAGTTACTACTGTAAGTCTCTTTTTACAGATGAGAAAACGTCATGGTTCCCAGAAGTTAAATAACTTCTATGAGACCAAATACTTAATGAATGACAAAATCAGGATTTAAATCAAGCTGGCCAACAGATACCATACTTTTGCCTTTTGTCTGAATATTAATTACCTACATATTTTTAACTGGGATATATATTTATAGTTCATACAGATATTTTATGCACATTATGATCTTACCTCTGGGGATTAAAATATAGAATAGCTATGTGAGCATTTGTAAGTATTTTCTAGTCTTGGATATTGACTCTACAGTGAATATTGTGGATTGACTTCAACCTCCCTAGATCCAGAGCAACTGCATAAAAATTTATTTTTCTGAGATGCCCTTGAAACTAACAGTCTGGACATTTATTACCTTTTTTCAATTAGCTATACCCTTACAGGGTTTGGAAGGCAAAAATAATGTGGAGGTCTTTTTCTTACCCTCCACCCTCTTTTTTTAATTTTATTTTTTTTTATTTTCTCCTTTTTAAAAAATTTTCTGTTAGCAGACAGATTCAAGGAAAGGTACGTTTGCTCCACTGCTGTTCCGAAGACTATTATCTGTAATAGATTCCTGGGTGACTAGAAGCATTTACAGCAGCAGCTGCCACCAGGACATCTTGCCATTTTCTCGTCCTGGTCTCTGGACCAGCCACTGAGGTGTGTTCCCGAGTCCACAGCTCCAGTGGCAGCCACCAGGGCAGTAGCTTCCCCAGTGGGACAGGCCTTTGCTGCTCCGAGAGTCATTCCTGGACGCTTAAACTGGACACCACAACCTTACCCCCTAACAATTGTTTGAGTACATAATTTACTGTATAAAATTCATTTCTTCTTAACATTCTTAGTGTGCTTCTCCTTCCCTTAGCTGAGCCTTGACTGACATTCACTGTCCGACTTGGATTACCACGATCTGGAGTGGAGGCCTTGTGGACACAGCAGTGCTGCTGCGTCTTGCAGGACCGCCTCTCCGTGCATTCGTGTCTGCAGTCCTCCCCCCGCCCTCCCTTCCTTAGTAATCCTGTCCGCTCACCACTGCGAACTCATTTAGGAAAACCATTTTGACATTATTAGTCAAGTCTAATACGTTTCCTTTGGTTCCAATTTAGGAATGTGAATATCATCTTGAAATAAAGAGAAAATGCAAGAAAAAGAATGTTCAGATTTTGATTTGTTTTAAGGCAATTCAAACAACAATGTCCCTAATGGAAGAGGGTTTTATTTGTTTGTTTTTCTCTTTTCTGGTGGACACCTGACTGTCACCACCTGCCACTGTTCCCCACTGGTGCCACCTACCCCTTTGCTGCTGCTAATGTTACTGCTTCACCCTCGCCCTGAAAATTCTGTTTCAAAAAGAAGTAGACGTACTTACTTGATACTTTGCACCTGCTGAAAATATAAATATCTTTAAGACATGTGTATACAAACTAGAATTCAGGATCATGCCAAGTCCCTTGCCTCTGCCAAAGTTTTGTACAAAATCCTTTGTGCAAAAATGTAAGTTTTGAGAACCCTATCATTTTTTTATTTTTTAGGATACTCTTTATTAGCAAAGTTGAGCCTAAGAGTAGCCATGAAGGAAGTCCAAAATGCATCTAGCGAAAAAGCTCAATAACTTCATATCAAGGAATAAACACTGGTACCAGAGCACCTTGCTGAATTGGTACTCAGAGGCACATGAAAATAAACACCATACATATTTATACGTGATGGCTGTTGTGAAGACTATCAGAAGGGTAAACAACATTTGGGAAAACCGACAGCCATTTGTTTCTTTGTACCTGACCAAAAATACACTCAGCTGCTATTTGTGCTGCTGCATAGACGGGCGCCTACGGCCCATCTGACACTTCTGCTCTCACCCTCTTTCCCTGCAGAGGAGAGGGAGGGGGCGACACAGATCAAACACTACATCCATGTCACCAAATGCCACGGCCAAACCAGAGAAGTGTCCTGACGAAGGAGCAAACCCATGTCACCAGGAGCTGGGTTAGCGCCTACTTTGTGGTTCCTGGGTGGTGACTGAGAAGGGTTTTGTAGGAAAAAATATATTAATTAAGTAAAATACAATTTTCGCCCTCAAATAATTTTAAAGATTACTTTGAAAGTTAATTAAGTTAATGCACTTCTGTGGAAAGAACTGGGACTTTCTGCACTCTGGTTTCTTTTACAAAAGTATCGTCCCCATTGCTACTTTCTTGTTCCATTGCATTTTTCCTAGATATTGCAATTCCTTGATTCTGCCTCCCAGTTTATGTTTTGTTAATGTTTCAATTGGAAGTATGGAATTTTGTTAGCAAATAGTATTTGATGCTGCAAGATTATTTAAGTTTAAATTTATTATAAACAATCATTCGATGAGATAAACAAATGTCTATTCCATTTTCACCGGGGAATAGTTGAATATTTAATTTCCAGTGATTAATTATGAACATTTACAGACATACTAAAAATGAAAAAAGTTATACAATGAAAATCACTTAAATTCCACAATGAATATTTTACTGGATTTTCTTTATCATGTGTCTCTCCACCTGTCTGTTTTCTTTGGGGGATTTTGTAATAAGATAGTAAGAGGAATCGGCTGAAAAACATTAAAAAGGGCATGATTACATAGAAATTTCCCCAGAATGTTTTTGAAAGTACCCATTCTGCCACTGGAAAAACTTGATAGTAAAATATTCAATGTTTTTGAAACTTCTAAAAATTGCTATAAAATTTTAGAGAATGTGTGAACACTGGGATTATGACTCATATCTCAATGTTTTCTGCAGGTCTCCCCGTGTTTTTCAATAAAGTTCGTTTGTTGAGCAGTAGAGGAGAAAGGGTTATCATTGAGTATCGGACTAATATATAAAGCTCCGTACATGGCATCACTCTGCCCTCAATTTTTAAATAATGGGATTTTATAAAAAGACTGAATAAAGGACTCAAAAGAGATAAACTAGAGAGAGATACAAGATGCTACTGCCAAAAACAGATAGCACTCAATTAGTTTTTTCAAGGCATTCTTATCACATCTCTTCCTAATATTAGCTTTCTCAATAAACAATAGCCCGCTGCAATATTGCCAGGGTTGCCCAGCTGAGATGACAATGTGCAATGACAGACGATTGGGGTCATCCGAAATCGCTGGTGTTCTTTGCAAATGACACCCACTATCCCTTAGGTTTTAAGATTATTCTATGTGTGACTGTAACATGGAGCCAGATTAATATTTATGTGGGAGGAGAGATAAGAAATGCATTTTTACAAAAAGAAAAGGACTAAAAATACTTTTGGGGTCCATGTCAGCTACTAACTTTTCTCTAACTGAGCCTGATGTGTGTACAGAAAAAGCAACAAACACAAATCTTTCTGCTTTTTAAAACGACTGTCCATCTTGTAGCGTTATTCAAGACCTTAGGTAAGGTGTTCAGATCATGTCTGCTACGAGGGAAGGAAAAACAGGCAGGGGAAAAATCTGTACAAGTTCCTATCATGACACCACTGTTCATTCCAGTTACATCAGTCTCTGGTTTTTAAACTCGTGAATTAGTACATTAAACTACTGTACTAATTAAATTAAAGTTTGAAATAATATTTTGTAATTTTGTTTTTCACTGGAAGATAGAAAGTTTCTAGTTTTAAAATGCCCCAGAATCATTATTTTAAATTGTCTAACTAAAAAGTGTATTTTGGCACATTGGCTAGTTTCATGGGATTGAATCATTTGACCTTTGGAAAGGAAATGAAATTTTATGTAGATGACAGAACTAAACTAAGACATGTCAAAACCTTTGAAACTGCAATATTTGCATTTCACAACATCAGGTGATTGTGAGCTTATGATAAACAACAACAACAAAATTCTTAATATTATCTGTGAGGCCCTGTAAGGTCTGGCCCTTTCCTGTTTTTCAGATCTCATCTGGAATGATGTCCACAGGATTGCCAGGCGAGTCAACTCTGTAGTTTTCTCCCATCTCAGTAAGCTGCTGTTTCGTGGTTTTCTAAAAATTGTTCGTCCTTTTCTCTGACTTCATATCACATTCCGTGCCTTGAACACTCCTCTATCAGCCCCCTCCAATCCCATGTCCTTTAAATATTATACATGTATTAATGGCTATAAAATTTATAGCTCCAGCTTCAATAGCGCCCTGAACCCCAAATTTGGTGTGAAAGGGGCCCTAAAATCCACTGCATGCCATGGGGGAGGGACAGGAATTAATACTCCCATTGATGTACTAGAGTACCAAGGGCCGGTTTCACACATCTTTTTCCAATTCTGCATTCGGGGACAACACATTGGTAACCTGAAACTGGCCACATTGGGAGTATTTAGGCCATGAAAATAGTCAAATGCTACAAATCCTCACCCCACTCCAGAGTCGGATTACAAGTACACTACTGTCAATACTATACCGGAAACACCGCATAAAACCGAGGCCGAAGAGACCCTGAGCAAGTAAAATGATTTTGTGTGGGGCGGAGGGGGAGGGGGAAAGATTATTATTTCAGTTATCCTTTGAAGATCATTTGCAGAATCTATTGCTTTGGTTTATGTAAATTATCTCTATATGCACGAAGTTCCAATTTCTGATTAGCATCTAGGTTTGGTGGCTTTGGGATATTTAACCTCTTCATTCAGATGGAGCAACAAGGTTAGGCAATCTGGGAAGTCAGGGGAAACACACTTCATCGCTTTAAGGGGAATTTTACTAAAAAATACTATCTAGATTAGGATCCTATGATACTGGTATCTCTAACCCCTCCCCATACAGATATTTAGATCTGGGAGAAGATATTTAATACATAACAGCCAAGCATATTTTTTTCTGAAATGTATAGGTCACTTAACTGATGATAGCCAAGTTGGAAAGTCATATTTATATATTCTGTCCGACATTGCTGCTGTGAAGAGCCACGAGTTACAGAGCAGAGGAGATCAGAGAGAAATTGGAGGGAAGAGCAAACATGCAAAGAGAAGCAGCGCTAAGAGGTGTCACAGTCCAGGAAAGAGAGGGGGTGAGGGTGCGTTGACATCCCATAACTTTGTCTGCAATTGGTTTCACGTGCTTCCACTGTGTTCTTTAAATAAATATCTTTTGTTGTGTCTAAAACTAAATTCTTAAATTTCATCCAAAGCCGCTTCATTCCTATTTTACCTTTTTCTTCAGATCAGTACATTTCTTCACCTTTTTTTAGGTCTTCAGGCTAAAACCAGTAGACTTTGACTCCTTTTCTCTCATGTAAATACATCCAAATCCATTGTGTGTCCTGTTGGCTGTATCTCCAAATATATTGAGAATCTGAATACATCTCATCATTCCCATTGTCACCAAACTCTTCTCAGCCATCATTCAATTGGCCTAGATTATTGCAATAGCTTTAACAGTCCCTGCTTCTGTCCCTTTTCATCTCTCCCCAACTCTCTCCCAAGTCTTTTCTCCATCGCAGCCAGAGTAAATCATGTTCCTCTTCAGACCAACACTCCGTGAAGCTTCCCGTTTCTCCCAGGCTAAACACAAAAAGCCTTATAATGACCCGCTCCTTTAGCTCTGCACCTTCACTTCCAACTCTTCACCTCCTCACTTCTTGCCTTCCAACTGCATGGGCTCCCCTGCTGTCCTAAACCACTCCAAACACTCTCTCCTTAGACCCTTGGATTTTTTTCTTGGCAAATCGACTTAAAGCACCAACTACCCCCAAGACATCCTATTTCCTTCCTAGCTCCTGTCTGCTATATAATTTACATGCACGTAACATAGTATATATTTTATTTGTTTTTTACTCCATTAGAAAATAAACTCATTGTTGGACAAAATTTGTTTGACTAGTTAAGTCTCAGCTGCATCCTCATGTGCCTAGAAGGGTGCCTCGCATACAGTAGATCCACGATAATCTCTTGAATAAGTAATCAGGTCAATTCAAATAATCAATACAAGTACTTGTGGGGTGAACTTGGGGAAATGGCTGAACTGCACACACGACTTGCCTCCAGTGCTCTAATTCAGAAAGTTGGAATATTGCCAGCTCTTTGTTTTGTGCTATTTAGATTCTGCATCTGTGTAGATTTCACTTCCAAAATTCGGGGATGTATAGCAATTTAGTCAGGAAAAATGTTGTTTCCATGGATGCCTAGTAAACTGATTACAATGAAATTGGCTCCGGGTCCTGGTTTTAATATGACACCATGGCATATTATCATTCTAATTTCCACTATCAAGTTTTTCCAGTGGCAGAATGGGTACTTTCCCAGGTCTTTTTTTTTTTTTTAACAAAACTTTGATGAAAAGCTCATGCTGTATTTGGCATCTGATCACTCAGAGCAATCTTCTTGGATAAAAACACAATGTCAGTGAAAAGAAAGAAAAAAAATTCTCCTATAGAATAGAAGGAAACAACCTTTTACAAAACTGTCTCTGGATGCTAACAGACCAATAACAAAGAATGAAGTCCCCCTGGTGGGGTTGTCTGAGTGAAACTGTCCACACTGAGTTTCAGTGATGCCAGAGGAAGGATTGCCCTGAGGCACGGATACATCACTTAGGACAGTGACACATAGTTGAGCTCACCAATTTTAATAACAGTTGCTTCATCTAGTTTAATCAGCATGTAAAAATAAAAACTTAATTTTATCGTTTGTTGTGTTTTGACATTATTGATCATGATCTTGAAGACACACAGAAACGGGTACACTATGTTGAAGCATCGGTACGCTGAATCACACGCAGACATAAACCCCAATGAGACAGCAGCCATATAAAAAGTGTGTGGTTCCCTCCCCAGGGTGTAACACTAACACTTTCTATCCATCTTGAATTTCTTGTGTCCACATGTAAGATTTGGAAATCTGGTTAGATCGGTAATTGCTTCCAGGGCCATATGTAGACACTTTAAATAATGATGTTGGAGATAGGAACTAGAGACAAAATGCACAGTCAATGTATTTTGACTTGCTCATACATCTAGGAAATTTAGATAATCTGTAGTCATTAAGTAATGTTTGAAGTCATATCTGGATAATGAATATCTCTATGGCCCTTCAAGGACAATGTGGATTCCAAATCAGACACAAGAATTTACACCACATGAGTGTGATACTGAGATAATATGGTTAGTATCTTGGATAATATGGTTATATCCAATAAACCACATTTGGCACAGTTCTGTGTTTTAATTGTGCAACTAGAGTTATGTCACAAACTGTGTAGTGATTTCAGAAATTTTAAGACATTCAGGTACAAAATTGAGTACTAAATTTGAACAGCTGATCTTTTTGGCCAACTGTCTCCTAAAAGGATCGGCTAAGCTTATCCATGATGAATCAGCACGTTCTCTATAAAATATTCTTGAATAAGTCCTATATTGGAAATGCTTATGATGTTACAGTTTCTATGAATACAAACACCATGTAGGAAAGGTGGTGAAAGTATATCTTCTAATGAAACTTGAGACCTTAGAAGAACACTAGAGATCATCTTAGCTCAGTTTTTTCACTTTATACATAAGAAGCTCAGGTTCAGTAAAGCAGAGTGATGTGGGCCCATATTGGTAGTTATAATTGCATCTAAGTGACTGAAGGGGATCCAAATATGCTATTCCAAATTACGTCACTTTGGCTAAAGGATTATTGTGAGTTAAAGGCAACTGAGAAGCAGCAGATGCAGGAAAAGCTCTCTGCCCTCCTACTTTCTGTCTGAAAGCAGAGAATACGTTCTCCTTCGTGAAGATTTTCTGCTCCCTCTCCAGTAGCAGGAAGAGGAGAGGGACTTCTTGTCTCACCAAAGACTCAAGGTGGCGCTGGCTCAAGTCTCCCCAACAAAACTTACTGAATGACCTTTACATCCCATTAGTTGTCCATTGATTTTATCTGCCTTCTCATAATGTACCACCCTTAGAAATCCAAACTCCTTTTCCCTTTCTCATCCCTTCTTCACAATCCATTGCCCTTTCTTAAAATAGTACCTAAGCCTCAGGTTTAATGGCCTTTCTAGGGTTATCACTTCTTTTCTGTGACTCACCCCACCACAGTTTGCATTAACGAATGAATATTCATTGGTATCATTTACTAATATTTATTAGTAAAAATCAATATCAATAAATTACATATGTCTTTACTTCTGTTAGTTTTTCTTTTCTTTTTTTAATTATAAGAAAAAGTACAGTTGTCCTAACATTCCCCCCTTTGTCCACCTCCACCCAGCATGCTCCAGTCCTCAGGAAATCCCCACACCATTGTTCACGTCCCTGGGTCGTGTGTGTATACTCTTCAGCTACTCTGTTTTCTACACTGTACTTCACATCCCCATGGCTATTCTGTAATTACCTATTAGTACTTCTTTCTTTTCCCTTTTTTTTATTATTGTCCAAGTGTAATTGTCTCCATTTCCTCCTGCCACACCCCCACCCCAGCCACTCTCACCTCCCACCCCTGATACTACCCCCCTTTGGCTTTGTCCATGTGTCCTTCATACATGTTCCTTGATGACCCTTCCTGTTAGTTTTTGTCAGTTTACTTTGCAACCTTCAGTCATAACCTAAGAAAGTAGGGGAAAAATTCCCCCCCCCACATAATATATTTGATTATTTGCCACTTGGTTAAATAAGTAGAATTAAGGATTTCCTCAGAAATAGCTATTCCTGTAGTAGTGTGTCTATAATCCAGATGTTGGTGATTTGGTTATATTACTTTGGAAGAAAAATATTGTATATCCTTAAAATTTTCCTATCCACTTCAGAACTATCCACTTCAGAACTCATTCCTCTATTGCCTGTGCTGAGGATTGAAGCAGGGGGAGGGGAGATAAAGTGTGGGGTTGCTATTGCCACTCATCCTGAGAGAATGTTTTAGAAAGATATGAGAGGGGGAGGGAGCCTGCTGTATTAATGTTGTGGCACTAGCTGTACTGTTAACTGGTCCTAATCTGCCTCTTCATGAATGCCTTTAACACAATTAACTGCCTACTGAGTGTCAGACACTTGCTAACAAAGAGTAAGTCACGATGCCTATCCATAAAGTCTTACAAGCATATGTAAGGAGACAGTGGAAAATGAAGTATATGATGAAGAGACTATAAGCACTGAGCCAAAATAACAGGAGGGAAAAAACGGTAGTAGACAGGTGTAACATTTTATGGGTTGACAAAAATTATTAGAGATGATGGCCCTTGAACTCATAAGAAGTTGCTTGTTAAGGAGAAGGTTAAAATAAAGGAAGTTGATAAGTACAATGCGGCACTTTTATATAAACGAATTGATCACAAATTTACTTCCAAGACTCCTAGAAGCCAAGACTTTTCCCCCAAGATACAGACCCAAATATCCAACTGACTTGACAAATCCATCAAGTTTAACGTGTAAACATACAATTGATTATCTTTCCTCACAAGCCTGGTGTTCTTCACTATAGATTTCCATCTTGTTTCTCAAGTGAGAAGTTTGTCAAACTTGACTCCTTCCATTACCAAATCTTCGTGAAGTTCTTTCCTGCTAATTTTACCCCCAAAATATCTTTCACATGCATCCAAATCTATGTTTTCTCCATGATTACCATAATTAAAATTACAGTCAACCACTTTTATTATTATATTATTTAAGTGATTCAAAGCATACCTAGGATATACTAAATGCCTGATAAGTATATTGAATGCATAAATGATTGTCTGAACTGAATTTCTTGCACGCTGTTTGCTTACCCTCTAATTCATTTTCCAAGGGACAGGGTCATCTTTTCCATTCTCTAATATTATCATGTCATTTTCTGATTTAAAATCCACATTGGTTTTCCATCATTTTAAAGAAAGAAATTAATAAGCCTTAAAAGGCCCTGCATGAATGAATTGGTTAATGCTCTATCTTGTACAAAACAAGATGAGAAATGTAAGCCCATGCCTCTGTAATTTATTATGACTGTATAGAATTTGCACTGTGGTGTCAACCTCCACGCTGAATAATTAGAAGCTCTGAGGGAGTCATACTTCAGTAGATACAAGTAGAGACACAAGACTTCTGGTCAAGATGGTAGCATAGGCAGATATGGCACACTTCTTCACACAACCGCATCAAAATAACAACTAAAATATAGAACAACCATCACTCAGAACTGTCGGAAATCTAGTTGAATGGAAGTCTGACAACTGAGGAATTACAGAAACCATATCTATCCAGACTGGTAGGAGGTGTGCAGATTCAGAATGGGCTGGTCCTACACATACAGGTAGTGGATAAAAATTTGGGATAGATATCTCAGAAATGAGGATTCCCAACCCCAAACCAGGTACCGCATCCCAGGGTTCCAGTGCTAGGAAATAAGTTCCCACAACTCTGGCTGCAAAAAGAAAAGGGGATTAAGTCAATGGAAGAAACTGTTGGAGCCGCAAGCAGTTCCTCTATAAAGAACCCACACATGGACTCACCTACTCAGACTCATTCCCTCTGAGCTCCATCACTGGGGTAGCAGTTTGAAAGGTACCAGTGGCACAGAGAGAGAAACTGAAGTATCTGGTATCAAGGCAAGCAGAGGCCATTGTCCCTTTTCTAAACCTCCCTCCCCCAAAAGCCAGCAAGCCAATGCCACAATTGAGAATCCATCAACCTGACTGACACTGTTTGACCTGCCTTGAAGCTCCCCAGAGACTCTGCCCCACTCAATTTATGGGGCCACCCAAGCTGTTTTCCATATGACTGGCTGATCTTAGCTCATGTTCCACACCTTCCTAAATCTTCTCAAACAAATAACAGCCAGCCTCAGTGAGCCTCAGGCCTGGTACTATCAGCAGTCAGCTTCAATTCACAGCTTAGCTTAGCCTGGGAATCTCTAAACCCAGCATAAGTAGCAGCCACCTCAGATTGCTTTATAGCTTAGACACAGTGGCCCTGGGCAAAACACAGGTGGGAGCTGACCTTGGCCTGCATCACCTGGGAAAACACAGGGGCAGCATACCCAGTGCACAGCTACAGACCATGTTGGAGGACCACCATGCTGCCCCTGCACAGCTGATCCTCCACAGAGGGTGGAGGTTGGTGGTAAGTGCTCACAGCCAATCCTTGAAGCTGACTGGCCTTGGTAAATTTCTTCCACAGATTGGCCAAAAGCAACCAGGGCTCAACTACAAGAGAAGGGTGTACTCAGTCCACACGAAGGGCACATTTCAAGGATCCAGTTTGAATGACAGGGGAAGCTGTGCCACTGAACCCTACAGGACACCTACTACAATAGTGCATGACACTAAGACATGAAGTTGAAGCAGCTCTACCCAATACATAGAAACAAACACAGGGAGGCTGCCAAAATGAGGAGACAAAGAAACATGCCAAAATGAAAGAACAGACGAACACTCCAGAAAAAGAGCTAAATAAAATGGAGATTAGCAATCTAGCTGATATAGAGTTCAAAATATTGGTTACAAGGATGCTCAAGAAATGTAGTGAGGACCTCAGGAACATAAAAATATTCAGTCGGAAATGAAGGATAAACTAATTGAAATAAAGAACAATTTACAGGGAAACAACACTTGAGTGGATGAAGCCAGGAATCAAATCAACGACTTGGAACATAAAGAAGCAAAAAACAACCAATCAGAACAAGAAGAAATAAGAATCCAAGAAAATGAGGACAGTATAAGCAGTCTTTGAGACAACTTCAAGGAGTCCAACATTCACATCATAGGGGTGCTAGAAGGGGAAGAGAAAGAGCAAGAAATTGGAACTCTTTTGAAAAAATGCTGAAAGAAAACTTCCCTAATTTAGTGAAGGAAATAAACGTGCAAGTTCAGGATGCACAGAGAGTCCCAAACAAGATGAGTGCAAAGAGGCACACTCGAAGACACATTATAATAAAATGCCAAAGTTTAATTATAAAGAGAGAATCTTAAAAGCAGCAAGAGAAAAGCAGTTAGTTACCTACAGGGGAGTTCCCATAAGACTGTCAGCTGATTTCTCAAAAGAAACTTTGCAGGCTATGAGGGATTGGCAAGAAATATTCAAAGTCATGAAACGCAAGAACCTACAGCCAAGATTGCTGTAACCAGCTAAGCTATCAGTTAGAATCAAAGGGCAGATAAAGAGTCCCCCCCCAAAAAAAAACTTAAGGAAGTCATCATCATCAAACTATTATTATATAAAATGTTAAAGGGACTTATTTAAGATAAAGAAAATCAAAACTATGAACAATAAAATGGCAAAAAATACATATCTTTAAATAGTTGAATCTAAAAAATAAATTAAGCAAACAAGAAGAACCAAGCTAGAGTCATGGATAAGGAGAGTGTTTTGATGGTTGCCAGGTGAGAGGGTACATGGCTGAATGGGTGAGGAGGTGTGGGGATTAAGAAATACAAATAGGTAGTTACAAAATTGACATAGGGACATAAAGTACAGTATAGGAAATGGAGTAGCTAAAGAACTTATATTCATGACCCATGAACATGGACAACAAAGTGGGGGGATTGCCTGAGGGAGCGGGGGGTGCTGGATATGGGGGGAAAGCAGGACAACTGTAATAGCATAATTGATATAATATAATTTTAAAAAGAGGAGAAATGAGAGATTGGGGGAAAGGTGGTGGTCTCAGATGGCACAAAATATTTAAATAAATATTTTAATATAAATACATCAAACACAAAGCAGAGAGAATATATAACAAATTCTATATATTCCTCACATGCAACAAATGTCAATATTTTGCATTTTATTTGCTTTTTTTTGTAACTGAAGGGAAAATCCTAAAGCTCATGTAACTTCATTTTGGCATGCTTTAATGGGCATCTTTAACAAAATAGATGCTTTCTTGAAAACTACAATGCCATTATTATACCTAGTAGAAATAGTAACAGTTCCTTGGTATAACACCTAACAAAAACAATAAGAATTTCTTGGATTCAGAAGCCATATTCAAAACATTTCACTTACTTAAAAAATGTCATTTCCACAAATGAATTTCTAGAATGAAGCTTCAAACCAAGTCCGTACATTGTATTTAGTTATGTCTCCAAATCTCTTAATCTAAAGCAGTCCTCTTCCCCATCTTTTAAAAATCTCACCCAACTGGCTGGAAACTGGGTTAGATGCCCTGTAGAATGCCCTATACTCTGGATATTTCAGTTTGATTTCTTTGTGGTCTCTTACCAGGAAATTTTCTGTAAATTGGAAGTTTGTGGTCTCTTACCAGGAAATTTTCTGTAAATTGAAAGTTAGCTCAGAGGACTTGAATACATTTAGGTTGATTGTCCTCCTATATCTCCTTCAACCAAGAGCACTTAGGTTGGGCTGTGTATTCAAGTAACACCCCAGAGGAGGCACAGAACCTGTCTCCTTGGTGATACAAGTAGATGTGTGTTCAGACGGTGATAGACCGACCCCCTCTATTACAGAATTACCAATTAGACTTCTACCCAATGGCTTTATTCTGTGATGATCTTTGTCTGAATTCATTTTTTAAGGATTACAAAATGGTGATTTTTCTAACTCTATCAGTTCTTTCATATGTATTTGTGGAATTTCTCTGCAAGAAAACTTTCCTTTGTCAACCAATATTCTTCACTTACCCTAATATATAGTTCATATAGTTAAGGCAGAATTATTCTTAATTGTTTTTCTTTAATTGACAATAGATGCTGGTCAAGGACCTAGATGTTTATATGTGTAAATTTTTATAGCTTCTTTGAGATATTTCACATATCATAAATTTACTTATTTAAAGTATACACCTCAGTGGTTTGGGCATATTTACAGAATTGTGCGATCATCATTATAATAGAATTTTAGAATATTTCAACACCCTCCAAAAAAACTTGTCCATTATCAGTTATTGCTCATTATCCTTACTCATCAGTCTTAAATAATCACTAATCCAATTTCTGTATCTATAGATTTGCCTATTCTGGATATTTCATATAAATAGAATCATGCAATATGTCACTGTTTTGTGACTGGCTTCCTTTACGTAGCATAACATTGCCAAGGTTTATCGCTACTGGGCCATGTGTCATCACTTCCTACTTTCTAAATTGCTGAATAATATTCTATTGTATCAATACACAGTATTTGGTTTATCCATTCATCAGCCAATGAACATTTAGGTTAGTGCCATTTGGGTGTTACTGCAAGTAATGCTGTTATGAATATTTGTATAGAGTTTTTAATATAGATTCCCTTTCCGTTTCTCCTGGATCGGCGCCGAAGGATGGAAATGCTGGGTCATGTGGTAATTAAAATACCTGAAGAGAATTTGCTTGATTAAGCAATTACACACCTTGAGGTATACATAGTTGCCCCCAAACAAGTTTATTTTGTTTTTTGGCCTATAATTTAACTGATACAGAAAATATCTTAGACAGAAAACCTACCAAATAAAATCTAGCTGGGAGAATAGGAAGGACACATATGTGTCCACAGATAGGCCTCTAAATCTGCCCCAGTGAAATCTAAGAATTTTAAAAAGGCCAGTTCAAATGGGTAAGATGTCCCAAGGCAAAACATATAACCATATCTATAGCTAACATTTGTTTTGATCACACATTCCTCCAGGAAACACATGGCAACTAGGAAGAAAATCTTATTTTCATTGCCAGCAGTTAAAGGGCTAACCTGACTTGAAAAGTCATTAAGAGTGTTGTATGTATTTTAAAACTCAGCAAGTGTCATTTTACACAAATGGTAGGAATTCACTTTTGCAGTAATGATGGCTATTTCTATTATAGAACTATAATGTGCTGAATGTAACTTTCAGGCAAAAACCAGTGTGTGAATTAATGGAATTCAGGTCTAATTAACTGCTGCTTTTTGGAGAAAGGTTTATATGTAGGGACCTTGGAATTAATATTTCATTTAAGCACAGTTTGTTTGTGTATCACATAGGATGGGAAATAGAAAACCACAAACTGGAAAGGATCCCAAAGGGCTGTATATTGCTTCTCTTTAACCATTGGAGATTTGTACCTGTCACAGGGCTGTCTATTCTCTGCCAAAGAATGAAGGTGAATCTTAAAATTATTCTAAGTAGTTCACTTCGATTTCCTAAAACCATTTTTATCAAGAGACACAAAAGTATTTTGGAACAATAAAGTGCTATGCAAATACAAGTTTTTATAATTAATAGAAGAAAATGACTAGACATTTTACATCTTATAAAAATCCATGTAACCCTGGAAGTACTAATATCTTATTCTTCAGCTTTCTCTATACAAATAAAACTCACATTTTCTTTTTTCCTAATTAGCCTTACTTCTCAGTCTGATTTCATTTTCCCTATTGGGCAATTGCCAAACTTACCATTACATGAATTCAAAACAATTAGCAAATTAGCAAAAACTGGGGTAATTGTTAAATTTTTTATATTTTTAATAGATAAGAGTCAACACCTAATTCAAGACAACCATCTCTAATATTTAAATTTTAATTTTTTACAACTTTTGATTGTGAATATCTAAAATATGAAAATTAGAAGAATACTACAAGAAATACATGCATCTCCAGTTGGTCAATTTGATTCAACACTTATTAGCTTTTCTAATACTTGATTATCTATGACACACACACTACACACATATGCAATTTATCAAATTATCTGAAAGTTACAGATGCTACCTAATAATACTATTGTCTCACAAAAAGTAACAATTTCCTATTCTCATGCAGTGTCCAGTTCATGACCAAACTGCCATAGTTTTCCCCCAAATGTCTTACCCACATTCTATAGGTAATTATTTTAATTTGTTTCTGCTTTAGCTCTCCAATATTTTATTGAAAAATGTATGTGGACATGCAGGCATTCTTGTGTCAAAGGGAGCGTGTTGTATGTAGTTCTACATTCCATCTTGTTCACTTAAAATTGTACCCTAGTGACCTCTGTGTATTGGTGTGCCTTGGTCATCTTCATTTCCCTTCCCTCATGGGGAATACGGGTTAAAACATGCACTAATATAGAGTGCTTATAACAATGCCTGTAAAATAGCAAACTCTCCATAAATCTTAGTTGTTGTCCTTGAAGAGAGATTCTGAGAAGACTGGTATTAATAAAGAAAAATGCTTTGTCATTTTAAGGACAATGCATATTTAGATACACACATATATGTAGACATACTCCAAGATAATTAATAATTTAATGAAATTTGATTGCAAACTCTGGATTGGTTATCAAAAAGCAATAACAGCACCTTTGTTGTTTATTGCCGTTAACTTTAGAAGCTGAAAATCCCTACTATCCAACAATGGTTTAAAATGCAGCTACCAAACATCACATGTTAATGGTTACATAAGCATTGCTTGCAAAACAGGTAAGTAGAGCATGATAATTTTAGTGATGAAACTATTTTTAAATGATTACTTGCACTGCTAATGGAAATGACATCTTTTCTAATGATTACATCATGAAAACTTACCATGACTTAAAGGCTACTTTTACAAGAGTGGATAGTTTCCAGAACAGTGAAGGTATTTTGTTCATGTAATTTTGATTAAACATTAATAATGTTTTAATACAGAACTGAAAATGTTCGATTGGCTGATGTGAAAATGGATTCAACAAAACGCTAAGGAAGGGGGAGGTTGATGCCTTCAAGTCATTTGTTATTTTTAAGGACGGCTGTACAGAAAGTTGCGGGTTAACAATAATCTTTTTGATGTGATTATTGCTATGGACAGACACACACGTCCAGGTGCAGAAAGAATAGGAAGACATCTTTGAAATTTAGTATTCACTTGATGAATGGCATTAGTGTATACACCAAGACTTAGGTCCTTGGGTTCTTTTCCCAGCAGCTTTCATTTTTCTATATTCCCCAGCAGAACGACACTCGTTCCTATTGTGGAGTTCTAGGAAAAGTTATTCCTCATGGTCTACTGACATCCTTATAGAAACTCAAGGCAGAGGAAGCAGAGAAGGGATCTAAGGGCATAGAACATACGAGGGAACTCAGGTATGTTCAACGGCAATAAATGTGTCTGGGAAATTAGCATTTGCAGGTTTATAAATCATCTTGGTGGGGATCTATTGGTTCTAAAATTTTTAAAAATATATATCCAACATTAAACTCTAGGCCATCATCAATTATTTTGTTCCATGAAGGCACAGTGGGGAGAGGCTTGGCTTACAGAGGACTGAAGCAGAGTCAGAGGGGAGAGCACTGTGGACTCACTGCCATTCAATGAGCTATGGTCCTTTTTCAATGAAATAACAGTACAGAGGTCAATGCACCATAAATGAAAATTAGAAGTTGTCTAACAACACTTTAATTCACATGCAGAACTACGGGGTTATAACATATTTATTTTGTACTCATTTGAACCTTTCTCAGTTTGTAGTATCCCACGTCCTACGATTCTTTTAAAACAACATGCCTTTATTTCTATGGTGCTTCACAATTTAAAAGTATTTTAAAAACATGGTTTTATTTAAACCTCTTAACTTCTGAGTAGTTTCCTCATTTGAGAAATGAAGAAACCCAGCTTTTGCAATGTCATATACCTAGTAAATGGCCAGGCCAGGGCGTTGATCAAGGTCTTTCAACCCGACGTCATGTTATTTCCATTTCAACACGCCTACCTGCATTTCATGACATACAGTATGTATTCGTTTTTACATGTTTCATTATGATATACTTTATCATAATCCTCAAATGCCATTCTTACTTGAAAATTCATTAAACAATATATCCACTACTAGTATTTTTAAGTGAATAGGATCATTTGATTACCTTAAGCATTTTAGTTCTTGAGACTTAATTTGGCTGGTGTTCAATTCACCTTAAGAGAGATATTTATAGATCAAAACTACCTTTCCAGACTGCTAGTTTCTTTCCAAACAAAATTTCTTTTTACTTTTTCCCCTGGCACAAGTTTCTGCATGTAACAGCAGGAATACAAATTACGTCCAAAGTACTTACGTAGTTGGCAGAAGTATTTTCTCTTTTGCTATAAATTTATCAAACATTTTTCAAAACAGTAAATCCCTGAAAACAAGGGCTGAATTCCAAATGGGATCATCCTGTTACATCATTTACAGTGTTTTAGTTAAGAAAACCAATTATCTATTGTAAGGATCTTAAGTTTAATAACAATTTGCCGTGGGTCTGAACTGGCAGGCTCATTTTCAGCTTCAGCAACTCTATTTTTTTGCTTGAAAGTTTAGGCCAATTTTTCACAATGGGAAGTGCATTGCTAATTAGTGATCAGTTCCTGCATGGGTCTTTTCACTCGGCCTAGGAATAAGCAGGCCAATGCAGACAGTAACATCATCATCAAATCAGGAGCATAATGGGGCAGATGGAGGAGAAAGAGAAAGCTTTCAGGAGTCAGAAGACAAAATTAAGTGCATCCGACATCATTTATAATTCCTTATGTGTGCAAATTCAATTAGAAGTAAAATATTGATTAGGTAGCTGATGTCACAGATAATACATTATGGAAAAGTAATTAAACATTTTCAATTTTTCATTTTTTAAATATTCACAACATTAGAGCCAAATTACAGATGAGTTAGCTAGGAAGTAAATGGTGCCAAGGAAGGAGAGAAATGAGTCAAGTGTGGATAAACAACCAAATGAATATTTTTTAATCACCAAGTGTTTAGGAAGCATTTATTAAATGCTTGATATTTGTTAGGCATCTGACAAACAAAAGAGATAAAAGACAGACCCGGAGAATCAGACATGCTCGCTTTTCTCACAGCACTCCCGACTCCTGAGAGCAGTGAGCAGACCCTTGTCCTTTGAAACACCTTGAACCATTCATTGCTCAAATTCACTCAGGTATTTATCTGGAATTACAGGATTATAACTGAGTGTATTGAGGCAACTCCAATTACCCCATCTCTAACTGACCAGCCAACACAAAATAAGTATCAGGATGGTAATACAAATGGCCACCATCAAAGCAGGGATTTATTACGACCTTTCTAAACTTTGAATATTTGACCTTTGTCCTCTATTTGGAAATATCAACCAGATGAAAACTCAGAGAAGAGTTTCTGCACTCTTGACTCTTATTTGACTCTTTTCAAATAAAAAGATACACTGAGAGCTCAAACATGTATTTGAATGATCATTACTTAAAACATTACAATACACAGAAAGCAGAGATGTTATGAAAAGTTCCAATTTGTGAATACAGAGATATAAGAAAATATAAGATACATGGAGAAAAGGCAGTGTTTATTTCCTGGGGTACAAAATAAAGGCTAGTAGCTGATGAGAGCTCAAGGAAAAAAATCAAATAGATGGAACAAAAAATCAGTACAGTGAGCAACCATAGATAGGAAAATATTGGGAGTATATAAAAGAAAATTTTAAAATCTGGTATTCAAGGGGAAAGAACAGTATAAAAATATGTACAGAAATACATGGTTTTTCATAGATTTTTATGGGAAAAAAATCAAATTTACCAGTTAACAGCAGCATGTCTTTCTGTAGAGAAAGCTGAGAAAAATATGTGTTTTTAGCAAAGAGAAACAGACATCAATCTATAGTTTATGTAGAAGAATACTTCAAATAGTCTAACAAATTGAAATTCTTTGCTAAAGTTTTCCATTATGAAGAAGCAATTATTCAAGAAATATATAGGTATAATTCATTTGGAGACAGAAATAATGGTTTGGAATAAAATGACAGATAATTCATTTAGGGTTCCCTGTCTGGCCTGTCTGCACGTTCAGAAGAGAAAGAGCATTAGGTCATAAAGAAAAGGAGGAGGGTCTGGGGTTGAGAAAATAGCAGCAGCCAAAGATTGAAAGGATAAATTCATAATAGATTTAGCAAATAGTCACTAGTACAATGCTGAGACATTTGTTGATCAGTATATTAGTCAACAAGAAACTTTCTGGGCCCCCATTCTACAGCTACCAAGTTTTTATTTTAAACATTTTCCCAGCTTTGCCATCTGTTTTCTTAGCTCACAACAGATTAGAGATGAAAATAAGTAACCAGATAATATAAGGGGGACCTCAAAAAACACAGAATTATATTCTAGAGAGTGAGCCCTTTGTAGTACAGGCTTTGCCTACTATTAGTAGGTAAGTGTTCCGAGAACCCATCCGTATCAGTAGACCAGCTGGTGTTGTTGTGAGATGCTGTGTTAGGCTTCAGGGAATTGACTCTTTCAATGTCTTTGCCCATTTCATAATGGGTGATTGATGAGCAAACCTGCCCATATTGTGCTGAGCATTCAGCAGTTTTTGACCAAAAAAGGCAAGACCCCCATGCCCCACCCTCCTATTCACCCAGTCTTGCCCAGAGCAATTTTTTGTTGTTGTTTCTCTGATGAAAACAGTCCTCAAAGGGAAACGTTTTGCTGATGTGAAAGAGGTGAAACAAAAAACAACAAAGAGTTTAAAAACTGTTTTGAGCAGTGGAAAAAACATCTTGATAGGTTTATTGCATCAAATGGAAAATAGTTTGAAGTTGACTGAAGTTTAAACATGTAAAACTAAGTACACAATTTTTAATAAATAAATTCTGGGTTCTTTTGGTCCCCCCTCCTAAATAATGGCTGACCTTAGACATTGAAGGAAGGAAATAGAAAATAAAATTTGGAAAAGATTCAAGAAAACTCAAAATAAGTTTCTTAATAATGAAATATACCATTAAAAAACTCTGGAGAATATGGTGTTCAGGACAGAGATGATTACTTACAATCATGAACTTGTTTTAGGTATGCACCTTTCAATAAGTATTTATTGATATCTACTTTCAGTGTTCCTCAACATTTTTTTTATTTTCACTCCTTAAGGACACTTTTTAGATGTTTATTTTTCTGATCCCACCCCATGAAAATGTAACACTGCAGATGTACCATCTACTTTTTCGTGTACTTTGGCCCTTGGGAGGGTCTTAAATCACCATAATATCTAAGGTTTTTTTCCACTTCCCAAGAACCAAGCTTTGCCGCTTGAAAGCAACATCCCCCCCAGTAAAAATGCATGCTCTGCCTTGAGCCAGGTGCTACACCAGGCACTGAGTTAGCTCATGGTGAGCAAAACAGACCAGGTCTCTGCCTCTAGAGAGGGAGATAATTAATATAGACTCTTTATTGTGATGAATGCTAGGGCATAGTTCTGAGCCCACTTTACTGGTCAGGGAGGCCAGAAAAGACTTCATGGATAAAGATACACTTGAATTGCAACCTAAAGGACAGGCAGTATTATCTAGGAAAGAATTAAGAAAAAGCATTCAAGGTAGAAAGACTAGCATGTACAAAAGTCCTATGGCAGGAATAAGCATGGTGACAGCAAGAGACTTAAGACCACCACGATAAAGAAAGCAATGAGAACATTAGAGAACATAGTGTACAATGAGGCTGGAGAAAGAGGCAAGGGGGTCACAGTCCATATTAAGGGTTTTGGTTTCTAAGAGCCACCTGAAAAAAATGAAGGATTTTAAACAGAAGCAGAATCTCTATTATGATTAAATTCAAAATAATTATACACACACAAACTAAATTATGTCTAACATATTCTGTTTATAAATGCCTGAAATTATGAAAGTTGTAAATTTTTTCATACTGTCTATTAACATGACTATGTTTAAAAATTGATGCTTCTAGCCCTGGCTGGTGCAGCTCAGTGGGTTGAGTGCCAGCCTGCAAACCAAGCAAAGGGTCCTAGGTTCAACTCCCAGTCGGGGCACATGCCTGGGTTGCGAGCCAGGTCCCTACTAGGAGGTGCGTGAGAGGCAACCACACACTGGTGTTTTTCTCCTTCTCTTTCTCCCTCCCTTCCCCTCTTTCTGGAAATAAATAAGTAAAATCTTTATAAAAAATTGATGCTTCAATGTTAGAATTCAGTAATCTATAGAAAATTAGATGGCATGAAACAGTTAATTTTCAACAGTGCCTGGAAAAGCAGGTATTTTTCTGCTTAAAATTGGACCAACTCATTGTGACATATGGAGTAATAAAGAAAATGAATAATGAAATTATGCAACAGATGATAATTATGTTTAAAGTGTGACAAGTAGACTGGTTACCACATAACTGATGAAGAATAAGTGTAGATAAGAGGTATAAGACATGCCATCCTGAAAGCTGTAGGAGCCTCTTCGAAATGCATCCCCTATTGCACTTACACTTAAATAAACAACAGAACTGCTTCTTTACCGTTGAATCCAGGGGCTTCCTATTATATAAGAAATTCGTATTAGAAACCAGGAATATTTGAGAAATGATTTTAGTAGTCACTCAATTACTATTCTTTGATATTTTAACAATAAGAGGTGAGTCTTAAGTCGGAAATGTGTGTATATTTAAGGTCCCATTAAGTTCCAAATATTATCCTTAGTACAAGGAGAAACTCCAAAACCCAGGATTTCTTTATAAAAAGTTGTGCATTTATTCTTACATGTTTAAATTTCAGTCACCCTCAAAGCACTCTCCATTTGATACAATATACCTGTTGGGAAGTTTTTTCCACTGCTCAGAACAGTTTTTGAACTCGTCGCTGGTGATAACTTTTAGTGCTTCTGCCATTTTTTGTTTCACCTCTTCCTCAGTGGCAATCATTTCTCTCTTTTTTTTAAAAATTTTGTCTCATTCTTTTTTTTTAAAGATTTTATTTATTTATCTTTAGAGGGGAAGGGAAGGAGAGAGGGAGAGAAACATCAATGTATGGTTGCCTTTCGTGTGTCCCGTGCTGGGAGTTGGCCTGCAGGGACTGGCCTGCAACCCAGGCATGTGCCCTGACTGAGAATCGAACCACGATTGTCTGAGTTGCAGGCCCGCGCTCAATCCACTGAGCGACACCAGTCAGGGCGCAATCATTTCTCTTTGAAGATTTTTTTCATTCAGGGAAACAAAAAAAAAAGTCACTCTGGGTAAGATCAGGTGAACAGGGAGTGCAGGGTATGGGAGATCATGCTATTTTGGATCAAAAACTGCTGAACACTCAGCATGGTGTGGGCAGGTGTGCCTGTAAATCATCCATCATGAAATGGGCAAACATATTGAGAGAGTCTTCTGAAAAAATTCACTGAAGCTGAACACAGCCTCTCACAACACCACCAGCTGATCCACTGATGCAGACGGGTTCCTAGAACTTTCACCTAGTGTGGGAAGCCTGTACTACAAGGGGCCCAACCCCAGAAGATAATCCTGGTTTTGGGGGGGTCCCCTTTATTTATTTTCATTGTGCATGTGTACATGGAAATAATGTTGGATATTGGTTTACCAAATAATTTTAAGATCCTTTGGGGCTTTTCTATATTTTAATTTTTTTCAGATAATACCATATTAAGGAAACACAAATATTATTCTTCAAGATCAGACTGTGTTCCCACTGATGCACTCAGGCTAACCAGGCAGAATATGAAAGACAAAGAGATCTAAAAGTCTGTTTCCATGCCATTTGAAAACAAAACCTCACCTTGCTCCAACCTCACTATCTAACACTTTGGTGCATACAACGTAACCTTTGACAAAATTACTTCCTGCAGCTCCTTTTATTTTCCAAATAAGGTAAAATTAGATACCATGATCAACAACTTTCTGCAACCTTTTGAAGGTGACAGAAATACTGTTCTATGCCCTTCTGGAATACAGGCCGGGTCCCCATACCAACAGAAGTCCGGTGTCACTGCCAGGGCCCTTGGAAACTATCCAGGGGATGAGAGCCAGATCAGAAATTATTTACTGAGAGATTCACGGAAGGTCGGCCAAGACGGGGCCTCTGAGGACATTACAAATGACCCTAGGACGGGTCCAAGGAGGTGTGTGAATTGAACTATTAAAAGTCCCGGCAGGGGTCAGCCTATGATCCCCGCCAGTCATCCCCAGCCCAGAGAGTCAGGGGCCACGCCACGAGGCTCTCCACTCAGGTGTTCTGGCACTCCCCACGGCTGCACACTGCCTGGATGTGGCAAACAGTCCAGCGATTAACATTCTGGCATTTCACACAGTAAAAAGCACGGGGTTGCTTTGTTCCATTTTGTGAAGGTCAAGGAGAAACAATAGAACACAAAAAGATAGCAGGAAACTTTTTAAATGTTTCTTCACCAAATCCCTTTATGAAGTCGATTAGAAATGTGTGTGGTGGCAGAGTGCAGATGTTGTCAACAACGACAAAAAGATGCAGTATCTAAAGTGCTTGTGAACAGCTCCGAAAGTTGGTCTGAGATTCTGAAAACGTTTGTGTCCTTCCCTGGGGGGTTTCCTCTCCCTGTTTATAAAACCCTCCACCCTTTTGCCAAGAGGACACACCTCGAAGCAGAGAAGCAGCACAAAGAGGAAAAGGAGGGAGCAGAACAGCCACTCACAGGGCTCCACCTCCTCCGCTCTCACCGAGTACCTTAGCACAAAAGCACCAATACCGCAGAGCCAACGGCAGGGAAGCTCTTTTGCACCCTAGCTCTCCTGAAAGTCAGTGTATTTATTACCTGTAAGAGTTTACAGGGCCACATTTATATTGTGTGTTTATACAGCATAAAGCCCTAAATTATTAAAATAAACTTGTTCTTATAGGGAAGTTCTAGAAATATCTGATAGATCATTTTTCTATATTATACATCGTAGACTGTATATACAGATAGAATTTTTCTATATTACACAGTGTAGTATATGATATATATCACAATATTGAAAAGTAAAATTTTTACATATTATCATTTTGTAGTTTATAAACAACTGGTTGGTCATGGCAAAACCTGCATTTTTATTTGCTGGAATTCAAGACCAAAGAGATTAACATTAGCATTCACATTGTCACATTTCTTTTTTTAAGCAGTCAAATTGCTCCTATGTCTTTGACTTAGAACCATTTTCAAGGACACTTAGGCTAAAATTAGAGAAAGTCAGACTTCTGTCCTTAACTAATAAACTTTGTTGTAGAGGAAAGTATTCGGCTTTCATTGACTGTCTTAAGGAAGCTATTTTACCTGTGAACAATAGTTCCTGTAGACCAAAGACCTATTTTCAAGCCTGTAACACAGTTGGCATTATTGATTTAGTCACTAGGTTTGAATTTTTCTATCAGAACTGTGTATAATATCTCAGTGAACAGATGAGCAAAACTCTTATTGTTGTTTTAAATTATGTTTCTTTAAAAAATAAAGAAAACTTAATTATCTTAGTATGTTTTCAAAAAACTAAGAGGTGTGCTCCCTGTTGCCATGGATATGGGCATCCTGTTTATAATAATGGTCTTTTCAAAGAAATTGAAGCTCATTAAAATCACCATTTGCAAAGTAACACTTCTACTGCAATAGCCAATTAAATTTATGAAATTTATGTATCCTCAATATTCCACTTTCAGTGGAGTCTTTAGTAGTGTTTTTTTCCCTACAATATGCTTTTCAAATGCCATTTTTAAATAATTGATATTTTTCTGTATTTACAAACAAAATACAGATTCTCTTCAGTACAGTTCTGTTGGAAAAAAAACAATTGTTTTATGGTGCAAAATGTGTTTGTATTTTAATACATAGTGTGGTCATGGAAAATAGGTTAAAAATCTGTTAGTGACAAAGTCGATTATCGTTAACATTGTTTTGGAGTGCTCATTACGTGCCAAGCCTTCTTTTAGGTGGTTTGTATTTATAAACTCGCTTGTATTTTGGGATGAAAATTTATGTGGCAGCTTCAGCAGAGGCTGAAAAAGTAAATCGTATTTTGACTTTACAGAAAAATAAAATGTTTCAATTAAATATTCTACCCAGAGAAAGAGAAGAAAAAGTAAAAGGAAGCAGTTCCTGAGATTCTTTTCATTAGGTTAGTATGCTCCTAGTTCACCTTAAAATCTTTATTATTAAGTCAAAAAAGTAGCTATGTTTACTAGTTAGTAGAATAATGTGAGTACCTAGCAATTAGGTATTTTTTGTTAGTCTCCACGCTATGTTCTTTAAATATCTTCCATCATTCAATCCACATAATACCCTTTTCAAAAATTTTTTTGAGATAATAAAACTGGTGCTGAGGAAGGTAAATAAATTGTCCCAAGACAGAAAATCTATTTCAGTTGTGACAGAGGTGAGATCGGACCCAGGTTGTTCTAGCGTTCTCTACCCCAGACCCCCAAAGTCTCAACCATCCAAACCCTATCTATATTATTACATACAATTAAACTATACAGTATTCTTTTATAGATAACTTTAGATAGACTTTATGTACCTTCATATGTATATCATATATACCTGAATTCATAAAAATTTAGCTCATACATATAATATATACACATATGCTCATATAAATTCTTTACCCCATCACTCTGCAACTAGTCTTGGGGAATACATTAGGAAGACAATGGAGGTGACTGCAGTAGATACAACAGTATAAAAAGTATGTTTTTTAGTTTTATGACAAAAAGAAAAAGAAAGAAAAAAGAAAGCCCAGGTCACCCCAGGCCTAAGAAATTCCTCAAGACTTAAAAATAACAGAGTTAGCTCTTCTCCTCCAGAGCATTTAAGTTATAACATATGTTTATCTTTTGACCATTGAAAGTCCAACTGTGGATACCTAGAGCCCACCCAAGTGGTACCTCCTCTCTTATGTTACATCCAAACATCCGAACATCTCCTTTGAGTCAACGGACACTGACTAACTTTAAAGCCATATATTGATTTGCCTTACTGTTGGTTTTAAGCAGTAACAGGACCTCTGTAGCCCAGACCCACATTTCTATTCACTTATCTGAAAGTATTTTTTGAACACCTTGCTGTACCAGACAGTGAGCAGGTACCATGGGTGTAAAGATGAATAAGTAATGGCTCTGCTTCATGTAGCTCAAAGTAGAATATGGGGGATGGGTATATGTAGATCTAAATTATAATGTGTTATACCAGGTGTTTTCAAAATGTCAACAAAGGGCTATAGGAGCTCAAGGATGAAGTAACTGAAAAAAATCTTAATCTTTCATACCATGTGCCATTGGACTTAGTTAATATACGTAAGAGGGGTTCTCGGTCAAGAGAGAAGGGCTTTTATGTGAGAAGGAACCTGTGCTAAAGCAGGTCCAGGAAAAGTTAAAAATTGTCAAGAGCCTAGGAGTTAGGAAAATGGCAGCTGATGGGGTGGAAAGAAAAGTGCTGGGGCCAGACTATGAGGGAGCTTGCATTCGTTCTGGAAGCCAGTGATCTCTATAATCTCTAGTTGTGTATGTCTGTTAGTGTAAATCCCCAGCATAGAGAAACATCTATGCATATTATAAAACACACATTAAAAGTACTAATTCCAAAAGTACAACATAAAGAATAAAATCGAGCTCCTGAGATTTCTCCTCCCACCCCAATGGGTCCTTCTTGGTCTATGTGCCCAACTTTGAAAGCTACTCCATTAGGCAGTGAAAACTCAAAGGAGACTTGGAAACAAGGGAATTAAGCAACCAGCTTTACTTTTTCAAAAGATTAACTCAGGGAGAAGTGAAGAGGACCAATTGAAAAAGGAAACTGTGGGCAAAGAAAACAGGTGGGCCTGAAGACATGGTGAAGGAGGGCTGGTGGGAACCTGGGTTAAACCTGCAGCCAAGAGCAAAGGCCGAGGAAGACGACACCCCCGTTGGTGGGGAGTGGAAGCGCCACGCCGAGGTCCTATCCATCCACCTGCCAAGGACACTCAGAACCATATAAACACAGTTCCTCAGGGAAATCTGTCTGCTTTAAACCAAGACCTTGTCAAGGAAAGATAAAGAAATGAAATGGAGAGAAATAATAAACAGCAGTATTTAAACAAAATTTTAGTAAATAAGTATGGGGCTCATTATTTTAGTCTCTATTTCTCTATATTTTTAAACTATTTTAAAGTCAAAATATAGATTATTCACATGCTAACATTTTTAAACCAACCTCATTAACAGAGAATTCTGACTTATGAATACTAAACATTTAATTCTCCTTACAAAAACTAAGCAGTTTTCTTAACTTCAGTGAATGTTGACAAGTGAGAATTTCATACCTTAAAATGACTAAACATTTCATACATTTGCAGATATGTGCAAAATTGCTATCAACTCCCCTCTCTATTATAAAATTAATGAGTGTTCAGTGAAGCCATAACAAAGAATTTTCCTCCAGGCATGTTATAAAAACAATTCTAGTTCTAGTATGAATGCAAAGTCTTGCCTGCAATCCAGTGATTTAAAATATGCACATTTTTGAAGATGATGAATGCCACACAAGGTAATTATTTTGATTTTTCTCATATTTAAAGCCCCCATCCTACCTTATCAAGTCCTATCTTGTAATGAATGCTTTCCTGAGGGAGGATTGAGGAGCAATTAGGGATTGAATTCAGGGCATTCCCATTTCATTTGACTCCTTCATAGGGTGCGGAGCTCCAATAAATTCTGAAGGGCACTAAAGTACTCGACCCATACCACCGTATCTTCTTCATAAAAGCAGAGTTTGCCCAGAACCGATGCCTCAAACTGCAGTGAGGGACCTGCTCTCACCAGAAGAGTGTTGCTGTGTTATGGAACAGTGCTGGGGCTGCACGTCCGTCTCTGATCCTGCTCATTCACTCAGTCTCACTAGGGAAACACAGTGTCGTCAGGGTGAGATACGAGCCTGTGAAAGTGCAGAGACGAGTCACAGAGTCGGGAAGTAAATAGTCATTGATGCACACCGTTTGTCCATTATGCTCCTTCTATCCGAATTCAATGCTTTCATTTTATCTCTCCCCCTCCCCTTTTAAAAGCCCCAATTGAATTTCCTATATTTTATAGATGCTTCTCAATTGTATAATTAATATTTGCCATTAATCTTTACAAATGAAAAAATAACAATCCAAAAATACTAACCAACCTTGAACTTCTCCCTCTGACATCAATAGTGCCATTTAAGAATGTTTCCTCATATTTATAGAACAATAATCAGAGGTTTCAATTATAGAATTTAATAAAAATACATAAAAATGTTAATGGACTCATAGGGCAATAATTCACAGGAAAAAATACAAATATCCAATTATTGCAACAAGGGGGAAAAAAACACTGTTCTGTAGATTCTGTAGAAATGACTTGTATCAAATCTAATAAAATTAGATTTTACAATATGGACTTATATTTTATAGTAATATTTTTATCTGGTTGAAAATTAATTCATTTTACATGCCTTCTAAAAATGTCAGTTATTTTAGAAAAATGAATCGATACTTCAGTTAAAATGCTATCATGCTATGTTTTCATCACATTTAAAAATGCAGGCCGAGGAGAACATCCTGAACACTCGAAGTGTTGAGGTTGGCTAGAAAAACTGCACTGCGGTCATTGTGTTGCAGGGACAGCTCTGTCACCACTTCTTGCTCATCATTCCCCATAACTGATGACAGCCCCGCATGAAGGGGAGTCTACCGTAAACTGCAGTCTCGGGCCAGACGGGATTTCCTTACCCCTCGGTTTTGTGTGCTGCCCTGGGAAAACATGTCTGTCTACAGTTATCTATCTCCCTGTCCGCCAATCTGTCGGTTGCTTACCTCAGTGTTGCTGAAATAATCACAATGGTCAATGTGCTTTACACAACACACATTTGTGTGTGAGTCACATAATTCGTGCAACTGATCACGAGGAAGACACCAGGAGCACAAGAGCCATCCTGGCTAGAACACTGAATGGCCGTGACTCTGCACTGTGGTTTTTAATCTTTTAGAAAGCAAAAGTGCTTGTCTAAATCTCCCAACTTAACAGCAATTTGCACCCCATATTTATTCACATATCGCAAGCATGACAGGAAAAAAAAGATCAGGGTAGGGACTAATGCTAAAATATCTCCTTCTGAGATGTGCAAGATTATAGGCAAAATAGTAGTAAATTCTGCAAGGACAGCTTTTCATAAACTCATCTATTCAATGAGTTAGAGAGTTGGGTGGTAAGATTGCTGGACTGGGTAAAAGTCTGCTAGTAAAGTTAGTTTAGAAACCTCCTAATTGCCCTGGCTGGTGTAGCTCAGTGGATTGAGCGTGGGCCTGCAAAACAGAGTATCACAGTTCAATTCCCAGTCAGGGCACATGCCTGGGTTGCAGGCCAGTTCCTGGCAGAGGATGCATAAGAGGCAACCATACATTGATATTTCTCTCCCTCTCTCCCTCCCTTCTTCTCTAAAAGGTAAATAAATTAAAATCTTAAAAAATAAGAAACCTCCTAATCAGACAACTCAGTGGGCATGACCCATATGCAAGTAGTTAACTCTAACATCAGACAGATTTTTCCTTGTTCAGACATGAAAAACAGAAAGCAAAATCTCTCTCTCTCTCCCCACTGTCTCCCTTCCTTCCTCCCTCTCTCCCAAAACCAACTTAAAAATAAATACTGCAGAGCTGAAGGGATTCTAAAGATTCAGAGGCATAACTTGTTCCTGACAAATTATCTGTTGCTGTTTTCAAAATAAAATTTTTAGAAACTTGGGCACAGGACATCTATAAAGTAGAAGTCAAGTCCTCCTATATTTGTCGAAATTCAGAGTTTACTGACTTGCTGAGTACCTTCTATGTGTCAGGCACTACCATAAGGCTGTGTTTCCCATTCCCTAGAATGCATTACAATCCCTTGAGAGGTCTGAAAAAAGTGAACAGTGCCTAGGCTCCAGAGAGACTGGGGTCAGTGCCGTCCAGGCGATGCTAATGGGCAACCAGGGTTGAGAACCACTTGGCTGGAGGTGGGGGATCCAGCTGTGAATATAGGGACTTGATTCCAACTGTCATGGAGCTGCAGTTCTTGACATAAGACTTGGGTCACAAAGAGAGAAATAATTTCAGATGGTGATAGTAGGCATGATGATAAACAGCTTGACATACTTGGAGAGCAACTGGAGGGGATGAGGTGGGGCATTTTGGGGGTGGGGGGCAGTTCAGAAGACTTTCTTAAAAAGGTGACATTTGAACTGAGACCTAGATATCAAGAAAATCCAGGCCTGCCAAGATCTGGGAGCAGAGCTTTATGTGAAAAGGAAACAGTGCAAAGTCTTAGGGTGATACAATCTTGATGGAGTTGAATAAAAGAAAGGAGGCCAATGAGTGTGAAGTGAATGGTGTGATGGAGATGAGAGCGGCAGGCCAATCACAGATCAGAACAGTCTGTTAGACCATGAGGAATGTCCTGAATTTTTAGATTTATTGAGAAGGCATGGAGCTTTTAGTAAAGCAATGGCATGATCTGATTTATATAGTTACAGCCCATTTTGACTTGGTGAAAAATAGACTGTTGGGTAGCAAGAGAAGAGTATTAAGAGACTTCAAATGGTACAGACTAGAAACAATGTGACTTGAATAACAATGGAGGAAGTGGAGAGAGAGCAAGGGACATTCAAAACACAAAAAAGTGCTGGTAATTGTGAAGCTGGGAAAGGGAGTTCATTAGGCTCTTCTATTTTTGCGTCTGTTGAAAAATTTTGAAGTAAAAAAGTTGTTTACTTCAAACAACTTTTGAGTGGGGCAAAAGTAGGTTTACTATTAATTGTGACTACATGAAACACAAAGTTTATTCTTGGATTATTATTTATTAATTCTTGTATTATTTGTCACACAAACAACTAAACCTACTTTTGCACCACACTATTATATGATAACTTAGGAATTGCTGTAGGCTTTTAAGGGAAAAGATTTCAACCTAAGAATCTCATATGCTTTCTAGTATTAGGAAGGGAACAGAAACATTTTACAAGCATGTGAGAATGCCAATAATTTTTGAATTATTTTAGATAGACTTAGCAGATGGAAAGACTAATCAAAACTCAAGAATGGAAGAGTTTATATATTTAAAAGCTGTATATAACAGCTTTTTCCTTATTCAGTTTAAATCCCCAACTCAAAGGTCCTGTTGAGTAACATGTTGCCAGGACATTTATGCAACCCAGTCTTTGTCCTTAGCTTTGGCAGCTTTCCCTGTATTAGCAAATGTATTTTTTGTGATACATTCTTCAGGGGTGTCAAACTCATTGTCACCAGGGGCCACATCAGCCTCTCAGTTGCCTTCAGAGGGCCAAAATCATTTTAGGACTGTATAAATGTAACTACTCCTTAACCATTAGGAGTTGAAATTACATTTCCTGTGAGTTTAACACAAAGTTTAAATAGAATTTCTTGCCAGGTTGATGACTGCTGAGATCTTTTAAGACTCTCCTTAAACTTGGGAGGGTAGATTCCCTAGGAACCCATAGGCCTTGGTGCTTCTCTCCTTGCACATGCGTCTTATATCTCCTCGTATCATGTGCAGCTTACATTCCAGTGGGACAGAATGCTCTACAGCCTGGCTGCTCTGGGCACTCTGGTTCCACTGGAACTGGTCCTACCTGAAGATATTTCTGGGAGCTGATTCACTCTGCCACCTTAAGTCTATGGAAATTAATCCAACAATCTTCTAATGCAACTAAATTGGAAGCATAATTCATTACACATCACAGCGAACACTCTTGATAGATGTGCTGCAGATTGGAACATAAAAGACGCAGAGTCTCAAGTTGTGCAAGTGAGTCATCCCCTCTACGCTCTGCAGGAGAGAGATGCACATTACTGTCTCCTCCCTGGTGATTTGCCCTTCCCATGAGACTGTTCCAAGCTCCTGGATGTATGTGCAGACGCCAAATGCTAAAAAGGCATTACCTATGTCCTTTCTACTGTTTTAAAACTGAAGCACACTGACATTTGCAGAAATAGAAATTTGAGGATTGTGGAAGGGTATCAGGAGTAATTTGGGTTTGTGAGATGGGTGAGGGGTATTACCGACACACACTTGCATGTACCAAAGGCAATGAGGGGTTCTGTTATCTTCCAGAACTTCACTAAGTGGCTAAACCATTCACACAGTTGGATACTGTGCTGGGAGCTTTGCTCTACTTTTTTCCTTGAACATAAGCAGAAGAGCACAAAAAAACAGATTGGTTATTTTCCTTATAGAGAATTGTGACAGATACTCTGCTGCATCTGTTAGATTCACATGGACTGACCCAGATCACAGTTATTCAATCCGGAAAGATTACTAAACTGGCCTGTAGCTAATGGTCTCTCTCCATTGTTTTTTAAATTGCCATCTTCCAATCAGACATGTAACTGTTCTTGGACTATTTTACTAAATATCAATATATACAGATGTGTTTTGCTTTATTGGCATATATAGTTAGTAAAATATCTTATAATTCATTACATAATTAATAAAATACACACAAAAGTTAATAGATAATTTCTAGGAGATGGATATTCCAAGTATTTTTTATTTACTTATTTGCATTTTCTAAGTTGTCCACCATGACATGATTATTTTTATAAACAGAAAAACTGATTTTAAAATCATATGTGTATATATAATTTTAGATACCCTACTGTTACAATTACATCCAAAAGCAAAACAGAAAAAATACTACCAAAAAAATAATGGTAGTTATATCTGAGTAGCATATTTTATAGGTGATCATAAGGACTCCAATATTTATTGAAAAGATGAATACATTTTCTTCTTTATTTTTCTAATTTTAAATAGCTTTTGGTGATGAGCAAGTGCTGCGTTGTTCTTGGAAAAAAACCAATAAAATGTAATGTTGGTGCTGGCCCATAAGAGCTAATGGTGTTGCCCCCAAACATATTTTATTCATTTCCACCACCTAAAACTGCCAATGAAAGACTATCTCTATCGGCAATGTACAAGCATTACTGTACAAATAATTGTGTATAAGTGCTGGCCTGCTTTTGAATTCTGTTTGAATCTTTTATTCTGATCTACTTTTTTTAAAGGTTATATGTTTAACATCTTACATTACTTTAAATATTTTGAAACCGTGGCCTGACCTGGTTTCATGTCACAACTCCACCACTTTGCAGTCATGCATTTTTATGTATATTAGTTTTCTATGATTCAGTGTTATTGTGGTAAGTGGCCCATTGGGTTTCTGTGAGAATTGAATAAGATTACCTAAACAAATTTAGGTAAACCATTTAGCATCATTCTTTGCATGTAAGAAGCATTCAATGTATGGGAAGCACAATTATTTTTTATCTTTGTTTCCTAATAATATAGTATCTGGAGTGCAGCTCTGTTCCCCTAAACAGATGTTAATTTGCTTTGAGTTTAAAGAATTCCAGTTACCCTCAAGCTTAACACCGGGAACAGAAATGACAAATACCAGGTCAGTCCCAAACAGTGAGTGTATATTGAAGCACACACTTGGGTGTATTTTTGAGTGTAAAATAACTGTTTTACCACTAACATAGGGTAAAGTACATAGGCTGTACATTATAAAAGCAATTTTGAAAGATAAAAATAGTTCTCTTGATTTCTGCCCATTCCTATGACAATATTTAGTGATGATTTTGCAAATATCAATAATGAGGCACCAGCATCTACCATAAAATTCTTCTCCCAACCCCTAACTCTTCCATACTTTTCTCTCTTCTGCCTTTAGATTTTGGTTTAAAACCTCTAACAGGTACCCAGTAGACAACTGCCAGATGGAAGTTAATATGTATAGTCATGAAAAGCACAAATAATGTATATTGCCAACACATAGATGCTTTGCATATTTTTTAGTACACCTACATTTTGGCTGGATAGAAATCTGCTCAATGGCCCTGGCTGGCGTAGCTCAGTGGATTGAGCACAGGCTGCAAACCAAAGGGTCTCAGGTTTAATTTCCAGTCAGGGAACATGCCTGGGTTGCAGGCCAAGTCCCCACTTGGGAGCACACGAGAGGCAACCACACATTGATGTTTCTCTCCTTCCCTTCCTCTCTCTCTAAATATAAATAAAAATAAAATCTTAAAAAAAAGAAATCTACTCAATGTTCAGCCTGCTCTGTGCTTCTTTTGCCTGTATGTCTTTACATTGCTACAGGTTCCTGGTACAGGATATCTACCACATATTATTCACTGAATGAATAAATAGATAAATACATGAAGTTTTGAAACTTTCCTTTCAATAAGGTGATATGGAGTAATTGATTTTGACAGAAATCTGTCAAATTTACTCTGAAAAAAAAACCCTGCCCATACCCCCCTAAAGTGGACAGTACACAACCGCGATGTGCATGTGTAAATACACGTACATGGTAGTCATGCTCACTGAGACTTTCCCACGTGTGAATCAAGGAAGTAAAGTTAAAATTGTTGGAGAACCTCCATCACTCCCCACATGCCACAAAGACCGGTATTTTAAATAACGTCATAACTGTTTTGTACTAGCAGATCTCAGTGTTTTTATTAAACATCTCCAGGATCCTGGCATTGGCACACCAAATGAAACCTGGGAGGCTTTACAATTTTTTGTCATCATCTACTATTTTTTTATAATATACAAACAGTTAAAAGCTAAAGAATCTTATCCATTAGTTGATTTTAAGTCTAAAATACCTAGACTTATGTGAAATTATGTTCCAAATTTAATATATTCATTATGAAATTATCTAGGTTCCAAAGTTTAAAAGCTTTAAGGAGAAAACAACTCTAGTTTTAGTAGTACATGATTTACATACTTGTGTAAACTAATGTTAGTTTTAACGGAGTTTAAAATGTTCTATGCCCTCCTGGGTGAGTTTATTTAACAGGCTAATCTATTTTAATATTATATAATCAAAACAGAATTTGGGCAAACTATATTTGAACTGAGATTAACATAATAACATACCTTTAATAGAGTCTTATCAGCTCCCTACAATTATCAAATGTTCTAATTTAATGACAGTCAAACAATACAGAGGACGATTATAAAATTCTGAAGTATTGTGAAAATATTATACTTCAATCTTGAAGAGAAAAGTCACCATTCTCCCTTAGGGACATTCAATGATTTTCAGCTTAAACAAAATGTATGTCTAGTAAGGATCAGGCGTTAAATAAGGATGTGAGGTTTTACGGTGAAGTATGATTTCCTACAATTTAATATGTATAGTTGGAAAAGAAAAGGGATTGGACTTAAAATAGTCCTGAAAGGCAAGATTTGAGGGAGGGGCCAAAACGCGCCATCAGAGCCTGCCAAAGAGGTTGGAACCCACATGTCCACAGGCGGTGAGGGAGTCTGGGGACCAGGCTGTCCCCCCAGCCCCAGGCCTCCGCCCTGCCTCCACCCCACCGGCCTACAGCTAGAGAGGAGGAAGTAGCATTTGTTTCAGGTTTTGCTTCAGGAAATATTTGGAGGACAAAACTAGAAGCCATTTTTAAAGCTTCCAGGAAACAAAAAGAAAAATAAAGACTAGTACAAAGATAGGTGTAATAGTGCTTACTTTGTCCAGAAAAATTAGATTTTATATAAAAGAAGAATAGTTTGTATGTGGGGGGGGTAAGGGGTGAGGGAGGATAAGCTTAATAGGACTCTGAACTTGAATCATCGCCACAGTTACAATTAAGGCTGTGACCCTGAGCAAGCTAAGTGTAGCCTCTGTGCCTTCTGACCTTCATTTGAAATGATCACTTTCTAATACATCCTAACAGGCTCCCCATAAAAATAAAAAGGAAATTGAGCAAAATGACCCATAATGTTGCTTACAGGGCTTAGATATTCTAGTCACGAGCAGCTTTATAAAAATAGAGGAAAATATGCCAAAATAACTGATTATATTAAAGAAAGTAACTCTCAGTTGTATTTTCTTTTCTTACAATTATACAGATTTTCTATAATCCATTTTTATATTGAGCTTTTACACAAATATCAATGTGCAGGATATTACAGATGATTACTGTATAAGGAAGTCGTGTTTACTACTTAGTAAACAAGTCACTATGTTTACATATTTCAGTAGGAAGGCTAGTTATGCACACTGTGAACGTTTTAGCTGAGGGGACTCCTTTCCTAGGAGCATGGAATAACTAAGAGGCAGCCTCAGAGTCCCGTGAAGACACAGGGAGTCTGGTCCAACCAGGGCTCAGGCGCCCCTCTCTCCCAAAGCCTTCTCTGCGCCTTCCCTCTAAGGCTGCTCAGCAGAGCAACTGAGAACTCACTGTGAACCAGTTTCACATCGCCCATCACTTTGTGTTCTATGGCAGTTAACTATGCACACGTCTCATTTCCCAGGCCCAAATCATAAACACAAAAGAGGGAAGCTGTTTTATTTACTTTCAAACCCTTCTTGTCCATCACTGAACACAGGCACCCAATATTAAAGATTCGTAGAGTGACTGGAAAATGCTCTTGTCTCAACTTGGATTTTTGCCTCCACTTATGGCTAAATTATACTTTATTTATTAAATTGAAAACTTTAAGTATCAAAGAAATGTACCATACTACAGTATGGCCATAACATATTACAATAATCTTTGAAGGAATGCAGAGAAAATAAACAAAAGTAACTTCAGTATATTAAAGATGAAAAAAGTATTTCTTTTTAATATGAAAAGATGGCTTAACTGATGTAGTAATGCTTCCTATATTCATTCATATAACAAATAGTTAATGCATAATGCCTACTATATGCTAAGAATTTTAGTGTGGGAATGAGGCCTATTAAATAGAATGTATTCTCAAAAGCTTATAGAACTACCAAAGAATGATGTATTAAAAATAAATATTATACTTTTATATGTCTTAAATGTAGTTTTAAATGTAAAACCACTTTAGGTAGTTTTGAAAAGTAAAATTATAAAATAGCTTCATTCATTTCTTTTTTGAAAAGCTATACTTTGATATAGTTTAATACAGCAAAATTAAAGGAAATAGTATAAAAGTAAACTTCTATGAAGAAAAATATAAAGTTAAAAAAACTTTTTGATTTTGAAATTAAAGAATATGGCATACATATGTAATTTTAAATGATCAAGTCCCTTATCTTTTTATTATGATTAAACAAAAATATACAAGAAAATGTGTAGAATGTGTAGAAAACTAGAAAAATCATCCATGCTAAAAGTTAAAGAAATTCAATGGATTCACACAATGTAGAGGTTTAAATTTGTATATACTTATGTTCATTTTATGCAACTATGTGAATATAGTGCACACATCATGCTATTCTGTAACCTTTTTTCATTGAAAATATATTCTCCATATTTCTCTATAATACTCAAAAATATAATTTTATGGTCACATAAAATTTCTTGTTATTCATGAATCATAATTAATCAACCATTCCCCTATTGCAGGGAATTTATGTTGCTTCAAGAGTTGTAGGAATTATAATACTGTAATTATTATCATATGTAAATATATGTGTTATTTACTTAACATAAATTATTACACACACTTCACTGAATTCTGAAAAACATAAATGTATCCTAATTTAATATTCTCTTGATCATTCAGAATAAATTACCATATGTATGGCAGCATGGAACATGATGAGAAGTACTGCTCCAGGTTCAGAATAACTGAATGGAAATCCTGGTAGCACCACCTCAGTCACTGGGTGACCTCAGGCATGTTATTCAGTCTTTGTCAGATATAATAATTCCTTAGTAAAATGAGTTTAATCATAGCATGTATCATGTAGATTACAAACATGAAATGAGAAAATTGCTTAAAATGTATAGCATTTAGTTTTATAAGAATATATTAACTTTATACTATACTTTATACTAACTATGCCATTTACCATCGTAAAAATAATAGCAGATACCAAGAACTGCCATATAATATGTAAAACTACATACAAACAAATTTTATAAAATTAAAATTAAATATTTATATATAAAAATGAGTGATTAGGATAATTCACTTGAAATTATTTTATGTATTTACATTATATATAAATGTCTGTGTGTTTATAATATTGTCATAAATTGTATTAACAAAATTTGAGGCCAGTAAGGGAGTAAATTTCCAAAATATTTATTTTATTATTCCTGCCACTGTATACTCTGTCACCAATTTATCATGCTTTATAAAGCCATTGTCTTATAAGGAGTTCCCCACAAAACACCCCAAAGAGTCAAAGCAATCTTGAGGAAGAGCAAAGCGGAAGGCACCACACATTCTGATTTCAAACTATATTATAAAGCTATAGTAATCAAAACAGTATGATATTTGGCATAAAAACAGACACATATATCAATGGAGCAGCACAGAGAAGCCAGAGACAAATCCATGAATATATGGTCAGTTAATTTCTAGCAAAGGAGCTAAGAATATGCAGTGGGCAAAGACAGTCCCCACCGAACAGTCCTCAATGAACAATGTTGGGAACACTGGGAAGACACGTGTGAAAGAATGTAACTGGTCCATTCCCTTACACAGTACACAAATATTAACAAAATGTACCAAAAACTTGAATGCAAGACATGAAACAGTAAAAATTCTACATGAAAACACAGACAGTGAATTCTTTGCCATAGGTTTCAGTAATGATTTTTTGGATTTGACAACAAAACCAATGGCAACAAAAGCAAAAATAAACAAATGAGACTACATCAAACTAATAGTTTCTAAACAGCAAAGGGAACCACCCACAAAATGAAAAGGAAATCTACTGAATAGGAGAAAATAGTTAGAAACCATGTATCTGATAAGAATATAATAAATAAATATAATAAATAAATAAATAAAATGGTTATAGGCAGAACCTGAAAAAAGAAATGATACAACTCAATAACAAAATATTAAACAATCCAATTAAGAAGTGGACAGGTGGTATAAATAGACATTCTTCCAAAGAAGACATACAGATTGCCAACAGATAGATGAAGTGCAAAAAAAATCACTAATCATCAATCAAATCAAAACCACAATAAGATATCACCTCATAGCTGTCAAAATGGCTATGAGCAGGAAAAAAAGAAAGAAAAAACAAGTGTCACAGAGGACGGTAAAAAAGTGAATCCTTCTGCACACTAGGTAGAAATGCCAATTAGTGCAGTTACAATGGAAAACATCACAGAGGTTCCTTGAGAACTGAAAAATAGAACTACTGTACCATCTAGCAATTCCACTTCTGGGTATGTACCCAAAGAAAATGAAAACACTAACTCGAAAACATATGCACCCCCATACTCATTGCAGCATTATGGACGAGAAACACAAAAGCAATATAAGTATTCGTCAACAATATTGGAAAAGGTGCTATGGCTCATGCGTTAGAATATTAGCTGTAAAAAAAGAAATCTTGCCATTGTAACAACATGGGTAGACCTTGACGGCATTATGCTGAGTGAAGTAAGTCAGACAGAGAAAGACAAGTACTGTAAGATCTCATTCCTATGTGGACACTTAAAAAAACAACAACCCACAAACCATACAAAACAAAAAGCTAAGCTCGTAGATACAGAGAACAAATTAGCAGTTGCCAGAGGCTGGGAACAAGGGGTAGCTGAAATGCGTGAAAGGGGTCAAAACATATGAACTTCCCATTATAAACTAACACACGGTAATATAATGGGTAGCACAGTAAATATAGTATATTTGAAAGTTGCTAGAGAGTAGGTCTTAACAATTCGCATCACAAGAAAAAAAATTTGTAACTACATATAGTGATGAAAATTAACTAGACGTACTGTGGTGATCATTTGGCAATATATGCAAATATCAAATCATTGTGTTATGTACCCCCCAATAATATAATGCTATCTGTCAATGATCTATTAGTAAAAACCATTCTAGATTGTGCAGGAGGATTTTTAAAAATGCCTTAAAACAAAATTAGCTCCCACATCTGGAAACCCTCGTGCTCTTCCCTTTGCCTGCAATGCCGTCTTCTGTTCTCTGTTTAGTAACCCTGGCCTGCTCTGTACGAACATGTTCTTAGGTCATTCTCTCTACAAAACTCTCTCTGATGCAGCCAGATGTAAGCATTCTCTTTCCCTAAGACCACAGTTATACCTAATTGCTTTTATTATATCGATTAGCAAGCAATCTCTTTTTTTCTGTAACTATTTATTGAGAATAACATTTCACCCACATTCTTGAGAAAACTCTTAGCAGTTCTGTAGATATAGTAACAAGTGAATACTAGAGATGGTTTTAAATCCTCTTTAACCGCTCCATTATAATTCTATAGCCATGGTGTCAAAAAATATATCCCTAGAATAATTATTAAATCTGTTTTATCAACCAGTGACATGTCACCTCAGTAAACACAGTTCTGAAAGCCAACCAATCAGTGAGAGATCCTGCTTTTGAAAGTTAAGCAATAAACAAAGTCTTACTCTAGTAACGCATTTTCGAAAGCAGGTAAATCAGCAACTCAGTCTTGCTGAGGAACCATACTCTGAATCCAGGGTCATTTCCCTCTCACTGCTAAAAGCCACTAACCCCTGACTTGCATGCTGCATAACCAAACCAGAAGCCTAAACAAACAAACAAACAAACAAACAAATGGCTCATGCTGTTTCTGAGAATTAGGAATCTGGACTATATTTTCTGGTAGCTCAGGCCAGTGTCTTGTGAAGCTGCAGTCAAGCCATCACAGGAGTTATAAGCACCAGAAGATCAACAGCACTGGAGGCTCCATTTCCATGTTTCATTGCTCACATGGACCTGAGTTCCTCACTGACCGTGGGCAGATGCCCTGCGTTCATCAGCACACAGACCTGTCAGCAAGGCTGCTCAGATACTGCCATGACTCGGCAGCTGGTTTTCTGAGTAGCTTATCCAAGAGAAAGCAAAGCAGGAGTCACGAACTCCTATATGCCTACCCTCAGAACTAATACCATTACTACTACTGTACTCTGCTGGTAACAAAGGCCAACCCTGACTTCAACCAAAGCATGAATACCAACATGCACAGATCACTGCAGCCATATTATAGGTTGGCCACGATTCTTCCCAACAACCCCGTTTAATATCAACAGTTTACTTTGCTCAGAGAGACTGTTAACTAGCGTGACTCTGCCTAAAATCAGCTTTGAGTTTTTAATTTCAGATATTGCTGTTATCCCTTGTTATTTAGAGATGTTCTTCTCGGATTTTTTAAGAATATTCTCATATGGTAGCATTCTCATGTGATGCACAGACCAATAGGAGTGGTCACTGGAACTGATTGCACCCAAACTCTCCCAGTGCTTTGGATCTGATAGAATATGTACACTTCTAAGGCAGGGATTAAGCTTTAGTTATTTCTCAATCTTTCCAACAAGCATATAGGAGACACTCAGTGCTTGTAGAATAAATACATGCAGAAGTCAAATAATAAAACATTCTTACAGTTTTCATTTTATGAGGCTCAGAGGTAAAATATTGAGTGGTAGATTATTATAAACATGCAACTCACATTTCTATAACTTATAGACCTGATGCTGCATCCTCTTCCTTAAGCTTCCAACGTGCTTGGTGAAACCGGGGTTGGTGGAGCGAAAGACTCCCTCTGATTTTATCATGGAAGTCCAAGAAAAAACATGGGCTTCACATAGAAAACATTCACTCCATTAAATGAGGAAGGCCTAATTCATTAGAATTTTTAATAACTTGACCATAGTTGAAAAACTTTAACCAGATGTACTACATTATTCAGTTGTATCTTTCTGTTGAGTGCTTCCTGTGAGTATACTGAACATCAAAAGTTTTAAACAACTGAACCATCTAAAAATAAAGTGACATTTTCCCACTAGCAATTAGGCTTATAAAAACACATTCACATCATTTACCCTTAACAAAGAAAATGAAACAGAAATTAAAAAACATGAAAGTGGAGGCTTCTGCCAGTTTATAGTTCAGGGAAGAAAAGGAGGAGATCAGTAGGTACAAAACACAAAGGACTTTTCAAGTGTAGTTGGATTTGGTGACTACATTATTCTCCTTAAGCAAGCAGATACTTTACAGGCAGAGCAAGGCACAGTACTTTTCAACTTATTCAAATGACAATAGACCATAAATACATATAAAATGAAAATAAATATATGGAGCTTCTTTCAAATTAGGATAATCCTCAAAGAATAGGTTCAAAACAACTTAGTTTTGACAAGAGTAATAAATGTCTATATTCTGAGAAAAACTGAACCAAGTCAGAATTTAAAAAATGTAAGAAGGCAAAATAAATTACACGTATATCCAATAGTTACAACAAAATATGCCCCCCCCAAAAGAAGATAAAAATGATGAATAGAAATCTAAGTAACTGCTGAGATGTATTTTTTAAAGTTTTTTAAAGTGAAAAATATAAGTAGAACATGTAGCAGCTAGAATTATACCCACAATAAATCAGACATATCTGATTATCATATCTTATTGTAAGTTTCATCACTTAAAAGAAATGAGAAAACTTGCAAAACAGTCAGAGAGATATTCCAAAGACATTAAGGATCACAAAGAGGGCTTCTGAGGAATAATAGATTAAATGGCCAATTTTAGGGAAAAGAAAGATTCTTATTAAGCTATGCATGGCCTTCATTTCATGGATAGTGAGAAAGTTACAAGTGCAATGAAGGGTGTTCAAGAGAAGGAAGTCTTACATCGAAAAGTAGAAAATTCTAAGAGAGGAGGTCATCAAATATCAGATTCAACTCTCAAGGACAATTGCACAGTTGCCAGTCTTTAAAGAAGGGATTATCACCTGGCTAATGTCCATCAGGTCCTGCCTGAAGGCAGTGAAATAAAGTGAATGGCATAAAAGACACCTTGTACTTTTACAATGGGTAACAAAACAGTGATTAGACCAGAGAACCAGGTTCCAGTATTAATTACATAACCCGATGTTATAGAGGTAAGTAAAATTTACTATATTAAGGGCTGGAAATGACATATGAAAAAGAAGTACTTGAAAATTAGAAGTCTCTGCTCATTACTCAGGTTCTGAACAAATGAGAAACTTTACATTAATACAATAATATGGTTTCAGTTAAGAATGGACCATTAGTCTGAGAAAGTAATTTAATCATTCATTTGTATTCCCTAGATGATTTCATTAAAAGATCACAGCTGGCCTACCCCTTCCAGAGTATTCCTATTAGAATCCCAGGAGTTCCTTAATCTAATCTATAGAGAAACACCACCAAAAGCCCACCAAAGTCCCAAAAAGTTGATGAAGGAGAAACAACATCAGCGCATTTGGGAGAGGCCAGAAAGCCAGGGAGCTCAAGGAAGAGCAACTCATAAGGAAAGATAACCAAAGACATGTTAAAAGGCTGGGTTTCCAAAATAACCTTTCCAAAAATAGGTTTGACAAGACCCATGCTCCAGGGGAAACATATCCGAAGACTTTTCAATATAGTTGATTTTAATATTATAAAACTATGATTCAGAAGAAAAACTTTGTGTGTACTAAGCAATTTGAAATTATGACTTAAGCAAGTATGGGTTATCCCCTGGGTTAGCAAGTATGAAATATAAAAGTATGGATAAACTGAATATTTTTAGAGTATGTCTGGTCCTAAAACTACATAAATTGTTAGCAACCTATCCCACTTACAGAGTATTCAGTAACTGTATTAACTAGTCCTCAGCTCTTGCTGATGGTACACCTCTAAATCTACAGAGGGAAATCAATAAACAAGAGTGCCTACATTGTGGAACATTGATGTTGGAACATATAATAAATTCCCAGAGCTACCTTCCCTAAAATGTTTATAGCTGAGGAGTTACTAAGTTCCAAAAAGCACTTTCTGTAATAGACTGTTATTTTTCAATACAAATGCCACAAACTTTCTTGTCAATCAATTTAATGACTGTAATTCAGAAAGATGCAAAGCCTTGGTCACTTGCTAAAAAAAGGAAAAGATAAGCCTAAAACCTCAGAAGTTGGAGTCCTCCACTTACAACATAATGCCATAGTATGTATGTGTGTGTGTGTGTATGTATGTGTATATATATATATATATATATATATATATTCTTTCTATTTATTTTGTTTGAGCCAAATATTCACAAATGGGCTCTAAAAAATGAACACAGTTTTTTAAAAAACGATATGTGTGCTGTTCTGGTAATTTTCAGGTAGAAAACTGCAAAGAGAAAATAGTATCACAACTAGAGTCTTGAATCATTTTACAGAACCTAAAAAAGTAAAACTTTTTTTTCCATAATTTTCTTGCTGAAATCAGAACTGAGCACTTAAATAGACTTTCATACTCACTGGCCCAATAAGATTGCATTAAATATATGACTGTAGATAAATTCTAAAATTCTAGTTTTAAAACTTAAAGAGAAATCATCTTGTAAAAAATATTACCAAAATGCAGATTTTAGTATCTTGGATTTTTATGGTTTCAACTTTATTTTTAAAGCTCTATTATATGAAAGTATAAATGAAAAACTGTACATATTTAAAATGGATAGTCTACTGTTCTTACATATATGCACATCCATGAAACCATCACCACAATCAAAATAATAAGTATCTTTGTTGGCCCCACATTTTGTAATCCACCACAGTTCACCTCCACTTCCCACCATGCCCCCATCCCCGATAACCACAGCTATGCACTGCCATACGGTTTAGTTTGTTTACATTTTCTAGACTTTTATATAAATGGAATCATACATTTGCACTCTTTTTAAAAAAATCTGGCATCTTTCACTCAGCATGATCGTTTTGAGATTCAGCCACATTGTATATGTATCAGTACTGTCAATGGTTGTTGACAAACATTTCTTTTATATTCCTGAGTAGTGTTCTTCGTGGATATATCACAATATGTTTACCCTTTCTTCTGTAGGTTGGCTTTTGAATTGTTTCTAGTCTGGGTCATTTACCACAATGTACCTGTGAATACCTGAGTATTCGGGTGGATACAAGACTTTCTATTCTGTTAGGCAAACTTCTAGGAGTACTATGGCTGGGTCATATAATAGGTGTATGTTTACCTTTTTAAGAAAGTGTCAAACTCTTTTGCAAAGTGTTTTTTTTTTACTATTTTGCATTTGCAAGGCAAATATTAGTGTTCCAGTTGCTGTGCATTGCTGCCAACACTTGGCCTGCTGCTGTCTTTTTAATTTCAACCATTACGGTAGGTGTGTGATGGTATCCCACTGAAGTTTAATTTACATTTCCCTAAGGCCTAGTAACAGGGTGTCTTTTGCCGTCTTGTTTGCCATTCAGATAGATTTGTTTCTCTTTTTATTTTGTGTTTTTTAATTTTATTTATAGTAACATTAACTCTTTCCAGTACATAGTTTGTTTTTGTTAGTTTTTAGAGTCAGGAAACACCACTGTGATCGAGACACAGAAAAGGCCTGCTTACCTAAGAACTCTCTCACCCCCTCCTTCCAGCCAATCCTCCCACCAGCCTTAAGCCGTGGTAATCACAGGGCTGATCTCTGTCTTTATAGTTTTGCTTTTTTCCAAAGCATCACTTACATGGAATCGATGTGTAGCTTTTGAGCTAGGCTTCTTCCATTTAACATGATGTATTTAAAATTCATCAAGTTGTTGTATCAATAGCTGAGTAGTGTTTCACTGTATAGATGTAACAAATTTTCACTTATCCATTCACTAGGTGAAGAATATTTGTGCTCTTTCTAGCTTTTGTCAATTATGATTAAAGCACTCTCAACACTTAATAATAAAAACAGGCAAAATATATGAACAGTCACTTCACCAAAGAAGCTATACCAATGACAAGTACATGGAAAGATGTCTTATATCAACTAGAGAAAGACAAATTAAAATCACAATGGAACACTAATACTTAGCTATTACAATGACTGAAATTAGAAAGACTGATCACACCACGTATTGATAGAGTTGTGGACCAGATTCAACTCTCATGTTTCTGCCAATGAGAAATAAGAAATGGTACAGCACTTCGGAAAACAGTTTAATCAAGAGAAAAGGAACCATTATTTCTATTCACAGGTCTGTATGTGAATGTCCATAGCTGTTTTCCTTGTAGAATCACTATTAAAAAATAACAAAACAACCAAAATGTCCATCATAAGGTGAACAGATGAACACTGTGTGGCTCCACTGTTGTAGTGGAGACACCAAGGTATAAAACAGCCACTTTTTTAAAATTCAGGCATAATACTTAAGAACTAAAGAGCGTATTCTATAGGGCCTATGTATCACCTCACTTTATCTGACTGATGAACTGGAGTTGTACAAAGCAGAGTCATTTCTTCTGAACTATAAAAGGAAATAACAGGTTCAGAATCTTACCTATATACTTGTATCCTTCTTCTCCATCTACTATGGGTCTCAGCCAAGTTGACCTAAGTCGCATATTATTCTGCACATGGGCACCTTGAGGAGGATAGAGTGTAAATAACATTTCAATTGCATTGGCCTTCTTGATGATTTCAGAATATTTTTCATGGTCTTCTGTAATAAAAAGAAATATTAGTGTTTGTTTCAATTTTAGACATTTTAATAAAATGTCCAATGTACTTCTTTTAAGAGATACAAATTAAAACTCTTTAATAATTTGCCCTGGCTGGTGTGGTTCAGTGGATTGAGCACTGGCCTGCAAACCAAAGGGCTGCTGGTTTGATTCCCAGTGAGGGCACATGAGTGGGTCAAGGGCCAGGTTCCTAGTAGGGGGTACCCCAGTATGGGGTCCACACATTAGTGTTTCTCTCCCTCTCTTTCTCCCTCCCTTTCCCTCTGCCTAAAAATAAATAAAATCTTTAAAATGTGTTTAATAATTTGAATGCTGATTATGTTGACAACATGAATTCTCTTTAGCCAAAGTTACTTCACCAAAAATCTTACTCTTCAGATAATTCCTAGCAAAAATTAAGTAAGGGATTTACTGACAGCCTCTTCAAACACAATAAATTAAAGTAGTGCTGTTAGTAGCCATAGAAAAAAAGTAAAGTACAAATTAACAGCATTTACATTCTACATCCTATAGCATAACCATATGTACTTTGAAATTGCCAATAAATGATGAAATCAGACTAACCAGACCCCCCCCAAAAAAAAATGTTGAATAGAGTTCCTTAAACTGAAATTGCTGGAAGAATTAATATTCCTAGGCTATGATCTAGTAATGAATATACAAATATTTATATAGCACGTACTATACACAAGGGATTTTTCTAAGGGCTTTAGAACATTAACACATTTAATTTTCACAGCACATCTCTAAGGTAGATCCTATTATTATTTCTATTTCACATGAAGAATTAGAGACCCAGAGAAATTAAATAATTCACCTAAGCCTTTCAGTCTGTAAATGATGCAATTAGGATTTGGATTGACTAAGGAAGCTCTTATTTGAAAAGAGAAGCTTGTCGACCAAGTATGACCTGCATTAACAAGTAGGTAAAAAAACTGGCCTTGGCTGGAGTGGTTCAGTGGATTGAGTGCCCTTTGATTCCTAGACACTGCACATGTGTAAGTTGCCAGCCTGGTCCCTAAATGGGAATGTACCATCAGCAACCAATGGGGACCAGGTCTTCAGTTGGGGGTGTGCCATCAGCAACCAATGGCTATTTCTCTCTCACACATGGATGTTCCTCTCCTTCTCTCCATCCCTCCCTTCCCCTCTTTTAGAAAATAAATAAATAAAATCTAAAACAATAATAATAATATAAATTTTAGACTGAAATAGTTTTGGTTACTCTTTTATTTGCCAACTCTAACTTCATATGCATGATTTTTTTCTCCCAAATTCCCCAAGAAACCAAATAGGACATAATAGTTAATAGGCTATTTTGCAGCAGATCATTCTCAGATATATAAAATATTTTATATTAAAAATAATAGACTGAGCGCCTACTGTCAAAAACAAAAGAATATTAATAATTAGGAAATAGACAAATTATCAGCTTTATATTCTAAGATTATAAAAAGAGATCTATTATTATACTTGTTCCTTTCTAAAATTGTGTTTAAAAGATATTTTAACACTAAAAATGCATGAACAACACCATCTCAGATGAGAGGCAGCACTTCACATCAAATGATGCAAACCTTGAGCCTATAGGACTGTTGAAAGTGCCAATTCCTTTCTGAGAAGTCTTCCCTCAACACAAACTGTAGCTCAGACACAACACTCCCAAAGGACATGTGTGTAAATTAAGTTTAGGACCAGTCCCAAGTATCTGGTTGGCCAAAAAGGTCCTTTGTTTTTTTTGCGGGTTTTTTTTTTTTTGGTAAGATGGCTCTAGTAGCACTTAGTTGTCTTTAACTTCCTTTGAAACAATTTTGTTAGACTGTATTGTGACAACTGTCATATCAGCTTGCATTAAAAAGCTTATCAAAATTAGTGACTTTTTATGTAGCCATTTTAATATTGAAGGAAGAAAATATAATTTTAAGCATATTATGCTTTATTATTTCAAGAAAAGTAAAAATGCAACTGAAATGCAAAAAAAATATTTTTGCAGTGTACAGAGAAGGTGCTGTGACAGATGGAATGTGTCGAAAGCGGTATGGAAAGTTTTGGGCTGGAGATTTCTTGCTGGACAATGCTCCATGGTTGGGGAGACCAGTTGGAGTTGACAGCAATCAAATTGAAACATTAATTGATACCAATCAATATTCTACCATACAGGAGGCAGCTGACATATTCAAAATATCCAAATAGATAAAGTTATTGCTGAAGATTAAAACTGTCTTTTATTTTAGGGATAAAACCACATGGACTTTTTGGCCAGCCCAATGCAACAGGAAGTTAGGTGGGTAAGAAAGCTCCAGGAGCGACCCTGAGTGATTAAACCAGAATAGAAGACCTTGTCATCCGAGTCAGTTATTAACAAGTGTTTACAAGTATGGGTAGAAATATCCTAATCCTTTAGCCCAGTAACTTAGTGCACTATTATGAAACTAACTTTATCACCAAGGTAAAAACATACTTTATAGTCTTCACACAAACACAAAGTTTACAGGCTGAAAACTCTGGTGATAGATAATAGAGGTTTTCTTCCATTTTGAATATTATGCATTCATTAAAATACTAATTTGTCTCTCGTGGGTCACTGACTAGTCACATGAGGATTTCAGTGGTGATTTTGAACTGGTAGTTTATAATCTAGAGCCTACCATACCAATTTCTCAATGTTATACTTTAATATCTTTTCACTGTTTAGTTAGAGCATTTTATGCTGTATTTATTTTCTTTGATTTGAAATAAGTGAATGTCATACTTTTTTGTCATGCCATTTTTATCAGAGCCTTTTCTATTTATTAGTAAATTTAAGAGGATAGCAATTTATCAGAATGAAAAATTATATTTGTCTTGAACACAGGAAAGTGAATCCACAGCATCCCCATATCAACATTAATGACATTTTCTTTTTAAAAGATCACTGAAGAAGGAGAACAGCATTGAAATTCAAAACCAAAGGGCAAAATGATTAGGAAGGCAGTTAAACAATATGCCACTGGACGGTATAACCAGTAAAAATAAATTCAAGAACCACTGATCTCTTATATTACACACAAATATTGACATTACTTAATTTAAAGAAGAGCAAAAATGACCATTAACATTTGACTGAGAATAAGAAAATACAAAAAAGGACATGATTTACTTAAAAATTTGTTAAAGTATACCAAATATTTCTATTTTTAAATCCCCTCAGTTCATAAAAACAGGCACATGCTGTTAATTTTGCCAGAATATTCTTCACTGTATAATTAAAAGGTTAAGTGTATAAAAATTGTGTCCTTCACACAGACCCTTATAAATCCAATTAAAATTCTATTATAAAATAGAAAATTAGGTTATTGCAGGTATTTGATAGTTCAATAATCTAAGTATAATTATTTCAAATAATTCACTTATTCAGTAGAATAAATACAGAGAGTTAATAAAGAAACATGGCTGTTTCATTTTATTTCCATGTTGATTTTTTTTGGTTTTTCAGCTAATTAGTGAATAAATATACTTTCAAGTGTTTGTTAATAAAAGATAAAACACATTTTTTCTGTCTTCTTGTAATTTAGGTTAAAACAAATAACATTGTGATACATAAATTACATAGCTAGACAAAACACTAAAATGATTTTGGATAATGACTCAAATAAAATTATAAGAATTCCTCATAAGGAGAATTTTTTTAAAGCCAGTGCATGTTTGTATGTGTGTGTGTGTGTCTGTGTACTGGAAATAATGCAAACATTGTCTCATAAATGATTGGAGTATTACAATTAATATTAAGTATTTTATTTTAAAAATATGCCCTTCATATTTCTGAAGGTCTGAGTCTCAGGATGGCCAGATGAAATCCATTATCATGATTTCATTCTGACAGACTCAAGATGAATGGCCTGCTCACCCTGGTTTAAATGCTCTCACTTTGTGAGAGTAACAATAGCACAGAAAAATTCATAAAATTTTGAGAGCACAGCGGCAGTTTATTCTGGGCTCACCATACATAATTCACAATGTATTTCTTTTCACTTTGTTTGAAAGAGTATTTTAATTTAAAAAATGTACCTCCTAGGTTGGATTATTTAATTAAATTTGAATGACCTAATCCCTTGGGGTTTGGTTTTTTTGGTTTTTGGGGGGTTTTTTTGCTACAGATTGCCATTCTTTTAGTCATTTTCATATATACAAGCTCTGTCCAGAAGGTATCTAGCCATGTAATAAGAAAAATAGAGATATTTATTAAAGAAGGTAGAAGACACAAGAAACATTGTACACAGGACAAGGACACCTCAGTCCTTTCAAAGGAGGCCCCTTGGGACCTCACATGGTTCTCCCACTCGCCATCAGCTGCCCCATCTTATTTTCCTGAATCTCACTGACAGTCTGAAATCTCTTCCATTTCAAAGGTGATTTTAGTTTTGGGAAAAGCCAGAAGTCACAGGGCACCAAATCTGGGCTATAGCAGGACTGAGTCACCTGGGTGACTTGATGTTTTACCAAAAAAACTCTGCACAAGACATGACACATGAGCAGACATGTTGTCCTGATGAAGCTGCCAATCAGCCCATAGCTGCAGCCTTCTGAATCATATGAATAGTTTCCATGGAGGAATGTTTAAGCTTACTGTAAAATCTGATGCAGATTCTTTGCTCTACTTACTCAGTCATTTTGAATATAACAGGACACACTGTATACACCACCCCCACTGACTACAGTGAGGTCACCATCATCCATGTATGCACATTCCAGTCCACTCTCCTTGGCTGCCAGGTTAGACTGATGTCACACAAACCATTCGCATTATATCAATAATGGATGGACTTTCTTCTGGATGGAGTAATATATATATGTATGTGTGTGTGTATTTAAGTAATATATAGTAATATATAGCAATATATATATATTTAAGAGAGAGAATATCAAACCAATCTTTAGGCTATTCCTTAGTAATATTAGTTTTTAAAAGTATATGGGGAGAAAGTTAGAGTTACACAGTTCATTATTTTCAGTACTATTATCCCATGTTATCTCAACCCCTTAGCAGATGATGATAATAATAATAGTAATAACAATAATAATAATAGTTGGCTGTTTACCAATAAGCTTAGCTACATAGCTTTACTCCACAATTTTGTCATCCTGCCACACAAAAATTATTATTATGAAAAAATACTGAAGGTTTATGTTTTCCTTTTCTATGCTTAGTTCTGTCTCTAGATTCATAAGGCAAAAATAATAACATGCTACTTTATATAATACAAAATGAACTCTAAATAAGTGAAAAATCTTTCCTTCTAAATTGTTCAAGTGCATACCAAAGAACTGTTTTTGAATTATTTTATGTATGCATTTTTAAACAGTAAAGGCTGCCTTTTAGAACTGAACCATTCTCTAGCTTTTGAGGGATCATTTGCAAGGTTAATGTAAATTTCTCAATAACAGTAAAGGGGTCTATAATTTGAGGTGTATATACTGATTACAGAAAAGCTAGGATTAATCAAAATTATTTCTGAAAGTTGGGTACAAGCTAATTAATAAGTGGAAGGATTTACTTAACAAATGTCCAATTTTCTAGCTTGATTTTATTTATAAATATTAACAGGTACTAATGCCTCTGGTTAAAGATGGTTGAGTAAAAGCAAGTTTTTTTCTCTTTTCCTCTTCTATGACATCTCCCCCCAAATTGTATTTTAATCTATCAACAGAATAAATATATTTACAACTTAGTGAAACACAAACATCCCCACAAACATCAATAACCCTGAAGACGATTTGATAGAAACAATAAAATTCAGACCCAAATGAAAAAGAATGCCCAGAACTAATCTAAACTTCCTTAGATCCCAGACAAGATATAGATATGTCTGAAAAGAAAAATCACGGCTCTAAAGGACCCTTGCAGCAACCTTTTGGGAGAATATAACAAGACCCATGTGTGTGATAAAATACAGGAGAAACAAAAATGTCACCAAGGTTCTTGTCCATACCACACCTCAGAATGACGGGGACAGTGGAGCCAAAGGAAGAAAAATACTCGTGCGTGTCTGCCCCACATGCATAATACATTCACCCCAGCACAATGTCCCCTAAAGTCTCTACCATTTACAGCATCCAGTCAAAATCCAAAAGTCTCATCAGCTCAAAAGTCCCACATCTAATATATAAATTGTCTAAATTTGCTGTGAGTCACGGTCTGGGTATACCTCATCTTGGGTGCAGTTACTCTCTATGGAACTCTGAAACTTAGGAACCAGCTATCTGCGCCCAAAATACAACAATGGAACAAACATAATTTAAAAGTTAAAACCTTTCTATTCAAAAGCAAACACATAAAAAGGGGAAAAAAGGAGTGTTTTTAAAATCTAGCTGGATAAATTTCACTAGATTTAAAGGTTGGAAATAATCCTCTGTGGTTTTCAGCTCTGCCCTCTGAAATTGTTTCCTTCCTCCCTTCCTTCCTTCTTTTCCCCCTCCCCGCCACCCTTTCTTCCTTTTTTGTTTCTGTGTTCAGGAAGGGCATCATGATTTGTAGCTGAGAAGTTTAACCTGTTTCTTACCCATATACTTATGTGTAGTAACGTTCCTTCATTTCATACTGTTTCTGACCTTGCCAGTGTGAGCTGGAAGTGATCTGGTACAAACTGCTCAGGAATCTCGTGGTTGTCCCATGCATGTTATGGGGATTTACTCCACTGGACAAGAGGTTTCTCCTCTTCTTGCACATCCTTCTTGGAAAATTCCATACCCATTCTTGACTTCTGCTTAGATGAGTGGGAGATGCTATGGGCCACACACTTTTTTTCTCCATAAAAAAAAAAAAAACTGTGTGTGACTGAATTCTTTTTTTTTAACCTGCCTAAGGTTATTAGCAAAAGGTTGTCCAGCTACACTCAGCTTTGTTCTACTGTATATTTTCCTAAGAGTGAACCTCTTGATTTTAGTATCTTTCACAGTCTGAATGAGTTGAGAATTTTCCAAAACATCTGATTCCTTTTTGTTTAACAGTTCTCTCAGTTTATCCTCTTGCATTTTACTATAGGCAGCAAAAGTAACTAGGCTTCACACTGAAATCTTTGCTTGGCAATCCCTTCAGGTAAATGTTCAAGGTCATAGCTTACAACTTGAACTTCCTACATTAACTATAGGACCAGAAGCTCAGCTTCTTCTGAGCTTTTGCCCACTGTATAACAAGGATCTCCCTTCCCGTAGTTTCTAGTAACATGTCCTTCATTTTGATCAGTGCCTCAACAGCAGTACCTTTAACTCCCATATTTCTAGCAACAGTTTCTTTGCGATTTAGATCTTCTCCAAGGTGATTCAGATTTTCTCAACCATGCCCTTCTATCTAAGACCTTACTAGCAGATCAACGTCCATAATTCTACTAACAGTCTGTTCAAGGCAATCCAGTCTTTTGTTTTTCAGTCAGGGTCTTCAATACTTTTCTGGCCTTCGCCTACTGCCCAGTTCCACATTTTTAGATAATCTGTATCAGCCAGTGTTCAATTAGAGAAGCAGAATCAATAGGAGCTGTGTGTGCATGTGTGTATGTGTGTGTGTGTGTGTGTATGCCAATAGGATGGAGATATGTATATCCATGCTTTGTTATCACAAATCTATTTATGCAATTATAAGAGCAGGTTAGGCAAGTCCAAAATCCATACAGCAGGCCACCAGGACAAGAGGCTGGAATTTGGGAGCATATACTGAAGTTACTATATACACAAGAAGAGTATCTTCTTCAAGGAAGCCTCAACTCTGTTTTGAAGGACTTCAACTAATTGTACAGGCCTGCCCAGATTATCTCGGATAATCTCCTTTACTTACATCAACTGATTGATTGTGCACTTTAGTCACATCTACAAAATGCCTTCAGGGCCACCTGTAGATAAGTGTGCGAATAACTGGGAACTCCAGGCTATTCAAGCTTACACATCAAAAAGACCACGACAAGCTAACTGAACTTCGGGATATAGAATGTATCCTTTGAGATCGCAAATCACGTCCAACAGGTGGTAACAGCTGGCTTCAGTTTTCCCAAAACAACATTTAACAAAAGAAGAAAAATACTTAGACAATCATGAGAAGAGGTGTAATCCAAGAGTTTTAAATTCAGCCAAGTATAAAGATATCCAAAAAACATTCTCAGAAAATAAAGCACCCAACATCTCTTCCTGAAATACAAGAAAACAGAACAATAAAATACTATATTTTGTTAAAATACAGTCAAGTAAAATTGAATTGAAATAAAGAACTAAAGAGTGGAGAAGCCATGGTAAACAAAAAGAAAAGAAGGAAGGGAGGGAGGGAGGGAGGAAGAAAGGAAGCTGGTAAGTATTAAACTCATTTAAAAATATAGAGCCACAAAGCCAAACAACTGTAGAACTTACAGAAAAAGCACATACGTTAGAAACCTTGTGCTTTCAAAAATCATCAGATAAAATTTTTTAATTGAGAGATATTTACAAGAAGATATAATAGGAAATTTAAACGTGATCATTTTATCCTTTTATTGGAAGATTGTCAATAGAGGATTTTGATAAATCATGAAATACTTTAAGCATTTAAATTACTTTAAGTATTCTTTTAAAAAATGCAAAATAATTCCTGATTGAGTGAAATTCCCAGGGGGTAACATACATATTATTTAGCTAGATATAATGTTGCCTCTGACAATTTAGAAATTTAATTATCAATTAAAAGGGGAAAGATTAAACATGTATGTATTTATATCAATTCCCTCATTCTCCAAATGAATGAAAGGCATTTGGTGAGAAACTCTCATGGGATACTTTTTCTACAAATATATAAATAGCATAATGTTTTATAAAATATAAATATATCATGTTACACTGTTTTCTATAGCTAAGCAAACATTTATCAACCAGGTTATCTAATAATTATATTTAGGAGACAAGTGATGTTTAGATTATGTATTTCTGCCATTTGAGGTAGAATAAACAGAAAAATTCCAGTATTTTGTGCATGTTGTTTCTTGAAATATAAGAGAATTGGGGTTATTCTCCTCAGGTTTTTTCCCAAAAGATCAAGATTAATTGCTTGTCTAAAGATAGTATTCCATAATTTGTAGATGTGTATAGGGGTCCACTGTGCTGTATTTAATGTCTTTTGTAGGATAACAAGCTTAAAAGATAAAGTAAGTCAGAGATCTGCTGCCTCTCCATTTTAACTGGGCCTTAAAGAAGATTTTGTGGAAAAAATTGTATGGAAACTGGAAAAAAAAACAGATTAGCAAGCACTAAGATCAAATGGATTGGCAGAAATACTAAACAGATTGTTTCTAGTAGGTACCTGGCAAATTGACTAAAGATATTCATTAAATTGATAACAAATATGAGCCAAACATATTGTATTATCTTGAGAAAAAAAGGGGAAAAGTTAATATAATGTAGTTCAGAAAATGCATTGAGATAAGATTCAGGAAGAGTGCAAAAAGAAAAGATGAAAAGATGAATTGGACTACAGTACATTAAAATCAGGAATTTTTGCTTATCAAAAGAGCACCCTTGCCTTTAATTTCCATTCTCTTTTGGGCTGGGAGTACCCTTTACAAGGATTACAAGCTAATATGGTCCCCAACACACTCTGGTTTGATCATAGCCACAATGTTCATTTTCCACCTTTAACCCTGAAGCAGTCAAGAGACATCATGTTGACGGCCAGCTCCTCTTGGTGAAGCACGCAACCTGTAGACATGCCTGCAGGAGTGCTTTTTTCTGCCCTGTAGTGCAGTCTTCTTCATGGCTCAACACTTAGCATTAACCAACTGTGAGTGACTGAGAGAATGGTGGCCAAATGGTCAGCATGACTGCCAAAGTAGGATAAATCCTTATTTCTGCAGAAGCCCTTTGGTTAGATATGTGCATTTATGTAACTGTCTGAGTTTCAAATGACTTAATGGAGGACACAGAATATGCATATAGTTATTTCTCATGGACATCGTCAAGCTTTTTAGTCTGTGCACATTTGGTAGTCCAGGTTTCTCATTTCAAAATAAAGATTGAAATCGATATATGAAACCAGATACCTAGTGGCTACAAATACGATTCTAATAAAAGCAAATGATAAGATAAATGTATAGCTTCACTTTGGGGTCAAAATGATAATTGATAGGGACCTAATTTAGTAGCTCTGTGAAATGTTGCCTGTGCTTACATTAATCGTTATCATCTGGTAGTAACACAAAAACTCTCGTGAGTTCAGCATTTTTGCCTGTGTTGTTACGCTCTGCATCCCTAACAGGGTAACAGCTGTTTCTTTGATGATTTACCCTAAAATCTCAGATCTCGATTCAGATTTTTGAAGGAAGGTTTATGTTTCAAACAACAACACATTTTACTTGGGATAGTAGTTGGGAATAGAAAGGAAAATTTTTTTTTCCAAAAAAGAAATAAAGCTGCCCATTCATTTAGGTTGTTATATGATCTGCTACTGATCTGATTAAAAAATATTTTTCCTATATTCCCATGAGATTCATACCCTTGTTGGAAATTAAATAAGATTTTCTATTTATTCCTCTATAGTGTTGGCATGTTAGCATTTTCTAAAAAAGAGCTTTTGACATTATTTTATCTAACTTTCTGAGAAATCACCAGATTTTAAAAATGTGAGACTTCTTCTTGCATGTAATATTTTGAATGAAATTACCATGTTGCTGACTAACTGTGTTGAAAACATAGTTTAAAGTTTTTTCTCTTATTAGCTGTTATGAGAAATTTGGAATCAGCCATTCATGCTCTCTTGTTTGATGACTGTTACAATATTAAAATGTGTATATAAGGAAATTCTCTTTAAAAATTAATTTATTCTTGTGCAGTGAAATAGAATGGATTCTTTGTGTCAACCTAACTAGTCCATGTAATAATTGAATCCATAATGCTAGGCCTTTCTAATATGTCCCATTCAAAAGAGCTCAAATACGAACAGTATTTACATTTTTCAATAAAAATGTAAATCTGTGTCAATGATACATTTTTTCAAAACTAAGATGTACTCTGGCTGGTGTGGCTCAATGGACTGAGTGCCAGCCTGTGAACTGAAAGGTCACCAGTTTGATTCTCATGCAGGGCACACGCCTGAGTTGCGGGCCAGGTCCCCAATCTGGGATGCATGAGAGGCAACCTATTGATGCATCTCTCCCTCTCTTTCTCCCTCCCTTCCCCACTCTTAAAAATAAATAAGTAAAATCTTAAAAACAAACAAAGAAAACCTAGAAAAAATTTAAAATAAGATGCAAAGTGTCATTTTCTGGGCAGTAAGTCATCAGCCTGGAGGAAAACTTGAGTCATTGTTAAAGCAAACTCAAATGTAGAATTTTTTACATGGCACTGAGACCTTAATTTTAATCATCTTTGGAAGTGGTAGAAGGAAATAATGGGTCTTACACACAGTGTTATCAGCCTAGGTTAGAAAGTGTCAAAGAAAAGAAACACAAATAAATTACATGAACTTCGATTTTATTTTCAATTTAGAAATTGATTAGGGGGAAGAAAGGAAGAAAGATTCTAGCGTGGCAAGTTTCTGGCCAATGGCAACATGGAAAGCTATACCTGGCACTGAGCATCGCTGTCAAAAGCAGCACTTTCTATTAGAAAAGTTGGAATTTTTAATCAAATCTTGGATTAGTCCCAATAGAAATATCTTGTCTTGCATCACTTTATGAGGTTGCTTATTACACTGTCAAGGAGAACAAGTGATGAATGACTAAAGATTAAAAAGAGATTTTGGAGAAACCATATGCCTAGAATATAAATGGTCGCACGGCAGTGCCATGAACTGAAGATAAATGCGAGCTCCCCTGGAACTACTTACAGAAACCCAAATCTAAGCTGGAAGGGAGGCACAGGAGCCTGAGCACTGTTAAGGAGCTAAATCCTATTCCTCCAGAGATTTCTTATTAAATAAAGTATTAGAAAATTAGGAAATAAAGATCCCATACTATAAAAAGTTGCTTTGACAGACTTTATCTATTACATATAAATTGCACACCCCTTTCAAGATGAATTGTACCTAAAAGGGCTCATACATAATAAGGGCTCATATCTATTAAGTCATCAGTGAATTCTTTGGAGATCTTGTTAAGGTTAATGTTCTATGTCTCTGCTGCCCACACCCGTCATGATTTGGTAGTTCTTGAGTGGAGCTTGCTATTCCAAGTTTCTGACACAAGCCAAGCCACATCAATGTTGCTGATATCAGTAAACACTGAGTGGAAAGGTTCTCACAGGCTGACTAGCTGATGCAAAGGAGGGTCATTGTCAGGGACAGACCCAAATCAGAATGACGCTTCGGAAAGAAAATGACTCAGTCAAAATAATGACAGGTAGCAGTACGCAACGGCAGGAAAGCCCCGTTGTCTCACAGTCCATGTGCTCCTTGATTATTCTAAAGGCACGGGAAGGGGAAGAAGCCGTGTTAGCGAGAGAGATGCAAATGCAAACTCATTTCCCATTGCCAAAAGAGCCCCTACCATCTACCTACACTACAGTACATTAATTTTCAATAAAGCAACGGAACAATTGGGTTGTCCAAAAAGACGCATTTTCCATTTCACCAATAACTTCCTTGATCAAGGTATTTTGAGTGTATCGGCTCTCTCCCACATGGTATGATGTTGTTCTTCTCAATTAATATCTCAAGTTGAGCACTATCAATTTCAACTGGTCTACGGACTGTGGAGCATCAGCCAGTGGGAAATCTGCAGCGTGAAACTTCACAGACCACCTGACCCATGTGATCAGTCACAGCACCTTCTCCATATACTACACAAATCTTTTGGGGGGTTTCAACTGTGTTTTTAACTTTCTTGAAACAATAAAGCATGATATGCTGAAAATGATGCATATTTCTTCCTTCGCCAACATTTAAATTCACAAAAATGCACCAATTTTGATACTTTAAATGCGCACTGATATGGCAGCTGTCACAGTACAACCTAACAAAACTGTTTCAAATGAAGTTAAAGACAACTAAGTGCTACTAGAGCCATCTTATGTACAAAACCAAATGAACTTTTTGGGCAACCGGATACTTCCTACTGTTCAGATTCTGTCTTTCTTGTTTATCTTCCATGTCTCCTCTTCTCCATGTCCACTCAGAGCCATTAGTTATCCGTAAACAATGACTGGTGTGCTTGAGCAACAGAGACTGGGGCAAAGAGCCAAAAGTTACACTCAGTCCTCCGCGCTGGGTTTATACCACAGCTGGAAAGGAGCAAAATTAAATCAGAAATTACCTGCTGAATTATTCTGGATTCAACTCTAGAAGGCAGCCTGCTAGTCTCTGCAGGGGAACATATGAATCTGAGCTGCAGAGAATGATTAGGCAATGAACACCACACTGGGAGAAAATGGATTTGCAGAAGGAAGGAATAAATAAAAGTGCTCCATCTCTTTTCAACAAATTTCAAAATACCCCTTTGCTGCGAGGTGTTGGGATTACTGCATTATAAAAACTGTTAGTAAGAACTTAGTAAAATAGCATGCATTTCATCATTTAGGGAACAGCCTCTGGTTAGAATATATAAAAAGGACATTTCAGTTATATAAGATTTTCGTTTACAAATATTCAGCCAAGGTGAAGACTACCAAAGTGGAGGGTTCCAATGAAAATCCGAACCTGATTTGTTAAAGTCATGAAGACAAATGATGATCAAACAGAGCCCTCCGAAATGAACCGCCGTGAGCAACAGGAGTACAGTTCACTGCTGCTATTAGCCATAATTGGGTTTTGGATGGAAACAGAAGCCGAACGCAATATAGGTAATTAAAGAACAAGCTTTCGTTAGCACCGGCAATCAAGAAGCTGTGATTTTACAGACTTGGAGACTATTATGGTGCCCTGACAGTTGTCTGTTTTTAGACGGGTAGTGCGTGCCTCTGTCTTACAACATTGAAGTGTAATCACGGCGAACAGACAGGTCGTTTTCTGTTCAAACTATTTACTATCCATTTAGGGCAAAGATGAGCATTTTCAGAATCTAGAATTACCATGGAAACTGTATTCTTAATCCCTGAGGGCTTGGAAACAATTGGTTATGAAACTGTGATGGCTGAATTGCATGCCCCTCAACAGTGCATTTTTGTAACTACTCTCTCAACGCTAAGCATATGGGTTTTTATTTTGTTTTTCTTTTAAAATGAACTCATTGTTTCTTTATAAGATGCCTATAACATTTTGATTATGTAACTTAAAGCAAACATGGTATTTCAAAATATGATGGCTGAGAATCAAAATTAAACTCATAATGAATATAAACAACATTTACAATTGTCGTACCAGATGTTCAGCATTTCTGGAGAATAACATGGACTTAACATTTTTGAAAAGCTCAAGTGTAAAACATGAAAATAATACCAGCAGACTTGATAAATAGGAATCTTCTGGGAAATTCCTAATCATGCCACTCAAAAGAAAAATGTGAGTCTCAAATAAGTACTCCTCAGGTAAGAAAATGAATGTAAACAGCCTATTTCATTTTGGTTACAATGGTTGAATTATAAAGCTTTGTGGTATTCAGCTTTTTCTGCTTTTATTGTATATGTAATGGTGCTACTCAGCCAATTAAATGAACTACCGATCGCAGGCTGTCCCTACCTCCATTTCCACAGAAAGGACACGTCACCCTGCCTCAGAATCCTGATCTGCATCACATTCTTTATCAGTGGGGCTTGACTCTTAAATGAGCATTATTCTGAAGTTATCATCTAATTCTACTGATTTCTAGATGAAGTTTTCATAAATAAGCTTCAATATTCACCTTAAATTCACTCTAAACCCAGCAATTAGATCTTTCCTGCCCCCAAACTAGATGTTTGAGATAGTATCTTATATTTTTTCTATTATCATCTAGGATTAGAACCTATCCTGCTTTGGCCATGCTAGAGCTCTCTGGATGAGGCACACAGCTCCCCGGGCCTCTCTCTCACCGAATTTGTCTTGACACAGGACTACTGCCTCCCATCACGCTCTCAGGTGCCATACCTTGCTTTCCTATGGCAAAAAAAAACCAAAACAAACAAAAACCCAAACAAACCTGAGCCTTTCTTGTGCATATTTAACTTGTCTTACTCTACCTCCAACTACTGTGTCTGATGGGACATTTTGAGATTGCCTTGTCTGACCTATGAGAACTGTGTCATCTCTCAGATATAATTCTACACGATCAGTGCTAGATTGATGGAAATGTTCTATATCTGTGCTGCCCAATATGGTCGCCACTAGCAACATGCAGCTCCAAAATACTTGAAATGTGGTTGGTGTGACTAAGGAACTAACTTATAAACTTTAAAATTTTTGATTGACTAGATACCTTATCAGATTGCTCTGGACCAGGTCCCCCCCTATACTTTTGATAGTTTACAGATATAAATTATAAAGTTAAATAGAAATAGTTATGATGGCTAGATGTATGGTGTGTACCTAAAGATACAAATAAAAGAAAGCCATCATATTATTATTCTGCTTTTTTCCTTTTCCCATTTTCATTACATCTATGATACAAACCAACCTGTATAGGTATCCAAACCATTAATATAAGAATTCATAACAAATTCAAAGTAGATAGGTAAAGAAAAAGGTAAAAGGTATTTAGATGATAATCTCAGTGCACTTTTTTCAAATGCTCTTAGATATTAGAAAAAAATCAATGAAGAAGGAGATAGTTTTACCTTTTGATTTTCTTAATTAAATATGTGGCCTGGGAGGCACAGTTTATACAAGTAATACACAAGTTTTTATTTGGTTTTCAAGCTGCATATAAAACCTCACGACATGGTCACTAAATTGTGGTATTTTTCTGTACAATGTGATGATATTAGGAGACAAGGGACACAAGTGGTAACTACAACTCCTCAGTGACTACAAAGAGCCAATACACTTTGTTCTTAGACTACACGGCTCCAGGGCACGGAAGCTTTCTCCCCACTGGGCTTGCTGAGACATGTGTGCTGTGGAATCAGCTCTGACTCCCTCAGTGCTCACCTCCTTACACCACCACCACCACCACCACTGGGAAAAGTGAAGGTGTCTTTGAGGAAAAGCCACTGCAGGAAAGTTGTTCCATCTCCTCACCTCCCAGTGGGAACATCCCCAAAGTCAAATGTGAAAGACTCCAAAGAACAAGTTGTAAATGATGGGTGTGTTTTCAAAAATGGAAAAACAGCTTTTTAGTTCCTAGTTGGCCATCTGTCAGGTGTTGCGCTTACAGACCTGCCTCTTTGCTACTGGAGTGGGGAAAATAGTATTGGGAAAGATGAAAAACTACACGGTGGAGAACTGCCAGGTGGCAAAGGAATGGCTGCCCTCTTTTGTCCCCAGTTTTTATGAGATCAGGGAGGGTAGATAAATTCAGGAGTGTGCCTGGGAATGGCCAAGTTTCGTCCAGACATTGAAAGAATCATGCAAAGAGACTTGAACCTTACAAAAATAACCAACAACTGGAAGAGATCCAGGAGATGCAGTCTAGCTTAGCAAAGGGCCATCAATGTCTATAAGGGCTTCTCGGATATTAGTCCTTCCTCCAGCGAGTCTTTTTAAAGCTCTCACCAGAGACAGCGAGTCTATGTACATATGTTACAACAACATACACCACTACCCTGAACGCAGGAAGTAAACAAGGACGCCACCGCTTTCTCCAGCCCTACTCCTGTCCAACATTAGGACAGTAATCACCAGGAGAAAAATGGAGGAGTCAAAGAATAAATCACCATTTTTATCAATTTGTAACCCAAGCCACTGGAACCACAGTCAAGATTATGCAAGTGATCTTAATTTCCAAGATTAAAAATATAAAATTAGTTGGACAAAGTTTTACCAAACCAAAATAAGAATGGTTTAATAACTGAAAGTAACAGAAAAGTTTTTAAAATTATACTGAGAAATCATTAATATAAAGGAATTCCCAGTATGAAGGAGGTGGTTGCGGTTGATACATGATAGCTGGAGGTTTTCATTAAAATAAGATGATCTCATTTTACTCCCAAATAAGGTGGCATTTTAATGCAAATCATCAGAGCTGAATATATATACATATATATATATATATTTATATTTGAGTAGGTGTGTGTATCTTACAAAATATGTGCCCAAATGTCATGAATAAAAAAAAAGAACTACAATTCATAGAAAAGAATATTAGGATAATTTGGATATTTGAATTGAAACTCAAAAATTTTCTAAAACTGTTTAAAAAAAATCAAACCATAAATTCAAGAATTACCAGGAAGCTCAAGCAGTATAAATACAAAGGAAATTATAGATAAGCAACCACAAATAACAAATGTTCTAAAAACCAAGACTAACATATATAAAAAAGCACATTTCCTTCAAGAGAGAAAAAGCAAAACTGACCTGACTTCCTAACAAGCCTAAAGACAGTGGAATTTGATTGTCAAAATACTGAAAGCAAATAAATATCAACCTACAATTTTATACCCAATTAAATATCCTTCAAAATTGAAGAAAAAATCTATTCAAACAAACAAAAGAGAGGGAGTAAATTCTGTATGAGCTGGTGCACAATTAAAGGAGTTCTTCAGGCAAAAGTTTGTGCTATCACCATTGTCCTGCATCCTCTTCATTTTTACTTAATCACACATCAAAGATAAGAAATTCAGGGGGAAATAAGCAGCAATGGATTTTACACCTTTCAAAAGACATCATTTTTGTGGAACATGACTGTATTCATAAAGTTAAAACTAAGGGTCTGAAGAGCCTTCCTGCCATCTTTGATGAGTCGATTGATGATGTTCATTCAGGACTGAATTTAGAATGCTTTATATGAAAGTTACCTTTTTATGTCTCAGCTAAACCTAAGCCAGAACTGACCATTAGTCATTTTCTGATGACCTGGCAGGCTGTGATCTCCCAGGGGTCTGTGAGCAACAGCTGATATGTGCAAGGATAAGGGAGCCTGCAAACAAGTAACTTCTCTGTGCTGAGAAAGGGAAGAACTGTGAATAACTAGAAGGGGACATTCATGGAGTATTTGCTTTATATCATACATTGTGCTAGGAAGCTGGGATCTACGAGGAAGCCAAAAGGGCATGGCCCCTGCCCTCAAAGGGCTTTTGGTCCAGTAGGGGCTGCAAGGAAACAGGTCTTGAATCAAATAGTGTCACAGGTGAATGAAAACAGAAATGGAACAATTATCATAGAAAGTAGAAGTTATGATTTTTTGAATGAGTGTCTAAGATGGAATGACGAATAAGGAAACGTAAAAATAATAGAATGCCTGACCAGTATGCCGGATGAGAAATCCACATGGATGTTAACATTGCCCGGGATAGAGTGGCTAGATGTGGAAGACAGTGAGAGGGTACATGGGGGTGGGGGGGGTTGTGTGCAGGTGGGTGGGAGAGAGCTAGTTGTTGTGCGTGGTATGGTCAAATGGCACAGACGTCTTAAATCAACATTTTTTTACAAGAGGAATTTATGGTCTGAAAGCGAAAGAGGAATGTCAGAAACATCCCAACCCTATTTCCTACTCTGAGGCTTGTGGATCTTTAATCATTTGAAAGGGCTACAAGCAGAAGGGCTTTTCAGGGGAGAACCAAATGTATGTGAAAGTCAGGAGCGGAAGGAACCACAGACAAGGTGAGGACATTGCAGAGCTGGGTGACTGGGACGCAGCAGCTCCCAGGGCACAGGGAGCTGTGGTTATCAGAGAGTGAGAGGAAGTGGGTCAGGAAACGGAAGTAAAATATTACTGGAACACAATCTTACACTTTGGATATTGACTAATGTAAATATGGATTCACTCAATGATTAAACAGTTTAACGAATATTAAGCATCTACAGGGTTCAAGGCTGAAGATCCAATTGAGATATACTAAGGGAGCAGGCCCCTACCTTCACTGAGAGGCAGGGGAAGTTAAGTGGTTAGTAGCATTGATTCTGGAGATGGGAGGCATGGGTTTAAATCATGGCTATAGTAGTTGTTAGCCATGTGACCTTAGGCAAGGCAATATGTCAAGGCAAGTGACTTGACATTTCTAAGCTTTAATTGTCTCATTTGTAAAATATAATGCACCTTCCTAACAAGGTTGAGGATTCTATTAATTAGCCTATGTATAGTATTTAGAGCATTCTCTGGAACACAGTAAGTACTATACATGCACATGTTAGTTACTGGGTTTCACATTCTAAAAAGAAACAACTAAAAGATAAAATGACGAACAATATAATTCCAGACAGCCGTGAGGACACAAAGGAATTAGATAGAGACTTAGTCATGCAGAAAGGGACGGAAGAATGGAGTGTTCTGGTACCTCACTGCCTCGGTTCAGATCCTGACTCTGCACCTGTAGCCTTGAGAAAATTTCTTGAGCTATGGGTCTGTGTTTATTAGTCTCTAAATGAGAAAAATGATCATGGTTATCTCACGGGGTTGTTTTGGAGAATTAGACAAATAAACACCTCTATGTTACTTGGAATAGTGCCAAGAGCAGAATTAGTGTACAATAAGTATTGGCTATTATTATTATTATTTTAGATAGAGGGACAAGCACGTGTAAAGCCCCTGGGGCATGTTCAGAGAACACAAGGAGGCCATCGTGACTGGCAGTTAACATGCAAGAGTCTCAACAGTCTAAGGAGAGATGGGCAACAGGCCTAGCAGCCACAAGACTTGTCTTTATGGTCTGTAAGATTCTTTCCAGGGTCTTCCAGTAAAATACTGGGTGAGATTTCATGATGGGTATGGAACTCCTCACAAATAAGCTCAGCTTATATTTAGGGAAAATTTGGTGTTAATATCCCTGTGATTTCATTTGTATTGACAGGTTAAAGATATTTGGGATTTCATTCATATATGTATGTGTATATGAGTGTCTCTGTTTTTCATAGTACATGGCTGGATACTTTCTGGACATGGCACCTATATATACATGCACATATATATATATATATATATATATACATATATATGTTATTTTTTCAAATACTATGTAATCTCCTAGAGTGTGAGGGCTGCATGCCCTAAGTGCCTAATAAATATTCATTTCATAAATATCAGTCGATCATGAATAAAGGTGAGCCTTAGTTTCAATAGAATCAAATGAAGCAAGAATTCCAGATCTTAGAAGTGATGAATCTTCCAATTTCACAACTCTTAGGCACTGAAAAGAGGCAAACACAACTCAAAGAACTCAGTTCTGTGCTTTAATTTGTGATGTTTTATGAACTAAGTTAATTCTAGAAAAAACCTGGAGGCAGACTAGGTAGATTTAGGTAATCCCCAAGAAGAGAAAAGGCAATAACAGCCTCTTTTTTCTCAAAATATGACATCAGTTGTCAATGAAGGTGGAAACTTGACAATGTGGGTGGTCTTTTCCTATGGGTAGACCTTCGAATGGCATGAATGCTTATGTAAAAACAGAGCATTAATGGAAATTTTTTTACTAAAACTATAGATCAAACAAATTCTAGTGATTTATACTACACGACTCAAGATTTCACCCAGCTAAAAGACTTTGATGATCTGACCCTCTCCAAATACATTTGGAACAGAGATCTAATTGGATGTTCCATTTGGAGTCTCTGCTACTGAAATAAGCTTTTATCAACATCAAATGGGCACAGTAATATAATTCAACAAGGAAACAAGTAATGGAATGGAATTAAACAAAGGAAAACATACACCCACAAAGGTGAATTAGCAGTTGGAGGGTTTCAGCTGCTTTTTAAAAATTTCTGAATTAAATACAAAATGTCCAGCACAGTCTTCCCAGCAAGTGCATTATTTGTTAGAAGCCAGAACGCTGCCTCAGTGCATTCTGACTCCTTATTTTGTTACATAATAATATGCTTAAAAAGCAACACATTGTGAGCTTGGGAGCTGTTAGGCATGTATTTACCATGGTGGGTTAATCTCATTCAGTGAGGTATAGAAACTCAATAATGAGTGCTACAGTATATAAGCTAATTGCTAGGATAAAACCAAATGAATAATTACTTAACTCCAGAATGAGGCCTGCGGGAATTTTTCTTTAATAAAGGTTTAATTCACCAGTGATAATGAATGCAATCTCACATACTACTGAATAACACCATTAACATAATGGCTGTGATACAAAAACTATAATTAGAACTAAACAGAAACGTTAATTACAACCACCAAGGTACTGAATGAAATACTGTTGTTTAAGAAATTGACCTGCTTTGTTGTCATGCTTTATGGGCTCAAGAATGCCTCTGCAATTAAATACGTGTATTTATAAACATATATAGAATGAGGTGTATATCACTCTATTGGAATCCTCTGAAATGTCATACACACATATACTAATAAGGGATTGTCTAGAATTTGGAAGACAAGTTAAACATAAAAATAATTGCATTTTTTTTATCTTGGTAATGCAAACATTTGTGTTAAAATTTTTCAATATTAGAGAGAAGGTGTCTTCAATTTTGCATTTTACCAGCGTTAGTTCTATGAGCACTAGAAAAGCAATTATTAAAAATGAACAAATTAATAAAATTTGAAACGTTACTACAATAACTTGAAAAAATAAGTTGCTTAATTGATTATAATGAAAAAAATTCAAAGTACTAAACTGATGACTCTAAAAAGACAGCTGTGATTCTTAAAATTTTTTGAATCTCAATTACCCCATATACAAATATGTACTGGGTTAACAGCACACATAATAGAATATTTATGTATCTGGATAGATACACGTTGGGAAGCATTTTGATACCAAGCATCACACTCTATTCAGTATCAAAAACAATAATCCACTATTGTTATACAGATACTTTCAATGCTTAAATATGCTTTGAAATATTACCAAAAAGACAAAGCCAGTTACCTCAAATATCTATTATTGCCAACTGTGTTGGCACTGAGTTTTATACTGAAGGAATTTTTAATTTTTATTAAATTTATTGAGGTGACATTGGTTAATAAAATAATATATGTCGCAAGTGTAAAATTCCCTGATACATCATCTGCATATTACATTGTGTGTTTACCACCCAGAGTCAAATCTCCTTCCATTACCACGTATCTGGTGCCCTTTACACTTTACCTTTATTTTAGAGACAGAACTTCAACAGAAAACAAAAGCACCCTACGAGCCAAATCAGTAAGCCTGGAAAAATACATCCCTGGCTGTTCATTATCCTTTTATTTCATTACCCTTTTATTTCATTACTTAGTTTTAGTGGAATACATATCTTGCCCACTACTTTTCTATCAATCTCTCCACTCCATTACAATGTAGTTTTCAGTAGTCCAACACGATTCCTGAGGTCTCCCATCTGTGGCCTCACCAGTAATGTACATGGAAAGTGCCACTATTCCAATTACCTGCCATTCCATTAAAACTCCATTTTTTAATGGAATATTGCCTGGTAATAATGTATATGATGCATTATTATACATTGCATATATCCTTCATAGTACTTATTACAATAGCATCCACCCTGACAAAAACCATAAGGGAACAGCAGGGATGAAGCATTCATTCAGACGCATCCTTTCCCACGCTGTTCTCATAACCTCTTAGGCGAATAAAGACAGTGACTAGAACAGCCTGTTATTTCCAAGTTTCTCTTTGCCATCCACCGTCCTGTGGAATGTGCCTGAAAGAATGAGACCTAAATGGCCAGCTCTGACTTTGGAACTCCAGACTCACGTTGGAGGTTCTACTAAGTGACTAATGCCTAAATAGATCTTTGACCAAAAAAAGCTTTTGAAATGGCAAGGAATGTCATCGTCTGGCACAACTTTGGATGGGGTCCAGAATGTAAGGTGGAAAAGGAAGAAGAGACTTGGACCTAGCAAATTAGATGGGTCCAATCAACTCCAACACTGAAGGGATGAGCCATCACCCTCATTACTAAGACGCTTATTTCATTGCTGGGTAGACACCTCCAGCTCGGTGACCTACACACCAACCCCTGCATGGCGCCATCTTTGAAAGTCTTCTTTCTCTTCTGTTCCGCCCCTCTGCTAACGATGACACTACCAGATCAGCCACCTGAGCAAGAAGTCCAGAAATTTTTCTCTGCATTCTTATATTCACTTGGATAATAAGCTTCAAATACTTTAAAAATTTTTAGTTTTTTTGTCATCCTAAGTAATTATCTCATTTGAGGAGAAGGTACAGAAGAAGGTATAGAAAATAATTCCTCTACAACAAAAACTTCAATGAGCTTTAACTTACCTTTAATTAAAAGAACTATTTTTATACCCATTAAAAGCTAACACTAGCATTTAAAAACGAGACTTTAACCCGAACAAAATAATGTTAAATGCTTTCGGAAAATGTGTCACTAATGCGACCCTCATGCAGGTGGACTAAATACTAGTCGTCCACTCAACATGGTATAGAAATGCTTGTTGTCACCTACTAACTCCCCACGACATATATGCTGAAATGCCCCCTCACCGTGTGATTAGACAGAGATCTCACATTTCTCGCGTTAAGCAACCCAGTGATTTGCCCGGCTGTGAAAGAAGAAGGGGGGATCCTGATGGTTTCCAGCAATCAGCATTTTTACCCTTGGGCAACCTCTGTAGTTAGAGAATGCAGGTGCAGTGTGAGAAAGATTCACCTTGCTATGGTCCTTGAACCATTCTGCAAATACACAGAAAAGTAAATTAAGTTAATCCAGGTGCTGTTGCTGCTGCTAACCCTGTCCTTCACGGAGGGGAAAAGAATAGGTGGCTATAAGTATTGGCAGGGGAGGGGGGAGCTATAGAAAATGAAATTTGGAAATGGCACAAAAATTTACATTCTGCCTGCTGCTTACTGGCATATAAATATCTGAAGAGGAGGAACATAATCATACCATCTATTTTGTTGTATAAAAATTAGTAACTGTGGTTAAAGCATGGGGCTCTATCCAGATTCAATGCTTTTCTTCTTCTTTTATTTATTTTTTGCAGTTTCCACTTCATAATATATCAAAACTCTTGTCCAAACAGAGCTTGATACTACACCCACAGTGAAATTCAGCCTCCTCTGTATTTTTAATTAACTCAGGCCCAGCAGTGGTTTTTAACAGCTAACATTTTATGTGAGTTACAGTATGCACACTGCTGAGACATAAATGCAAAGTAATCACCCTAATAAGTAGATATAAACATTTACAACAATTGCAACAAGTCTCTGCAACAAATAAAAGGATATAAAGAAAAATAACCAGCTGCAAGCCAGGAAATAAGTCCCAATACAACTGCATGAGAATGAATGTCACTCAGAACTCTGATCTTTTGTTGCTCCAAGTAATTTTAATACCCAGAGTCACTAATGAGCTTGTACTTTCAATGCCAAAAAAATGAGAACCCTGATTTAAAAGCAAAAACAAAAGCCAGGACTTCAATTTTCATGTTTGTGCCAAAGACACCAGCAGAGAGCCCTGAGCACTTGGGTGACTGAATCGTTTCCATAACAGAAAGAAATTACAATACCTCAGTTGGGAACCAAACAGGGCAAGCCTTCTATACCCCACCCACAAGGAACAATCGGCCCTAAGGTGGGAAGAAGCTGGAGAGAGGTGAAGAGCGGAAAGAACGAGAATGGAGCTGGAGCCCAGTGAGGCAGACCAGAGAAGAACAAGATGAAGTTGGAGAAGCAGGCGGAGAGAAGAGTATGAAAAGCTTCATAGGTCAAGATGAGGGGAGCAGATGGCATTCCAGCATGAGACGGTTTTAAGCATGATAGTAATGTGATCCTACTTATGCATCCTAAAAGTTACCTTGGTCTCAGGTTAGAGTGAAACCAAGAAAAGCACCTTTGGGCTATTGTACGTGGTTTGGGGTCAAGGGTGAGGTTATCTATATGAATAGATAGGGGCAGGAAAAAATAGACCAAGGACAGGAGAGAGTAAGGAAAGAGAAAGACAAAGAATGAGTCCCGAACTGAGATGTGGGCCTGAGAACTCACTGCTCTCTCTCCCAGACCCGTGGAGGCAACCTAAGTCTGGCAGACCTTCCAGGCCCCTCTGGGGAAGAGAACTATAAGTGAACAATCAGTTAATAAGCTCCTGCTTTGTCCAAATACAATTTGGTTACAAAATTTTGTTTCAATGACCTATCTTTATTATTTCAAAGGTAAAGAATCTGAAGCAGCTGAAGAATCCTTGCTTAACTGCAAGGAATGACTAGATGGGAAAGATCTCAACTATCAAGAAAGGGAGCTATCCCTGCAGAGTAAACACTGTTTACATGGAGTCCCTGTACAGCCTGCATGATCATTTATGACTTAAGCCAGCAAAGTTGCAAAGGACTTGCAGGCTTAAGTTAGTATCTTTACATAAAACAAACCCTCTCTCTGTATTCATCTAGGAAGGAGTGAAAACAACCTTCTGGTATATGTAGTGAACTGAACCTTCAGATAACTGAGAAGCAATTAAAAGAACATTTAAGTGTTTGAAGAGTTCAAACATTTAGACCCAGATGACTGAATCAGAGATGGCTAAAAGCATATTCAGATACAAATACACATGACCTTGAATTAACTTTTAGAAGACATATAAACCTGAAACAGCAAAAAAAGACTAAGATAGGCAAAAGGTGTCCTGTCCCTTTTGTTTTAAGGATGGGTTCCAGAAATCTAAAAATGGTGACATTAGTCTCAAGGGAAAATTACAAGACAGGCTTTTAGGCAGATGGTCTGTATATAATTATGGGGGAAAAGGCTCGAAATCAAAGGAGTCCCACTTAGGTTCAGTAACAAAATTCAAAAGATCCTGTGCACCCAAATGTTCATAGCAGTGTTATTTATAATAGCCAAGTGGTGGAAAGAGCCTAAGTGCCCGTCAGTAAATGAGTGGATCAAAACACTATGCTACATTTACACAATGTAATACTACATAGCAGAAAGAAAGAAGGAGCTCCTACCCTTGGTGACGGCATGGATGGAACTGGAGAGCATTATACTAAGTGAAAAAAAGCCAGGCAGTGAAAGACAAATACCATATGATCTCATCTATAAGTGGAACCTAATCAACAAGCAAGTGAAATAAAACCAGATACATGGAAGTAAAGAACAAACTGACAGTAATCACGAAAGGGGTGTGGGAGAGAAGAGGATAACAGAGGAAAGAAGGGGAAGGGCCAAGTCAGGAACATGTATAAAGGACCCATGGATGAAGACAATGGGTGGGAGAATAGAATGTAAGAGGTGAGGGGGATAAGTAGGGCAGGGGAGAGTGATGGGGGGAAAATGGAGACAACTGCAATTGAGCAATAAAGAAATTAAAAATTTCAAATCAAATCAGTGCTACTTCCTTTTTCGATACTTTTCTATATTAGAAGGGTAGAAGGATATCATAGGTGCCCATGGTCCTGACCTCACTAAGATAGTGAACACACTCACATGATGCTACAGATCATGATGCAGAAAGGCACGGAACAACAAACTAACACAACCGAGAAAGCTCCACTGTTCCGTGTGACTGGGCTCTTTCCTTTGGTAGCACTGTTTCTCTGTGATTTCAGAGAAGACATGGAAGTCATAATTATCTACTTTTAGAAGGCAAAAATCTACTTAGATTCATTTGGCATAAAATATTTAAAGTTTTTTAACTTTCACACATCGGGCTCTTGCACATGCTGTCACTTCCATCTGCAGTGACTTCACCCTGCGTCTCTGTTTGGCCAACACTGAAGCTCCTGCAGGTCCATCAGACCTGTTTGACTCACAGTTATGTCCCCTAGAATGACTTCTCCAAGGAGCTGCAAAAACAGGTTTCCCATACGTGAGTGGCTGAGCTAATCCCATTGTGTTTTAAACCACTTATGTGCTTTTCAGCCATTTCAACTGTGACTGTCTTGAAAAAAGGATATTTTTATTTAAATTTATCTCGGTGTCTTGAGTGTCTATAACATAACAGATAGTGAGTATTCAATGAATAAAACCAACTTTGCATTATTCCAGAAGAAGTTAACCAGGTAGTGAGAAACATCTATCAGAAATTGCGGAAGAAACTGAAGTTAGGTAAATGATAGAAAAATTCCTGGTAACATGAAAAGTGTTTGCCTATTCATTGCTCCAGATTCCTACTGAAATATCCAGAGAATGTGAAAAGACAAAATAAAATAGGAGGAAATCTGATCAACAATGAGAGGGATTACCAATACAATATTTTTAAATAAATCATACTTTTAAAATGCTACAAATGGGATCATAAAGACTGGAAATAGGAGATGATTTTCAAATTCATCTGCTGAGAAATCTCAGAATTTCTGAGGCAGTAAGAAAGTCCATGCGGAAACCCATGAATACCCTGTAGCTTTGAAGAATAGCACTGCATTTGCAGATGGTGCATGGTCCATCTGGAGCACCCATTTACACTCCTGTCTGCCACAAGGAAATGCATGGCCTGGGGAAGCTGCAGTCCACAGCAGATGAGTGGTGCAGCCGTGCCAGGAAGCTGGTCCCAGGTGTAAGGCTGAGAGCCAAACACAGCATCCAGGAGCCATTCCCAACATAGCAGTTTCATGAATGAAAAAGCAATTTCTCCATAAGGAAATGCCTTCATTCGTTACAGGGTAAATTCCTTGTAATAAAGTAATAAGACTTCCTATAACTTTAGTTCCCTTCCAATTCACCTGAGGCTGCTAGATCTCTGGTTTTTAAATTCTGTCCACCAGTCAAAAAATCAAGATATGGTCAAGAATTTTTATGGCACAGGATAGGCAATGAGCACCCATCTAACCACTCATGGGCAATTACTAGCCCTGAATAGACTTCTCCTGTCCCATGCATAATTTTTAAGTATTTAAATTGGTGAATAATATAAAGATATACTTTTCCCAAAATAACTTACTATTGAGAACAAAAGTAAAGTTTGTGAACAACTTTGTGCTCACAATATAATTCGAGGAACATAATATAGTCTGACAACTGAGGTGAAAACGAAAATGGTAAAGTAACAGGCTGAGAAGAAGAACTAAAAAGAGCCAAACGAGGTCAGAGAAAGTGAAGAAACACAATCTCAGAATTGACACATGCACCCAGAGCAGTGAATGGGAAAACTGGCACTACAGAAAGTTTGAATTCATTCTATAGGGGACAAAGGTGAGAAAATATCCAAATGAGCAGAAAGGCTAGAAAATCAGTAACTGATTTTCTAGTATGTGTTCCTAAAGAAGACATTAGAAGATATTGGACAAAAAATAAAAATAAATACTAGAAAAAGTTCAATAACAATAAAAGAAAATAAATAATTAAAATAAGGATAACTTCCTGATCTACAGACATGGCTGTATCTGTATATCTAAAGGGTTTACTAAACACTAAGAAAATTAATGCAGAAAAAAATACATAGCTATGTGGCAATGGAATTTTTAAATTTCAAAGACAAATAAATACTCTCCTAACCATCCAGGTCCAAGTAGCTTGAGGAGAGAGGGGAGTCAACATGGTTTCAGAATTTTTCCACCAAATGTTAAATGCCAAAATGAAATGTCTACAGAGTTTTTAGAGAAAATAACTGTAACCCCAGATTTTGATGTGCAGCCAAATTGTAAGTCCTATATAAATGCAAAAGAAAAATTTCCTAAATGCTGGAGCTCAATCTAGAATTTGGATATTTTTTCTATAAATATTATTTGAAGTTGTATACTAGCCAACTAAGAGATGAACTACAGTAAATAAAAACAGTAAATAAAAAAATTAAAATGACCAAAAAATACCAAATATAAAAAATAATATATACCAGGCAGAAACACTGAAAAGATTCACTCCTACTAGCAATTGAATATGAGAATAAGTAGCATAGATGGTAGGTAGAAAATAGACAGGGGAGGGCAAAGATAGTATGGAAAATGTAGAAGCTAAAGAACTTACAACACACAGACATGAACTAAAGTAGGGGAATGTATGTGGAAGGGCATGTGCAAGGTGGAGAGGAATGAAGGGGGGGAAATGGGACAACTGTAACAGCACAATCAATAAAATATATTTTAAAAAATTAAAACAATACTGTGAGGTCGTTTTTCATCTATCAGATTAGAAATAATGAGAAAGCATGATACTCCCCCAAGATGGACAGGAGAAAAAGAAATGGATATTCTCATACACAACTCATGGTAATATATAAATTGTTAGAGTCTTTCTGAGAAGACATTTAATAACATGAATCAAAAGCCTAAAAATGATTTACTCTGACTCAACAAGTCCACGTTAAAATTACTAAACAAAATGTATGCACAACACAACAGAAGGATGGTAGGCAAACATCAGCCGTTTATTGATTCAACCATCATTTGTTGATTACCTACTACATTTCAGGTACTCTTCTAAGTTAGGACCTATGGTAATAAACATGACAGCTAAGATCCCTACACTCACAGAGTTACATTGTACTGGGGGAAATGGGAACAATAGGAACACAATTGAAATTTCTGAAAAAATTACCTAAAAAGCACATAGGATGGAGAGCAGGCATTTCTATGTCATAGAACACTAATGATTTAGATAAGATTTTTAAATAGTCTTTTTTGAACACATATATTGAGGAAACATTTCTTAAAGATGTGCCATAATAAAAAAAGGGGCGGCAAGGGTAGGGGTAATTCTATAGTCAGATCGTGTTGGCAAACACTGTTGAAGATTCTAATACATGTTACCAAACTGTACACTCTGAAATGTTCTAAAAGTAAGATACCTGTTTCATTTTCTTTAGGTTTTCCTAAATTTATATTTTTTGAAATGTAGCTCTATGGTTTTTACCAGACCATATAAAAATGCATTTGAAATACTATCAGTAAGAATCATATAAAGAAGCAAATATAAATCATCTGAAATCATACCACCCTGAGACATAACCACCACAAACATTTTGCTTCTTGCCTTCCTTTCTTTCCTCTCCCCAGGTCTGTATGAACACACAGTCAAAATGTGTATTTAGAGCTTGTTCTAAAATACCATCACTATTGTAGATGTACCTGTTTTCTCTTCTTTTCTCTTACCTCTCCATCTTTCATTCTCAAGATCAGTATTAAGGATCTGGTTGTTATTTATGTGCAAATGTGTATAACCATGCAAAATTTCTTGCATAAAGGATGTAAAATGAGATTGTCCCAATATTCAGAGTGGACTGAAACCTTAACCAGAATATGTTTGAACTGGGTAAGTGCCAAAACATTCTAAAGACTTTAAAGAAAGATCCTGGACACATTTTACTAGGAGAAGAGCAAAACTGGGCCTGTGACTCTTAGTCACCTTCCAGCTTGAGCCTATATGCAAATATGTATTTATATGAAGAGGTATCGTCCTAACACAGACTAAGCCAGCCTTTCCTCTTCCTAATAGAGGAGAGGTTCCTCTCTTCCCACTTACCAAACCAAGCAAAAAAGTAATGAGTAGGGCAGCAATAAAAAGCCTTGGAAAGGTTAAAGAAGGCTTGCATAGGAAGATTCTGCCATGTTATTTTCTGGTTGGATGCTTGTTCACCTAAGGAAATTCATCAGCCCAATCAATACTATATCTACTTCTATTATAAAAGAATTACTGGAGAATATAATATAAATCTACAAGAGTTTGGGAGAATGCATCACAAAAACAGAGGCTGCTGGAATTCCCCTCACATCAGAATAAGCAGAGAAGACTATAATAGGAATAAAGCACGTTTCCACGGATGTGGGACAAGAAGGTCAGTTTTCTGTGAATGAACGGATATCATAAATGTCAGTAGGCCAATGCTGCATTGAAATAATCCTCTTTCAGGGTGTTTTGGAGAAGAAAAGTACCCATAATATACAGGGTCTAGCATACATAACGCCCCCTTTTTTTTAAAAAATCTCTTTAAAAAGTCATAAGCATGTAATTGTGTAACATAACAATATCACACTCAAGCACAGCATATGGCATTTTAGTTGAAATTGCTGTCCACCTTGTGCAAGACATTCACGTACCCTACCAACCACACTCAAGCAGGTGTTACCTCTGCCTGACCCTGTAATCTTTTGGAAAGGAGCTAAGAGAAAAGTGTAAAAAGATAGATCAAAAGATCATCCCTAGGAAAGGGTGGAAGACAAAAGGTCCCAGCATCAGGGTGCTGGCGGGAGGTGGCCCTGAGGAATCTACAAACGCCGTCCCAGTAGAAGGAGCTAGCAGCAGTTAGACAGCTGTCAGAACAGACAGCATATAGCAGCCATGAGGGAACAAGCAGCATCAGTCCTTGCCTGTTCCGTCTCACGTCTCCTCCCTGCTCGGACAGGAGGCATGAGAAGCAGCAAGAAAGTGAGGAAGGAAGGAGAAAGAATAGACTAGAAGACTAGGGAAGAAATAGGTGCTGCTGCACCAGCGCTCACCCCGTCCTTCTGGTCTTCCTCACTGCTGCTTCGCAGAGGCAAAGAACCAGACTGAGCTACAGGTGAAGGTGAAGGTTTGGTTGAGAAATTGAACTTTTGTTATTAGATTAGACTGATTTTTTATTATCTGAAAAAATAAATAACTATAACAGCCAAGAGATCTGAAATCAAGATAAAATCCAGGGACAAGGAAGAGATATTTGAAATTCTATTTGATTATAACTGGAGAAAAGTAAAAGTTATTTCCTTGTTGTGTTCCCTTGGCACTATTACATTTAATAAACAAGAGTAGATAAATAGATAGATATACATATATACATATAGGCATGTACCTTGTAGGTATATATATCTCCATATACTTATATCCTGTGTGTAATTATTCAATCTACAAAATGCAGTCGTATTTATAAGTTTCTTCATATCTTCTTTTCCTTATTCAATAATACACTCTGAAAAGCCTCACAAACTTATTTCTAATTTATTCATAATGGTTGCTTTTCACTTCTTGGTATTGATGTACTCAAGTTTTTTCATCATTCCCAGATTATAGACTTTCATTACATTTCAATTTTTTTGCTGCTAAAAATAACCTAGCAATATGCATTCTTAATTTATACTGACTTTTATTTTTATGGGATTATTTTTCAGGAGTCTGTTTGCTAGGAAAATGTATGCATATTACATCCTAATGTATTGCCAAAATGAATTTTTCAAAGACTATAACAAAATTTCTACCAGCAATATATAAACATGCTATGTTCTTGGAATCCCACTAGCACCAGATATTACTAGTCTTTTTAATTTTTAACAACCTAATAGGAGAAGAGATATCTCATTGTTACTTTAATTTGCAATTCCCTGACTACCAGCGAGGTTAAGCAAGTTTATTGGTCATGTGAATTTGCTCTTCTGGGAAATTTCCTGTAATGTAATTTGCCTATTTTTCTACTCAGTACTTTGTGTTTTTCTTATCAATTTAAAGAACTTTGTATGGTATAGAATTTAAATATTTATGTCCCTAATATTACAAGTGTTACCACAAATCAATCATGTCTTAGCCTCAAATTATTTTTTACTCTTTTAAAATAAAAATATTTAAATATTGGAATAATTTTAGATTTATATAAAAATTACAAAGAATATACAAAGAGTTCCTAAGTGTCTCTCACCTAGCTTCAGTTTCTTCTCATGTTATAATTTTCCATCACCATAATACATTTTTTAAATCTAAGAAACCAATATTGGCATATTACCAATAACTAAAGTTTAGACTTTATTCTAATTGCACCCATTTTTCCATTAAGGCCCTCTTTGTGTTCCAGGGTCCAACCCAGGTTACCACACTGCATTTATTTGTTATGTCTCTGCTTCACATCCTCTGGTTTGTGATAGTTTCTCATTCTTTCTTGCTTTTAATGACCTTGAGAGTTTTTAGGACTACCAGTCAAGTAGTTCATAGAATGTTCCTCAGTTTGGAACTGTCCGACGTTCACTTATGATTCAGCGGGGTGATAGGTTTCTGGAAGTGTGACCAGAGAGGTGTTCTTCCCATCATGTAGTGTTGGACAGTACCTGATGACCACCACTTCACCCCCACAGTGTTTGCCGGGTTTTTTACGTAAAGTTACCATTTTTCCCTTTCCATACTCTGCTCTTTGAAAGCCAGTCCTTAAAGCCATACATTTTAATGGCAAATACATAAATTCATTCCAACATCTTGGCTTCATAGCTGGAACATTTCTTCATGGCTCACGGAATAAAGCCCTGCCTCCTCAACACGACCCACAAATCCATGGAGAATCTGACCCTCACCATCTTCCTTTGCCTCATTTAGAAGCCCCTGTTCTATTCTCCCTTTCTTCCCCCACCTCTGGTTTCACAGAGTTAAATTCCATCCTTTCTCCAGTTGTCAACCTACATATGACTTTTTTCACAAATGGATTTCATAAGCTCTTGAGTTTGGGTCTAGGGATGTATCTTTGTGCTCCCATGGTGCACTGCCCTCTCCTGTCACAGACCTTACTGCTGTGTTGCCATACCCTCTGTGCCCTGCACTGGACTGTCCGTACATCAAGCAGCGGTAGTGTCCTTTTTCTTTCCTACATGTCCCCAGGCATTAGCATAGTGCCTCAGATATGTCTCCTCACAAAATATCTGGTGAATAAATAAATAAATGTTGTTTCAGAATACCATGGTTTTCACTATAAAAGCTCTCAAAGATATTTGTGTATTGCTCTTAATTTTCATTTATTTCTGCATGCATTTATTCAACCAACATTTATTCCACCCCGTTGGCCTAGAGACATGCTAGATGCTAGACACCTGGTGAGTAAGACAGATATGGCCTCTGCTCATATTATTTTGTAAGCATGTGCTGCATGAAGACTTAAAACTTTTTTAAAACTTAAGGGCATTTGCAAAAGTCACTCATTTGTATTGTGGTTGTTGACACTGACTGATCAACTCCTTGTTCTCCAGAGAACATGAGATCCCTTTAACAAAAAATATAAATCAAGTCCTCTTATTCCAATTGATCAACTTCCCTTAGAAAGTACAACTAAGTAGTTTATAGGGATTGGGTAAGTGGGTGGGGGACTAGGGAGTAGAAATATTGATGGAAGGGGGGAATATGGGTTAGAAATTGGAGATTTCTTCTGGGTTTTGCAGCAATACCACACAAAAAGCCAGATCTGCGAATTGTATTTCATAACACTAAGCTAAGAAATGAGGCAATAGAAATGGGGATGGCATTTTAAACCCTTTATTATAGATATTTATTTAGCTTAACTTGAGAAAATTCACAAATACAAATTTTAATGGAGAGCCTTTGACCTCTCCTATTAGACTTAATTTATTTCTCTTTTAAATTGTTTTAATATTTTCATTTGACTCTGCGTTGTCAGTTGAATTATTCTACTAAGTCTGAGGTAAAGCTTACAATTATGGAATCTAAGCATACTTGTGACTTATGACCCAGCCACCTCATATTATTGCTGACTGGATGAACCCAGACCTCTTAAAATATTAATTGTGTAATTTCTGCTGAGGCCCTTGCTCTTTCTCATAAATATGTGTTTCAAAAAAAAAATGAAGTCACTACAGTCATCCAGTGTTCTGAATAACTTCTATCTCTTAAAGCTGAACTGAAGTGTTTTAAATAAAGATAGCCCGAGTCTCCTACAATATGATTGCTTGGATTGCTATGTAAATATAACCAAAAGGGATTTAATGTAAGTTTAAAATACCTTGTTTAGGTTTTTATTTTCTAAACTATAAAGTATTTCCACTTTTTTCCATCATATAAACAATCCAGCCATGTCCTGGATGCCAGGTTCAACTACAAAGACAAGGGAGATTAATGCACTACCTCTACCCCAAACCCATTCTAGCTAACCAGTGGACCCTAGGTCTAAAGTGAGTAGAGAAAGTATATTCCAAAAAGAATCTCTGAAAGATTTACAATTTCCAATCTTATACCTCATTTCTAAGGGCAGAGAGTAATTTAAAACTTGGACAACATACTCAGTGAGGAAGAGTTTCATATTTCTTAGTGTAATGAGCCTGTTCCTGACGGTGGTAAAACGTCCGCTGTTAGTGCACTCATCTTATCTGCAGCCCTCAAGTCACCCTGGGGTTCTTGTCAACACAGCTCAAAGAGCCATTATTCATGCTCTAAAAATGTAAGTATACAAAACAAATATTCTTTCCTAAAGAGTTAGTGTGAAATAGAAAGAATGAAAAGAAGGGCCACATTTATTTATCCATTTAGTTGTAACAAATAATACAAGCTTTCCAAGTGGAGGTACTGGAATAATTTAACTTTCCAAAATTATTCTAGCGTATTCAATTATGGATTTTAATTATTTTAGAGAAGCAACTCATGGTGTTAATGAAAGAAGCAGTAGTAAAAATCATGGTGGAGTTAAGCTACATGTTTCTGCATTCTATAAGGTCTATTAGACAATGTTAATCAAATATTTGATGAATACTAAGAGCCTTTGGGGAAGGTAAAATGAATATTACCATCCTGACTCTGAGAACTAGGTTGAAGTACAATCACAGTCAGTTAAGGTAAATGGATTTCACTGCCAATGGGAACATTGATTGCTGAAAAGAGGCCTCTGGAGAACTCTTGGGTATTAAATAGAAATAATACTAAAATAAAAATTAAAGCATACTGAATTTATAGTGTAAACTACAGAAAACCAAAAATAACAGGTTAATGTTGTCCTTCAATCTTGAACTGATGAAGAATAAAGATATTCAGGAGGGTATAAGAGAATACATTAGAATAGACCCGTCAGTGCTTCATTTTCGACATTATGTTTGTTTTATATGTCACACAAATATATCTTATACTTTTCTCTCTGTGGAAGTTGAAAAAGAAAAGGAGAAAAAAAAGAATGAAAGAAAACAAAATAAATGTTTCTTGGGCTACCTGCATCCTGGAAATGACAGTTAAAATACAGATTCCTGGTAGTTGCCCCAAATCTAATGAATGAATTGCTTGGGTTAGAAGCAGGGACTTTTTCTTTAAATAATCTATCCAACTGAATCCATCACATTAAAATTTAAGATCCACTGAATTAGATGGTTGAGAGAAAGGACACGCTGAATATCTAACAATAGGATTCCTCTCTTTCCTTCAACATTACCACAACCATCTTTATCAAGTATATGAATTTATTTTACTTTTCTTTTTTTCATTTGTTGTCGTTCAGTTCCAGCTGTCCTGCCTTTTTCCCCATTGCTCACCCCTACCCCACCCTGCCCCCACTCTCACAGTCAATCCCCCCATTGTCTGTGCTCCATTCTGTGCTCTATTGTCTACGTCCATTGTCTGTGAGTCCTCTCTTTGTGTTCCTTTGCTTGCTCCTTCCTTTTTATCCCCCATGAACCCCTGCCCCTGCCCCTCTGGTCACTGTCAGTTTGTTCTTTATTCCCAAATCTCTGGTTCTATTTTGCTCATTTGTTTGCTTTGTTAATTAGGTTCCACTATTACTTTTCTTAGTAAGTATCACATACCGAAATACTCTGTTTATCTGAAATTTAATAGATCTTTTAGAAACTGAATCAGGAAACTATGGCTGTGAAACAAACAGCATAGGATATCAGGGGCATATAAGAATAAGCATTTATTTGGCTCATGTGTTTACCATTATCAATGACGAATATTTATCTACTTCATGGGAGTCGAATTGGAGTCAAATGAACTAGGCTAGACTTATCTATAAGCTACAAGTTGTTTTGATCTTATTCTCTCTTCTCCTCCTTGGACCCGAGGGCTTAGGGCATATCTTTCTCATAGAAATGACACAGGCAGAAGACCACCTACACACATGTTAATTCTTTGCTGGTGCTACATCAACTAATACCTAATTGGCCAAAGCCAGTGACATGGCTGAGCCCAGTGCCAAAGAGTAAGGAAGCATATTCCACTCACCATGAAGCTAAAGCTAGTCACCTGGCCCAATCCAATACCAAGTTTGTAGGAAAATATACTTCTAGCAAGTAGGTAGTAGCAAGAAAATTACTATTTAACAAGCTTAAATGTCATAAGTTACTTTAATAAAATCAGAGTAGATCTCTGCCAATCTAGTACTAACTGGGTATGTGAGAGAGACCTTTAAAAACCAAGTAATTTCAGCCCTGGCTGGGGTAGCTCAGTAGATTGAGTGCCATCCTGTGAACCAAAAGGTCACTGGTTCAGTTCCCAGTCAGGGCACATTCCTGGGTGCGGGCCAGGTCCCCATGAGGGAGTGCTCAAGAGGCAACCACACATTCATATTTCTCATCCTTTTTCTCCCTCCCTTCCTTCCTCCAAAAGTAAATAGATAAAAATTTCTAAATAAAAACCCAGTAATTTCAATATTGCAATGATTAAACTTTACTACACTAGATTATGTAATAGAAAAATCTTTATTTTAGAAAATCAACATGATCTTAACAACCAAACTTGATAAAGCTATTCTAAAATTTAACAGAGTAGTCTTATTTATAAAAATAGCTGAAATATATATTTTTTAAATATTACAAAATAGAACAAATAGAATTCCCACTTTTAAAAAGTGTGGTTATTTTAAGAAAGCCAACAAAATGCCAGTTCATCTATCAATAAAATGTATTAAATCAAAATATTAAAACAGGTAAACAATAGATTGAATCAAGCAGCCATTCCTAACAAAAACTTTAATACAACAGAAAATAAATGAATACAATAGAATAAGGAAGGGAACTTTAATAAGCTCTAAGCAAATATGGAAGTTTAATATATACATAAAAGTATTTCTATGTAGCCCTGGCTGGTGTGGCTCAGTGGACTGAGTGCTGGCCTGCAAACCAAAGGGTCACCAGTTCAATACCCAGCCAGGGCACATGCCTAGGTTGCGGGAGAGGTCCCCTGTAGGGGTTTTGTGACAGGCAACCACACATTGATGTTTCTCTCCCTCTCTTTCTTCCTCCCTTACCCTCTTTCTAAAAATAAATAAATAAAATCTTTTTATAAAGTATTTTTATTTAGTTCAAAAATTAATTAATTTAGTAAATGATGTTGATATAAGTGGACAGCTGTTAGGAAGAAAGTTGGACCCAGATATTAATTCCAAATTATTAAATGTATGTAAAAAATATCAATTTTAGAAGAAAATTTTAGTAGACTGTAAGTGTAACTTAGGAGTTTAAAACAGCTTTCTAACCAAGAAAAGTAAACCAAAGGTGAAAAAATATTGTTAGTAATAAAAACTTTGTGTACACAAAAATATTATAAAGTTTATAACTAAATATCTAAAAATTCTTGCAAAATAAATAACAAGTAAAATATGAAGATATACAGTGAAGTAAAAAGCAGATTAAAATCAATAAGACAAAGAGAAATAACTTAAAATGGGGAAAAATTATACATAGAAACATCACCAAAGAGTACACAAATATGAAATGCAGTTAAACATCACACCTTGAGAAATGTAAATTAAAATAAGCTTCAACCAGTTCTCACTCACCAAATTGGCAAATACACCTGCCACTGGGAATTCAGATAAAGAGGACATACACAAACTGGCTGGTGAAAACATGAGTTGTTACCCACTTTCCTGAAAATTATTCTGTAAATATTAAGAGAAATTTAAAAATCTTTATGTTTTAATCCAAGAAGCTCATGCTTGGAAACCTATCCCTTAAAAATAAAAATTTAAAAAAAGTTTGTAATGGCCCCAAACTGCAAACAAAGTAAATTCTGAGCAACAGGAGAATGAGTGAATAATGGGAGTCCATCCCTGTCGTGGAACGTCATGAAGACATTGAAGAGTCAGAGGGTTCTCGTGGTGTACTGCTCGGTGAAATCCAGATAGCAAAAATGCATTCAGTGCGATTCTGGTCTGTAAAATACACTGAGGCCTGAAACATGTACTTCATATGCATATTCAAGCAGGAAGATGAGCAAAGAATTTCTGAAAGGTTTTACAATAACAATGTAGTATGTATACCATAAAAGGGGCTATTCTTTTCACTATGAAAACTTTAAAGAGGTATACACATGTGGAAAATGCCTTCTCCTCAAACACCTTTACAGTCTGCTTGCATTACACAAATGAAAATAGACTACACAAACGAAAGCTCTACTTCTCCTTGAAATCAGGACAGACAAGCCCTGGCTATTGTAGCTCAGTGGACTGAGTACGAGCCTGCATATGGTTCAATTCCCAGTCAGGGCACACGCCTGGGATGCAGGTCAGTCCCCAGCAGGGGATGCAGAGAGGCAACCACACATTGATATTTCTCTCTCCTTCCCTTCCTCGCTAAAGATAAAGAAATAAAATTTTTTTCAAAAATCAAGACAGACTGATTCATGTTTGATTTATAAATAATTAAAGAATATTATAATGCCAAATGGTCTGAATAGAACTTTTAACAATTTACTGTTTTCAATGATTAAATACATTTGTAAACAATGGAACTAGGAAACTTTATTAAAAATATTTTTATGAAACTATTTTAAATGTAGAAACTGTGAACATAAAGAATGCATATCCAAAATAAAAAAAGTAATATTCCTGGCATACTTTTTATTTTATTCATTTTTGCTATTTTTATACATTTTGCTTATTGCTGAATGTTATACTCCATTATAAGGGAATCATGCATAAAATGTGCAAGTAATCAATTCTATTGTTCGTTTTTATAACTTCTCAGAAAAGCAATTACCAAAAGATGAGGTTGTAGGACATTTACAGGCCAACACAGCAGGGAGAATTTTAGCACCTGACGAAGTACTTCCGGTCTGACTCCAGGAATTAAGAAGTCAGATAGGAACTGTGTTGCAATACTGACACCACACTGTGGAAAAGGGAATCGCCCGGACGACTTACTACAAAAAGACCAGGATCCTTACTCCCAACAAATAGGAAGCACTAAACTAAGCAAGCATGGCTGGGCCATACTAACCAAAGCAGATTTTATGGTTGATTTTTTCTGCCACAATAGGAATAACGGATGTAAAAAGACTAACATTTATAGACTTTTCAATGTGTTGCTTTATATATAATGTGTATTTTCCTATTGTTGTAGGCCAAGTGTTTGCATTACCCCAAAATTCACATGTTGAAAGGCTGAACCTCCATGTTACAATATGAAAAAGTGGGGCCCTCGTGGGGGCGGGTAACTAGGTTTTGGTGAGGTCATAAGGGTGGAGCCACCATGACAAAATTAGTGCCCTGGTAAAAAGAGAAAAACACACCAGAGATTCCTCTCACCACCCTGTGATGATATAGTGCTAAGGTGACTGACTTTGTGCCAGAAAAAACAACCCCCACTAAGAACTGGATCTGCCAGCACTTTGACCTTGAGCTTCAGAGCCCCTATAACTGTGAGAGATGAATGTCTGTTGTTGAAGCCACCCAGACTAGGGATTTTGTTATGGCAGCTCAAATGAACTAAAACGCTAGATGCATCGGTGAAACAGATCTGTATTTTTAATTTCTATGTGTTCGTCTTCAGTAAATGTTACCAATGATAATTTCTTAGATGTAAGGTGACAGCTACCAATTTTTTAAAATATTTTATTTATTTATTTTTAGAGGGGAAGGGAAGGAGAGAGGAAGAGAAACATCAATGTATGGTTGCCTCTCGTGCATCCCCTGCTGGGAACTGGCCCCTGCGGGGAACTGGCCTGCAACCCAGGCATGTGCCCTGACTGGCAATCGAACCGCGATCCTCTGGTTCGCAGACCCGCGCTCAATCCACTGAGCTACACCAGCCAGGGCTTCAATTTTTAAAATTAGTTATAGGCAGCACTAACAGAACTAGGCCCTGCAAAGGAGACTGCATACTCTAGTTATTCTGTTTTATTTTTATTTCAATAAGAATAATGCCCCTTTTTAAATATTTAAACATTTGCTCTGAGTAAACAGTCCACTTCTGCTGACTCATAACAGACACTGGCCTGGTACTGTTTATTAACTTTCCTATAAGCATACTGTTTATAGCAGGTGTCTGATTAACATAACTGATCACTGAAGGCTCATTGTTGGCCACATAAGAGAGTAGCATTGCCTGGCAAGAGTTCCAGCTTCTTTATAACCTTGTATATTTGAATCCTAATTAGGTCGAATCCCCTCCTAACTTTCCCTTTTGTCAGGTGACTCATACTTGGTTATTCAAATGTGTCCTAAGTTCACCAGATCATTCCAGAAAATATTTTAATATGTTTGAATAGATATGGCCTAAGGAAACATTAGAGCTCTTTTCACCTTAAAAACAACGGGCGAACTAAATAAATATTGAGAGTCACAGGATATTTTTCTTGCAGCATGAAAAATAAAGATGGCACATCAGAGCCTGGCTGTTCTCAATACCTGTGAAGTGACATACTTGCAGTAGGTCTACAAGAGGTGCCCCATGCTTGGAATCCCATCCCCCAACAAACTGAAGAGAATACTCATGAATAAGAAACTGTAACCCAGGAAATATGAGAGGATATCCACAGGCTTGTTTCAAGAAGAGTTTGGGAAAGTTCCGAGAGCAGCAAACATTTTCTGAATGGTAACTTTCTTGGCCCCTAAACAAGAAATAAGGCAACTGAATAATCTGCTCTTTATCATTCCTAGAATGACTGTATGGCGTGTGCTACCTTTTTCATTTTTTCCTCCTCCATTAGTTTTCGAGGAAAGTCAGGAAGGCTTTTCTTTCTTCTGTCTTACCTTCATGTTGGCATGTGGCAAGTGACGTATCTCTTCATGGTCTAATACAAGATTCTATTCTGTGAACTGGATCATAGCAGTAAACAAGAAAGAGAAGACCCCTTCCTTATTAGAAATCAACTTCCGACCAAGATGGAGGCATAGGTGGAAATACTGTACCTCCTCACACAACCAAATTTAAGGACAACAAAGATTTAGAAAGAAAAACATAAGAGAAGAGACAGAAAATTGCCAGAAGAGACAGAAAATTGAACTGTACCGAAGTCAGACAACAGGAACCATTCCTCCAGACCGGTAAGAGAGGCAGAGTTGGGGGCGAGTGGAGAGGGGTCCCGGCAGGAAGAGGTGGTGGTTGGTGGATGGCGGAACTGGGTGTGGGGAGGAGTCGAGCAAACGCAATGAGACGCGCAGGGCGACTGGCTGACTGCGGACGCACATTCGCACGCAGATAAACCAGGTGAACAAACGGGCAGCAAGACAGATCGCACAACCCAGGGCCCCAGTGATGGGAATTTAAGCCTAAAAGCACCAATTGAAAACACTTGTGGGGGGTTGCGGTGCCAGGAGAGGCTCCCAGCCTCACAGGAGACTTCGTTGGAGAAAGACTCACAGGGTCCTGGAATGTACACAAGCTCACCCACCCCGAAACCAGCACCAGAAGGGCCCAATTTGCTTGTGGGAAGTGGCAGAGGGGACTGAAATCTGAGAGAGCGCAGCAAGCACCACTGCTCCCTCTCTGACCCCACCCCCACTTATAGCATCACAACCCAGGCACTGGGTTGCCCCACCCTGGTGAATTCCTAATGCTCTGTCCCTCATATGTAACAGGCGCAATATGACCAAAAATGGCTCAATCAGAAGAACAAATCAAAGTCCCAGAGCCAATACTTTCAAGCGACCAAGAGATAGCCAACCTATCAGAGGCACAGTTCAAAACACTGGTGATCAGGGTGCTCACAGAACTGGTTGATTTTGGTCACAAATTAGATGAAAAAATGAAGGCTACACTAAGTGAAATGAAGCAAAATGCACAGGGATCCAATAGTGATGGAAAGGAAACTGGGACTCAAATCAATGGAGTGGACCAGAAGGAAGAAAGAAACAATCAAACAGAAAAGAATGAAGAAATAAGAATTCAAAAAAATGAGGAGAGGCTTAGGAACCTCCAGGACATCTTTAAATGTTCCAACATCTGAATTATAGGAATACCAGAAAGAGAAGAGGAACAGCCACAAGTGGAAAACTTATTTGAACAAATAATAGAGGAGAACTTCCTCAACCTGACAAAGGCAATAGACTTCCAGGAAATCCAGGAAGCTCAGAGAGTCCCAAAGAAGGTGGACCCAAGGAGGAACACACCAAGGCACATCATCATTACATTAGCCAAGATTAAAATGAAGGAGAGAATTCTAGAAGCAGCAAGAGATAAAGGGACAGTCAGCTACAAAGGAGTTCCCATCAGACTGTCAGCTGATTTCTCAAAAGAGACCTTGCAGGCAAGAAGGGGTAGAAAGAAGTATTCCAAGTCATAAAAGGCAAGGACCTACATCCAAGATTGCTCTATCCAGCAAAGCTTTCATTTAGAATGGAAGGGCAGATAAAGTGCTTCTCAGATAAGGTGAAGTTCAAGGAGTTCTTCATTACCAAGCTCTTACTATATGAAATGTTAAAGGGACTTATCTAAGAAAAAGATAAAAAGTGAAGTCATCAGCCTGACTGAAGTAGAGTAAGCAAGAGGGAGAGGGGTCAGAATTGAGACAGAAGGTAAAAATTGTATTATTTGTTAGATGTTTAAAGTGTGTTCTACATGTGATATGAAGAAAGTGGAGATTCTTCAAATGTTATATTTTAAGCGTTTCAGACATAGAAAAAATATGTGTTTACACAGCACCCAACTTAAGAAACATTATAAAGGAATTAAATCTTTTATACCCCAATAGCAACAGAAGAAAGAAGATCCTTAGAAATAATTCTGTTAAGCAAGATGAAAAAGTTATAGTGATCTGCTGCACAACAATGTACCTAAAAGCTGTGGGACATTTACACAATGGAATACTATTAATACTCAGCCATAAAATAGAAGGAAATCTCACCCTTTGCAACAACATGGACAGACCTGGAGAGCATTATGCTAAGTGAAACAGGCCAGTCAGAGAAAGACAAATATCATATCATTTCACTTAAATGTGAAATCTAACAAACAAACTAACAAGCAAAATAGGAACAGACTCACATAGAGAGAACAGATGACAGCTCTCAGAGAGGTGGGCACAGGGCTGGGTGCAAAAAGTGAGGTGATGAAGCAAAAAACAGCAACAACAAAATACCCTCACAGACACAGACAACAGTATGGTGCTTGCAGGAGGGAAAGGTTGGGAGCAGGTAGAGGAGGGCATAGGAGGGTATGGGGGCCGGTAAACGGCAATGGAAAGAGACTTGGACTTGGGGTGGTAAACGCAGTGTACAAATGATGTGTTATAGAGTTGTTCACTTGGAACCTGCATGATTTTATTAACCAATATCACCCCAATAAATCCAAATAAATATTAAATAAATTAAATATTAAAAACAAAACAATAAAATATTAAATAATAAAATTAATATCGAGTAAAATAAATTTGAATAAATTAATTAAATATGTATTGAATAAATAAATCAAATAAATATTAAATTAAATAAATACATATTTGGTGGCCTAAAAATATTTGTTTAAAATAGTAGATCTCGTGTTAAGTGCTCTAAGTATAATAACAGAAAAATAAAATTAAAAAAAGAAGTCTAACAAAAATTTATAAGATCTTTAGAAATAAAAATTAAGAAAACTATGAAAAATATAAAAGATGCAAACATAAAATATATAATATAAAAACACGTTGATAAGTAGAAAAATTTAACATTAAAAAGGGTTCATTCTTTGCAAATTATTTTGATACTAACTGCATTTTTAATGGATTATAAAGACTAAATACTGACATTTAATAGAAATGAAAAAGTCCTAGAAGGTCCAAGACAAAAAAAGAGTCACAGAACGTTTCCTGCCAGGTATAACTTACTGCAAAACTTTACACAAGTTAGGATATAGTGAAGGGATATAATAAGAGATTTCAAAAAAACTGGAAATGAAAACTCAGAAGCAGACCCAGATCAAGATGGAAATTTTACACTGTAAAGGCTGTGTTGCAAATGTGCATCTACCATGTATCTTCCCCACATCTCTTTCTTTACTTCTTCCACCCTAGACCTAAAAGCCTATATGGAGCTCAGATTCAGCTCTGATGGACAGCTCCTCCTTTACACAAAAATCTCATCACTTCACCAGGAGCTTCCAGAAGTTTCCCCTGGGCTAAACTCGGCAGCATTTCTGACTTTTAGAATGTTACAAATCTTGGAAGGTTTTAGTTTTGCCCTTGGTTTCTAGTGATGCTAGATTCTTGCCCTGCACCAATCATAGCCTCTTTCCTCTGAAACTAACTAGGATTCCTCAATATGCACAAAGGCCCGGCACCACTCTTTCTTCCTTGGTGGGGAAAAAAGAAGAGGTAGTCAGTATTCTGAACTCTCTATTTTCCTTCATGCGTTTACTGCCTATCTATGTACTCTTTTAAATATAAAATGTCAGGCTGAACACCAAAAATGTTTACATAAGTTATGTGTCCTTTCCAATCTTTTTCTTTACTCATTATTTTAAAACTACTATTTATCCATGTTAATACATACAGCATTAGGTCACAACCAAGTATTGTTTACTATATAATTCATTGCTTTTTTTATAGGTTGACATAATTTATGACTTTAGAAAGGATAAAAGTATGGGAGGTAAGGAAGTAGGCATGGCAAATAAACAACATTTGAGGAGTTGCTTATAAAGGAAAGCAAAGAGACGGAATAATAACTAAAGAATAAGAACCAGAAAATTGCGTGGCATCCCGAGGGTGTCCATAAAAAGGAGAACTCCACAGCATACTCATATACTCTTAAGAAATATTCTAGGGGAGAAGAAATACATGATAAAGGAGAGACAGGAAATGTTCAGGAGTAAATCAAGCAAAGATGGGAGTAAAATCATTGATTTTTTAGGCCAGAGAGAATGGGTCATTGCAGTCATGAAGGGATAATAGGGAAAGTTCATTCCTTGCAAGAGGAAGAAAAGCAGGTGGTGAGGGTGTGGATGCCGGGAGGTTGATAGACTGAGAGGTGGGACAATAAGGTAGTCTCTTCTTAATTGTATCTGCTAAATCACTTTCACGAGAGACATGGTCACTGGAGAGAAGAGAAAGATGGAGATGTTTAAAGTTTTAGGAAAGTGAAGATCACAGGGACTATTAATCTGAGAGAGGAGATTGAAAAAGTGGAATAAAATTGCCTGGCAGTTCTGAGGGTCCACTCGATATTTGTGAGCAGAAAATGAAAGTGAAATAAATCAGCATGATGTGTTTTTCTCCATCTGTGCCATGTTTATGAGCTTGAACTAGTCAGAAAGTTTGTTCTAGCAGATCTGTTCTCTTGGAAAATAAGTCTGAGAAGTGTGAGGAAGTTAAAAATGCATGCAGGGGTCCCATGGCATAAATCTAAGCTTGTAAGATGGAAGGTAAAAAATCTGATGGGTTATGAATACAGTATATAAAGCAAAGTTAATGGATTGAATGTCTCCATGTGGTTACATATTTATCAAAGAAGGAGAACTAGAAAAAATAAGCCAGGAAGATATGATGAGATGGTTAGAGATTAAGAAACTTTAAAAAAGATGCTGGAGACTTACATTTATCAATAATGGTAAAATCTAGTTATAAGCAAGGAAGTCGGTGACTATAAGAACATGGTCATTAGAAATGAGGACTGCAGAAATGAGAATGTGAGTTGCACTGGAGACTGCTGTCTGCAAACAATTCCAGAACACTGAAGGAGCACAGGACAGCTGGAGGTAAGCAGAAAAGCTGTTTGGTCCTTCATCATGCTAAAAATATATAAGCATTGGTAGATAAAGAATTATTGGCAGGAATACTTCCATCAAAATAGAAACCCATTATCTTCATGGCATAACTATGAGATATTTACATCAAGGTACCGGAAAAACTATGTTCTAAAAGGAGCTTACTCTATAAACACCTCTGTCTAATAGACCAACAGGTCTCTGACAAATAAATAAATAAATAAATGGACATCAACACAACAGCATTACGATGCTGATTTCAATGTGGAAAAGGTCACAGAATATTAAATTTTGGAAATTGAAATACCAAAGTGAAATTCTCATGGGCTTCTAACTCTAGTAAACTCAAAGAAAATACGCCTCTATCATAAACAATGGGCTTCTAGGCTGGCAAACTAGCCGCATCCCACAAGAGGCTGGGTTCCACCAACCTGAATCATGAGCTTTCATTTCAATACCACTTCTAATTTATACAAAGGGTGATAGACTTCACAGCATGGGAGCAGGGTGCCTCATTGAGCAGAGGCTATTTTTTTTAAAGTTTGACTCACAAATGCTGGAAAATGTTGTTTTCCGAAGGCGGCTTAAGAAGCAGAGCTGCAAAACTTATTTGACTTTAAAGGGGTGAAAACTATTTTAAGTGCTTTGGAAGATTTCCTTTCATTGGGGAATTAACAGGACTCTGGATCAAGTGAAATGCCAGAAAGAAAAAAAAAGCTCTTTAATGCTAGATTTATAAAGTTGGAATAAATACATTATAACATAAAAATTTGTGTTTTATAAAAACGCCTGATAAAATATTTTCCTTCTCTCATTTAGCACAGACTTGCATAGCAAAGTTGTCCTCACCAGGGAGTGTATATTCCTGATATTATAGTAACTTAATCATATAAAACAAAGCCTTGCTGGTGGGCTTCGGGCATGTTGGGAGTACTGAGAGTGTGATCTTAATAAACGGTGATCTAACAAAAGGAGCCTAAAGCCTGGGTCTTTAACAGACTTATGAAAGTAATTATACCTTTATTGAAGTTACACCAGTCGTAACTCCCTGCTGCTCCTGCTGTTTCTTAACGATGGTTATTTTCTACTTAAAGAAAAGGGACAGGCTTTAGAAGAATAGCTGGTGTTAAGTAATATTACAAGATTTAATCAGATTCTCTGTGTAGCTCATGAAACAATGGTACCAATATTTCAACCCAAATAATAAAAGACTCAAAGATTTTAAAAAACCCAGAATGGCTAATTAGAGTAACTCACTAATTGGAGTAACAACTCATAGGCCTGTAGGAAATCGAGATAGAACACATCATTAGCATGGGCTTTGGTGGGCTTTGCACAGCCGTAGCGAGGGTGAAAGGTGACGTTAACAGAGTTGCATAACAGAAGACGAGAAAAAATGTCAAGAACCATCTTTTAAAAAGTGTTAGGAAAGAAAGCAGGCAGAATTGTAGGAGCAGGTGCTTGGACTAGATAGCCGAAGCCAGGTGATGAGAGACAGATCTTTCAGGATTGCTCTTTGCCGCCCAGGGTGTGCTCTCTAGTTTATTCAGGGATATTAAAGCTCTAGGGGAAAATGTTTAAATAGCTCCTACTGAAACAAAACTAATTCATATCCAAATTCTAATTTGCACTGTGCATTTGGAAACATCCATTTCCAACAGGCAGATGACTGGAGACTAAGGGAAACAAGAAGAATCCCACAGGGAAAAGCAACCCTGATCTCAGTGGCCAACCTGGCTTCTCTGAGTCAGCAGTTTCGGTAAGGCCTTGCCCCCGCCACTCACTGCCCACCCTGGCAGACACAGATTTTCCATTTTTCAGCATTACCAGCTGTCCCGAAAACTCTAATTTACTTTAACTCTTCTGAATTAAAACCTTGTTTTTCTTTCATTGTCTAGTTAACTCATGCTACAATGATGAACTCAAGTCTTAAACATTCTCTATAACCTTTTCTGATTTCCAAATTTAAGGCATAATTCCTATTTGTATTATATTAGCACATGATACATGTGTGAATGCACAAGGATTTACAACATTGTATTATTCTAGTCAGGTATGTGCATGTCCCTCCAGTTATTATGAGGATTGTGAGCCCTTAACCATGTTAAGAGCGCCAAAGATGTTTGTTGACCATATCTGCAACAATTTTATCAAAAAGGATTCTGGATTACCACAACCAAGGAAGGCATTCCTTCAGTTTCACTAATGTTTTCCTTTTGCTATGTGACTTATTTCTGAAATTATTCACTGAAGAAGAGAACATGCTTCTAAATCTCACAGGACTGAAAGCATTAGAGAATATCTAGTCAGATACCTGGGGGGAAAGTGCTTTTCTGCTACACAAGGGCTGTAGACACCACCGACACAATCTTCACATGTTTGTAATGCATAGAGCCATCAGAATAGGTGGGACAAACCTTAAATGCTTCTACAATGAACTAGTGTTACATGACACAAATACCCCAAACCCTGCTAAAGAACTTTATGGCAGAACAGCTCAGTGATTCATCCTAGTGAGGTGGAGGTGGCAGCAGGAAAAAAACCCGACCCCATCAGCATTGTCAGTACTCATAACATAGTTGATTGGAAATAAATGGAGAGAAGTTCAAGTTCTCTTAGCTGGAGGTTCAGGCTGAGTTGGGGCAAGGACAAGCCAGCCAGAAATTTAATAGAAAGATTCTGGAAATGAGAAGGTCATAGAAGAACTTGATAACATTCCCACATCCCAAGCTCCCTGGGGAACATTGGGAGTGAACAGGCAAACCCAAGAGTGCCAGTGGAAAATAAAATACGAGGCGGACATGACGCTGAACACTGAATGTGCCCCCAGCCCACACAGGTGCATTTGCAGAGGGTAGGAACACTAGGGAGTAAGCTGTCTGAGTAAGTACTCTGTTCAGTCACAGGGTGGCAACTAAGTCATGCAGATTAGAGATGACTCTTTGAGAAGCCATTCTAGAATTATAAAAATTAAAATAACTGAGCAGAGAAATGAATAGCCAAACACTACGGCGGGCAGACAGATCAGATTCCACATATTAAGTCTAGGCAAGTTACTAAATTAACAAATAAACCTTTGGAGAGCAGGAGGTCAGAATCCATGCTTGTGACAACGTATTAGCTAAGATGTCCAGTATTAAACTATTTTTAAAAAATAAACCATTCAAATAAACAAAGAAGTATGGCCCATAACCAAGGAAAAATAACAGTCAACAAAAACTGATTCTTGTTAGATTTAGCAAAGACCTCAAAGATGCTGTTATAAATATGCTCAAATAATTTAAATAAATTACATTTTAAAAATTAAAGAAAATATGACAATTACTCAAAAATGAGGATTATCAAGATAAATATAATGTGTAAATAGTAACTAAGTAGATTCTAGAATTGAAAAATATAACAATGGAGTGAAAAACTTGCAACATGGCTCAGCAACAGATTTGAGAAGGCAGAAGAAAGAAACAGTGAAACTTGAAGACAGATCAATAGATATGTACTTTTAGGAAGAGAACAACTATTTAAAAAAAATAACAGATAAACAGCCTCAGAGACCTCTAGGATAACATTAATTGCATTAATATAGGTTTAATAGGAGTCCTAGGAGGAAAAAAGAGAAAGAAAAATGTGCAAAAACGATTGACAAATCGCCAAATTTCATGAAAAACATGAATCTACAGATCAACATTTTCAACGGCCCCAATGTATGGTAAACACAAAGCGATCCATGATCCACACCCACTTTGGTCGTCTAGCCACACAGTCTGTGGGATTTGTTACGTACTAGGAAACACCTGTGTTCACAAATGATCTTGCAGGTCAAAGGGACACTCCGCATGCTGTGTCATCACACACATGCCCTCCATCTCTGTTCAGCTGCAATCACAAAAAAAAGAGAATGGAAGCCAAATGGACTGAAATTAAATTCTGGTAGTTAGAAGCTAGTAATAAAAATTAATTCCTCACAGAAAAACAGGGAGTCCATGGACTGAGATTTGTACCAGCAACATAAAAATAGAGGGTGATCACATTTTTATTGCATACAAAAGGAAGACAGACTGCCAGAGACTTTCTCCAATGTTAATGGTGGCACTAAAAGACCTTTAGAAGACACGGCCACCTATTCTAGTTGACCCCCAGTGAGTAGCCTCATGTCATTCTGGAAGACCACATTTCCAGTATTTTTCATTTTATCTCTTTTTGTGTGTATTTAAAAAAAATTTTAATATAATGTGAGAAGGTGGTTAATTGTATTGCAGGTAACAGGCTACCTCTAACACATCATCCTTTACCGCCAGGATGTGCCAGTGTCTCACTTTTTTTCCACTCTAGAATCCTCTACTACCTTTTTAAACCCTGTGCTCCAAGGAATAGGGGGGCACAAATAGTAAGTGGGCCACTAACTAGTCAGAGAGTCTGAAATAGACCACATTCTACCGCAGGCCATAGTTTATTCAGATGTATAGCATGTATCCACTTAAGTAACATATGAGAAGCTTCAATGTTTCTTAAGGGTTTTTTTGTCTANCATCCTTTACCGCCAGGATGTGCCAGTGTCTCACTTTTTTTCCACTCTAGAATCCTCTACTACCTTTTTAAACCCTGTGCTCCAAGGAATAGGGGGGCACAAACAGTAAGTGGGCCACTAACTAGTCAGAGAGTCTGAAATAGACCACATTCTACCACAGGCCATAGTTTATTCAGATGTATAGCATGTATCCACTTAAGTAACATATGAGAAGCTTCAATGTTTCTTAAGGGTTTTTTTGTCTAGGGCTCCAGAGTGAAAATACACTTCTCTTCATGGTTGTTTGCTGTACACTTTAATTTCATACAATAAACAAATAGTTCTATTTACATGTTTCAGAAATACTGGGGAATCTTCAAAGTTTACATTTCTGAAAAATTAGGCAGATGTGAGAATAGATAATATAGAACCACAATGTGTTATTTTCCTTACTTTCAGGTATGCTATTCTATTGTTATTAGTTTCATTCATTAAGATTTCCATGAATATCAAGGAAGGTTTTCATGTTGCCACAGCATTCAGATTTTAAGATAAGCTTGTGCATGCAGCCTAGAGTTGCTTCATCCTTTCAAAGGAAGATTTTCAGATGAATATCATGTCCTCGGTCACAATTTTTTTTGTTACCATAGTGATAAGAATGAAGAATTTTAAAGAGCTAAAAATACCTGAACACATACAGACAATTTTAGGAATTTGACCTACCTGGTGTCATATACTAAAGAAGTTAATTAATTGAATTCACTGCATATGCATTAGGTGAAATATTCTACTGAATGAAAAATGCGTAGGTCGCACACCTGGAACTATTATCCACAATCAAAGAAGGTAGTATGAATGAAGTTGACTGACAAACTGAAATTCACAAAATCGGATTCTCTTAAAAATGGAATATTTTCTAGAAGCAAGTAGAAAACCATTAATTTAGCTCCATTTTTCATATTTTTTCTTTTCATTATTTAGAATACCACCATTTTAAATAAAAGTTTCTTATGCATCAAAAGAATTTTTCTAACTTCTTTTGGAGCAATGTAATTGGACATATATTTAAAATTATGTTAATTTGGCTCCTTTCTATAATGTAAAGCTTCCCAATTTTAGGCATTATAATAAAACAGTGTTTTTAAACTAAGCTTTTTTTTTATTTTGGTTTTTATGAGAAATGTAATAGACTCAGTCATTTAAGAAAAGCTACTATATTGCAACACATTAAGCTGGTCTATGAAATATCAATAAAAGGCAGTCCTTGCTGTCAAAAATGTTATAATCATTCATTTTTCATTACATTGACTTTTAAAGTGTCTTCCATTTTAATATGGAAAGAGCAGTGAACTTCACTTGAAGAGACCAGGAAAAAGTTCCAGGTCTATTAATGAGCTCAGAAAAGTCTCTTTCTAAATCTTAGGTCTCATTCCTAAAATGAGCATAAGTGAGCATATCACCTCCTCCAGAATACAGGTCATTACAAAAGTCACTAGAGATGGCATGGGCCGGAGAGGGGAACCAATGGATGGCATTCAATAGCATTCAATAAATAACCTCTATAAAAATGGGTCACTATAAAATTAGGTTCAAAATTTAAACATTCTCAAAATAACTATCAACATTTATTTTTATAATTAAGCATACTTAAACATTATTTCAGAATACTAGCAAATGTTTATTGGGCACTTAATATGGAAAATACATTTTATGTGAATTATTTTGTTTAAACCTCCCAACAAATAGTCTGAAGGCTTAGATAGTATTATCTTCCTCTTAGAGTTGAAAAAAATGAGGCAAGTCAGAAATAAGTTATCCAAAGACATACAACTAGTGAGCGGTGGAGCCAGGAGCTAAACCCAGGCAAGTTAATCCCAGAGCCGTGCTCCAAATGAAGACTTTACAACACACCTCAAAATAATCAGTAGAGAAAAAGTCTTTATAGAACTTAATTTGAAAATAAAAACTTATATTTTGAATTATCAACAACAATCAGTATAAATTTCTGAAATGCCTGATTAATTCTATTTTGCTGTTTTTAAATTTTTTATTTTATTACTTATTATAAAGAAAAATAGAAATAATTTAAACATACAACAGTAAATATACCATAGATTATTACTCAGTATAAATTGTATTATAAAAGGTATTTATGACTTAGAAACTTATGAGTATTTTTAAGGAAAAGAGAAGATTTTCAAACGTAGAAAATAGCCTCAATTTTTATAAAAACAGTGTCTTATACACAAATAGTGTCTTTGGATAGACTTCAAACGTTAATAGTTGACATTTCTTAGTAACTTTATATATTGCCAGATTCCCAAATTTTCTATAATGTTTTTGCCATCAGGACCGAAGGTGCTTAAACAAATAGACAACCTAATCATGGCCACTAAAGCGCAGAGTGATTTGGATGCTTCTGCCACGCTGTGAACACACGTTTAAGAGTCCAGAAAAGCATTCTAGATGCTAGGGATACAGCAGTGTTAAAGCAAAGCCCGTAGGTAAAGAATCAGGTACATTTACACTAAGGGCCAACAAAAGAAGAGAAGAACTTCAAACCTTCGATGACTCTTCCACTCTGTCACTCGGACCTGAAACACACCTTCCTACTAGCCCATGAGCCCTATTCCTCCATTTAAAAAGGTCCTGATATGTTTCTTTGCCTTTTTTTCTCAATTAAATTGTGGATACAGCCATGCCATCCGCTCTCAATATGGCAGCAAGCCATGACAACAGTATGACTATAGGAAGAAAGGTTGTGAATAACCTCCAGGAGTAAAGGAAAATTCACTGAGACTTCGCACATCCCAGTGAGAATTTCTACCTCGTTACAAGCGCTTTGAGAAGGAGGAATGTCCATGCATTTACATATTTTCATATAACAGTAGCCTTTCGTGTATGTACTCTTTGGAAAACAAATGCATTTCTCACTGTAAAGTGCTATTATATTGAAATAATTCATAACACTTAAACATTTATGTTTTTTAGTATCAAATCTAACTATCCACAAGAAAGCTCATAGCATCAGTATTTAAAATATGGTGGTATAAAATACACTGCTAGGTACAACTTACAGCAAAAAAAAATATTATAAGCTTAAAAAGCTAAAATCACCTCCTTCATCCACCTCAGAAAAGTTCATACAATGAACTTTTAACTCTTAAACCTGTTTCTTCATATATATTCAAAACAGATAAAATAAATTTGAGGAAAATGATTTATAAGACAAGTTCAATAAAAGAGAAGAAAGGGAGGAAAGAAAAAGGGACGAGAAAGGAAGGAAAAAAAGAAAGGGAAAAATGAAGAAAATAAACCCAACAGCTGAGAAATGACTTGCCTCTGTGGACCAGGCTCCAAACCTCGTCGACCTGCTGCTGAACTGGGAAATGGCCACAGTCATTGAAGTACTTCACGAGCTCACTTCTTTGCAGTCCTTGCCAATCTTCTCTCTTAGCAAACATCGTTTCGTAGACTAAAGGAAAAAGAAAAGATGAAAGGAAATATTGTTTATAAATAATATTTCAGCTACAAACCACCTAAAAAGTTTCCTCTAGACTTGAAGGAACTTGAACCCCGGTTTTCATTTTATGTCTAATGATAAGCCTCCACACTTGGAACGGCACTGGGTGGTCCTCCTACAGAAGGTCGGAAGGAGGTGAAACGTGCACTCGCCTCCCCAAGGAGGTACTGGAGTCCTCTGGCCTGGTGCACACGACCACAGTCCGCAGACCTTACAGACATGAATGCTCAAACTACGTCTTATGACCCAGCTGTTGTACAAAGATTTCTGGGAGGCTGGCCTTCTACTGACCGTTTCAGTATTCAGTGTTTATTCATTCCCCCAATTTTTTATGTCTTTTGGACTTCTACCCACACCCTAACTACTTGAAGTGCTGATTCCTCTTTGAACTGATTTTTCTACTTTTGCTTTGGCTCCTAAGTGGACCGATATCTATTTTTTCACTGACTTCCTGTAGTCTTGCTTCTTAGTTTAGGGTACTTGACTATTCTTAGTTCAAGGTTACCACAGAAAATGACTCAGGTGGGTCATCCCTTACCTGTCTGTCTCCCATACTTGGCATTAGCAAGGGGTCAGGTAATGACCAAGAGCATTGATGGATTGACACATACACTTGCAATTTTGCAAGTGTAGTTCTCCATAAATATTTTATTTTTTCATTTTTAAACGGTGATATTGAATCACTATTCTTAAGTATATGGATTAGCTAATTGATAATTAGTATACAGGATGACAGGCTTTACATCAGTACAGTTTTCATTCTGAAATATGAGCTCCAGATGACAAAGGGCCCCAAGAGAGATTTCTAGCAAAATTAATGTATCATCTTGGCACAAAACCATGTGGATTTCAACTTTCTATTCATTCGTTCACTCATTCAATTGAAGTGGACAGTCATGAGACATTGACAATTTCAAGCAGTATTTAGTGATTGACTAAAAACGAGTAGCTATTCTAGATCCTGAAACACAGCAGCAAAGTAAGCATCAGTTCATGTTTAGTGTATCTATGACTTTTTCTCTCATTCCAAATAAACAAACTAGAGGATCTGCTGTTGGTACCCCCATCCATACTGTATTGTCCCTTACATTTCTGGGCATGCTGGCCTGACTTTTAGTTGCCATCCTCTGCATTTCATTGCCTAGGAGTTCCCACTGGCTGCTGGGCCCCACTCTACCCACCTGAGCAGCTGGCCAGAAGCTCCAGGAACTGAAGGCCCCACTGGACCAGCCCTCAGCCACAGACAGGGGGGAGGGGAGAGGGAGGCATGGAGTCAATAAAGACCCAGCACTTGAGGCAAGTTGGCTGAACTGTTCTCTAGAGCAAGGTTGTCAAATTCATTTTCACTGGGGGCTACATCAGCCTCGAAGTTGCCTTCAAAGGGCTGAATGTAATTTTAGGACTGTATAAATGTAACTATTCCTTAACAGTTAAGCAAGAGCTCAGTACTGCTGCCGGGTAGAAACAAGGTGCCGGGCTGGATAAAACTAGGTGGAGGGGTGGATTCAGCCCTCAGGCCTTGTGTTTGCCACTGGTGCTCTGGAGGAATTAAGCTCCCATTGCTCACATGATAATCTGCTTGATAATCCACCCTTTTTGGTTTCCATGCCTTCCCTGTCTCACATCCCCATTCAGCTAATGGTATTTTCTGGAATTAACACATGAATAAATTAGTTGTACTTAAATTCTTATCTCAGGAACTGATTTTAGAGAAACCCAAATTAACACAAAGAACATCATGTTTTACTTATATGTTAAAGTAAATACATTTCTCCTTGAGTTATTAGTTTTTCCTTGAATTGATCCATTTCAGATGACTCTTACTAGATCAGATTAACACACATATTAATATTATGGCTTTGTAACTAGGTTGATAGATAACAATGCCATTAACCTGTATCTTAATTGCTAAAAGCAAATATTTGGCAACACACTAGCAGAATAAATTTTCTAGGCAGGTTAAATTAGGGTTGATATAAAACTTAAATCATGAAAATCAATGAAATTTTCTGGTCATTGAAAGGTACTTAAAAGGGTGTATAGATATCTGCCAGCTAGCACCCAATTAGCAATCAAAATATGTAAAAGATGAAAAATTTTCTAAAAAACATGAAGACCAATAACAACTTGCAAATTCTATGGATTCTAGAGTTACTTTAGACCTCAATGCAAATGATGATTAAGTTGGTAATACTTTAAATCATTAATATAGCTAATTCTCTTGTATTGTTCGGAGTCTACAGTAGAAAGAGCACCATTGGTCCTGACTGGAGCTTTTTACATCCTTGCCTCCTGTCAGTCTGTTCTCAAAAAACTGCCAGGGTGATGTGTTCGGGTCTAAATTGCACCATAGTCCTTGGTTCATAGTGCTCTGCAGACTTCCCAGCTCCATCAAGGTCAAACCCAGTGGTCTACAAAGCCCGAGGCAGCCCGTGTCCCCACTCCCGGCAACCTCTCCCATCTCACTGTGGGCTGCACTGGGGCACAAATCCCATCCAGCACCTCAGTCTCCCAGCTTCCTCCCACGGTAACTGCCCCCACCCTCCTACCCTTGTGCCTGCTTCTGCCTCTGCCTAGAGCATTCTTCCGCCCTCACTTTCTTTAAGACTTTTACTCATCATTTTTTTGAATTCTTGTTTCTTCATTCTTTTCTGATTGGATGTGTCGTTCTTCCTTCCAGTCCACTCCATTGATTTGAGGCCCAGTTTCCTTTCCATCACTATTTGTTTCCTGTGCATTTCCCTTAATTTCAGTTAGTTTAGCCTTCATATGTTCCTCTAATTTGTGACTATAATCAACCAGTTCTGTGAGCATCCTGATCACCAGTATTTTGAACTGTGCGTCTGAGAGGTTCGCTATTTCTCGGTCACTTAGAGTTATTGGCTCTGGGGCTTTGAGTTCTTCCTGAGCCATATTTTAAACTGTTTGTGCCTGTTACATATGAGGAGCGGAGCCCTAGGTGTTCATCAGTGCAGGGCAACTCAGTCGCTGGGTCGTGACACTGTATGTGGAGGCAGTCTGGTAAAGGAAATAGACTTCCAGGGAATCCAGGAAGCTCAGAGAGTCCCAAAGAAGTTGGGCCCAAGAAGGAACACACTAAGGCACATCATAATTACATTAGCCAAGATTAAAATGAAGGAGAGAATCCTAGACGCAGCAAGAGATAAGGGGACAGTCACCTACAAAGGAGTTCCCATCAGACTGTCAGCTGATTTCTCAAAAGAGACCTTACAGGCAAGAAGGGGCTGGAAAGAAGTATTCCAAGTCATGAAATCCAAAGACCTACAGCCAAGATTGCTGTATCCAGCAAAACTTTCATTTAGAATGGAAGGACAGATAAAGTGCTTCTCAGATAAGGTCAAGTTCAAGGAGTTCATCATCAACAAGCCCTTATTATATGAAATGCTAAAGGGACTTATATAAAAAAAGAAGATGAAAAATATGAACAGTGAAAGGACAGCAAACTCACAGTTATTAACAACCACACCTAAAACAAAAGCAAACCAAGAGGACAGCTAGATCAGGAGTGGAACCATAGAAATGGAGATCACATGGAAGGTTAGAAACAGGGGAGTGGGAGGAGGAGAAGGGGGGAGAAGGTACAGAAAATAGCATAGACAGTAGGTAGAAAACTGGGGAGGGCAAGAATAGTAGGGGAAATATAGAATCTAAAGAACTTGAGACATGTGGTCATAAACTAAAGAAGGGAATAGTTGGGGGGGGGTGTGCAGAGTCGAGGGGAATGAAGGGGGGAATAGAACAACTGAAATGGCATAATCAATAAAATATATTTTTAAAAAAAGACTTTAACTCAGACTCTCAGCTGGAAACCAACCAACAGAGTTCAGACTGGAAAACATAACCACATGAGGTTTCTGTTTTTTCAAACTGAAAAGGTTATTTTTAAATGCAAAAATAGTGTAATCTACAGTTATGTATCAAAGAGGAGAAATCAGGGAAAGTACAACTAAGTAAAATAAGCAAGATTCTATAAGATCAAAAAATGAATTTAGTGACAGAGTTTGGGAGATGAAGATAAGACTGAGTAAAAAGAGTGGGGGAGTTAGTGGTTTGGAAGTCTGTAGCTAGAAATAATGTGAGTGGGGAAAAAATGATGGTCAGTGTAATAATCATAAGGTCCTGGTACATACTTTAATACATATTACTATATTGGTACATTCATAACTATATTATGGAATATAAAATTACTCTCTGCAAAAGAGTATCATTCAGAAAAGACTTCACTTACATTTTTTTCTATCCATCCACTCCTCTAACTCTATAAAGTTTATAATTTGTCTTGTCCTCCAAAGACCAAGTCGATATTTAACGCGATGGATCAGTCTGCAGTATATGTTGATGACTGCTCTCAAATTTCGCCCATGGTACAAAGCCTATAAAATAGTGACATAGACAGTAAAGCTCCATATGTTATTTCTGCTACTTATATTTAATTTGATTTTGTCCCGTTTATTTTATCTATCTCACTCTGTTTCTTGGCTTATGGATGTACTTATTGCTTCTGGCCCAGATTGGTTGAATGCATACAGTATGCAGTAAGACAATGTCCTTGAAGTTCAAAGAATTCCAGTGAGTTTCTTTGTCATCAGATACTCGTACTTCCTGTAGAACAGAGCTGTAAGTGATGGACACTTTCACAGTAGCTTTTTAAGTTAATGTCCTGATTTCTATATGTAGCTGACCCAGCCAGAAAAAGAAAAAAAAGTAGAATTTTATTAAAATATTATTTTGTGTTGAATGATTCTTGCCTAAGCGATATACACTGTGGGTCCTAAAATCTTGGTATTTTCCTTTTGAAAACTCTATGTTTATGCCTTTTACCTAGTTTTCACTGGGTTTTTTCAGGTTATTCTTGTTGATTTCTAAAAACTTTGACTATTAAAAAAATTAACTCTTTTTAGAACACGTGCAAATGTTCTTTTATCAGCTTGTTCTTCATCTGTAACTATATTTTTCTATCTATGAATTTTCTTCACTGCAATAGACTTTTAAAAATTAAAGTATTCATCTATTTTAGGATATTTTTTGTTTTCTATATAGCCAGTTCCATTTTATTTAGCAATTTAATTATTTTCACATTTTATATCTTCTAGCTCATTAATTTTTCTGTATAACTTAATTAATTCCTTTCTTAGCCTTTTCCCCTGTTCTCAACTTCTTGAATTAAAGACTTAATTCACTATTTTAATTATTTTTAAGCATGTATTTAAAGGTCATGAATTTTCCTGAATCAGCTTTCTTCTGATGTGCTTTGCATACCATTTTCCAAGTGAAAAAAAACTGAAACATCAAATCTTTAAATAACTTTCCTAAGGTGCCAGAGCTATTAAGTTGTAGAATTGGTGTTGCAATCAAAACAGGAACGCTGCAGAGCCCACACTTTTGTGTATACACTATATCACTCTCAATTTACTTAAATTTAGTATTTTCACCATTCTGTGAATTTTTCTTTTGGTTTCTTTCCTGGTAGGTTTCCTTTTATAACACTGACCATTGTTCTAGCTTTTGTCATTTATTTTGCTTTGTGTTACTCCTTAAAGGTTATTTTTACCATTTTTCTTACCTTCACAAAAAATTTTGTGATTTTTTTCTCTAAAATTTTTAAGTGTGATGCTTAACTCTATATTTCCTAATTTAGCAAAATTATCATTAAAATATTGCTTAATTTTCTTGAATGAAAAAATTAATTTGCTCAATGTCACCACTTTCGTCTCCTTCCTACTCCTCCCATTTGAATGCCATCAGAATTCAGGCAAATTCTGAATAATTGTCAATATCTTTCAACATTTAATAATTTTCCAATGTCTATTTTTAATCTCCATTTTGTTCAACAGGTTCTTGTCATTTTTAAAAAATAAATGAGGAATTGGTCACACTTTTGGAATGTTCCCCATCCTATGAATCTCAGTGGGAGGCAGAACCCACCTCCTAGGGTTTGGAGATACAGACCAGATGCCCATGACCTAGGACCCCTATTGCTAGGAAGCAGACAGCACCAAAGTCCATCCATCATCTACACCAGCCCCAGGTTTTGTATCGAAACTTATAATGCTTTTAAAAGCAAAATAGTAGAAAATCTATTTGTGTGGGTGAGCAAGCGTGGCTACAGCATCCATTTTTCAAAAGCAGTATTTGTGGAGGCTGGAGCACCCAGCATTCAGCACGCACATCAGGCTCTCTCTGGGCAGGGTTTGGCTGGAGTCCCAGGAGCTATGTTCATTATCCCCTCCTGTCTGTGAGTTCAGTTCTCAGACCTCTGCCCAATATTCTACTCAGTCTCTTTCTGCTTACACAGGTCAGTAGGTTTCCTTTGCTTATGATTAAGAATCAAGCAATGTTTAGTTGTGCCCTAAACGCATTAGCCAAAGGCCCCTGCTTGGCATGTGCCACTTGGGTAGATAATGACATCTGCGAAGAGGGTAGGAACTTTGGGCTGCCGCCACTGGAGCCTAGCTGGGTGCCTTTCCCTCTGACTTTAATAAATATTTGGGGGACACATCTTATGAGGGAAACCTCAGATCTGAGGCATTCAGAGGATTACCCCAGAGGTCTTCATGGTCAAGTTGTGGTTCTTTTTGTAGCCTGGCTCCCTGCCAGGCTTCTGCAGGGAGATGTGCCTCAGCTATGATGCTGTGTGCACCTCAGTATGTAAATTTTTACATTTCTAAAAATTTCTCAAGACAGAATTTATCAAAAAAGGTAGAAATTGATATTTATAATAGCATTATTATATAAGACTCATTGAAAATTACTGATTATAATGTTTTACTCCCTGTTGACTCAAAGGGTAAATGTATTACCATCATACCTCAACACTTAAAATAGCTTTAGTATGCATTTTTAGTCTGCCTTTTTTATATGATTATGGCTTTTTAAAAATATGTAATGGAAACTATGTAATTGCTTCTTTGGAGAATTCCACTACCATATAACACTCAGTGGGATTTAATTTATTGGATTTTCTAGCAAGAGTAGCCTCTTTTCATGTTTACTAGCCATTTACAGTTCTCCTGCTAAGAAGTACTAGCCCGTGTCTCCTACCCTATTTTTCTATTATTATCTTTTTTATCAGTTTATGGGATAGGTGTTTCTGTGCTGACATTTTTAACCCTTGTGCAATATTTCAGCAATTTTTTTACAGTTTAACTTTAAAGAATGTTCCAGACCTATCTTGATCACATTCATCGACTGAAGTCTATAAACTTGTCTAAACACTTATGCAGAGCAATATCCCAAAGGATCTTCCTTCAAAACCTTATAAAAACAAAAAGAAAAGGTTTGCAAATAACTAAATCTATAGACAATGAAATAAAAATGGAATATTCTGAGTAGTTATCACACAGAGTATACATACATAAACACACATTTAAATATACAAGCCACAAATAACACTAGGCATGACTTTTGTATCCCTTTCACCACTCACTAGAGTTAGTGAAGCCCTTGGCCACGTACAAGTAGCTAGGACATGCTAGCTACTAGGACATGCCTCTCTCCCAGGCTGCCTCCCTTTTTCAGGCCTCTTCTCCGTGTCCCCTGACCGAGGTCAGAATAATGACATGTACTGCTATCTGAAGCCCTCGCTCAGTCGTTCTATATCTGATTGCTTAGCATGAAGATGAAGTACACAGTCTTGGCCATCTGCATCACTGAATCATCTTTCCTTCCAATGCACTCTGTAAAACCTTTGTGGCCATGCCTGGTTGTCAGAGAATTGGTACCTCCTCCTACGAATGCAACCATGGTTCTCTCTATCATCTCCCTGATGTGAGCACACACGAATGGACTGACAGGATCAGAAGGGAGTTTAAACTAGCCTCAGATTTTCACAGGATGTTCCAATGTCCATGGTGAGCTTGATTTAAGAAAGGAATTCACAAGTTTGCGATGATGATTGGATATTATTGTTACCAGAATGCCCTAATGTTTTAAAGTTTCTGGAGCCAGACAGACTTCGGTTTGATCCTCAAATTTTGAGTACATCATTGGCTAGATGTATAACTTCAGATAAGTTACATTACCTCTCTGTGACTTACTTTTTGTAAGAAAAGTTGCAGAAACAAAAGCAATTAAAAAGAGTAAAAGGCCTTTTGTATGTGAACATTACAAGGAAACTAGACTTTGGACTTCGGAAGACACTGAAAAACTGACTGCCATATTTAAAATACAACTGACTGCCATATTTAAAATACAATTAAATAACTACTAAATATAATTATAAAACCAAGAGGAATGGTACCACTCCAGTTCTTGAGTAACAAACCTCATATGGGTTTCTCAAGTGGCCTGGAAGTTCCCCTGTGTTTTATTAATCATCTCTCTGCCACTTTCTATAGAAACTTAATCTCCATGAACACTCACACTCACCATCTAAGTACTCACAGGGAATAAGCAGATGGCAAAAGAGAAACCAAAGCAGTGCAAACATAGGCGCTCTTGGCCCTCGAGTGACAAAAGGGCTAGAGCTCGTCTGGGTTCTGCTGAGGATAAGCCAGGCCTGTTGTTCGGAATCTCCGGTTTAGCACAGCCGTCAGAGTAGATAGTCCTTAACGCTTTGTTAATCCAAACATGGTAGACAGAACTTTATTCAGAAAAACCATACATTGACCAGGTGATTATTCAAAATATGACTTAATGGAACCTACATTAGATATTGTGTTGTAAGTACATTATACTGTAAACACACTGTATTGTAATATTTAACACATGCTTTACCTTGATTACTATTCTCCGGAATCTTCTGCGCTCGAGCCACCCTCTGATATATGCCTGCATGATGGTGATCATTCTAATCACTTTTTTGGTGATTATAAGTTTGTTCCTCTTCCGGAACACTTGGAAAATTTCTATGTGTGGACCAATTCTTTTAACTTTATCGTCCAATTTATCACTTTTAAGTGGACTAGGTTGTACCCTAAAAATCAAATATTAAAATTTGTATTATAGTTAATACGAAAAATAAGCACTTTTGCAAAGTCTTAAATTCATTTCAATGACGAATGTATTCAAATAGGAAATAGATGATCATTTGTACACAGACTTCATAAACATTGCCCAAATATGTCAATAGGGTTCTCCAAAAAAGGGTAAACATACCAGAATGGATATAACATCTTTCAAATTAACCTTCTGAAAAAAAATAAAGTGAGCTTGTGCAACATTGTTCATAACCATTCAAAAGAGAGAAATCATATCTAAGGAACTAAATATTTTCATATGAGAGGGCAAGTTAGTTAAAATAATTTTCCCATCCCAGAAGCCATTTGACTAAAGACTACTTCAACTTCTTTGGCACTAGTGGTCTGCTTACCAATTTTCTGAAAATCAACTTTACTTTCCAAATGTTATCACTTGAGAGGCACAGTAGCGTGTTGGCAGGGTCCTGGACTGCGGAGCCGCAAGAAGTGAGGGATCACCCTGGAGACCGTGACAAGCTCTTCGCCCTGACATAAGTAGGGCCCTTGTCGAGATGATCAACATGTGAGAAAACTGCAGACTTTGTACCATCAACAGACTCTCTGTAACCTTGGTCATCTTGCGTCTGTTTTTTTCCTTTATACATCAGTTGTATTTTAAATATGGCAGTCAGTTTTTCAATGTCTTCCAAAATCCAAAGTCTAGTTTCCTGGTAATGTTCACAGACAAAAGGCCTTTTATTCTTTTTAATTGCTTTTGTTTCTGCAACGTTCACAGCTGAAGTTCCAATGAAATGCCCCAGTGAACTCACACAGCAGAGCTGAGTCTTCCCTGCAAAAGCACTGGGACCTCTGAGTTCCAGACCCACTTCTCTGGATTCCTAGGGTGAATGGCACTGACTCTGTTTCCACATTTTTTTTTCTCTACGTCTGTTCTGGTGTCTGCATTAAGCTGGTTCTTAATGTGTCTTGTTCACATAGCCATTACTTTTGTTCCCTTGGTGACTGAAATGTTGAGAGTCTGATGTTGATTATTTGACTCATCTAGTCCCTTTTGGGTAATAGATAGTATATGACTGAGAATCCCACATCCATCTTTTTCGTTGTCTTTTCTGTTAATTTGCCTTGATGCTTGTGGCATCTTATGAAGTACACTGTATTATATGTTGCTTGAATAACAGTATAACTATAATCATTCAAGAGATAATTTGGGGCCCACTAGAATGGACATCAGCTCCAGACTAGGAGAAGTTCATAACAAGTATTCCTTGGAGATCCTTCTTGACTCCTTGACCTTCCTACTCCCAAACTGCTACAACTGACTAATAAGATTGTTCAGGTGTGGGAAACTGTGCTCCATATTTACATCTGACATAAAGCTAAAGATGGAGAATTGAGGCCATTAGTTCTCTTTGTACTTGTGTGTATACATGAAAAATGTCCCTGCTCCCCTTGCAAACAATGGAAGTTAGCCTCGTACAGCTTTTGTAACTCTAGCTCTTTAGTGTGGCTTCTTCTGTCTCCCATTCTCTCTCTTGAGAAAACTTCTGTAGGTTAATGAATCAAAAATATACCATTTTGTTCTCTGGAGGCATATCTGATTTAAATAGACAAAGCTACCAGAAAAGAAAAAAAAAACAGAAAAGTTTTCTATTTACTTGTATTAAGATTGATATTGAATAGCTTAGAAAAGAGGGGGCTCTGATTTCTAAGGAGATTTTTGCTCGGCGCATATCACAGTTTTATGAGTGAGCCACGATATTCACAGTAGATGAAGTGGAGATGAAGTGGAAATGATTATTTCTGGCTTGCCCAGCATTTCAAAACCTACTATAAAATCTAAAAGATTCCGAATTCATGACTTTTTCTTCTATCTCAAAGAATGAATAAGAGAGGCATTATAGAAATACCCAAATGAGCCAAGTTAATACTCCAAGTTCCATTATTTAACAATGAGCTGTGAAAAACTCTTAAAGTGACAGTGTGGTTGATTGGAAGGTGATGTGTGAGGTGTGCTGCTGAATCCTCGGCCGTGGTCATGAGAGTTCTATTCCCTTCAGTGGCCTAAACAGCACATAGTTCTTAGCCACCTTAACCCAAGTGTGTCTGCTGAACCCAAGGCCCAAAGAAAACCATAATTAATTATCTAGAATTAAGTAAGCATATTAAATGGCGGTTAATAATAATTTTTAATTTAAAATGTGAGAAAATTATCTTTTAGTGAAGAACTATTTATAATTTTTAATTTTTGACTTTTCATGTATGACTTAAAAGGAAACATCTTTAAAATGGTATGGAACAGTTCCAACTAACCCTCAGATCTAGGGGGGAGATCTTAATGACAATTTTAATATAAGTCATAAGTTAACATCATCAAAAATGATTTCATAGAAATTAAAATCATATTAATTTATCTATAAAACAATATAACATAATTAAATATATATAAAATGCCTTTATTGAATTCATTATATGTGTTTATTTACAAAATTATGATATAAATCAATATTTTTTCCTACTATGATATAATTGAAGAATCTAGCCTGGATCTATAATCTATACTAAAGATAATGTATTTAAAGGCAAGCCATTTTACTAGATATGGTGGCTCCTATTAGGGAGCACAAACTCTTTTATGTGACAATGATGACCACTAAGTCCCATAGCCAGCCTGCTTTCTCCTTCCTCCATCGCTTAAGAAACTCTCCCCTATTGGAATGTCACTTCCTGACAAAGAATATTGGGAAAATTGGGGATATTAAAGAAGGGATAGAGAGTGCCTATACCATTATATACAATGTAGGTAAAACCTGGAAGAGGAAAAGAGAATAATTCCTAATTCCCGATCTTAATAGAAGAATTCACAAGGGCAATAAAAATATCTGCCACATAAAGTTATTTTATAAGAATATAACACCAGGCATTTATCAATCTTCTAGACAGAAGTTACTGATGCCTTCATAACCTGTGACTTGGTACAATTGGTAACTCTTGATACAATTTGGTAACCCTAGAATACGGGCATCTTCATGTTTTAATCAACTCCTCTTATTTCTTTTATGTTAATAGCACCAGCCCAATAAAACACCAAGTTAATGACATTGAATGAAAAGCTGCTGAACCCACTTATTTAGTCAAAATTGCGCCTTGGAGTGCGACCTAATCTGAAGGCAGGGCTCACTCGGGAAGCAAGCTCACAACCTGTCCCCCTCGCCCCGCCCCAACGGGTGCTTGGACATGCACACATGACGTCCCAGAGCCGGGGGAGAAAGGCTTCTGTCACCGCACACTGAGCGCACACAGGTAATTCTCTCTAGTGCTCATCTGTAAGAGAATTCAACTTTCAAAGAAACTATATGAATGAAGATATTCTTTATCATTTCAGTAACAATGGGAGAAATTCAGAAATAAATATTCAAGTAAATGCTGTTGTAGTCAATGAATAAATTATTGTGTGGTCATAAAAGCAATACTTACAAAGATGATGCGATTATTTGAGAAAATACTAACAATTTCAAAGTGACATTAAGAATGAAGATATTAAATTATCTTCATCATATGATTCCAGCATTATTTTTTAATGACATAGTAATGTATATAAACAAGGCCAGAGAGAAACATGCTGGGTAATATTAGTGACTGTATTAATGCAGTGCTTCTGAATCAAGGGTGGAGAAGTATTTCCACAGAACTCTTGCCCAGGACCTGACCTCATAATATTCAAATTCATTAAATCTCCCAATAAAATAAAAGCAAATCCCTGATTAAATACTAAGTTGTAAAGAAAAGTTTAGGTGTAAATAAAAATGATTATTGTTTCTTGTTTTCTACTTTGTTCTGATTTTCTGAAATAGACCAATATGCATTGTATAATATAAAAAAAATAGAACAACTACATTCACTAGTAGCAGTTGTTGTAGCCAGCTTTTATTCAACACTTACTTCTGACACACTTTCTCCTTTAATTCTCAAACTAATTTTGTGGATGTTACTAGTCTGATTTTATAAACTGATGCTGCAATAAATTAGGCGCCTCTCCAAGACCATGAAGGTATAATTAGCAGAGTAAGAGTTCAAAGCCCTCCTTGTTCTATGTGTGATAAAATCAGATGGGGATATAATTGTGACTTCAGAAAGGCTGGCATTGGTGGTCCCTGGCCTCAATGATTTGGGTGACTGGTTTGAAGCTTTCACCCTTTTATTGGTTTAAGGGGTGTCTAACCCACACCTGCAGGCTGCATGTGGCCCAGGGTGAGTATGAATGCGGCCCAACACAAAATTGTAAATTTTCTTAAAACCTTTCTTTTGGGCTCCTCCGTTTTTGTTAGTGTTTGTGTATTTGATGTGTGGTCCAAGACAACTCTTCTTCTTCCAGTGTGGCCCAGAGATGCCAAAAGTTTGACCACTCCTGGCAGCAGCCCTTAAAGATACAGCCAGACCGTATGTACTGACTGTCACAGAAATGTCCAGTGGCATGCAGGCTACAAGACTGAGTTCCAAGTAGATGACTGGAGACCCAGTGACCTCCTCTGATTTATAAAATGAGTAGGAGCTACCCGCAGGTTACTTTTATGAATGTAATTTTTAAAAGTATGTTTCCTCACAATGCTGTAACACAATTCTGATATGGAAATTATCATTACTTTAACAGATTCTTAGTCACTAAACAGTAGCTAGAAAACTCTCTTAGAAAATCTTTATGAAGGTAAAAAAGTGATAGACAAAAGTTAGAGGACAGTTTTCACCACACAAGAGACCGCCCCCTTGGTCCTCAACCCCTCTCCTAAAAAAAAGTCACTTTTAGAAAGACAGATTGGGGATGAAGAGCTGAATCTGAGTTTTCCATTTGAAGTTTGTCAACTCTATGATCCTGGTATCAAATCAAATAGTTTTTAGTGAGAAAAGAAATCACTAAGAAAGATGATATGTGAGCAAAGATGCAATAAGTTAATTAGTAAGTTAATCATGTCTGAACATTAGACACTGAGCTTGGCAAACATTTGCACAGGGAATTTCCTTTTAACTGCTAATGCTTATATGATAATATATATTAAACAGTAAATCAGTTTTAGAGTTTGGTGCAGATATTTCTACTAATTAGTTTTGGCTGATACTGAAGTATTTTGTATGCTCCATTTATAAAAGCACTGTTCGCCCATCTGTTCATAGGTTGAAAGTGATTAAAGGATACTTATTTTGGCTGTTGCAAAAGCCAAATACTTTTTAAGCTGCAAATTTGTGGCAAAACCAGTTTAGGTTGCCAAGTTCAGAAATATATTAAAAGAGATTTGTGATGCCGCCTTCCCCCACTGCCTCTTCCAACCTGCGTTATCGAAAGCTTTCCTGATTAGACTAGCATGCCTGCTTTGTCCAAATGCTTTGCAATTTCGTTATAATTTACACGATTGACTGTGATTTGGATCCGCTGCTACCAAGCTGTGTCGAGGGCTTGCGCTTCCTGTGCGTGCAGCCTTGAAGTAGAAACATGTGATGCCCTCCTGCTTTGAATGCCGGATTTGAAAGCAACTTGGGTGACGGGGGAAACAAGCTTGTGTCCTACTTAATCAACTATATGAGCTCTGTTCAGCGTGAAAACAAATTATTACATTCATCATGGGTGATATAGACTTTTACGAATAGGAATGTAGTACGTTTCCACCACTAATATTGTCTCAACATTGTTTAGTACTCTGTTTCCAAATTTTCCCAAGCGAGGGTTTACATGCTAGCAAAACCTGCCCCCTTCAAAACTCAGAGTGGGGATCCTGAGACTTTTCAAAATAAAATGCACTCCTCCTGAGTGGGCGATAACACCACTTTAATGCAGGCAAAGTTTTTCAATAGTTGAAGTATCTGACTGAGATGAGTTCTCTTCTGTGCTTTCCACATTCCTTTCGTATCCTGATCATTCCTCACAAAGCCGGCCGGCTGCCACCCCCCCAAAACCAGGCGCTGTTCCATTTTCTCTGCTCCCGGTTCCACGGCAATCTCTTTAACAGAGCACATTAAAGGGGAGAGGCTGCTTATTCTGCTTAAGGCCATACTCTAAGAGTGTCTGTCTTAAACAGTTTACGGCCTGAAGTGCTCCAACTAGAACCTGTTGAGAAATGCAAATGAAATAAGGGGCCGGGGGGACTTCTTCTCCCTGTCCCCACACCTGCTTGTCCTTGGAAGAAATTCTCCCAGCCCGGCGTGTCCCATCTTCAGAGATGTGGGTTTGGTTACGGCTGCTGCTGCGTGGTTTCAGTATCACCATGGCTCTTCCTCAGAAAGAAATAGAGATTTTTAAATGCCAAATTCAGTTCAAAAAACATAATTATTCTCTCCCTCACATATAAACATCTTGGAGGAGCCCTGATCACTATGAATTAAACTGAAATGATCATTTCACATAGTAGAAAAAGCAAAAGCTGAACGGGAATACTAAGTGTGGTCCAATCTAACTGATTCTGACTTTATGGTAGTCTGTGATGCACTTTTAGGGAATTGTTTTTAATACAAACATTTATTGTATTGAGAAATGTTTCTATTTATATTGTACCTACATGTTTTATTCATAGGGCACTGAAAAAAATCACCTTGGAAGACACCTGAAATGAATAGGGCATTTGGGCCAAAGGTATCAGGGGGGCTGATTTTTCTATGGTACAGTGACCTGAGTCATCAACTTTTCACAAGCTTCTACATGAAAAAGGGAACATGATCAGTTCTTTATTCCCCCCCCCACCCCCAACGGTAATTCAATCCTCTTGGACATCCCTTTGCTCCCAACCCAAACATTAGTCTGTGGTGGAGGTGATGGGGCTCCACCCACCACCATCATCTGGCTCCTCTCGGCTCAGACAGACAGAGAAGAAAGGTCAGGGCCTGCTCACAGATGCCTCATCCTTAGAACAGAGCTTTAGGCGGTGAAATAAATTCCCACAGCAATTCAGACGATTCTAAAAACACTGTCCGTTTTTATCCTCAATACTTTATTCCCAGCCACATGTGTGTTTTAGGAGCCATCATTTCTAGGCATCGGGGAGACCTCCAAGCAGGCAGACAGAGAGCCAAGGGCAACCACAGCAGGTCAAACGTCTAAGGGAAAAGCAGGAGATGCAGGCAGACTCCAGAGCCGCCGGCAGCAGGGGGAGATAGGACACGCGGCCCCTTCTCCACGTGCTTCTGCCTCCCCACAATCCCTCCTTGTGAATTTCTTCATGAAAACGTAATTGAAAGTCTGAGATTCTCTGTTCAAGACATCCATTCATCCTTATTTTCCTTGCAGGCAGGATTACTGTAATTTTAAGATGAAACCTATTCTTCTTGTTATTATTATGCTTGATGATCCTTGGACAGTTTTCATGCCTACCCAGGGTCTCCCTCCCCCTTGAACTGGGCCCAGCCCCTCTTCTCACCAGTTACTGATTTCAAGACTTCTTCTTTTCTGTTGCATCCTTCAGGAAACACTGGTGAGATTATGTCCACCCCACACCTGTGAGTGAGGGAGTAGACTCCAAACTTCTCAAAACTTCTCGAGGGTCCCAGCCATCTCTGTTCCAGAGTAGGAGGCAAAAGTCCCCAATTCAGCCTGTGGCCTAAGCCAGTGTGCTTTGACTCAGTTTTACCAGAGAGCGCAGCTATCAGTACCTGGCCCTACTACTGATAACAGTGTTTTTTTCCCTCCAAACAAGCAAGATTGGAAAAGCAGTGCTGAGGTGCTCATCTTTGGTGACTCCGGGCATGTTCAGAATGCTAGACTGTCAACTCAACCATGCAACCACACCGCCACTTGAGTGTAAACTCTCTTGAGCAGAACCCTTGCACGAGACAGTAAGTAGTAGAAGGAAGACACCAAAACTCCACACTTAACAGTGAAGAGGAAGTTCAAAATGCTTGGCAGTCATCATATGGAAGGGGCCAACAGAGTGAAGAGACAGAGGAAAGTAGACATTCTAATGGCCACAGAAATAGTTGTAAGCTGGGAACTCTAGAGAAAACAAAGGATCTGGGCACGGGAGGCACCAAGGACCACAAAATGATAGAAAAGAAATCAACAATGGGGGCAACTACTTGACCTAGACTTATCTACCTTTATTCTCCTCTTAATACCAGTGGAAAGAATCTTGAAGAAGGGTAAATAACACGTGACTTGCAGGTGAGTGTGTGAGTTGGGAGATGGTAGTATTTCCTAGGTAGCAGTTTTATGGTAGCTATTTCCCAAGAGTTGTTCTTATCACAAAATTATGGCACAGCAGTGGGGGGAGGGGGGATCATCACGGAAGTTCACGACAGTTCTCACTATTAACTACATAACCCAAGCATAAAGCAATTAAGTCATCCAATGAATTGACAGAGCTGTGGGGAGAGACTGAACATTGTCAAATATAACTTCCAGCTTGCTACTCGGAGTGTGGTCAGAGGACCAGCAACATCAGCAACACCTAGAATTTATTGGAAATGCAATATCCCAACCCGTATTGATTCCACTTTGCACAAGTGCAATGACCGCTGACAAAGAAAGGATAGGGTAAACCCTGTCAGGAGAGAACGGAAGCTCAAACCAAGGAAAGAAGTGATAAAGTTGAGGTTTGTGTTAGGAGATTTTCTGGGCTCAGACAAATAATTTTTCAGTTTCCTCTGTTGATCTGCTCTTGTTGAGAAACTAGAGGATGAATGGGATATGAGAATACTGGAGAATGGCGAATGAATTCATTTTTCAAAAAAGGAAATAGTATACAAATTGCAAAGAATAGGCCAGTAAGTTTAATACCAGATTCTATTAGCTATCAATTAGATGGAATGTGAAGAATTAAAGAAAATAGTAGGAATATGAAGAATCAAAATAAGTACAAAAAGAATGCTATGTCATCTCAAATATATTTCCTTTGTTTTAATTCAGTTTATGGTTATTATTTTTTTCTTTTACTAGATTGCTATGGCAGAAAATGATTTATGATATTTCTGAATTTCAGAAAGGCAATCTTCAAGTTTCTCATAAAATCTTTGTAAAAATGAAAAAGAAATATAGACTGGTTGGGTGATCTTGGTGACTGGGGATATAGTATCATTATTACCTGAGATAGAAAACATAGGAGAGAAAGACTGGGAGGGAAACACATAAATATTTCAATTTTGAGAGATATTTATGGGATATTCCAGTGATGATACCCAGGAAGCAGTACAGAGTTTGAGATGAGAGCTATAAATGTCTGAAAAGGGAAGAAAATTCATTAGAAGGCAGGGAAAAAAAAGAGATCTAAGAACTGAATTCAGCATTGAACAAATATTTATTCATTTATGTACTCATTAATTCAGTCAGTGTAAGATATTTTATGTTCACTGGTAAGTAAAACAAAACTCTCTGTCCCCATTGAGCATATATCCCAGTAGAAGAGACAGAAAATGTTCACAGTACACAGCATCATTACAGAATATGTTAGAAGACAGTGCATCCCGTGGTAAAAATAATAGTGGTAAGGTGGTTAGGGAGTGCTAGCAGGGGTGGGAGACGCAGTTTGAAAGTGTGTCATGGCAGCCCTGCTGGTGTGGCTCTGTGGACTGAGCGTGGGCCTGCGAACCAAAGGGTTGCTTGTTCAATTCCCAGTCAGGGCACATGCCTGGGTTGCGGGCCAGCTCCCAAGTTGGGGCCATGCCAGAAGCAGCCACACATTGATGTTTCATTCCCTCTCTTTCCCCCTCTTTTTCCCCCTCTCTAAAATTAAAGAAATAAAATCTTTTTAAAAAGTGAGTCATGGCAGATGTGGTTATGGGAAAGGTAGCATGTCAGCTAATATCTGAGCCAAATCCAATGTTGAAATGTGAAAAATTTTCTTCTGAAGTTCTGCATTGATTAGTGTATAGGGCTGTACAAATAATTTCTCTGACCCATGAGTATTAGGTGCCTATCTTACATCATGGTAGCTACCACGTTACTTTACCTCTAGGTTTTTCTCCCCTCTACACTCTAAATTTCCTGAGGACGACTACTTTTCTTTGTAAGCTTTGACAACATAGCATAGATGAAGAGAATAAAGAAGGGGTAGAGGAAAAAAGAAAAAAGGGATGAAAGGAGATCAGAATCTGGGCCCATTCGAATATTTTAGAAGGTCTTGGGTTTGCTGGTTTGGGTTTTGTTGGCACTGCAGTCCTGGGATTCCTCCAGGGTTAGCCCAGGGCTAGTCCTGCCGTCCATGCTGAAAGGTCAGCTGGAGGGTGCGTGTCTGTGTGTGTGGATGGGAAGAGACTTTTCCTTTTGGTAAGAGCAGGAATGAAGTTGGTTACGATTACAAAAATGAAGGCTGAGCTTTCCTTTCCACGCGGAGGAAAGGTGTGTAGTAAGCGGGAGTGAAGCCAGGCAGGGGCGAGCAGAGATTAGAAGGGAATGAAAGGAAAGCACATCTTGGAGACACCACCTGAGTCTGAAGGTCTGAAGAATCGGCGGAGCTGGGATGTTAAACAGACACAAAGCACAGGCGCCCACCCCACTCCACACCCTAGGAATCCCCACTTATGGGAGCAAACGAGTTTAAGTACCATTTTGCCTAAGCTAATTTGAATCACCACTCTAATGAAGACCTCGTAAACCATTTTATACAGAAGTAGTTGAACAGAATTAAGGGGCTTAATCTAAAGAGTGAAAATTGGTAACAAGGGTGGCTTTGGAATCAGGACTAATAGGTTCTGGCTCAAGGGAGATAAGTGCTGAGCTGCACACACAATTATCTGAGAACCAGAGCAGTCAGAATGAAATGGGATGGCACTTGAAGAGGTGCATTACGAATCCATAGAATTTTTAAGTAGACGCTATGTGGGCACTGTGTTAAAGAGGAGATTCACCCTTTGGATAGACAGTTACAATAAAAAAATCTCCAAGTGTTCTAAAACTCCACAGGTCTACAATTCTCCCTAGACAGAACACACAATGAAATAATATTTCACTGTAGAAATATTATCCATTATAAATCTATTTTCAAAAAGTGTTCATGCTAGGAATTGACCCAGAAAAAGAACTGTTTGTAGATATCTAACAATAAATAAGCTAATATTCCTTAAAAGGTAAGAAAATTTCAGAAGAAACCAAAGGAAAGTTATGAGGTGGTGAATTATAAAACTGTTTTTGAGATAAAATAAGAGGGCTTGACCCTTTTCAGAAAAAAATAGTGATGGACAAATACAGTAATTTTAGAGATAGAAAGTACACCTTCAAGTACCTACCTAAACCTCCAGGCTGAAATGGGACCTTCGTAATTAGATACACCAGTAAATCCACTACAGTCCATTATATCAAAAAAGAGAAAATTTAGCATTGCTAGTGCAGTTTCGCCTTCCAGGAACATGTTAGTGAGTCATACCGTGTACCTACTACCTTTTTAGTTCCTGCACACTACAGAGCAGAAAGGAGAAAGTATACAATTATTATTCATCTACACATCTGCATGAACTTCTGGATGATTGGCATCTTAAAGAATTCTTAAAAATAAAAAAGAAGGAATTTGGAGGTTCCAAAAGGGCACATTTTACTTCATAGATGGGATATTTAAATGACAACATCTTTATCATCCAGACTTGAAACAAATGAAATATTTAAAAGGTTAAATGTGGATGACCAGCCTGCGAGCATGTTACCACTAGAAATTTAATATTATGAATCAACAACAGAATGTTTTTTTCTCTATGAGTTGAAGATCCATCAATTGTTGTATTCTACACTTGGAAATCAGTCAGTCATTGAAAAAAGCAATTATGTGCTTTAGAAGTTCAACAAAATAAAAATGTATCACTTAAGTAGTATTATCTGCAAGGGATTAACAGCTAACTGCAGAAAGACATAAAAAATAAGGTTTTATTAAAAGAATAAAGTAGGTCATTTGAAAAAAACCAGAGATATGCAATATAGTTAGAGTTACCAAACAAATTCAAGTGGACCTCAAGGAAAACTATTCATATAAAAAGAAAATCTTTTCAAAAGGAAGTAAAAGTGAATGTCATGGTAATAGTACAGTGGATACCAATGAATATAGCTCCTGGCTCACAATTTTCATTAAGATATTGAAAGTGAACTCAGCATGCATGAATGTATTACTTGTTCTGCCTAATAATATAAACTACTTTTTATTCTTTACATTAAAAATATCAAATCAGAGTAGGAGAAAAATGGGTTAGTCATAAAGAAGTTCATGAGAAGATTAAAAAGATAATGCTAGGAAAAGGTAATACCCCACTTCACTGCAAATTTCATTCAATCTTTACCTTTATCAAGGTAAAAAAAATTAACATGTACTATAATTCATGTATCCATTACATTTTTAAAAAAACTAAAAATAAGCCCCAACTTGTGTGGCTCAGTGGGTGGGGCACTGTCCCGCAAAGCACAAGGTCAGTGGTTTGAACCCTGGTCATGTCAAGGCTCTTGCCTGGGTTGTGGGTTTGGTCCCAGGTCAGAACGGGCATAAGGGGCAGCCAATCAGTGATCTTCTCTCACATTGATGCTTCTATTTATCCTTCCCTTCCCCTCTCTCTTAAATTCAATAAAGAAAATCTCTTAAAAAAAACAAAAAAATAGTTACATCATTTGGCTTTAAATCTTTCCGTTTTAGAAGCTGTACATTATGTGTTTCATTTTAAAACATGTAAAACTCAAAAATATTCCTTCGACAACTCTAACTGAACTGAAATTGCTTGGCTTTCTTTGAAATACTTAACATACCTTCCTTTCCCTTACAAAAGGTTTTAGGCTTTCTCAACCATATTTTAATCTTATGGATTTCTGATAATCTTCTGAAATTTATGGAGTTCTGATAATTTCAAAATTTACCATTCAAGTTGAAATATTAAAGATATAGAAAATTTCATTCAGAAATCAAACAATTTTGTTGTATAACTGTTTATCTATGAAAGTGTATCCTATAAATGTTGAGCAAGGGTGTATGAAATGTTTATGAAGAATTAGAAAATCAAGACCATAGGATCATCTCTTTCTCATAAAAACAGACAAATAGACATACAGGAACCCCAAAATAAAATCAAGTAACCACTGTGTGGAACTTACAACCCAGTAAATTCATCATACTTGCCCTGGATTTGAGCATTTTCATTCTTTAATAATGCCGCTCATGAAAAGTCTCATGTTCATCGTGTACAGATGAACACGAGGAGTGCAATCAAATGTACCTATGCAGTATGCTACCAATCTTCTCCTAAATTTTGAGATCTCTGCAGTTCAGAAAATCAGGAAGATGAACTAAAAAAAACAGGAATGTGAAAACTTGCCTTTTAGCCGATGGCCATTAAAGATCAGGACAGAAATCGTCATGACTGCCTTGTCTACCACTATTTATCCATGTAAGGCAGCAGGTTCCATTCCCTCCAAGGGTGGGAATGGGGCGCAAATCGGCAGTATTTCCTGATCAACTGCACCAGCAGCATTTTTAAGTTGGATTAACCCAGCATCCCCACCTCTAACAGCCAGTGACTGCCTCCTTAAAAAATGCAGCTGAGTGGGCACATAAACCCGTCCTATTTACCAACTGTAGAGGGCTCCCACAAATCTGTGGGTGTGTATAAATGAATTCCATCACTTTTTCCCCAGTAACTAAGAACAGAGAGGGGAAAAACAAACTCTCTTGTATTACTGTACCTTGGCAATGGTAAACTATGTGAGACATGTTTTTATCCTTAAAATGCAAAAGTACTTTAAGACTGGCCAGTACCTTACCGAAGGTGACTGACCCCGGATGGGAGGTTACAAAATACTCTGCCTCATGCAGACTCTGAGAAAGCCTCAGGCAAAAAGTATTTGAGCAATTGTTCTCTAAGAAGAAAGCCCTGTAGGCCAAGCTCTAGAGAGTCCCAACATTTGGATTCTGAAGTATCATGGCATTTCTACAATAGAAATGGTGTAGGATTTCAAATAAATGAGAAAAATCATAATATTATTCAATTTAAATATTTTCAGTGAAATGCATCTATATAAAAACTACAAATCTATAGTTCTACATCATTTACTACATTTTGCTTTATTTTCATTGTCTTACTTTTTAAAAAATATATTTTATTGATTATGTTATTACAGTTGTCCCATTTTCCCCCCTTTATTCCCCTCCACCCTGCACACCCTCTCCTTCCCACATCTCCCCCCCTTTAGTTCATGTTTATGTGTCTTAAGTTCTTTAGCTTTTACATTTCCAATACTATTCTTGCCCTCCCCCTATCTATTTTCTGCCTGCCATCTATGCTACTTATTCTCTGTACCTCCCCCCCAACTCCCCTGTTGCTAACACTGCACGTGAACTCCATTTCTGTGGTTCTGTTTCTGTTCTAGTTGTTTTCTTAGTTTGTTTTTATTTTAGGTGTGGTTTGTCTTACTTTTTTTAACACTCTCTTGTTCTCCAAGATTCTATTCAAGTAACGATTTTTACTAGGCCCATTGTTAGATACACTAATTAATTGTTTCAATGTTCTTCTATTCAGTAATCACCAGAAAGTCTCTTAAAATTTGTATAAAAACAGAATAAAAGCAGCATGATCAAGTGAGAAGAGGGTGAATTGAGGACTGGATTCTCCTAAGTTATTTTTTTTACTTTTGTGACCTTGAAGAAGTCACTAATTTTTCTGGATCTCTGTTTCCTCGAGTGAAATTTAAAAGGACTGAATCAAGTGATCTCTAAACTCCCTTCAACCATCATTCTCTAAAATATTTAAGATCTCCCTGCAAAAACTAGCTACATGTCTCTCTAAAACTTTGCCACAGCTCTTTCTGCCTGCAACAGATGGTAGGTTGTACACAAAAATGCTTAGAATTCAGACTAGCTGGCTGGCTCCAGGAAAATAGCTATAATAAACACTCATCTTTCAGATGATACAATTTTTTATCATTGAAAGGGCTGCACTAAATTTTAACTTAGTAACACCTACAAGGAAAACAATACTTCCCAATCAGCCTAACCAGGTAAAAAGCATTTACAGAAGAAGACTACGCAAAGGGATAAGCTGCTTTTAACATAATCAAATACTTTGGAAAGTAATTTACATATGACAGTTGCTATTTTTTTCTTTAAAGCAAGTCATTTTGTAGGAAGATTTTTGATAACAAATTCAATTTCTTTAATAGACATGGGCTATTCAGATTTTCTTTTTATGCCTATATCAGTTTTGGTACATTGTCTGTTTTCCAAAGAATTGGTCCATTTCATTCTGGTTGTTGAATGCAGTTGACTTAAAGTTATTCATCTGTTCTCTTATTTTTTTAATGTCTATAGCATATAGAAGACCGAACCTATTTCATTTTCAATATTGGTAATTTGTGTTTTATCGCTTCTTTTTCTTACTCAGTTTTGTGGAGCTTGCAAATTTCATTAGTCCTTGCAAAGAATTGACTTTTGACTTTGTTAGTTTGCTTTCTTGCTTCATTTATATTTCATTCCTTTCAGTTCTTATCATTATGATGAATTTCACAGGCTCATTAAAAAACATTCTACAGTTGTAGAATTTAGCCTTCTGTAAATGTCATTTGGGTCAAATTAGTTGATAGTTTGCTTCAACCTGCTATATCATTATTTTTTCTTTTTACTTAATTTTATTATCAATTAAGTACTAAAAGAAGCATGTAAAAGTTTTGAGCAATAAGTATGGTGTTGTCCATTTTACTCTTTAGTCCTGTCTATTTTTGCTTTATTTATGCTGAAGCTTTATTAGTACAGCATATTCTGTATATTTAGTATAAATGTTGATGCAGTTAAGTTTTAGTCTACAATTTTCATATTTGTTTTTATTTACTCCTGTTGGTCCTCTTTTCCTATCCTCTTTGGGTTAACCAAATAGTAGTTCTTGTTACCTTTTTATATTGGTGGTTGCTCTGGGAATTACAATATGCATTCTTAAGTTATCAGACACTGCTTGGAATTAATATCATTACACATTAAATGAAAGAAACTGACAAGAGTATAACTCCATTTCTTTTGCAATTATCATTATATATACATATATATATTTGCATCTCCCTAACTTAGAAGTTATATAATAACATTATAAATTTGTCTTAAATGGTTGATTCTAAAGAAAAATTTAAAATATATTTTATTTTCTATTAATCACCATGTATTTTTAAATTCAATATTATTTCTTCTGTAGATTCAAATTTCCATCAGATGTCACTTCCTTTCAGAATGAAGAGCTTCCTTTAACATTTGTTAAAATTGGCTGTTAATAAATTCTCATTCTTTTAAGCTGAAAATGTCCATTTTCAATCTTAATATTACGGGAAAGCTTCATTAACTATAGAATTTTCAGTTAATATTTTTTCTTTCAGCACTTTACATACATAATTTCATTGTCTTCTGGTTTCATCATTTCTGATGAGAAGATATCTATCATTCCTAGAAATGTAACCCTCTGTAAAATGTATATTTTTCCTTTCTTGCTATTCTCAACTTTTTTTTCTTTGCCTTCAATTTTCAGCTCTTAGACTAAGATGTGCCTGCCTGCAGGATTTTGTTTTTTGTATTTATCTTGTTTATAATGTGACGATCTTTCTGCATTTTTCGAGATTTTTTTGGTAAATTTGAAGAAAATTCAGCCATTATTTCTTCAGCTACTTTTTCTGTTTTTCTGCTTCTGAGACTCCAATTGACAGCTGGTAGTCCCCGTGATTTTAACTTGCAGATCACTCACGCTCTGCTCACTTTTTCTCGATTATTGTTTCTTCTCCTGATTGGACCCTATTGATCTATGAGTTTACTTATTATTCTCTTGTCTTCTCCAATATGTTGTTGTTCAAACCACCCAATGAAATCATCATATCAGGTATTACAGTTCCCAGCCTAGAATTTCCACTTGACTTCTTAAAATCGCTTCCTATCTCTGCACTGGGATACTCTGTTATTATGAACACCTTTTTCTTTAAATTCTTAAACACATATTACAGCTGCTTTAAAGTACTTGTCTACTAATTCAAATAACTGGGAATAATTTTTATGTAAGATTTTCCTGTTTCTTGATATGTCTAGCATGTTATCTATTATACACATAACACTGTACATTGTGGAGCTTCTGGATTCTGTTCTTGTCCATGAAGAATTGTTGACTTTTTAAAAAACATTCTAGGCGGAGACTAAATTACTGGATTTATCACCTTAAAATTGTTGAAACTTGGTTTCACGCTTTTGTTAGGGTGAAGCCATTTGTTTGGTTCTTAGTACTGAGGCAATTCCCTTAGTCCTGGAACACAATCCCCACTCCGTAGGTGCTGGCCATCTAAGATTCCCATGGAAAAAAATTCATGTTTACTAAGTCCCTGTCACTAAAATAGGATATTTGTTTATTGGATACTTCAATAACTACATTGCATGTTTCATTATCATATTTGGCCTACATTTACCATGAAGTGCAGTTCCACAATACTAACCTTAGAATTGAATGGATGTAAAAATTCACTTTTTCTCGAATGTTAGGAAATTGATGTAATGTGTATACTACACAGTATATAACACTCAAGCAGGGTGTGGGGCAGTATTCTCTTATCAAACACAGTAACATGAATTAGTGAATATAATTAATATTTATGAATGTTCGCATGAAGTGAGAAATGTAAAAACTGATTGATCATAATTGCTTGTCACTTCAGGTCAGATTTTGTCACTAAGCGTTTTGGTGCAGCCTTAGGTTTTGGCACCAACTTTTATTTTCTGGAACTTTCTGGATTTGGGAATTGTGGATGAGAGATTACGGACCTTATATAGTGACACATTTTCAGTAATTGAGAGGAGGACTAAAGAAGGATGTCAAGCAAGAACAGGTAGCCTGAATAGTATATGTAAATGAAGCTGTATTTACTGAGGAGTTAGATCTCCAAACTGGTCCAGCCGACAAACTCCAGTCTCTGAAGTTTACTCTTTCACTGTTTTCATCTCTATGGCCTGTGGCACAGTGCTTTGCACCTAGTCGGTACTAAAATATAATTTGATTAATTAATGAATTAATATATTACCAGTGAGTAAGAAAACACAAGTGTGAAACCTGTGAAACCTTATAGAAACTTCACTGTCAAGTTTCTATAGTTCTTTTTTTTCCATCTCACTCTCCAATCTATCTCACAAAGCCTGTCATTTTTCACAAAAGTTACTGGACAAACTTGCTGTATGAAGTAGCAAAGCAATCTTAAGAATCGCTCATAGAGTCACTGAAATGTGTTCTACCGTAGTGAATCGCAGTACACAGTTTCCAATCAATGAAATACCATGGGGTATTGTTCACACTGCTTTTCCCACATGTGACAGAGTAAACTGCAGCCTAATCTATTGAACGATCACTAATACACTCGAAAAAAGGAACGTTTTTTTTCTCCTTGGCTTAGTCAACTTAAAACATTGGAAAAGATACATTAAAAACCTACACTTCTTTAATCTTAGAAACCAGATAAAATGAAAAACACGCACATTGATATATACTTTTCTGCTATTGTAGAAAAAATATACCTGGGTTGTGGCTCTGGTTCTGGCTTGAAAGCTAGTTTCTCTCTTTTCATAAACCCTTTCTAGAACAAGAGAAAGAAGAGTTGACATAAGTAGAAAAAATGTCATGGTCTACAAAAATTTTATTTTATTGATGTTCTGTTACATTATCAAAGGGAAAAGGAACCAGTCCACAATAATATATATTATAAGCCTAGACAACAATATAAATTTGTAAGTATACCCAGAGGACAATGATTCCTGAACTGCCTCCAGCAACTTCTGATACCCAAGAATACAATTTCTGTTGATCATCTCAGTGGGCCAATACACATGCAATCTAATTCAGATGAGAATTTATTTCTTTACTTATTTGTTTACTGTCTTATAAAAAGGATTTAGTGTAGCTTACCAAATGTACAGTACATGAGAAAAAGAAAATCAAGTTAAGGGGAAAATAGGTATAGAACAATAATGTCAAATACTTTCTGATATTTCTTGATGTGTCACACAGATTTGACTCTCACATTTTTAGCTATCAAAGTGTTATTGATTGAACTGTGTTCCTCCAAAATGCATATTGAAGCCCTAATCAGTAGTGTGACTATGTTGGGAGATAAAGCCTTTCAGGAAGTAATTAAGGTTCAATGAGGCCATAAAGATGAGGCCCTATCCAATCATATTGGTGGCCTTGTTAGAAGAGGAAGAGATACCAGGGCCACACATGCCCAGTGGAAAGGCCACCTGAACACACAGAAAGCAGCAAGTATTTCCATAAGCCAAGGAGAGAGGCCTCTGGAGAAACCAACTTTCCCAGCATCTTGATCTTGGACTTCCAGCCTCAAAAACTTTGAGAAAATTAATTTCTGTTTTGTATCCCACATGAGCTGGTATTTCATGACAGCAGGCCTGGCAAATAACGCACAAGCAACAAAGAAAACAAGGTAGTTCTAACATTTACAATGTCTGTAACTGAAGCAAAACTGGGTTCTTCAAAAGAAGCCTGGTGTAGTGTAATGGTCAGCTTCAAGAGCATCTCTCCAACAATCACACCAGAGTGTGTAATGTGGACTTTTGATGCAGTCCTTCTGTATCAGTCAACAGTAGAAAAACTCAGGGATATAATCCTGCAAGATCTCAGAATCACGTGGCCATTGCATTTCTGGTCATTTGGCACAATCTAAAGGTTAAACTGATACCTAGAGGCATTAAAGCACTGTATACCCACTTTGTAATCTGTCGTGACAATTAGTTTGCACAGAACAGCTTCTGAAAAAATGGTCTCGAATAAGAGTATTTGAGGTAATCTTGATAACAGCGAAAGGATAATGCATTTTCGGTTGTTGGTGCTGCCCTCTCCCTCAGAGTCTGTGAGGGAGAGAAAGTGTCTTGGCTATTGAGATGAGAGGTGCCCGAGTGCCACAATGGAAACGCCTACTTTAGTTTTGCTTTTTAAGTTTCGAAGGTGCTTTTAACCACTATTTGACAACTGAAGTCAAAGAATGCTGTGATCCAAAATCCTAGGATGTATAAAGGATTGACATGAATATGAAATGTGAAAGAAAATTGTGTTGGTATTGCAAAAATACTCAGTATTGAGACATGGAGTGATTGTCTTAAATATTTTACACAAATCATAAATTCTTCCTTCTGTCTGATACTGCTCTCTCAGAGGCCATCTAACTTATTTATATTAATTTGTATTTCATGCCATTTATTTTTTAAGATCAAAGAGTAACTTTTCTTCTATAGTTATGTTAGAATGCAATAATAACCTTGAGAATTAGTTTACATCATCTCTCAAGTATATGTGATTTTTAGAGTTCCCTGATCATGTGTTTTTTTAAAGTAAACAATGATTCTAAAGAATAAAATTGTATGTTTGGATATTTCTGTGCAACATGTAGACGATAATGAAACATGGAGCAGGACCTATAGTGTAGTCATTTCTTTCAAGATGTATATTCATGGCTACAAAATTAATTTTTAACCTATATATGCCATACATTCACACACAGCAATGTGCTTGGCCTGGAACACACTGCCCTATGTGATACTACTCTTTACACTTGCCAGCTTCATTTTTTTAACTGCTTCCTTCTAGGCCAGACTAACAGCATCGGCATGCTATCCACAGTGAAGGGCGGTGTCACCCGTGAAGGCTGCTCAGTAACACAAACTCAGACAAACATCCATGAGGATTTTTCTTACCCAGATGTTCTCTGATTTTTGCCAGTTTCCCTCTCTCAATTGCATTGCCTTCACAACCTCCATTGTGTTTCTTTCTCCCTACCTGATTTAGGGACTTTTTCCTTCTCTCCTTTTTGCAAAATCAATAGCAGTCCTCTATCTTGGGTTTTTCTCAGTCTTAGCTTCATACACACTTGCATATTCAAATCTCAAGTCTACTCTGTATTAATGTCTCAACTCCATTCTCTCTCAAAAATCTCTCCTCTCAACTGCAACAAGCTTCTCTCTTTTTAAATTCCTTTATTCATTTTAGAGGGACAGAGACATTGATTTGCTGTCCCACTTATTTATGCATTCATTGGTTGATTCTTGTATGTACCCTGACTGGGGATCAAACCCACAACCTTGGCATATAGGAACAATGTTCCAACCAACGTAGCTACCCAGCCAGGGCCTGCCACCTATTTCTTTAAACTTCTTAAAGATTCTAGTCTCTCCATGACAATGCATTTAAAGTGTCACATTCTAAATACCTGACTAAAGGCATAAATCATTTATCAGACCTCGTGTCAAAATATTCAAATTTTTAACAACCTGTGTGGATTTACTCCAAAATACTTTTCAGACTTCTTTCCTCAACATCTTTTCTCAAATTCCACAACTTCACTGGTACCAGGTTAGTTCTGATAATTCACACAGTATTATCACACCTCCAGTTTTGTTTTAGAAGCAGCTGTCTAATCCATCAATTCCTCTCTTCTTTCCAAATCTCATAGACTTATTTTCCCTTTTGATAATTCTGCTAATTTCTTTCACCATCAAATGATTAATTTTTGGCATTGATAAATGATAGATGAACTATTTGAGGAAGCCTTGCATTTTCTTCTTTTTTTAAAAGATTTTATTTACTTATTTATCTTTAGAGGGGAAGGAGAGAGGGAGAGAAACATCAATGTATGGTTGCCTTTCATGCATCCCCTGCTGGGAGTTGGCCTGCAGGGAACCAGCCTGCAACCCAGGCATGTGCCCTGACTGGGAATCGAACAGCGATCCTCTGGTTCGCAGGCCCGAGCTCAATCCACTGAGCTACACCAGCCAGGGCGCATTTTCTTCTTAATGATACATATTTTCTATACTGTATCATTAGTGTGAAATTCTGGCATATGTTTGTTAGAAAAAAGTAACCTACAAATGGCATATTACACCCTCAGTACTTACAATCAAAATCAGTTAAAGGGTATTTTCTAAGTCGCAGAAAATTCCATAGTTTTTAACAGCTTTGTGACCCTACTAGAAACATATATAAACACACTAAGATGAAAGGTTTATTTTAAAATAGATCATTGTAAAGAGAAAATTGTTAGCACATATATATGTATATATATAAATTACACACTAAAACACGTGAAACACACTGAAATGCTTTTCCTGCCAGGCTTGAACATTAGCACTGTACTTCCCCAACCGAAGTCAGTCAGTCACCAGCACCTCCTGTGAAAGAGCCGTGAACTGCGCTTCTCACACTGCTACTGCTTCTTGTAGAAGAAATGGTTTAAACGGGAAAATGTCAATGACATGCAGGCATGCAAAACCAGGAGGCACCAAACACACCACTGTGTGTTCTCATGAGTCAGTATCTTTGCATTATTGAATTCTAGAGCTCCCCAAAGCACACACAAACCACAGGAGGATTTTTGAGACTCAGAGCCACTTCTCAGAAGTTATAGTAGGCCCTGGAAACCCGTGACTTCCCCAAATCTTCTCATAGAGCCAGAGAAGATTCCATCTTGAAAGGTGATCTTTAATGTGGTGTTTCCTTTACATTTCCTAAGAGAAGTGGGGGCTCCCAAAGCTATTGTGGGTCACCCTGTAATGGCCGTGGCCTCAAAAACCATTCAACTTTCAGATGAGGGGAGACTGATCCCAGGTTGTTCATTTACCAGTCACTAGACAAAGTTTCTTTACTCCAAGGGAAATCACAGCTAAGAATTCCCTCTCTGATATGTAGGAATTTGAGCAGAACAGAGGAGACAAGAAAGTCTGATGAGGAGAAGGGAGCTGGAGAGAGAAATTTCCATCCCAATGCAAGTTCCTCTGAGGGTTGAAACCCATTTGTAAAAGATGTAAGAAGGCTGCTGTTTCCAGAAATATGCTCATAGTAACAAAATCACAGCATAATGCCATATTAAATGCTAACAACAAAAGTGAAAGATATTTTAAACGCATGGCTGAGCTGATGAGAAAGTAATACAATTCTTCCCAGGGCAAAGACAACAAGAAGTTTTGAATTCACTATTGCATGAGTCTGGGAGCCTGTCTTTGCCTTGGGGATAGCATGGTAATTTCAGACAACCTAAAGCCTGGGTTTTAATGAACTACATGCCCTCAAGTTTGGAGACAAATACTGGCACTCAGAATGTGAAGGAACATCAGAGTTGAGAACACCTCAGTAAAAGCTGTGTACTGGAAGTACAATAGAGTCTTTAGAGGATAAACCAGAATTTAAAATTTTCCCTGGACAGAGAAAGAAATTAGGAAAAAGAAAAAGAGATACCATGAAACCCCAGTAAGTTTGATAACAACACTTCCTTCCATGGATCTGGGAACTCAATCCGTACTGCCTGGAATGCCCAACAACCACCTCCCCAAAGAAAGGCAAAAAATGAAAATAAAGTGGTTCCTGGTTAGTAGTGCCATAGAGTACTGGGTAAAAGCAATTATCCATCATTTTTAGAAGAACGCAGTTTAAACCCAAAGAATCCACAATAAAATACAAAAAAAAAAATGAGACCACAATCAGAAAAGTCATTAAACATAAGAAAATGAGCACTCAAGGATTCAAAAGAAATAACACACTAAACATTCGGAACCTCAAAGATGTACGACTGTAATTATACAGAATCTAAAATAAGACCCGCAAAGTGTAAAATATGATCTGCAGGATGTAATGTAATGTAATTTCTATATGTTTAGAGAAATATATGAAAGGAACCAAAATGATCAAGGTTGACTAAGCTGACTTGGAAAGTTACAACTAGACATTCTAAAATAAAATATATATAACTAAAATTGGAAACTCGATGAGCTGCAAATGAAAAAACAGACATACAAATAAAAATAGAAACATAATCTATAAGGCAAATCAGGAAAAAAAAGAACTGGGATGCCTCAATAAGAGACAAAGAGATGACAAATATAAAAAAGAGGAAAAAAAGGAATGGCGATGGAATGGAAGATTTATATATGTCTAAGAAGTGTTTTATAAAATGTTTTCAGTACAGTTTATACAGAAAAAAAGGAAGATAGTATTTGCAGAGATTTTTTTCAGAATGCAGAAAGACACTGATTTTTATATGTAGGAAGACTAAGAAAAACAAAGCAGAATAAATAAAAACAAAACCATACTATACCCCTCATAATAAAACAGCAGAACAATAATTAAAAGAAATCTTTAGAAGCAGACAGAGGTCTGACAAAAATTAATTTTAATGGAAAATCAAGTGAACAAACATCTGATTTTTCAACAGTAACAGTGGCAGCCAGAAAACAGGACAACAATAAGTTCCAAATGCTGAGGATGCGTGTTTAAAATGGAGAAAAATACACTGTAAGTGGAACTTTTCTCCCAGCTGAGCCTTACTTCTAAAGGATGTATATGGCTCAAAAGGAAAATCATTCTATAGGTCTGTGATGCTAGATATAATAGCAGATAAATTGGGAAGCATGTAGTAAACCTAAACAAGCAATGAAGTATAAAACAAAATAATTTTTGTCTAATATGTGAGATTAAAAAATAAGAGAGGACTGAACTCTAGTAGTTAAGGCAATCTAAGGTTTCTGTATGAAGTAGAAAGAGAGTAAAGATAATTAAGTTAAATGTATATATTTAAAACTATAGGTTAACCACCTATAAAAAGTAAAGACAAGAATAGAAATGCCAAACTAGTATTTTTAAAAACCTAGTACAGTGCCAAACTACTACTAGGAAAAATGGAAAAAGAGGGGAAAATACGTCAATCTATTTCCAATAAAGACAACAAATGAGCAAAAATGTGGGGGGGGAGTGGGACAAAATAGAAAGAACAACTATAAAGCACAAAATAAAAGATGCACAATGCATCTGAGTACTTTTTAAAAATATAAATCTATGATGTTCACACTGAAGAAATAATGGTGGCCTAGTAATATATGAAAAAACTTCTTTTGTCATTAGGAAAATGTGAATTAAAATCCCAAAGAGATATTTTATACCTGCCACACTGGCAAAGGTTAAAATTGTGATCAATTCAGTGTTGTCAAGTGTCTGAAGCAATGGGGACTCTCATAACTGCTGCTGGGCAGGGGAAATTGTTGGCTATTCCCTGGTAAAACTGAACACACGCCCACTGGCCAGCACATCCATTTTGCTGCAGGCAGCTTGTGGCTAGAGGCCGTCAATTATTCAGTAGTTGAGTTATTGAACTCCCATTGCCCAGGCCCTGCCCGCCTCCCTCAAAGGCTAAGGGGATCAGTATCCTGGGATCTATGTGACCCCAGCAACAGGATGAGGCTCATGCTGACACTGGGAAGTCTTCCCCCAGAGAAACTCTTGCACCTATATTTCAAGAGATGCAAGAATGTAATAGAATTGTTCTAAAAAGGAAATAACTAAAAAGAAAAGTCAAATACCTCTCAGCAAATAGGTAATTAAATTGTAGTATAATCATTTAACGGGATGTTGTGCATCAGTGAAAATAAATGGACTACAGGGGGCCCAACATCAACATTTATTAAGACTGATGGATCTCAAAAGTACACTGCTGAGCAAAAAGAGAGAGAAAATATTATGATTCCATAGACATGAAGTTAAACACAAGTAAAAGTAAACAAAATACTAATTACGGATATGGGTGTGTGCCCTAAAATTATAAAGAAAAGTAAAGAAATCAAATTAGGAAGACTGGTTTCCTCAGGATATGAAGGGAAGGAATAGAACAGAAATCCAACTCTTAAGCTTTGTGTTTCATTTTTATTCTTTAAGATAGAGGTTTGTTGATAGATGTGCATATGCATAATATAGTGTTTTGTGTAAACCCTATGTATATATAGAAATATAAAAAACAATACAGGAGAAAAATTCCTTGAGCTTTAGCTGAGTGTCTCTCCTCTCGAGGAAGGTAAGAGCGGCAGCATCTCAGGAGCCTGTGGGTTTCCCAGACCACAGCTGCCTAAGGAGGTCACATGCCTCCAGATCTCCCGTGGTTTGTGTGTGTTCTTGGAAACTCTAAAATGCAATGCCAAGCAGTTGAACAGATGCTGCAGGTATGAAGTTTTAAAATGTATAAATCTGTGAATGCACGTGACTGATATTTTTCAATCATCTAGAATTAAAAGTGTAAATTGAGGAGTTTTTGTTTTACAATTTAGGGGCATTCCAAAATGTTGTGTTCATACTGATGTGGAAGCTGATGCTGAATCATATGTGAGGTGCTTGTTTCATTTTAAATATATTTCCCACTTTGGATTTAAGGTAACCTCCCAAGTTGTAAATTTATTACTAAACAATTCGGTAATAAACTCAACAGTATTTCAAAATGTTGAATTCAATCCTTTGCATGTTCAAGACTTGTTTGGGTGTGAAACTCTTGCAAATCGTCAGTTTAGTTACCATCATGAGATTCGTTTTAACCAATAATTAGAATCTAGTTTGTGCTTTATGTACATCTTCTTGTATGTTCACCAAGTCTGTGCCAAAACAGATATTTTAATTACCCTTTTCCTAAGGGGGTCGAGGAGTTTAGTATCTTTATCTTGATTCGACAAATGGAGCTGCTGGGGTTCAGACTGATTTCTGTTTCATATAGCAGGTGAAACTGATTTTTAATCTACGAAAATAATCAGAAAACAATGAACAAAACAGTATTGGAGTTTATGTTAGACATTTAATTGATTGGGATTTGGACATTTGTTTTCTACTTTCGTTTCTTTAGAAAAGACCCAGTGATTTTGTAGAAAGTCAGGAGGACTTAATCACAATGGGATTTAAAACTGCCAATCAATGCATCAGGGTCAGAGGGTCATCCAGTCCCAGCTATGACTTGACATGACCGCCACTCCTTGGTTGGAAGACTTTTATAAGGAATTAAATAAAACAGGCTTCTCAAACTGCAGTGTGATTATAAATCACTAAGATGATTTCCAGGAGCTCAGGATATACTTAGATGGATATATCAGCTTATCAACATTATCCAGATTAATCCATTTGGAAGCTTTATTATCAAAATCTGTGGCATATTATCCCAGGCCCATTGTGACATCCATTACTTGAGACTGCTTCTGATATCTCTGATTGGTTATTATCTCCCTCCTCAACTTCCTCAGGAAAACTCGTTCTTATCTGACCACACGACTCTGTGGAGTATAAGACAATAAATTGTCTATTCTATGTTAGACAATTTATTCTAAGAATATAGTATATGAGGCTTGCCCATAAAATATCCAGCCATGCAATATGAAAAATAGAGACATCTCTTGAAGAAGATACAAGACACAGGAAACATTGTGCATAGGACAATGACATCTCAGTCCCCTTCAAAGTAGGTGTCTTGAGTCCAGTTCTCCCAATCACCATCAGGTGCCCCACTGTGTTTTCCTGAATCTCATTGATGATCTGAAATCTCTTCTCTCTTAAACATGATTTTAGTTTGGGGAAAAGGTAGAAGTCTCAGGGCACCAAATCTGGGCTGTAAGGGGGCTGAGTCACCTGGGTGAATTAATGTTTCCCCCCAAAATTGCATGAGACATGGTGCGTGAGTGGGCACATTGTGGTGATGAAGCTGCCAATCACCAGTTGCCCATAGCTGCAGCCCTCTGAATCATCCAAATAGTTTCCACTGAGAAATGTTCAAGCTTAATGCAAAATTGGATGCAGATTCATTGCTCTACTGGCTCCATCATTTTGAATGTGATGGCCACACAGTACATGTACTCATTCAACAATGTCTACCACCCCCACAGACTAGTACAGTGAAGTCGTCATTGTTCACACATGCACATTCCAGTCCACTCTCCTTGGCTGCCAGATTACATCAATGTCACTCAAACTGGTCTCGTTATATTAATAACAGCTGGACTTTTTCCAGACAGACCTCACACAATACATGTAACATACAAAATACGTGTTAATCAACTGTTTAAGTTAGTAAAGCTTCTGGTCAACCATAGGCTATTAGTAGTTAAGTGTGGGGGTAGTGAGAAGTTGAACACAGGTTTTCAACTGCTCAGGGGTTAGAGTATCTAACCCCCACCTTGTTCAAGGACAACTGTATTATGTTAACAACATTTTCTGAAAGTATATTTTGAGTAAATCATGTCCAACACTTATTTTATAGTACCATCTTCATAATAATCTGCTTGGTACATTTTTCTGGTTTGCTTTTATTTTATAAAAATACCTGAATAAAGTGACTATTATGTCTTTTTTACTAGCTGCTAAATTTGTAGTTTACTTATTAATAACATATAATGTACCAAATTATGAATTTTGTGTACCTACCTAAATCTTAACTTTATTTTTCCTGTTCTCTTTTTTCATAAACCCTAATATCTCTACATATATCATGCTGTAAACATTTTTATAGGCCATCATAAGTTCTTCATGGAAGAAGTTTAATGAATTCATTAACAATTTGAGAAAAGTATTTATTATAGCCATAATTAATTATATGTATATAATTACATAAAGTACTATAACTGACTTTTACTATAATCATACTATGCTAAGCCTACTTCACATGTAATTATCTAATTTTAGTTGGTAATTGGTTTGTTTTTTTCTTTGAGTACTTTTGTTTTTGAGGTAGAATCAGTGAAAACTATGTAAAAATCCAAAACCAACACTTCTCTGGAGGCTGATTTAACAATGTATCATAAAAAATGAAGCAAAAAAGGGGGGAAGCACATCAAGAATTTGACTGCAAGAAACTTATCCTAAGAAAATTGAGAATATGCATAAATATTTGACTACAAATATAGTGTACCATATTATATTAAAGCTTTGTTTGATGGCTGAAATAACTAAAAATGAGCTATATCCCCAAAGTAAATATTGCTGCTATTGATTTAATGATAAAAATTTATATTAATAAGAAAATATGTTCAAAATGTATTGGGGAGAGAAAAAATAAGGTTATAAAGTATTTGTTGTTATAATAACTTTAACAACAATAAAAATGTAGAAGAAATAATTATGGTTGATTTACTTATTTTTGTCTTATCCAAGCCTTTTTCAAAATACATGTATTGCAAATATAACTTATAAAATTATTTTAACAAGTGACAAAATGTTAACATTAAAAGGCTTTATGGGTGATCATTAAAATGTGGTAACAGATATAGGAAGAACAGAAGAAGAGGAGAATACCAAGACCTGAAGTAATTTGAGATTAGAAGTTGTCCCAGGTGTTTGATTCAACGGTGAAGCTGGAATCAGATTAGGAATCAATCACTGAAGACATACATCGTCCTGAAACAGCCTCTTGTCACTGATGGGATCTTTATGGTTTGATAACTTCCTCACCCAATAACTGAATGGGACCCTCCTGATTTCTGCCAATCAGGTTTCACTGTCTATGACCTAGCTGTCAATGCCAGGATCCCCTGTGACTCGTAGTGTTGGGTCTGTGCCCCTGGAGTAGATTTGTGGCTTCCCAGCATGCTGAGGAAAGCTGCCTTGAGGAAAGATGCCGTGCCCACGTCGCAGAGGGGACGTCTAATGAGAGTGTCAGGTGTTTACAAAGAGAAAAAGAAATCAACAGGAGAACTAGCTGCCTGCCAAAACGAGTGTGGCCACTGACGCCAGAGAGGAGGAATGGGGAAAGTCTATTTCAGAACAAATAATTAAGGATTATACAACTCTTTGACTAAATAGAACAAAATTATTATGGCAATATTTATATAACAGCCTCATTAGTTTTTTCCCCTTTTTTTCTCTCTCCTTAGGAATATCATGACTACCATTTTCATTGCTTTGGGACCTTGGGTCTCTTTTGTGTTCCTCTTAGAAGAAATGTCAATCAGACTATCATTCACTCACTCAGCAAATATTTTCTGAGCCTCTGCTGTACGACAGACACTATTCTAGGCACTGGGGCTGCATCAATGACCTAAACATCTCAGCCTTGTGAAGCCCACATTTTACGAGGAAGGCCAAGAATAAACAAATAAAGGCATGCAGAATGTACTGTAAGGTTGGAGTACATTGAAAAATAAAAGCAGTGGTGCTCTTTCAGGTGGGATTCAGGGAAGAACTCGCACAGAAGGTAGTATCTGTCAGAAATGCATTATCACATCTGCCTGCCTCTGCCACTGGGAATCATGTAAACACAGACCTTCCGCAACTAATTCCAGGATACCTTACATCAAGAATCAAGAACAATAGCCCTGGCTCAGTGGATTGAGGGCGGGCCTGTGAAGCAAAGAGTCATGGGTTCGATTCCCAGTCAGGGCACATGCATAGGTTGCAGGCCAGGTACCCAGTAGGGAATACGTGAGGGGCAACCACACATTGATGTTTCTCTCCTACTTTCTCCTTCCATTCCCCCTCTCTAAAAATAAATAAAATGTTAAAAAAAAGAATCAAGAACAATAAATATATAATCATAGTATTTTTCTTACGCACCTAACAATATGTTCACATATCTTTATCTCCTTATCTTCACCATCCATCTTACTATTACTGTTACTCTTACTATTACTACTATGGGTCTACAATTCCTTATTTGAGACCCAGAAATTAAAAAAGCTTTGAAAACTAACATATTTGTCATAACACATATGGAGGCAAAATTTAACTCACTTGACCTTTGGTGGCAAAACCTGACTTGAACCACCCAACAAAAGGCCAATATAGTGACCATTTCCTACTTCATGAAAATATTCTTATGCTTTACTGAAAATATTAACATATTTTGATTACATGTTTATTTGAAGATCCACTTATCCTACCTTCTAAAGTTTGAAATTTTCTGAATTCCAAAATACATCTGACTACAAGAATGTCTAATACAGGGTTATGGATCTGTATAGCTACTACAAACTACAACCATTACTGGTGTTGCCTTTGAGTAGCTCTATATTTCTTATTCCAAATCATTCTAACATCTCATTAACTTAAATGTGTATAACTGAAGAAGAAACATTGCATCTAATCCATCTATCATTTCATGAATATGCTTGACTTGTTCAACTTTTTCTAATTATTAAAAAATCAAATTGCAACAAATATAAATCAATATTATATCAACAGACATAGCAATATCCAAAGCCTGTGACCATGACCTTGAATACCAGCACTTTCTATGACCACTTACTATTGCTACTAAAGTTTTCATTCATATTTATATCCATGTTTGGCGCATTTTATTTGATGAAAACAAGCTAATTAGTACTGAACCTTTCCTAGTTCATACATTTATTCCTAAGAATATTTAAAGGGAAGTCAAGTGAGACATGTTCTGTAACAGATGTTTGCCTTTTTTGGCTGCCTTTTTTTAAAAAAATATTTTATTTATTTATCTTTAGAGGGGAAGGGAAGGAGAGAGGAAGAGAAACATCAATGTATGGTTGCTTCTCGTGCATCCCCTGCTCAGAACTGGCCCCTGTTTTGGCCGCCTTTTTACAGCTTGTTCTCTTTCATAACTTTTTAAGAAATTTAGTTAATGTTCCCTTTACTGGAGAACAAGTGTACCTAACTTCCCAGGAGGTTGGGAAAGGCAGGTCTCCCCAGGGCAGGCACTGTCTGTTTCCCCCCTTAACCTGATGTCTACTCAGATGCTCTCTCTGAGTTCACCTTGTCATTCCTTCATCCAGGTTTTGGCAACGATCACACTCCAGCTTATCTCAGAAAGAATGCACGTTGACCGGCAACTGTAGGACTAGAACTATTTTGGGCACTATCACTAATGCCGATGGACCTCGTACCCCTCATACATCTTTCTCCCAGGAGAATATCTCAGAATAAAGCGTCAATATGACTGAGAAAATTTGGTTGAGTCTTTTGGCTTCCACAGTAAAGAAAGAGAATGAAGTAACTTCCAAAAGTAAAAATTCATTGGTTTTTTATAGTAAAAGAAATGAGAAGTATAGATTTTTCTCTATATAGGTAAGTTAATCCAAAAATACAAATTTAAAATTATCCTATTTTTAACCTAATCCTCCACTTTTAAATATTATTTACTGGGGGTGGGATTGTGATGTCATCAAGTGGTAAATCTAAGTAATATTACATCCATATCTTTCATTCATCAAAATTGCTTTCTTTCAAAACATCGTAAGAATGTTGAATATAAGCTTTGACTAATTTCTTCTGACTATACATATTAACCTATTTATTGCTAAATTTTACATGGAGTACCTCTTTCATTCTTCCCAATAAGTATCTTAACTAGGACAAGAGTAAAGAATTTTTATCTATAGTTGAAAAGGTAAAGAGCCCTGGCTGGTGCACCTCCGTGGATTGAGCACGGGCCTACAAACCACACAATTGCGGTTCGATTCCCAGTCAGGGCACATGCTTGGATTGCAGGCCAGTTCCCAGCAGGAGACTCATGAGAGGCAACCATACATTGATATTTCTCTCCTTCCCTTCCCCTCTAAAGATAAATAAATAAATAAAATCTTTTTTAAAAAAGTAAAGAGGATAAGATATTGTGATGTGAAAAAAAGACATGAGCAAAGATGCTTTATATATTACATTCTAATTTATTTATTGTGTTACATAATAAAACCTTTCAAGTCACTGCACACCTTCTTCTGAATTTATAATTTAGTAAAGAATCACAAAATATATATGTGTGTATATATATACATTCAAGTTAAATATATATGTAAAGTTAAAAAATATATATATCCTTCAATTCTTACATTTTCTTTTACCCAAGTAGCTCAAATTTTCCAGAGAAAACTAAGAAATTTTATGTTAAAATCTAATCAACCCATTTTATGGTTAAATTAAGGAGATAAAAAGAATAATATATTTGTAAAGTTTCAATTTTTAAAAATATTTTTCTATAAAATGAATGAAAATTTTTGATTTGTTAATCAGATGAAGTTATAAATGTGTTTTAAAAACACTTGACCAGTGACTTGCTTTCTTCTCTCTTCCACAGATCTTGTTCCTCTTGAGGGGGAGGTGAGGAAGGAAGCCAAATGCCCAGAGGACTCACAGCGTGTTTCTGAAACACCAAACAATTTCTGATGCAACCAACTATTAAACCGAATTCTATTTGCTTGTAATCTCTTACTTGCCAGTGCCCAGATTAGGCAAATTCTTTTCAAGCAGGGCTAAGAAGATAAACTGATCCAAGGTCTTCCTCCAAGGCACTCTGGGATGAGGGAAACTGAGTCAGATTTTGCCATTTTTCTCTTGCACACTGGACTTTTGTCCCACTGGGCTTCTTTCAGTTCCTGGGATGCGTGCTGCTCCCTTCCCCCTCTACCCACTGAGCCCTGCCACCTGCCACCACAGCCATGCATGCTGACAGCCTGCTCAGGCATTCCCCTGCTTGTCATCTCTTCCCCAGGCTAGCTAATCGAATCGACAAATGGCCCAGCCCCTCAGCGAACCCTTCCTGACAACGAGAATCACGGCAACACGGGAAAGTCACCTCTCATTGAAGAGAGCCTTGCCTTATGGACAACTAATGAGTAAAAGTTACTGTACTCTCTCCTATGCTTTGAAATATTAGCTGGAAGTTCACTTATTCAAACTTCTATCAATATTTGTTTTTATCTTATTTTTAAAAGCATATTTTAATGCACTGATAAATACATTAATTTTTACATCTCAGATTTTAATGAATATTGGAGTTTTTTCCTATAACTACAGTCCTCCAGGTCATGGGTTTCAAGATTGCTTTATAAGTTATTTTTTTAATACTTTATTTATTTATCTTTAGAGGGAAAGGGAAGGAGAGAGGGAGAGAAATGTCAATGTATGGTTGCCTCTGCCGAGGACACACAATGTATCATGAGTCCCCTTCTGGGAACTGGCCTGCAGCCCAGGCATGTGCCCTGACTGGAAATCGAACCACGATCCTCTGGTTCGCAGGCCCGTGCTCAATCCACTGAGCTACACCAACCAGGGCTGCTTTATAAGTAATAATGAAGTCAGAAAACCTTTTTAAGGAAGAGTTATGAAAGCAAATTGTGATAAAAAGTTGGAGATGGTGGTCTTCCCTATCTTATGGCAATGTAATATTATATTTTTATGTTACATGAAGGATTATGCTCACAAGTGCTCACTTCTCTTGGATAAATATTACCTTTTGAGATAATTAAGGCTATAAATATCTCAGTACTTCAGAAACCATAAAAAGTAGCATTAGTAACTTCAGGATACAGTTTCTTTAACTTCACATAGAGAAGTTTTAGAGGGCTATATGCTATTGCTTTAAATAATTGGAAACTTTTATATAATTCTAATATAATAAGACCACAGTTGCAGAAATGAAACATTATAGCTAAAGACATATAACATTAAATTATTATTTAGTTAGAGCTAAAAATGTGTAAGCATATAAAATACATTAAAAAGAAAGCAAAAACTTCAGGCTTCAAAGGGAAAGTGTCTTTTTTAGCCTACAGAAAGCACACAGTAACTTTTCTATATGAGCAAATTAAAATGTTGATAACGGCAGCTAAGCTATATTGTGTTTTGAAAGCAGATATTTTTTCTCCTCTTACAATCAATGGTAGGGTTTTCTGTTCCCTGTCTCTACTCTTTTTTTAACAAAGCAGGCTTCAACATTCTTAACTTTGCAAGTTACTTTTGTTTTAAGATTTTATTCATTTCCTTTTAGAGGGTAAAGGAAGGAGAGAGGGAGAGAAATATCAATGTATGGTTGCCTGTCATGTGTCCCCCACTGGGAACTGGCCTGCAACCCAGGCATGTGCCCTGACTGGGAATCAAACCACAGTCTTCTGGTTCGCAGGCCCACACTTATTCCACTGAGCTACACCAGCCAGGGCTGCAAGTTACTTTTTGTCTTGAATGATTGAACAAACCCATAGGAAGATTACTTACTACTTCCCATCTGTAAGGATGGGTATTACCAAGAAAACAGAAAATGCAATAAGTGTTGATGGGGATGTGGAGAAAGTGGAACACTTGGGTATCGCTAGTGGGAATGTAAAATGGTGTAGCCACTGTAGGAAATCACACGGTAAGTCCTCAAAATATTAAACATAGAAATGCAATATGGTTCATGTTTTTCACTTCTGGGTATAAACTCAAAAGAAGTGAAAGCAGAGACTCACACATTACTCATACACCCATGTTCACAGTCACACTATTCACCATATCCAAAAGGTGGACACAGTTCAGGTGTCCATAGACAGGTGAGTGGATGAAATGTGGTGTGTACATACTAGAGAATATTATTCAGCCTTTTTAAAAAGGAAGGAAATTCTGATACATACCACTACATGGATGATCCTTGAAGATATTATGCTAAGTGAGATACATCAGTCACAAAAGGACAAATAAAGATGATAGAGACAGAAAGTATAATGTTTGTTTGCAGGAGATGAGGGAAGGGAAGAACAGGGAATTAGTGGTTAATGAGCAGAGTTTCAGTTCACAAAGATGAAAAAGTTCTGGAGAGGGATGGTGGTGATGGTCACACAACAATGTGGGTGCACTTATGCCAATAAACCCTACGATCTGAGATGGTTAACACAGTAAATTTTATGTATATTTTACCACAATAAAAATATAACGGAGGGTTTACTTGGAACTTAGTGTTTGATTCCTTCTAGGATTGTTATTATTTTAAAGGAAAAACAAAAGGGAAATCCTTAGTGAATAAGCCAGTTAGACATTCAATGGTGAAATATTGAAATGCAGTGAGCTGCAGGGAAAAAACTTTAAAGGTTAGAAACTTATGCCTTTCCCCCACCTTTATATACTTGGTTTGCAAGAATAAGTTACAAACTTCTAACTGGACTGATGCAAAGGCCTACTAAGGCTCACCCAGTCTCCTTTTCAGTCCACTCCAAAATCTGCAGACAGGTACACATCCCCACATCACCGTCTATTATGTCAAAGTCATGGTTGGTAGCCCTTTGTACTCCTAATTTCTCACATACCAATGAATGAAGGCCCCAATGTTGCATTCAGGGCTCTCTGCAGTCAAGTCTATTCTTGTCAGATGTGTTCCCCAAAGAAATATGTTTAACATGTACTTATTTGCACAGCTAAGAGCAGTCTCCAAATTGTTAGCATAAAACCGGGCAGAGCTGGAAGGCTTAGAAGAAGCAATTCATTTTTTCACCTTTACTGGAAGATAAGAAAACAACCTTCTAGGTGTATTACTTTCGTTAAGGACATTCATGCATTAGAAATACACATCCGGTTAACTGGGGGTAACTGTCTATGCTGTGATTAATATGTTCTAAAAGTAGAAGAGTATAAAACTGTTAGAATTTTAGGAAACACAATATTCATATAATTTCTTTGTCAAAATTCTGATATTTCTTCATAATATTTGCATAATGCCCTTGCCTGAAACAGGGTTGCAATAATTTAGCTTTTGAAAGTTTACTTACAAAGAATTTAGCAACATAAGTTAAAAGGCATAATTCAAAATGTTTATAGGAAAATATAAAATTCAATTGTGTGTTTAAATGGTAGATAAAGAACTAGTCAATAGATAGAAAAATAATCATTAACTATATTTCAGTTATCTAATGGTGTTCTGGGCTGAATGTTGTTTCCTCAAATGTCACCAGCTGACGCCCTGGCACCCAACGTGACTATAGTTAGAGACAGAAACTTGAAAGAGGTAATAAGGTTAAGTGAGGTCATAAGAGTAGGACCCCAATCCAGTATGACTAGTGTCCTCATAGAAAGATGGGGAGGTACCAGGAGCACACTGGGGAAAACCCATGTGAGGGCACGGCAGGAAGGCAGCTGTCTGCACACCAAGCAGAGAGCAGACCCCGAGAAACTCGCCCTGCTGCCACCTTGATCTTGGACTTGCAGACCTCAGAACTTGGATAAGTAAATTTGTTGTTTGAGCCACCCTGTCCGTGGTGTTTTTTTATGGCAGCCCTTACCTACCAATACCATTGATGATCCCAGAAGAAAAATAATATAGTGCTATGAGCAGAGAGAAAAAGGCAGAGAAAGGATGACACAGACACATTCACACCCAGAACAGAACACATCGGGAGATGGAATAAACCCAGACACCGACACGGGCCCTGTGTCACGAAGTTATAAAATAAATAGCATGCTTCGATCTTTGAAGAAATTATTGCTAGAGATGTCAGAAATCACAAGTTTTCTCTACTATTTACCCGGAGACATCCGAGCACTTGCTCTGATGAACTGAGAAACTCAAGGTAAAGCCCTGATTCCATTTTCAAGTCACAGATTCCCGTGACCCTGTTTAGAAAGTCCTCATTGAGAAAACCATCACTATGTGGCCAGGAAATCTCCCTCGGGTTTCTGGATCCTCTAATGGTCATGCTCTTAACAAATGTCTTCGTTCGCCATTGGCCTCCATATTTTCTTGATATGCTAAGTACCATTACAAAAATAGTTGCTATCACATTTGGGGCAAACCATTGAGATGATTATGTTGGCTGTTCGTGCTCTTCAAATAAAAATGAATACACACATTCAGGAGTTAAGGTGATGAACAGAGTTATATAAGATATGATAACCAAACTAAAGCAGTGCTTCAGGAAAAAAAGATGAATTTTAATAAAGAATTATTTTAGGAATGAAATAGGTCCGTAGTAAAAATATCACATGTCATATCAAAATTAACCCAATAACTTGCCAGGAAAATGATAGTTCAACTCTATGCCCAGTTTTACCAACACTTACAGAACTGTATTCTGGAAAGGATGGTCCAGAGAAACTAGGCAAACTGGAGCCGCGAGATGAATGGAAAGACCTTCTCCACACAATTCCTCTCCAATCGTAGAATGTTTTGTCTGTTAGAAATATCATTGTAGGTTACCACACTTTATTCAGGAAAAGTACACACTGATCATACTGCTTAATATTACAGAGAGGAAAGTATATCATCTTTATGGCCCTATTATTCTGTATTAAAATCACATCTTGTCATCTAATCAGAAAGAAATGAAGTGATAGCATTGCAGAGGAGTAGACTGACTTTCTCATCCAGGAAAGCCCTCGTGCTTTTATTGAAGAAGAGTGTGCACATGAAAAATTAACGGGCTCCAGGCTCCTCCTTCTAACTCCCTCCGCTTCAAGAACAAAGGAGGCTTAAAGCAAAGTCATGTTTGTGAATGACACTTAAATAATAAAAGGAAAACTCTTTTCCTGTTCATGTAAGTTCTTTAAAAGAAAATATAAAATGATTATGAAGGAACACAAGTTTTGAAATTGCAAAGTAAATGAAATTATTAAAACTATTTAAAGTAAATAGACTGAAGAGCAAAAGTTTAGCCAGCATATACCCACGTATTTCTTTTTGCCTTGTGCCAGTTATTACATGGGATTCCTGAAGAAATGGTTTTTCTTTTTTTTTAATTTAATTTTATTTTTGAATATATTTTATTGATTATACCATTACAGTTGTTCTGTTCCCCCCTTCATTCCCCTCCACCTGCACACTCCCTCCCCCACCATTCTCCCTCCCCTTAGTGATTTGTTTATTTTCCAGGGTATGTGAATCATTTATAAAAGGGAAAAATTAAGTCCAATTCTTCCATCTCAATGAGTCAAACCACTTTCCCTTTTTTTCTAATACTTATTTACATACATACAATCTTTCCTGAAACTGTCAGTTTACTACAGTCCTCTGTGGATTGGTTAATTTTATATACATTTACAGAACATGCAAAAGTAAAAAATTCTTCCATTTCTTTGTTTTCATTTATTTACAGATCGCAAGTTAAATGTCTCCTAGGAAGTCACGTATAATATGCGACGTTATCTGAGGGACATCCTAATCAAATCACACACACACACCCTAGCCCATTTTAATTTTATGAGTATTTCTTGCATTTCAGTCAAAAAGAGTTTCTGCCCTCTATCCAAAAGGTAATATCTTTAATAGAGGCTACATAATAAGCTGCATATTTCAATCACAACTTAATATAAACAAATGAAAATTTTAGTGAAAGTAAATATTAATAATGGAAAGATTCTAGAGAACCTGAAAGTATTAGTGTCTGAGAAGAGGAGAGCAAAGGAAAAGCCATACGTGTTATACTTTGGGAGACTCTTACAAATAAGAGTTCTTAGAAGTACGCTAGTCCTCACCTTGCTTATGAAGTTTTTTTGACCAAAATGAATCACTCAGACTCACTAACACTATCCCTGGTCCATCCGCCTCCCTTAACGAACTTTTAAAATAACTGTTCTCACGTATTTTAGATAATTAGGCTCTCTTGACCACCCTCTTTTTAAATGTATAAAATCTTCCAGGGTAAGGACAATGTCTTACTTGGGACTTCTTTGGGCTTCTAGTTCATTAGCAATGTGATTAAGGTAGCGATCTAAACACTGGTGAGCAGGACTTAGCCTCAGGAGGTTAAATCTCACAAGCAAAAGAAATCTTCCTGGCCACTAAAGAGCCCAACCCAAAATGACACTAAGTGTTATACAACTTAATTTGCCAAGAGAGTCCAGAGCGTTTCAAATATCCTATCTTGTTTACCCACAAAACAGACTCATGTCGTTGAGAAGGCCATGCATTATTTTCTTCAGTCCACAGGTATCAGCCTAGAAAATACAGCTCTAACTTTCCCACTACAGGAAGCAGTGAAACCTCCACTAAAATCCTCAAGGTAATCATTCACACTCTGATGTTATGCTAATGACTCCTCCTCAGGAGCCAGGCACAGACAACATGCCACAAATTCTGGTTTATTCCTCAAAGTCAGTCGAAAGTTACAAGCTGATAGTTGGAAGGATACCAGTCATACATCAAACTAAATCTTCACAAACCCTTCACGGAATCAACAATCCAACAGACAAGGCCACAGAGAAAGAAGAACTCTGACTTCTAGGGGCGAGTGTGCGTGTGTACAAGAAAGAGAGAGAGATTGGGGGGAGGAGTGAGAATAAAATACTCTAAGGTTAAACAAACGTGGGAAAATGTAATATCAAAATTTGGAAAGGAACCAAAAGGGTTCCATCAGGTTAACAAGGAGGCATTAGCTAAATAGCTAATAATTTTGAATGTAAAAAAATTGCTAAGTAAATACCCATATTGATGTCTTCCTGTCTTTCATTTTCTCAATACTTAGCGTATTTTTGGAAAATATTATACCACAGTTCATGTTATTTTGCTGTCTTCTGCATATCTTATTTCCCTATCTAGACTTAAAAGTCTTTTACTTGCTTTGTATTCCCCCCAAAACGGAATGCAATGCTGTGCCCCAAGCATATGTTCCCTGAATGCCCCTGGGCCAACGTGGCATGGATTGTAAGGCCAATCATCGAAACTGTTGAATGAAAGGTCCCATACCATGCAACTAACACAAATATCTGAAGAAACGGAAAATCCTTAAAAATGTGGGGTTTCTTTTAGTTCTACCAAATATTATTTTTTCAATAACCAAACATTATTTTTCACCAGACCATCTTCCCTCACTTTCTAGCAGCATGATGTTCACATGGTAATAGTTTTTAAACACATTTCAGTTGGAAGTGGCTTTTATTCAAATTTATGTAGTTAACAAAGAGCCAATTATTATTCAAATTTTATTCAAATTTATTTAGTTAACAGAGAGCCAATTATTTACACAGGTGAGAGATATCTCTAAAATCTAATAAGTGTTATTATTTAAGAAACTTGAATTTCTCAGATGCTTGATTGAAAATTGATAAGATTGTATGCTACAGTGATATTGCCATGAGAATGAGGTGAGAAATAAGGAATAGTGCCCTGGCTGGTGTGGATCAGTGGATGAAGTACCAACCTACAAACCAAAGGGTCGCAGGTTTGATTCCCAGTCAGGGCACATGCCTGGGTTGCTGGCCAGGTCCCCATTGGGGGTTGCAGGAGGCAACCACACATCAATATTTCTCTCCCTCTTCTTTTCTTTCCCTTCCCCTCTCTAAAAATAAATACGTAAAATATTTTTAAAAAAGAAATAAGGCAAAGAAGAAGGAAGGAAGGAAGGGAGGGAGGGAGGGAGGGAGGAAAAATTCCTAGCTAGTTAAAATATTCACCACTTCTTTATACATTAAGTGACAAGCATTTCCTCCTTATTGCAAATGGATAGATCAGTCCAAGTCACCTTAATATCAGCTGAAGATCCAAAAGCCATAAAAGTCACACTCTTCAAATATACTGTTTCAGAAACTAAATGTTAATAAGAAATGATATGTGCAACTGCCTCACTCAGAGCTGAAAAAGCCCAAATGAAGTGTGATACGTCTTTATGAGGACATGATGGAGCCCAAGACACCACTGGCTTCTGTGGTCCACAGTCCCGAGAGCCTCTTTCATGCCAAGCTTGTTGTTTCCCTTTTATCAATTCCCTTGCAACAATTAATTCTTTAAGTTAATTGCACATGCAGTTTTAAACTATAGGTAATTATAAACAATTAATAGTTAGGAGACAGAATTAGCAGTTCTTGGTCTGATTATCTATATAATTAAAAGGGGTGGTAAACCAGAGTTGACAAATAGCATCTTAATCACTTGAATAATCAAACCCCAGAAGCCTGCTTAGGCAGCTGAATTCCATCTGTTTTATTAGTTCAAATTTTAGAATCAGTGACCGAAATGTCCATTTACATCAATTCATATTGTTCATTTAGAGTCAAAAATGAACACTATGTACTTTAAAATGATCAACTATGTACCTTCCTTCATTTGTTTATACTGAGCTGTTTCCAAAAAGATTCAGTAAAAATGTTCAGCGGGCTAACTATGTGTATCTACTGAACACCAGTTAATATTCATGGCTCCCAAATATTATGTTTTAAAAATCAGCCCTGGCTGGTGTAGCTCAGTGGATTGAGCACAGGCCTGTGAAGCAAAGGATCACTGTTCAATTCCCAGTCAGGGCACATGCCTGGGTTGCAGGCCAGTTCCCGGCGGGGGACACATGAGAGGCAACCATACATTGATGTTTCTCTCCCTCTGTCTTTCCCTTCCCCTCTCTCTGAAAATAAATAAATAAAATATATTTTAAAAAATGAAAAATAAATAAAAATCAAAGAAATGTAGATAACTCCTTTTGAACCACGTCTATTTAATATTTTAAAATGTGTGCTAAGTGACGGCAAGTGAGACGTACCTTTCATCCTTTTCCTGGCTCTGTTGAGACCAGTCGTCTGTAGATACAGAGCGAATACCATTGGGGTGGCCAAAGTCTGTTTATTTTTTTCCATAAAATAAAAGACATTTTTTATTTTGATAACTTTTTGATTTGAATATTTTGTGTATGTCGGCTCTCTCCCACTACTGGTTTCTAGTGAACAGAGACCAGGGGTACAGCTAAACATCTTCCAATGCACAGGACAGTCCCACAGCAAAGAATTATTTGGCCAAAATGTCAATGATACCAAGAAACTTTGCAAACCACTTTTGGAACGTTCCATCAGTCACAGCACCTTTTCCACACACTGCACAAATTTTTATTTTTGCTTTTCAGTTGCATTTTTACCTTTTCTTGAAATAATAAGGCACAATGTGCTGAAAATGCATACTTTTCTCCCATCTTCAATATTAAAATGGCTGCACAAAACTTCTCCAATTTTGATTTTTTTTAATGCACGCTGATATGACAGCTGTCACAATACAATCTAATGAAATTGTTTTGAATGAAGTTAAAGACAACTAAGCACTACTAGAGTCATCACATGGAAAAAACTAAATGAACATTTTGGCCAAGCCAATAAAAGCAGGATAAGTTTAATGTGAGTTAGGAAGAAAGAAGGAAAAAGAAAACATGAGAACTTTTTTCTTATTAGGATATAATACAGAACAGCGGCATAATATTTTTCTGAATTGTCAAATATCTGAACAAGTTTAGCAGATGCTTCCAAGCTAGTAGTGAACAAAAAACCCTCACAGAAAATCATGATTTCTGGCTCAATGTGGCTGGTTCCTCTCAGCTATAAGGCAGCATCCCGATAGTCCCACTGAAATACCACAACTCGAAAGGAAGAGACAGAAATCTTAAGGTCACAAAAAATTAAGTCTAACCATCCGCCAATTTGCAGATGAGGGAAAAACATTCTTTAATTAAGCTGTTCAATTGAGGAAAGCAATCAATGACCTTTGCATAATAATAAGACCCCCACCTGAAAGATGCTAGAAAGAGCCTTAACATCTCCCAAGGAATAAAAATAAAGAAAAGAATAACAAAAGAGAAAAATGTGGATGCTGCATTTGAAGATCCACTTTCTTCTCTATACCCTCCTCTATCACAATCCACTGGACAGAACAGCTTTAAAAAAAAAAAAAAAACAGCTAGAAAAGGAAGCAATCCGGACTGGAGCAGTGCCAGCATTCAACACAGTCCTATTGTAAGGGGAGAGCTCTCTTCACAGGGTGGGACTGGCCGGTCTCGATGACAGTGCATAATGGGCATTGTAGTTTCTACATGCTGAATAGCAAAATACAATAAAGAGTGAAGGGGGGGAATTGGGAAGTCCCTTGCTCAGCAGAGCCGGACTGTCCCAGGGTGATGTTCGCAGGTCCTGGGAATTCGGTGGAGAAGTGGGTGCTGGCTCCTGCTCAGAAAATGCAGAACTAAGGAAAGGGAATAGATGCACCCAAGTGATTGTAAAACAGAACTGAGAAAAACCCACATGTCCTCTTTGTAATCCCTAGTTCTGCACACACCAATTTCTCCTTATTCAGGGCAGAGTAAACACACTGGGGCCTGTGTTAATCCTGGCCATGCTTCCTAACATTTACTGAGGACCCGGATTGTTGAATATTTTACATACATTATTCTGCACAATAACCCTAAAAGGTGGGTGCTGAGTTTATCCCAAGTTAATAGAGGAGAAAACAAAACGAAGTCGCATGCCTAAATTCAGACAGTTGGTAAGTGGCTGTAAACCCAGGTCACTGTGAATTTGAAGGACATGTGACAGTAACACAAGGGGAGAGGTCCCTGTGGTACTGAACAAACAATGGCCCCAAAGATACGCATGTCCTGACCCCTGAAACCTATAAATGTGAGCTTTTATGCCAAGAGGAATTTTGCAGATATTGATACAGGGTGCAGCTGGGGGTGGGGGGCACAAAAAAAGATTTGGAATGGTGTCCAGAACTCAAAGTGTATAGGAATATTGGAGGAAATACTTAGATGTCCTCACCACCACCCCCTCCCCGCAGGTGTCAGTTGGGGGAAGGGACGAATGGAGCAGGGCCATTGAGAGTTGTTTTGCATAGCAACAGTTTTGCAGCTGACCTCTGGAATGGTCATTTAACATATCTATAACCTTTAACTGGTTGCATAGATATGTTAAATAGCTGTGGCCAAGTTTTGGGCCAGGGAGAAGGGAGTGGCTGCTACCCAGGCTGGAACTGGGGGCTGATCCTCTGAGAGAGTGCCTGCTTGAGACCATGTGGCTTTAGCAGAGTGAAGACCCTCTCTTAGACAGGTGAGGGGGAGAGCCACGCTGTTTTGGAAAGATGTAGGCCCCTGTAGCCAGTAGGAGAGAGAGCCGTGCCGTTTCAACAGAGTTAAGACCTCCTCTTGCCCAGGTGAAAAGGGAAGACCACGCAGCTTTGCCAGAATGGAGATCCCTGCGGCCAGGTGAAGAAGAAAGACACGCGCTTTTGGTGGAGTGTGGACCCCTTCAGCTTTGGTAGAAGAGGCCCATGCAGCTTTGGGGTGCTCCCTTTGGCCGAGTGGCCTGGAAAGCAGGAAAGACTTTGACTGGAACTTGGTACAAAGCACTCTTGCCAGTGGAAGGTGCCACATGACTTTGGATTAATTGGAGATCCTGCCTAGACAGGTGACAGAGCCCACAGTGCCAGCGACCTGAAAAACGGACATGTGCTCTTTTCCTGATTTACGGTACCCGGAGTTGGGACGGTGGGGGAAGGGAGCTGTGTGTGCGTGTGTGTGTAGGTGTATACCCTTAAAGACTTTGATATTTTAATGAAGGCACTGATACAGGGTGCAGCCAAGGGGGGCCCAGAAAAGATTTGGAATGGTGTCCAGAACTCAAAGTGTACAGGAATATTGGAGGAAATATTAAGATATCCTCACCCCCCCCCCCCCCCCCCCCCCCAGGTGTGCTAGTGGGGAGAGGCCAGGGGTGCTGATATNCAACAGTTTTGCAGCTAACCTCTGGAATGGTCATTTAACATATCTATAACCTTTAACTGGTTTCATAGATATGTTAAAGAGCTGTGGCCAAGTTTTGGGCCAGGGAGAAGCGAGTGGCAGCTACCCGGGATGGGAACGGGGGCTGCTTCTCAGGGAGAGTGCCTGCTCGAGAGCCATGTGGCTTTAGCAGAGTAGCTAACCAGGCTAGAATTGGGAGCGGTTTCTCTGAGAGAGAGTGCCTGCTAGAGAGAGGCATGTGGCTTTAGCAGAGTGAGGACCCCCTCTTGGCCAGGTGAGGGGGAGAGCCACGCTGTTTTGGAAAGATGTAGACCCCTGTAGCCATGAGGAGGGAGAGCCATGCGGTTTCAGCAGAGTGCAGACCCCCTCTTGGCCAGGTGAAAGGGAAGACCACGCAGCTTTGCCAGAATGGAGATCACTGCGGCCAGGTGAAGAAGAAAGACACGCCTTTGGTGGAGTGCGGCTTTGGTAGAAGAGGCCCACGCGGCTTTGGCGTGCTCCCTTTGGCTGAGTGGCCTGGAAACCAGGAGAGACTTTGACTGGAACTTGGTACAAAGAACTCTTGCCAGTGGAAGGTGCCGCATGACCTTGGATTAATTGGAGATCCTGCCTGGACAGGAAGGCGACACAGCTCACGTGCCAGCGACCTGAAAATGGACGTGTGCTCTTTTCCTGATTTACGGTACCCGGAGTTGGGACAGTGGGAGAAGGGAGTGCTGTGTGTGTGTGTGTAGGTGTATACCCTTAAAGACTTTAATATTTTAAGGAAGGCATTAGGCCTGAATAGCATTAAATAAACATTTTGTTTCCTTTTCACAAATGTCTGGCATTGAGAGATGTCTTTCCAATTGGCAGCGGACAGAAGAGCCCTATAGATATTAGTGTATCGTCCTTAGGAGGGGCCCCTGTTTTCTGTAGCAGTTTTTGGCGTCCCTCGGTGGGCCAAGTACTGCCCCCCCCCTCGGACCCTTGTTCGGTAACAGCATTATGCCTAAATAGCATTAAATAAACATTTTGTTTCCTTTTCACAAATCTCTGGCATTGAGAGATGTCTTTCCAATTGGCGGCTGACAGAAGAGCCCTATAGATATTAGTGTACCGTCCTTAGGAGGGGCCCCTGTTTTCTGTAGCAGTTTTTGGCGTCCCTCGGTGGACCAAGTATTGCCCCTCCCTTGTTCAGTAACAATATGATTAAAGTACGAATCATCAACGATCCAGGTTGGTCTACACGGACTCATAAGTACCCTCCCATGAGACTTCCCTGTAGAAGAGGAGGCAATCTGATGACAGAAGAGCGAGACTGGAGGGAACTGGGGAAGAGATCACCAGCAAAGAAACACAAGCAGGGTCCGGAAGCTAGAAAAGGTGAAAACAAACGGACAAACCCAGACCCTTCCTGACGTGCAAGAAGGATTCAGTTCTGCAGTTCGGGTATCTTGACTTAGTCCAGTGAAATTGATTTTGGATCTCTGGCCTCTAGAACTATAAGAGAGTAAATCTGTGTTGTTTCAAACTATGAAGTTTGTGATAAATTGTTAAGAGAGTAGCCCTGGGAAACTAATACAGTTTTCAATCCTGAAAATTTAGTGAAAGACTTTTAAGCCTTAAAATATTCTACTAGCCCTGGCTGGTGTAGCTCAGTGGATTGAGCATGGGCCTGCGAACCAGAGGATTGTGGTTCGATTCCCAGTCAGGGCACATGCCTGGGTTGCAGGCTGGTTCCCTGCAGGCCAACGCCCAACAGGGGATGCATGAAAGGCAACCATACATTGATGTTTCTGTCCCTCTCCTTCCCATCTAAAGATAAATAAATAAATAAATAAAATTTAAAGAAGAAGAAAAGAAGAAAATTTAAAAAAAAATATTCTACTAGACCCAGAAAAAAATTTAGAAATGTGCTGGCATTCTCACTGCATTATAACAAAACAACTCTTTAAAATAGAAGACAAAAGCAATGAGGAGAAAATAAACTACAACATTAAAAAGTAGTGTTTATAAGGTAAATAAAAATTGAAATGAGAGCTTTTAAAAAGGCAGAAATATAAGAAAACCAAATACAGAGTGGCAAAATTAAAATGTACTTCAGAATTGTAGGGATGTCATAGACAGTACAGAATATCAAATGACTGGATTTGGCAAGCAGTCCTAACACGCAGAAGAAAAGTGTCCAAAGATGAGAATCACAACAGAGAAGATTATAGATTAAAGAGGAGAAAAGAATAAATATCTGTCAAAGGAGTCACACACATTACTGAGAATGAGACCAGAACAACCAGAATTAAAGCAAACATACACGATTGAATAATAATTTCCTGAGCTGAAAAAATATGTGCATCTTTTGGGGGTTCATTGTTTTTTAGGAAAAAATTAATTCAAAGAGATTTGTATGCAAGTACATTCTTCAAAATCACAGGAATAAGAAAATGTAAACTATAGGAATACAAAAATATTCACACATATTTAGAAAGAAAACATTTCAAAGGTGTAAAACTATGTTTGTTCCCAAATTTCTTCTAAGTAACAGCCAAAGAACCAATAATAGTAGAGTACCACAAACCAAATATCCAGGAAAAGTTGTGAAACTTTTCACAACTTTCGTGAAAAAGTTGTAACCAAACTGTCTTCCATGTATAAAGCTCAGAAAAAAAAAAGGCATTCTCAAATATACCAACACCCTGAAAATCTCAGAAAAAAATCTCAATTTTTGTTTTTTGTTTAGACAAATAAACACTTATTTGAAGAGCAAGACATGAATCAAAATTAAGGATGAGAGAATTGAGAAGTCACAGTGTAAGAGCCGATGCCCCAGTAACCAGTGTACACAACTCTGGTAGAATCACATGTTGTCACCTGGAGTCCACAGTCAGGACTTAAAACTTACTCCTGCTTTTCCTCACAGTTTCTTTTCTGCTTATTCTACTTTACCAGGAACCAAACAAATTGTTTACTAGAGTATAGACTTGAACTCACAGTTTAAAGGAAAAATAGCCTTTCAAACGAAATCTTAGTCTACGACGATCCAAAACAAGAACCGATAACTGATGTCTGTCATACACTTACAATGGCTAAATGCTTGGAACATGTACCCAGAGACCCAGTAAACAAGACAAGAATAACAGAACAATACAACGGCTATTCCATTTTCACAGAACCTAAAGAATGACTTTTCTCCTTTTTAAAAATTAACACTGAATCACCTGAATCATGACATGTTTTGCATCACAGAAACCACCTCTGAGGGCTGCTATATTGTGTAACAACAACGATGACAATGACAACAACAACAAAAATGCACACACGTACACATACACACACACACAGAGAGAAAATAGATTGTAGGAAATACACCAGAATTGACCAGCAAGTATCTCTGGGTGTGGAATACTACAGGGTTGTCCTTTTTGGGGGATAGTGCTCTGCATTTTCCGAGTTTTCTACAAATAATGACTAATTACATTTTAGAGAAAAGCATATTGAAAGTAGGCTAGATAACTTTAGGTAAAAACAGACAACATTATGTAAAAAACTATGAGTGAAAGCAGACTCCGGAGAAAGTGTTACAGAATTTCAGGGACATGAACTTCTAGGGAGGCCTGCGATTGATTGAGACTAAATTGTCCCTTTTCTCTAAGAAGGACATTTCAAACTTATGAGAAGAAACTACTACTTAAACTCTTTTTAACATATATGCACAAATAAATGTTTTCTTTAAATTTGCCCTCAATGACCACAGAGGGTTTTTCTGGGGTGGGGGGGCGGTAGGTGGGGAGCCACAACATCTTTCAAGAGTCAAAACTTACTGTACGTTCCCCTCCCTGGGAGTCAGAGATGGTCTGCAGTGCCATAAGTAGCCTGAAAACACTTTGGTTCTCAGGCTTAGAAAGTAAAGATTCTTGATGAACTAGAGCAGGAGTCTGGATACCAGACCTGTCACAGACCTGCTTCTGCAGTGCAGAGGCGGCTAGGTGAAGACGTGACCTGACGTGACCTGAAAAGGCCTCTCGACAGCAGCTCACCTGCCATCTCAGCCAAGAAGCTCTGACAAATGCAGCCCCCGCTGGTGGCAGACTGCACACTCCCAGAGGCGCGGGCGGTGCCTGGTGCGCTGTTCTACCCTCCGCACAACCACAGTGTCTGGTGCAGAATATGTGCTAATAACTGGGAATAAATGAATTTTAAAATGAGCAGGGTTGTGCACTTTTTACAGAAGAAAATGACGTTATATGTTTATAGGCACACACACACAAAACAGCGGTCCAAGAGGAAAGTGGATATTGGGAGATGATTCATTGGAAATGTGCCACCCTCCACTCCCTCCCCCAACAAAAGAAAGTAACTAGCCTTTTTCTTTTGTCTCATATAATTCTAAATTTTTTTAAATTAATTCTTTCAGGTTTATTATATATTGATGTTTGGACCATATGAATCTCACCTATTTTAGTCAAGGTCTTGGTTCCCACACTCCTCCATGCTTGATGAAGATGAAAATTTGGGAAGTCAAGTTGTCAGTAAGACAAGTCTTTTAATATTTATATTTTTATGTAACATCAACCTTGGAGTTCCTTTCATAAGGAAATAAGCTAAAATATGCCAGAAGATTTTTTTAACAAAAATGTTTACTATAGAATTATTTATAATAATTATGCAGAAGTGAGTAAACTCTGCGAACTTGAGACTGGTTCCTTAGAAAGGCAGCCTTGCAAAGTTGACCCCTAACTGGCATCTGGGAACCTGGCAGGTAAATCGTTCCCTTCACCGATGTAATACTCTCCCTAAAAGATAAGGCTGTATCTCCATGTCTAGCCTGGGCAAACATTAGTGTTTACGAAGAAGAATATCGGAACACGATGAGCCGAGGACGCCTCTGTTACCATTCCCCAGTCAAAGCCTGGGGTGCCGTCTCTAATGAGCTTCCCCAGCACACACTTCACACAGGTCATGACTCATGGCTGGAAGCATTGAGTGCACCTGTGAGACTCACTGGAAGGGGATTTTTGCAAGCTTACTCCTGGTATGCTCTGGACTTCACCCCATGTGCCTTTTCCCTTTCTTCATTTTGATTGGTATCCTTTCACTGTGACAAACCTCAGCTGTGAGTATAGCTATATACCAAATCCCATGGATCCTCCTAGCCAATCCCTGAGCCTGGGGGTGGTCTGAGGAACCCACAGCACAATAATGTAAATATTATTTACAGCATTGGAAACAATGTAAATGTCCAGTAATGGAAGATTGGTGAAGTAAATTACGGTACATGAGTGCGCTGGTTTCTTTTATAAAAACAAGCATTTTGCTTATGAGGATTTTTACAAGATAATTGCAATACAGGACATTGAAAATATTACATACTTTATGCTTTTAATTATGAACAAAACGTCCATAAACAAAATGAGTAAATGAAAACTATACCAATATGCTGAAAGTGATAGTTTCTGGTTTGATCAAAAATTTGCCTGTATTCTATTTTTCCTTTTGCTCTGACTTGGCTGAATGTGGGGCTCACTAATCGTAATTACCTGACTTTGGAAGAAAGCTATCCTAATTGGGTCATTTTTATACCAGTCGCTGAAGGACTTGACCTATGGTTTGGGTATGAAATCAGACTTGTTGCCTGAGCTTTAGAGGGTGGGATGAGGATCCCGTTCATGAGCCTGAGACGAACACGGCTGAGGGGACCTGAGAGGATAACTGCACTGAACACGTTTGGCTCCAGCTCCACCCAGCTTGGTCTCTACACCAAATGCAAACACTGTGACACAATCAAATCTTACTTTTTAACAGTGCAAATGCTAAGGGAATGAACAGAAGCAGAGTCAGCACCTTCCCCACTTCTCTCCAAAGCAGGTGGGTAACCCCAGTGCTGAGAAACGTGGATCACAGAGTGACCGTGGGGTGAGGGGACAGCTCCCCACAATGCTGTCACACCCATGCCCCGCCACTAGAGGAAACAGTGCTGGCCACTCCCTGTCAACCATAAGGAGCCTGATGGGAGCCTTTGGCTTTCCAGAAGGTCTTTTTTTTTTTTAAGATTTTATTTATTTATCTTTAGAGGGGAAGGAGAGAGGGAGAGAAACATCAATGTATGGTTGCCTTTTGTGCGTCTCCTGCTGGTAGTTAGCCTGCAAGGAACTGGCCTGCAACCCAGGCATGTGCCCTGACTGGGAATCGAACCGCGATCGTGTGGTTTGCTGGCCTGCGCTCAATCCACTGAGCTACGCCAGCCAGGGCTCCAGAAGGTCTTTAGTGGGAGATACACGTGCTTTGTAATATAAAAGGATGATTAAAGCTTTAGTAAACGAAACCTATCTACAAAATGTTTTGTCACAAATCTTTGGTATTTTATTTATTCACAGGTCATGCACGAGCTAGAATTACTGTGTGAATTCTGGTATCAGCCAGCCTTTTGAGGAAATAAAAACAAGAACCTAATTCCCTAAGGAAGATGGTTAATTTTAGTTGTTCCCATCTGCCTTTGATGACTGGCTTGCCCAAAGATTGAAGTTCATTAATGTATCATTATCTTTACTAACAGCTCATTAAAGCAATGCATTCAAGGGAGGAAATAAGACTTTGGTGACAAAAACAAAAAGATAATTACAGGAGGGTATTTTAGCTGTGCTTATGTCTGTGTATTCATTCCAAATGTTTCACCCTACTTCATTCTATTCTCCTACTCATAGCCAAGAGACAGCTAGCTCGTCACCATATAAGAAGTAAGCCATGTATGGTTGCTTAACAAAATTACAGGTACAGTACTGTAGAGAACTAAATTAAAAATTCATGTAACTAGAGATTCACAAAGACCAAGTCCATAAAGCTACAGCAAATATCACATATAAATATAACAAACAAGATTAGTGAAATACCTAACGAACTTTTCATTATGATGATTAACAGTTAACAATTGTGGGGTTTAAGGATTAGCCAATTTCTACCTGTTCTTTTCAGTCCTGCCAATCATCATTAGAAAGGAAGCAAAGATACAACATAAATGTTTTTTTTCCTTGTTAAAGATATAACTAAAAATCCAAGTTCTGAGTGAATGATAAAAGAATCTGCATATTAATGTGTTAAATGTTATCTGCAAAGCTCGGTAACCATGTGGACCCTGTTCCCATTATTACTAATAAGTGAAAATCGACGGCATTAATAAAATACCTCACAGATGCTCTGTCTTCTTACTCCTACACATCCACAGATCAAATTCAACAAAATTTGGTTCTTTTCAGAAACATAATAGGTATGACATAGCAGCAACTTTCAGAATAACTGAGGACAAAATTAAGTGTATTTATTCATTTACCCTACTTGTTCTGCTACCTACTATGTCCAAACGTGAATCTTGCCTCTAACTGCAGTGCGCTGCTGAAAGACCAGGGACGCCTGATCCTCTGCCTGCGCCCCTTGTCTCCACCTCCGGTCGCTGATTTTGCATGTCAGTTTGTCTAGGCGCAGCGTCCAGATACTTGTCAAACATATGCGGTTGTTGCTGCGAAGGTATTTTTAGATGAGATTAGCATTTCAATCTACTCTGAGTAAAGCAGTTTGCCCTCCATAATGTGAGTGGGCTTCCACAATCAGTGAAAGGCCTTACAAAGAGAGACAGACCTTCCTTGAAGAAGAGAGAATTCTGCCAGCAGACTGCCTGCAGTCTTGAGCTGAAACATCAACTTTTCCCTGGTCTCGAGCCTTACCCTCCCACTGAAGATTTGAACTTGCTAGCCTCTACATAAATAAATGGCTAGCAGTAAAATAAATCTCCCCATACATTGTGGGGTGGAGAGAGGGAAAGAGAGGTTGATTTTAAGAAATCATATGTGGAGAGAGGCAAAAGATAAAAAAAATGTGTTTACCTACATGTCTATCTCTACCTATAATAGATATGAATCTGTATCTATACCCATATGTAGAGAGAAAGATCTTACTGGTTCTGTTTCTCAGGAGAACCCTGGCTGTTGTACCCTCACAACACACCCTGTCAGTCTCCACCTTCCCAAAGCACATCCAACTCACAAGGTCAAGCTGCAAAACCACCATCTTTCTCTCTTTATTCATAAAAGCATATCAGAATTAAACAGAATGTGACTGGCACGATTACAAAAATAACTTCAAATCCACTGCAATTGTTAAAAATTTAATTCGTGTTCCAAGGTCTGTCTTTTCAGTATTAAGAAAAGTATGCCTTGCAATCTCCTCTCTGGTCCAGCACACCACCATGGCTGCTCACGGGGCTGAGCACGACTCCCCACCCCCCGCATTGGGACAGCATGCACCTCAGTGCCTGTATGGGGGTCACCTTTGCTTCGTGTCTCAGTCACAGACTATGACTTATTTATAAGACATGACAGATGTCTAAAATCTATTTATGAATGCTTACACACCTAGCAGAGCATTTTGTATGCTCAGTTTTTAAAACATTTAAAAAAACCTTTACTCAACATTCCCTTGCCTTAAAAATTCAGATGGCATCTTCACTTCCATTGTGGATGCTTATAACAAATGTCTTTATCCCTGTAAAGGATGGAACCAGAAGGATGCAATGACTCTATCTCCATTTGAATAAAGCCTTTACCAAAATACAATGAAAAATGTGGAATTTGAACAATTACTGGGTATTAGTTGATATCAATGCTATTACTTTTTAGATGAGATAATGATATTTTGGTTGTGCTTTAGAATTTGATTCCTTATAGTTTATAATAAAACTGAAAAATAATTTTGAATGGATATCAAGGGATTTGCTTCAAATAACCCAAGCTGACAAGGAAACTGAGTGGGTATGTGAATAAAATGGCTATAAGTTCCTAGTTAGAGAAGCTGGCTGATGGGCATTTTATCTATTTTTCTATATATTTATGTTTTTCATTATAAAATGATTTTATCTGTTTATCCCAAAATGCATAACCTTTTACCATGCCACCAAAAAATGTGAATTAAATAGCTAATCATCAGAAAAAGAAAGTAGGCCACAAAGCAAACATGAATAAAATACTTTTCTTTCTGGCAGGATCTGATATTTAAAAAATGGAGGAATAGAATTAGACAATAAAGTCAAGGAAACTCATCTAAGCAAGTCCCCCACACAGTATAAACACTGTAAAATCCTAGGCCAGAACTTTCCTCGGGTAAAGCAGAGCATCAGAAACATTCTCATTCTTCCTCTCCTCCCCTAGAACATCAGCACTACAAGGTCAACAGCTTTTGTTATCTTCCCAATGTCTTTCTGGCAAGAGCATTCACAGTGGGGGCTTGTTAGATGTCTCTCAATGGTTCCTGTATATAAACTATGCTCTGAACACCATCACAGACCAGACTCACCAGTATTACACTATCAGGGTAAAAATTCATCTCAAAGATTCAGGTTTTACTTATGAACCATATTTTGCCGTGTATAATGGACTCCTGCATAATATGCACCCACATTTTTGGCTCTAACTTACAGGGGGAAAAATCTCCCATTTTAATTTTTTACTCATTTTTTTTATTTATTTACATTTAGAAACAAAACTGATTATCATATTCTAGGGTATTATTTTGCATACAGATATCATTATTGCTTTCTAGAGCTACACTTTTAATGCATAAACATACATAAAAGAATTAAAAACATAGGGAATTAGTACTACCCATGTATAATGAGCATGCTTATTTTTCCCTCAGAAATTTGGGCAAAAAGTGCATTAAAGAGAGCAAAATTCAGTATGCTCCTTTATGAAAATTATTTGCCAGTAACACATCTATTTCATTGATACACACACCACTTTATTTTAGCCTCATAGCCAATGAGAAATAGATGAAACGGGGGTCACCCCTCCCACTTTACATGCATCAGCCAGCTGAGATTCCACCTGTTTTTTAACTCATGATCCTTCAACCAAAGAAGTATCTATATGTTCTTTTTAACTCAGGAAAGGTTAGGGTATCATTTCCATTCAGTATCAATACTAGAAAAACAGAAAACAGATTCTGAGAAGTCAGCCAAAGAATAGAGAGAGAAAATCAAACCCATTTTGTGGGCTTTTCAGTGCAATATTAAGAAATGTCATTTCAAAATCTTAAAGGATACATAGTGTTTATTTTAAATATAAAATTGTTCTCACTATAACAATGAGAATAAGCTGTTTACAAAAAAAAATAATTTTTGTGTGTCAATCAGAGAGCTGAGGTCACAAGGAAACCTGGTGAGTGGCAACATCAATTCACCTTGGGAAAACCATGGGAGGAAGACGTGACCACCCCAGATGTAGGCAAGAGGAAAAAGCTGAAAGTTTCATAAATTGTTAAAGGCCAGATGTGGACTCCCTAAATAGCAGAGAGTCCTCAGAAGCACAGACATCCGGGGTGCCCACTCTCCTCCTCTTTTCTAAAGGTTCCCACTGAATGCAGATGAGAAAGACTAGTGTCGGGCAGGAAACCTGAGAGTCCTCCTCTAGGATGCAGGTGCACAGGAAGAGCCTAGGTTTGGAGGTGGACCACAAGGAGCTAGAGAAGGCTCTCTCCAAACCGGACAGTGTGTGAGAGCAAGGTGGCGACTGCTGCCTGGGGCACAGGCAGGAAACTCAACTCACTTGGTAAAGCCATTGTAACCTGATAGCACAGCCAGAGGAGGGTGTACAAGAAAGGAAAATTACACACCCAGGTTCTTCATGAACACAGATGCAAAAGTCCTTAACAAGATATTAGCAAATTAAATCCATCAACATGAAAACCATAGTAAGTCCTGACCAATTAAGTGCAGCTCAAAAATATAAAGTTGGTTTTACATATGAAAATTAATTGGTGTAAAGAAAGCAGGAAGTCCTATGCTTTGTGACAGCATGGATGGAACTGGAACTAAGTGAAATAAGCCTGGCGGGGAAAGACAAAACCATTATGATCTCACCTATAAGTAGAACCTAATCAACGAAACAAACAAGCAAGCAAAATAGAAGCAGAGACATGGAAATAAGGAACAAATTGACAGTAACCAGAGGAAAGGGGTGAGGGGGATAATGAGGAAAAATAGCGGAAGGGTCATCAAGGAACATGTATAAAGGACCCAAGGACAAAGACAACTGGGGCAGGTGGGAGGGCGGGAGGGAGTTATAGGGGGGATAGGGGGACAACTATAATTGGACAGCAATAAGAAAAAAGAAAATTGATTGGTATAATTTGCTATAGTAATACACTGAAAGAAAAATCAAATCATTATTTAAGTACATATATAAAAAAACATTTTACAAAACTCAGCACTCATTATCATTAAAAATAACTTACAGCAAACTAGGAAAAATGAAAACTTCCTAATCCTTGCAAAAGGAACCTACCTACAAAAGATTATAGCTAATATCATGTATTATGGTGAGATATTGAATGCCTAAGCCTAAGGTGTGAAAACAAGACAGGATATCTATAGTCAGCTATGTGCTGGATTTTCTAACCAGTGCAAGAAAATAGGACAAAGATATAAAAGAAGACATACAGTTTTGGAAGAAAAAAGAAAAGCTGCCCTTGTCAGAATGACATCACTGTGTATGTAAAAATTTCTAGAGAATCAGAAAGAAAACTAGTAGAACCAGTTAAATAAATTTATCACTGTTGCATTGCATAATGCAATTAAAAATCAATTTATTCTACTGTGTATAGTAGCATGAATAACTTGTAAAAAGAATTAAACATCATCATCATTTTCTATAGCTTCAAAACTAAAATATTAAAGATAAATTTTAAACACAATATGTAAAACTTTATATAAGTATGTAATTTATAAAATATAAAATATTGCTGAGAAACTACAAGAAACAAATAAATGAAGAGATACACTATGCTCAAGAATTGAAGACTTAAGATTGTGGATCTATACCCCTCTGTTAATATAGTTTCAAAGTAATGCCAATATAACACTATAAAAAGTCTCATGTGTTTCTCATATTTACCATGTCACATCGATAAAAGAGGGATTTTTCTCCTCTACCATTATAAATCAGACAAAACTATGGTTTAACCTTCCTTTAATATTTTTCCTTATCTTGCTTGAAATTCCTGTTTTCTTGTTTAATTATTTTCCTCTTTGATTTCTTAAATTCTAACCACATTTTCCAACTCTATACCATCTTCATTTAAGGCTCTTGCTTTAATTAAGACTTTCACACTCAAAATCTTATCTATTTTTAATTATGTACTATTTCAGAAACACTAAAGATTTAAAAAGGTATAAATACCATTTTAAAAATTCATGTTTTACAAATTATATATGGAAAAACACTTCTATTCACATACACTTAAATGAAAATAATTGGGGGTAATTAAGAAAATGAAAAACATAAGAATTCTTTCTCATAGTCTCTGTGTTTTATCTTTTTCTAAGTGGAAAATAAATGGTCTCATTTTTTAACACAGAGAAAATGCATCAGTCTTTGAAATATTTCTCTAATATATTTATTTCCAAACCAAATTTTGCCCAACAGAGGAATTTAAACCAAAAATTAGAGACCTAGCAAATGAAATTTTGTTATATTTATCTTTATTTCTATGTTTTAGCCTTCTATTTCTTAAATCAGATGAGCTTGCAAAATAGTCTATGACATGTGTAATTTTCTACGGTCATGAATTATTAATTCCAATTTTTAAAACTTATGCTAGAGAAACTACCTTAGGTATAAAAAAGAAACTGCAAATCTTTTTGGAAAACTGCCTTTTAAAAAAGTCAAATTAAAAAATAAGATCTTGCTTTCTTTGTATTCTAAAAGCTAGTTCAAAAGTCACTGTAAATAAATTAACCAACACTAAAATTTTGGCTACTTATGGACAAAGATAAATTCTCAGTGTGCATATTTGAGAAGAAATAGTCCAAATAGTGAGTGTGGAGAAAAATCGCCTTCATAAAAGGCTCTCACAGAAATTTGCTTTATAGCACTGAGGGTACAAATAATTAGTATGACATTTAATAAATGACACTTTGAAGAAGTGCTTAAGCCCTAGAGAATCTTCAAGTCAACCACCCCAGCTTTTATTTGTTTTTTAAGCCACAGAATTCTAGTATATTTGGCCAGCATAGTTTCACTACCACATGCTTAAAAGATTCATATGTATGACATGCTTGAAAGAAACATCACTTATATACACTATATTTCCCAGTGGACACAGCTTAGCACAAACCGATAAAAAATGAAGGGCCATAAAATAGGAAATCCATTTTCAAGCCCATTGGTGTGTAATTGCATAGATTCTTTGAGTGGTGGCTAAAAATTAATTCCAACTTAAAAGCACTGAAATATTTTACCTTTTGCAAAGCAGTCAGGAATGACAAAAGTATTCTTTTTCCCCTTCAGCAAAGGACTCAGATTCTGTGATCTCAATAGTTATTGCCTCCATCCATCTAAACTATAAACCCTTCTCATGGACTGCACCGGAAAATTTGGAGCCCTTTCAAAGTTCAATCATCCAAATACAACGGAGATTCTCATTGGTTTAAAGAATATTTTAGAACACTAGAATATTGTTCCAGGCTATTAAATTTGAAGAATGACTGGCTTTGGTTTTCTTATGCATTAGGACACAGTAATGAATAGTTCTTCTTGAATTAGGATAGATTCGAAAACATATTTAGGGCACACAAACATGTCTACTGGCCCACAAAATTTATCTCACACTTTGTCATATGCATTAGAGAGAGAAAGCACTTAAGTTTTTAAATTAGGAGTAATACATGTGGTGGATACTTTGCAGACTTCATACACAACATAGTTCCTGCCCTTGAGGGGTTTATGTTCTAAGATATTTACACTCAATAATAGTAACCTGAAGATCAGTACTTATTTCTTACTTTACTTTTTTCTTTTAGTTTTTAGATTCTTTTAAAATCAAAATGGTTACATACCACAGCTACACTCAATCAGGCAAACAATGCAGGGTGGAGCAAAAGCAGGTTAACTGTCATTTGCATGGACAATAATACAATAATTAATAAATAATAATATAAGGATAAAGTCTGTTTCATGTACTCACAATTGTAAAACTGCTTTTGTCCCACCCCATAGTGACTAAACATGGTATGGTTTTCTTCAGTGCCAAAGGAATCATTCTACTTAGTATTTCAGTTTGACACATGGCTTTGGTTTTATAAGCTACAAGCCCAGCAGGTATTCATTTAATATTTTCTACGTGCAGCTAAATGCTGGCTGCTTACTACATGCCAAGCATGTGAATAGTGTTGAACATACAACATGAACAAGACACAGGCCCCGTGTTGAGAAATGCACAGTCTAACAGGGAAAGGTAAACAAGCATAATTTACTACCACTCTGTGTGAAGCTTTTAATAAATCCATGTGGTGGGGGCTCACTCTGGGATGGAGCCTCCAACCTTCTACCGGGGAAGTCCAGGGACACTGTCACAGGTGACGGGCACTTGAGCTGCACACCGAAGGATGATGAGTAGATCCAGTAAGGGGTGGAAGGGCTTCTGTCCTCAGATGAGGACAGTCATGGTAAAAATGAGGAGTTAGGGCTTGAGTTCCACATTCTCAAGGTGCTCAAATACTCTGGAGATCCCTGAAACAGTACAGAGCACTGCAGAGGCAGATAGGAGGGTGTAAGTGGAGGAACCCAGTTAAAATCCAGGTGTTGCCCCTGACATCCAGAGAGATTGGTCAGGTAAGGCAAGACTAGGTGGTCAGGAGTTTCTCAAGAAACCCACCCAGTTTTTTTTTTTAATGCTGTGCCCTTTCCTAGCTGCTATAACTAGAAACGCCAAGTAAAGCTCTCCAGTGGGTTAGCCTTTATTCTTACTTTAAACCCCGAGTTAGAAGACTCTACCTTCCTCCTGTAATATTTCCTAGCACAATTTTACAATAACTGATGAGATGTTCTGGACTTGTCCTTCATATTTCATGGCCTCTCCAATGATAACGTATTTTAGCCACGTGTGGCCAAACATTTCAATTTGCCCAAATGGCCTCTGTTTTAGCACAAAAAAGTCATAAATCCTGAACACTTTTTCAGCCCGGGGCAAGGTGGACCAGTCAGTCACCTTAAGATTTCCTACTCCCAAGCCTTGAGCAGTATATATTCACAGTATGGCTTTTCCTAGTAAATTTGTTCTTTTAAAAATCTACTCATGTGAAATGCAATATACATAAAGAAGAGCACAAAAATGTTGTGTGTACAGATCTAACAAATAGTGCACCACTCAGTACCAGAAACAATGTATGTGCCATTCATCACCCCAGAATCCTTCCTTCGTAATCAAGTACTTTGCCTCGCCCAAGAGCTAACCACTCTCCCAACTTTTCTTGTAAACATTTCTTTGTCTTTTAAAAGTAAATTTACCAATGTCATTACACTGTAAATTGTAGCTTTACCTTTTTTTTAAAACTTGATCTACCAAAATACTTTTGTATTTTGCTTTTAGTGTTCCACGTGGTTTTCATGAAACTTATCAATGTTGCTGCATGTAGATGTAGCTTATTCCGTTTCTTGCGATACACTCCCCCCTTGGATGCATTTATCAAAATTTGTTCATCATCGTGCTGTTGATGACATCTGAATTTTCTCCAGTTTGGAGTTATTACAGACTACAGTGCTAAGATCATTCTTCCAGGTGCATGTGTCCCCCGGGGTTATCTAGGGTCCATGAGTGAGCAGAATCTCCATCCTCTGGGAACTTGAAAGACATGTGGGTGCTCAGGTCCCAACCCAGACCTACTGAATCAGAATCTCCCTTTGCACCAGATTCATTTGCACATGAAGTCCATGGGAATAGTAGCCAGTGCAGGATGAGAAGCACGGCCCTGGCGTATAAGCCGAGGCGTGGAATCCCTCCAGGGAAGCTCTACTTGACAACAGGGGAGTGTGAGCGCTCCCAGCCTCCCACAGCCTCACCAGCCCTTACTCAGTACAGTTGGTCTTTCACATCGGTAACGACCCCAGTCACAGGGTGTGGTCTGGAGTCCCCTCGATTTCTTTGTGCATTTCTAGTCACTAATGCGGGTGAGCATCCTTTTATAAGTTCATAAGAGATCTGCATTTCCTCATTTTACACTTTCTTTTCTAGTCTTTTGTCTAGTTTTCTATCAGGTTGTTTCTCATTTTCTCCTTAGTTTGATTAAAAAAAAAACTTGTTTTATAGACTAGGTTTGAGAGAATTGTTGAATATATCTATTGGAATTATTTCTCCCACTCTGCAACCTATCTGNCGACCCCAGTCACAGGGTGTGGTCTGGCGTCTCCTCGATTTCTTTGTGCATTTCTAGTCACTAATGCGGGTGAGCATCCTTTTATAAGTCCATAAGAGATCTGCATTTCCTCATTTTACACTTTCTTTTCTAGTCTTTTGTCTAGTTTTCTATCAGGTTGTTTCTCATTTTCTCCTTAGTTTGATTAAAAAAAAAACTTGTTTTATAGACTAGGTTTGAGAGAATTGTTGAATATATCTATTGGAATTATTTCTCCCACTCTGCAACCTATCTGTTTACTCCTTATGGTGTATGTGATGAACAGAAGTTCTTCACTCTGATACAGGTAAGCTAATCAGTTTTTTTTCATTTATATTTGGTGATTTTGTATCTTATTTAAGAAATTCTTTTCTAAGAATTCTCCAAGGTCCTGGATATATTTCCCTAGTCTGCTAAAGCTAAAAGATTCATACTTTTAACTTTTTACTAAAATATAAATCATGCAGGATTTGAACATAAGAATTCAGCTTAATTAATTTTTGCAAACATCTTTGTCAACTATGATTAGATTAAAACCAGAGCATTTCTGGTGACCAGAAGCACCTTTGATGGTCCCCCTTTGATTGCCACACCCTAAGAGTGAGGTGATGTGAGATACATCTAATTTTGCCTTTTTCTATGAGGATGATTAATTTCTATGATACAATGTATTGAAAAAATCCCTTTTTTGCCACCTCTCCAGTATATCAAATGTATACATAGGGTGCAGAACTCTTAACCAACTGGTAGCCACAGCCTGGCCTGGTGATCGCCTTCTCACAGCCCTTGCCAAAGGACATCCCACCCCAGATCCCCCACTAGCACTGGCACCCCAACTCACTCTGCTCACCTATCCTCTTCCAGGATGGACACCAGGCATTCCAGGCCGGCCACCCACAAGAGGAAATGCATTCCCCCTGCACGCCCTCGTGCCTACGTGAGGCCCTTGTGCCTACGTGCCTGCCACTGGCTGAAGCTCACATGCAGCTCAGAAGGTTGCCCCCTGCTTATCCAGAGACTGTGGACCAGCTCTGGCCCAGGCACAGAGTGAACTTCTCTGCTTTCAGAGGCTATGACCACAGCTTCTCCAGTGAGGTCTGAACCCCAGCCTTCAGCAGGGAGGCCCCTTCCGAGTTTCTGCTCCTGGATATTCTCTCTCAGCACTAGGGGACCCTGTAGAATTCTCTTATACCTCTTTTCTCACTGCATAATAATTATGTTGAACTTCCTTTACTATGTAGTATATGTCTCCTGCCACAAAGCAAGTAATGCCTGGAGCAATCAGAAACTGGAGCAGACAAGGATGGATTCCTTCCTACCCTCCAGAGACTTCAAAGAGAGCTTGGCCCTGTCAACACCTCGGTATCAGATTTCCGGCCTCCAAAACTGTGAGTCAATAAATTTCTGTTGTATTAAATGCCTGACTTTGTGGTAATATGTCATGGCAGCCCTAAAAAGTTAGTATACCCTATTTAAAGGTTATTTTTATTTTTATATATTATCAGTAATTTTTAAAGAAGTTATAAGACCACCATTTAATATAAAAGAATAGATAGATAATAATAACATAAGTCTTGTATTAAATATTAATGTATAAACTATAATTCTTTCAGGGAAGCTTGCTTCTTGGCATTTGCTTCAGTTTCTCAAAATACCACTATGCCTTCCCACTTGTAAATTCTGAAATTAAAATACCATTTTTGTCTCTTCTCTTGGAAATAGTCTGAAACCAATAGTAAAAATGAAAAGTCAGAAAAGCATATTTCTTAGATGAAAAAAAAAGACAACCACAACTCGGAAGCACGTTATGTGAGAAAGAGCTTCCACATATAAATGAAAGGTTGCCCTGGCTGGTATAGCTCAGGGGACTGAGCTCGGGCCTGTGAAGCAAAGGATTGCAGTTCGATTCCCAGTCAGGGCACGTGCCTGGGTTGCAGGCCAGTTCCCAGTGGGAGACACGTGAGAGGCAACCACACATTCATATTTCTCTCCCTCTCTCCTTCCCTTCCCCTCTCTCTGAAAATAAATAAATAAAATATTTTTTTTTTAAAAAAGAAAGGTAAATGGGCGTGGAAGAAGAGAGAGTTAAAGATGCTCACAGTCGCAGACCTCAGACAACACAGAGACTCGCTCTCTCAAATAAGCAAGCACAGCCTGGGGAGCAAGTCCCTTTGGAGAACAAGGGGAACTGAGGTGCTTGTTCTACCAGAGAAGCAGACCGGACCACATTTTCACAAGGTCACAGGAAGCTGGGAAGGGAAGGTTGAGTGAAAAGTCACACAGATGAGGCATATTTTCAGGACGCAGCCTCCTTGATGCTGGGGTGAGGACGGAGAGGCAGGGATGTGAGCTGTCCTTCAGAGTGGAAATGAAATGGCTGGGGGAAGACAAGGCTAGAAGAGCGCACCCATGCACACACCCCTGTGCACACACACATTCGAGGTTCTCCTCACTCACCCGGGACACTGCTGCAGCCACTCCCATACTCAGCCTCCCACACAGGCTGGGCCGGGAAGAACTCACCACATTCAAAGTGAGTAATAAAATGTTTTAAAGAAATAGCATAAAAGGTTTACAAAAATTCTGCAGACACAAATAAAATGGAAAAGGCAGTAAAAACTGCCTTTGTCTCAGGGTATTCATACGATAGATGAATACCCTGAGGAAAATGTTGCCAAAAGATGAAAATTATTGCCACAGACAATGTAAATATTTTGACCAAACATATTACCTAGGGTTTGGGGAGGAAAAAATATAATTGCTTCTGTTAAAAGAACCCCCAAATGAAAGGATATAAAAGCTTAAGAAAGATATAGTGAAACAATAGAAATGACCACTTGAGCTGATGGATAAAAAAATAAAACCATTCACAGACATGAAGACAAACTATAAGCTGTGGCAAACAGGACTGGCAGATGTAGACAACATGAAACACAATAAAAAGGAGTTTAAAGGAATTACAAGAAAAATGGCAGACACAGGAAATAGACAAAATAAGAAAAGAAACCAAATAATAGAACAAAACGTATTAAAGACATAGTTTAAGATGCAATTACTGAAATAAAATAGAATTAGGATCTTAAAATTGAAGGACATTCTTTATCTCAGGAAAGAATTTGTCACAGTATGATATGCTCACAAAAACACATCTCAGAATTATTATTAGGGTTCAAAACTAAGAATGCTTTGAATAGCCAGGCAAAAGGAACAACATAACTGTAAGAAGCAAAGCCACAAGCTTTGGGAAAATGTCTACAAAATACTCAAGAAAAAGGAGTGTGACATAAGATTTTTCTCTTAGCCTAGATGACAGAACCAATAAATAACATAAGTAACCAAAAGTTTGAAAGGAAAAGAAGTTTATAAATGATGTTAATAGCTGATTTTAACAACTTTTATTTGTCAAGGGGAAAGATACCATTTGGAATTAGTAAATCACATGATTAAAAATAGATAAAAGTATAAAGGTGTATACTAAGAGAAAAACATATTTAATAAAGTTTCGTGGTGGATGAAGGAGGGGGAGGAAAGACTAAACAGATGATTGCAAATTCCATTATTGTTTATGAGGGGGAGTCACAGATATGTCTAAAGAAAATGTGTTTCCTATTTCTGAAGAATTACCTGTTATGGGAACTCACCTGCTGTCACAAACAACTAGAAAACTAGACAAAAGATTTATCTTCTTATAAACATGTAACACTTTGGAAGATGAGGTGCTCTTCTAAGACTAGAAAACACCTATGGAAAGGAACCGGGGCACAGAAACAGACCTATGCATATGTGACATTTAGCATGAGACAGAGGTGGCCCTGAGGTCCACTGGGTAAAGGAAGGACTTTTCAGTAAAATTTTGCAGGACCACTGGGGGCCTCTGTGTCAGGAAAGGGGGACAGAATGGGGAAGGAATGCAACTGGACCCTCTCTCCTGCCTTGCACAAAAATCAACTCCGATAAGCTGAAAAACCTAAGAATCGACATAAAAACTATAGTAATTTTTTATTTAATTTCCAATTAACAGTTTATATTCAATATTACTTTGCTTTAGTTTCAGGTGTGCAGCATAGTGGTTGGACAATCAGATACCTCCCAAAGTGTTCCCCCTGATCCTTCCAGTACCCACTCGGTACTATCCACAGTTATCACATTGACAGGGCATATTGTTGACTATATTTCCGGTGCTGTACTTCACATCCCCGTGACTACTTTGTAACTGCCACTTGCACTTCTCAATCCCTTTCTCACCCAGTGTCCCAAGCCCCCTCCTTTGTAACGACCGTCAGTCAGTCCTCTGTATCTATGAGTCTGTTTCTGCTGTTTGTTCATTTGTTTTGTTCTTCAGAGTCCACATATAAGTGAAACTATACAGTATTTGTCTTTCTCCATCTGATTTATTTCACTTAGCATCATACCCTCCATAAAAGACACCATAAAAGAGTATGTAAAGATAAGCCATGAGCTGCGAAAAAATTTAAACATGTGCAATTGACCAAGATGCAGTTTAGAAAATTTTATAAAGATTTTTTGCAACTGAATGACAAAAAGGAAACAACCCAAAAGAAAATTAGGTAATAAATGTATTTGAACAAGGTTTTTAAAAAGAGGAACTCCAACTGGCCAAGAAGCATATGATAAGACTGCTCAATCTCATCAATCATCAGAGAAATGCAAATAAACATTTAAAAAAATTAAAACAGTGAATTCCAATTGATTGGTACAAATGTATAAGTTTCACAATTTCAAGAGCTGAAAAGGATATGAAACAATAGAAATGTTCAGTCGCTGTGAGGGCAAATTAGTACCACCCTAGAAATACAGTTTGACATTATTGAGAAGTTGAAGGTATACATAACCCCTGGACCAGAAGGTTCTCTCTTTGGTAGATACCCTAGAGAAATCCTTACACATGCACACCAGGACATGTACATTATAACAATCCTAAAGTGAAAACAACTCAAATTCCCACCAAGAAGAGACTAAAAACTGTACGAGACATTTTTAAAGTGGTACGTGGAATACAACAGTGGAAATGAACAGACTACAGCCATAAGTAGCAGTCAAGACAAAAAAAAAAAATACAAGCAATGTTGAGCAAAACAGGTAAGACACAGAAAATACATGCAGTATGGTTTAATTTAGACAAATTTTTAAGACCCAAATAATGCACCATCACTCTAGGTGTTAAAAGTAGAGAGAAAAGCAGAGAGATTGTTAACACACAATGAAAGCCAGTGAATAACAATGAGGAGTGAATAAGAGTGTTCTAGTTAGAAAGAGCCAAAGTGGGGCATGGGACATGGCCGATGACAGGGTGCTGAGAATATTCTATTTTATGACCTGGGCAGTGCTTGTACACAGTTAACTTTACATCACACCACATCACACCAAATATTCGTTTATTCAGCAGTCTCTCTCATCTGTCATGGTGCTTTTATTTGCTATATAATGTTGAGCTTCCTTAAACCTGGGGACACCAGCTGGAAAAGAACAAACCCTCAGAGGTGTGTGGGCCACAAGCACCCGCCAGACCCTCCTTGCTCCTGAGTCCAGGCAGGTATCTGGGCAGAAGGCAGCTACAATGCCTGGGTTAGAGCTTGGAGTACGTGGTCAACACCCAGTACCTGGTAGGGTAGGAGGCATGTGGACAGGAAGTGAGACCAATTAGGAACCAAGGCTCCAAACATACAGTCGTGTTCATTACACTATCAGGTTCATTTACAAACCACAAATTTAAAGGTACAAATGCTAACAATTTCAATACGGTGATCACAGTGCATTAAAACTATAAGTGCTAAGCCCCTGCTGAGGGTGGAGTCCTGTGTGACTGCAGAGTTGCACACCATGAAGCCAGCCCAACACCATACATGCATGTTTTCTACACATGTGTGCATGTACATTATATTGTGTAAGTGTATGTGTGAGTATAGAAAAGAGGAGAAGAAACAAATCATGCTTCTATTTCATGGCAAGGCCCTGAGCCATGGGTCATGTCTTCATCAGCAGAAGGGAAGTCCAAAGATCTAAAGTAATTGTGCCATTCAGGTTTTATTTTTTTAAGATTTTATTTATTTAATTTTAGAAATAGAAGGGAAGGGAGGAAGAAAGGCAGGTAGAGAAACATCAATGTCTGTTTTCCTCTCACATGCTCCCAACTGGGGACCTGGCCCACAACCCAGGCATGTGCCCTGACTGGGAATCAAACTGGCGACCTTTTGTTCCCAGGCCGGCACTCAATGCACTAAGTCACACCATCCGGGACCCATTCGAATTTTAAACTATCAGACTGAAACTTATTTACCCAAATGTTCATATATCTGAATGGAGACCTGTGCGTTTAAAGGTGGTTTTATAAATTATTTATATTTAAGATCACAGGCAATTAATTCCATAGCAGACTAAGCAATTTGACATAATCATCCTTACTAAACCTTGACACCAAGAACCTCCTACTCTTTGGTAATAGTTTCTTCCTTTCCACTCACTCACAACTGAGAAATAAAGGACCATGCTTGCTACATTTTTTACAATCTAATAAAAGTAGAAACAAATAGATCATCATCAAATAAATGACGTTATTCAGATTTCAGAAAGGAAATGGGTTAAAAACACTAAGTGGGTGCTATGTTACCCTAATTTAATTCTTTCACAGTACTTCTGAAAGACAGACACAAACACCGCATGCCTACAAAAGAACACAGAGGTTAAAAAAGATAAACATCTCAACCAGGGCCATCCCACTAATGAATGGGTGTATAGTTCTGACTACAAAATTCTGCTATGACCTTTCTTTGCTTCCCTTTCCCCCCTCTTTTCTTTAAACATTTACCATTTGTTTTCTATGTGTCAAGTGTTATCACAGAAATGACTGACCATGGAGCACTTGAAATGGGGTGAGCATGAGCAAAGATGAGCTGCAAGTCACGTTACACAGCAGATTTCCAAAGATGCGTAAGAAAAAAGGGATGTAAAATGTTACCAGTAATCTATCATATGGATTACATATTAAAATAATAAATGATATATCTATCTATCTATATATATACCTATATATATACTACATCCCTAATATATATATATTAGGTTAAATAAGAATTTTGTTTAAAATTTATTTCATCTGTTTTTCTTTACCTATTTAATGTAGATACTAGAAAATGTTAAATTATAAGTGTGTCTCATATTTATTTCTATTGTATATCACTGACATCCTCTCAATGTTGCATCAGGACATATAAATGAATTACCTACACATTATTTTAAAACGTACACAAGTATTTCATGATTATTCTGAATAAGAAATATCTATAATCCACTACGGAATGCATCTCCCTGCCACCGTCAATATTTATTGACTATATATTCAGTCTCCCTTGAAATTTCAGAAATTAGCTTAACTAAAATTAGCTAAACCCTATTGGCTTTCCTTTTCCTGACAAAATACATAATGAACAGAGAAACACTTCTGTTCAAGACAGATATTCCTGTAATGGAGTGAAAAGAGCTTTTTTACATCTTACAAGTATCTCTTAGAGGTTTGCTGAACACTTTTAATATAGCATTCATTTCTCTCAGCATGAAAAATTTTGATTGTTTAGAATTTGGTACATTAAATATATTTTTCACATTTTCCTAAAGATGAGGCAGGATGCTTTCAGACAATAAAATACTTGTGTTTTTATGAAATGTCTATTAACGTGAACAGTGGGGAACTATACCAGAAAGCTATCTTTCCTTTTCTATTGTTAAGCACTGGAAGAGCAATATAAACTAAATTATAATTCAGTAAAAAGGCTAACATTCTAAAATTGTATAGAATGCAATAATATCAATAAGCTTATTAAATTAATTGAAAATGTAATTCTAAAAAGATACAGTAGTAACACCAAATTTAGACTAAGGAATCAGATGGACCAAAATTCTCAAAAACGAGTTTACACTACCTTTTAGTTTGTAACATCGTATGTACCACAAAATACTCATTCTATAAGCCCACTCTAAAGTGAATCATTCTGTTCTACCTTGAAATATAGCCTTAAAACATCTCAATTTCATACTTAAGGAGCAAAATATTTACAGATACATATAAGACAATGTAAACATGTATAAAGCAATACAATAAAATGCAGCAACCACTGAGACTCAGAAGCCTGATATTTGTAAGACAAGCCAGTTGCCAAATTTTGGATGTTTAGTTTCCTAATCTGAAAGATGGAAAAAGTCAGATTGGCCATGACTAAAAATCCCATAAGAATCAAAGAGAGAACATATAAAAATGAACTTTTTACCAGTAAAGTGTTATACAAATTATGCTATTATATTAAAAACAAACATATTCTAGTATTTTATTATAAAGATCAACCCTTCAATTAATCCTTTTCAGTAGCCATTGTAAGAAAAATTTTAAATTTTTGAATATTTAAAATTTCATCTTTCTAAAACCATTTTTGAAACACCTTCGTACAAAATAATAATTGAAAAAATAAAATAATAATTAAAATTGCATCAATAAATGAAAGTATTTATGAAGAGATACTTGATTTTAGTAGAACTGTGGGACATAGGTGACCATATAATTAAAAGGACAAGTAGCCACAGCTTAAAATGCACAACATGCAACCATCATCTACCTCCCACTCCAGCTGTGGTGATCCAGTGGATTCCTGCATCAAACTAAATTTATTTAGATTTCATTGTTTTAAAAATCCATTCTCCGTCTCCAAAATGAATTGAGAATCCATCCCTCTCTCTCCCTTCCTTCAGCTGCCTTCACATGGTGTCAGAGGGCAGGAACAAAGAACGTGGCTTTTCCCTCCCAGATACTGAGTGCTATGGACTAAACTGTGTCCCACAACATTTACACTACGTTGAATCCCTGCTCCTCAAGAGATAGAATTTGGTGGGACAGTTATGATAAGATAATGTACTTCTAAAACCAGATTTCCCTCTCTCTCTCTCTCTCTCTCTCTCTCTCATATCTCTCTATCTCATATCTCTCTCTATCTCTCTCTCTATCTCTCTATCTCTATCTCTATCTCTATCTTTCTCTCTACAAGCTCCAAGAAAAGGCCATGGGAAAGGAACAGCTAGAAAGTGCCCATTGGCAGGTCAGGAAGAGAGCTCTTGTCAGAACCCAGTCATGCTGACACCCTGATCTCAAACTCCAAGCTTCCAGACTGTGAGAAAATATTTCTGTTTTTTAAGTCACATAGGCCATGGTATTTATTTACTTTTTTAGCAACCCAAGCTGACTAATTGGCTGAATAGCCCCTGGGCAGGGCAGACAGGTGAAGAAGCCGTACAGTTAGCTGCACTGGTACGTGGGAAGAATTCTCTTAGGACCATTGGGAAAAAATAAAATGGGCACTTATGTCCAATTAATGAAATGACACTACTATGCTAGACTTGATTAGAAAAAAATTTAAAATTTGTATAGCCTTTAGGGTTTTTAAAAATATCTTAATTTTTTTCAATTATAATTTATATTCAATATCATTTGGTATTAGTTTCAGGCGTGCAGCATACTGGTTACAGACAATCATGCACTTTACAAAGTGTTCCCCCTGGTATTTCCAGTGCTCCCCTGGCACCATACATAGTTATAACAATATTGACTATATTCCCTGTCTCGTACTTTACACCCCCATGACTATTCTGTAACTACCAACCTGTCCTCCTCAATCCCTCACCTTTTTCCCCCAGTGCCCCAAGCCCCCTTCCAGCTCTGGCAACTACAAGTCTGTTTCTGTTTTGTTTGTTTATATTGTTCTTCATTCTACATATAACTGAAATCAAATGATAGTTGTCTTTCTGTGACGTATTTCACTTAGCATAATACCCTCTACATCCATCCATGCTATTGCAAATGCTAAGATTTCATTCTTTTTATGGATGAGTAATATTCCATTGTGTATATGCACCACCAGTTTGGTATCCATTTCTCTTTCGATGGGCACTCTGGCTGCTTCCACAGCTTGACTAATGTAAATAATGTTCCATATACTCTTTCAAATTAGTGCTTTCAGCTCCTTCAGAATTATACCCAGAAGTGGAATCTCTGGGTCATAAGGCAGTGCCATTTTAATCTTTGAGGAACCTCCATACTGTTTTCCACAGTGGCTGCACCAACCTGGAGTCTCACCAACAGTGCACAAGGGTTGCCTTTCCTCCGCATCCTCTCCAGCACTTGTGGATTTATTGATGATAGCCATTCTGACATATGTGTGGTGGCTTTAATTTCCATTTCTCTGATGACTAGAGATATTGAGCATCATATCATATATCTATTGGCCATCTGTGTGTCCCCTTTGGAGAAGTGTCTATTCAGGTCCTTTGCCTATTTTTTAATTGGATTGTTTTGGGGGGTTTTTTTTGATGTTGAAATATATGAGTTGTTTGTAAATTTTGGACATTAACCCCCTATCAGATGTATCATTGGCAAATATGTTCTCCCACTCAGTGAGCTGTCTTTTCATTTTGTTGATGGTTTTCTTTGCTGTGTAAAAACTTCTTAGTTTGATATAGTCCCATTTGTTTATTTTTTATTTGTTTCCCTTGCCCATGGAGATATATGAGAAAAAATAGTAAGAAATGCCTGAGACTCTATTTCATTTATTTCTGCTCTGATTTTTATTATTTTCTTTCTTGACTCACTTAGGGCTTTGTTCTTATTCTAGTTTCTTTACATGTAAAGTTAGATTGTTTATTCGAGATTTTTCTTGTTTCTTCAGATAGGCCTATTATGCTACAAATTTCCCTCTAGGACTGCTTTCGCTGTAGATTTTTAGGTTGCTGTGTTCTCATTTGCATTTGTTCTAAAGGTATCTTTTAATTCCTACATTTATCTCATTCATTCAACTCATTCATTATTTAGTAACATGTTATTTAGCCTCCATGTGTTTGTGCATTTCTCATTTTTTTCTTTTGATTGATTTCTAGTTTCATACTATGGTGGTCAGAGAAGATGCTTGCTATGATTTCAATCTTCTTCAATTTACTGAGACTATTATTGTGTCCTAACTGTGGTCAATCCCAGAGAATTTTCAATGTGCGTTTGACAAGAATGTGTACTCTACTGCTTTGGGGTGAAATGCTCTGAGCGTATTAACTAAATCCATCTGATCTAGTGTGTCGTTTAAGGACACTGTTTTCTCATTGATTTTCTGTCTAAAAGATTGATCCATTGATGTCAATTGGAGTGTTGAAATCTCCCACTATGACTGCATTATTGTTGATTTCCCCCTTTATGTCTATCAAGATTTTCTCTACACACTTAGTGCTCCTGTGCTTTGGTGCATAAATGTTTACAAGGGTCATCTCCTCTTGTTTAACAATCCCTTTATCATTATGTAGTGTTCATCATTGATTCTTATTACAGTCTTTGTTTTAAGGTCTATTTCATCTGCTGTAAGTATTGCTACCCCAGCTTTTTCTAAATTTCCGTTTGAATGAAATATCTTTTCCATCCCTTTACTTGCCACAAGACTTTTATTTTATTTTTTATTTTTTATTGTTGTTCAATTACAGTTGTTCCCATTTTCCCCCCATTACTCTCCCCTGCCCCGCCCCCCGCCCCTTGTCTCTGTCCATGGGTCGTTTATACATGTTCCTGGACTTGACCCTTCCCCTTCTTTCCCCCATTACTCTCCTCCCCCTCCCCTTTGGTTACTGTAAGTTTTTTATTTCCATGTCTCTGGTTCTATTTTACTTGCCACAAGGCTTTTCAAAGATGTAAAGGGAACAAAATTAGAAGGAAAATCATGACTGCGAGAGAAGCTATTTATTAATGGACAAGTTTTTTCTTTCCTCCAAATGTTCTTTAATATGGTTATATGTATTTTTTATAATAGCAAACAATGAAACCTAAAAATTTGGTATTGATCTTAATACAGTATGAATCTAATGATAAGTTTTGCTTATTTTAAGTTCTTTTCTCAGGAAAACAAAAGCTATCTATAAAGTATTTTTTGAGATCTCATCTGTCTATCAATCTATTGGAAACTGCTTTTATCAAAAAACTCATCCAGTTTATTGAGAGACAATTGCATCACATTAATTAGATAATAACACCATATATAACAATATTTAGAAAATGTCCATTGTTATGAGTAAATGCTGAAATAAAACCAAGTAACAAATATTAGGGCCTCAAAAGAAGTGCTCAGTCAGGGCTGACTGACATGAAGAACAGGAAAATATAATGATCGTTAGAAATTCATAAAATAGAAAGCAATATGCTATAGAGGAAATTGGTAAAGATAAACCTGCCTTAAAAAAAAAAGAAAAAAATTCAGTTGACAGGCCTCTAGCATGACTGCTAAAAAAAAATGGAGGGAGGGAAGAAGAGAGAGAGGACCTAAAATAATAAATGTTAAATATCAAAAAGGAGCTATTGGCGCAAATGTTATTGCGGACAACCGAATGGTGATATTTTTTACAATGTACACATAGCCCTACCAATGTAACTTATTAAAAGTAAAAGAAGATAAAAATAGTTTCATCAATACTAATTCTATTAACACATTTTATCTGAGAATTTAAAATTTCATATAAAGACATCTCCAGGCCACCTGGCTTCACTTGTGACTTGTGCCCAAGGTTTAAGAAAAACAATAGCACAACATTACACAAATTATTCCATACAACAGGAAAAGGAAGAAATTGTTTATGTTCACTATAATATGAAATAATACAAAAAATAAAATAAAGGGGCAATTCATGGACAATGATGGTTATGCATTATAAAACAAGGATCTCTATTAATCTAATTCTGCATATCTGAGGCTTCACAGTAAACATGTGCATACTAGCTACATGGTGAGTGGAGAGACAGACAGGAAGAGGAAGATAACCAATGCTGATTTTTTCTGTTTTTTTTTCTTAACCAGGAAAGTTTTAGGCTACCAGGAATAGCTATGAGCTCTAAAAACAATCTACTATAAAGAACATGAAACCCTTACAGAATCAGGCTTTCTTACATTTTCTAGTTTTATTATTTTATGATTTCTTGCCAGCTCAGCCAGGTTTTTAAAATTACCTTTAATATTTAAATAGCTTTTTTAAGTGCTCTGCAACTAAGAAGTCTTTCCTTGTGTAGTTGTTCACCATGTTTTCAGAAAACCACACACACACACACACACACACACACACAGCTGTATTTTTTTCACCTATAGTTTTTATTCCGAAGGAAAACAGTATATTTGAGTTCCATGGGTAAATATATTTATTCTAACAAATTAGATTACTTTCCTTATTGAATAGAAAAATAAATATGAAAGTTGGTACCACTCTTTTAGAAAATAAAATAGCAGTGTGTTCATTCGTCCAACAAAGTATTATAAGCGCTTCCTAAGTGCCAAGAATGAGTCTAGACCCTGTAGTGAAAAAGTAGTCAAAACGATAGGAATTCATGGAGATTACATTCTAGCAGGGTGGGGGGTACGGGCGGGGNTTTGAGTTGTGGGGGGGGGGGGGGGGGGGGGGGGGGGGGGGTGGCGCTGATTAAACCAAATAAGTAGAATGGCAATAGGTCCTGAGACTGAATAAAGAGATTCTAATAAAGCAGGGAGGTAAATGGCCTGAGAGGTGTGGCTGCTACTATCTATGCTGGTCAGGGAGATGACGCCCTCACTGATAATGAGGCGTTTGGACAAAGCCTGGAATTGTTGCTTGGAATTGTAACATCTAAGGGAAACAGCTTTCTAGGCAGAGAACAAGTAAAAAGTTCCTGACTGGACTCATTAGGGTTGAAGTGCTTATTAAAAACCCAGGCAGAAATGCTGATTAAGCAATTGAAAGTGAGCTGAAGTTCAGGAGAATAATCAAGCAAGAGATACGAATTTTAAGTTATCAGAATATTAATGGTATTTAAAGCCATGGATGGATACAATGACTAAGGGAATGAGTATACTTAGAGAAGAAATCCAAAAATTGATTGCCAAGGCTCCCAATGGGTTTTTGGTGTTGTTTTTTTTAATTATTGGAGCTCAAAGGTGATCTGGTTTAAAGGTGGTGCTCTTCAAAGTAAGATTTTGGAAAATATTTTAAAGATTTCTGGGTCACAACTCTCAGAGAATGCATATAGCATGATGGAAGGCAAAAATCATTGGAGAAAAAAAAGATCAGGGAATTTAGATGCCAATAAATGAGAGAACTTCTTTATTGGGATACCAAAATCACAAAATCATTTTAAGCCTATGGCTAGAGAAAGTTACAAGGACCCGGGAGCTAAATTTTTTAAGATATGAGAGAATGGATACAAATCAATAAATACCAAGAAGGAGAGGTAATGAAGGATATCATTTGACAACACGAGATTCAAAGCTGGGAGTTTTAAGGAAGAGGAAGGGAGAATGGTCCGGCAACAGCATGAGGAATAAGGAAGCAACCCCCACCCCAACCCCAACCGCATCTCTGGCCCAGCACAGGACAAGATGTCCTCAGAGCTGGGAACAGAGTCCAGTTAGGCCAACAAGGTGAAAGGAACCCTTCGAAGAGATTAAGAATTTAGGACTTTTGCTAGTTACTGGGTCCAGGGAGAACAGTAAATGGGATTTGGAAATGGAACTGGTGAGGGATGAGGTCAGGAAAAAAAAGACAAAGACAATTATATAGAGTGGGCTTTTGGTGATAAGAGGTGACCTGGAAGACATGAGTCAGGGGTGACGTCCTCTAGTCTCCTGTTGAGATCTTCGAAAGAGAGGTTTTCATGTCCGAGGAGAAGCCACAAAGGAAAAGGAAAATTTTCTAACCTCTTCATCCCTTTTGCTGAGGGCAGTTTCACTCTTTCCTTAAGGATTACAGATGATGAAAGTAAAGCCGAGGAAATTGAAGGGATTTGTACCAGGCCAAAAGGTTCTCAGTCAGAGCAATGTGGGCTTCTTTGACATATCTCCCTTTGTGCCAGAAATTACTTTTGAAAAAGTCTGTTAAAGCATTTCTGCCATGCACCTATTCCCTCAGAACCATAAAGATGGGAGAAAGCTTTCAAATTACTGGGGAAAGGGCCATTTGAGTAATAGAAGTTTGAGTGTCTTACCAAATTTATTGAAATAGGAGGGTAACCAGGCAGGCTCAAGGCCTAGAACACAATGCTTACTGTAACAATGGCAAAAGAGCTGAATCCAGGAAAAGCCACAGCAATTGGGTTTACGCAAAAACAAGCTGCACTTCCTGAGTTCAGCGCTGTTATAGCCTGTCCATTTTATAATGAGATGTGCCTTGTGCTGCTGGTAATACACCGTTTAGGACAGGGCCTCAGCTAGATCTCCAACACCAGATTTTCAAACCTATTATGCTTTAGAGTTTATATCTAGGGAACTGTGGCTAATAATCATAGCTCAATTGTATCCAATGCCAAGATATATCTTACATACTTCACAGGCATTATCGAAACATTTTCGTGTTGGTATTGTAACTATTTCCTATTTAACTAATGAATCACAGAGTGGTTAAGTGACTTGGGTGAGGTTTCCCAGCTTGAAACTGGCAGAGCCAGAATTATAATCTCATCAGAGTGACTCCAGTGCCTTCCCTGTTAATCACTGTGCTGTACTGCTTTAAAAGGCAGCTCTGCAAAATGAAGAGTCATTGGTCCCATTCACGGTTGCAGGTTTGATCCCAGATGAGGTGCGAGCAAGAGGCAACCAATCGATGTTTCTCTCTCATATCAGTGTTTCTCTCCCTCTCTTTCTCCCTCCCTTCCCCTCTCTCTAAAAATAAATAAATAAAATCTAAAAAAAATAATAAAAGACAAGATACCCTGGCCAGGTAGCTAAGTTGGTTGGAGCATCATCCTATATACCAAAAAAATGTCATGGATTTGATCAGGGTACATACCTACACTGTGAGTTCAATCCCCAATCAAGGCAAGTTTGGGAGGCAACCAACTGATGTCTTGGTCTCTCTCTGTGTGTCTGTGTGTGTGTGTGTGTCTCTCTCTGTCACTTTCATGCACACTCTCTAAAATCAGTAAATATATCCTCAGGAGAGGGTTAAAAAAAAGACAAGGCTTCAAGGAGTGTAAGATACATACATTTACAAGGTCTATCCAGAAAAAGTCTAACCATTATTAATATAACAAAAACTGTTTGTGCATCTTCAGTGTAACCTGGCAGCCAAGGAGAGTGGACTGGAGTGCACATGCACATACAATAACGACTTCCCTGTACTAGTCAGTGAGGGCAGTAGACACCACTGAGTGAACATGTGTACTGTGTGGCCACTGCATTCTAAACAATTGAGCAAGCAGAGCAAGGGATCTGTGTCAAATTTTGCATTGAGCTCGAATGTTCCTCCACAGAAACTATTCAGATGAATCAAAAGGCTGCGGCTATGGGCAACTGGTGATTGGCAGCTTCATCGGGACAACATGCCCACTCATGCATCACATCTCAGGCAGAGTTTTTGGCAAAATATCAAATCATGCAAGTTACTCAGTCCCCTTACAGTCCAGATTTGGCACCCTGTGACTTCTGGCTTATCCCAAAACTAAAATCACCTTGGAAAGGGAAGAGATTTCAGACTATCAGTGAGATTCGGGACAATATGATCAGACAGCTGATGGTGAGTGTGAGAACTGTGTAAGGTCCCAAGGTGCCTAGTTTGGAGGAGACTGAGGCGTACTTGTCCTGTGTACAGTGTTTCTTGCATCTTGTATCTTCTTCAATAAATGCCTCTATTTTTTCTATTGCATGGCTGGAAAACTTCTGGACAGACCTTGTGTGTGTGTGTATATATTATATATCATATATTACATATTATATATTATTTATCATATATAATAATATATAAGTCAAACAAATAGAAATAATGATTTTGTCTTTATTCCTATGTTCTAATTTCCTTTCCAATTTCCTTAAATAAGAATACTTTACTTATTCTAAAAAAGAACTGGGCAATTTTCATTTAAGAGCCTAGTAAATTACCACACACCTTAGAGAAAACCACAAGATCTACATGCTCTCACAATTTAAGCTACATTCTATTATTAAATAGGCCTCAGTGACTGTTTTAGAAATTCAGCAAAGCTGTAACTTACTAATTGAAACAGAGTTATAATAATGATGTGGAGAATAATCTTCATTGTACATAGTTTTAGACTATACTTTAAAATGAACTAAAAAATTAACGAGCATGTAAAAAGTATTCATTATTTTTCACCCAAGACGCAAAGCCAAGACCACACCTAGGTTACTCAAAAGAAAACCCGCATGTGCCACCCTTTACTAATAGCTCACCCAGAACGCGCTGCTGGCCACAGGCCTTCGGATAGTTCTGCCCTTGCCAAAACAAAGTTCCAATTATAAAAGGAGAGGTTTGGCTAAAAACAAGACAAAATAAAACAAAAACCTCACACACAACAAAGCAGTGATGAAATTCCCCCTCCTATTTGATTAAAAGTACATTTCGTTTTAAAGAATAAAAGAATGGCTACCCTATACCACATGGAAATAATGATTTTTATTGCAATTTTTAAGCTTTCATTGCGTACAACCTTCCAGCTCCCATGAGGTTATGTGAGTACTGAGAGACTTATATCATAAAACTGATAATATTCCCAACAATTCGGTTTTAAAGTATACAAAGTAAACTACATAACATGTTTCTTATTTTAGTGGTATCTCTACAGTCTACAAATAATCAGTAAACAAAAACTGAAAAATAGTAGCTGGTCCTATTTTTACATATTATTACTGTTATTAATTCATTACTGTTATTATTGTATTTGACATTCCCAAATTTTTTTCTTTTAGCAATTATTATGTTTTAGTCTACTAAGCAGAAACAGACACACAGATATGTAGAGAAGTATATTCCATTAGGTGGCTTCTTCTTTTAATTAACATTCAATAATTCATTCATTCATTTAACAAATTATTTATTAGTGTCTAATAGGTGCCAGTTACTTATCACGGTGATAAGCACAGGGAGTCTTGAGTTCCCATGAATTAGGGCTCTATTAGCAAACATTTCATATATTTCAGCAAAAAAGTTTTGCATGGGCAGAACCATTAGCAAATCTCAAAACATATCATGCAGGTGACTGCCCATTCTGCCCGCCTTCCACTCACAATTTCACAGTCATCTGTAGCTTGTAACTGGGATTCTCTCAACACATGTTTTAGAAGGTGTTCTGTCTTTTCTTTAGCACTGAACAAACAGTAATCAAGTCCCTGTATAGTAAGCTCTGGGTATATGGAAAAAAGAAGGCTTAAAAAATTTCTACATTCAAGATTAAAGCCATGAGAACTCCTGAACCTTCCAATGAGCTAAGAAGCTCTTCCGCAAGGGAACGACAGAGGTGATTTATCTAAGGTGGACAGCATCTATAAGCAGAGGTTCCAACCAGCCCTTAGGATGACCCTGAATAAGCTCTAAATGTCACAGAATTAGTAGGACTTCCACTTATGCGGTAGTTAAGAGCTACAAACCTCACTTTTAGAGTTATCAGGTTTCAAGATTATTATCTATTAAAATGATTTCATTTATTGAAACTATGCCTTATGATGAACTGCTGACAGCATTTACTTCTTCACATGCATAATCGCTCTAAACTCAGCTGAGATTCACCCTTCATTCCACTACCCTAGGGCTCAGAGTAGCTGCTCAAGCCTAAAAAGAAAAAAATTTAAACCACCAATTATACCACCAATGGTGGCTTCAAATTTAAACCACCAATCTTGTTTAAGATCCTGGCATTGTATTCACAAATACTAATAGTTTGGGGGGAAATTGGATTAATGAAAATGTGTTTTCTAAGCTTCCACTTGATGCTGGCATTCCTTCTATACTAATTCAAATAAAGGCTGTAAAATTGTAGTCCGATCAAGGAAATTGTATGCAAGAATGACGTGAGACTCTAAGGAGGAGTTTATTCCACAAATTTTCAGAAATGTATTCCAAAATTAATCAAAGTCTACTCTACAAGAAGCTTTTCCTCTTAATGATAGCCTGAAGCTCAAGAGCACGAGTAATAAGTTAAAAAAGGAGCAAAGTAAAAAATAATTTCTTTGACTCAGTAGTCCCCTACGTCTTCAAATAGCTTACCACGTTCCAAAGAGCTTCTCAATCATACTTAAGGAACTTCAGAGAATTATCTATATTTTCTTTCGAAGAATTATGTAGTTTTAAAAATAACAATAACTCAATTATTGAGGAACTTTTAAAATTATAAGAATGTATCCTTTTAACTTCCTAAACACATTCAAAATTCATGTACATCAAAGAAAATCCTGTGTCTCAAGTTCAAAAAAGGAGCTAAAAAGTTGTTAGCATTTGTTTCTGAAATCTTTTTGACACAGTATTTGCAACAGAATTAAAACAAAATGACTGCCCCAATACTAGCTGTTTTACTCTGCGTTTTGGATGAATCACTGCTACCAGCACCCCCACAGTGAGACTCACCATGTCCTTTCAGAAGCCCCATGAGAGGAGAGGTCATGGATTGTAGGGACAAGCCAAACTTGCTGATGGGTAAGGCATATGAGTCCAGCACTCTGTTTCAAAAAACATAAAGTTAGAGCTCTGAGTGATTTCATAGTCCTGTTTCAAATACGAACTTCCAAGTCTGATGCTATAGGATTAGACACCAATCTTCGAGAGAAAACTACTTGTCTCCTGCCAACCAAGACAACAGTGTTGCGCCCTCTGTACCCCTCAGTCAAGGGTGCATTGTGGGCCCCTGATAAATATTCATTATTGAATGAAGACAAAATAATCTCAAATTTTGATCGCTCTGAGCATGGATAACAATTAGTAACATTCACTTTCTGAACAACAAAAAAAATCTAACAAAAATTAGAAAAACAAAAAATAGATATATTATATCTATTTTTTTCTCTATTTTGCAAAAGATTTTAAGCAACATGCTTTCATGAAGTGGAGAGATTCAACCAAGTCAGTAGAATCAAAGACCAGATACCACATAGAAACTTAAGAAAATGTAAATAAACAAAAGGAAGAAAATTAAAATTGCCCTTAATTCACCTCTCTAATATTTTAGTGATAATTGCAAATCCTTAGGTCCTTCTTATCAGCCAAGCACTATTACATTTAGTCCTCATAAGAAGCCTCTGGGTATTTATATCATTATACCCATTCTATAAATGAAGAAACTAAGATGTATTTGGGTTCAGTAGTATACAGTTCAGATGATCTCAGCTAGAAATGGGTGGAACCAGGATTTGAATCCAGGCAGTGGGTAGGACTTCAAAAGATAAGCTTCTTATTATTACTTTATACTGACACCATTTGTCATGATTAAAATGTGCAATATATTCCATACCCTTTCTGTGTTTATGTATGAACACTTTTTCAGCTTACTTTTACACTTTATAGCATGAAAATCTTTCTTTGTAAATATGCAGATATGCACATCGTTATTTTGGCCCATTACATAACATTCCATTGTATGGATTTAACATACTGATGGTTTATTTATGAACCTTCTATTACTGGACATTGGACTTATTTCCATTTTTGTTATTTACATTTGCGTAAATAGTATTTATATTTGTGTACCCATCTAATTATTTCCTTGTTATAAATGTCTAGAAATGAAATTACTAATTCACATGTTATATAAAAGAAATTTTTAGGATTTTAACACATTCTGCCCATCAAAGTGTAGGTTCTGTGAGGGAAGAGAGTGTAATTGTCCTGTTCAGAGTTTTACATTAGGCCCATAGTAGGCACTCAATAAATAGTAAGTAAATGACTGACATAAGATCCATGAGTGTAGTTGTCCCTCATGTGGTCATGCCCATTCAGGTAGCCAAAGAACTGAGGTATCCCTAATATAACTGAGACATATTGCCAAGAGAAAATACTAGGTACTTAATAAGTATTCAGGCAGTTTCGCACAACTCCATCTGAAATTCTAGAAATTATTTGCATGCTAGCAAGAACTGGGTGAACATAAACTAATCAGTCAGTTTGCTTTGCTTTCTTCTGTCTGGTCCATGGTTAAATATTATGTAAAGCTCAAGATTAGAACTGTTAATTGTATTTTTAAAAATGATTCCCTATTAATGAAAGATTTTAATAGTAGACCACAATTAATCCACGTAAGCAAAATATTTTTACAAACATTAAGGTGAAATGACCCATCTTCATCTGTTATTAAGCTAAATAATATAAATACAAATTGCCGTGTAATACATAGGAAATGCTTACTGATCCCAAAACTAGGGGAAGAAATACAGGCTCACCTGTCTGAATTATTGAATCTATTTACAGAAGTGCAGCTTTCATACCACCAAATGTGCCAAATATCATCAACTAAAAAAATCTGCGGTAATAAATGAGTGAATGATAAATGAATTTCCTTGATGGAAAATCAATACTTAAAATGAACTCCCATTTATTATCATTGTAATTAAAAGAGTATGTTGAGGTATGATAATTAATCTTGGAAGTTAAAGTTCAAAGGTGCATTAAAGAACTTCACTTCCTTGAGCTTAAGTTTGAAAAACAGAAATATTCAATTTCGCTTTCCCTGTACCAGTCAAACACAGACATATTTAGGAAAAAGTATTCACAGGTCACATTTTGGTGACTCAAGGTGAATACGCATAGTACATAAGCTTATAATTTTGACAGGAATTCTATTAAATAATGTTAATATATTTTGTTTTGGTTTTTCCCTCACTAACACAACCTAACTAAATATTTTTTAATTATGTATATGAATGGGTTGTTTTAAAAAAGATATATTGCTTATATTTTTAATAACTATATAAGTGCTTGATTCAGTGATTAATAAAAAGAACTCATTTTCCAAAAAAAGAAAAAATATTTATATGATTCTATTACTTCATTTAGTATCCAAAGAAATTCCTTTCATGAATCAATATTTTTATGGTTTACCTAAAAATATTGTACCACATTAAAAATCAGTAAAAATTAGCATGTTCAGGGGAATTGTGAGTAGTCTTTGTACAACTTCTCTCATACAAGTCTATTTGTCTTGAACAGACACCTTTCAAGTACCACAAAAAGCTGATCAGTTGATGCTAATTAATCCTAGATCTTATCGCTGTATTGTTACAATCCCACCTGACTTTCTGACTGTTGCTTATATCCTCATCGCCAAGCTTTCTTTTCTAGATCGCATGGTGTGGTAGATTTCAATAAAAAGTTCAGTGTGGCCTGGCTGGCGTAGCTCAGTGGACTGAGCACGGGCTTTCGAACCAAAGGATCTAGGTTTGATTCCCAGTCAGGGCACATGCCTGGGTTGCAGGCCAGTCCCAAACGGGGGACACATGAGAAGCAACCATACATTGATGTTTCTCTCCCTCTCTCCTTCCCTTCCTTTCTAAAGATAAATAAATAAAATCTTTTAAAAAAGTATTATCTTTTAAAAAAAGTTCAGTGTGATAGCATTTTATTTGTCTAATTAAACACAGGTTTTTTTAAAACCCTGAGTCATCATGTCCTAAAACAATTGTTTGCCTTTTCTTCTGTACTCCCAGCACACTTCTAATATGAATGAAATGAAACTAACTGCTAAGGTAGGAAACAAGTCACTACCATAATCTAACTATGAAGACAAGGCAGCCCGGGTGGATTTAAGTTCAGGTTTTATGTGTCCCGGGCTGTCAAATGGCGTTGATCTTCCCCATTAAGCAAGACATATTTTCATTTAAAAAAAAATGGGACACAAGGGTGTAGAGAGACCTTTATCTTCTGCCATTTGCAGGAAATAATATTTGGTAAATATTGAACATGATCAGATTATTAATAAGTAATACATGTCCCCTTGTCCCTAAGTCATCATTCTTCTCCCTTGGATTACTGGCCCTATCTAAATATACTGAAAATTGTAGGTTTTCAAATTAGCTCATGTTTCTAGCTATTAAAACCTAACTTGAAAATCTAAACTATTTGGTTAGATTGCTGTATTAACTACTCTTTTAACAGCTACCACTCTGCTAAATCAACCTGGGCCTTGGGTTAAAATAAGTAAAGGCAGAAAGGAAATTTTTATAAACCAGTAAATTCCCAATACAATAATTTCTTTTTTCCCACAATTAATATCTTATCATGGAAAAAACCAGACCCTCAGTATTAAAGCTCTCTATAGATTCCACTCTTCCAAACTTGAGTATGTTCTTATACTTAAGCCAAGAAGATGGATACTTGTGAGCAAGAATCTTCTAGTGTTAAAGCACATTTTTGTAGTGTAAATGTTGGAAGATCAATGACATTCTGTGTAGCCATAGCAACATTTGCTGAAATTTCTCAATTGTGCCAATTACCTCAAATTTCTGACCATAATAATGAATTGATGTAAAATAAGAGTCTGAAATAAACAACATTTTAACAGGGTAGTATTTATATTCTACAAGTATATGTGTTCTTATAAAATGTGCCAAAGGCCTTTGAGAGGGTCTGTCTGCAGCTTCAGGGCTGAGGATCATACACGCAATTATAAAACGGTCTTGAAGAGGATGATGGCATTTAGTGGAAGAATTCGGCAAAGCAACTGACCCATCTCCCCCCATCTTCAGAAAGCAGAATACTCAAAATGTCTGCCTACTCGCTATGCCTTGTAGGATCAGCTTCACCTTCTGTTAGAGAAAGAGTAACTTTATATTATTAAATTAAAAAAATTATAACTTAACTCTGCTCCATAATTGCTGCAGATGAGTTATTAAAATCCCAAACTTATGTAATATTATCATAAAATATGGCATTTTTCTCAAGAAAGCCACAAATTGGATTGGCGCTTATGTACTGTAAAACCCAGATGGTTTCCTTAACTACTCACACATCTTCCAGTTCAAAAGTTAATTGAACTGAAAACTAGAATTTTGATAATTGATATTGCTTTGAGGGATTCAAGCAGAAGGATAAATTAGCCTCATGGATGGGGTGTTAATAGACTTGAGAAACCACAAGAATTGGTCATGAAATACCAGCAAAATGGAAGGAAAGTAATTTCCTATAGAGTAGCTTACTGCACATTACCTGGACTTCCCATGGTACTGCTGCTTTTCTTTCTCCATTTGTTTGCCCACTGACTCAATATTAGTCACTATTTTACACAGTTTAACTTGTTCTGGAATTTAAAAAAAATTAATTGTATCCTATTAGTTTTCAAGTTATAAGGGCATTTTTCAAATTAAATTGCAAATCACAGATTTTTTAATAACAGGTACCACAATATTTTTCAAAAAATTACGAACACAGAGGTACTCTAAAAACACATTTGAGTGTATTTTTTGACCCCATGCTCCTCAGATGTTTTGCAATTACTAAAATTTAGCACCGAAAGTGTAGAGTAAATGAACTACATATATCAAGAAGGAGAGAGCTCCCCGAGAAATGTCGGCAACAGCACAGCGCATCCCACTGGATACAAATGGCCTCGCTTACCCGTATCAGCGTTATTATCCTTGCAATCATCAGAAGGCTTAGTTTTTGCAGGCGAGCCTGCTATTTTTAAATAATTTGGCAATCATTAGTTAGTATAAATAGGAACACTGAGGGCTCCAAAAAGCCTCATCCATTTGATCGGAAGACCAAAGTTCAGAAAAGGCAAAGTTTCTGCTTAAAAAAATAAACAACTAGTTTTTAGAGTCCAAAGCAAAACTCACACAAATATTTTTAAAATACCTATTTCTTTGTAATTTGTATCGGCAATGGGACTAACACATAGTTTGAAACATTACAACAAAATATTGTCATACATTAAGTACCTCCTAGCTACTAGCTCAGATCTATCGGAGATATATTAAAAATGCAACAAAATCCTCTGTTTTAGAATTATTTACAAACTAGTGGTGTCTCAACGCTAATAGACAGAAAAGCACAGTTGACCGGATTATGTAAATTACATTGAAAACATATAACATGGAATATTGCAATTTTGGAGAAATGAAGAACAAGCGTGTTAACATTTGCTGACGCTGTAGATGCCTGGGGTATTAGTTAGCTTTCCCTGTGAATCATGCTGCACTTATGCTCATTGCTCCTTGTTTGTTTGGTACAGTACTGTGACTACTCCCTTTTATACACCAGGAAGGCAGATTACCCAAGATACTGGAAATCAAAAAGTGCAGAGCCAAGTAATGAGCCTGCATCCTTCTGACTGTAGGCTCACCCTTCATTACTCTGTTCTGTGGCCCCCAGAGCTCATGGAGCCTCAGGTACCTGAGCAGGGAAAGCAGGTCATTTCTGCCTTGCTTACTTGGAAGGGTAACTACCGAGCTCAGAAGTCACACTTTATGTAAAGACACACAGTAGATTGAGAAATATATTCAGGTGAATCACAGAAAGAATTCGTAAGTTTCCGTCTGAAAAACAGAAACATTTGAAAATCGTTGCTACAAGCTAAGTGTGCTAATTACTATATATACATTATCGTATTTTATTTCTCATAACCACCCCACAAATTAGGTACTAGTTTTATCTCCATTTTACAGATGAGGATGCTTGAGCCAAAAAAAATAGAAGTTAACTTTCCCCAGTTATATAGAGTAGGTAAGAGTCAGTATTCAAAGCCAGGCAGGTCGGCCTTGGAGCCTGCCTCCTCAATGACCGTGGCACTCAATATACACATTTGTTTGTTTCTTTACTTAAGTTCTATCTACTTAGTGAAAATAAAGATGCTAACTCCTAGAGAGGGAAGGTGTAGGATATAGCACATGAATTCCTTTTTTACTCAGTGTGTTATAATCTACTTCCCATTTCATTCTTTTGGACGCTCATGCTGCCCAAACTGGCTGGCCACTCCTGTGCCATTTGTCGCACCTCCATTGGCTTTCGTACATGCCTCCCTTTCTGCCACAACAATGGTTCTAGGCTCATTTTGCCCTTTCTCTGTTCCAGACCTGCAGGTCTCTAAGAGGCAGTGGTTGCTATCTCTTCTAAAATTACCTTGCTTCTCCTGGCTGGGGAGGCTCAGTTCCTCAGAACATTGGCCAGAAGACCAAAAGACTGCCATTTCAATTCCCAGTCAGGGTATGTTCCTAGAATGTGGGTTTAGTCCTCTACTGGGGCACATGCTGAAGGCAACTGATTAATGTTTCTCTTATACCAATGTTTCTCTCTCTCCCCCAAATCAATAAATATCTTTTTAATTAAAATTACCTTGCTCTCTCTTCTCTAGTACTTCCTAATCAGAAAATTCTGTTTCGATGCATGTTAAAAATTCTCAGTATGCTCTCCAGAGCTCTTAGGCTTTGATATTTTCCATGTCTTTGTGCTTATTTTATAAATTTCTTAAGATACCTTCTCTAGTTGATATCTCTATCTTCAGCTTCTTTAAACTCATATTTAAAACTTAGTAAATGCCTTATTTAAATTATTGTGTATTTATTTTTTAGAAGTTCCTTTGGTTCTTCATCAAATCTTCCTAAGCATTTTTATAGTCTCTAGTTCATTTTTATATTTTACTTTTTAAACATATTAAGCACACTTATTTTCTATTCTATTTCAGAAAATTCTAATGTCTATGGTCTTTGTAAACCTAATTTCATTTTGGGGAAGCTGAAGGGCTAGGTCTCTCACTCCCAGTGGCTAATTTCTTTCTAATATTTTAAAATTGTAAACTCATATTTCATAGGAATGGAAATTATTTGCAAGCTGGGATTAAAATCCATTCCTCAAGAAATAATTTATTTTTCCCCCAAGCACTTGAGAAAAGTTTCAACTCGTAATAACATTAAACAAATTTCTCACCTAGGGATTTTTGAGATTCCAGTATAATATCGATTCTGATTCAATAAATTATATGTGGAAACTTCTCTCAGAGCCAAAGCTAAGACACTCAAGTTTCTTTGCTATTTCCTTCTTACAAAGCAAGACTGTTTATGTTCCTGGTTTAGCCTTTCACTGATGTCATCCCCTTTGGGAGACACTCAGGTTTGAGGAGTCTCTGCACCAACTCCCCACCTTGCATGCTGCATGAATTTTAACTGTGTGCCTCGCTCATGCAATGAAAATGAAAGGTCATTGGCCACCAGATACGTGCAGAAACTGCCAGCAACAGAAGCTGGGCTCTGCCCTCAATCTTTTGTTGTTCTTCTCTTCTTCCACTGTGGATTTTCAGGTGCTCTCTGAAAAGGTGTGGAATGAACTGCCTTCAGTACTTTCTCCCATTTTGTTAGCCAGGCACATTTCAAGACTCAACTCAGGACATACTCATTGGTCTAAACATTGAAATAATTCGCAATACTCATTATAATATCTAATACATTCATCAAGCATTTGTTACACAAATCAGCAAATAAAACATTTGACTCTCCACATTCAGCTACACAAAACTGTTACTCTCACGACTCACTGTAGGTTTGCCATTCCTCCTTCAGCTGACCCCCATCTCTGCCCTGGCCATCCTAACAAACCCTTTCATGTCCTCTTTTCAAAAAAAAAAAAAATACAACTCTAACACAGGATGTTAAAGCCAGCCAATCTTAAATACAATAGTTAAACTGGACCAAGTTAAGTTACTAGGAACTAGTTTTCTTGAATTTAGAGGAGTTTTAAAATATAATTGGCATAGAATATTATGTTACTTTCAAGTGTACAACACAGTGATCTGACAGTCATATACTTTACAATGTGATCATCACACTAAGTCTAATAAGCATCTGTCACTGTACAAACTTATCAGAATATTATTGACCATGTTCACCTTCACCTTTTTCACTCGTCCCCTCCTCCACCCCACTTTGGTGATCCTCAGTTTGACCTCCTTTTCTATCAGTCTGTTTTTGTTTTGTGTTGTTTGTTTTGCTCTTATAGATTTTGTATGTAAAAGAAACCATATGGTATTTGTCTTTCTCTGACTTATTTCACTTAGGACCTAGAGGATATTACACTAAGTAGAATTTAGAGTTTTAATGATTCAGAAAATGGATAACAGAACACAGAGCGTATTCCCTATTATAGGTGTCTTTTGGCAGAGATTTATAAGAACTTTCTGGAAAACATTATAGAGGGGATTTTATACCATAAAAATAGTTGGGCTAAATGAGTTTCAAGTTCTCATGTACACAGATTCTTAGTAACACTACAAAAGTGCCTCACATGGACTAAATCCAGATCCTTTGCTGTCAAAAATGAGATTTTAGGTTTTGTATACTGAAGGGATTATAAAATACTTTTCTCGCCTTTCCCCCTCTTTAAGACCTGCTATTTAAATTGCACTTAATTTCATATGAAGTAATTATAACAAAATTAAAACTTAGTATTTCAAATTTATAGACAGATTAATTAGTCAAGAATGACAGATTGCAATTTACTGACATTTCACATTCTAGTGTGGGCTGAGTGGATGTCGTATGACTTCCTGCGGTTGGAATTTCCAGCACATATGTGTTAATATGGGATGCCAATTCCTCACTAGACTGCGAACTCTTTCGTGGTCTCTTTAGGACAAGGATTGTGTTTTTATCGACCATCCACTTATTCAATCATTTATTTGACGAATATTTACTGAATGCCTATTACATTATGGCAGTCTTCTGGGCACCAGGCATATGAGAAATAACCTGGGGGTTGTGAAGGCTACCCTCTGGGAAATAAAATTAACCAAATGATGAAATAATTACACCAATAATGAAGTCATTTCAATTACAGTGCTGTGAAAATTTATTTTCACTATCTCAAATTTAAGAGAAGGAATGCAAGGTACCACTTAGCTTTTCTAATTGGGAGATTATTGCTGGAAAATGTCATGGAAAGATGGGGAAAAGGGCAAAATTTCACTGGTTTGAAGGAATAAAGTGTTTGGAGGTAAAAAATGCACTCTCTTTTCAAGAAGTGTGATTTGAAGTGAAGAAGAGAGATGAAATGGTCACCACCAGGACATATGTTTGAAAACAAAATGTTCTGGTATCAATATGTTTTAAGATGGAAAGCCCTTAGAATTCTCATATAGTATAAAAAGGGGGAAGCTGAAAATGTTGGAGGGGAAGCAAAGAATATGTAACAGTGAGATGGGTCCCTGGCAGAGAAGGGAAGGGTTGGAATCAAATTCAGCCATGATCTAGAGAAAAGAGGCATTTTCTTCTAAAACAGAAAAGTAGATCACGTGGCTTTAGATAAGTTCCCAGTAAGGTCATCGAGAACAGCTTTACTGTCTCTGTGAAGCAGGAGGTGAGGTCAGGCACTGAGAGAAAGTGACAGAAGTTACACAAGGGTCTCCCAGAGAGTGGCAAAGATCTGAAATATATGTCAAGTGGAGTGGGAGAAGAGTGACCATGTTCAAACAAAAGGTTTTAACTTTTTAATGACCTCTTCATGCAGTCACCATCACATCTAACACTTCACAGCAAAACAGAAAAAAAATGTTCCCTTGCTACTACTCAGTTTTTCTTCACTTTATAGCAAAATGTTGAAACTGGTCGTCTGCAGACAGTTTGCGCCTCCTCGCCCCACTTACTCTGCAGGACTCTCCCAGTCCAGCTTGTACCATCCTTGCTCTTATCAAGGATACAACGAATTTCATGGAGTCATGCCCACTCTCTGTTTTTTACTGTGCCTTCAGCAATGCTCTATGACAATGGTGACTCTCTCAGGACAGCACTATGTGACAACACTTTCTCCTGCTTTTCCTCCTATAAAAAGCAGGCTACCCGGTCTCCTTTGCTGCCTCTTCCTCTTCTATCTGACTCCTGAAGAATGGCGTGCCTTAGCCCCTTTGTTTACACCAACGTCCCTTATTTTTTGGGAGACTTCACTCAGTTCCTTGGATAAGTTATGTCTATACTAAAAATGTTATTCTCCAGCCCACACCTGCACTCAAAATTTCAGACTCATGCACAGTTGTCTTACATGTGAACATGCATGTTAATAAGTATCTCAAATATATTTAATGGAACTCCTAATTTCTCTCCTCCAAAAACTGTTCTTTTTGTCTTTCTCATGTTACTACATGACATCACGGGTGTCATGAGCCACCCATTCATTTCTTAATGATAAGAAACTCATTATCTACCCCTAAAATATATCAAAAATTTGCCCGTTTCTCTCTATATTCATGAATAATATCACAAAAATTGCCATAAAAAACCAAACCAACACTTAGACGATGTGGTTGCATTTCAATTACTCCTGGGAACCTGAGCCTTTGAGTGGGTTTACTGGACCCTGATATACCTACTGGGAAAATATCGGTGTATATCCCTACTCAGCCAATCTTAATTTTTCCCTTAAACAAAATTAAAAACACATCCTAGAAAATAAGTCTCCATGAATATTTTCACATTTCTACATACTCGGGGCTTTCTAACCAACTGATTTTGGCACATCAGTTAAAGATGTTTGAATGGCAAACAAGCCATAGACGTTAAAGATGAAGATCTCATGAGAGATCTAAGAGTAATAGACATAGGGGCCTTCGTCTCACCTCCTCTTCCCAGAATGGGTTTGCTTACACTCCTAAAGCATGTGTCCTCCCTCTCCCTCATTCCCATCTCCCCTCCTCCTCCTTTTTCTCCCTTCCTTCCTCTCTCCTCCTTCACCCCCAGAGCAGGAACAGGAAAATGTGTCAAATGTCCTAAATAAGCTCCAAGATTCCCAATTTCAGAGTTGCTCTTCTGTTTTACTAACACCTCTGTGCATGTGGGTAGCATCTGCCCCACAGGGAACTGAATCATGGGGAAAATTGAAGTAAGATGCTATGTGAGTAACTAAAAGTCTGTCTCTGATCCAGAAACCGCATGTTTCTTGTCAGAATAGGTAGATGTCTATGGATGGATGGATGAATGGATGAATGGATACACAGATACATAAATTCACAAAGACATTAAATTTAACCTTAGCAGGACTTACATACTTCTCTTCCTTCACAGATGAGTCCCATGGAGGTGAGTAAAGAGCTGACTTCCAAGGGTCAGTGACACGGCACTAGCAGTGCTGAGAAAGCCATGCTTCTGTCAGAGTGGGGACCCCCACAGCCATGGAAGAAGGTGGGGAGCCACATGCTTTTGGACAGAGTGGAGACCCCCTGCAGCTGCGGGTAGAGAGAATCACCATGTGGCTTTAGCAGAGAATCGCCACTCAGCTTTGCCAGAGTGGGGACCCTACCCTCCCTGCAGCTTTGCCGGGGGAGATCCACGTGGTTTTGCCAGAGTGCAGACCCCTGCAGCTTTGATAGAAAAGGACCACGTGGCTTTGGGGTGCTCTCTTTGGCCACATGGCCTGGGAAACAGGAGAGACTTTGCCTGGAAAATGGGTACAAAGAACTCTTGCAAGTAGACCATGAGAAGGTGCCACATGACTTTGGATTAATTAGAGATCCTGCCTGGAAGGTGACATAGCTGATTGTGCCAGTAGCCTGAAACATGGACGTGTGCTTCTTTTCCAGAGTTGCGGTACCCCGAATTAGGGCAGGGGGAGAAGGAAGCACTGTGAGCATCTATAGGTATCCAAAAGGACTTTGATATTTTGGTGAGAACATTGGGTCACTACTTTAAGTGTGTATAGCATTAAACAAAGATTTCTTTTCCTTTTCACAAAAAAAAAAGAACTGACTTCCAGATGTTTGAGTATTATTTAGTCCAATTAATTTTGCTCCTCAAAGCTGCTTTCCAAACGTAAGCAGTTTTGAGTTCTCAGACTCTTCTCTGGGCAACTCCTGATGTCCCAAACTCATCACTTTTGTAGCAGCTCCTTAAGTATCCCTCCAGCCAATCACCACACTGCTACACCTGTCATTCCCCATGCTCCCTCATCACTTGGAAGGAAGACCTTCTGCTGGCTATGGCCTCAGTTAACACCTGAGCACCATGCTCCTTTGGCTCACAGTTGGGTACCTATTAAACCTCTAATACTAATCATTCTGTTGCAATATCTCTTTGGACTAGGGGTTTCAAAAAACAACTCACTAAAATGCATTCCTTCAGGAAATGCATCACACTAGACAATGTGATACACTTTGGGTGAGCAGTATATCACAAGTGAGTTTGGGTCACCAGCCTGAGTTTGCTGCTCCACTCTGACCTTTGGTAAGCCACTTAGCCTCCGTGAGCTCTAGTTTATGCATTCTTAATTGCTGAGGACCACCTGCCTGGTTTCAGGAGCTGAAATCCCCCATGGCTAAGGCTGAATGAGCGACCTTAAGACCACAAACCACTAAGAAGACAAAGCTTATCTCCCTGGCAGTAGCGCTGCTTCTGCTCCTTTTTCCACAACTGGCCTCCAGTGCTTGATCAGTTAGCCTATGATGGGTAAGATTCCCCAAGGGGGGAATCAGTTAAGACAGGCATGATCACATGGAGGCCCCAGGGAAAGACTTGGGGGGCTATGCAGAAAGGGGGTGATGGACCCTCACCCCTTGGCTTTGATGAAGCCTGAGTCCTCAGTCTGTTTGCAAGAAGTCTCTGAGAATTCTTTGGCTACCTGCCTCCTCTGCCTGACTTAAGCCTGAACACAATGACAGAGGGTGGTGCAGCCTTGTGCTAGGAATGGCAGGTTCCCAGGGGTGATCGGGCACAAGACAGAGTTCCTAAAAGTCCTGTGAAGCCTGCTTTGCTAAGAATGCTTTCATTCATATGATGAGGGTCTGAGCAGGAAATGAGTATGTCTCCCAAAGACAGACAGACACTGACAGATACTGACTCAGACTAAGCCCTCAGATTTCTTTGAAATGTTATCTACTGTTTGATCCTTGCTGCCCTGTATTCCTGCGTGTTACAACCCAATAAAAGCCCCTGGAGGAAGGGGCTCTTGGCCCTGCCCCTTTGAGGGATCCGCCACCTCTCCTCCCCAAGCAGATCATGTCTTGGTAGTGTTTACTTTCATCCATGGCAGATGGAGAGACTTACAGGCAAAGTTGCCCCCACATGTAATATTGGGAAATGGTACTTCTGAGCCTGGGAAATTAGATTGCAATGTGTTAAATAAGTTACAAACTAACTACATATAAAGTGTTGTTTATAAGCACTCAGGAAATAGGGAACTGTTGCTGTTACCAGTAATGTTTTTATTGTCTTTTTTGCTTTTCACTGAGACAAATTACGAATGCATCAACACTCACTTGAGCTGGCAGGACTCCTGTATCCACCTGAAGGACCCTAGAGGAATTCTTCCTTCCTTCCTATTGTGCGTTTTCCAGGGAATCAAGGAGATTTGGTAATAATCCCTCATCTCTCTGGCCATGCTTCCCAAAAGTGAGATGCACAGATATCCTGAGTCTCAGAAGCAAGGATACACACATGCACACACTAACTGAGGCCTTGAGTCAGATTTGGGGGACTCAAAGGACTCAGTTGACCAGAGCTGGAATATCGTCTGAGGAAACCTAGGAAGGAAGCAGTAATCGGAAGTGGGTGACAGATATCAATACAAACTAATGTCAAACCACTTATACTCACGTATTGGGGGAGGGAGATAAAAGTGTTCATGGGGTATCCTGAACTACCAGAGCCCTTTATCATAACCACTTAGTAACCCTAACACAGCACGGAGGCTATTCACTTATAATTTTCCTTCTCACAGCAGATTTCATGGGGTGGGAAAGGCGCAATTACTGGGCAGGGCTGCTAAACATGGCAGGCGATAACTGTAAGGCATTAGGGAGTGTTTGCAAATGACGACTGTGTTGTTTATGACTGTTCGCAGCATTCATCACGTTGCATCTTGCAGCGGCGCTGTCACTTCCCTTGCACGCACACACTGAATTACAGAGCAGTGCTGTGCAGCGCGTCTCACACGCTCTGGCACTTCCATTTCCTACTTCACAGTTTTAGTGTCACTTGGAGGTTTGAAATGTTTTGCAGTTATTTGCTATATGTGGGTGCCAAAAAAAAGTCAGCCTATATCGCTGAAAACGTTACTGCAAGGACAGAAAATGGGTAGAGTCAGATGGGAATTTTTGTCCCATTAACATTCAGAACTTTACCAAGAATCAATTTACTTTTTATCAAAATCTAATGTATGTTTTACAGACACACAGACTCGTACTGTTATTTTCCTCACTGCATACCGTTCTTATAAAGTTAAATATAAACTTTTACTGATGTAGATGAGATTCTATAATTAGAATGAAACTGGAAACACCATACATCTTTTCAAGCCTACAACTCACCCATATGCTCTAACATAACAAACCCAAAAGCCTCCTCCAGTCACCTGATCTAATCCAGTATAAATATTGAGTGAATGTCTAAGTATATATCTTGACACGTTTCCGTTTAATGTGTTAAAGTCAATCTATTTACAAAGATACAATGGTATATATCTGCTACAAATACAAAGGCATCAAGACCGATCATATACAACAATATATTGACTGGGATCTGCAGACAGGCATTTCACCACCAGTTTTTGTACAGCACGGACGCAAGATACTTTCTGTTTCCGACTGTGAACTCCCACTGATGACGTCCTTCCTTTACACTTTCACACTTCTATTGTCTCTTTTGCTTTCACTGACATAAAACATAAATCCATCCGGACTCCTGTATCCACTAAGGACATCACCTGAGGGAACCTAGAGAAACTCATTTTTCCTTCCCAATGTATCTTTTTGAGGTAATTGAGCATTTTAGCAGGAGACCATTCCAAATACTATATGAATTTTTTTCTCAACATAAACTGTCCAATAGTCAACCAAAAAATTAAATAAGCAAATAATGACAAACATGTTACAATGCAAAAAAAAAAAAAAAACCAAGAGAGGAGGAGGCTTCACACAAGAGAATAAGCACTTGGCACAAATTAAACACTAAGTAAAGCTTTCTCCTTTTCTGCTCCTTGTCTCTCCAACTGCACAAGATGCCTCTTCAAGTTGAAATGTCTGGTTTGTTTCATCACAAATAGAAACTGAGAGCCACTGGTAAGCATGAAAAGGAAACAAAATAAGCAAATACAGATGGAAACTCAAATAGTGAAATAGTGTAGGCATGCTCTGAATAAGTTTTTAATATACAGAATTATTTTCTGCTGACATTTTAAAAGATTTTTCCCCTGGGAGGAAGAAGGAATATATGCTTACAACACATCTATCTGGAAGATTACAATTAGCTGCTATAAAGTAAGGGATTAATTTGTTAATCTAGCGCTTAACATTGACACAAATACCGACCAACAATGCTGACATGTTGCTAGCACTACTGAAAGTCCAGAGGGCCTGCTTTCACTGGAAATATGCCCCCAGCCATCCAGGCTTATCCTGAAAGAGGGTGTGAAGAGGCAGCGCCGACTTCCGAAAAATGGGCCAGCAGTGCAAGAAAAGCCCATCAAGACAGAATGTGCTCATGGTCTGCACTGTGCTTCCAACTCAGCCTAAACTCTAGCTTGACAAGGCCGCACTAAAAATGCAAAACCACCTCTATTTATTATATTTTATTCTATACTTGCAACTTGCTCTTGCATATACAATTACAGGCCCAACACAAACAACAATAAAAAAACCCTCAAAACATTCAACTTCTTTATTATAAGGATAAAAGCAGGCTACTAGGGAGCAATAATGTCATACTATTAAAAAGGCTTTGACTTAATTTTGTTACCTATATTAGCTACCTGTATGGGATATTCTGACTCTGGATTTACCATAGCCCCAAAGAACTGAAATTGTATCAGACATTCTCATGAGAGTAACAATAAGTTCTCAAAATAAATTAATTGTCATTCATGTTAAAGCAAAAATGAATACTTCCCACTGGTATGTTTAGAAGCACATGGGGGGAGGAGGTGGTAGAAATGGATCACAAAATATCTGCAAAATTTCATTAACTATCACAACCTCCCTCCAAAAGTTAGCAAGTATTGTTTTAAACAACAGGCCGAGGCCCCCACAGTGGTCTCTAAAGTCATGACGATGACCTTCAGTCAATTGTGTTTTGCTGACATTTTATTGAGTTACGAGCATTTTGCTCTTTGTATATCAAACTTTCCGTCAGATGCTGTGGGGTTAACAAAAGCTATAAAATATATGGTTGAAGCCATAAATGGAACTAGAAAATAATATCTGCTCAAGGTAATAATTAGACTAATGGTCACCTGTTGAGTAGTTGAGGCAGTTTCAATCAAAATGTTAGAATATGGGAGACAAAATGCACAAGACCCTAACACTCTCTAGTACCCCTACCCTATTTCACAGCTCTGCTCGCTGCTCTCCATAATTAGAATGCCTTTCTCATCTGTAAGCATGAGAGAGGCATATTTTCAAGTGCATGGTCTTTGCAAAGGTGTGAAAGGTTATAGTAGGATTCTCTAATTTTTCAGTCATTAATTGCAAAAATTGGGGGGCAGGTGTTCCAATATATGTATAGTTGTTTATCTATAAATTATATTTACAGTCTACTTTATTAATATATCATGCATAAAACATTATAAAATAACAAAGACACAACATTAGAAGATGTAAGAAAAAACTCATAGACACAGACAACAGTATGTTAATTACCAGAGGGAAAGAGGGTTGAGGGGGTAGAAGAGAGTGTATGGGTATAAATGGTGATGGAATAAGATTTGATTTGTGGTAGTGAACACACAATGTAACATACAGATGATGTATTATAGAATTGCATATGTGAAATCTATATAATTTTATTAACCAATGTTATCCCAAAAACTTCAATAAAAAAGAAAAAATTCAAAGCATAAAATTGAAGCCCTGGCTGGTGTAGCTCAGTGGATTGAGCACGGGCCTGCGAACCACATGATCGAGGTTCGATTCCCAGTCAGGGCACATGCCTAGGTTGCAGGCCAGTTCCCGGTTCCTGAAGGGGGACGCACGAGAGGCAACCATACATTGATATTTCTCTCTCTCTCTCTCTCTCCTTCCCTTCCCCTCTAAGATAAATTAATAAAAATCTCTAAAAAAAATTTTAAAAAAAGCATAAAATTGAAAAAAAAAGAAAAACGTGAACAGGAGCTTCTTCCTACACAATCAGATACCATCTTGTTGGACCCCGGGAGTAAGCATGCCCTATGGTGGTTCTAACAGACTAGAGTGGGGTTGGCAAACCACCAGGGCCAGGGCCAAAGTCAGCCCATCCTTCACCTGTTTCTGTAAATAAAATTTCACTGAACACAGCCGTGTCCACGTGTTTACCTACTGTAGCTGGCTACTTTCCTCCTACAAAAGCAGAGATGTGACAGAGACCATACAGCCCACAAAACCACAGTTATTTCGTATCTAATCCTTTACAGAGAATGTTTGCCAACCCTCAGATTGGCATTAATTTCAAAGTACTCAAGAAGGGAGAGTTCCAAAGATGGAGCAGCATGACTGAGCATCCCAGGTGGACAGAAAGAAAAAGGTAAAAGTGACCAATCTGCTAGGCATGCCATCCAAGTGGCAGAATGGGCACGGGGTGAGGTGGGGGGCGGATTTCCTTAGCAGGATACAACTCTCAGTGTAAGGCACACTGCAGCGTCACGGAGTATGAGACCAGAACTTAAATACTGGTGAAAACTAGACAGAAGCCAAAAGACAAAGAGTACCATAGTTTGTTTGTTTTTTAACTAATATTTCTTGTAACACTTCAATCAGTGGATAGAAATACCTCTCTCCATCTTAACGCATCTTTAGTTGGCATGCTTTCTATTTCAGTACTTGTAAAATTTTAAATTGAGGCTAAAGAGATATTTAAGATATCAATGGACAAAAAACTTAACATGCAGAATGAATAGCAGAGATTCTAACTCAATATATCTCTCTCACACATACACAATTCTAGTATTGACATCCTCTACAAAGTATCATAATACTCTTTTGACTATGACAGAGGGTTCATTTAAATATGCTGCTAAAGGTAAGTGTTAGGGGGAGTTGAAAGGGTCAAGTCCCCAATAATGTCTCTTTTTCTGAACTTTTAATATACTTAAGTCAATACTGAAGATTCTAGCATCTAGTTGTTCTCCAATATTAGTTCTGACTCTCCCAACTAGAGAGGGCAGGAATGAGCAAAGTTGCCTAATATGTTTTCATGTGCCTCGTGTCAATTAGCATGGACATATGATAATATACTCAATAAAAATGTATTGATTCCTAAGAAGTTATCTGCAAAATGTGATGTTACATGTAAAATCTGACTTTCTCGTTGCTTTTTATTTATAAATGAACATTTATTCAGAAAATGTTTGAAGGTGAAGCAGAAAGAACACAGGACTAGGGGTTTATGAAGTTGGTTCTAGTCACAGCTGGCTGGACACACTAGCTCTATTGCCTTGAGCAAGTCACTGACTGTGCTTTTTCTTTGGGTAAAATACTGGGTTAGAGCAGCTGATAGCTAATATCCTATTTAGTTCTAAAAGCCTATGTGACCAAACATATTAAAGGATATAGAAAAACTTTGAAGTCTATGTTACACAACTCAGGCCTTGCGGAATGGCAGCTGAAGGTCCAAATCCAGGGGCAGACGTAGATCAAGGGCAGGGACACCCACGTTCAGGAAATGTTAAATCCAAGTGGGTACGAATGAGTGTGCCTTCTCTAGGTTCCTGCAGACCCTGTTCTTCCCACCAATCACACTAGCTATTTCAGTTACCTACTGATCTGAGGAAGACATTTCAGTTTCTAGCTCAAGAAATAAGGGAATTGTAATTCTGTGGTTATGTCAGTACCTTCACTGATTATTCTGAAGTACTGATATGACCAAACAGAACTTTAGAATACATAATGAGAAGGTACTAAGCTTCTACCAATATTCTGGATTTTTTTTATCCTTCAGAATGCAATGTAGTACAATGACAAAAACACTGAATTTTAGATTAAAAAATAAATACAACTTGAGTTGTCATCCTCCCTTCACCATTAATAAGACCTTTGACCTTGGGTGGCATTCACCCAAGCTCTCTGAACCTCTGCCTTCTTATTCATAAAATGGAGGTGCAGCGGTTAGACTAAACTGTACCTGATGTACATTTTGTCTCTACAACTCTGGATTTCTATGATAACGCAAAATTTCACTGTATTGAGACTATTTCCTAGAACTCTGAAAGCTGCAGATCTTTAGAAATAAACATATTTATCTACGCTAAGTGGAGGAAAAGATGTAGGAACACGCTACATCTCTTGATTATACATCAATAGAATCGAAACATAGCAATAGACGAGCAAAAAGAGTGCTCATTTCCTGAAATGGGCAAAGCACTAAGTAAAATAGTGGAAAGGCCCTCACTAAAACAGACCCAACATGGCCTGACAATTCCTCAGCAGTGATGCAAAACAGTTCAATGGTAATAACGTTAGACTGAGTTCAAAACACTGTGTCGTGGTGTCTGTTGTGCCATTTATTTGTGATTTTAGTTTCTTGTTTCAACACATTGAGCCTCAAACTCCTCATGGACTGAGAAGAAGGAATAAGAATGCTTGGAAGCTACAAATATGAGTGCCAAGAGCTTATGCATATTACACGAATAGATACACAGACAGTTATGGTTTGTAATATAATCGTCATGAGTCCCTTGTTGTTGGGAGAGGCAATCCACCACGGGTCCTGAGCACTCCTGAAAATTGTACTGGGTGCCAAGGATGCTCTTTGCTCTTTACCCAGTTTGTTTCTCAGGATTGTATCCCCAGCAAGCAACCTTGAGGAATGAGGTAATACCTTCCCTGGGACAAAGAACATGCTTACTCTAAAAGCCATAGATTCCCCAAGGTCACATCTCTTAGCAGTAACCCAGACCCACTAGAAATACAGCATCCACCAGAACCTCTATATGGCCCCATGGGACTTGGGGGCAAGAGGAACTGACAGGGACATGAAGCTCAGCCTGCATGCTGTGCTGGGGATAACAAAGCCCTTGTCCTGATTCTGTGCCTTCTACCTGCACCCAGAAAACGTGGCAGTCTAAGTTTTTAGCCTGTAAAGGGTGGAAGGGGAGGGAATCCCAGACCCCTCACAGACCCTGTGAAGATACTTAGCAAATGTATGACTGTTGCATGAATGCTAATTAGGGTATCTCATGTATATTCATTCCATTACCTATTCTTAGTAGACATCCAAGGTAAGGTTATTACCTATTCTTAGTAGAATAGAGTCCTTTATTTTAATCTAGAACCAAGAAAATAATCTGTTTGTGATCTCCCTCTTCCTGCTTCTCACAAATCATCATCTGTTAAACAATTCACCATACTTCCATCAACAAGAACTTCTCCCACGTTAAAGCTAAGATCGTATGGCCTCACTACTAAGGTTCTGATACTGAGCTAATTCTGCTACACTAATTGAAAGCACATATAAAGGACCCGTGGACAAAGACAACAATGGGGAGAGAGGACTGAATTTGGGAAGCGGGAGGTGTGTAGGGCAGGAGAGAGTAAGGGGGGTTGGAAATACAGACAACTGTAATTGAATAACAATAAAAAAGAAAGAAAATAAGTAAAAGCAAGGTATTATGTCATCTAGCCCAAAATATATTCTGTTTGTGGAAACTTTACAAATGGTACTACCAGGCCTTAATTGCATTTGAAATGTTACAGAAAACAGAGCTGAAAAGACTGCAAAATTGCTTAGGATCATAGATCTTGGGAGATTTAAGTGCCACCTTCACTACATTTTGTCAGAATGTAAATATAATTGCAAGTGCCTAGGAAAAAAAAGTAAGCACACCAATAAAAATCTTACATGCTGAACACCAGGAAAACAATAACACTCCTATTATAAGCCATTTTATGTGATAATTGCCTTTTGAGAGATAGGGACAGGGATATTATCACTAACAGAAAGACTTTAAAGAAATGCAAATTCCTGATGAAGCTCATTTTCGAGTGAAGTAAACAGCTATTTGTAAATGATCATTTCTTTCTTGGTGTTCTCACCAGCTCTTAGCTTGCCTCGCATTTCATATACCATTATTTGTCTGAGGGAAAAGTTCTCAAACACCTTGACACACTTTCTCTCACCTTGCATCAGGAGAGAGAGTTTTCCCTTGCCTAAAATAAAAGCCCACGTGCAGGACATCGGATGCTTTCCAAACCAGGATATACTGTTCGTCCTCAAACAGGTTTGGCACTTCTGTTGTTTATCTCCATGGACTTGCCAACGATGTTAATCACCAGACAGAACAGGAATCTGACTCACTTGGAGCCAATCACAAAGCCCAAGGCTGCAAAGCTGACCAGTTTTGTGACTTGTGACAGAGACCAAGGTGAACGGAGGGCAGACACCAGCCCCTCTCCTAATTAAGACGCTTCTGCTGAAAACCCTATTTATTTCCCAGTGTATTTGATGCCAATGACATTTGTCTCAGTTGTTCCTTAGCAGTTTATTAAGTAGTTAAGTTTTTATTAACTCTTTCAAAACCACACAATACACAAAACTCTAAAACCAGATGACACACTAGGGCAGCAATGTAGCTGGAACACATTGACATAAAACTAGAACATTATTTTTTAGGCAGCCACCAGGTAAATGTATCAAACTAACCTTTGGATTCCCCTCCACATGTAATGTTTGAATATGATCTGTTGACCAAAGAAAAGGAAAGGGAGGGAGGGAGCACGCTCAGCCCACTCATATTTCCCAGCGAACTTTCCTCTCACAAACGCACTTCATGACTGCTTTACCGTCCGCTTTCCGTAGTCGCGTACACGTTCTCATGAGTCTCCCAGCGAGTCATTAATAACGCGCCGAGTACTTTATGGTTTACATTGTATTTTCACACAGAAATCCCATTTGGTTCTCCAGCAATAGAGTAAGCATGTATTTTTATCATCACCATTTAAACAAAAAGGGAAACTGAGGATTAATATGTTAAAGAATTTGGCCAGGATCATGCAGCAAGGGAACTAGATCTTAAATTTCATTTAGTGTCTAAAGCTCAGGTTCTCCTTCTAGCAGATGCAGCAAGTTTATTGAGCGACACGCTCTTAGACTCCCATTATCATCCGTGCACAGACCTTGGTTCTGTACTATGTTCTCACGTGTGTTCACAGCCCAAGGTCTTTCTATTACCCGCCCTCTGCAGCCACAGAGGCTGCTCCTTTAAGCAGTGCAAACATTTTCCCATGGTCAGGAGCAAATCAATGAAGGTGTGAAATTCACTCCAGTTTCACGGAAAAAGAAAAAGAAAAAACAAAACAAACCACAAAGGACAACCACAAAAGGAACGAAACCTCTAGCTATAGTGAAAATCAACACCTGAAAAACATTCCCTTTTCAAGGGGAGGAATGTCCCAAATCTGTAGATCTGGACAATTAAAATCTATGCAAGAAACAAATGATGAGAAAATTCACACACTCATTTTGATGAAACTGCTGATGCCACAGAATGTTTTCTAAATGTAATTATGCCTATAACTAACTAAAATCAACTTCAAAAGGAAGATTTGAGCAAATTGGGGTTCCAGGTATTGTGATTTTTCTTTTTCTTTCGACAAGGCAAAAGCCCGTGTACAAGTTAAAAATCAGGCTTCATAAAAAATATCAGGCTTCCTTTTAAAGCTTGGCAAAGAAATGTCTTGGGTAGTGTAAACCCAAGGTCTGGTCATTTTAGCATTGGGCCCTAGAATTGTAAACACATAGTGTTATTGCTAAGTCCGAACAACTCACATAACCACTTTATCTAAGAAACTGCAGGAACACCAAAAACATCTTTATGGCCATTCGGAGCAATTCATTATTGTGGACCCAGCAAAGTAATCATGTCTTTAACTCTTTTACAGAAATTGTCGCTTCTTCCCCATAATCTTGCTGCTCCTCCCACTCAAAGAAACAATTGTACTCCCATTAACGTTATCAGAAAGGATTTTCTGGGTAGATGGAGGAATAGTCACCATTTTCACAATAAAAAGACAGGGAAAAAGCAACTGCCCAAGTTCATTGCAAATTCTAATCTTTAAAATACCTGTGTAACACTAGCCAAAAATATATTCCTTTCCTGGGATTTCTTGACCTCTTCAATCCATAGCACAATAGCCAGATGTCACTTCTTTTCTGTTGGAATTTCTAAGATGCATCTAAAATTGCGGCTTTGGTCAGACAGCAGCATGCAAGCAGTAGCAATAATCGAATATTTCAGGACCTATCTGCATCAGCAATCCAAGCTGAATGACCTGGCTGTCACCCCTCCCTGGCATGCTCTGTCTTCATCCACAGGGCGCCACTCTGAGGACCTACCAAAAACAACGCTGCCCCCGGAACGGCTTTGAAAGACCCAGGAAAGCACTCGTTAGCTGCAGGACACAAATGGCACTGGCAGCGTTTTCATTGTTTTCATTCTGACCTATGAAGAAGGTTGGGTGCTTTAAATAACACCTTTTTTCCTGAAAGATCATAGCTCTTCATGAAAATAGAGCAGCCTCCAAAGAGCAGGAAGGATTAAATCGGTTTTATCTGGCAACCGCAGATATAAAGAAAAGTGACTTGCTCAAGGTATACGATAATTTCGGAAAAGACTTAGCAGCACTTCCACACTCCCAGTTTGGAGCACCCTGATTTCTCCAAGCACCCTGAATTGTTCCCAGTGCCACTGGGGAAGAAGGGGGGAGCACAGTGATGAGGGGAAAGAGAGCCAGCCTTAGCAACAGATAGGCCTCACATCCTGGTCCCCCTATTACTGTCCATGACAGCAGCTTGGACATGTCTCTCCGAGCTGAGTTTTCTTATCTGTAGAAGGCAACTAATAATAGGACTATCCTGCAGGACTTTGCAAAATGCATGGCTTTCTATAATACTTAATAAGCATTAGAGGCTCAATATATACTATTTTTTGCTCCTCTCCCCTATCCTCCATTAAATGACTTCCGATAGAACAGTGAAAGCATTTTCAGTATCTTTAAACCACAAATCAGCTTAGAGAAATATATAGAGATTTCCAAACTTTCACTGAGAAATGTAAAGGCAAAGGTCATTTATTTACAGAGCTACAATCGGGTATCCCAACTATTTCTGAATTCCACTCAAAGGACATGCTTAGTGGCTTAGTGTAGCTGGAAACCAAGAACTTAAGTAGAAACTACCATCCACTCAATCCCATGGGAAGTGCTTACAAGTAAGTGTCTACTAAACTTGTAACGGTCACACATTACACGTATTCATGAACACCTCTGCAGTGACTACATGATGCATGGTTTTTGATCCAACCTAAGTATAGTCAGACTACTCACTGAACTTCTAGAATAGCTAAAAAACCTTAAAATGTCCCTAAAGAAGTGCTTTGATTCATTAAGTGCACTGGGAACAAAACCAGACGGATTTGGCAGTGGCTTGCTTTCCTGGTTCTCAGGCTGTCTCAGAGCAGTGCCAGCTCGGAGAGGGCTGATCCATGTCACACATGCACACTCGAGGCACTCGCAGATCCTTCGCTCCACGTGTTCCAGGATTCGGAGGGAATGCCAGCAGGACACGCATGCTATGACAGAATCATCTTGGAGGCGCCCACGCAAACCCGAGAAATGAGTAACCATCCTGGGCACTGAATGGCTCAGGCTACAGCTGTTTTACACCAGACAGTAATTACAAATGATCTCTTTATTCCATACAATAACTGTCACACTTCACACACACACACAGACACACAGGCACACTGACACACTAGGTCTTCTTAAGATGTAACACAGGGATCAGGGCCTTATTACAGAAGTATCCACTCAGTGGTACATGGGATAGTTTGAAAAACCACCAGGCCTGCTTAGATTGGGTTAATAACACACACACACACACACACACACACACACAAACATACTTACAACCCCACCCTCTTAATTTCATTATTCAACAATTATTTGTAAAACACCTTTCCGGTTCTAAAAGAACCCACCATTCTGCTGTTTCAGGCACATACAGGTGCAAACAAGATAAGATTCCTACCCACTAGCAGAGAATATAGATCAATGCTGGGAGATGTTCTTGGAGCTACAAATAGTAGGGGACCTAAAGCACCTGTAAAATGTCAATAAGAACACTGTGTACTTGTCTCGGAAGATTGCTGAAGTCTTGGGAAGCTACTGCCCAAGCTGCCCGTACAGTGTCTCTGTAATAGAGAGCTATAAAGAAGGTTTTTATTTTTTAAATATTTGGCCTGAAAAAATAACTTATCCTGGTATGTTCTGGTACAAATTAATTGACTAGGTCATAATAAAAATAAGCGATCTCATCAGAGGAAATAGGAATGTGTTTATAAAGATATTTATAAAGTTTTGCTAAGAGTAATGGCAACTGACAAAATAATCAGTTAACAGAATTATCTTCTACTGAACTTCTACTAAAAAAAGATAGAATTAAAGAAGCTAAAATATGTTTTTCTAATACAAGCAAAAATATTTTTGCTTACATTTTCTACCTGATCTGCTTCCTCACTAAAAGATGACTTATTTGGGGTCGCCTGTTCCGTGTGGCCCCCTCTCCCATACTCTCGTCTATAGACTCTGCTGAAAGTATGGGTGGAAATGGCCATAACGGTACCTTACTACCCTCACTTCTGTCCCAACTGTGGCTTTGGGATCACCTAACCCATCCTAGGTCCATCCCATTCCTCTGCCAAAAATACACTGAGAAAATGAGTTATATACTTGAAGTCAAATGTCCACATTGACTTAGAACTTGAGGGGACCACGTTGGCTTGTGTAAGATGCGGAGGAGGGACCTATCTGGGAGAACAGCAGTGTCCCCGTGAGTGTCCCCTCATCAAAAGACCGAGAGGGCAGCCTCCATTCCTGGTGGCTTTGCAGTGCTTATGAGATCCAGCTGTATTTTATGTTCCCACTCTTTGCATTTAGTGAGGTCTGAAACTCAGAATATGTTCCCTTTACTTAAGCTGGCCTGAGTGGGCTTTTGTCCTGTGTACCCCATGAATGTACAAAGACAGACATGGTTGTTAATTTAAAAATGTACTCAGAGTGATCTACTCTCATCGCCTTTCCTCCATTCTGATAGTCCACTTTTATTCTGAACTGATTCAGAATTATTTATCGAGTATCTGCTACTGAAGTACAGGTTGTAAAATCTAAAAGAAATGATTGTCTCTCCTGGAGGAGTCATTTGTGATCAAGTTCACACCCTGGTCCTCATTACTACAAATCACTGCTACTTGATGAGCTCAATTTGAAGCCTTTTACTCTCTAAATATCACCTTTGCTTTGTCAGGTTATTCCCAATCCCCGCTACCTTTGCCTATTACTGGAATTTATAACTCATCAATACCATCACCTTTGCACTCCTGCCTGTACCTTCGCATATTAGCCAGCTTCTTTCTGAAGTCAATCCTCATGATCACCCTCTCTCATGACTCTCAACTCCACTGGTCCTCCCACATTCTGTTATCTTCATTTGAGAAAACACAAAACCCTAGTTGAATCTAAGTCACTACCTGTTCTGTGATATTTGCATAATCAATGTGATGAGGAAAACAAAGAAACAAAAAAATGACTGGGTCTCCTTTTATACTTCATAAACATGAACCCAAGTGGACCTTAACGCTATCATTAATCACAGTACAACTCCTTGGTCTACTCACTCGCCCCTCTCTATTTCATATTTTCTACTCCAACCTCCAACATCTCTCCCCACAGTTTACATTCTACTGATATCCTTACTTTCTATCTCACTAAGAAAACAAAAGCAAGCAAGAGACCCCCAAAGCTACCCTACTGGCAGTATCTGTGCCCATACACTCTGTGTGCCCTCTCATTAGTGAAGGCGAAAATAGTCCACATCGTAATCGAAGGCCAACCCCACTATTTGTACAACAGTTTTCATCCACTCTCATCTTAAGGTCTTTATTCCTTACAATTCTCCCTTCTCTGCCCTTTATTAGTGATTTTTCCCTCACCTCTTGATCATTCTGATCAGAAATGCCATTTTCTCCACCTTCAAACAAACAAAAGGAAACTGTACTCCCTGACCTCACCTCCTTCAACAGGCACCCAGTTTCTGCACTCTCCTGTATAACGCCTTGAAATAGTTCTTGTGCGCGTCTAATTTCTCTCTTCCTGTTCCTTTCCAGTTGATGACTTCCAAAATAGTAGGCGTGGAGGTCCTACTGGCCTTCATATTACTAAGTTCAATGTCAATATTCAGTCCTAATTTGATCTATAAGCAGAATTTGACACACTTGATCAATCATTCTCTCATCCTTGAAATATGTTCTTCACTCAGTTTCCAGCTCATCTTTTGGGTTTTGTTTTGTTTTTCCTTCCTCATTCGCTGCCCCTTTCTCAGTCATCTTTGCTAGTGTCTCCTCATTTCCCTGACCTCCAAATACTCCATGGATTAGTTCTTGGACTTTTCTAACTCCTGTGGACATATCATACAGCCTCCACGCATTACCTACTATCTATAGGCTGAGATATTCCAAAGTGACCCCTGAGCTTAGTCCTCTGCCACGAATCACAAATCCAGACACCAACTTATTACTTGGTATCTCCACCAAGGTATCTACCAGACATCTCAGACCGCGCATGACTAGAGTTCAACTCCTGGTCCTGAGTCCTCTCTGCTCCTCCCATACATATCCCCATCCTGGGCAGTGGAGACCTCATCCTCAATAATTTGGGTCAAAAGGATTTAGGTTTTGCACTTGGTTTAAAGGTATAATATTCAACAGGATTTGCTGATGAATTGCTAACATTTGACTCTTCTCTTTTCTTCCATAACATTCAATATATTCAACATTCATTCAGCTCATCAGCAAATCCTGTTGATGATTCTACCTTTAGAAAAACCCAAAACCTAACTACTAGCCATCACCCTAATCCAAGTCATCATCTCATCTCACTATATCTATGTTAGAACAGTAACTGCTGATTTCCTGCCTCGAACTTTGCCTCTCCTTCCATTCTGGGGACAAAAACTTGTAAAACTTGTCAGGCAACACTAAAGAGTCTATACAAGCATGAATACAAAATGAAGTGTGAACATGAATATTTAGAATTAGAGAAGATTGTCACCACAAGTAACAAGTTCTAAAAAAACTGACAAAAAAATCACATTACACAATCTATAAAAATGATAATGCTTTTATTAAGTAACTACCAGAAACACTTCTATAATATTTTTTCTATGTATGCAGCAATATATTCTTTGGTTACCTCTGCATGCAATAAAAATTTCATATTTTTCATAAAAAGACTTGAAAGATAACTTAGTATTTCTCTTATAATGGTTAGTCAATATTTTTAATGTTCATATTTGAGATGCATAAAACCCATAATGTCACCTCCTTTATCCTGTAAGCCCTGGGGAAACATTGAGGAATTTTAGGGAGGAAGGGAGAAGAGTGTAGAATTTACATTTTACAAAAGTCACTCTGGCATAACTTTATTTAAAGACTGAGTCAGGTTAAGCCCAGAGGAAAGGGACATGTTAGGAGAGCACATTAATAATGTAGTCTCAAAATGACTACAGAATTTCTCTTACTGAAAATGAGGTTACTGTCTTAACAACATTCTACAGCTTATATGTTAGTAATTTTTTTAAAAACTCCATTTCAAAGTAGTAAAAATATAAGCTAGGGCCCCGGCACCAGGAAATAAAACCTAAAAGTACAAATTGGGAAAACTTTTGGGGTTGAGGTGCCGGGAGAAGCTCCCAGGCTCACAGAGAGTTTGTTGTAGAGACCCACAGGGTTCTGGAGGGTGCATAGGCCCACACACCCAGGAGCCGGCACCAGGGGGCCTGGCTTGTGGAAAGCAGCAAAGGGAACCGAAATCTGAGAGAGTGGAACAAACTCCATTGCCCCTCACTGACCCTGCCCCCACATACAGCGTCACAAATCAGCAACTGGGTCACCATACCCTGGTGAACACCTAAGGCTCCGTCCCTCATACCTAACAGGCACAACCTGACCAAAACATTATGGCTCAAGAAGAACAGCTCAAAGCCCCAGAGCCAATACTTCTGAGTGACCAAGAGACAGCCAACCTATCAGATGCACAGTTCAAAACACTAGTGATCAGGATGCTCACAGAACTGGTTGATTTTAATTGCAAATTAGATGAAAAAATGAAGGCTAAACTAATTGAAATGAAGATAAATGCACAAGAAACTAATAGTGATGGAAAGGAAACTGGGATTCAAATCAAGGGAGTGGACCAGAAGGAAGAAAGAAACAACTGAACAGAAAAGAATGAAGAAACAAGAATTCAAAAAAATGAGGAGAGGCTTAGGAACCTCCAGGACATCTTTAAACATTCCAACATCTGAATTATAGGGGTACCAGAAGGGGAAGAGGAAGAGCAACAAGTGGGAAACTTATTTGAACAATAATGAAGGAGAACTTCCCCAATCTGGCAAAGGGAAATAGACTTCCAGAAAGTCCTGGAAGCTCAGAGAGTCCCAAAGAAGGTGGGCCCAAGAAGGAACACACCAAGGCACATCATAATTACATTAGCCAAGATTAAAATGAAGGAGAGAATTCTAGAAGCAACAAGAGATGAGGGGACAGTCACCTACAATGGAGTTCCCATCAGACTGTCAGCTGACTTCTCAAAAGAGACCTTACAGGCAAGAAGAAGCTGGAAAGAAGTATTCCAAGTCATGAAATCCAAAGACCTACAGCCAAGATTGCTCTATCCAGCAAAGCTTTCATTTAGAATGGAAGGACAGATAAAATGCTTCTTAGATAAGGTGAAGTGCAAGGAGTTCATCATCACCAAGCCCTTATTATATGAAATGTTAAAGGGACTTATCTAAGAAAAAGGAGTTAAAAATATGAACAGTGAAAGGACAGCAAACTCACAGTTATTAACAACCACACCTAAAACAAAAGCAAACTAAGAGGACAGCTAGATCAGGAGCGGAACCACAGAAATGGAGATCACATGGAGGGTTAGCAACAGGGGAGTGGGAGGAGGAGAAGGAGGGAGAAGGTACAGAGAATAAGTAGCATAGACGGTAGGTAGAAAATAGACAGGGGGGAGGGCAAGAATAGTATGGGAAATACAGAATCTAAAGAACTTGTGACACATGGACATGAATGAAAGGGGGGAATGGTGGGGGAGGGGTGTGCAGGGTGGAGGGGAATAAAGGCGGGAGAATGGGACAACTGTAATGGCATAACCAATAAAATATTTTTAAAAAGAGAAGCCAATTAAGTTAGCCTCACTTATCTTTTTTATATAAAACACACCTATCTCAGAAATGTATTATCTCAGAATGACAACTAAGATCTTAATAAGAAGTGTAGCCTTACATTTTTCAAATGATGTTTACTTGATTTACTAAGTAGCATATAATGATCCCTATCTGTGCCTGAAAAAAAGGTTAAATTAATACAAATGCTAGTGGTTCGGGCCAACCGACTTCCACACAGCAGGACAAAAGCCATCACGGGTCCCTTGGCTACACGTAAATCACTGGAGAGGAAGAAATGTTCCAGGGCTCACACATTTGCTAATGTCCTGGGCTCTCTCGTGTTGCTAGGAGGAAATTACATGCCACTCAGTAAAAGACTGAGTTACCTTCAGACCCAGTTTATGGCTGTTCCTTTTCCAAACCCTCCAAAACGTATGTAAATCTCAGACTACAGGCAAACCCTGCAAGCAGTTTGTAACATCTTCTCTCAGTGGCCTCTGATGGGAATTCATGTCAATGGGGCACACACATATCTATCCTTCCTCTTACTTCAGGATACAAGAGAAACAGGGGGAAGGGATAGATGGAAAGGTTCATGGCTCGGGTTTGTGAGCATGAAAGGCCTCCCTTACCCCACCCCTTTCCTCGCACTGGTGAGAAGAGTCAGGCTGGGCTTAGTCCCTCTGGAGGGTCTCCAGGATGCCAGCCACCAGGAGGCAAGCACATCCGTCTCCTCTGCAGAACCAGGTTTAGTGACAGGGCCGGTCCTGCGCTGCGCAGAGAGCAGGCGCAGGGCACCGCGGCTGGCAGGTGCTGCCTGCCGCAGGGAGAATGAGTTTAATGCTGGAAGAGGATTAACAAGCCATGTGGCTACTTTTCCAGAGCAATATGCTCTCATCAGCTTTCTCTGTATCAAAATGACCATTTAAATCTCATTTGCACAATTCTTGTGTCTTATTTCTCAATTCAATCGATTCCCAACTCAGAAGGAAAAAGACAGTTAGTTATCATAAACCTGGTCCCCTAATACAGAGACCCACAGAGAAGGGAGAGGGAGTGGGGAGTGGTGGGGGGAGAGAGAGAGAAAGAGAGAGAGAGAGAAAGGATTTCTATTAAACTTCAAGTTCCATGAGGGCAAGGGCCATAGTAAGTAGCATCCGGTTCAAGCAGGAGCTTACTACAGCTACTGAATAAATATATTAATGAGGAAATGAGAGTTTCCTATTAGCCTATTGATGACATGTTTGCACTCATTACACAAGGAAAAATATTTTCCGCATGATGTCTACAACCGAAACTTACTTTGGGAAGTATACTTCATTAGTTTTCTATGGCGTCATAACAAATTGCCAAAACCTTGGCGGCTTCAAACAACAGAAACGTGTCCTCTCACAGTTTTGGAAGCGAGAAGCCCATAATCAAGGTGTCAAAATGACACGCTGAGCAAAATTTTTTCTACAAAGTTCCCATCAGACTACCAGAGAAAAAACAATAGAAAGCCAAATGATTTTAACGACATAGAAGAAATTAATGAGTAACACAGCTGGTATTTGAATCCAGGGAGTTGAACTCCTGTGTTTTGAGCCAATAAACCATCCTGCCCTCTTACAGGGGGTATTTCACAGATTTGCCCAAACTGGAAAGTGCGGGTAAAGTTTTCGTTTAGCAAAGCTTGGGTCTGAGGTTTAAACAGGGTCCTCGGGACTTGATTTCTCTGCATCATTTAGTTCACACTTGAGTGTTGACTTTATTCCAAAATTTCAGGCTGTGTTCTTTGGTGCCCCCCAGCTCACATGTTCGTTGCTGGTTGAAGCCCTATCCCTCCACCCCATCTCTGTGGCCCGGAGAACAAGCTCTTCCCTTCGGCTATGCCTGAATCACAGGCCCGCCCTGGGAGCCAGGGGTCGCCGTGACAGCCTTCCCCAGGCTGCACACACTTTAAGTGGGAGGAGTGTTTCTCCCAATCAAACCAGGGCACTGTTACCAAAGGTAAAGTTAAAGGATGCCAAGAAGACAAAAAATCTCCAAATGTCTGCTGAAGAAGCTTTTCACTACACATGGAAAACCATTTCTAGGAAGCAAAGGCACTTTTATATTTTCTTGGAGAAGGTGATATCATTGCCTCATGCATACAGCTTATGTACAAATGACCTAGTGGACCCTAGCCCACCACAAACTATCCCACTAGCCTCTTGATGCTTCTCTGCCTGTGTCCCTTGTCAAGTGCAAAACATAGTGAACGTGCCAAATCAGAAAAGTCCTGCAAGTTTAGAAAAACTTCTGTCTAATCCTAAGATTTCCGTTATCCCCTAAATTGTTCTCTGGGCTAATAACAGAGTTAGTAGGAAAGAGACGGTTTTAAAAAATGCCTTTCAATTATCTCTAAATCCTTTATAATATTTTACTGATTTTTACTAAAGTACATAAATTTATTAAAAGTCAGTGACCGTGGGGGCCACTTCAGTGGAGTGAGCCACGTTACTACAGAAGCAATGAGGCTCCTGTCCTTGCGTGTGCATCCTGCGTCCTTCTATTTCAGAGCTCACCAGGTCAGTAGAAAAAAGAAGAAAAAAATGTAGGGAAGGAACGACAGTGTTCAAGACATATGTCACTCAGATGTATAGTTGTATTCATTTGCTAATTTTTTAAATTCTTTTAGTTTTTTTCTGTAAGAACATAGGCAAGCAAAAGATAATTGCTGGCCAGAAATAGAAACATAACAATCTGAGCCAGGAAGGAGCTAAGAGAGCAGAGAAGCAGCTGCAAAACCCTCTGTGTGGTGCTCTCTGAAGATGTTACCCCGGATTCCTTCCCTTCTTTAGAAGTTTCTCCTGTGAGAGTCTGTTTTTGTACACAGAAGGAGATTAGTGGGTTTCAGATTCCAAGGCCTCAAAAGTCAAATTACTCTGTAATGCCAAATTCAACACACTTTTCCATTTCATTTTTTAAAAATCCTCTAGTTTCCATGTCTCCTATAAATTGTTATGAAACCTGGTCTTAAATTTCTCCAAATAACGTTGTGGGACTGAGCAAAATATACTTTTAATATTTGTTAATGGTTTATGTACACTTAATCTCATTAAAATATAAAATAGAAGGCCTTGCAAACATTGTTGATCAAAATACTGTTTGGTAAATTGTCACCACTGTGAGAAAAAATAAACACGACAGAGTCATTTTTTCTGATAGGTTTTTCTAGTGCTTCCTAGCCATGTAGTTACTCTAAAACATTATTAAAATTCATGATGCCTTCATTTCATATTTGAAGGAAAAGATTTATTATTTGGGGACCAAAGAACATACATACATACATCTACTCCTTTCCAAACTGTTAAGAAACAATCCAGTACTAACCCTAAATGTATTTGCTTGACACGAATATCATGAAATCTCATTGAGTTAAATTATAATGTGTTTTCAAATTTATTTTTAATTTTTATTTAATTCTTGTTCAAGTACAGTTTTAAATAAATTGAAATAAGACCTAAGTACTTCTTCATTTCCAAGCAAATGCGTAAGTAGATGAGTACTATTTATTATACGGTAACTATAAACTAATATTTGATATGTGTTACAAAAACTGATTTTTACATGTGATTTCTAATCAAGATTCATAAATTAATGGCAGCATGACAATAGAAACTGGTTAAGCAGTACTCAAAGAGAAGATTATTTCGTATTTTTTCTGATTTAGTTCCATTGAGTAAAATGGAAGTAAATGGCTATGTATTATATGCAAGCACACAAAAATATTTACTAAAGATATTTGATATTATCATTGTTGCAGTGTATTTTTAAAGTTGATTTCTTTGGATCAAATTTAAGGAATGTCTGGCCTGTTCGCACATAAAATGTTCAACTTATGGAATCTGACGCACCTGAACTTGTCGGTGCAACAAGAGCAAAAGGTACGTGCATGTACCACACGCACAGGACTCACTTTTCTTTCTAATCTCACAAACTTTAATCAAGTTCTGGAGGCCACTGATATCTTAGATCACGCTTCCATTCACAGTGAAGTGAATATTAAGAATATGTTTTTAAAAATCAATTCAAGTTACAGACTTAATATAGGTTTTTGAGATAAGAGCTTTGAGAAATAAGTTTGCGATTTTAATTCACATATAAACTCTAAGATCGGCACTTTGTGGCTGTCTGGTGGGGCACAGGCAAAGGCCCCTAATAACATGCCTCTGACTTCAACAGGGCCTGTAGGAGGATGTGCGGGCTGACCAGTGTCCTCCCTGTGCTCTTGATAGAACCTTCACTTTTTTCTTACACCCCCACTCCCAACACCCTTGGGTTCAAGATAGCAATCTGCTGAAGAAAACAATCCCCCAAAGGAAACTAGCATTAGAACGGACTAGCCACCTCCTCTAAGACACCTTCAAAACACCCTTTCTCTGCTGTTCATCTCAATCTCTATAGACCCTTCACCTTTCACCCTTTCTTTTTTAAATTTATTTTTATATTGAATTTATTGGAGTGACATTTGTTCACAAAACCATACAGGTTTCAAGTGTACAACTCAAAACAACATCGTCTGCACACTGCATTGTGCACCCACCATGATCCCCAAGCAAAGTTTCTTTCCACCCACATTTCCTCCCCTTTGCCCACCTTCACCTACCCTCCACCCCCTTTTCTTTCTGGCTATCACCACACTGTTGTCTGTGTCTGTGTGTTATATGTATACGTTTTTTGCTTAATCCTCTCACCTTCTTTCATCCTTTCTTCAATCCCCGGCCCAAACCCTTCACTGTGCCCTAGGACACCTCAAATCTTTCATCAGCTAAACTGATATTCGAGCTCTGTTCTCTATATGGTTCCTGTCTTCTTGTTCTAACAATGTAATTTTCATAAAGATATAACTTTTTCAGCAGCTCTCTAAAGAAGTAACTGTTCCTTTTTTTCAACCCTTCCCATACTCGGTAGCTAAAGATAGAATCCGTTTCTTCCTTGATCCTTATTGACATTTCCCAACCATTTCTCTCTTCTCCTAAAAAGAAGGAGGGACTTCGTTTTCATAGCAAACTGTCTCTTCATAGTCCATGTGCTTTCCCACTTGCCCTTATCATGGTTATTTCACTTTTCTCTTTGCTCCTTGAAACTCCAATACTTCCCATCTCATACTCCAGTGAAAACCTCACTTCTAATTTCCCTGAAGCAACAAAAAGCAATCCCATCACTTAATTTACCCATTGGCCTGTGTCTGTGCCCGTGCCCCCGCCTGCCTCCTGGGACAGTGGATGAGCTTCCCTTGCTCCTGTCTAAGGTGCTCCTCGTCCTGGACCCAAGTATGAGAAACATATTTCACGCTCTCCTGATTTCCCTCCTAGCTGTTCTTTTTCTACCTCCTTTGCTGGGCACTTTTTTTCTTGTTCTCTAAATATTGGTAACCCCTGGAATTCAGTCCCTGGATATTTTTTTCCTCCACCTCCATTTACTTCCTAGATGATCTTATCTAAGCCTATGATTATAAACCAAATCTACATTTGTGCCATTTAGGGTGACTATACATTAGCCACTCACCAACTGTAGCTATTGAGCACTGAAATGTAGCCAGACCAATATCTAAAATACACACCGGATTTTGGAGACTTAGTATGAAAAAATGTAAAACACCTCATTAATTTTTATACTGATGAAATGATAGGATTTGGATTTATTAGGTTAAGTAAATATATTGTTAAAATTCATTTTACCTGTTTAATTTTTTTAATGTGGCCACTAGAAAATTTTTAATGACATCGGTGGCTCTACTATATTTCTATGGGACAATATTGATCATTAATAACTCCAACCTTTCCTATTAGCCCAAACTTATATAACAGACTGGCTAGTGGACATTTTCATTTGCATGTGTACCAGGCACCTCAGACACAATGGGCCCACATGGCACCTCAGGGATTCGGCCCACGCAGAACGGCATCGCCCTCTCTTCCACCTCTCAGAGGGCGATGGCGCTTACCTTCCAGTTCATCAAACCTAAAGCTCAGAATCATCCTTTGCCTCACACTCCATACCCATTCTTTCAGCATGTACTGACAATTCATCACCAAAAAGTTTAAAGAAAGTATTTTAAGAAAGTGAGCCTGGGGAACAGGAATGAACGATGGGAAAATAAAACCAGGAAGAAGGGAGACTGATGTAAGAATTTGGTGGTGAGGGTGGCTGACTCTCACTCCAGGAAACTAGTTGCTTAAACACCTGAGACCTTCTGAGGAGCTTTATAGAATATGACTGAGCCCCCTCTGCCCAGGTAGAGAAAGGAGGAAATATTTCCCCATCGCCCCTCATGCCCCCTTCCTGGGGAGTTAATGGATCAGTGCTAAGCCCATTCTGTGGGTGTCCCAAGTCAGGAGGAGCCAGAGAAGCCCAGAGCTTGTGTTTATTAAAGTATTGGAAACACTCTGTTGTAACTGTCCATTTATCCTCCTTCATCCAACCTCATACAAATCACATATGTCAAACTGCAACTCCTTCGGGGTAAGTAGCTTATCTTTTATCTCTGCATGGCTGGCATAATAAATAAATGCTGGTTGCATAAATGCATGAACCCCACACTTTCAGTATGGCCGTGACCCCCAAGATCAGTCTTCAGTCTTCACCTACCCGTCTCTCCTTAAGTGCTAGATCTCCATGTCCAACCTCCTAAGCATCATCTTCATATACATGTCCACTTAAGAGGCCTAAACCTAAACTCATTCTTCCCCCTGGCCTTTCTCCATTTGACCCAAATCTGCTTTTCCCTCTGCATTCCCATCTCAGGGTAATGACATACATTTTCCAGGCCAGAAACTGAATTGTTGTTCTTTAGGCATTCTTTAATTAGATGAATTGTGGAGAGACAGGTTAAAAACCATAGACAGATTTCTTTCCTGTAGTATTCGTCAAGGTTTCCATGCATTAATGCTCAGTACAAGTCTTCAAGAAGTGAATGTACTTTTTCAGACTCATCTCACTGAAGAGTGTTCCTGTCAAGGTGAATCGCTAGGGACTGAAGACTACACTTGGGGAATCGCTATGGTAGCATCCATCCGCCACACTTCACGCTGCCCTAATTTAGGCCCCTGTCATCTCGTACACAGAGCACCTCTTTCCTGAAAAGCCTCCCACTGATCTCTCTCCCACACCCCCTTCCAGTGTGATTTTTCAGACAGACAGATGTGGCCATGCCTCATTCCATCCCCAAACCCAGCTTTAAAATCACCAATGGGTTTCCATTACAGGTAAGTTCCAGTCCTAGACCCCTGTTATATGTTATAAATTCTAGCCTCACCCATCGTCCCAACTTCCTTTCTTTCACAGCTCTCCTTTCCCAAAACATCACATTCTTTTGTCCTTTGGGGGTTTCATTTCATTGTCACTGCTCCAAATGGCCTCTCCTGTTTCCATCCTCTAACAAACGTCTCCTTAAAACCCACTTCTAATGAGATCTCTTCCATTCCAGCACTTGGTCAGTAATGCCTCAGTGTTTCCATAATGCTTTGCACTGACTGCTGTTATGGCCATTGTCACGTTGTATGACAAGGGACAACCTACATGTGCATTCTCACCAATACTCTCTAACTAAGCCTTTTAACCTTTGTTTCTCCAGTTCCCAGCAACCTGTTCTATGGCAGGAACTGAATGAAAAAAATTTAAATGAATGAATAACAAAATAAGCAATAACAAAGATTAAAATGTAGATGAATTTCAAAAAGCTGTAATTAAAAATGTGTTTTAAGAGCTCATTTATTCCAGTCATTAGTCTCAGGAAAACATCCTTTTGTTTAAATAGACCTTCAGTTTCATACCAAGTTCTTGATAGAGAATAAACCTTTACTACAAGTTGTCTTAAAGGGGAATTCTATAACTCCCAAGCTCCTCTTAGGGATTTGGAGGACCATGCTTACACATAGTTTACTGACTCTGCCTACCCTGCTCAGCCGCAGAATCCAAAGCCATATGCCTCTGACTGAGCTACTAACCGTGAACTAACCAGTCTCAGGAGTTGTACTAGAAGGAATGTCAATCCCCCTGCTGGAGGAGTGGCTAGCCAGTTGTGTTCATCTAAGTTCCTCTTCCCCATTAGGGTGCTCTCTTCTCAGTTTTGGGTGACCTCAGAGTTAGCAGCTCTTTCAATCAAGCCTCCTTACCTTTCATTGCTAAAGTCTAAAGTTTGGATTTTTGCCTGAACAAGGAAATTCCCTTATAAAGACACACCAGAAGCAAACAGTGTTGCCTGTGAGTTTCCTGAATTCCTTTGCTCCACCAAAAACTCACCTTTTGCAATTAGATCTATGGATCCCATGAATTTCTCTCTCACATTAAAAATGCATGGCTCCTTGAAAGAAGTGGGCCGTGGGGGCTCCTCAGAATGGTCGCCTTTGGAAACATCTTTGGGAAAACAAGTGTGCTTGTGTGCTGTCTGAAGTTCTTGGACCACATCAAGTGTTTCCTTTTTTTTTATCTCCAAAGGTATGTATTTTCCAGATTTCGGTTTTTGGTGTTTATGTCTGAAAACATTTACAGAACTACCTTGAACTTTTTTCTGTGAATAAAACAAAGATAAATTTAATTAAATTTAATTCCCATATTAACTATATAACAGTATATAATAATTTTTATTACTACAGTATTAAACTTGTATCTACTAAATACATTTTGCGGAGTACCTTTCTATATAAGACATTTACTATAAAGCGTATGACAGTATTCAAATAAAGGGGATGTTTTCCTATGTAGTTCTCAAAAGGCATTTCACAGAGATGAGGGTTACATTCTACTTTGAAAAATGTAAATTTAAGAGTTACTTTTTCCCTCAGATATGATTGTTTCCAAATACAGCTTTAAAGTCTACTTTAAAATAGAAGTTTTCAACTAGATGTATAAGAATATAATTACTTTTCAATCATATTTGAGGAATTCTAAGATGTCCATAATATGTTAATACCCCCAACACTCTTTTTCTGTTGAACCATAAATAACTGCTCACACATAGAGGCAGATTCTCAAGGAAAAATATTAATAATTGGACACATATTTCAGATCATTTCAATCACTTCAATATTTCTTATTTTTTACTACCTGAGTAATATAAAAATAATATAGTCCCAGGTCTCTGAGAAGTAGTTATTCAAACAGTTATACTTATTCTAGTCTAATCATTGTCTGGCTCATAGACAGTTATAGCTTCCTCCCCTCTCTCTCCCCACCCGAAAAAAAAGTTTAGACAAATTCAAATTGTTGCCAATTCAAGATGCCATTAAAAAGGTATCATGTTTTGCAAGCAGAAAAAGACAGAATATTATTCTGTTATTAAACTCTAAACATAGGTCAGGATTCTAAGGTACCTCTATCTAACTCTGAAGGTTGAAGTTTTCATCCCATGTACCTACTAATTAATCAATATAATTTCAAATTGTTTTTTGGTTAGAGGAAAAAGTTAAGCAACGTCGGCAATGTTGATTACAACATTAAAACCATCTATGGCCAGTCTCCACGTAGAGGACCATTCAAAAGTAACACGTGGAAAAATTATAACCCCCTTCCTCTATAGTAATGATTAAAAAATATTTAAAATCTTTATTTAAAATGCATTGTTTTTAAAAAGTATTCAAAAGAGAGTAAGATAGTGCAGGACAAAGTACATCATTCTAAATCCCCCTCCTTCCTGACCTATCTCCCCAAAGACCCATTTGCCACAATAGCTGCTGCTCCCCAAATTGGCCATCTCTTCTGTAGCTATCCTCCAAAATTTCACCCTGTGCTGCCTCTCCTTTCTCTTTGTCCCCCCATCCCTTCCATTCCTCCTCCTTGGACCTTCCAAATCTATGCCATTCAGTGAGTGTTTACTGGGCCAGGCCCAAGCTTGTTGCTGGAGGTGCAGTATTCTAAAGAGGCAGCCAGTACCCACAGGGAACATTCAGACTGGTAAACAGTTCTAACTCAATGTGGAGGAAGCTCAGGTAAGCGTGGCATGTAGGGGCACAGAGGAGACATCATCTCACAGTGTGTTTTCTAGAGATATTTACTTGAGATACTTAATCCAAATATTTCTGTTATAATTCATCAAAAGGACAATATTACAAATTGTATGTGCAAATTAAGTATATATTTATAATTAAATAATCTGTGTAGCTTAAAAATCTTAATTTTAAATTCAATCTGAAATCAAATCTTGTAGCTAGAAAGGATTTCATTTTTTTCTCTATTCTATTCAAAATCTGTCAGGATTCATGTAATCATTTGGAACAATCATTGTGGTATATAAAAATAGTTATTAGTTTCCTGAAAAATATGTTAGATAAATGCAAAGCACTAACCTCATTTATTTTCTCATAATGTTGGGCAATGAGATTTTTTGCTTCCTGAAAAAAATCTTGCTTGGTAATCTCTAATACAGGACCTAAAAGAAAAAGAGAGAAATTTTTTTAAGGTAGTTGATATACTTTCTTAATCAAAATAAGGTGAAACTATGATATTAAAATTTGGGGACAGTTATGAATCTTGCAGGACATTATTAAAAGTGAATCTTATAAGTGGAACTTGTAAGTGAACACAAAGCAAGTTAATGCAATGTGGCTTCAATGTAATATTTTGCTTTAAAAAACATCAGCTTACAATAGTCAGAGTGATAGATTATCCTAACTTACTAAAATTCAGGGAAATCAAAAAAAGCACACAAAATTGAAATCGCAAATAGTTCTAAACATCTTTTAAATGTTTCTATACATAAGACACAAGACATTTTTTTTCCGTGATTACAGTCAAAAGGTGGCCGGTGGTTCATTCCTTATCGTAGTTACGGGAATTGGAGCGTTTGCTGTCTCCAGGTCTTCACTTGAGAGTTTTGCTAAAACAATTCTATAGAAACTCCTAAAGCATTAAAGAAAAAACTGGAGTTTTATAAGCAATCCATCATAGTAGCATTAAGCTGAGTTTCAAGTATATATAATATATATTACATGTATCATAATATAAGGAAATGTTTTAGGCTAGTGAAATTATTTCTTTCCCCATGGAAATGTTAATATTTGCCCTCACATTTTAGCTAAATTTAATTCATCTACTTCAATCTCTTTGTGAACTTTATTATAACATATTTGTTATTGCTAATAATGTATTTTTATTGCTACACAGGGATGTGGTAAGTTAATCCAAAGTATGAAGAGGTTTTATTATTTGCAAACCTATTAATTCATCAGTTCTGGATAAAAAGAGCTATAATAAGACCAGACTCGTTCAAACTAATTTAGAAAGTTGAAATTTATCCTTGTGAAATTGAAGAAATGAGGATTCATTCATGAAATTAATCACATAAAAAGTTAGCCCGATCATAGTAACATAACAATAACTACAGTAACAGTAACTGTTCGCATTTTTTTAAAGTTCATTATGTGCTGGGCGCTCTGCTGACTGCTTTGTAATCAAGTCCAATTTTATCTTTGCAATGACTCTGTGTGAGATGTTATTATTATCATCCACATTTTACATATGAAAAAATGAAGGTTTAGGATAGTAAAATAAGGTTCATGGGCAAAATGGAATTCAAGACCAAAATAGTGTGACTCAAAAAGAAGAGCTCTTAAAAGTCATTCCATATGCTATCGATATCTATGTGCATATAAATAAAGCCTTAATTGTTTTAACTGAGTAGACACAGACCTTGACAACTTCTCAATGATTACGGTAGTCATGTGTACTTGAATGCATGCTCATCCCATTGCGAACAGAGAAACAAAGATTATTAACTGGATGGACTCTTAATGTCAAAGTTGTTTAATTCCCTGTGATTTTAAATTTATTTGTTGAATCAGCTGCTTCAGCACCTTAAATGACATCGAGGGCTCAGGACTGCTGGCTTGGAGTCAGGGTGTCAACACACCTTCAGCGGATCCAGTTCAGGACCCATGGGAAATGGCTCTCTTTTGGTGGCTGCCTGTTTTTGCCCCTTTAATGCAACCCCAGGCCTTGCTCTGTTCAAGAACCTCCTGAACAGACTGTATGGGTTCACCGTGGCAGTAGCTAGGTGAGCTGGGATCTACTTGCTGGCTCCAAGCAGGCCATTAGGGTCCCCAGAGTGTACGTCCACTCCTCCACAGTTCACAGGAAACAAGGGGCTTTCGGGGTTGGGGAAGATCAGAAACACTGATCAACAAGAGCCCGGCTAGAAAGAAAAGGCTGCTTTGGGAATTTAACTTCTCTTTCAAAGGTTGGTTTTTAGCTATGGAGGGGAAAATGGGAACAACTCTGTCAGCACATTAAATCACAAGTTTGCATTGTTCATGCCTGTTACAGGAGCGAGTGTGCAAGGTGAAGGGGAATGAAGGGGGGAATAGAACAACAACTGTAGTGGTATAATCAATAAAATATATTTTTTAAAAAAGAATGGAAGGGCAGATAAAGTGCTTCTCAGATAAGGTCAAGTTCAAGGAGTTCATTGTCACCAAGCCCTTATTATATGAAATGTTAAAGGGACTTATCTAAGAAAAAGAAGATAAAAAATATGTACAGTAAAATGATAGCAAACTCACAATTATTAACAACCACACCTAAAACAAAAACAAAAGCAAACTAAGCAAACAACTAGAACAGGAACAGAACCATAGAAATGGAGATCACATGGAGGGTTAGCAACAGGGGAGTGGGAGGAAGAGAGAGGGGGAAAAGGTACAGAGAATAAATAATGTGGATGGCGAGTAGCAAATAGATAGGGGGCAGGTAAGAATAGTATGGGAAATGTAGAAGATGAAGAACTTACAAGTATGACCTATAGACGTGAACTAAACGCGGAGAATGTGGGTGGGAGAGGGTGTGGAGGGGAGTAAAGGGGGGGAGATGGGACTACAGTAATTGCATAATCAATAAAATATATTTTAAAAAGTGATAAAATTTTTAAAAAGAAAAATGAAAAAATTAAAAAACAAGTTTGCAGGAGATTGCTGGCTTGAAATGAAAGTGTCTTAGTTCATTCAGGCTATTACAGAAAATACAATCTGGGTGGTTTATAAACAAAAGAAAATTATTTCTCATAATTCTGGAGACTTGAAAGTTCAAGGTCATGATACTAACAATTTGAAACCCAGTGAGGATCTGCTTTCTCATTAATGAATGTCTCCTCCCTGTTGGAACTACCTAGCTCTCTGGGGTCTCTTTTACAAAAGCACTAATCTCAATCTCAAGAGCTCTACTCTTATGACATAATCACCTCCCAAAGGCCCCACCTCTTTTTTTAAAATATTTTATTTATTTATCTTTAGAGGGGAAAGGGAAAGAGAGAAGGAGAGAAATATCAATGTATGGTTGCCTCTCATATGTCCCCTGCTGGCAACTGGCTTGCAACCCAGGCATGTGCCCTGACTGGGAATCGAACCACGACACTTTGGTTCGCAGGCCCGCACTCGATCCACTGAGCTACACCAGCCAGGGCATTTTTAAAAAATATTTTATTTAAGGCCCCACCTCTTAATATCATCACATTAAGTATTAGATTTCAATGTATGAATTTGGGGGGAACATACATATTGAGTTCATAGTGGAAAGTGTGGGTGAAATGCAAATATTCTACCAGGTTAACCAACTGAATGCCAGAGGAGTCTCCCGTACTCACAGGGAGTGCACGGCATCACAAAAAGAAGCAGATGTGTCAAAAAAGCAGGCAGTGATTCAGGAGGTCAGTATCTTTGTGGGTGCCATGCATGGCTGTGCAAGTTTGGAAGGCTCTTGGGCCCTCTCTGTCCGAGAGCTTCGCTGTCAAAGAAGGTGAGGTTGTCTCTAAGCGCTCATCTAGGATGAAGATGGGATGGTTTTTATAAAGCTACATCTTCACCAAAACCCAGTGACAGTCATGTCATACACTAATAAAGTATATTGACTCTCATGTGTCTGATACATAGCAGTATTATAATTCTAAGTAGTTATGAGACATTTAATTAGTCAAAAAGGAGGTAAACAAGGACAAGTTGTGGACTCACTGACTTTTCTCCAGGAAGTTAGTGGTCTGGTTAGAAACTCCCTCAAAGCAGATTCGGATTTTAGTTGAAACTTGATGAAACCACTAATTTTAATTTCTGAACCCCTGTCTCTTCCATGTAAGGGCAGTGCCTCTTATGGCTTTGAACAGTGAAATCTGTATGAACCAATTTGTGATTCACACATAACGTTATGTCCCACTCTCTGCAAAGAATATGCACACTTCTTCAGAAGCATATGCACAAAGTCTTGACACAACTATTTTTGTTGAAAAGGAGAAGAAAATCCACTAAGCCATTTCCTTAGGATATGTAGACAGCCCTGAATGCGGGGGATACCGTGGCAAATCTAGAAGGACGGGGAGAGTTGAGTTTGGTAATGACGTATGACACTTGCCACAGCTACAAGTGGAAGGAAGACGCTAGAGAGTGAGGGGAGATGTTGCTCTTTCTAGATTAACTGCAGAGAGACAATTCCAATGCCTGGTGATGGAACACCTGTAGTAGGTGCTTCCTCCCCAAACCCAGAAAATTGCTCCTCTCCTTTCTTGCTATGGTCTGCCCCAGACCTTGTTCCTCAGATTGGCATTGACCCCAAGTAACAGGACCCATGAGTCTACCTGGTGAAAAGCAAGGAATGTGAAGGAATGACCCTTCACATTCCAAACTGCTTACCTTATTTTGCACTCCCACCACTGATACATGACAATTCCAGTAGCTCCACAGCTTCTCCAAAATTGGCTGTTACCAGTCTTTTTAATTTTAGCTATTCTGGTGGGTACATGGTAGTATCTGCTATGGTCTGAATGTCGGTGTTCCTCCTCCCCAAATATGTGTGTTGAAATCCTAGTCCTCCCAAAATAGTGATAATATGAGGTGACGCCTTTGGGGGGTGATTAGGTCAAGAGGGTAGAGCCCTCATGATGGGATTAGCACTCTTATGAAAGAGGCCCCACAAAGCTTTTTCGGTCCTTCCATCATGTAAAGGTACAGCTAGATGTCTGCAACCTAGAAGAGGGTCCTCTCCTGACCATGCTGGCTCCCTGATCTCAGACTTCCAGATACGATAATTGTAAGAAACAAATTTCTGTTGCTTATAAGTCTGTGGCATCTTGTAATAGTGGACCAAGTGGACTAAGTATCTCATATGGTTTTGATTTGCTCGAAGATGGAGTTTTTAAATGCTTAAAATGGGAGTGGATGAAAAGAAGAGAGAAAAAATTCTGGATCCTAAGAGTACTGAAGGAGTTAGTTACAGAAATGGGAAGCACACCGGCCAGACCGAAAAGCTGATTTAAATGGGTAATACACAGGGCCTGGCAGAAGTAACAAGGCCATCGAGTGTGGTTGGGAGGGTGTGTGAATGTCTCCCATGAGACAGACAGCAATTTGGACATTTCACCTAAAATGTCATATGGTGTGCTTGAGTGTGATACTGTTATGTTATAGAATTACATGCTTAGGATTTTATAAGAAAGATTTGGTATAGATTACCAGCTCATAAAAAAACACAGTTATTTATGCCAGATCTTGTATTTTCATTTTACTCAGTTCAGGTTAAGAGGAGAAAGCCAAGAAACACTTTTAAATGTCACAATCAGCTAATAATAGAGGAAATATATAAGTAGGAAATCTTAGACAAGGCTAAATGAGAATATGTATTGTATACAGTTGCTATAATATTCCATATATCACTCTGGAGAACAAAGTAAATTAAAAATCGGGAAAATATAAATGAGACAAGTTATTATAATATTACCCATTTGTAGGTGTATATATTCTTATTTCACTGCTGTTGCTATTTAATAAACCTATTTAAAAGTCTTACTTTGAAATTAAAATTTAATCAACAAATTTTGGGATAAAAATTTTTGAATAAATGTACAGCCATACGAGTTATTCATGAAGTATAGAAATAGGACCAGACTTGTTAATAATTTTCTGTGGCCAAAAAATTAATTTTTTTGGCCACAAAAAATCTGAGCTGTTAGAGGCCAACATAAATCACCAGCACCCCTCCTGCCAGTTCACTGACGTAAAAACTTCCCTTAAAGATATAAGTATTTATATTGTATTATTAGAGATAAGATTTGAAACAGAAATATCCCAAGAGAAATAACAGTGAACCAAATCCAGACTAAGGCAGTGGTTTTAAAATTGTGCTTCAACAATTTTATGTGTCTTGGTGGCTCCTCTTTCTTTGAGTCAGACATTATTGGTTTTAGTTATTTGAGCTCTTCCTAAGTTTTATATTGTAGGGGGGAGGAAGTTGGCTAAATATCACAAACACACACCAAACAAGTAAAAAACAAATAAGCAAAGATTTGAATATGTGTGTATGTGCAGAAAGATCTTCTAAAAGCTCGTTCAGAGGAAGGGAAGGGTTAGGAGAGGGAGAAGAAGTTCAGAGAGGAAACACAGGAGGGGCCTGGAACCAAGGCCATTGAATTAGTTTGGGTCAAGTTGATGTGGAAGCTAGAAAGGCAACAGAGGGTCTTTGAACAGAAACCTCAAGTGAAATAGTTTATATTCAATTCTACTATGTGCAAATGAAGAAAATATAATTTTTTCCAAGTTCTTTTCAAAAAGAAAGAACCAAGTAAAACCCAAAGTTTAAGTTGCATGTGACTATAATCTCCTGAAACCCATATGCAATATCTTTTCCACAACGCATTCTGCATTAAGATCCAGCTCTTCCGTTTCAACTTGAAGACATTCTGTTGAGTTTTCTCTTAGAGACTCACGTTTCCTCATTTCCTACCTGGGTCTTCTTTCGCAGAGCGTTTGTCCTGTTTGCAATGATAAATAATTAGCAGGTTTCCTACACATATCAGGGAGACTTTACAGGGTAGTCCTCCAAAAATCTGTTTATATTATTGTTTCTCAGACTAGGGCTAAGTTGCTAAGGAGAAGTAGGAGAATTCCAAGCTTATGGTATCGAGACTTCCAATATAATTTAAATAATAATGGGCACGATCCAAAGGCAAAAAGAACATTCCTCCTCCATCTTGAAAAAGCATTGCGCCATCCAAATGGAAAAGGCGTTAAAGTGATCCTCATAGCTTGCTATTGGTAGCCGTGGACAGAAGCCAGCCAGCCAGCCTGTGTCACACACCGCCCGGGATCCCCTGAGCCAAGGGGATCCCAGTATAGACACAAAGCACTAAATCTTTCTCAGTCATGCCACCTAAACCTAAATTTATGATTACTTATATCGTTACCAGTTCTAAAAAAAATATAATGTGAGCTGCATATGTAATTTAAAATTTTCTAGTAGTCACATTTTTAAAGTGAATAGAGGTGAAATTAATTTTAATAAAATGTAATGACTGTTATAGAATATTTCATTTGAACAAAATATTTCCAAGTATTATTTCAACATTAATCAATATAAAAAAATGAGATATTTTTGTTCTGTCTTCTAAATCCAGAATGTATTCCACATTTACATACATCTCAATTCATATGCTAAATTTTTATCAGAAAAAGTGGATTGGTATTTAAATTTTTAAATGTTCATTCAAAAAAGTAGATTCACATATCCGTGTTGCTCCAACCATGATTAAACGTTTTTCAATAACTGGATTATGGGTTTTTACATTGAAATTAAAATGAATTAAAACTAAATGTTCAGTTCTTCGGTTTCCCTAGCCACATTCAAGCACTGAATAGCCATATGTGGCTAGTGGATACCATATTAGACCACACACTAAGTTAAACAGGGCTACAGATCTGTGAAAAGTTGGTTATGTTTAAATGAAGGGAATGAGATGAATTCTTACAAGGCGTGCCAATAAATTTAGTGCCCTGGGGGTTAATAATTAGTGAAGAGTGTCCTTGATTAGTGAATTAGTGAAGAGCCGTGCAAGGGCCGTGCACTGCGCATTGAGTTGCCCGAGTCCTGGAAGGGGGGCTACTCACGGGCCTGATCAGTCGCAGTGTCGGCGGCAGCCATGATGACAGTTAGGCCAGTCTTCTTTTTTGAAGGCTGGGTTCCAAGTTCCTACACACAATTATATTCACTCGGTCATTGCTCATTTTGAGCTTTTCTTTCACGCACTCATGAAGAAATAGGGTGAATGATGAACACTTTCTGTGCATTCCTCCTCTGCTCTGAAACTTTCCATGACTTTCATTCAAAAAGACAATAATAATAGCAAGCCTCGGACAGGGCTCTGTGGCTAATCAACTTCCGTTACCTTACTGGGTCCGAACAACCCAATAGAAACTGCTGGTCCACTTTGGGCAGATACGAAAGCTGGAGCTCAGAGAAGTGAAACACACACTACTTAGTGGCACGTACAGAACTCACACCTGGATCTTTGGACCCAAGTCCCTGTATGGGGCCACCTGACTTTTATTTTCCAATTAATATCCAATTAATACCTGGCACATACTTTACACACTCTTGCTCTGCACTTGCACACAAGCTTAGGGTCATGCGTCTTCTACTCAGAGTATCCTGTCCTCATACCTTTGTTTATACTCTAATCGTCCTTAGAGTATAAACCCAAATCTCATTTCATTGGGTTTTTGGCTCAGTAAGCTATTCCTCCCCTAAACACAACAGTTATGTGGTCCATGCCTCTCACTTGAAACTTAACACATTCTGTGTAAGGAGCTAAGAAAGCAGATTGATAGCTATAAACACAAGTCCTATATCCCCAATTAGACTCCATGTGCCTGCAAAACCAAACTACACTTTATACCTGTGGTCCTTGACCCTGGATGAGCGGCTGTTAAAAATATATCAAAGTCTAAAGTGGAACCTCACTGCCTGCATTTTTAAATCAGCCCCCAAGAAGTCAGTGACACCAAGTAGGTAATGCTGTGTACTCACACAGCTTTATAATTAGAAATGGAATATTATGTGTCTAATATGAAGCCCCGTGGAGCCTCTCGTTCTAAAAGTCTAACTATAATTGTTCAATTAGCTGACTAGACCATCACACTGTGTGAAGTGACCTATTTAAAAATTGGGGGATTATTCGAGTAAATCCACAGGCCAGCTTTGCCCTCTGAAAGTCATAACGATAGCCACATGGTCTTAGATAAAAGGCTAATACATTTCCTCAGCTTTTACCTAGAAGGGGAAAACAGCTTTAAAATAAAAAACTCCAGAACATCTGAAAAGGATTAATTCTCCAATTGTCAGCATTACACCATGGGCAAGACAATAGAACATGATTCTCATGTCCTTGTTTAACCAATGACCTGGGATAAATAAAAACACTGCCCCTCCCTTAGCAATCAACAGTCAGAACTCATCTGCTGATCTGGCTTAATTAGTCTTCTTATTTAAATATGAGAAAAAATACAGGTGGTTCACATGCCATCATTCTCTTGTTTAATACCCATAAAAAAGTGGACCCTTCTCTGAAGCAGTTGGTTCTCAATCGTAATTCAGTGTGCCAGGCATGTCAGCCTGCATTATACTGGCCAACAAACAAGACATCCCACTGTCCCCTTAATGCAGAAAACTAGTCAGGCATCTTAAGGGGTACTGGCATGGTAATGCCCCCACAAACCCAAGGTGATGGGGCGACTCTGAGACAGGAGTTGGGGGTGGAAGAAGGCCCTGGAGGATGGAACTCTTAGAGCCAAGCACACTGACATGTATCACCAGTAGGAAGGGCCCCTCTCCGTGTGAAGTCCTCAGCAGGCAGTTATGGTGCTGAGTCCCTCCGGGTGCACTGATCAACCAATAAGTGCATATGCAGTGTATGACTTGTACAAGGGGCATTTCATCTCTTTTGGAAGAAAAGGCAAAAGCAATTTTCTTCAATAAAATGGAAAGAACAGTGTGCCAGATGTCACAAGAAAGTCTGTGAGCTTTGTGACATAAGGGAGGGCCATGAGTTCAAATGAAGACAAGATCACTGAGGGCTGAAAAGGGGACCTAGAAAAGGGTTTGAGAGAGACTGAGCTACACCTGGTGGTTGCAGGGGTAACAGAGATTCTGAATACCTGGTCCAGCATAGGCACCGACCACGATGTGGATGCTGCATGCTGGCCAGAAGTGGACGCTGGCTGGCACCCCCCTATCGTACTGAGTCTCAGTCCTGAGTGACTGGCTGTCATCAGAGGAACACAGAAGCAGGCAAGTGAGAGAAACAGCTCAGGTACATGGTTGGGAAACAGTAAGGAGTGTCTCTGTTTGATTTAAGCAGAGGGTTGGGGTTTGCACTGCTGAAATGGGCAACAAAGCCTTGAAAGTTTCTGAACAGGGCACTAACATAACCAGTGTTCTGGAATGTAATTTCCATTTAGGCAAGGACATTGTTTTCCTCCCTGTCATATTCCCAGTCCCCTGGCCAGGGCCTGGCAAGTGGAATAATTTCAAAAAATATTTGTGGAATGAGTAATTACAGCAACAGCATGCTGGACAGGGATGCCCCACCTCCCGTGTCTGTGTGAGCACACTTGTGAGAAAGTTCTTTCACCCTTTTTTCTCCAGCAGATGCAACTTAAGGGATTCCTGAATTGGGTTCTGGGAATGCTAAGGATTTTTAACTTCATTTGTATCTGAATAAAAGGCAAACAGAAGTGGAAACAGTATTCCCCTACCTTATCTCCTTAGCTTGTCCTTCCTAAAGCAGATGACTGACAAGACTGAAGCACGTTCTTCTATACAAGGTCTCACCTGGTAACAAAGAACTACCTTACGGTGTTGAGCAGGACTCAGGAAAACAGGTCATGGTCCCACGGTCTAGATCGACCACTTGAGCAGTTCATGTAAGGATGAATGAGGACAAATTTTCTAGTCCAAAATTTCCCCTCATTGTCCCTTCACCTGAATCCTCCTAACCTTTGGTCATACGTTCATCTCACGCCCCCTGCCATTTCTCCCTATTGAAAACTATACCTATATACCCCAAGCTGTTCAGGCACAGTCTTTGACTCTGCCTGTATTTTTACCTACCACATCCAATCCATTCAGGTTTCTACATTTCAATTTCAAAACACATCTGCTTCTTCTCATCTCCCCTCTCCTAGCTACAACCACTTCATTCCAAGAGTGCCAAGAGTGCCACCTACCTGCTCTCTTGATTTATACTCTTGCCCAAGTCCAATTTATTCTTCACATAGCAAAAAGAGGGATCTCCTTAGATGTGTATCAAACCACATCATTTCCCTTCCATGACCTCCGAGTACATTTAGAATAAAACCCAGGCTCCTCTCTCATGCAACTGAGTAAATAAATATAAATAGAAAATATAGGCTTGACATCCCATAGCTCTACCCAGAACTGAGCCAAGGCATTTGCTCTGATTTCTCTTCACCTTAGTTTCCTCAAAGCCCCATCAGTTTCTAAAACTCTATTATTCACTGCTTTTAGATGAGATGCTAACTGGATGGACCTTAATCTCAAAAATCAACTACACAGTTAAGAGTTATGGCCTCTCTTGTCTCTATGCACTTTAGTCTGTTCTCGGACCTCAGGAGTAGAAGAAAAAAGAAAAAAAAACTGGCCCAGGTCTGGTCTCTTCTAGTCAAGTCCCCATGAACCATTGTCTGCATGTGCCTTTCAGCTTTTGGCCACAGGGGCCGCCTTTTAAGGTTTTTGTCCTTGTCACTGTTTCTACTCTCTGATAAATGTGAGCTCATCTCTATTTCTTCTCTTCCAAGTCAGCAAGGACCTTTAGATCATATTCCAGATTTGCTTCCTGCCTGATTTCCCCCTGCCAAATGTCCCCATCCCCATGACTAGATCAGATACGCTGGCACCAAATGTAAGGAATGACCTGGCAATTCCACTATTGAGATTATATCCTAAGAACCCTGAAATGCCAATCCAAAAGAACCTATGCACCCCAACGTTCATAGTAGCACAATTTGCAATAGCCAAATTCTGGAAGCAACCTAAGTGCCCATCCATAAATGGATGGATCAATAAATTATGGTACATTTACACAATGGAATACTATGCAGCAGAAAGAAAGAAGGAGCTCCCACCCTTTGCAACAGCATGGATGGAACTGGACATCATTATACAAAGTAAAATAAGCCAGGTGGTGAGGGACAAATACCTGTTCTTTCACCTTTAAGTGGAACACAATCAACAAAACAAACAAGCAAGCAAAATCAAAATAGAACCAGAGACATTGAAATTAAGAATAATCTGACAGTAACCAGAGGGGAAGTGGAAAGGGATAATGGTGGGTAATAGGGGGAGAGTTTTTAGAAATAACTATAAAGGACACATGGACAAAACCAAGGCAGGTGGAAGCAGGGGAGGGAGATGGGGATGGCTGGGGTGGCGGGGAGTGGTGGAAGGTAAATGCAGACAACTGTAGTTGAACAACAATAAAATAATTTTAAAATAAAGAAAAGAAAGAACAGGTTAAAAAAAAGATAGAACAAGTCCTAAGTAGACCCATTATAACAGGGCCAATAATAGGCATCTAATAATGGGTAAAAAGGTATACAAAATGATAAAAGAATAAAAAAATTATAATTGCACATAATTAAAATTATGAATCAAATTAGAGGACCATAACTGAGTTGGAAAGAAGACAATCCATGGATTCATGACCATTAATATCAACCAGGTAAGCTGGGATCCTGTGAACCATGTACAAGACTGGCAAGCATGTGGAGTACCGCTCCTTTTCTGAGGCAGGAACCTCCGTCTGATTCTCTAATTAACTTGGGTTGATCTATTTCTCAGAGCTGGGAAGTGAAAGGAACATAATTGAATCGTTAGGATATTCCTCCAAGTGACACAAACATCAGTCGCAGAGCACCATGGAGAAAGTTAACTTGGACTTTAGTCCTATTTCTGCCACCGGCAAAGTGTGTGATTGGGGCCAAACCACTTGACCTTGCTGAATCCCACCTCTTCATCTGTTAATTCAAGGGTTTAAAATAGACACACAATGTTAAAAAGAGCAGCTTCAGCCTAAGTTTAAAGGAACTCTTTCTCAGAAGTCAACAGGACAGCAGATAAATGCCCGGCTGTTCTGATTTCAGAGGGCCTCAGAGTCTTTCCCAGCACCAAGTCATCACTCTCCGGGCTGGGATTTGGCAGTGCGTCAGCGTATCTACACCGAAGGCCACTAAGAATCAGAGATTGCCAACAGGGGACGGTAGGCCAAAGTTAGTTAGATAAGACTGTGGTTAAGAGGAGTAACAAGACATAGACAATATAAATAAATTGTAAAAATCAATGAAAAAGATAATTGTATATAAAAGTAGTCAAATGATTTCAATAGACATGTTGCAAGTGCAATTTCCAAATGGGAAGGCAGCATATGAAAGAATGCTGAAACCTCACTGGTCATCAAGGAAACAAAGCAGAACCACAACCACCATACCCCCAAACGAATGGCTTTCACAAAGTATTAACTGTTAACAAAAGTATACAGCGCCCAAAATAGCCATTTCCTGCCTGGTGCTGTGTACATTGGTAATCTTTGGAAAACTATTTGTAGTATCTTCAAAAACTAAACCTACAACTGTGACTCAGCCCTCCCACTCCCAACAGAGATAGAAATGCTTTATCATGGGCACTGAGAGACACATAGAAATGCTTTATCATGGGCACTGAGAGACACAAGAATGACAACAGCAGCACTATTTCGTAACAGCTGAAAACTAGAAGCAACCCAGATATCCACTGACAGTAGAACAGACCAGTAAATTGCAGTTTATTCATTGAATGGGATGTTTCCCAGCAGTGAGAATGACCTGCTGTAAAAAAAAAAAAAAAAAAAAAAAAAACAGAAATGATTCTCACACATCTAATCCTGAGAGAAAGAAGCCAGCATAAAAACAACAGGCTGTGTGCTTTTGTTATTATACAGTTGAAAAACAGAGAAAACGTATGAACAGGGTGACCTTTGAGGAAAGGGTGCAGTGTCAGAAGGACACGGGGAAAGGCTCTTAGGGTTCTGGTGAGACCGTCTTTATTGGATGGCAGTCATACAGGCACGTTCACTTTGTGAATATTCATGGGGCTACAATACTAAGAAACTGTACACTCTTCAGTGTATATGTTACATGTGTATTTATATTTCACAATAAATTTTAATTTTCATTATGAGTTTGTCCATGTAACCTAATAAGACTGAGAATACTGCCGTCATCGTTATAGACAGTGTCATCTCTGCTCTTCTCACTCTTCCTCAAAAGGCATACGAAGCACAGGGCTGCTAAATCTCACAGTATCCATGCTAGATTACCAGTCCCACTAGTGAAGGGGCTAGTCTTTTAAATGTATGTCTTCCATACGGTCTCACCTTCAACTGGAAGCCAATCAACAAAACAAACAAGCAAGCAAAATATAACCAGAGACATTGAAATTAAGAACAATCTGACAGTAACTAGAGGGGAGGTAGGAGGGGATAATGAGGGGAAGGGGGAAAGGGTTTTAAGGAACAAATATGAAGGACACACGGACAAAACTAAGAGGGTAGAAGCAAGGGAGGGAGGTGGGGATGGCTGGGGGGGGTATTGGGGGGATCAATGCAAACAACTGTGCTTGAACAATAAAATAATTTTTAAAAAATAAATAGAAAAAATACATATATAAAATATAAATAAATAAATAAGAAAGAAAATAAAAAAATTATATCTTCCATAAGACTAAGCCCAGGGCTAGCCGAGTAATTAGTAGCCATAAAAAGCAGTTGATTAGGATTCCTGCAAGGAAGTCCTGAGTTGTTACAATCTGCTTAGTTTTCAGAGTTCCTAATATTTATTTAGAAATCTCCTTACTACTAAATTTTCCATGTAACTTGTCATGATTTTTGTAGTGTGGTAATGAACTTGGCCTGTTTAATTTTAGGCACCTAGTTATCTTGATAGGAAGATCATAATTATCCAAATGAGAAAAGAAGATAATTACTTTGGCCCAAAATGAGTAGTAATCACGCATACACACACACACACACAAACACACACACACACACAACTATCTTCAGAAAAGCCACATTCTTCTATTTATTTTTATTTTTATTCCACATTTTCTCACCTCAAATTCCCCTTCAGCCTTTGACTTCAACATTAAGAAGCTGATATAGAAAGGGGTAGAAGCAGGGGTCATAGGGAGAGTAAGACTTTTCTTGAATAAAATGTTAAAAGTCTTAAAAACTATGTCTTATCATGAACTGTATTTGAGGAAACTTTTGGTTAAAACACATGTGCCCAGGAACAAAAAAAAAGGCAGCAGTGCCTCACTTTTATTCACTCTATTAAATCAGAAATGCTTTCAGAATATCTTATGAAGATTCCCATATCAACACACAGTTATATCTTCAGTGACAATTGTGGAATGTTTTGACTCCTTTTTTTAAATGATTTTCACAGAAGAAAACAGTACTGTTATAAAAGTACATTGTCTCAGCTAAATAGAAGCCATTAACATTTTATAAATTAACAATAAAGAGTAAAAGCCATTTATAAATCAGTTCCTGCTGCAATGTTTGGGACATTATGTAAACAGTTAAGGACAACAATGAAAATACCATAAAGTTAATTACCACAAATTTAATAAACTAAATGAAAGGCCAGAACTGTTATGCCGTTGCGATGGAATTTTGCTGTGCTCAGAAATACTAAGTAGTGCTAGAGAGCCAGATCCAGACATTTGAGCGCAATCATCAAACCCTGTGAATCCTGGCGTCTATTTCCCGATTTCTCTTTTTCTCAAGGCCCTTGTAAAACTAGCTCCTATTTATCGACTAGGAAACGGTTTTGAAGAGTTTATATTTACAGGACAAGTTCAAGTAGTACAATTTCTTCATTTAAAATTGGAAACAATCCCAGGAGTGGCCTTCTTGTTAGCCCCTGATTATACCCGTGAGGAGACGGCAGCACAGGAATGGGAGGGGTTTGTTCAACGCTGCGCTGAGTTTGTGAAGGAACTGGCCCCAGATTCAGGTCTCGCGACTCCTGAGAAAGCACAGTTTCCCCCGACAGAAGGCCCTTCAGGAGACAGTACTCCCCCTGCATGAACTCTTTCGCCTTTGAGTCAGTCCTTGTTCCTACTTTGTTCTAATGGAGACAATAGCATGCCACGGCGAAGGGCAAAGACCTTAGTCTCAAGGGGACCTGGGTTCTAGTCCAGGCTTCTCCACTTCCCAGTCACTGATCATAGGCCTCCTGGGGCCAGTTGAGACCGGTTTGTCCTAGTTTGCCTGGCATGTGACTGGTTTTAAAACCGAAGATCCTAAGTCCCTGCAACTTGAGTTCTTTTATTGGTAAGATGAAGAACAGTCATCTTTAACTTCACGGTGCTGCTGCAAGACCCAGTGAAGGAATGTATGAAAACATTTAGCACCTCACCAGAGTCTCCCCACAGTAAGCACTCATTGCCATATGTGTCACTTGCTCTGGGGTCCCTTTCCATGTTGGAGATATAAAAGGAAGACATCCAACATTCACATCATTGGGGTGCCAGAGGGTGAAGAGAAAGAGCAGGAAATTGGAAATACATTTGACAAAATAATGAAAGAAAACATCCCTAATTTGGTGAAGGCAATAAACATTCAAGTCCAGGAAGCACAGGGAGTCCCAAACAAGATGGATGCAAAGAGGCCCACTTCAAGACACATCATAATTAAAAGGCTAAAGGTTAAAGATAAAGAGAGGATCTTAAAAGCAGCAAGTGATAAGAAGTTGGTTACCTGTCGGGGGAGTTCCCATCCGACTGCCAGCTGATTTCTCAAACAAAACTCTGAAGGCTAGACCAGATCAGCAGGAAATGTTCAAAGTCATGAAAAGCAAGGACCTGTAACCTAGATTACTCTACCCAGCAAAACTATCATTTAGAATGGAAGGGCAGATAAAAAGCTTCCCAGACAAGAAAAAAATAAAGGAGTTCATCATCACCAAACTATTATTATATGAAATGTTAAAGGGACTTTTTTGAGAAGATCAAAACTATGAACAACAAAATGGCAAAAAAATACATAGCTATTGACAATTGAATCTAAAAAACAAACTAAGCAAACAAGCAGAGCAGAGACAGAATCATGGACACAAAGAGCATTTTGATTGTTGCCAGGTGGGAGGTAGGTGTGGAGAATGGGTGAAGAGGTGAGGGGATTAGGAAGTACAAATAGGTAGTTACAGAATAGTCATGAGGATGTAAAGTACATTCATGAGGAATGGATGAGGATGTAAAGTACTCCATGAGGAAATGGAATAGCCAAGAACTTATACACATGACCCATGGACATGAACAATGGTGGGAGGATTGCCTGAGGGAGTAGGAGGTGCTGGGTAGACAGGGATAAAGGACACCTGTAAGGGGGAAAATCAGGACAACTGTAATAGCATAATCAATAAAATATAATTTAAAAAATAAAATAAGAAATAAAACCAAGTGAGAATGAGTTTTCTTAGAAACCACACAAGCAGCAGACTTGAAGAGACTGGGAAGAGCATAGAAAGAAAGAGAATATTAAGAAGCAAGGAGAGTGCCTCAAGGTCATACCAGTGAATGTGATCAAATGAGAAATGTGGGAATTGCAGGGCCATGGCCTATATGGAAGGGGTCAGTAATACATTCTGCTTGACTCTAAAAATAGATGTGGATTCTATAAAAACTTCTTATAAAATAAGAAAGAGGAAGTAAATAATAAGTATACACGGGGAGACTCCCCACCAACGAAAAACAGAATTACCTTCTGGAGGGCAGACCCCTATAGTACAGGCTTCCCCCACTAGGGGGAACAGTAGGTGAGAGTTCTAGGAACCCATCTGTGTCAGTGCACCAGCTGGCATTGTTGTGAGAGGCTGCATTCAGCTTCAGTGAATTCTTTGGAAGACTCTATGCATTTGCCCATTTAATGATGGGTGGTTCATGAGCGTAACTGCCCACAACTCGCTCTGTGTTGAGCAGTGTTTGACCAAAACCAGCATGACCCCCGAGCCTCACCCTCACTATTCATGTAATCTCACCCCGAGCAACTTCTTTTGTTTTCCAGGATGAAAAAAGTCCTCAAAGGGAAACATTTTGCAGATGTGGAAGAGGTGAAACAAAAAACAGCAGAAGCACTAAAAGGCATCAAAATCAAAATCAACGAGTTCAAAACCTGGAGCCGTGGGAAAACTGTCTTGATAGATGCATTGCATCAAATGGAGAGTAGTCTGAAGGTCAAATGTAAGAATAAATACACAATTTTTTATAAATAAATTCCAGGGTTTTGGGGGAGTCCAACCTTGCATTTTTGTCTACTACATGGGATAACTTTAGAAATTTTAAGAATCCTCAAAGAGCTAAAAAAATTGTCCATAATTACCACATCATAGATGCATTATAGAAAAACATCTAGCCTTCATTTCTTTCTAGGAAAACAAATCCCTGAGAGAAATAACGCACTGAACAACAAATAACAAAGCAATTATCTTTTCCTCCCCAATACCTGGTTGAATGCTTTCCCTAAGGAATGAGGCAGGCATAAAGAAGCAAGGGGTATGTTTTCGGTCATAGTCTAGAATCAGAAGTAAGTAAATGCAGAGTGGTGATGGGACAGAAGCTGTGTCTGCTGTCACAGCTTCAGACACAGGCAGAGGCACCCTGGAGCTCACCTCCAGTGGGGTACTGGACACTTCACACAATCCCCATGTGAGGGCAGGGATGAGAGCCAGGCCCTGCTAAAAACCATCAAATTAGAGAAGGTAGAAAAAACAACTTCCAACTGTTGCTTGGAGCAAGGAGTTATCATCAGCTCCATTCTTGAGGATACAGACAGTCTCACCACTGGAACCTCGCTGTGCCAGCCACTAGTTCAAAGCCAGGATTTGAAATAGTGTCAGTATCACAGAGGCAGGAGCCCCAAAGCACCAGCATAAGACCTGGTTCTAGAATGGGAAACCCAGTGGCAACTACAGTACTGTGAATCAGAAACCAACCCTGTCTCACAAACAACTGTCTGCAAGGCCAACAGCAAAGCTGGTATCCTCCACCCGAGAACTGATGATCATGGTGGATGAGAGAGAAGATACAATCAGCACCCAATTATATATTGCTAAAGAGTTACTCTGCCTAACGCCAACAGAAATTCTTTCCTTCAACTCATCGGAGGTGAATTGTTTCCCTTCCTTTTCTTACAAAAACTCCTTGTCCTCACCCTGCAACTGGGACACTGTTTAGGTTTCTGCCTGAAACTGTGCTCCACAAATTGCAGTGCTTTTTGATCTCAAATATGTAGGAGACCGTTCTGCGTGGTGTGGGCCCAGCTCCCACTTGGAGATGCACAGGACCCATGCCCACGGACAGGTTCTCCCCCGGGGAACCAGGCCTGCAATGTGCCTAGGCCACTTTGAGTCTTGCTTTTTGCTAAAACCTCCCTCACCGGGATACGTGGCAAACATTTACTGCAAAGTAACTTCCTAAAAGCCCTGCTAAACCTTCCAGGAACTAGTGTAACCACTTTTGCCCCTTTCATTTGCAAATATCCTTCTTCTTTGATGTGATTACCAGCAGCCTTGGCTCCTTTGCTTTCTGTAAAAGGTAGCCACCTAAAGCCAATCTGTGCATAGTAAATGAGGACCACCATGTAATGTGCCAAGAAACCCCAAAAAGGCTGGTAAAGGGCAAGGACCAAGGCTTTTGCTCCCCTTGAGAGAAAAGCCACGCTGTCCCTTTTCCTCCACCAGACTCGGTAGTCCGTGTGAATGTCTCATTTCATCCATAATGACGCAAACACTGCGGGCCAGTGTCCACATCACAAGTAAATGCTTATTGCTTCCATTTTGACGTTTTATTTTTAGGTTAAAAAATCAACAATAAAGAGATTTTTTTTTAAACTGCACTCCTGATTAATGGGTAGATCAAATTGGAAATTATGAAATATTTATAATGTGGAAGAAATGAAAACACAGCAAATTAAACCTGTAGAATGCAGGCAAAGTAGAATAGAGAGGTAAATTTATTAAAAGAAAATAAGAAATATTTAAAATAGTTAAGCACTCAACTTTAACCAATATAAAGGAACAAATATTAAATTCAAAGAAAAAAAGAAGAAACTAACAGAGATAAGAACAAAATGAACAGAATACAAAATGAGCAAAAAAATGAAACAGTAGAGATTGTCCACAAAATCAAAAGCAATTTCTTTGATATTGATAAAAGATACAAGCCTCTAAGTACCGTGGAAGGAAAGAAGGGAGGGAGGGAAGGAGGGAGAAAGGAGCAATATTATGAACAAAAAGGAAGGCTAAAAAGGATGAGAAGTGCAGACGTGTTAGGGCACTGGGTGAACCAAACAGACCCAGGTAAGGCAGGACAGTCTGGAAAGCTCAAACACCCAAGAGCCGCAATGAGGCACTGGATCCTACAGAGAAGAAGACACCACAGGAAATAAGAAGAAAGACTACAGAGAAGAGCAAAAGATGCACTAAAGTGAAAGGCAAGTGAAGAGCAGCACAAAAAAGTAATCAGATGCTAACTCTTCAAGTACAGTATCTTCTTTTCTAAAAAATAGTTATCATTACATAAAATAAAATCAATTTAGAATAAAGTAAGTTTATTAAGAACTATTATACAAGCTTAAATAATATAGCAGAAGGCTGAAAGTGAACCTAATTGTTCTTTCACACCTGAATTGCTCATTAACAGAAATCAGGTATTCATGAAGAAAGCACAGCCGAGCTTTCTCCGGAGAAGAGCTGCTATTCCAACCACCCACCAAAGGTCACGTTCCTGATTTCATTTGTTTTATACATTTTAAAACACTGATTATTGTGTTTTGTTTTTATTTTTTAAAAATTTACTTAATAAAAGTGCAGAAAATCTACCAGTGAATTCAGTATACTGTTTTTGTATATTTTATTTACATGTATGTGTGTATTTATTTATTTTAGACACATATATGAGATTTGTCAAAATGGGTTAGGTAAAAATGTGAAGTCAGTCAAGAAAAAAAGTGGTGCTCACCTAGATATTCTTCCAGAAAAGTTCTCGGAGATATCCTTTCCCTGCCCCTTGGAGGTACTCTTTTCCTGCACTGGGCTCTCAGACTACGCCCAAAGGCTCCTGTATTTTAACAGGGGAAAGTACATTACTTGCCTTTAAGAAATAATATACCTAAAGATATTAGCAGACAGAAAATTTTGCTAAGCCTTTGTAAAACAAGTGTTCCTAGTATCCTTAAAATCACAAAATACAGAACTACTACGATCCTGTCAATTCCTTGGACCAAGAACGCCTGTATACAGGCCAGAATGTGAAATTGAATGTGCTCGGAGCCAAATATTAAATAATGCATAATTCAGCTACTCCTTCACACATGACCTTATGGCTCAACATAAAAAAATCACAGTGATCTCCCTTAATAATGGATCTATCCATGCTCCTCTTTTGATCAAAGTGTGTTTACACTATAATATAATCACAAATAATCCCAAGCCACAAGTCCAACTCTAAGGCCCAACGCTCTTATTTATGCATGGTAAACAAGCTTCCTGTTCCCAATTCCCACACCACCACCCTGTGCTCTCCTCCTTCTCAGTTTTGCTTACACTTACATTGAATCTAAAACAAACTCTAGATACAGGCTGGTGACTGTCAGAGGTGGGGGGTGAGGGATTGGCCTGATGGTTTGTTCAAAAAGTACAAACTTTCAGTTGCAGAGTAGGTAAGTCAGGGGATGCAATGTGCAGCATGGTGGCTCTAGCTCATAATACTGTGCTGTGTGTTCGCAAGTTGTTAAGAGAGCAGAACTTAGACTTCCGCCAAGATGGAGGCATAGGTGGAAACACTGTGCCTTCTCCCACAACCAAGTCTGAATACAACAAAGGTTTGGAGAACAAAGACACAGCCACAAAACAGAAAATTGAATTATACAGAAGTCCGACAACCACTAACCGTTCAACGGGACGGTAAGAGGGGCGGAGCCAGCAGCGGAGCAGGGTCGGGCAGGAAAGATCCCCAGACCAAGGCGCGCAAGTGGCCCAGACCCAGTCAGGGTGTGGGGCAGACTGACCGCGGTCGCACATTGGCACACAGTGAGACGGACCACGCAGGCCCCAGGGGGCGAGGGCTGCCAGCAGTGGCACAGTCGCGTGCAGTGGGATGACATGCGTGGGCCCGGGGACGGTGGCAGCTGCCACAACTGTGGGGGCCGCGGCAGGAGACGGCAGACGGGACGCCATTGTTCCTCATTGACCCCGCCCCCACATACAACGTCACAACCCAGCGACTGAGTTGCCCTGCTCTGGTGAAGACCTAGGGCTCCGACCCTGCTACATAACAGGCACAAACAGCCCAAAAGATGGCGCAAGAAGAACTCAAGTCCCAAAGCCAATAACTCTCAGTGACCGAGAAATTGTCAGCCTCTCAGAAGCACAATTCAGGACACTGTTTATCAGGATGCTCACAGAACTGGTAGATTATAGTCACAAATTAGAGGAACATATGAAGGCTAAACTAATTGAAATGAAGGGAGATGCACAGGAAACCAATGGCGATGGAAAGGAAACTGGGACTCAAATCAATGGAATGGACCAGAAGGAAGAACAAAACATCCGACCAGAAAGGAATGAAGAAATGAGAATTCAAAAAAATGAGGAGAGGCTTAGGAACCTCCAGGACATCTTTAAACATTCCAACATCCGGATTATTATAGGGGTACTAGAAGGGGGAAAGAAACAGCCACAAGTAGAAAACTTATTTGAACAAATAATAAAGGAGAACTTCCCCAGTCTGGCAAAGGAAATAGACTTCCAGGAAATCCAGGAAGCTCAGAGAGTCCCAAAGAAGTTGGACCCAAGAAGGAACACACCAAGGCACATCATAATTACATTAGCCAAGACTAAAATGAAGGAGAGAATCCTAGAAGCAGCAAGAGATAAGGGGACAGNGGGAGGAGGAGAAGGGGAGAGAAGGTACAGAAAATAGCATAGACAGTAGGTAGAAAATAGATAAAGGGGGGGCAAGAATAGTGGGGGAAATATAGAATCTAAAGAACTTGAGACACGTGGTTATAAACTAAGTGGGGGGAGAATGGTGGGGGAGGGAGTGCGGGTGGAGGGGAATGAAGGGGGGAATAGAACAACTGTAATGGTATAATCAATAAAATACATTTTTAAAAAAGAGAGAGCAGAACTTAAAAGTTCTCATCATGAGAAAAAAATTATAACTATGCATGGTGATGGATGTGACTAGATTTATTGTGAATATTTCACAATATATATAAATATTGAATCATTATGTTGAACACCTGAAACTAATACGTTCTATATCAATTATATCTCAATTTTTTAAAGCATAAGGTTAAGATATACAAAGACAATTTAAATAAAATATTTTTAAAAACTGCATGGTGATTTTTTTTAAAAGTCTCGATCCAATCGCTTAAATAACACGACAGGAAAGGTTCTTCATTGATGGGGAAATTTGGGAACCTGTGAGCGGTAAAGCAGTAAGCAGAGCAAGGGCGTATTTGGAGGATGATCTCTCTGAGTCAGCCTCACAACCTTCTCTGCAGTGACAGGGCAGATGGAGGAGGGTGGCTTGCAAGGTGACACCAGGATCTGTTCTGGGAGGCAAAGTTATCTTCTTCCAGGCTTCATATTCGAATTGCCTCACAACTACAGCAGTGTGCTCACAACAAACTGTATCAAACTCTTGATAAGAATAGCTATCATGTCACTTCATCTTCTGTGAGACAGCACTACAGAGCTCATGGAAAAGGACATTGTCACTTGCACTGTCCCTTCACAAGAAGACGTGAGCACTGATGACAAGGGTGCAGTATTTCTACACTATAAAGACATCTTGATCTTGGAGGCTCCGCTCACCAGGCCCTCTCTATCAGACAGTCAATGCCAGTAGGAGAATTAGATTTAATTGCCTGTTCAGGACCAAGTTTTAGGTACAATCTCACATGAGGAATTAGAAAAAATTGTTTCTAGTTGAGATTAATTTGTAAAAAGCCTATTCAGGCCCTGGCTGGCGTAGCTCAGTGGATTGAGCATGGGCCTCCGAACCAAAGGATCACAGGTCGATTCCCAGTCGGGGCACATGCCTGGGTTGCAGGCCACTTCCCAGCGAGGGTCCCATGAGAGGCAACCATACATTGATGTTTCTTTCCCTCTCTCATTCCCTTCCCCTCTAAAGGTAAATAAATAAAATATTTTTTAAAAGCCTATTCGTTGTAATTCAAAGATAAGGCTCTCTCCACAGATCTGTACAACCTCTAACAGACAAATCCCCAAGTTTTTAAAATATTTATTTTATGATTTTTAAAATGTGTCATTGATTAGGCTGTTACAGTTGTCCTGATTTTCCCCCTTTTCTCCCCTCCACCCAGCACCTCCCACTCCTTCAGGAAATCCCCACACCATTGTTCATGTCCATGGGTCACGCATATAAGTTCATTGGCTGCTTCATTTCCTCATGAATGTACTTTACATCCTCATGACTATTCTGTAACTACCTATTTGTACTTCTTAACCCCCTCACCTCATCTCCCATTCCCCTACACCTCCCTCCCTTTTTTATCTTTAAATCGCCTTTCCTAATTACTCTTATTAGGGGTACCCAGAGATGTTTACACAGGGCCAGGGCCATTCTCTGGTACCAATGTCCAAAGCTGAATAACCAAGATTATCAAGTACACTCAATGAGTGAGATTTAAATACAATTACATCTAATCTAATATTTGCCTTCGTGCTAAAAATACGATGGCTTCCTATTTTTACAGAGTCCATCATGATCACCGTCCTCATCCGAAGGTAATGACATGGATACTATATGGTGCTGCCGGTGATGCCAGAACGAACAAACAGAAAAACATTCGTGATCAGTGCAGAGTGTTCTGCTTTCACATGTTGAGTGGAGGGTGTGTGTGAAAATGCACGGAAGAGGTGGGGTTTGGAGCGCCTCCTACAGCAGGCAGGAGGCTTGGAGAAAAGCAGAGCTGAGGTGGTCCTCCCCTAAACTGGAACACCAGAGACGCTCAGAAAGGTTTGTGAAATAGAGAAATTGGTGATCATATCCCCTAGGATATGATCTTTGTGGTGCTAAATACTTTAAATAAATATTGTATTGAAGATCCACAACGATCCTTTCATTTACTGCTCATCTCGATCTCTAAGACAAGGACACTCAGATTTGGAAAGGTCCAGTAACCCACTCGAGGACAAAGAGCTATAGGTGCCAGAGCCGGGACTCAAGCCAGGACCCTCTGACTCACAAAGTTAAGTAAGCTCTTAAACTTTGGGCATGTTCCCTCTCTCACTGTGAGAGGAACTAAAGCAAATTCCCACAGGATGGTGTGAGAGAAGAATCAGAAACTTTTTTTAAATCAGGAAGAATCTGTGAAATGAAAAAAAGTTCAGAGTAGAAAGTTCTTGGTGGCATTAGTGGTGGAGCTGAAAACTGTGCTCTATTTGCCAGGGAAAGAATACATTTTCCTCAGAAAAAAAAAGCCCACATCTACCTTGTAACCTGTGTGCCTACTACTTCCAGCACTTCGGAGATTTTCAGTGAGGGTGCCGCCATACCCCACAGCACAGAGAGAAGCAGCGCAGCTACCCAAGCTGGATGAAGCCATTACATCCCATGAGCAGTTTCTTAACAAAACTTCTAAGTCCCAAGCCACATATCTCTTATCTCTCATTGCTTTAACATTTGTTTCAAACTGAACGTTACAGAAATCAGGAAAGAATAAGGGCCCTACCATGCTATTTGGGTCTGCCACCAACCTAGAAAATGATAAAAAGAACTGCATTTGGCAGCTGCCAAACTGAGGAAAAAATCATGTTTTTCTCTACCCAATAACTTACAGCCACTTTAAGTATATTAGAAGTACCAAAAACTGTATTTCTCCATGGAATATCCTTGTAAAATTTAGATTATGACTAACCACTTATGCATCTTATGTGCTGCAAAGTGCTGGGATCAAGGAGATAAAGAACACAGATGGCATTTTTTGAAGTAGAAGACAGCAGACTGACCACAAGACTACAAGAGAGAAATCAAAGATGAAGTAATTTTGAAGATGAGAAGGAAAAAGGCAAAGAGCTCTATGTTAACCACCATTTTTTTTATTTCTATGATTCGCTTAAAAATTACAGAGCATTTACTATTTTGCAACAACTACCCCACAACTGGTAGAATTATTATGAAAACAAAATCTTAGCCTAACAAATGCATTAACAGATGTTTAATGCAGATAAGAAATTCATGCCCTGGCTGGTGTAGCTCAGTGAATTGAGCATGGGCCTATGAACCCCACAATCACAGTTCAATTCCCAGTCAGGGCACATGCCTGGGCTGCAGGCCAGTGCCCAGCAGGGGACTCACGAGAGGCAACCATATATTGATATTTCTCTCCTTCTTTCCTTCCCTTCCCCTCTAAAGATAAAAGAAAAAAGAAAAAAAAAGAAATTCATGCCCTGGCTGGTGTAGCTCAGTAGATTGAGCCTGGGCCCGTGAACCAAAGGATTGCAGTTTGATTCCCAGTCAGGACACATGAGAGGCAACCATACATTGGTATTTCTCTCCCTCTCTCCTTCCCTTACCCTCTAAAGACAAAGAAATAAAATCTTTTAAAAAAAAAGAAATTCAGTGGATCCCCATAGGTAGCGAATTTAGTTCTCAGGTTTGCAAATCAAGAAACTCTCTACATATACCTTTCTGAGTTTTACATTTAGTATCACTGCTGCTAATTTTTCCACAGTAACAGAAAAATGATATGAAAGAGATTGATGTTGACCTTAATAATAATAACACTTTTATTGTTTTAACTAGGGCTAATTGACATTTTACCCAGTGATATTAACAAAAACAAATACTAAGTTTCAGGAGAGGTATGAAATAACCATATTTTGCAAAAACTACAAATAAATTCGCAATGCAATTTCATGATCTTTTTTTCTTTTTCTTTTCACTGTTTAATTATTCCTCAAAACAACATGAATTATTTATAATTTTTAAAAGGGGGAATAGGAAGAAATAAACTATAATGAAATGATTTTCATTAACCAAAATCATCCAACACTAAAAGGCTGATTTTTCCGTTTCTCATGGTCACTGACATGGTCTTCGTGGGGACAGATACCGCTTGATCACTGCTGTCAGAACTGTCAGCTGGAGCCGTTTTGCCTGAGAAAACTTGGAACACATAGATATTTGTAGCTTTGTTGAAATTCTTATTATGTAACTGATGGTTCAAACATCCATGAAACACCGTTTATTTTATTCACTTCAAAATATCTTTATATTTTTCTTCTATTATATTTAATGATATTTTACTATGGTTTGTTCCTGGTGTCATGTTCAGCTCCTGTCATTTCAAAATTACACTAGGTGGGTCATTTCTGAAAGATATGGCCCCCATTCATAGTAAATTCTACCCATGCGTAGTGTTAGCATCAGTCTCAGAGGGTTTGTATTTCCTGAACTTCACTCTAGTTTCAATAGCACATCTTATTTGAAGGTCTGTGGTCTTCCACCTACTGACTATGTTGGTTAGAGTGAAAAATTCGGTATTGCTCTCACATGTTTCAGCTTGGAGTATTAAATGGTCTGTTGAACTGTGTTATCATCATTGTTGATCATTAGTCTTTGTCATTAAGATGACAAACTAGTTCTTGAGGAATTTAAATCTTTATGTACAATTGGTCTTTTTAAAAGTAAGAGAATAAATGGGAATATAGGAGGGACTACAGGTGCATTTAAAAAGAGAGAGAGAGAGAACATAAAGTGGCCTCTTAGAGACATACATGTACAGAGGAGATCTGTTTCAGAGTTTAGGGTATTTAATCTACTTTTAACTTGCGTATACGGCCTAATCTTAGTTATATGGGCCTAGAAAAATCTATATAAAATGAGTGTGACTAGCAGTCCCATATCTCAAGGAGAGTCACTCATAACCCTGATGTAAGAAATTTTACCACTTCTCAAAGTTCCTAGAAAGATAGATAACTCAACAGGAGATGAGCTTCTTTTCACGCATCTTGCATTTTCCTTCAAATTAAACTTTTATTTCACAGATACACACAAATATGAAGGGGTGGGTAGATTACACTGTTAGTAATCGTGCCTTTGGAAGATACATCATTTCACCATCACGGTGAAGCCCTCTACAATTTGAAAACTGGATTAACTGCAGTACCAGGAGTCGGTGACCTTACCCACTTCACAGTCTCTGTGATAACAAGACCAGGGTTAGAAATTGAAACATGCACTGACTAAATAAATCATTGATAATGAATCATCTGATTTTCTAGCCTGCCTTTGGATTGCTGCAGACATAATAAAGTACACCTATAACACCTATAACCAACAGTCAACAGGAAAAAAATTTAAGTAGCAATACTATACCAATATCTGGTTGCATCACCTTAAAAAATTTCTGGACAAGTGCATTTTAAAGTTAAAATAAAATCCTATGTAGGATCAGTTTTCTGAACAGCCCGTGTACCCCTTGGGAACTTGAATATCTGCTGCCAAGTGTTTCAACATGTAAAATCCAGCTTGTGACATTTCTGTTTATAATGGGATTATACCAATATTTTCCCCACCCCTAATCAGGGTTAGGTTATTCAACAGCAGAAGCACTTAAACAGAAACCAAGGATCATTAAGAAAACATTCATGTTTGGCAATTAAATCACGTATTTACTGAAGGCTGACATGTGAGTCCTCTATGGCGTTACTTGGCACTGAGAGAAGCAAAACAGCTGACAAACTGGAGTCTTTGGGCACTATGTCTAAGTCTTCATGTAACTTGTTCACCTGGGCAACTGAATTCTCTGCAGCATCTGAGACTAAATTTAGAAAAGTGGTTATGGACAACTTAACCTATTCAGATCAAGCACTTAGAAGGGGCCAATTCATTAAGGAATCATAGCGATCTTAATGGTTTATGCACCTGCAATGTTAATGGTCTATCAGAAAAAATTGATGGAACTGCAGAGAGAAAAATACAAATATAATTGAACGCTTCAATATTCCTCTATCAATAATTGATAGACAAAGTAGACAGAAATTTGGTAAGAGTATAGGAAACTTAAATAACCCTATCAAGCAACTTGACCTAGTTAATATTTATAGAATGAAAAGAATAGCAAATTAAACCTGAAGTAGGCAAAAGACTACCTTAAAATAATTGTCATACTTAAATATTATACTGTCTCTTAAAATGTTCTTATTACAAGCTAATGAATTTATTCACTATTTATGAGCTATCTCTTTGAAATAGTTCATTGTAGAGTTAAATTTCTCATTTTATTTGGAAGAATTACAGACTAATAAAAATTTTTTATCCTTTACTAACTGGTTGATTGGTTACTCAGTTCAGGCTTCCTCTTTATGGTAAGGATCTGAAATGTGTTATGTTCAAACCTATTTATAATGTTATAATGGAGTTACACTATTGGTCCTAAATTGTGTGTGTGTGTGTGTGTGTGTGTGTGTGTGATTTCTAACACTCAATGTAGCTTTGCATTTGTTCACAAATGGGACTCTGATGAATAAGAAAGCATAAATTCATGTGCTTGATAATGAATTGTTTTGACAATATACTTTTATTACCTTTAGTAATAGTCAGTCATGCTAAGGAATTTTTCAAATTCTAATAAAGGTAGCATGGGAGGAATCTTAATATAAAAGGAAAGTAATCATATTTTCTTTTAGTAATATGTTCCTGCATTCCATTTCAATTATTTCAGTTTTGTACCCATTATTCCAGTTCTGTCCAGTTTAATATTTGTTCTGATAAAAATGTCACGGTTTGGATAATCAACTACAGGGTCAACCAAACCTATCTCTTAGAGAGATTACTTTCAAAGTTAGGAAACATCCATGTCTTACATCTAATAATTCCTCAAGAAATCTGTTCAAAGAATCATCACAGATGCAGAGACGAATATTTATGTGTAATTATGTCTCTTGTGGGATCACTCATAGTCACAAAAATGTAAACAACGTAAAGGCCAACAACAGCAGAGTGTTAAATAAGTAAATGTCATATTATTAGAAGTAAATGAAATATGTAGCACTTACATACTTTTTCTAAAAATAGTTAATGAGTAAGAAATGATCAAAATATGATTTTCACAGAAAAACTGACACACAAGATGTATTTATAGTATACTTCCTACTCTATTACATGCACTATATTTCATACATACACATACCATTCAGAAAAATAAAAATATATGAATTATCATTTCTGGATCATTATTATGAATAATATTTCCATTCAAATTTCACTGTACTTTTCAAATTTTCTTTAATGATGTGTCACTTTATCATCAGAACAAAGCAACATTTATATAAGAGCAGGAGTGAGTGAATCAGTATAAAGGACCCAGGGACAAGCCAAAGGGGGGTTGGGTTGGGGGTGCGAGGTGGGGGTGGGTGGGGCAGGGGAGAGTGGTGGCAGGGAAATGAAGACAACTGTACTCGAACAACAATAAATAAAAGGATGATGAAAGATTTACCACTTTGGAGTTTTGGAAGTGGAGAGACCCATTTGAGTAAGCAAATGAAGCATTAAGCAAGAAGTATCTTGAAAAATAACATGGCACTAGGAAATACAGTCAATAGTATTGTAATCACTGTGTATGGTGCCGGGTGGGTACTTGAAATGTCAGAGGGATTACTTTGTAAAGTATGTAATTGTCTAACCACTATGCTGTACACCTGAAACTAATACAAAATAATAATGTAAACTGGAATTTTAAATAACATTAAAATAATATTTTAAACTGTAATTTTAAATAATGTAATAAACTTTTTAAATAACATGGTAATACTGCCTAGTAAGGTAGGTCATTTTCTATATTGTCATTCTTTTCAGGTACTACTGATTCAAACAGTAATTCCAACACAAAGTGTCTGAACCTGAGGTTATATATACAGTCTTACTTAAACTTCTAATAGTCCTATGTCACCTGGAGTATTATACTGTGGGCACTTTCAAAAGAAAGATTCTGTAATGGATCATATTTTTGAAATGGCAGCTAAGATAAAAACAAGCCTTGGGCATTATATAAAGAACACTTAAAGACACCAGGGATGCTTATGTGAGAGAAGTGAAGGTTTTAGGTCACTTCATGAAGACGCAGCTAATAGTCAGAACTAAGGATGAGATGGATCTCTCACCAGGCAGTGAATTGCCTATCCACCCAACAGAGGGTCTGTCACTGTGCAAATGAACCCACGACCACCACTTTGGAATCTGCTGCCATTTGTGAGGCATTCTTCTTAGCCTTAGAGAAGCTAAGTGTCAGATGGATACTTACACTAACTCTTCTCTACTGACCCCTCTAAAGTTAGCACCATGTGTTAATATTCCTCAGAGTTAATCCACGTTGCTCACAATTTTATTTTTTTACATTGACATAGTGTTTTGTTTTTATTTATTTATTTTATTAAATTACTTTATTGTTGTTCGATTACAGTTGGCTGCATTTCCCCCCCCCCACCACTGCCCCTGACCCCAGCCAAACCCACCTCCCTCCCTTGCTTCCACCCTCCCCCTTGGTTTTATCCATGTGTCCTTTATAGTAGTTCCTATAAAATAATTAACTGAAAAATATTGCATACCATAGTTAGGGTGACTGCATGTCCCACATTTTCTGGGACAGCTTTATTTATGTCCATTATTCAGACTGATTTTTAAGAGCACCTCTCTCACTATCAAAGTACCCTAGTTTGAATAATGGATTTGTCACCCAAAGTGTAGTTATTATTTAGTTTGTGCCTGCCATCCTGGGTAGATTGAAAACTGACTGAGGGAGGAGGTTGTGATCCATTGTTGGGAACCACCCTGCCTGATTTCAGAAGCTGTAACCCCCCTATGGCTAAGGCTGAGTGAGAGACCTTCAGACCATAAGCCACTAAGGAGACAAAGCTTATCTCCCTGGCAGGAGTACTGCTTCTGCTCCTTTTTCCATAACTGGGCCCCAATGCTTGATCAGTTAGCCAATGACAGGTAAGATTCCCCAAGGGGGGAACAACCTTAGACAGGCATGATCATGTGGAGGCCCCAGGGAAGGACTTGGGGGGCTATGGAGACAGGAGCTGATGGACCCTTGCCCCTCAGCGTTGACAAAGCCTGAGTCCTCATTTCTCCTAATTCCTTGGCTATCTTGCCTCCTCTGCCTGACTTAAGCCTGAAACAATGACAGAGGGCAGTGCAGCCCTGTGCTGGAAAGTGGGGCTTCCCAGGTGATCAGGCCTGAGAAAGGATATATAAAATCCTGTGGAGCATTCTTTGCTAAGAATGCTCTTAGGTAAATAATAAAGGCCCAAGCAGGAAATGAGTTCCTTTCCCAAAGCTTTGTAGCCTTTTGGCTGATAGACCCTGACTCAGAAGAAGCCCTAATAGTTCTTCGTATGCTATCTACTGTTTGATCCTTACTGCCTGACAATGATTAATAAGCTGCACCTGTATTCCTGTGCAAACTAAACCCAGTAAAAGCCTGCCTAGGCAAGGGTCAGCACTCTCTCCCCTTGAGAGAGTTGGCCAGGCCACCCACTCCAAGGCACTCCCTTTTCCTCCACAGAACTCAGTAGTCGGTGTGAATTTGTCTCATATCTCATCCATGATATCAAGGGCACTGCGAGTCGGTGTCCCCATCAGCTGGCACCCAGTACAGGGACCTGAGGATTTGGGAGCTGCTTCGACCCAGAGGCTATGAGCCATCATTGTGGACAACACACCAACTTGGTTGGAACGTGCACATCAGCCCAGGTAAGGGCCGATGACTCCAAGAGCTGTTCAGGAATGTCATAGGTTGTGTTGGATTACAGAGGAGAAGGGATTTTCTTCCTAGGTCTCCCTTTCTTGCAACTGCTTTGCAACTGTACCTTCTCTAGGAAGCAGGAGCCTTGGTCCCTCTCCCAAGCATTTGTCGACTAGGTCTACGAATTAGGAGAAATGAGGAGTCAGGCTTTGTCAAAGCTGAGGGGCAAGGGTCCATCAGCTCCTTTCTCCATAGCCCCCCAAGTCCTTCCCTGGGGCCTCCATGTGATCATGCCTGTCTTAGGTCATTCCCTGCTTGGGGCATCTTCCTGTCATTGGCTAACGGATCAAGCACTGGAGGCCAGTTATGGAAAAAGGAGCAGAAGCGGCGCCCCTGCCAGGGACATAAGCTTTGTCTCCTTAGTGGCTTACGGTCCGAAGGTCTCTCACTCAGCCTTAGCCATGGAGGGGTTACACCTCCTGAAACCAGGCAGGGCAGTTCCCAACAATTCATCTTTGTGTCACCAGAACCACTAAGCCCAGCGGCTTTTTCCCCCACTGCCCCCTCCCCTCTCCCTCACAGTTAGTTTTTTATCAAACTGTTAGAGAAAGCTGATGGTCCACCATTTAACACTCAGTTAGTGATTATCCTCAGCCACCTCACTATTCATTTCTACTACCACTAGAGGTGGGAGGGAGAGTTCATTCATAGGAGTTGACTCTTTTGCGTGTTAAAAATGAAAATGGGAGACTTTGTGTAGGAGTTTACTATCACTGGCCAGGTGATACATTGGCATCATGAGTGGGCTCCTTTAGCCACTCTGTCCCTACTCCCTACTTCCCCTTACATTAGCTAAACGTACTAAACGTACCATTAAAAGTTATCATTGTAATCGCAGCTTCCCTGACACGCCAAATCTGTAACAATAATAATAATGCTGAGCTCAACTAGCCTGAGTTCTGATTTTATCACAAATGAACATACATTTTACAAATGACTGATCCAGCATTCTGCAGATAAATGTCCTTTACTCTAAGAGAATAAATCATGAATATCTCTAGGTTTCATTACTGTGGGTTTCTGGTTAAGTTCCTCATCTGGAAAGTATATTTACAGAAAACACACTTTACTGACAAGGTAAGAATTTGCAGTTTTAAATTATGATTACTGTGGCAAAAAAAATATATATATATATCATAAAATTTACCACCTGAACCATTTTAAGTATACAGTTCAGCAGAGTTGAGTATATTCAAATTGTTGCAAAACAGATCTCGAGAATTTTTTCATATTGTAGAGCTAAAACTCTCTACCCATTAAACGACAATGTTCTCTTTCTTCCGATCCCCTGTTCCTGGTAACCACTATCCTACTTTTCTTTTAAGAATTTTCTTTTTCTCAGACTTATACATACAGAGGACTGACTGAGAGCTGTCAAGAGGGGAGGGGGTCTGGGGGGCTGAGTGAAAAAGGTGAAGAGATTAAGCAAAAAAAATAAATAAAAACCTCACAGACACAGACAACAGCATGGTGATTACCTCAGGGAAGAGGGGGCAGTGGGAAGAGGTGAAAGAAAGTAAAACAGGGATAAATGGTGATGGGAGGAGATTGGACTTTGGATGGTGAGCACACAAAACATTACACAGATGATGTGTTGTTATTCAATTATACACCTGAAACCTCTGTAATTTTATTAACCAATGTAACTCCAATAAATTCAATAAGAAAATGTTTTAAAAGAATTTTCTTTATATATATATTCTCCAACTTTTAAATTTTTAATATGTCTATTTTTTCTTTTTTTTTCTTGAATGACAGAAGTCTCAGGACTACAATTCTATAATGTATCATCTGTATATTCTATTGTGTGTTCACCACCCCAAGTCAATCTCCTTCCATCACCATTTATTCCCCCCTTACCCTCTTCTAATGTCTGTGAAAACAGGGAGAAAATGTAAACTAATATTTCAATGCATTTCTGTTTTTTAAAGAATCAATTATTATTCAAACAATAGTTTCTCAGAATGCCATGGAATATATTATTTTAATGGCCCTTTTTTCTTATCTTTTTTCCCAAAATCACACCTAAAAGTGATTTTTAGAAAAAAAATTCTAAGAAGCATTGAAGCCATTTCCTTCTTAGTTTTGTTCAAATATAGCAAGGGTATAATTAGCTGGACAAGCTGCCTAACTCTGTAATATATGTCACCTCTTCAACTTGCAAACCTGAGCAGTGAAAAGCCTGGCAGTAAAATAAAAATTTCTACTTTCTTTAAAAAATTACATTCAGAAAGATGAAGTAAAACATATCCAATTTTCTCTTTCACAGAAGGAAAATATAGATGAGAGATATGAGGAAATTTCTTTGATTCTTTTTTTAATTTAGCAAGTTAAGTTGCTGCCACAATGAGACACTCATTTTTCTCACCACCAAGTAATCGCTTCCACACATCGGACAGCTTCATGGCTTTGACTGCCTTGCTGGTACTTAATGACCCTGGAAACAAGCCAAGGTGTTTCTTAGGTTCCTTTTGCTAAAAAAAATAGATGTATAAAAATATTTTTAAAAATCCAAGAATTGATGTTGATGATACAGCAACTCATGTATTTCACTTTGGATTATTCCTCCTTTTTTAAATGAACACTCAATAGGTAAATTATTCTACCCCTAAATTCAAAGTTTACAAGAGACCACCCATGTTCTTGATGGGCATGTTCTTGATGTTGCCCATGTTCTTGAAATCGTTAAATGAAAAACCTTCTCTGAAATAAGTATCTGATGGACTGCTGCTTCTCCAAAGACAAGTGCCTCAAGATATGACCCAGAATATGCAGTCCTCACACCAAGCAAAGAAGGAGTGCCTGAAGTTTTTAACATCTGCAGATGGGGAGCTGGTAATAACCCAGCCAGTCACGCATCTCAGCTCCACAAAAACTTAAATCTGCTGATAAAAGACAGGACAGGAAAATGGATCCACCAAACCACTAAAACTGGTAAACCTTAGATCACATCTTCATTTCTGATCTTATAACGGTCTTTTCAGGAGTTCTATCAATATTTGTCAGCGCAAGTCATAGACTTACTGTGAGTTTTACAAGTCTTTCAACCAAATTATTCATTCTAAGCAGACACTTTCAATTTATTGTAGTACTTCTTTTAAATAATACATTGTTTGCATGAGTTGAAAATCCATATATAGCTGTAGGTTCCTCCCATTCAAACTATTTTAAATTCCAATATAGGCCAAGATAATGATGTTCATCACAAAACACTATCATAGGTTTAACTGCCTATTTAAAAACTATTCCTTAATTCGAGGGTGAAGAGCAGCCTCTGTTGAAAGCCACGGGGCTTAGTGGTGCCGGTGACACAAAGATGGATCACAATCTTTGCCCTCAGTCAGTTTTCCATCCACCCAGGATGGCCGGCGCAAACTAAATAATAACTATACTCTGGGTGACACATCCATTATTCAAACTAGGGGACTTTGAGAGTGAGAGAGGTGCTCTTAAAAATCAATCTGAATGATGGACATAAATAAAGCTGCCCCAGAAAACCTGGGACATATAGTCACCCTAACTATGGTATGCAATGTTTTGCAGTTAATTATTTTTGAATTTTTTCTAAAAACAGAGCTATGAGATACATCATACAATATTATCCCGACTTTTATATAAGAAAACTAAGGCTCAGAGAAATTAAAAGAGTTACCTAAGGTCATGTAGCTAACAACTGATGGGTTCAAGTTGAGCTGAGGTTTTCTAATTTCAAATCTAATGTCTTCCCACTCTAACACATTTCCTCATCAATAACTGTAAGCGCTCGCTCTATTGCTAAGTTCTATAATCACAACTTATGGGAAGCACGGTTATTCTGGTTACAACTTCCAGATGGATATATAAGCGAGGAAGAAACATTAGTCAATTTGACAGTATTATCACTTTCATGGTAGAATTTATATTGATAAATGAAAGAAGATTAGTAATATAAAACTGCATGACATAAGTCTGACATACAAAGAAAACTAACAGAATTTCAAGTAAAATCAAGATGTGAAGAGGGGTGTCCTCATCACCATTATTATTCAAAATTGTCTTGTTAAGTCTAATGAATAAACACTGGGTAAGAAGAGACAAACTTGTCTCTGTTTGCTAATAGAAGTGTATAATATTAGTGATAATGAGTAGAATTTTCAAAAATTGGTAAGATGGCTAGATTTAAGATAAATGTTTTAAATTCAGTTACATGAGGTTTTTTACAATCTTGAACAGAAAAATGTAACATCTCACTATAAAGTACTTGGATTGGATGATTTTCCCAAATTCCACAGCTATCATAAGAATAATGATTTAGCTTATATTTCTGAACAATATAGTAAAATCTTTCCTTTGAGGACAAAGAGGAAGTGGCAATAAACAAAATTCTACCCCTACTCATAGGCTCCCTGGCAGCAAATTTCTGGACATTTTAAAATTGCAGACCTGCCTATTTCCAGTCTTTAAGAATGTATAACTACTGACATCCAGAATCAGAGTATTCAGTGCAGATAAGAAAAAAATGTCCACGATAAAAAGATATTCATGTGGTTTTTCTGGAAAATTGTCCAATTCAATATTAGTCTCTAATGCTGAGACACAACCTGTTTTATATGCCTCTTTTTTAGTCTTTAAAATCTTTATTTCTAAAAAAAATTAATTCTAAAAATACAGCAGTTTCTACAAACCTCAAAAGCAGACGATTTATCAATGAGATTTGCATACATCCTTTTAAGGAATGCTGGTAACATCACACTTCATTGATGTGCTGAAATTGATTCTGAGACATTTCATCTTTTATATCTAATAGGTATATGGGACTCTCCTTGTAAGCTTGAGGAAGTCAGCAGTTCTATGGGGAAGCCCACATGGGAAAAAACTGCAATAGCCTCTAGAACTGTACGTGGCCTCTCCTGCAGGACCTGAGGTGATCTCCAGCCACCAGTTTCATAACTGCAAGGAAATGGATTCTGCTGACAACCTGAATGAGCCTGGAAGCGAATTTTTCCCCAGACAAGCCCCCCATTGAGATGCAGCCTGGACAATACAGTGAATGAAGCCTTGTGAGGCTCTGAAGCTCAAAGCACATTCAGCCATGTCCAGAATCCCACTCACAGACACTGTGTGATAATAGATGTCTGCGTTGTTTCAAGACACTTAATTTGTGATAATTTGTTACACAGCAATAGGAAACTAACACAACTTCCAATGGCTTTCTGTCCTAGAGTAAAATCCCAATTCATTTCCACAATCTGGCCCCTTGCCACACCCATAACCTCATCTTCTTCCATTTCCACCATTGTACACTTTGCTTTAGCTACAATGTTCCCTTTGCTTCTCAAAGCTGACAAATGCCACTGATTCAGGTCCTTCAAACATTCTGTCTGTAGTGCTGTTCCCAGATACCACTTAGCTCCCAGCTCACCTCCTTCAGGTACCTATTCAGTGATTATTTTGTGGGCTCTGGCCAGTGTGACTCAGTTGGTTGGAGTGTTGTTCCATAAACCAACAGGTTGAGGGTTTGATTCCCAGTCAGGGCACATGCCTAGGTTGTAGGTTCAGTCCTCAATTGGGGTGCATGAGAGAGGCAACCAATTGATGTTTCTCTCCCTCTCTTTCTTCCCCCCTTCCCCTCTCTCTAAAATCAATAAGCACGTCCTCAAGTAAGGATTAAAAAAAGAGAGAGTGATTACTTTGTTGCTAACACCTTCCCTGGAAAAAAAATTTAGCACTTCCTATCCTTACCCAACATGGATTTCTAACAAGTCTGCTTTGTTTTTCCCACAGCCCTCACATATCACAGTATGTGATACATATGTATTTGTCCATCTGTTTTTGTGTCTTCCCTGTACCAGAATGTAAAGTCCAAGGGGCAAAGACATCGTTTTGTTAACCATTGTTATCTTACATTCATGGAACATTCAATGAATGAATAAATGCTAAATAAATAAGCTAATGAATAAATTGGCTAGTTAATGGGACTACTAAGATTTTGAAGAAATTAGAAGTTAACAGACATGAAGTGTAAATAGAATGACTTAATGTAGAGATAAATTCTATCTAACAAATGGAACAGAAAAAGCATTCAGAGCTGTAATAAATAACAATTTCCCATTTTCTCATGATCCAGGTAGAAAAAAATAATACATTTTTTTAAAATCATGGGAATTAGACTAACTCAACAATTTTTCAGAGCAACTGCCAGAAGACAATGGAAAAAATGACTAACTATTCAAGAGAAAGAAAGTGTGACCTTAGGATTTTATAACTCATTCAACTTTCCTTTGACATTCAGGCAATTAACTTAATAAAGCTCAGAAAGTCACATGAAATATAATCTCTACAATAGCTTCATGAAAAGTGAAATTCTGCCAATTAAGAAATGGATGAAATAAGGGATTCAGAAGCAAAAATGAACAGATAAGTGTTGGTGGATATCGAGTCATTTTAAATGATTTTTAAACAACTAAAGCAACACATTAGAAAATATAATTTCAATAATTTAAACTTTGACAAAGGAAAATAATATAACCACAAAGACCAGGAGAAAAGAAGTAGAAGCAAAATTACAACTTATCGATTTTATTAATGAAGTAGTATAATATCATTTAAGTGGAATAAAAACTTAAAAGAATACAGTGAAAGTAAAGGGACAAAAGAACAAAAATATAAGGAAAACATAGAAAACAAAGAATGATGGGAACTTAAATTCAAACATATCAATAACATTAAATATAAATGGTTTCAATACTTGTAATTTAAAAGCAGAAATTATCTTACTGGGTTAAACAATTAAATAAGTTAAAATATAAAGGTAAATAGATTTTTAAAAGAATAGAAAAGACATTTGCTAACATCAATCAAAATAATACCGAAGTTGCTATATTAATAGCAAAGCACATTTTATAGAAAATAATATTATCAGAGATAACAGAGTCATTTCATTGTGATAAAAAAAGTCAGTATATCCAGAGGACATACCAATCCTTAACATTTATGTACCTAATAACAGATCTTCAAAACCCATTAAGCAAGAATCAATAGAACTAGGAGGAGAAATCAATAAATTCAAAAATTATAGTAAGAGATTTCAACACACATATCCTAATAAGTAATGGAATACATAAAATGGCAGAAAATCATTAAGAATATGGAACACGTGAATAATACTGTCAACCAACTTAATCTGACATCTATATAATGTTTCAACTGAAGACATATTCTATTCACGTGCACTCAGAACAATTACTGAGGTGGATCACATTTTGGAGAATAAATTTCTCTCAATAAGTTTAAAAGACTAAAAACTCATACAAAGTGTGTTTACTGACAATGGCACCAAATTGGAAAACGGTAACAGGAAGATAGAAAACACTCAGATGTTTGCAAACTAAGTGTCACTCTTCTAAATAACTCAAGTGTCAAAGAAAAAATCAAAAAGGAAGTCAGAAAACTTTCTGAACTAAATAAAGATGATGACACAATACACTAAAATGTGTGGGATTCAGTTAAAATAGCGCCTACAGAGAACTAGGTAGCACTATATGTCTACATATTAGGTAAAAAGTTCTCAAAAAGTGACCTTAGCATCCACCTTACAAAAAAAATACAAAAACAATAATGAATTAAATATATGATAAGCAAGAGGAAATGACAATAAAGATCAAAGTAAAAAGCTTTGCAGGAAAAAATAGATGAAAAATCAATAAAATCCAAACCTGGCTCTTTATGAAGAGCAAGATAATTGATAAGCTCATGGCCAGACTGATTAGCAAAAAAACAAAAAGAGAGATGATTTACTAATATCAAGATTGAAAGAGGTGATATCACTTAAGTTACTATATAAATTAAGAGTAAGAATAGAATATTATCAAAAACTTTATGCCAACAAATTAAACAATTCAGATGAAATGTACAAGTCCTTGAAAGACACAAATTACTAAAATTCAGTCAAGAAAAAAATAACTGAATGGCAAAAAAATCCATTAAAAAACTCAAATTTGCAGTTAAAAATTTGTCCAAAAAGAAAAGTCCTGGCTCAGATGGTTTTACTGCTGGGGCATGGGAACATCGAGATGGAGCAGTAATTGGGGACCACCTTAGAGTCTCTCTGTCACAAATGGTATAGGGCGATTCCATTTTAATAAAAATGGAATCTGAATATCTGTCACTCACTTGATCTGGCTATTCATTTATCTGTACAGAATACTCATTTAACAATGGAGGCTATTTCTAAGTGGGGATTTGGGCAATTTTCAGCTTTCTTCTTCTATACAGCATGGGTATGTATCATTTTTATAAAACATTCCATTAAGATAATAAAATCATATTCTTTTAGAAAATAATAAAGAGTGAAGCCTCAAGTTAGTGTAATGCCATGAAGGTCAATACACAAGAGTATGTCACAAAGGGCCATATGATCCTCAGTGATAAATTCCACAGAGAGTGAGGTGAGCAGCAGAGCGAGAAAAGGCCACGTGGTAACTGGGAGGCCAGGACAGCTCCTACAAAATGGCGATGGAGACGCCAGATGACAGGGTATTCAGCAGTGAGCGAGTGGTGAGGCAGTGGAGAAAATAGTTTAAACCATTTATTTAAGAAATTAAGGTCTGAAAGCATGGTATCTATACCTCAGGGTAGCCTTGAAAAAATTGTTACAACTTTACTCTTTAAAAAAATTATAGCTGGGACACCTAAGGGAAGCTCTCTAATTGATTTATGTAATTGTTAGAAAATATCAATGAAAGAATAATAGCTGGCTAACATCTAGAAAAGGAGAGAATGCATTTTTGTCCTTAGGAGATAGGAGATCATTCTAGCTAGTTTTGAAAAGGAGAGCAAGTGGGATTATACTTGTCCTAAAAGTAAGTGAAATGTTCTCTCCTACAAAATAAAATTGCTAAACAGGACAAGAAAAAAAGATATCTTCAAAGCAGTCAGACAGAGAGAATAATGTGGTCAAATTAGCCTTACTGTATCATTAAGACTGTATATTCTTTACAAGAGTGCTTTGCATACATTATCCAAATAATTTAAATCTGCTTTATAAAATCTATTTATAGAATTTCAAATTATTGTTCAAATATGTTACTGTAGATGCAGTGGAAATCACCACATCTTTAAGAGTAATTCTCCTCTATTCCACTTTTTAAACAAAGAAATCAGTAAGCTAATTTCAGTAAATGTAAAAAATTCTCGGGTGTATCATATTAAAATTCATGTCCTATTCATATTTTAAGATGACTTTTAAATTGACAAGTTATATTTAGATTCCTTTAACAATACTCGTAAGTGACTAGTAAATTTATAGTATCAATGAAAAGAACCACTGTCACATGGTTATTTATCTATTTGAATCCATCAGAGTTTACCAACTGCATTTTCCCCAAGGATAGTTTTTAATGTAAGCATACCTTGGAGCTGAATCAAAAAGAGGCAGATGATTCCAAATCAAAAAGAGGTAGATGGTTTTGTCTACTATGTTTCTCTGCTGGAAACTGACTGAAGAGAGCCAAATAAATCCATAAGTCCTTACTCCATAGTGTTCACTGACCAAGCTTTCCTACAAGTCCTGTAATGTGTCCTCAGCTTATTTAATTACATTCATGCTATTAGTATATCTAGTCATAAAACACAGAGGTGACTCATTATATCAGTAGCTATATTTCTTCATTAAAGAGATGGTTGGAGTGATCAGCATTTTGGTCAGTGTGTCGTAATATATGGCTTTCTGGTCATTGATATATCTCAAGCAAATGTCTGCTCAAATGTATTAATCACAGAAAAGGGCAGAAAGGACAAGAATTCAATCAAGAGGTAGCCATCTTAACCACATATAAATGTTGGAAAGTATATTTTTTACTAAAAAATCAAAATATACTACTGTAAAAAGAGAGGCACTGATTTTTTAAAAATATATACCTCTTCAAACCAATAAGGTCCTTTGTACCAATTGTTCCTAAATCACTATATTACCTTAGACTAGCCATATTACAGTGTCATCTTAATCATTCAGAAAATACACAATTTTGCATTCAATAAAATTTTATTTTGTTTCATCTTCTATCATGGCTTATTATTCTAATATTACTAATTTTGCATTCCCTACTTTCCACAAAGAAATTTTAATCTCTTTTTCTAACAAGTCACAGAAAATAAAATAAAAAATTTGAGCTCAATAAAAGAGAAATGCATAAGTTCATGAAATTAAAAAGTCCCAAATAAAATAGATCAGGAATGGCTGGATGCAGCAATTTGAAATTTTCCTCAGAACACATTGTCTCTCCATCTCTCAGTCCTTATCTAATTTGGTTCCATCCCCAGCAACAGCCCTACACGCAGAGAAAAGATGGCTTCCATCATGTCTCAGTTTATGTTGGCAGAGCCAGGACACTCTCACTGCCTTTATTTTAGCAAAGGTACGTGGATAAGGTGGCATTGGCTCTGAAGACCTCGTCGTGGGCCATATGTCCACCCTTAAGTAAGTCACAGAGTTATCTTTGGTCAGAGGGGGTTATACCCTCTTTTGGAGACACACCTACACCACATGCAGTGAAAATACATGGCATCGAGTTCTGCAAGGAACACCAGAGACATCTCACCAAAACATGAGAAAAAGAACTCCTGGCGCCAGAAACTTGGGTTCTCAGTAGCCAACACTAATAGCCACATCATATACAGATCAAACTGTGGCCTCTGCAAAAACACTGTGATGCTAATTAATATCCTTTGACTTCGGACTGTCTGGAATTCATGTGCTAAAATTCCCATCAGAGACTACTATTTTCTTATGTGATAAAGCCTTTCAAAAAAAAGTAACCAGGTTTCTTACTAAAACATTCTGTGTTCAACATATTTAACTTGAAAGAGATGAAAACAAAAAAAAAAAAGAAAAGCTTGTTCAGATTCATACCTATTTGTGGCATCAGCCTGATGGGTAGAAATTACAGCAGATGTGAGAGCATCTAATACATGCAAAAAGTACCACCAAAAAAGCAAATAATTAACTGTTGCTGATTCAACCAGAAAACCAGTTTAGGAAGAGGTTGGCTTCTAGGGGGGCCACTTCCTTCACCCTTTCAATTTTTAAATCAGAGACCGCTTAATAAGAGGTCTCCAACTAAAAGTTCAGTCCTACACCAAGGTTTTTTATCCTGAAAAATTTAAGGACTTCAGCTCTGTAATTCTGTATTAATTCTGGTTTGCTGGTGACCGTTTACTGACTTGGCTCCCTGAGCCTTTTAAGTGCATTGTTACCGCATTCCCCAAACTAAAGACCCCGTGTGTTGCAGTTCCAAGGCTTCCTTGTTCCTAAGTTTCTTTTTTCTGTATGACCCCAATCCTGAATTACCTCTCTCTCATTCATTCATTTTTTCAATACATTTTTATTGACGATGCAGCAGTTTTTACACATTGTGCCAGGCGCCATGGATATAGACATCATCATTGTCCTCATGTTAACTATTGCCTATTCCCAGACCCCTCTGCTGATCCCGTGCTTTCCCGAGCCACAGCGGGAAAGGGGTCAAGGGGGCGGCAATCCCTCCTGATACCTGTCGTCTGAATGCCTGCCTCCACAAGTGGTGAGAGACAGAAATAACAACCAGAAGCTATGTAAGGTGTTTGAGTCCTCTCTCTATATGCCAAAGCAGAACAGAATCTCTCCAGAAATTAATAAATAATTGGGCGTTCATGCATTTTTTGTTCTTGTTGTTTAATACCTCAAGACAAAACTGAGAACAAAAAATATCTATAAGTCTAAGATATGCCTTGGACTAAGGCTACAGGCTCTGTGACTTCCTCTTATTCCCTTTGGTATGATGTGTTGTTCCGTTACACCCCTCAGGTAATTTCCCCCCCTCATTCAACTTTCTAGACCTGGACCTGAGCCTTACCATGAAGGATGCCTTTTACTGCTCCCATTAGAGTCCTCACTTGCCTGTTCAGTTCTGCCACTAAAAGTGAATCTCTGCTGTTTACCAGAGGGAATTGAAGATGTTAGAAAGAAGAAAGCTATCTATTGTCCCACAAATTGGATAACAATAGATTGATTATATTAAATTGACACTGAATACCAAGCTACACCCTATAATAATGCCTAACATACAGGACTTTAAAGATCTAGAAAGGACAGTCACATATATTATCTCAGCTGGAAATCTCAGACAACCTCACTAAAGAGTTTGCAAGGCAAGCAAATGGGAAACAAAAACCCAGGTAGAAGGTTCTTTGCAAGCATTCTCAACAAAAGTTGATCATGGAAACATCTACCATATCTTGGGCAGTTACTAAAAAGCTTAACTGCATGATATTCTCATAAATGATCACCCCTATTAATTAAAAATCATGGCATAAGCTGATTTAAACCCTTCATGGCTTCCCATTGTTCCTGGTTCCAAGAGAAAAACTGCTTAGAAAGGCCAACTTCATCGTGCACCTCTCCTTAGATCCCCAAAAGTACAGACCTCGGTTTGCTTCTTTACTTCTACTGCTCTGCCCTCCATTTTTCATCCTCACCCAAGGACACCCTCTTACTGCTTTTCAGAAGGAGAGAAAGGGAGAAAGAGAACCATCAGTATGAGAGAGGAGCACCAACTGGTTCCCTGTGATATGTATCCCAACTGGGGATTGTACACACTTGAACCAGGAATTGAACTTGCAACCTTTCCATTACAGGACAACACTCCGACCGACTGAGCCACACCAGCCAGGGCTTCTGTCCTACATTTTATTCCTAACACATCACACTTTCTTTTACCTCAGGGTCTCTGCCCTTGCTCTTCCTCCTGGAATGTTCCTTCTCACTGCTCAGTAGTTAATTCCTACTTTCTCTTTCCACCTCAGTTTGGCTTCTTCAGTTAATGTTACTAGGGTAGAGCAGTGTTCTGTTCCTTCAGAGCATTCTTCACAGTTGTAGCTGTACTTTCAACACTAAAATATTATTTGAAAGCTCTGAATGTTCTCTAATGAATCTGTAAACATCAAGAGGATGAACTGTGTGTGTTGTTTTGTCTTTTTACTTGCAACTCAATCAACAGAGCAATGTACTACTTATACGGAAAATCTCCCCCAAATCCATGAACTTTTCAAGGGGTTGTGACGGATGTTAGTTGGTAGCAGCAAAGTCTTTGGCATCAAAGACAGCTCGCTTCAACCCTATCTCCACATTTACTACCCCACACCACCTTGGGCCTATTACCAAATCTCTGAAATCTTAGTTTCTTCATTTTTCCAGCAGGAATAATAATCTAACCTGACCACACCATAGGCTGATTCTGGAGATTAAAAAATCACATAGTAGGCAAACAAAATGAGCACTTCCTTCTCAAGACCATCCCCCCCCATTCATATATACAACTTCTATGTGGACAAAAAGGTAAATGATGCTTGGAATTTAATTAAAGAATCTAGTCAGTAAAAGCATGTAAGTATAATTTTTACTATGGATGAGGTACCGTAAAAGGATAAACTTGATTTAAATGTGTTCTCTGTTGCAAGAAACTCTGATGTGTTAACAGAATGAATAACTCATATGCTATAACTTGTGCAGGTACTTAGATAATAATAATCTGGTTATTAAATTAAAGGGTAAATTAATGATTAAGTGGAAGGATAGTTAAGATTAAGTTAATGATTAAGTTGCATAGTTAAGAACATCCCAAGAACACAGGCTGAAATCATAACATAATACTAAAGCTGAAAGTGAAATATCACAACTAAGCAACCATACATCCCACTCTGAGATACCCCATGGGTCAGGCCAAGGGAAAACATACGCGCGTGCACCCCAACTCCCCTCTAATATCAATTAAATAGACACCAAATGTAGCTCCTACACATTTGTGCTAATACAGTCTGATGACTGGAGGTAAGGAACTCAGTTGTCTAATTTTAATGGTCTGTCTTTTAAATGTATCAGCTCAATATTAACAAAGACAAATATGAATTTATACTCAATATTCACATATGTTACATTATTGACTTCATTTTAGAAAGAGCAATGGTTATTTTAGATAACCAAACCCTCAATTATTAAAAAGCAAAGCAGTAAAAGTACAAATAATTTTATTCAGGCACCGAAATTTTCCAATAAAAGGTTTAGTAATGAGGCTTAAGTTTCACATTCCATTACATACATAACTAACTCCATAGGTAACACTACTGACTGAATTTTATTACTGTCTTTTGTTTTTCTCCATTTTTCTTTCATTGACTCTAACTGTCCTCTCTCTTACCTAGAAAGTTTTTTAATGTGCATTCTTCAGTCTGGCTCTCAGATGCTTGAGAATCCTAAAGAAAAAAAAGTGATGTTCACTACACATCAGAAACATAACCTCACTTCAGATGATGTCCTTATTTTACGCCTCAGACATGTTTAGCTAAAGAGCTTATAATGGAATTAGAAGCAAAACTCCAGGATCCCATTGGATGACTTGGGACCTGTCATTACTGGAAACAGTACACATTTAAACTATCACACTGGAATCCTGAATCTTATCTCAACACAGAGATTAAACACCAGTAGAAAAATAAATATTGGTTGAGAACTAAAGTTGTTTTTCCCTTCCACGACATGAAGGGGATATGCATTCACTGCCTTCAGGAACAGGCTAACCAGAGACCAAACTGAGGCAAACAGAATGCCAAGCCAAACCCCGCTTTCTGCCAAAGGCTTTCCCCAAGAGGCGCGTAACATTTTCCATAACCCTATGAAAACTGCAGAATTGGTTTGGTAATGAAATACTCTTAGCAACTATTTAATGTATGATTTAACATTTCTGTCCTCTAGTGAATAGTATAGGTTGCATTAATTACATCAGAGGGAAGCCCATATTTATTTTTCAATCGAAAGAGTCACGGTATTTTTATTCACTTGAGAAAATTTTACCATATGTAATGATGGAAATATGCATTTTTAAACATTTGATAGTCTAAGACTATTTATACAGTTACAGTGTAATTCCATAAGATAAAAATTAAATGTAAAATTTCTAGGCTGGCGCACTCTGTATTATGTGATCCTAAATGCAGAGTTTTATAATTAAAGATGCCGTGCTGCAATTTTCATGAAGCTATGTGTTTGGGCTAGCCCGTGACTGGAAGATTAGAGCCATGGGAAGAAAGTAAAATTTTAAAAATATTTTCTGCCCAATTCTTCCCAAAATGCATTCTAGGTGATTTCTGAGCAATAGAAAATTTTCACATATCTGTAACCTCTCCTTTTGCCTTCGACCGGCAGTCAGTTGTTTTCTTCTGCTATTATTGGTACTCAATATATTTATCAACAGAAGCCATAATTGGCTGCTATGCTTGCTGTTTGTATTTTATTAGATCATTTTTAGAGATGAGAAACAAGAATCAAACCAAGTTATGAAAAATACAAGCAATGCTGCAAAATTACAGTAAGTCAAGTGGTGTCACCTGAAGCAATGAGGGGACACAGACTTCCAGGAGTTTCCAGGCACGGTGTGAAAGCAGATTCTACACTGGGCCCCACACATCTCAGCCCTGGAACAATGCTGGCCTGTGAGACACTGCCCGGAAAAGACACATACATTGTCTGTATCCTTGACTGGGCATCTGTGACTTTGGAAAACTGAATTTCACATCCATGGTTCAGGAGGTCAGCACAAATCCCTTGATAGAATTTCAGCCTAATTAAGAAGTGTGAAGAGAAGTTTGCATCTCCTTACTGATTCATGTAAACAATTCCCTGGTATAAACAGTATATACCAGATACGAAAAGCTGGTATAAAAAGAAACTGGTATGAAAAGCTATCTTCTGACTCAAGAAAATTAATGAATGCATAACATTTATATCCAAAATCATCTAAAGAAACTCAAATTTGGTTTTCTTTTGTAGTGTTGAGTTCTGAGTATTCAGGGGCAGAGCTACCTTAGAGTCTCTTCCATGCCAAGAGAGGCAGGAAGCAGGAGACAAGACAGTTTCCTTTTCCCCTCTTCACTCTCAGGCATCTCCTTCCCCACCATCTGCATGTTCTTTCACTTTGCTCCTCCTACTGCCTCTGTCCTCTACCTCCACCAGCTTCTAACTCACCCCTATCCTTTGCTACTTCACAGCTACAAAAGCAGGCAAAACTAAAGATTGGTTTAAGTAAAATTCATTTAAAGCATATGTTGTTTTAAATAGGGATGCTATCCAATGGTTTTTCATTTTTTAATTTCCCAGAGCACACATTTTCACAACAAAACTTTCCCATGATCTGTTACAATATTTTCAACTACCGTTTCATGCTAGCTGGTTTTATAATTCAGTCATTCAACAAGTAATTATTGGGTCTGTCCAGTATTCATTTCACGGCAGAATCCAAGAGGGATACAAATGGAAGGAAGGGACATACAAAATATTGAAACCTACTTTCAGTGCTCCTGAAATGCTTTAAAAAATAACAGCAATGAAGACAAGGCCTGAACATTTAAATGACGTCCAACATCCATGCTGCTATTGAGGCAGGACAGCAACCCGAGCACAGATGTTGACCTTTCTCCATCTCAGATCTCACAAACATGAATCTTAAAATGTAGAAAAGGGAATATCATAACAAAAAGTGAATGAGGTGGAAAAGTAGAGTGAATAGTAAATTCCTACTGGTCTACCATGCTCAACAGATTTAGAGGACACAGGACGAAGATGGGATTACTGTGATGACAATGTGTGATGAGGGTCTGTTTTGCTCTAGGGAGAACCCAGACAGGGTCTAATAGTACAAGCCAGAGGCATGGAAGGCAAGAGTGTGTTGCCTATTGAGGCACTACTGAGGGTATCTGAGCAAAGGACCTAGTATTGAACAGCCGGGAAAGCCCCTCCCACTTTTACTTTCAGGTATTTGGCAGAAATACCACATGACACAACCCATCTCCAAAGATGATTGTCCTTGGAAGGGCTAAACTCCAGAGGAAAACACGAGGCTGCCTACAACATTGTGTTCATCTTAAATTCAAACATACCTACCAGTCAACATGCTTATTCAAGTACATGCATAGTTTATACTTAACTCTCTCACTCAGGGGAAATAGAGGTATACAATGGCAATGAGAAGCTACGCCAGTTAGCCATGACAATCAAACTTCCCTAGTAATAAGGAAAAATGAAAATCAATGTTCACTGCGCATTCGAGGAAAATTTGTAGTACTAATCATAGTTTTAAAAATCATCACATCCATAAAATAAAAATAGGCTTCTGTGGGACAAAAGGATAATTAGAGAAAAAGATTTAAGGGAAATTAAAAATATAATTACTAAAATTAAGTTTAAATGAAAGAGCTAACTGGTAAAATTAAGAAAATCATGGAATAAAGAATGATACTAAATTAAAAAGTTAAGATAGAAATAGATATATAAATATAGAAGTAGATATTTCAGCCTTTATTGTTCTTTAGAAAACAATATATAGGATATACCAGGCAGTGAAAGACAAACACCATGTGATCTCACCTATAAGTGGAACTTAACCAACAAAACAAACAAGCGAGTAAAACAGTACCAGAAACGTGGAAGTAAAGAACGGACAGTGACCAGAGGGGACGGGTGAGGAAGGGGATGACGGGGGGAAGAAGGGGAAGGGACAAGCCAAGGAACATGAATCGAGGACTCGTGGGCATGGGCGATGGAGGAGGATTGACTGTGGGAGTGGGGACAGGTTGGGGGAGCAACGGGGAAAAGGTGTCACAACTGTAACTGGGCATAAATAAATAAATAAATAAATATTTATAAAGTATGCTCTTAAAAAAGAAAACATAATAATCATGTTTTAAAACAACAAAACCTTCAAAGAGTCAAGCAACTCATAACCAAGAGATTATATATTCAATACAGGCAAGATACTATGGTTGAAAGATGGAGTATTCAGGAGATGAACTGAAACTCTACAAAAGAACTGAAGGAAAAGTCTAAAACTGGAGAATTTAAAACAGTCATAGATGAAGAGCAGATGGATAACATTTTAATTTATTTTGAACATCACCTTTTACTCTCACAACTCCGGGTTTGGATTGCTGATAAATCATACGGTCACCCTAGCTATTAAATATGGAGCTGCAGCTTCTGACCTTCCAGATTTGATTTTGCCAAATCAAAATGAGGGAGATCATTGATTTCCTCATAGGTAACATATCTATAATCAAGACAAAAACTTGAAAGTGGTAGACAGTATCTGAATTCCAGCATTGTTGTCTGTTTCCCACTGATGTGATTAACCAAGAATATAAGTTAGCTTGCTTTTCTACTCACATATGCTGTTCTATAAGAACAAGCCTAACAACTTCCAAAACAAATAGGTTTCAGAAACTTTATAATTTAGAGCAAGCTTAAAAAATACAGAAACACCTGCTTAAGCTAAAATACTTTTCAAGCTTACCAAGGACATAACATTGCATTATCCTTGCCACATAGAAAAACACAAAGAAAAAAATACATCTCTGAAAAAAATACTTCTTTCAATCAAGAGTTGCAGAATTGCTTTATTTAATAATTCTGAGATCTCTTTGCTTTTGCAATAATTAGTCTCTTAACCCTGATTATCTATTCCCTGAAGTTTAACATAAAAATTAATTAAATTGCTTTCTTCTAGTTAGTGGAAGTTTAATGAATAATGTTTAATTGAATTAAACATGTGTTTAATTGTTTAAGCATTAAAAATTTGTAATTAATGAAATACAATCACATTTTATATGTTTTATGTTTCTCTCTACTACAGCTTGTCTGATTTCAAGGAACTATATTCTCTTTTCTAAAATATTGAGATATTGAAATATATATGACACGAAACATAACACAAATTCCAAGCAAAAATACAAAGGCATATCTCCATACCACTCACACACATTTCATATATTTCAGAGTTGCAAGTTTGTTTTTGCCCTTTTCCCATTTTTCTGTCTTCCCTCCTCCTGCATCTTTTCTTTCCAAACCAGGTATCCCATGTCCTTATGCCATGCATTGGATGTCCAAAGTAAACCCACTTTAGTGCCTTCTGATCAGCCTTACACTGAAGAACCCCAGGGACTGCCCTTCCCCTTCCCCTTTTTCTGATCCTCCATTAAAACTTCCATTAGCAGGACTTCCGGCCAAGATGGAGGTGTAGGTGGAAACACTATACCTCCTTGCACAACCAAATTTAAGGACGACAAAGATTTAGAAACAAAACACAACCAAAACAGACAGAAAAATTGAACTATACTGAAGTCCGACAACCACAGACCATTCATCCTGACCGGTAAGAGGGGCAGAGTTGGCGGCTGGCAGAGAGGGGTCCCAGCAGGAAAAGGCGGTGGTTAGAGGACCCAGGTGGGCACAGGGACAAAACCAGCAAACCCAGTAAGGCCCGCAAGGTGGTTGGCTGACCGCAGACACACATTCACATGCAGATAAACCAGGCCAAAAAAAGGGCATCGAGACATACTGAGCAACCCAGGGCCCCAGTGATAGGAAATAAAGCCCAAAAGCACCAACTGGAAAAATGTTCAGGTGTTGAGGTGCCAGGAGAGGCTCTCAGCCTCACAGAAGAGTTTGTTGGAGAGACCCACAGGGTCCTTGAATGTACACAAGCCCACACACCTGGGAACCAGCACTAGAAGGGCCCAATTTGTTTGTGGGAAGCTGCAGAGGGGACTGGAATCTGAGAGAGAGCCCAGCAAATGCTATTGCCCCTCTCTGACCCTGGCCCCAGTCACAACCCAGCAACTGACTGACCAGCCCTGGTGAACACCTAAGCCTCCACCCCTCATACATAACAGGCACAAACAGACCAAAACATTATGGCTCAAGAAGAAGAACAGCTCAAAGTCCCAGAACCAATACTTCTAAGCAACCAAGAGATAGCCAACCTATCAGATGCACAGTTCAAAACACTGGTGATCAGGATGCTCACAGAACTGGTTGATTTTAGTCACAAATTAGAGGAACATACGAAGGCTACACTAAGTGAAATGAAGGTAAATGCATAGGAAATCAATAGTGATGGAAAAGAAACTGGGATTCAAATCAAGGGAGTGGACCAGAAGGAAGAAAGAAACTACCAAACAGAAAGGAATTAAGAAACAAGAATTCAAAAAAATGAGGAGAGGCTTAGGAACCTCCAGGACATCTTTAAATGTTTCAACATCCAAATTATAGGGGTAGGAGAAGGAGAAGGAGAAGAGGAAGAGCAACAAGTGGAAAACTTATCTGAACAAATAACAAAGTAGGACTTCCCCAGTCTGGCAAAGGAAGTAGACTTCCAGGAAGTCCAGGAAGCTCAGAGAGTCCCAAAGAAGGTGGACCTAAAGAGGAACACACCAAGGCACATCATTATTACATTAGCCGAGATTAAAATGAAGAAGAGAATGCTAGAAGCAGCAAGAGGTAAGGAGACAGTCACCTACAAAGGTCACCTACAAAGTTCCCATCAGACCATCAGCTGATTTCTCAAAAGAGACCTTACAGGCTAGAAGGAGCTGGAAAGAAATATTCCAAGTCATGAGAGGCAACGACCTACATCCAAGGTTGCTCTATCCAGCAAAGCTTTCTTTTAGAACAGAAGAGCAGATAAAGCACTTCTCAGATAAGGTCAAGTTCAAGGAGTTGATCATCACCAAGCCCTTATTATATGAAATGTTAAAGGAACTTATCTAAGAAAAAGATACAAAATACAAACAGTGAAAGGACAGCAAACTCACAGTTATTAACAACCACACCTAAAACAAAAGCAAACTAAGCAGACAGCTAGATCAGGAGTGGAACCATAGAAATGAAGAACACATGGAGGGTTAGCAACAGGGGAGTGGGAGGAGGAGAAGGGGGTAGAAGGTACAGAGAATAAGTAGCATAGATGGTAGGTAGAAAACAGACACTGGGGAGGGCAAGAATAGTGTGGGAAATGTAGAAGTTAAAAAACTTGTGACACATGGACATGAACTAAAGGGGGAAATAGGGGGATGGGATGTGCAGGGTAGAGGGGAATGAAGGGGGGAAATGGGACAACTGTAATGGCATAATCAATAAAATAAATTTTAAAAAAAATTTAAAAAAAAAAAAGAAAAATTTCCATTAGCAGGCTGGTTGATGTGGCTCAGTGGATTGAGCACCAATCCACTGCAGACCAAAAGGCGGCTAGTTCGATTCCCAAAGTATATACCTGGGTTGTGAGCCTGGTTCCCAGTAGGGGGCATGCGAGAGGCAACCAATTGATGTATCTCTCACACATCAGTGTTTCCCTCTCTTTCTCCCTCCTGTCCCCTCTCTAAAAATAAGTAAATAAAATGTTTATTAGAAAAACAACTTCCATTAGCTAGAAGAAAGCAACTTTATTTAACTAAATCACATTAGATTGTGAAAGATTGATTAATAGACTACTTAACCCTCCCTGGGATATTTTTATTTTAAAAAATGACACTATAACCTAAGGGAATCTATAACAAGCAGAATATGAAACAATTCAAAAAAGTAGGGAAAATATATACCAGGAGTCTTCTTTCAGGGAGATATGTTTTGATAGAAGGTCCTTCTGGGGGTCCCTGTTAAATTATCCCTGTTGATGGCCACCTACTCAGCCTCAATTCCTGACTAAAAGAATAAAACGTTGACTGAAATGCCCTTTTCCAGTTTTATCAGTGAGCAGCAAAGTACCCTCAAAGGAATGCATTTGACTTTGAAACAGACTTCAGAAGTTGAAGTATAGTTTATTACTCCTTTGAGTGAACTGAGAAATACCAATGCTTCTTTTAACGTGGAGTAAAATCCCCAGCAGCCAAACTTCAACACCAAATACCACCATGACAGAGGTCAAATCCTTTGTCATTTGAAAATGACCCGACAGTAACTCTTTCTTGACTAATGGCATATTTTATAACTTGTCCTTGGAAGAGGGGAATGAACACCAGAAATATATAATATAACCCCATATTGCAAAGACACAGTGAGAATATAATGGCAGCAAGGGACCTCACAAACGTCATGGTCAAATTCAGCTTCTCATCTCATCTGTCCTCCCTTCATCTAGATCATCTACACACAAAGGCACACACGCATGCACGCATGCACACACGCAGACGCACACCCTTCAAGTGACAGCAAAAGCTCTAATTCCCCAAATATTATTTACAGAGTATCCTCTTAAAATTTAGCTATATATCATCTAAACATTGTGAATAACATTGATAATTAAAATGCTGACACCTCTCTATCACTGATAAAATAGATTAGAAGTAATTACAATTCCCTTTTTGTTTTTGATTGACAATGTTTTCCCCCCCTCTTATCCCAGGTATAAAATGCACAGAGAAGAAACAGGGTGTTTCTTTGCCCCCAGGCTGATTGATGTAACTTGAAGCTTATCCCCTGATTTGACCAACTGTAAGTGTTGCCTTCCCCTGTAACAAAGTGACAGTACAGACCACTGTGGTTATGACAAGAGCCTGTAGATTTTACTTTGTAAGTAATAGTTGTAAAAATCAGCAACTATGAGTAAACTACATTAATATTTCAGAGTCCTAAGTATATTGATGCTTAAATTTCAGGCAATATTTAGCTCTTGGTAAACTTTCTCATGGCATTAAAATATACTTTGTCTTAATTTTCCAAATTCACATGGGTGGCTGGATAGAAAACTACCACACAAGAAAGACATAGTTACAATATCTACACCACAAACAATACATTTTAATGGATATTTTCTTTTCTTTTAGCCTCCCCAAATAAATTTCTTTTTACAGCTAAGGAAACTTTCTACATCCGACTCTGGTGCATCATTAGTTTAAGATCTGTCTTCTGAAAGTTTCCCATTCAAAGGTATAGCTCCCCATTCAAAGGCACATTTGAAGAGGGTGTTCCAAGGCAACACAGCCTATTGAACAAAAGTGTCTAATTTGACCTTTTTTAAAGAGTTGAACCTCCAAGAATAGAAATATCAGGAGATAAGACAATGACAACTAAATTTTGGAAGGTGAAAAGCAGGTGCTCAAGTAGCAGTTGAATTATTGGACTCAAGAAAGCTCACTCTGGTGTGGGTAGGAGTGGGCAAAACTAAGAATTAACCAGTTACACAAAAGATTCCCCCGGATGCTCAGCAATTGATATCACCAGCTTCTCGAGAATGAGGAAAAAGGGAGGTGGGCAGGTGGGAACCTAAAATAAGAAGGATTGGATAAAAGCTCCTTGAGAACGGCTTAGATGCGTATGTGTCTTTCCCTACTCCACTTTGCTGAGTGTTATCTGTTATCCATCCCCTCTTCCACCTCCACGACTCCCACTGAAGTCTGAGAAAGGTAAGAGTCTTTGAACTGGGAGTATCCTAAGCAACTAAGGGCATAGGAAACCTACGGAAACCGGAAGGGATTAAGTTATTATGCATATACAGGATGCAAAGTGTTGAGCCATCTTCCCTCCACCCCACACAGCCTCTTTCCTTAGTGCGGGAGCCTGGCAGATAGAACTTTTCCCTCCAGTAAGAAGATCAAAGCACATTTCTTTAGGGAGTTTGATCAACCTAACTAATGTCCCAGCCAAGTTACCCACAGTAACTTGGCTCAAATGCTTTGAGGTTTCAAGCATCTTTTTTAATTCTAAGGTCAAAACAACTTATTTACAAAGCAACTTGCCAGACACAGACACTATCCAGGAGAAGAAATTTTTTTAAATATCAGAGCAATAAGTCATGATATTTATAATACCAAAGGCCAAAATGCTGCAAATAAGGAATATTTTTTTTTTTAAAAACTGAAAAAAGAACTGTCAGAGACTAAGAAGCACGCTAAAAGAAATTTGAAATCAATATAAGGGTTAGAAGATAAAATCTGGAGGAATCTCCCAGAAATAAATCAAAAGGACAAAGAGATTTTTTTTAAAAAGGAGAGAAAAGATACAAAAATAGGAGACCAGTCTAGGATATTCAACAAATGCAAAGCAGGATTTCCAGAAAACAAAGAAAATCATCAGTAAAACAATGCAAGAATATGTCTTCATCACTCTAGCCAGACCAATTCAAGTCTGAGAAAGAATTCAGCCGGGTGCTCTTCACGGTAGATTCTTTATCTGTTTAATTGTAAGTGGAAAACAAATCTAGATTGAAATAAATCTCCAAGCCAAATAGGACTTCTTTTCCCTAAATTACTAGAATCTGAGCTGAATCATCTTTACACTCCACCTGAGCAGACTGATCAGTAGCTCAATAAGGAATACCTTTCAGAAATGCTTTTACTGGTTAGTCCTCAACAATGATTTTCTCTTCATAGAAGAGCAAAGAAAGCAGCAGGTTCCAAAACTATTATTCCAGCGTCTTTAGCACAGATTGCCTCCTGGACTTCTTACAACCTGACAAAGTACAAAATCCGCTCTGACCCATTTAGAACCCCAAAGCTTCATCACAAACCTCCTAAGAATTGGAAATCTGCAACTCATTAGGAACATGCTGGGGACCACAGGCTTCATGAGGAGTCACCTGAATGGTCGGGGGCAGCTGAAAAGAACCTTCTGAATTCAGATTTACATTTCTAAAAATAAACAGGAGGATCTTTTGATACGCTTACCACACAGGAAACTGAAAAGAATCTAGGTCCTAGGTTCTTTAATACTCGTTAGAATAAAACCTTTTGCACATTACCCGAATTTCTCAAATGCACAGAATGATGTTTTAAAATCACAAAACATTCCAAGAGGAAATATTGAAGTGCAAATTTCCATCACACACTGATCAAGTAATTTTGCTCCAAAATGTTAATTTATGTTGATATTTCCATATTAGAAATCATGTTGGAATCCTGTGACTTCCTCTCCTGGAAAACATGTAATTAGCTATTCTACACTGGAAACAGCTCCAGAAAATGATCTCTTATCACCAGAATTTCATTCTCAACCTGTTCTAAAAGAATAACCCAGTTTTTATCAAGCTAATTATCTTAATTAAGCCTAAAGAGTAATTATTAAAGATGGACAAAGTGATGTTTTTACACCTCATCACTCCAAAAGAATAGACTGATGATATTTTTTAGTATGTTTTCTTAACTCTATCATAGCTTTTTGATAACACACCACAAATATCAACCAGATGCCAGAACGGTTATTCTAACCATCACTGTTCACCTCTGGTCCATCTTACTTAGGCACAGTTAAGAATCATTTCTCTGCGTAATATTTTTAATCTGTCTTTTTGGTCTACCATTAGCATTTGGCCCAGTGGACAGAGATTATCAACAGTTAAAAAATGCATAATGCTCACATATATCCTATTCATTACCACTTTGGGATCTGAATCCTATTACTACAGTTAAAATCTGAGGATTTTCTCATGTCTTGTTTAATATGTATCTTTCAAGAATTTAAATGTCTGTGGCCAAGTACACTCTAAAAATCCACATATAAACAATGCAACTTAGAGATGAAGCTAACCAGAAAAAAAACAACTGAATGTCCTATTCTTTGAAAATAGTGTGATTTTATTTTCCCTTTTTAAGAAGCATCTTAAAGAACCTCTGGTCCCTGCCCACTGCAGTCATAACACCTTGGTATTAACACTAAATGTATTTAATCTGGCAAAATTCTTCAACTTTTCCATGGTCATTTTTAAGAAGCCTAAATAGCTAAATCAACTCACAAAGCCTCATGGGAATACAGTTTATAACTGAGGTTGCATAAGGATGCAATGCTACTTAAAATCAGACATTGGCCACAAGGAGTATTTTATACATAATGAGGGATATTAGTAAACTCCACCTTAAAATTTTTGCTATTAAAGCCATGTGCTTTTCTTCCTGTAAGGCAGAGAACTAACTGCAAGAGCTAACCAACAACATTCCCCTTCCTGTCTTATAAAACAGAAAACACTGTCAACTATATATTTCAACATCAGTAAGTAAAGAAATCTATAATGTTGTCAAATCCTAAGAAAATGTATTTCTTGGACAAATTCCATGTGAAAAAGTGTCTTGCTGAATAATTTTTTTTTGAGAGAGAGAGAACCATTGAATTGTTGTTTCACTTGTTTATGTAGTCACTGGTTGTTTCTTGTACATGCCCAGACCGGGAATCAAACCCACAACCTTGGCACATCCGGATGATGCTCTAACCAACTGAGGTACTCAGCCAGGGTTTGAAAAATAATTTAAAAGTTTTTTAAAAATGAATTCATACTATTTAACTACTTACCATTCTGCCTTAGCTCCAAGAAACTTCAAAAGCAAATTCACTGCCTCAAAGTTATAATCATATCAGTTGCTTAAGAATACTTAATTCCTGTATACATCCTGCATTCTTTTTCCCCATCGGTGAAAATCCAGCCCAAAATGACAATACTAGGAAGGCTGAGAAACCTTGGTACAAGGACTAATGCTCAAAAGTTCGTAATGTGTTATGCCTCAGGTTGCAATAAAGAGCCTCAGTAAGCAAGGAGAAAGGAGAGCTCAGACTGACACATAACTGCTTCTATGGTCAATTTAATCCTGGAAGTTATTTTACATTTTGGCATTCAAAGCCCATATTCATTAAGCTTTCATTCTAGCCATGTCTTTTCATTCATTCAATAATCTTCTCTACGCCATTCCAGACCAGTGCTGGAAGATTTCTCTGTATCATTAAAATTAAGCACATTTTTTTTTTTAAAAAAGTCCTCAGGGTCATGTGTATTGTGAACAAAAGCTCAAAGAGAAGCTAATTAGAATAAATTTTATTAGACACTAGTTCTTCAATATTCTTCCTTTAAACCATAAAATTTTTACTCCCCAAATGAAGCTGATTATTCACCTGCAGTTTTCATGTTTTTATTATAGTTCTGACATTTCTTTGCAACTTCAGCAAAGAGAGATGCTATAAAATACATATCAGAAGTCCTATGTTAAAAAACTAAATGGTGTCACAATAGAAATAACAGAAGCTGAAGTTCTCTGATCAGATGCCTTTTATGAAATATGAAACAGCAGACAAACTTTAAGCTATGCCTCAAATTTACAGGCTTCTAAGCCATTCAAATATAAAACAAGCACTAACAAATGGGCAACCTTGTGCATTGCAAGGCTTATAAATCACACAATCACCAAGGTAAGTTAACTGCATTTTCAGTGGGTGCAGATTTATCATCAAGGGCCTGATAATCATGCAACCACTAAAAAAAGCAATGTGTTTTCCATGACCTTGATCATAATTCACCAACACTGACTTGTAACTTTTACTATTATGTCATGCTGAACACACTCTAAAAAATATTTCAGGATTTTTGGACTTCTGAATGTGTTCACTTGGTGATTTTTTTAACATTAGAACTAAGCATAAAACTATAAACATCTGATACCTGATAGTACAGTGGATTAACCTGGCCAATTGGCTCAGTTACTTAGAGCATCATCCCATATACTGAAAGGCTGTGGGTTCAATTCCTGATCAGGGCACTCACCTAGGTTGCAAGTTCAATCCCCAGTGGGGATATACAGGAGCAACTGATTGATGTCTCTCTCTCTCTCTTTCTCTCTCTCTCTCTCTCTCTCTCTCAAATCAATAAATGAATCCTTGGGTAAGTATTAAAAACAAAACTGAAGAAAAGCAGGACTTCAATGCTTTAGAATTTTTCTAACACTACAAAATTGGCTTGAGGTTTAAATTTAGTCCAAATGAGGAGACTCCAAATTCCCACCCTGTCAGCAATTCCTGTGTCTCTTACATCTGGCAGTTTATTTAGTTGAATTCCCCACACCAAACTGGTAATAAAGCAAGCAGAAATGTCATCAAGGTTAAAATAAAGTCAGAGAAGCTTGCAGGCATTCCATTCTGTAAGTGGTTTTATTTTGATCTTCCCATGTGAAGAAAGGCCTGGCTGCCACAAATGTTTCCAAGAGGGGAAAGCGCTTAAGAGATGCTGATATCTTTCTAGGCTTTTCAGAGACTAATGGAAAGAATTGCAAGTCTTTTCAAGAACATGAGGCACAGGAAACAGAGGACAGCTGGTGCAAAAACAGATGAGTCAAGGTACATTTACCAAACTCATACCATAGCTCTCGAGTTTAGAATGAGAGAGCGTAGAAGTGATGACATTTTTTTGATATTTAAGTAGAGATTTTTTTTTTGTCTCAGGACAATAGGCTAAGTATCCACAGGATAGAATCAAGAAGAAGTATACTATTTGAGAAATCTCTTAAAACTGAAAGCCTCACTAAGAATTCGAACTGGATTCTTTCCAGCATGTAGTGGATTGCCCAAAAAGTCTGTTCAGTATTTTCCATAAAATAAAAGACACATTTTTTCATTTTCATTAACAACTTAATATTGATTTGAATATTTTGAGTGTGTCGGTGATCTCCTGCTGTTGGCTTCTAGTGGGCAGAGGCCAGGGGTGCTGCTAAACATCTTCCAGTGCATAAGACAGCCCCCACAGCAAAGAATTATTTTCCCAAAATAGCAATAGTACCAAGCAGATTCAAAAACCACTTTTGACACATTGGATCAGTCACAGCACCTTCTCCATACACTGTACAAATCTTGTTTTGTGTTTCAGTTGCATGTTTACCTTTCCTGAAATAATAAAGCATAATACACTGAAAATGTTGTGTATTTTCTTCCATATTTCTTTGGTATTAAAATGGATGCACAAAAATTCACCATTTTTGGTAAGTTTTTTTAATGCATGCTAATGTGACAGTTGTCACAATACAATCTAACAAAATTGTTTCAAATGAAGCTAAAGACAGCTAAGCAGTACTAGAGCCATCGTACAAAAAAAAAAACTGAATGAACTTTTCGGGAAACCCAATATAACTCAGCTAGCTATGCAATCAATCTCTCAGAGCCTCTGGTTTTGCTATTGTTTTTGTTCTGCTTTAATTTTGGTTTTGGTTTTAGGCTATAAAATAGAGACTACAGAATCTACCTTCCAGAAAGATTATATGAGCTAATGTATGTGAAGAGACTGAAACATGTTATATATGAAAATGTATGACATTGATTATCAACTCTCTGACAAAATAGGTTATGGGGCCTACATGTCAGAAGGCAAAGAACAAAGACAGAGAGAGGGTGGACAGGAGCTAGCTTACTGTGTCCCAGGTGAGTACTGGCCCTGAGTACTGAAGATGGCCCAGGGAGCAACCACTTTGGTGCTTTTCTGATTGCCAGGTAGGAAACGAGTCCATTGGAAAACTTAAGATTCTAACAATAGCAGTAGCTGTTCCAGACACAACAATCCAGGTGGTGGTTCTATCATTACCTATTGGTATTCTCATCATTCTATAGCTGCAGGAACTAAGCAAAGGTCAAAGAAATTGGGGAAATTGCCCAGATCATCGGCAGCAAAAGGGAGGCATGAAGCCTAAAGATACACTAGAACCAAAAGCAAGCCCGAGAGCAGGCAGCAAATGGGTACAGTGTGGGTTCTGCTCATGATGAGTCCTGGAAGCTGTGAGGGTGTCCCTTTGGGCTTGCAAGCTGGGTCTAACCATTTTTCTAGACACATCTTCCCTTTAGCACCTACCTTCCCTCTCTGGGCCAGGATCTGATCCTCCAAGCAGGGCTTTAGGGAAAGAACAAAGTTTTAGCAGAGAAGCAAAGATCAACAGCAGGGGAGAGTCAAGCTGGAATGAGTGCAATGGCTTCAGAAAGTATACAACACCAAGAAAATAGCTGACCCTGTTTTGGTTTTTTGTTTGTTTTTTTTCCCCTCTTTTGTCGGTTTATTTTGTTCATTAGATTCTACATATAAGTGAAACCACATAATATTTGTCTTTCCCTGACTGGCTTATTTCACTTAGCATAATGCTGTCCAGGTCCATCCATGCTGTCACACAAAGTAAGAGTTCCTTTTTATGGCTGAGTAGTATTCCATTGCATAAATGTAGCACAGCTTTTGTATCCATTTGTCTACTGATGGGCACTTGGGCTGCTTCCAAATCTTGGCTATTGTAAATAATGCTGCAATGAACATAGGGGTGCATATATTTTTTCCAATCAGCTATTTGGATTTCTTAGGATATATTCCCAGAAGTGAAATCACTGGGTCATAAGACAGCTCAATTTTTAATTTTTTGAGAAAACTCCATAATGTTTTCCACAGTGGCTGCACCAGTCTGCATTCCCACCAATAATGCACTAGGGTTCCCTTTTCTCTGCTTCCTCATCAGCATTTGTTTTTTATTGATTTGTTTATGATGGCCATTTTGACAGGTTTGATGTGATATACCATTGTGGTCTTTTTTTTTAATATAATTTTTATTTAATTCTTGTTCAAGTACAGGTTTCTGTCTTATATTGCCAACCCTGCCGCCCCCCGCCCCATGCTCCCCACTTCCCTCCCCTTTCCACCCCCCACCCTTAGTTATTGTCCATGTGTCCTTTATACTTGTTCATGTGAACCTGTTTTTATTTTTTTGCCATGTAATATGTGGGAGAGTGCAAAGGACTAAAACTGAAGAAGCCAACTTTGACATTAACAGAAAGGACAAACAGAAGGTCTGGAAACAGCAGTCAAAGCCAAGAAATTGGAAACTAAATATACTCAGGAATGAAGTAGAAAACCAGAAGCAAACACAGAGAGAAATGAAAGAGTCCAGACATTTTGCCTTGAATGGGGGATTCAGACACACTAATGAGCAGAGGGGAGGTAAAAACCCAGGAGTCAACCTTCAATCAGTGGGTGATGGAAGCCCATGAATTAGAAACAGGCACATGTTACAAAATGATAGTCATCATAAGGTTAACTAACAGCTCCTATCCCTTCACATAATTCCAATTTGTGTGTATTAATGACATTTAAGATCTACTATCTTAAAAACTTTCAAGTATATAATACAGTGTTCACTATAGTCACTCTACTGTGTAAAACAATGGCATGTTTAAAACAATAGAAATGTCCCTCATTTTATTAGTCAAATTATGGTGTTTTTGCACTATAAAGAGTTATTCATTTGTTTAGAAAATAAAGTGGATCAACATTTAGAAAGCTGTTTATAACATACTATTATTTCATTAGGCTACAAAATAATTATTAATAACATAATATAATTTATGTGATTAAGTGCATTTATTAGCCTGGAAAGGTGTAACCAAAAAAGAAGAAAAAAGTTTAGAAAAATAGAAATCATAGCCTATATGAATGAATGATTGCCTATGAATGACTGGATTATGAATATTTTATTATTTTCCTCATTTTGTTTCTACAGTTTCTGATTTTTCTTTAATAAATGTGTTTTTCCCTTGTAATTATTAGATTTCTTACACTGAAAAAATCTAGATTAAACTATCCATCTTTTTAATAGACCCATAAACATTAATTACAGAAAACCCATCTGTTTTTATAGCAGAATACTGAGCGGGGGGGGGGGGGGATTTGTGNGGGGGGGTTATTTGTTTGGCTTTTTTTTTTTTTTTGCTGTTAATAACAAAATACACCAACCTTCCTAGTATTATATTTTTATATTTAAGAAAATTGATTTGCCACATCTAAAAACCTAAAATCAGGGGACATGACTAATACAAAATACTTGAGCTGACCCTTACAATTTTAGCCTTTCCAATGTAAAGTCACGTCTCTTCACAGGTCAGCTTGTTTTCAAAGTACCATGGACAACTCAGTGTTGGTGTCCAACACATGCCATTGATTGGCTGACTCATTTTCCAATGTAGAAAAATGTCATAGTGTCTACTGACACTAAAATATGATGACAGATTATTTCCTGGGTGAATTGTAACTACAGAAAAAGAAAATAAAACAAGAGGAAAATAAAGGATCCTGAAATTGACCACATCAAGAATTTTGTGTAAAAGTAAAAGACAACAGTTTCCTCTGTTCATAAATAATAGCTGGATACTTCCGTGATTAATTTTTAAAGTTTCAAATCATGTTCTGGAAGCACTGTCTCAAAACAAGCTGGTTGTTTTAGTCTTCATATTCACTGAGTCTTCTTGAAAGAAACCGCCAAACTCATACCATCTGTCCCTCAGGAATGAGGCTAGGCTAACAGCAGATATTTCTTTTTGAACTCTTAAGATATTAAAAGAATAGAGTTGAACTAATCTAAACCCTTAAAGTTGTAATACAGGGTTACTATGAAAAGTTTGAATTGTACAGTAAAATTTTAAAATATTTCCATTTTCTTCCTCAAAAGTGCTCATCTCTTTTAAGTGTTCTGGTTTTTTCTTAAACATTAATTATAGATGAGGTGCCTAGCAATTCTGCTGCTCCCTTCTTCCTGGCTCTTTCTCCTGTTGTCAGAGTCGTCCTTGGAAGCATGAGTGAAATTTGCCCATCAGTAAATGGGTGGATCAAAAACTGGTACATTTATACAATGGAATACTATGCGGTAGAAAGGGGAACTCCTACCCTTCATTACAACATGAATGGAATTAGAGGGAGTTATGCTAAGCGAAATAATCCAGGCAATGAAAGACAAATACCAGATAATCTCACCTATAAGTGGAACCTAATCAACAAAACAAAAAAGTGAGTAAAACAGAACCAGAGACATGGAACTAAAGAACAAACTGACAGTGACCAGAGGGGCGGGGGATAACAGAGGAAAGAAGGGGAAGGGTCAAATCAAGGAATATGTATAAAGGATCCAGGATAAGGACGATGGTGGAAGGGGAGGACTGAATGTGGGAGTGGGGATGGGTCGGGCACGGGAGAGCAATGGGGGGGAAATGGAGACAACTATACTTGAACAACAATAAAACAAGACTATGTTAATAAAATATGAGGCTAGATTCAAAGAAAAAATAGTCACAACAGCAAAGCTTATGGTATCCAAACCTTGTTTCCTTACTGCCTTTCTGGACTTTATCCCCAATATCAGTGATATTTACAGAAATTCAATTTTATAAGAGAAAGAAGTAAGCATATAAAGTTATTAGAAGGCTAGTAAGAATATAAATTGTCCAAACTACTCTACAGGGCAATACATAGCAATGCTCTTTAAAATCTTCCTGCCCTTTGATCTGGTAATTCCCAGAACGATTCATATTCAACCAGAGTCAGCACAGCATTTTGAGTCACAATAGACTCATTTTTTTTGCTAGATCTTTTCTAACTTTGATCAGAAAAAAAATTTTCTAACTTTTTCTGACTGAGGTGGTACTCTTGTACCAGCCAGAAAAAAAAAGACAGTGTTAGAGCCACAGTTGACCTTTAGACTAATGATCTCTGGTGATTCTCAACCAGAATTCCAAGGGTTGTTTGGAAATATGAAAGAGTGTTTGATGGTCCTAACAGGTGGGGGCAGGGATGCTACAAAACCCAGCAATGCCTGGGTTATTTCCACATAAAAAAGCTTTCCCATGCCCAAAATATCAGTACTAGAAATTGGTGCTCTTCCCAAATCCCCTCTTCAAGGCCAATGAACACACCCACAAGTTGCTGTGTTTAGTATGGGCTTATATTTCACAGCTATGTCCTTCGTTGGGCATTGCCCACTGCTGCAGAGAACTGCCTTGTCCAAGGGTAGTCTCTCTCCCAGGAGGAGCCCATGGGTGATATCTGGCTGATAAAGGATGCAAAGATCTAACTCCTTCAACTTGAAACAACTTTACAGGGCCTTCTTATTTCTTCCTATAGCCTTCAATAAGAGTGTCTGAGAAGAGTCGGCTGCCATCCTACTGCAGGTCAGCTTCTGCCTCTGCCCAGTCCTGTCCTCCTCACTTCCTCACAGGAGCATCTTCTATGAACACACACCAGTAACACTTCCACACTCAATTTTCCTCCTCACATCTCTTTCCACAGAACCCCACTTATGACAATCCACCCTGACAAACAGTGCTTTTGTTCATCCCCTCATTTCCCACATGAGTCAAGAGCTGTCTAGAGAAGGTAAAGATCATGTTCAAGGTAGAGAGGTAGCTAGTTCAGCACTCATTGTACATACAACACATTCAAAAGTATAAGAAGCTTGAGAAATTGAGAACCAAAATACGAAGAAAAATATGTTAAAATATTTGCTGTGGGGAATAGTAATACCCAAAGAAAGTAAAATAGGAATAACAAAAGCATCTAAATTTGACTACACCCAGATATTTTAAGTAATGATAGAGCCTGAGATCAACAACATTACAATAACAGAAATCAAGACAAGACTGCCAAAATATTTCATTGGGAGGAAGATTATTTCTAGATTCTGCAACTACTATTGGACTGCCTAAACTACTGATATTTAATGTTCATCATCCAGGTAGAGCCAAAAATAATCATTAGAAATTTTCCTCTTAAAATCAAACAGCTGATAAGTTATGAAGATTATCCATTAAGGTGAGAGTGAATAAACACAAACCAGTAAATTAAATCCCATTCATTTCCAACCCTATTTCTCTTTCTTCAGAAAAGGTAACTAGTTCTAGATACTCAGTATTCACCAAAGAAGTCTTACTTATACCCAGAGGTCTCTTCTGGTATTTGTCAGTCTTAAAGACACAATTCTACTATGGCCAATTCCTCTGCTCTTATAGTTCTTAAGTACAGTTTTATGATATTTTTACTCTGCAGTTTTTATACTTACTATATTTTTGTTCTGTTTTGAGTGCAGAAATTCCCATTATTTTCAAAATCATGTGCTGAAAGTTTCAATTGGGATGTTGAAAACCTCCCTTTTCCAAACACACTCACACAAAGAAAAGCAAAATATACAAAATATTTTGAAAGATTTTTTAATGTAGCCCTGTTATTTGGAATGCAAAATGAAGGTGAAAATTGTTAAGACTTTTTTTCATAAAAGAAACATTGCCTTTATCACACTGGCTTTCTTAATTTTCTCATAATAAAAATTAGTATTTAAAAAGCAGGGAATAAAGCACAGTGAATCAATGGAATTATTACCAAAGCCAACACGATCAAGATAATTTCCCATACAGCCTTATTTGAAAAGAATTTTGTGTTTTAATGTAAAATTACATTAAAATTACAAAATACAAAATCAGATTTTTGCATTTTACTATTTCAAAAATATTGTGCCATACTTAACATTTATTTAAAAACATTTGGAGTAGTACTTTTATCCTATGTATGTCCTAAAACAATCCTGAAAATAATATTTTGTTCTAACTTACAATAAAAATGTCCTGTTTCGCAAAGTCTGAGAGGTAACATGAATAAAATACTAGATTTCTATTTATTAGCTCATGGTATGAAAAATTTTGTCCAATAGCATCAGGGAAAACTATTAACTAAAACTTACTATTTAATTTCCTCATTGTCTTGGTCAACTACATGAAAGTAAAGTTGGAAGCAACCAAACATTAGGATTTACTCTTTGAAAGTTGAACAATGCCGGGTTATGTAAACCACGGTTTCGCATCCAAGTCTTCCTCTGTTTACTGACCATACTCTTTCCTTATTGCATAACACAACCATATGTTTAGTTAGATACAGAAAAAGTAACATGCACTCCTCATTTGAGGGTAGCAATATGGGCCTCCTCCTGTGTTAAACATGTCCTGGTTTATAGCTCAGTTGACAACTCGAAGGCTAAACTAGTGAAGTCAGGACAGCTTGACTGTGTTGGTTTCCCAGTTGTACAGCTTGCAATCTCTCTATTACATCGAGGTAACAGGGCACCATAACAGGAACACATTGTTCCATCAGCTGAACAAAAATTGAATTAGCAGCAGCTTTCTCCAAAACTGTGACTGCTTTCCAAATGTGCATGATCTAGTTAGGACTAAGGTGGTTTATTGAAACGCTAATAGAAGTTACTGTTACCACTAGCTAACTTGAATTTAGAAACTATTCTTTCCTCTCCTGCCTAAAATATCTGGTCATATTCTGAGATCTGTTTCTTGACTGTCAGATTCTGAACCAAATATCCTCTTGCATCTATGTGAAACTGTGATTGGACATTGATCACAGTTTAACTGGGCATCATTCCACAAACACTCTCACCTCTCGAAAATTACATTTCCTCAATATCCTTACAAGGGTTCCTTTCTACTAAGTCATTTTTAAGGCCAGTTCTATGATCAAGGTAACAAAAAGACTGGAAACCCTTGGAACACAGAAAGAGCTTTCTGGTAGGCATTCTCTGTTAAACCTCAATTAAATCATTACTGGCTTTCCATTTTCCTTGCAATAAAATCAAAATACTTAATTTGGCTTACAGGCTCTCCACCATCTGCCTTCAGCTTACTCTTCCAAAGCCTCATTTCCCTCCTGAATTCCAGCATCAGCTTAGTGAATTTATTCCCATTCTGGAAGGCATCATGTTCCTTGTTGCCTTAGAGTCTATACATACATTCTCTCTACCTAAGCACTCTTGCTAGTACTCCCACAGCTTGGCCTGCCTTCTCTTCCTCTCTCTCCCCTCATCCTGTGCTTTCTCTCATTCTCTCTGATTTATGTGTGTGTGTGTGCATGTGTAACATCAGATAGAATTAGTATTGCCATCAAAAGACTTCTCTCAAAACAGCTCTCTTACAAGGGCATTCTTGTGAAGACGCAAATATAAATTCTACAAAAATTGACAAAGCATTATATGTATGTAATAAACTTAATAAAGTTAATAATAGGGCTTGTTTTGTAAATATGCCAAGCTGAGAACAGAGCCCCAAGGTAAGAAATGGAGGCCTGGGTAGGAAACCCCCTTAGAAGCCCTGATCATCTATATTACATCTACCAAACCGGTGACCACAGATTGGTACATGTCTGTGAACTCTTTGGTACAGCAGTGAGGAGACAGGTGCTTACACTGGCAAGTAAATCAATATGCTGCTTCCTTCATTGAGAAAGTCATGCTGCCAAAAACAGCTAGCTATATTAACCACTGTGTTCAGTGATTTGCACAACATGGACCTAGAGCATTATCTGTAGACTACAGAAAAAGAACTAAACACAATAGAAAGGATCATAAAAGTAAAACGATGATTACCCAGTGAAAATGTTGTATCTATCAATTCTATTTAAGATCAGGCTTAAATGATATCCATAACTGCATTCTTTATTTCCTCTTACCTCTGGCATGCTAGAGCTAGCTATGATACTAAGCAGGTAAATGAGGAAAAGGCTCTTCATTCAGAAAACATGAATAAGACATTAACATTATTTTATGATAAAGGGGTTGCACTACATCAGTGGTTCCAAACTGAAGGTGATTTTCACCGCCCCCCCACCCCAACCGGTAGTATTTAGCAATACCAAGAAATTTTTAATTGTCGTAGCTGGACCTGGGGGCAGACTGTTAGTGGATAGAGACCAGGATACTGATAAACATCCTCTGATATACAGGACTGCCCTTCCCACCCCGAAAAAAGAATCCTCCAGTACAAAATCTCAATAGTGCTGAGGCTGAGAAACCCTGTACTAGATGATATCTAATGTCCCTTCCACCACTAACATACTCTGATTCTTTACTGTGATGTCCACAAGAATTGTATTCATTTTAGTAATCTAATAACCAGTGGGCAAAAGTGACTAATGTTAATTTATGCAGGGAAGTATATTTAGGCTACAAAGAGAATAGGGTAATATAAACTCAGTATAAATTCAAAAATTGAAATGGTTATAATACTTAGCAAAATTTTCAGAATATTGATGATTTATTCTAATTGAATTAAAAAATTAAAAGGGAAAAGTGCCAGAATCTGCCTAACAGGACTTATTTTTCTCTTTCAGTTATTTGTTTAATCCAGTTGTATAAGAAGTTGAAAAACATTCCAGAAATCTAGATTCAGTCAGCACCTCTGCCCTGATCTATTACAGAGCCTTAAGCAAAGTTCTATATTATGGGCTTTCAGGGTTTTTTGTTTTTGTTTTTGTGTTTTCACTGCAAAACAGAGATACCACTTGAAGGCTACAACCAAGAATGTTTGGCACAAAAATAAAATAGCTGTGTCCCCGGAATCACACCCTTCTATTTGATCTGTTCCAGCTCTCCCAGCTGGCACGTGCATACTTGAAAAGAAAAGAGAAAACTTCAAGTTCCCAGGATGGTCTTTTGTCTTCCATCTCTTTTTTGCGGAGAGAAGTGGTCTTGTCTCTACACCCTCCAACATAGGCTTGTCAGGTGGTCCCAAACACACTTGTCCCCAAACATTTGGATATCATTCTTAAGTGTTAATCAGAGTCAATGGATCATTTATGTTCACAGACATAAACAGACAGGGTTTTGTAAGTCTTACATAAATATTAATGACTACATGTTAAGTATCAGATGCAAAATGAGCAATCATGATTATTATTTACATTTAAAGGTCCAGAACGGAAATCTCAAGGCTATCCACAGGAACTGCAGAGTAGATCTCAAAAGGCAATGTGGGTAACTAGAATGGGAACAGGTGAGTTTCCAAATGTATGAGAATGAGTAATCAAAACACAATACCACCATGCTGGCATCCTGACAAAATGAGTAACCTTGCTTTGACCCATTGGTGGAATGCATTGATATCAGCAAAGTCACTAGTACCAGCCTGACTGTCAGGGATGTGAGTAACTTCATCTCTGCCCATTTGGATTTCCTCAGTTGTGAAAGAGGATTTTAGAAGTTCTGTACTTACTGCGGCCTAGAAAACATAGTCAATAACACTGTAACAACCATGTGTGGTACCAGGCGGGTACCAGACTTATCGGGGGGAGGGGGCATTTCATAAGTTATATAAACGTCTAACCACTGTGCGGTACACCTGAAACTGATGTGATACTAAATGTCAACCATAACTGAATTTTTTTAATTTTCAAGTACAGTACTTCATACAATTAATGTGTCAAATGAGTCCACACATTGCGTTACCCAGTACCTGATACAGAGCATGTGCTTAGTATATATTTACTATTATTCAGAAAAATGATAGGGAAATTACGCAGAAGTCTAGACTAGGGGTTGGCCAACTAACTACAGCCTGGCCCACAAGCTAAATCCGGCTGGCCGCCTGTTTTGTAAATGGTTTCCTCGGAACACAGCCGTGACCCCTTTATTTACATATTGTCTACCCCAACAGCAGCCAAGCTGAGTTCTTGTGACAGAGACCATGTGGCCGAAAATCCTAAAACATTTACCATCTAGACCTTTACAGTTTCTGAGGATCTGTTGCCTGAAAAAATAATGAAAAAGACAATAAACATGCTGATAACCATGAAGGAGCAGAGAACAAGTCCCCTGTGCTTACACAGATGCAAAGCTTCTGGAAGTTCTTTCCTAAAATGTTTGGATTTCAAAAGGGAAGGGAGTTCAGACTGATGAAAGAGAGAGAATAAGTACATCCTGCAAGGACAAAGGCGGGAGGAAAGCTTTTCTCCTCCAAAACAGGGTTCTTGCATTGGAAAGTCACTTTCATGGCCATTGTCTCTCTTGGGGGTTTAAAGTATGATCATTTTCAAAGCGTTCCTTTGAAAGAGGAGAGACTACATGAGAGACTATGTAGCATTATGGTGACAGGCACAAATGCTGGAGAGCCAGATTTCTCTGTGCAAATCCTGGCTCTGCCGTTAAGTAGCTGTGTGACCTTGGAAAACTTATTAACCACTCTGTAGTAAGGGTTAGATAAATTACTCAAAGCACCTCCTACTTAACTGTCAGTGGTCCATTCCTAAAACCTGAATGTTGTATGCACAAACATTCACCAGACTACATTATTTTTAAATGAGAAAATCCCTGGGCGCCCCACCTCCCAGGCCCCATCCACCCACTACTTACATCTACGAGACCCCTATACCCTGAGTCCCCAGGGACCAGGTACATCAATACCAACCCTTCTTGTGTGTCCAGTTCTAGCAGAGGCTTTCGTCACTGCTGTCTCCTGAAAATTAGTTTTTAAAAGTGGGCAATACAAAATGATATTTATATATTCAAAAATTATATATAAATATTCATTTGCACTAACTGAATGGCGGTGGTAAAAACTTACAGTCAGACTTCTGGGGGCCACCGTGATCTCTGCCACCTCTCAGTGGTCTGGAGTCCAAACAGAAGTGAAGGAACACGTGTCAGAAAACAATGGAGTCCAAGTGTGTTCTCCGGCTTTCGTGGCATTCAGGCCCTTTCACAAAGGAAACTGTCCGTGCCCAGGCTTTTGGAAACCCCCGGGCCATTAGTTTAGAGCCACGCCCTCTCCCTCCTTCCTCTCCTCTTGTGAGACCCTGAGCCTCACGTGCACCAGGATAGACATTTTCCACACCACTCCCCCCCCCCCCCCCCCCCCCCCCCCCCCGCCTTGGCCAGCACCCTCCTATCCTCACATCACTCAGCTCCATCCAGATTATGAGCCTGCAGGATTTAGGGCTGGGCTGTGCTCAATCGTTCTAAATGCCAGATGCCTGCTAGGAGAAGGGGGAATAGGGAAGTTAGAAAGTTCCCCTCCTATTCTCACTGCCATAATGGTTAACTTTTGTCATTTTTTAGAACATTCCCAAATAGGAAATGGAAACTGATATGAAACAAAAATTTCTTTTCATTTACTAAGAGCATTTTTATGAAATATTTATAGTGCCATAAATTTGAAGTTAGCACAAAACTACGTTTGCTTGTACTCTGAAAATTAATGCTGGATCCCAAGATTCCCAAATGTTTTTGCTTGACAGCACTCTTAGTACTCCAGTGTCTTTTTACAGCACATACAGACCAAAGAAACGCCTAAAAAATTGCTTAGTGGGGAAACAATTTTTCAGTTGTTTAGGCCTAAACAACTGAAGCATTTATATACTATTTATACACTTAGTAGGCTTTGAAAAATAATAAACATTAAAAGAAAACATTTTATTTAATTCTTAAATTACAGCAATTACTTACTGATAGGACCATGAGCCTGTGGGACACATAAGAATCTCCTATCTTAGAAACAGATGACACCTTTTCTCCCTGCTCCACACTGACTTGTATGTGGTCATTTTTTTTTTCCTCAAAGGAGCCACCAAAAACCCAGCTTGGTAAAGGTATGGCATCACTGAAAGGAATATAGAACTATCCAATATTGAAAATGCAAACTACCTCAGGCTAATAGTCTGTGCAATTTCTGAGAGATGACAAGCATCCTTAAATACTTTAAACATTCTGCAGTGACCTTGTAAAATCATTCCAGGGCTGCAGGGCATCTCAGCACATGGCTTGAGGACCATGGGTCTAAACTGTGAGCAATGACACATAGTAAGTAACATGACACTGTGAGCAAATTTCTCGAACAGGAGACTGTGTGTGTGTGTATGAGAGTGTCTGCAGGTGCACCTGTGTTTTCATCTTTGGGGGCCGTGTTGGTTGTGGGAACAACTCTTATACCCTTCAGTGAGCTGCTGCTCTCAGATTCAAACATCCGTCCTATTTTCTGCATCTGAGTTCTTTTCCCTCCTCCAAACAGGCACATTTTCTAGGTCCCTGGTGTCCTTTTCTAACTCTCGCAATTTACTTAAGGAGAATAATATCCAGGAAAGACAGGCTGTCTCCGTGCGTATAAGTAGAACGTGGGATTGTTTTGTCATTTGTGTCAATCAATCTGAATTATCAAATTAAAACCATGTTATGATGTCAAAAAGCTGATTTTACAAGTCTACTAACAGGTTATTTTGAAGAGAACCACAAAAGTACAATGGAATAAATACATGAACATATTTACTAATTCTGAATTATATACATCTCTGATTCATGTGCAATTGAGTTTGAATGTCTTGTACATAAAAGGAAAAGTCATATTTATGTTAACCCTTAACTCAAAAGATATTATGCAAAAGCTCTTCAGTTTGTGACCACTCACACACTCAGAAAAATATATTACTCCTTTTCAGAGACACACTGAGCATGTTTAAATTAAGTATATCTACATTATGACTGGATCGCCCGTAACACAGACAAAGCTAAGGCACAGGTAATTCAAAGGGGGTCTAAGTTTCTTGTTTCTGAGTTGATCCAGACAATTACAAGTGCATTTTACTGAATATAACTTCACACAACTGTGCTAAAGGGCCTGCATTTCTTTTCATTCCCCCCAATGGTCTTTTGAAGAATTTCCTGGTTGATACCGCAAACAGGTTTTATATTTCTTTTCTTTTTTAAGTTTAATCTTTATTGTATTTTTCCTTTACCATTTAGTCCCCTATCCCGCTTCCTTTCAGCTGTTGTCCCTGTCCATGAGTCCTTTTTTCCTTTGTGCTCAATGCCTCCACCCCCTCACCCCACCACCACCACTGGCTGTCATCTGCTCTCCATCTCTGAGTCTGTCCCTGTTTTGCTTGTTAGTTGAGTTTGCTCATTAGATTCCACATATGAGTGAAATCATGTATTTGTCTTTCTATGACTGGTTTATCTCACTTAGCATAATGTCCTCAAAAGCCACCCATACTGTTGCAAAGGGTAAAATTTTCTTCTTTTTTAAGGCTGAGTAAAATTCCATTGTGTGAATGTCCCATAATTGTTTTATCCACTCATCTACTGATGGACACTCGGGCTGCTTCCTAATCTTGGCAATTGTAAGTAACACTTCAATGAACATAAGGGTGCTCATGTTGTTTTGAACTTTATATTTCTAATTTTACATCAAGCTTGAATATGATTGTTTTTCTGTTTACTCTCCAATATTATTCTAGCTCACTGGTACTGACTAATTCTTTCAACAAGTAAATAATCCAATAATGCAATTACCATTTTTCTATGTGTAGAAAAATGTGATAGGATTTCATTTGTCCTACTATATGCAGTTAAGAAATCTGTCATCAGTAGAATCTATATTTGCAAGGATTTTAAAGAAGACAGGCCAAGGAATCCTGTTAATATAATGGTCCTCGCTGTAACCTCTTTTAAGCCCTCTGAGATTTTGTTCTGGGCTCTCATTTTTGCCTCCAGAGCTGCACACTGAGCTTGTCTGTCTCACTCTGGGGAAGAGCTGGAGGCCTCTCAGAGAAACTGTGCTATAAAAAATGGAAACTGGTATTTGGCAAAATCCTATTTTATTTCTAACATTTAAAATCCAAAGTGCAAAATGAAATTGGAAGATTGCCCAAGAATAGCTCCCTTCTTAAATAAAATGGGAAAAAACCCACAAGAGGTGTTCTGCCTGTAAAATGCTCACCAGAAAGATTTTCTGGAAAGTTCTTAGACAGTATCCAGTGTATAGTAAGTAGCACTGTGTTAGTTATCATTACTTTTGTTGATTGTCATTTATTGTTGCAGAATTCTGCCTTCCCTCAATGCATGAAAGCCTGAGACAGCAAGACTTAAGAGGCATGGAAAATATCTCAAGTTACTTCAGGACAGTATCTCTGCTATACAGATAACTGAGGGAGAAAGGTGAAGTAAGCCAGGAAAGAATATTGTTTCCTACATGCCTTCCCTCTAAAAACATCTTATATTTCTTTGTGAAGATCGCCATCTCTTCTAATAATTATTTTTGTAGAATCTGAGAGAGCACAAAATCATTCAGCTAATATACTTGTGTTCTTTCAGGGGTGGGGCCCAAGAAACAGGCTCCTCATGAACTTAATGTTTTGTTTCAGGCATTCCCAAGCACCTCAAGAATAGCATGACGTGGGAAACACCCATACCTTACCTGTTTCTTCCCACAAACTCTCTCCTGCCCCTTCCCATCCAGGATATTCCACTTATTCACCAAGGTCCCCTTCAGAGCTATAGTTTCCCTCTGTACTTGGTGGTAGCTCCATTTTCTACAGGTCACACAAGTCCTTCACTTACCTTCAAGGTGAAGACTTACAGAAATACACAGGCCAGCTGTCCAGGATGAGATGTCAGTGGCTCCACCTTCAGCCCCTGAATCACTACCTCCCTGGCCTCTCTCTTTCTGAGGGAGTCAGAAATGGCGCCCAGCAAATCTCACTGGGGCAGGGACCTTTTCCTCCAGCTCTGATTCCTATCAGCCCAGCTCAGGAGGAGGGTCCCCAGTTGATGATAATTATTTCAGCAACTTGCCTTGATTTGCTTTGTTTATTTCGGGCAGTGGTTTTAATGGTGGTGGTGATACAAAAGTAGCATTCTACTACTCCACTGGGCAGGCCTAAAGTCACAATGTCGTTGTTCCCCTTCTTTTAACTCTCAGCAAAACACGTGTGTATCTAAGCAGTGATTTGTCCACCCATATCACGATCAGGAACCCCATGGTTTTCAAACCTTCTGGTCTTAAGAGCATTTTCTGCATTTCCCAGAGACTTTAATTTATGGATGTTGAATATATTGAGATGTATCATGTTAGAAAAATAAAACTGAGACTATTTTGAAACAAAAGAAAACAAAAGCATACACTCCATGGATTGCAACTGCTCTTGAATTTGAAAAAAAAAAAACAGAAGCAGGAGCAAAAAGCAGCACACATTCCTGTAGCCGCCACAGCACGACATGATCACTGCGCACCTGTGAAGAAAAGTGACTGGGAGGTTCAGGGCTGCTCTCATTCCTAAAGACTTTGACATCTCCCCACCATGCACAAAAGGATTGGTCTTTTCAGAAATCCTCAGGATTAAATATAAATATAAATACTAAAATTAGTTTCTATGTATGTCCTCCTTTTAATATAACATGAAGAATTACAAGATAATTATAGTATTTGGAAAATTCTACAAGGGCTGCAAGCTTAAACTCTTTCATCACGAATAGTTGCTTCCCAGGAGCTTGAAGGTCACCAGCAAAAATTTTTCCAGCTCCATCTCAGTTCACTGATATCCATTAATCCGGACATGCTCTCTGGAAATCCTCATCTTTATTCCATGTGCCAATTCGGTAACAAAGACACTGACATGTTCCAAGTGTAGGTTTTCTCCCAACAGTCCCAGAGCCTGGGGTAAAAAGAATATCTAGAAACCCTGGGTCCATGGCCCACAGCGTTTCTCTTCCCATTCACATTGTTTTCTTGCAACATACTGGGCCTCAAACACATCTATATGCATACCACTCCCCACAAAGCCAACCTTCATCCACACCCCTCTAGACAACCATCTGGTGGTCATCCCTTGGTCTGCAGGTGCACATGCCAATAGCATGGTCTGTCCTTAGGACATCCAGGGTGAAGAGAACCATGCCAGCTCTGGGAGGAGGCTTTGGGCCATTCGGACCCAGAGCTCCAGGATAACCTAAGGATATCCCAGAGTGGAGGACACAGACCCCAGTGAGGCACAGGGCCTGGCACTGCAGCCTTCTCTCACTGTCGAAAGAACCCACACAGGAGGACCGAAGAGGAGTCCTGGAAACCTGGAGGCCCTGAGCAGAGGCCCAGTTGTCCAGCTTGAAGGATAATCCTGCTAAAGGGCAAACTGCAGAATGATTACAAAAATCCCAGAGAAGATCCCAAAATTAATCTAGGCATCCTTAAAGCCCTGTTCAATTCTAAAGACTATATCCTGGCAACTTTACTTCTCAACAAACTAATTAGTAGCAACTAGTTTTTCCCAACAGTTCCTTCAGTTTTCCTGAGGTCTGGCAAAACGTCGCCTCATATGTGTCCACAAGTCAGTTTGTCGCTGGAATCAATCACCAACTACTGTGTCTCCAGCTGGTCAATGCCCTCCCCCCGCAAAGCCATAAATAGAAGCTCCACCCTTCTCATCGTCCACCACTGGAACTCCAAGGTTCAAGCCAAGGGTGCTGACTGCAGAGGTCCCCAACACTTCCACCTCTCGGAGGCTAAGATTTATTCTGAGACCCTCATGAAAAAGAAGGATGTGCTATCCAATGCTGGGTCACATTTCGTCACCTGAGTCCCCACACAGCCCTCTTTACACCCCAAATCTCAAAAACAAAAGTCTTCTTGTGTAGTTCTGCAGATTTCTGGACCTCTCTTTTTTGACTGCAAAGCTCAAACCAATACCACACATTGAAAGAGGGGTGGACACCAACCATGATATTAATACAATGCCACAATCCACTCATTTAAACCCCTCATGTTTCTATGTCTCCTATAAGATAAAATCTGCATGCATATGAATGGATATTAATAGGTATAACTTTTGAGGAATGAGGTAAAGGGAAAACATGTGCCCTGTTACTCAGGTTGTAAGAAGAACAATTTGAAGCCTGACTATTTAAATAATGTTACACATATTAGAAAAAATACTTTTCCAAATATATCAGTGAAAAAATTAAAATACAAGAGTTTAAAATAGTAAAATGAAAAAAAAATATTTTTCCTGAGGAATTAATTATATAATGAAATGGTAAAAATAATAAATACATTGGTAAAAGGGTCATTAAAATCTACTTTAATTAAAACACTATTATCTGTAAAATACAGATTTAGTTCATGATGTTATGTAGGTATTGTTTATTGTTCCTGTCAATTTATTAAAAGTGGCACAAAAATAACAATGACAATATCTGGACCAAGAAAACATATGTGCCCCAACATATGAGTAAATACAAGAATCCTCTTTTTTGCAAAATGCATTGAGCACCTATTTTCCACATAGCATATTTTATGTAACAAAAAGTTTTTACTTTGCATTCTCTTTCCAATTTGTATAGTGAAACACTGACTTTACTCCAACCCAAATAAAGTTTAAAAAGTGTTTGATAGCTCATAAAAATGTGTGGCTTTTTTATCTTTTGTTTCTGTTGTGTAGTCACTGTTGAGAGATGTAACATTTCGATGCGCAGGCATCAGAAAAATTTTTGATATCAAAATTTTTATGATAACAGGCAAATTGTACAGCTTAACAGAAACATTCCATTTTTTCTCTTCTTTGTGATCATTCTGATCCATTTTTTAAACAGGCTCCACAAGTTCATATAAAAGGAGATCCAAGATGTTTGCATCCAGGACTTTTCTGGAATTTATGTGCTGTTCTCATTAGGATGACTTGATTTTGTAATAACAAAAGCTGCCAGCCTTGTTAAAGGGTGTCCAGCTACTGTAAACTACTTGTCATTTCATCTTAAATGACACTGTTGAATTTTTGGCCCTAGTCAAAAATGCTACCAATTAAGAAGTGTCATAATCCAGTTTTCTCTGATTCAGAACTGACAATTGATGGCTGATTAGTTAGTGTGCTTACCCTGACATACACTATATGAAATGACTCTAGGTTTTAATTTCCATCTTGATTCCAATACGCTAACCATCTGTGAGCATCTTATAAAGAGCATTCAGTCTATTGTAAAGGAGACTCAGATACTTTGCTATATATTCCTCTAATTAACTGTTTTTAGTATTGAAAATGTGGGAAGGAGATGGAGTCTTGGAAAATCTATATCAGAGATCCCTCCAAAAGGGATTTAAATTGGTATTAATACGTTGTATGTCATTTTGTGGTTGGAAGCCAATGTACAGGCCTCATTCTGCTTTACTGTATTGAAAACACCCATTCTTGTCCTCTCCCCTGCTATAGAGAAGTATGTGCAAGGGGTCTTCACATCCCACCCAGGAGTCGGGAGAGTGGCCATGGACAAAGATTTTAAAGGAGAAAATGGATATTAGGATATACATATGAAAGACAAGATTGAAGGGAAAATAGCCAGATTTCCTTGATAATATTATATGCATAGGGAAGGTGTGGCAGAACAACTTGCCTTGGGGGAGTTTAATTCCTTCATTCTCTTCTGCTCTCCTTCACTGCAGTCAGATCCGCGTTGATATCTGAGGCTCTCCTCGCCTTGTTCGAGTCCCTCTCCATGTTATTCCTCATCAGAATTTGCCTCGATAAATCTCTTCTGTATCTACTCTTGTCTCACCGTGTGCTTCTGAAGGTTCCATCCACATGTGGGCCAGCGCATTTGGAGGGTGAGTTTATACCCCTGGATCCAGGGTGACCAGAGCAATAATGGAACTTGAAGTGGTAGAAATTTTCCCCTTATCACAGGTGTTAAGCAATTTGGTAATGTTATGACTCAATATTATTTTGTTTGTTTCTTGATCTTGGGGTTCATTCAACTTGGTTCTATGAATTTATAGTTTTTATCAAAATTGGTAAGTCTAGGCATTTTTTCATCAAATCTTTTTGTGTCATTGTACTTAGGAAGTCCAATTTCCCTTTAGTTTGCTTGAAGAGGTTGGAAGCTCAGTGATGCTGTTATTTTCTGTTGGTAGGTTTTGGGCAGAGATGGGAGGTAGTCTTTTTTCCTCTCTTTCATTATGAGCGGGTTCTACGGCCATGTCTTAAAGTTCACTGACCTTTTCTTCTGGAAATCCTAACCTGTTGTTTATCCCACAGAGTATATTCTTTATTCCAGACATTTTATATTTTACCTCTAAGGATTCACTTTGAATCTTTTATCTTTCATATCGCTCCTTAGCAAGTTCAGTATTTATGTAGCTTTTGAATATATGCCACATAGCTCTAATAACTGTTTTAATGTGCTTGTCTAGTACTAATTCTATCGTCTGGGTCATTTCTGGGTCAGCTTTGATTCACTGATTTTCTCTTTATTATATTTTCCTACTTCTTTGCATACCTGGAATTTCTGACTGGATGACAGATACTGAATTTCTACCTTGTAGGTGCTGCATATTTTTGTGTTCCCTTAAATAAGCACGAGTTTTGTTTAGAGTGCAGTACATTTGCTGGGAAACAGATTCTCTAAAACTCTCTTTTAAATTTTATTAGGTAAGGCCAAAACAGATTTTAATCTATGACAGGAGTCAGTGAACTACGGCCTATGGAACAAATGAAGCACCAAGCTGTTTTTGCAGGATTCATGGGAGGCAGAAAAGTCAACAGAACCCTACGTCATACACAAAGCCTAAATTATTTACTGCCTGACATTTCATAGAAAAAGTTTGCCAACCACCAGCCTAGAGCTAATCTTGCCTCAGTCTTGAGGCAACAACCAGATGAATTATAAGAATTACAAGGGTTTCTGTTCTGGCTGGTGAGAATGTGAACTATTCCTGGCCTGCATAGTCTGTGCAGGCTGTTTTCTCTGCTTCTCTCGGCTTGTCCCTTCCCCGGCCTTCACTACTTGCACCACACACATATTCTGAGAGCACTCCGCTGAAAACTTTAGGGAGACCTACTATGTATCTCTGGAGCTATCTCTTGGGAGAGCTCTCTGTATTCCAGGGCTCTGTTGCAGAAATTCTAGCCTTGCTGGCCTTCTCTGGCTCTCAGCTACATACCTCAACCCAAGGGGACTGCTGGACTCCCCTTCCCAGAACTGCCTCTTAGGAACTCTTTACAGACAGTAAATTGGGTTTACTACAATCCCACCATGACTATCTCATCCTGTACTGACTGATGTCCAATGTCTGAAAACCATCATTTTGTATATTTTGTCTGGTCACTCTGTCATGGCTATCAGTAAAAGTTTCTGATATTTTCCTTCAAATCTCTGGTTTTCCTAGTTAAAGAATATCCAGAGGTTGGAAGGCAAGTACCTAAAGAAAAAAAGAGTAACCATTTCATTCTTTGTAACTAGTTATCTGTGCACCATTATTTTCTCAATTTAGTGAAATCAGAAAAACAGAAATTGATTGCTAGTAACTGCAGCTTTTATCGATAATGTCCAACTTTAAGTTTCCTGTTTGTCAAAATTGTCTCATTATTCTCACTGAATTCTTTTATAAGCAAACACAAATTTGATCTTATAAAAATATATTCTAATATAATAATTTGTCCATATTGGTATTCTGTGGAATTTTTTAAGATTTTATTTACTTACTTTTAGACAGAGGGGATGGGAGGGGGAGAGAGAGGGAGAGAAACATCAGTGTGCGGTTGCCTCTTGCACTCCCCCCACTGGGGACTTGGCCCACAATGCAGGCATGTGCCCTAGACTGGGAATTGAACTGGTGACCCTTTGGTTCGCAGGCCGGTACTCAATCCACTGTGCCACACCAGCCAGGGCATCTGTGAATATTTTTAAGTAAAAAAAAAATGTTCCAACACAAAACAAAAAAGTTTGAAAACACCATTTAGGCAGAAATACTTTCAGCTTTGTGGTGTTAATATCTAAAAAAGATTTCCAAAGGCACAGTGGAGCAAAGCCCAGGTCAGAGTTCAAGAACCCCAAATGGGTGAGAAACCCTGAGTTCCAACACTGAAACGGAAAATTACTATAGCTCAGAATCTTTCAGGCACAGATATTCTTGTCTCTAGAACTACTGTTTGGGTTGGAAAATTCTTGATATTATTATTCTGGCTACCCAATACCTTAACAAATTTAATCATATGAAATGTGGGCATTCTTTTCCATTGTTTTAAAATGTCTTAATCGTCTTAATCTCCTACAGGATTTCATGCATCTGGCCTCCTATCCCACCCAACCTTTTCACCATTTTTTTCAAGATAGGCCCAGACCACTAAAGACTTCATCTTTACCAGAATTGTCATTTGTTGTAGGGGACCGGTTTTTTTTTGGTCTGGCAAATGTGACTCAGCTTTGTATGGAAAGCCTACAGAAGCGAAATGGGCAGGAGCCAGACCTTCACACTGAGTTTTCCTATGGGAATTGGGCCTAGAAAATGCATACAGACTGTATGGCTTACTCTTTCTAAAACTCCATCACCCTGGTCTAAAACAACAAATGTGTATTGTCTATCTTCAAGGTAATATCCAAAGCTTGTGTGAATTTGCCCAAGGACAGAGCTAATCAGCTCATCGCCATTCCCCTCTGCATGTTGTTTTCATTTCCTTCATTGTACCTAAAATGTAGACAATAACATTCTGTGTAATAGATAATAAATCTTTCTCTGATGTAAGACCCGAGGAAAACAATAAAAGCCTGTCTAGGCAAGGGTCGGGGTGCTCTCCCCTTGAGAGAGTGGCGGAGGCATACATAGGCACTCTCCCTCGAGAGAGCAGCCAGGCCGTTCCCTTTTCCTCCACAGGACTGTTGTCACCTGTGCATTCATTCCCATCATCAGCCACAACAGGCGGACTCTGCTGGCCAGAGTCCACCACAGCTCCTGAAAACCCTTCTCCTCACAGCCCCTTCCCCCCTCCCTCTGGTTACTGTTAGATTGTTGTTATTTCAATGTCTCTGGTTATATTTGTTTGCTTTTTTCATTTGTTGATTATGTTGCATTTAAAGGTGAGATCATATGGTATTGTCCCTCCCTGCCTGGCTTATTTCACTTAGCATAATGCCCTCCAGTTTGATTTTTCTTTTATTGTGTTAATGTGGTAAGTTACATTTCTTTTTCAAAATATTTAACTTCTTAGTCCTTGTTTAATTTTTCTTTTGGTAATTATTTTGATTTAATATATTGCTGAAATTTTTCTGATAATTTGTATAGAGTTATTGCACCCATGATCACAAGGAATATTGGTCTGTAGTTTTCCTTCCATGGAATGACTTTGCCTGATTATGTTATCGGGGACATTAGTCTTCTAGCAAACAGATTGGAAGGGTTTTCTACTTTCTCTTCTGAAACATTTTGTGTAGAAGTGTATTGCGTTATCCCTAAACATTCTCTAGAATTTATCAGTGAATTCACCTGGGGAAAGCAGCTTTCTTTGGAAGAAAGTTTCTGATAACTTAATTTCTTTAATATATATAGGGATAATAAAGCTTTTTATTAATCTTGCATAAGCTTTGGCATATTGATTTTTCAAGAAATATTACTTTTTATATTTTGTTGTATCTTGTATCTATTGCATTTTGTTATAATTTTATTATTTATTATTCTACTTAATTATTTGATTTTAGCTAAATGTTTTGCATACCTTTCATGACTGCTCTAGTAATTACAATGTGTATCTTTAACATTTTGTGGTTTATTCAATGTTAAAATTGTACCACTTCATGTGAAATTTAAGAAAGCCACAGCCATGTAGGCCCATTTATCTCATTCATTTTATCTTTTCTCCAACAATTGTCTTGTGTTACTATTCCATAAACTTCATAATATAAATTTATACTTTTGAACAAAATCATATGTATGTATTTTTATAGTAAATTACAGAGGTACTAGAAGGGCCCTTGGAGCTTAGGAGAAAGAGGGAAAAAGATACATGCCTTGAGAAATGAATGGAGGAGGAGAGGTGTGGGCATGCTCGGGCAAGAGAGAAAGAGAGAGAGAGGGGAGGAGAGAGCGCAAGAATGTTGAGGAAAGAAAGGGATGGGAAAGGCGTCGGCATGATCCACAGAGAGAGCTGCCCAAAGTTGTACATTTTTAAAATAAACTAAGAGGGAAAAAAGTAAATTTACTATTACCCTTATACTTTTGCTTTTCGTTTTTTCCTGAATATCTAGATTTCAATATAGTATAATTTCCCTGTAGCCTAAAGAATTTGCTATAGCATTTCCTGTAGTGCAGTTACTCAAATGGTGAATTATCTTAATTTTTAAATATTTTTTTTATTTTTTTATATTTTATATTTTTTTATTTATTTATCTTTAGAGGGGAAGGGAAGGAGAGAAGGAGAGAAATAGCAATGTGTGGTTGCCGCTCATGCATCCCCTGCTGGGAACTGGCCTGCAACCCAGGCATGTGCCCTGACTGGGAATCGAACTGCAATCATGTGGTTCACAGGCCCGCACTCAATCCACTGAGCTACACCAGCCAGGGCATATCTTAAAATAATTTTTAGATAATTCATGTATTTTCATTTCCTTCATTGTACCTAAAATGTAGACAATAATATTCTATGTAATAGATAACAAATCTTTCCCTTATGTAAGATCCGAGGAAAACAATAAAAGCCTGTCTAGGCAAGGGTCGAGGTGCTCTCCCCTTGAGAGAGCAGCCGTGCCGTTCCCTTTTTCTCCACAGGATTGTTGTCACCTGTGCATTCATTCTCGTCATCAGCCACAACAGGCAGACTCTGCTGGACGGAGTCCACCACAATTTGTCCCATACTCTTTAAGGTTTCTCTGTCTACCAATGACAAAATGAACAGCCTGAAATAACATCCAGAGGTTGATTTATAGCATCAATAAATTTGCTATCACCAAGGAACTCCTGACTACAAAATTATTATCTAATAAAATTAGAGGGTGAAAGCACAAGAACCTTCTTAATTCAGGTCACAATAACCCACCGATGAAGAGCATAATGGCAGTACATTGAATATCTCACCAGATGAAAAAAATCCTCGGATCCCTGGATACTCGGATCACAGAACCCTACAGCCCTTAATGTACTGTAATTTGTGCTTATTTACTACTTATTTCCAAAGCAACCCCTCAAAACATGAATAGTTAAATGTTCATAGGACAAGTTCATGTGAAAACAATTTTACTGCCTATTACAATAGAAGGAATATTTCTTTAGATATGGAAATAACAATAGCTCTGTTTTAAAATGCTAATTCAGAAACTTAAAATCTAGACCTTTAACTAGGTATATCAATTTATATTCTTTATAGTCCATAAGCATGAAGTATATTTACAAAGATGCTTTGTTCATTACTTATTTGACATCATAAGATCTTACAAAGATACAAAATATTGTTCAGATAAAAATGATAAACATAAATTTCATAAGGAAATACACAAAAGTCTAACCAAGTATTCACAAAGGAGAGACAAAATAGAAGTGAACTAATGGATTTAAAGGGAGGACTTTAAAATATAATTTCTTTAAAACATGGAATGAATCTAATTCTTTGAGAAATCTTTATTTTAAAATTTTGCTTCTACATTCTGATGAATAAAAGCATTGCAAAACCAAGGAAATTATAATACTACTATAGCATAATACAGATTTTTATTAGTGCACGCTAACAAAAGTCAAGGATGATAAATACCTTATTTGCTGAAAATAGCCAAACAAATTTCTCTGTAATGTTTCATTTTCAAAAAATCTCTAGAGATACCAAGCAGAGAAAAATTTTAAAAACTAATAAAAACACATAGCTCAGAATAATCTATGGTGTGTCATTTATAGCCCATAACATGAAAAAGAAAGAAAAAATAGAATGAATTTGCCAGCTGTGCCACAACTTAATGACAAAATAATCTTTTATATGGATTATCATCAATATTTACCTGGAGCATCTTTATTTCCAGTGAGATTTCCTGGAAAGCACACCTGAATACACTACACTTTTGAAGCTGAAAAGCTTCCAGCAGCCAGTTTTATATAACAGGTTAAAATCTCTGTTTGTTTGTGATTTGAACAGCGTATAGGCCATTTCCAAGTGGAATGCATTATTTTTAAATGCTTTTGAGAGGATTTGCCTGGCAACAATTTTTAACATCTTGGAAAAGAGAAATTACAACGATAGCTATCTTCCCCCAGGATTATCATAATCGTAAATCATTCGTAAGAAACACCTAGATCAGTGCCTAGCACAGAAGAAATGATCAATAAATATGATTCCCTCCCCCTACTCCTTCTCTACCACACCCTGTTCAGTGGTTTCCCTACATTGTCTCAGGAGCCCCAGCCAGTAATGAAGTGAGATGAGGAGGAGGTCAAGCGGGCTGGGCTTTTATGTAAGCAGTTCTATTTTTATGTCTTACATATTGGTATCTAGAATTTTTTGAATAAAGAATTCTAATTGCTCTACTGGAAAAAAAAAACAGAGAGAAAAGATGATCTCTGTCCTACAGAAGTAAAATTCTGTCCCAGTTTTTTTCTCTTTCCAGGGTGTCTCACGGCCTCCTGTAGCTTCTATTACCCTCTCTGCAAGGATGCCCAGACCCCTCTCTCTCTCGTCTTCATCTCTGTTTCCCCGGTACCCAAGCAGTCACAAAGTCCCGTGACTCATACATAGCCCCACTCCCACTCCACTCCGCTCCTACCTCCACTGTTTTAGTTCAGGTCCAGATTATTTTCTGTGTGGACTGTGGCAATGGACTAGAACGGAGCGCTCATTGCAGCAGAGGTGTGTGGGCTGCGTATCACAAGAGGAGCACCAGGAGGCGCCAGTCCAGGCGGGAAGTGCTGGAGACTCCGAGGGTGGCAGTGAGAAGAACAGGGCGAGTGCGACATAAACTGCATAGGAAGAGCCCAAAGACGTGTTACCTGACTAATCATGAGGGAGAGAGAGAGAGCAAGGAGTCGAAGTGACTAACATTTCTAGGCTAAGTAAATTGGAAACTGGCCACAGAGAGAGAGTCGATTATAGGAAAGAGTAGAGTCATCAAAGAAGACGCGGGAAATTGACTTGAAATTGGAAGGAGAACTTCACAGCAGTAAGAATTTAAATGGCAATTATATAATTTACTTAAAATATTATCATAAGGTACAAAATGTATAACTATATTTATCATTAATAAAATTCTATTATTCATTATTGCTCTTACAAGAAATATAATACAAAGGCCATGGGGAAATAATCAATAACACAAAATGATGTAAACATTAAAAAGACATGAAAACAGAGAAAAGTTCACTGGATTTGCCAATGAGGAGACCATCAGTGATTCATAGAGACGTGGAAATGGAAGCAGGTCTACACAGAACTGACGTGAGTGCATGATAAGAAATGTAGGCAGCAACAGATTTTAAGTAATATAGCAGAGAAAGAGAAAAATAGGAAAGGAAAATATAGGGATAAAATGACTTCTTAAAGAGGTTATAAGCCATGTAAAGTTTGCACATCTTAGAAAACAGTAGAAAAAATATCCATTTTATAAATCAGAAAAAAATTTCTTCTTTATAAATAAGTCACAGTAGAAGACAGCAGCTTCCCATTTCTAAAAAGGGGTATAGAGAAATCTGCTGACTGGCAGGAGTATTGCAAAGAAATCTAGCACCTTACTAAAGAACTCAGTGCCACAGGTCTGCTATCTTTCAAGGTGATATCTTCCTTCATACTTTCAATTTAACATTGTATCATATTTTTTTAAAATGGACTCTATATGAAGTTATTTGATGGCACCAAATATTTAGAATATGGCATCCATCAAATAATCTACATTAAGTCAAATGTCAGCACAAACTAATTACCAAAATGTCCAAATGACTGACAGTATATTTGATATTTGGCATTTATGAAGTTATCTCCTAAAAAATTCACACTCTCAAATGTAGCAGGAGTCAAAATATGCAGTTTACTCACTGGCCTTCACCATTCCCTAGAGAGTGCTTGAAACCTGCCCTTCAGTTCATAATAATAGCCTGCCAAGAGTTTCTAAAGCAAGCATGAAGAAATGGGAGAGTGAATTGGTGATGTGAGGAGGAGATGCTATATATTTGGAAAATCACATTTCAATCACCCAGTTTAACAGATCCCCTTCCCAGATCACCCTCCTAGCAGACTGAAAAGCAGTCATTAGAATGGGTGGGCTGAGAAAGTCAACTAAACACAGATTGACAGGTAAGACATCCCAGGAATGTCATTACCCCACAATGTCTTTATTTATATAGCCAAGTGGGTACACTGGGTTCAGCAAAGCTTTCCAATAAGCAATAACACACTGCTAAAAGAATAACCCCCACCACCACCAAGAACTTCTCATTGAAAGGCGCAAAAAGCAGTCATCCCCATAGAAATCAGTACAACAGCTTTTCTTCATGGTTGTAAACCACCACGACGGCAAGATAACAGGTACAGTCCTACATGGGTCCACTGCTTCTCAGGATGAGGCGGGGAACCGGGAAATGTGAGCTCTTACATTGGAGCTAGATCAAACTGGACATGTAATAGCTTTGTATCAAAGCTAAATATCTTAGAAATTCTAAAATCAAGTTTCAAGTAATAATAGTATATATCCCTGCATCCAGTTATACTGTTGTTACAGGTATTCTTAGAATTTTCTGCCCTGTTTTATATCTTCACAATGATCCAAGACTCACTGATTGAGAATGGTCATTGTAAGTGTGTGTGTACGTGTGTGCACTGTGTTTTGGTTTTGGTTTTCTGATTCTAAACAGAAGACAATTTTCAAAAGAAAAGTTTTCATGTTATGAACAACCACTGAATAAGGCCCACACTGACTGTGTATGTGCACTGTTTCCAACAGTCAGCTACCAGTTTGTAACACATACACGGAACAAATCAAAAAGTCCCGATGTACTATCTGAAGCCAAAGACACAGGCGTGGGTCCCTGATAATTACTGTATGATCTTGATGGGTGTTAGTTTTATCATAGGTCAAATGAGCAGACCAAATTAGATAGGTTCAAATCCTGGCTCTACGGCGTGATTTCCATGATCTTGAACAAAGGACTTTACTTCTCTATACCTCAGTCTCCTCCTCCATAAAATAAGGGATGATATTGGTGCATACCTCAAGAATGAACTAATTCATGGAAGTGGTTAAAACAGTATCTGTCAGGTAGTAACTGCTCAAAAAAATGTTCTCCGTGGCGATCAAGAAAAAACTGGGAAGCACCTCCTGGTTCCCAGACCTGTGGTTGGATAAAAACCACGTGCCACACATGTGCTGCGCTTAAGAATTAAATAGTAGAGTCAAAAAGAAAGTAATTCTGATGAATTATCACTTTCTAAATATTTGGTGCCAGTCTATTGGAAGGACCAAATGAATTAGATTATGTATAAGGTATTTTTAAATGAATATCTTCTCATCCCAATTATACTCTTAAAATAAAATTAACTGCTACATCCATTAGCAAAAGGAGTAGTCAGAGCCATATTTGGGGTTGGCTTTTCTTCCTGTCACTCTACCCTTTACGGTGCCTCTCTTGGCTGAGTGTCCATAACTGGAATTACCAGAGTGATTCCAGAGAGTATTAAAATAGTAGGTCCTATAAATACTAATCAATGAAGAAGTCTTCATTAAGAAATGTCTATAAAGAAATTACGGTAAAGAACCTAGTACTTGAGCCTGTTTCCAAGGGCCCCAAGACCTTTAGAAAAAGGAAATACTTCAAATCAAATATCCATTTATTCAACAAATATCTAGTGAAAATATTAAGCAGCATTTTAGAAGCTATGATTATTTAACTAAACACCTAGTGCATTCCCTCAAAGGGTTTAGCAGGAAGGCGTTCACATAAACCAACAATTATCAATACAGCTGCAAAAAAATTGCTATTGCTGAAGTCGGACGTGTGGGTGGAGAGCCGGAGCCAGCAGAGAAAACTGGAGTGGTTGATGAGAAACAGATCAATCAGGGATGGCTACAGAATTCAGACTTCATTCTAAAGATAATACACACACACACACACACCAAAAAAAAAAAAAAAGCAGAACAAAAAAACCCCAATATTCACTGATATCAAGTTTGGAAAGTTCACTCTGGTCACAAAACAAAGTGTGGATCTGAGAGGAGGCAGGATCAGAACCCAAGGCTGAATGTAGTGAGTGCCTAAAATAAAGCAGTCGTTCCAGGAGACGGAAATGAGGAAATGCTTCCATCCAAGAAGTCAGTCAGAAGAAAGAGATGAGCAGAGGCAGCAGAATCCCCGAGGAGAGGCCAGAAGTCCCAGAGCCCATGGAGAGGAGGAGCAAGTGGTGGCTGGCATCGGATGGTGCTGCTAGGACATGAAAAAGCACAAGCAAAAAATGTCTCTCAGATATGATAACTGAGGAGCCATTAGTGAGTTCTGAGGTGAGGGCAGGGTAGAGGCTGAATTTCATGGATTGATGATTACTTTCACAGCAAGAGTATGTGTATGGACTGTGTACAGTATGTGTATGGACTGTACACAGTCCAGCTCTGTATGGACTGTACACACTGCTTCTCCTACCCACATACAAACACACTTCGTTCAACCACACTGCTCCTGAGTAGATGTTTGTGGTCAACTACACGCTACCTGGTGTCAGGTTAAGGATGACAGGAAGCTCCCTTTTTGCCTGCAAAGAACTTTCCACCAAGTAACTAATGCCTGAAAACCCAACGGAAGGCAAAGCCATTCAAAGAATAATTAGAAATTAACTAAAAATGTAAATTCCTCTAGGAGAGGTAAAACATGGGCAAACTCATTTAAGCTGAAAATTACTCTACCTGACCATTTTGAGACGAGGTTTGGATGGGCAAGGCTCCAGCAAGAATCTGAGAGAGGGGACAGAAAGGAAAGTGCTGAAAACAAGTTTTACCTGGTCCCAAATTATAGTTGGTGCCACCCCTGTCTTCCATGATCATAGCGGTCACATTGTCATAAACATGAGGCAGATTCCTAGACCTTCAGGGAATTCCTCACCATCCCCCTGGTTGTAGAAGGAGAGAGTTACCCTGATTAATAATTTTTCAGTATCTGAATACTAGATAGATTTAAATAAAAAGCTTACCCTTATTCCCCAACCCACATAATCATTATCAGCTTCTATTTAATACTCTTGACACATTTCATTTGGTTTTAGAAATTTTTAATATCTCTTTAGCATTAGTTAATGTTTTAATTGCCAAGAAAGGTTTTTAACCTCTATTATGGGTATTATGATATGAACTATTAAGCTTGTACATCTGTACTGACTTCCAGATATTTTTGAAACCTGTCATAAGGTCTTAACTTTTTAAAATACTCTGCTACTTTCATGAGCCTTCTTAAAAAACCACTCATCAGAGACATTTAGAAAGAAATATGATATTAAAAGGAGGTAAATTTTCCGTGTACTCTGCTGTGATTTAGTAGTGCTCTCCCATTAAGTCTAAATCTGTCTTCCAACAAGTGTGAAGTAGTCATGATTTATTTGAGCCTGATGGTAAAGGTCTATTAAAACAATAACTTGAAAATAGTCTTCATAGCTAACTTGCCACTCATCAAAGAGATTAGGGCAGAAACTTCACAGAAGACTGTGGGTCTATCCGTGTCGAGGAAATGAGCAACCCAAGGGACTAAAGCTGTCTAACACTTCATGCACAGAGATTCCCACCCCCAGAGGGCCTCAGAGAACTAGGAAATTCTTGGAAACAGCCCACTGGAAGCAGATGCCTCAAAGCCTATGCTTGATACAAAGCCATGAGTCATCATCACAGACCAGCTCTGCATTTAAAAAATGAAATGTTACATTTGGACGTGGAAAACAAAAAGAATGGCTTTAGATTCTTTGAAATAATATACAGCAGAGTTGCTTATAACACAGCTTGCCAGTAAATGGATTTAGACATTCTGAGGATTAAATCCATGTCCCCCGCGTCAGTAAGAAGGGTTTTCACTACAACTGTGTCTACAAAACTCTCCTGCACCCCTTTGTGAGGAAAGGCTTTTTAGCTACTTAAATCCAGCAATGACCTTCATTAGAGGTCCTCCTTTTCTACTGGTGTACACCTGCTCCGTAACCAAACGACTCAAAGTTCTATCCTCACTGTTAACCTTTTCTCAGCACAACAACATTTCTCAATTCATTGCCTCAACACTCCCCTGAAACTGCTTCTGTAAGCTTCCAATTGCTAGTCTAATTCTGTTTAGTGTTCTCCTTTCCTGGCCTTCTGTAGCATATTCTACTCAAGCACGTTACAGTTGACTATGTCTTTCATTGCTTTACAGAACTCCATTAATTTCTACTTCTCCTCTCTGATCATTTTCTCTCATACTTCCTAACTGGCCTCAACCTTGACTTCTAGCAGTTCTCATGATGGCATGTTGGTCTTTTCCATTGACAACTCCCCTGTCTCCCTCTATGATCTCAGCTCCCAGCTACAGGCCTGTGACTTCTGCATCTTCAGGTCCAGCCCCGATGCCTCCGGGGACCCAGACACATGCCCACCGTTATGTCGCCCAGGTTCTTTTCACACACCCTAACCCTATCTCATTCCACTTTAAAACCTGTTCTTTCTATTTTTTTAGTCTCAATAAATGATCATATAAATACTCCAAATGCAAAAACCTTGGAATATTGCATGTTTCCTCCCTTTCTTTCATCCCTGACACCCCGATGAGTCACCAAAACTTCTTAGTTCTACCACAGAAACGTTTCACAAATAGAATCTCTCTCCTGTGCCTTAAACCGACCACTTCCTGTCTGTCAAATGGATTGATGACATGACCTCTTCACTGGTCTTCCAGTCGGCAATTTCTCCCCCTCCTGCAAGCATTCACACAGCTGACCCTAAAAGCAGTGGTTTCTCCTGTCACTTCCCATGGCAAAGATCTCTTGCTCTGCCCCAATTGCCTTCACATGAAGCTCCTTACACAGGCATGCAAGACCCTCAGTCTGGCCCCAACCTACTCTCCTGACAAAGCACTACATACATGTAGTCATGTAGGACTTCTCATTTACTCCCTCTAAACTCTTAACTAAATCTCCTCACTGAATGACCAATATTTCCTAACTGTTCATTTACTACCTTAGCTCAACGTATCTAACTCTTTACCTCACAAAACCTCTGGTCACTCCATAATAAGCCCTCCCCATCTGTTTGCTTCCTTTTGAGCAAAAGGCCCATCCCCAGACTCCTCCAGTTGTGCCCTCAATACTTCCTCATCTCTCTTGCTGGTCTTGCAGTTGCTGGTCTTCTCATCCTACAAAACCCAACTCTGGATCAACGCCAATATATGAATTCCTCACTCCTATTCACTGGGGGCAATCACCTTTATCAGTTCCGCTCTCAGAAATAAGGACATTAAACTTTATGCTTATAATAGCAGTAGGTGTCCGTCTGCTCCATGAGAAATTAATGAAATGGATGACACTCAGGATACTCTCTGATGCTTCTACAAGAGTTAGATCTTTGGTTAGAAATTTTGTGCAGATAAATTCTTTTTCCAGGAAAGCTTTGTCTTGGTTAGTGAAAAGTTTCACTCCACAGTGAGGATCGTAGGAGAACAGGAGGCCGTAGGAGAACTTGATCTTGTGGCTCCCTTTCCAGCTAGCGTGTACGTTAGTCTCATCAGATTAAATCATAGCTACCGGCCTTTTCAAATGAGTTCCTGACTAATTAGCTCATTGAAACTGAGTGATTAAAGAATAGCAGGAATTTACATTTCTTTTTCTTTTTTCTTTTTGGTCTGGTGTGAACATGACAAACATCATTCTTTGAATAGAATAACAAGTTAGCATTGACAGAAGGAGGATCGACATACTTCCTCATCTTCTGGAGTGGTTTTTTGCCTTTAACACCCATTACCAATGTCAGCCTGCATGCAGCAGGCCAACTTCAGTTCCACACGGGGGTCCTGAAGTTGTCAATGGGAAACTCAGAGTAAAAGGCAGAGAAGAACCCTTCCTACCTGGAAAGAGGGTGTCGATGGGAGCCTTCCTTGAAGTGAACCAAAAGTCAAAGAGTATTTGTCCATTTGTGATTCTGCACACGCGAGGACAGAAAAAGCCAAGGCGTAGTAAGCACAAGGAATAATAAGGAGAACAAGTGCTCACTACAGAACACATCCGGGACAAAACAGAAACAATCCTATTGTAAGCAATAGAAAACAAATGTCATGAGAAAAGCCGGGGTACTCCAACCCAAAACTGAACAGCTGGACTTCAAGGTCATAATCAAGTGGTGGGAAGTTCCCATCCCTTTCTTCAGGCAGATGGCCTGGGAGGATGCAGGAGAGCCTTAATAACTTTGTGAAGAACTTGTTTCACGTTCACTGTACCAGGTATCTCGGAGCACCTCTGCTTGGCAACCATCCCCAGGAGAGGGCTTAGCGGTTCCCAGCCATCTGTATCTTGTAGGGTTCCCATAAGGACCCATTTCCTTGCCTCCTCAGGGATGTCAAGGGTATTTTTTTTTTTTAGCAAATAGTACATGAATCCTGAATCATCATCATCAAAGGAATCGTAGTTTTCTTTTCTCTTGCCAACATCTGGACTAGCCTGTTGGCCAATGCCAGAAAAAAATAGTCTTGTTTCCACACATTATTATTTAGGGCTATTTTGAAAGGACCCATTGCCATCTCCCCTTAGAAAGCAAAGACACAGCCTTCTGGGGAGAGGAAAAAGGAAGGGAGACAGAGGGACCGCCAGCACGCCAGGAAAGAAGGAAGGAGGAAGTCATTTATTTGACTCATTTTCCTGGTCACATTAATGTATGATTCTTGGAAACTTTGGCAGGAAAATGGGAGGAAGGATTTCAAGTATTCATAGAATTTTTAAAAAGGGGGCGGGGGGATGTACAGAGCATCTAGTCCAGTTTCATCATTTCATAGATTCACAAAATGTAGAAAAGAAAAAGAAGATAATATTTACTGCAGCCCCAGTGTCTGCCAATTACTTTAGATTTGTCATTTCATTTATCATTTTTAAAAGCATGCAGTAATGATATCTCTATTTCATAAGGATAGAAATTAAGAATCAGCAAGGTTAATTAAGTTTTTAAGGGCACACGGCTATTAAATGAAACAGTCAACATTTCATCCAAGTTTTTCTGGATCTGGACCCTTCTTTCCACAAAGAGGTCCTGGAAGGTAACAGATTGTCCCCGGCAATGTGGTTGTTTAAGGGGGCAGCTAGATCTCTTGACTCCCAGCCTTGTAGTCACCGCGATTCTGGGATTCCAATGTTTTTAACTGAAGGTAGATGGTACTGTGAATTAAATTACCCCGTTCATTCAGGGTTTCCCTGTCCAGCACTACTCTTCCCCACCTTCCCACCAGCTGCTACTCCACATCTGCCCCAAATTCGCCATTGTCCTGGACCCGTCACTCACCCTCACTTCACCGTGTTCCTTCTCGTTTCATTTTCTCCCCTCAGAAAGTACCTGTCCTTCTCTAATGCCCAGAGCACCCAGGTGTTTTCCTAGAACCTGATACCTCCCTTTAGGGAACATGTGAACTAATAAGGCCTTAATGCTAATAAAGGCTTAATGCCACCACTTGGTCTCTTAATGCTGATGGGATTTTTTAAATTAATTATCTAAAACAGATGTTGAGATCAACATCTACCTTGTGTCATAGTTATACGTTCATTCTTCAGTGGCCTGTAAACTCTTGCCATGCAAGATCTACATTTAATTTAGACATAGTCCAAGTACTCTGGCGGTGGAGACAAGTCAGACCGCTTACTTTTCCCATTTTTTCTATGGGAAAGGAAGAGACAAAAACAAGGAAGAGCTACTTTTTGAATGGAGCCTGAAAGCCTTTGGAAATGTGGGCACATGAAGACTGAAAGGGTGTGTCCCAGCGAGGAGAGGTCTGGAATAAGGCTGACCTCTGTCTGGCGGTTTTGGGGAAGAGAGGGTTGTCCAGGCTGGTTGGGAGCTGAGTGTCTCTTGGCTAACCAAATGCCTTGACAATCAGTTGCCTCACTGCATGGTGTTCTTCTAGTGTGTTCTGATAAATGCATAGTAGATCATGAATTTAAACTATACATCTTAACCTCACTATAAACATTTAACTCTTATCACATAATTTAAGATAGAAAACAAAGACTGAATTAGTACATTCCATCACCAACTGTTACAGATAACCTGTCTATAGCTTATTTACATATATAATATATTATATATTATATAATGAATATATTGAATGAATATATATGTATATTCATTCAAATATATGTGTGAACTTGAATGCTTCATTTCAAAAAGTTAGAAAACAAAAAATGAAAGCCTTTGCCTACTGAAAATATGCATGCCAAATTGCAAGTATGTATGAGGAAGTCACCACTTAATGACAGCCAGGAAAACTATTTCAAAGTACCTGAAACCAATATAACAATAATTATTATTCACTTGAAAACTCTGAGCTTGGCATGACTTCTGTATTTACATGAGCTCTAAGTGATCACATTTGATTGTCTCATTTCACAGTAATGTCATATATAATGATGTTATCAACCTCAGAAAAACGTGTAACTGTTGTAACAGGATATCTTAATCCCACTAAATTAGTGGTTTGTCTCTAATTTGCTGCCACACTAATTTCATCAAAGTACGAACACCATGTAGAGCAATCCACCTGAATTTACTGGGATTAAAATCTAGGCCTTTTCTTCAGCAACACTGCCACCTTCTGTTCAGTGTGGACTTTACTTTTATTTCTATGGCTTCGAGAGAGAAAAATTTACTTTGGCCTCCTGTATATTTAAAACTGAAAGAGACCATGAAGAATGTCAGATTGGACCTTCTCATTCTATAATTAAAAAGAAACAAGGCCCAAAGCTAGTAAGTCACTTTCCCAGTGTCCTACAGCTATTTTGCTCACATTGGAATTCACAAGCTATTGATTTTTTCTGGTTCTTTCTCCATTACCTTGGCTGTTATCAAATCATAAGAGAGTGGAGATGTTTTATCAAGAGCTTAATAATGGTTATCTCCAAGCATAGGATTTGCTTATTTACATTAAATAGATTTTTTTACCATGAACAAACATACTTTTAACTTTTAAAGATTTGTGTTTGGTCAATGTGGGACCTTAAATTGAAAACTTACTCGGCTTTAAAAGACTTATATTTGTTCAGTGTGTGGCCTTAAATAGAAAAACAATTCTGTGGCCATAAAAGTAGGTGATAACTAAAATTTTTTCTTTTACTTTCTTCCATTTTCTTCTCCTCAGTAACACAAACTTCTGTCGAGCAGAGCACAGTACCAATGCTAATGGGAAGACTCTAAAAAAATAAGGGACAACTGTATCACATATACATAGCAGTAATTAAATAAAATTGTGAAACACTATTAAGCTTAATAAACCTATACATATATCTAAAAGTGAACAATTTTAAGCTCACATTTAGCAGTTTTTTATAGTTTTGTACCCACTTAAAAGTCTCATTCAGCTAGGTTGGGTGTAAATAAGATTAGCATTTCTGCTATAAACTCCACTTAGTGATTCTAACAAATGTTCTAAAATATTTGTTAATACTGTGTTAAAAATGTGTGTGTTTATTCTCATGGAGGGTATTAATCTATAGTTTTCTTTTCTCATGATATCTGGTTTATATGCAGAGTAATGTGGGCCTCATAGGGTGAGTTTAGCCCCTTCTTTTGTTTTCTGGAAGAGTTTGTATAAGATTGGGAATATTTCCTTCTTACATGTTTTCTAGAATTCGCCGGTAAAACTATCTGGGATTGAGGTTTTATTTGAAGCAAGGTTTCTATTTATGAATTCAAGTTCCTTGCTAGATAAAGATTTATTCTTGTTTTCAATTTCTTTTTTAGTTCATTTTGCTAGTTGGTGTCTTTCAAGGATTTGTCTACCTCATTTAAGTTGTCAAACTGATTAGCACAAATTTTTTAATAAATATCCTCTACTGTCTTCTCAAAGTCTATAGAAACTATAGCAATAGTTCCTCTTTCTATATTAATATTGCTGATTTATCATGCTTTTTATAATTAGTATGGTAAGAGTTTTATCAACTGTATTGTCTTTTCCAACAACTAGTCTTTGGTTTTATTAATTTTGTCTAACATTTGTCTGATTTTTTTCATTAATTTCTTCTATAATATTTTTTTTCTTCTACTTACTTTGGGTTTTGTTTTCCAGCTTCTAATGGTAGAGACAGAGAGCACTGAATTTAAACCCTTTTTTTCTAATATAAGTATTTAAAGATATAAATATACCTCTAAGCTGTGTTTTAGCAGCATTTTACTCATTTTGATATATTGTTTTCATTAAAACTTCAGTTCTATTTTCTAACTTCCTTAGTTTTTTCTTCTTGGACCCATGTTTTTTTAGATTGTATTGTTTAATATCCAAGTATTTCAGGATTCTCAACATTGTTGTGTTGCTGATAATTTATTTAATTCAGTTAGGGTTGTAGAACAAACTTCACGTTTTCAATTTTTTAAAAGCAGTTAATTGTCTTACAGTTCAGCATGTAGTCTATCTCAGAAAATTTTCATGTGTTCTAAAAAAATGCATATTCTGACATGGTTTAGATGAGTATTCTATTAATGGTAGTTGGACCAAGCTGATTTACTTATGTTTTATATCTACCAAGCCAATATTCAAGCATATATTAACAAATTTGGAATTTTGTGTTTTATATTATTGGACTCACCCTGGAATGCTACCAAATTATAGCAGAATATCACTGCCTAAGGTAATAAATCACTTTGAGAGCTTTAGACACACGATTCCCTCATTGTCCTAACATTTTATTTTTAAGCACACCAGAGAATGTAGATGATAACTCTCTATTGAATAGCCACTAGAAATTTGTTCTAAAATATAAGATGGGTAAAAAGTAAAAGGTGACTTTTCTATCTCATCCCTCCTCCCCGGCACACACCTACGGCACCTGCAGGAAGGCTGGAACCTTCACTACATAGCTGAGGAAATCATCACTCCCAAGGAGAAGTCGGAGAGAAGTCGAATAAAGCAGTCGGAGGTCGCCAATTGGTGATGAACTCTGGCCAAGAACAAGAGTCGAGCCTTCATTTCTGGGTCCTTCATTTAGGGTTGTCAGACATTCGGCAGTATTTAGGTCAGCTTTCTCACTGTGAAACGAGTGTTATAAAGGTTTCATAGGCACGCATAGCCCAATGCAAGGTACACAGTAGGTGATTAATAGTGATTCCCTTCTAAGGGTTCCCTCCAACCCACCAGTCCATGTTCCAACTGATATATTTTCTTTTTATTTGGTGTTTAACCAATGCACTATGACCATCTCATAATACCTAAAGGCACTCAATTTTTAATAGAATTATCTGATGTTTACAATGAACACTCCTGAGCCCTGTATTCTTTATTATTCTTTCACCAACCAATCAGATTGCTCGCTGTGCAATTTAGACTTACTATGGTAGCACAAATGATAGTAGGCAGTAAATATTAAATCAAGTTAAAAAGGTGAGTGTGCTTCATAGATGTAAGATTTCTAGGAGTTAACACTTTCCAACTTTAAACACATTCTAACCAAATTGTTCAGACACTGAGGGATGACACTGAGTGAGTCATCCCTGAACTGAGGTGTGAGAAGATCCCAGACACGACTCCTGTCCATCACTCCTGTTTACGTGACTTCATTTCCAGTGAAGGTTTCTCACTGCTTAATAGATCACACATTTTGCTCAGAAGCTTTTGCCTCCTAATATATAATCAGGAGCACATTTTGACAGCTGAGTGCGGATCAGCAGACATTGCACTTGGCTCTAGCTAGCAACTTGAAGAGAAAAAAAAAAAACATCCACAGTTAAGATCCATAAGGGGTAATTTACCACCACTTTTTGACATTTATTCTTTCATGGCTGAGGAGGAAATAAACTTTTTCTAAAACTCCAAGATGTCTCAACCTAGAAATAATTGGTTTTTGTTGGGAATTGGTGTGTCCTAATTAATGGAAATAGTTTGGCATAATTAAGACTTACCATATAAAAATATAAAGAAATTATTAAAATACAGCAAAAAAAACTTAACATCAACCCTATACTGAATATAAATTTGTTTTCTAGATGTTGAGGGGCTTCAGAATTTTATGCTTGCAGGTCATCATCCTGAAAACAGTGTCCATTGGATTACACATAAAGAAGAAACTGGAGATTCTATAGTAGCTCAGTCTGGTCATTACGGTACCTGCTGTGCCAGCCAACCCTCCTGATGGAGACAGCCCATGCCCACAGCCTCTGCATGGCTCAAGGCAGCTAAAAGTTTCAAACAGGGAATCACCTGCTGATAGGACCAAAGTGATCATTTGATTCACAAGAAGTCAATCCACAGTCTAGCGAGCAATATATAATGTGTTTGACTTGCATAAGAAAATCATCCTCTAAGGGAATTTAAACTGGAAAAAAAAAAGGAATATTGCAGCTGTCAGAGACATCCAGTGAAGGTTTATGGGAATATATGGAATGGAAGAAACTGTGACAGCCAAATTTATGAGTAAACCAAAATTATGAGTAAGCAAAAGGCAGAAGGTAGAGAAAAGCTATATAGAGAATAGAGGGAGAGGAGTACAGCCAATAGAGTGAGAAGAATGGAGCAGACATATGAAAAGTAACTGAATCACATTAATGCTACAGCGCTTGACTCAAAATCAACAGATGTCTATTGCCCAAACCCCTGGAGCTTCCTGGGATTCTAAGTAGCGTGCAGACTCCCTGTGATGTAACTCTCAGATGAAGGGCAAATTGAACCTGGAAACAGAGAATTAACACTGAGATCAAAGCTAAACTCTCCTTGTAGACCAAAGCCAGTTCCATGAAGGTGCTATTGTTATAACTGTTTTTAAAAATTTCAGGTATAAATGAGGTCTTGTATTCCCCAGAAAAAAAAATGATATTTGCATCAGGCCTAAATTCACAAATCCATAATTCCAGTGTATGAAATAAAAATGGAGAAATCTAATAAAATTGTATACAGGCACACTATCCAGATTGCCAAATTTGAGAAATAAGTAAAATATAGCAGAAATGCCAAGAGAGGAGAAGGGAAGGGGGGAAAGAAAGAACAGTGGAGAGGAAATTCTAGAGGGTAAAATTACGACTCCAAATCTAGATACGAATATACTTTAGACTCCACAAGGAGACCTGGATAAGAAAGACCTAGAGAAAAGACAAGCTGGAGATTGGAGAAAACTATTACTCCATTCATCCTTTCCCCTCTCAGATTTCTTTATGGACAAGGTAGTAAAAGTTTGTGTTCTTTAGCCCATTGTCATAATAGATTTGGCCAGAAGAGAAATTAAAGGCTTGTTTATAGTCAATGTAGAGAAACCCTGGTTACATTTGTGTTAAATTTTCTTACACACCTATGTACTTGTTTACGGTATGTCTGAGACGACTTGATCTATGTTATACACTCTGTTGCAATTTTCCCACTACAACTAGAGGTTCCCTGTGGTGTTTTCTATGAAACTTTTCCCCAGGACATGTGATGTTTTCTATGAAAATAGCAAGTAAAATCTCCTCACAGTTACATGTAGCTAGTTGTGACTAACACAGATTTTGACCCTAGCCTGTCTTCACCACTCCCCTCACATTGGAGTCCAAAGTCATCCCATAGGAAGATGTCATCGACCGGCCTCGCCAGCCCCACCTCCATAACCATCATTACTACCAGATCTCAGAGTGCCCTGTTAAGAAACGTAAATGGACGTGAGACATGCTGATACAGTAGCGACATTCGGGCTGGACAGGCTTTAAGAGAACATACATCTTTGTCAATGAGCCAACATTTTAACTTTGGGAAGGTGCTGGTTGGAGGCCATAAGCACAGGCCATAAGCATGTGTATAACACTAAAAAAGACCAAGATCTTCCCTGGGAATATATGTGGAACCTTTTATAAGTTTAAGGGGGGAAAAAACTTAAAGCTTTTTTTCACTTAGAAACACTGCATTAGCACATTTGTTTGGAGAAGTCAAAGATCCTACCACAGTCAGAGAAACATTATTTTTATACTAGATTTCCTAAAGGTGAGCCCATAAAGAAAAGGGCCAACTGTGTCATTTTAAATGTTGGAAAGTTCTTTAATCTGTTATAAAGTTTAAATGACAGGGTAAGTAATTTTTCAATGGAAATAGGGAGAAAAACTGAATTCACTTTTGGGGGAAGTTCATTACATTGAAGTGATTTTTAGCACACTCTGCATTCTCCTTGCTGCAAAGAGAAATAATTCCGAGACCAGCCCTTTTTTATTCCTCAGAGAAGCATAAAGAACAATGACTGAAATGACTCTAAGAGGAGGAAAGGAACCAACAGCCAGCCGGAACGTATGGGGAATGGATACTGCTGTGAAGAAAGGACTTAGAAGGAAAAAATATATCTTAGGTAAAGGACATAAAATTGTACTGGAAAATGAAGAAATAAGCACAGAAGAATGGATGTGTCAGGGGAAATAAGAAATATTACAAAAGTTTTACATTCAAAACATAAAAATATAATGGGATAATATGGGCCAGAAATAAACTCTCAGAAAAAAAACTTACATTAATTCTAGTGCCTATAAAATATAAAATTAGTCTGCTCATTATTTCCAAATCTGGCATTATGACTAAATTGTCACATTTGCTGTATTTATCACTGACCCATAGCTACTAAAAACTCCAAATTGCTTTTTATTTAAAAAAAGGAATAATTAAACGGGAAACAAAGTCTGGCCTCCTTTAGGAAAATACACGGCTTCCTTTTTCCGTTGCACTGCAAGAATTCTTTCATGATCAAATTATCAAGCCTTGAGAGTTTTCTTTTTAAATTTCTTTCTTTACTGTTACAGCAAATGCCCAATTTTTTTAAAAAATGAAGGTTAACTGCACTCATCTGAAACATGTTTCTCCTTTTTTCCTGAATTAATAAACTGAGAACAGCAAATATCAAGCATATTTTATAAAACACAATCTTAAGAAGCCCCGTATATACACTGACAAGAGCCCCCAAACCCAGCCCAACAATGCAGGTAATCTCTTAATAACTGCAAAGGAAGTATATCCCCACCTGAAGGGTTTCTTTGTTTCCTCTGGACCTTCCACTGCAAGTACCTATATGCATTAGGAAAAGCCATCATACTGAGTGGATCCCAAGAGGCACCACTCACTTCAGGACCACATAAACCCCCGGACCTGGACCTGGCCCTGGAGTTGTGAAATGCACAGGCTATTGGACAGTACAGGAAACCCTAGCAGAATTTCTATTCATCACCGTCAGTTTTCCCAGAGGCCTGTATCACACACGTCAGTTTCCAAAAAAAAAAATAATAACAGCAATAAAATATATTACTTATGATCAAAATTGATTCTCAGTCTTTGTCATCCATTTCCCAGTAAGATGTTATGAAAAGAGCACCAGCTTTCCTTCCGACACAGTTAGTTTAGATCTCAGATCTGCCACTCACCACCCACGAGACTTGGCCGAAGTTACCTAGCCCCTAGGCTTACTCGTGTTTAACAGGATAGCTAGCCACCCTCCACAGGATCATTATGAGCATTAAATGTAAAACATAGGCAAACTTCCTGACACAGAATACATACCAAAATAAATACTAGTTGTTACCTTTCCACCAACATATTCACAGTTATATGTTTGGAATATTAAAAATTTTTCAAAAGCTCAAGGGTGTAGGATTTACATAGGGGCTCAGAATTTTAAAATATACCTCTGAATTAGATAACTGTCATAAATAATATCTATGGTATTCCATATTTTATATATGCCTGTTAGAGTCACGCCATAGAGATTGGTGCATTTTCATATGCACATAAACAAATCATTCCTTTTAACATATAACTTTAAATAAAGGGACATCAATAAATGTAACAACAGGTATTAAAAGGTTATGTTCAATCCCAAAAAGTACAACCCGAAAGTCAGATGCCTTTACAAGGGAGAGGTAAGTGCCACCAAACATTTAGGAAACAGGTATTCTCGTCTTATAAAGGTTGTCTCACTACTTTAAAAGGGACATCATGTTGCTGGTGGCCAACTCATTTAACGAAGTAAACAGTACTGTTGATACAAAAAAACAAAATATTTTAAAATAGGAAATTATAAATTAATCTCATTAATGAGCATGGATACCAAATCACAAACAAAATATCAGTCCAAATCCACCAGTATGTTTTTTAAAAAGCCACATTGTATTTATAACAGCAATGCAAGAATGATTAAGTAATAAAAATATTTTTATGATTTTGACCATATTAATACTTTAAAAGAGAAAATGTTTTTTAAAAAGAGAGAAAAATTATATAATCATCTCAATACATAGAGAGGAAGAAAGTATCAGATAACATTCATCTTACCAAAAACAAAATTTTTAAAAAATTTCTTAGCAAAATAGCACTAGGAAAAAACCTTCATTAACCTAAACAGGAGATACACCAAACACCCAACAAATATAACTACTAATGAGAGGGTGAAGCATACCCTTAAAAGTCAAATACCAGACAAGGATATTACTGTCACCGGTTCTATTCAGTCATGTCCTGGAAGTCACAATGGTGCAGTAAAACAAAGTAAAAGATTTAAGGATTGCAAGAGAGTAAGCATAAATGCCACTACTTTGTAATTAACGTGGTTTTCAGCCTCCAGAATTTTAAAAGAATCTATAGACAAATTATAATAAAGTTCAGCAGAATTGTGAGGCAAAAAAAAGAGCTACATATAAAATCTACAGTATTTCCACATACCCGCAACAATTAAAAAATGTAATTTTTCAAAAATCCCATTTATAAAATTAACAAAAACCAAAAATGCATAGGCATATTTTTTAATTGCGTTGCACTTATATGAAGAAAACTTACATAGCAATACTGAAAGGAAGAAAGGGATGGGAAAAATAAAAGAGGAAATATATGACATTGGTACATAAAGTCAAACTACGGAGATTTTCATTTTGCTCAAATTCACAAATTAAAATCCCAAAAGGGATTTATGTGCACCTTGAAAAACTGACCTAAAATTTACTCAGGAAAGCAATGGAACAATAAAAGGTGAGGAGGTTTTGGAAACAAAGAACAAGCTAGGGTAACTTGACAGAGTAATGAGAAAGCAACACATTACTAAATTCTAATAATTAAGACAATAGGATCCTGGCAAATTAGCTTAACGGAAAAGAACAAACAACTCAGAAAAAGACTACTCAGTAAATGACTGTGGGACAGATAATTACTTAAACATACAGAAAATGAATAAATTGAGCTACCACATACAAAAGATTTTTGTGGCTTAAAGGACCAAAAAATGAAAAACAAAAACTTAATATACTTAATAAGAAAGGATGACAACCTTTATGTTTGCAGATTAGGAAAATATTTCTTGGATAGACTTCCAGTCAAGATGGCGGCAGAGGTAACATGGCTCCCCTCCTCACACAACCACATTAAAATTACGACTAAAATAAAGAACAGACATCACTTGGAACTGTCAGAAACTGAGTTGAATGAAAGTCTGATAACTATGAATTTAAAAAAAAACTAACGAACAATAAAAACAAGAAGAAAAAAGAATCCAAGCTCTATCTGGTGTAGCTCAGCGGACTGAGCACCAGCCAGTGAACCAAAGGGTTGCTGGTTACAAGCCACATGCCCAGTAGGGGGCTCTTGAGAGACAACCACACATTGATGTTTCTTTCTCTCTTTTTCTAAAAATAAATATTTTCAAAAATAAAAGAACAAATATGGGTATAATAATTTCTAAAAAAAAAAAAAAGAATAAAAGAAATGAAGACAGTCTAAGCAGCCTCTGAGGCAACTTCAAGAGGCCAAACATTCGCATCATATGGGTGCCAGAGGAGAATAGGAAGAGAAAGAATTTGGAAATACATTTGAAAAAATAATGAAAGAAATCTTCCCTGATTTGGTAAAAGAATAGACATGCAAATCCAGGAAACACAGAGTCCTAAACAAGATGGATGCAAAGAGGCCCACTCCAAGACACATCGTAATTAAAATGCCAAAGGTTAAAGATAAAAAGAGAATCATAAAAGAATCAAGAGAAAAGAAATTAGTTATCTACAGGGGAGTTCCCATAAGACAGTTAGCTGATTGCTCAAAAGAAACTTTGTAGGCTAGAAAGGATTGGCAAAATACTCAACATCATGAAAAGCAGGGACCTACAGCCAGGATTGCTCTACCCAGCAAAGCTATCATTTAGAATCAAAGGGCAGACAATCAGTTTCCCAGACAAGAAAAAGCTGAAGTATTTCATCATCACCAAACCATTATTATGTGAAATGTTAAAGGGATTTGTTTAAGAAAAAGATGATCAAAACTATTAACAGTACAATCACAATGATATATACCTGTCAACAATTGGTTCTGAAAAACAAACTAAGCAAGCAAGAATAGAGACAGAACCATGGATATGGAGAGCATTTTTATGTCTTCCAGATGGGAAGGGGGTGTGAGGAATGGGGAAAGGGTGAGGGGATTAAGAAGTACAAATAGGTAGTTACAGAATAACCATGGGGATGTACAGTACAGTATAGAAAAAGGAGTAGCCGAAGAACTTATACTCATGACCCATGGACATAAACAAAGGTTTGGGGATTGCCTGAGGGAGTGGGGGGGTGCTGGGTGGAGGGGGATGAAGGGGGAAAACTTGGGGCAACTGTAATAGCATGATCAATAAAATATAATTTAAAATATATATTTCTTGTTTTAAAAATTTTATGTACTTTTAGGGAGAGGGGAAGGAGGAAGAAAGAGGAGAGAAACGTCAATGTGAGAAACATTAATCAGTTGCCTCCTGTATGAACCCTGACCAGGGACCAAACCCACAACCCAGGCCTGTGCCCTGAAAAGGAACGAACTGGCAACCTTTTTGTTTATGGGGTGGCACCCAACCAACTGAGCCACACTGATCAAGGCTAAAAAAACATATTTCTGAAACAGGGCACCAAAAGTACAAACAATAAAGAAAATACTTATACTACTGACTACATTTAAAAATAAAACTTGAGTACAACAAAAGACTCCTAAGCATGAAAGGGCAAGCCACGGACCAAAATAGATTCAACACATAGAGCCACCAATGGCTCTATTTAGCCAAGAACTCTGAAACAGACCAAGAACTCTGAGCTCTGAAATTTACCAAGAACTCTGAAACATAAGAGTGTGGAAAGAAGCTTGGCAGGAAAACGGCCAAAGCCTATGAAGAGACAAGCCAAAGAGGAAAAAAGAGGAGTGACTAATGAACAAATGAAAAGATGTTCATCCTAACCAGTAATCTGGAAAATGTAAATTCAAAACTCAGTGTGAGATCATTTCATACCCATCAGCTTAGCAATAAATTTAAAGTGTGACAGTACCAGGTGTTGGCAAGAATGCAGAGCAAGGAACTCTCATAAACTGCTGATGGAATTAGCAATTGCCACATCTTGGAGGAAAAAAGATAATAACATCTAATAAAATTGAATAAAAGCATTTGTTTCATCTCAGAATTCTTCTCCTAGGCACATACCCTAGAGAAACTGTAACAGAGAGTAACTGAAGACATCTGTATGCAATGTTCTTTGTACCAATATTTATGTTGGTAAAATATTAAAAATTACCCCGTGCTTATCAACAGAAGAATGGATTTTAAAGTTGTTATGTGATTAAAAATGGAATAATAGGGGTGGGTGGGAAAAAGTGGAATAACATTTTTGTTCCACTACTCTATGTTTTTCTGTATGTTTGTAATATTTCCCATTTAAAAAAAAGCAGGGAGAGAGTAAATACAGTAATTATACTTGAAAAAGGAAATATTCTGAATATTTTAAGTCTATGAGCATTGCTAGAAAATTGCCAAAAGTACTCATTGCACAATAAATTCTCAATCACCTCAAAGGCATCATTTGTAAGGAACAGGTCTCATCAGACTCACCTAATTTTGTAACATGACAGAATAATAATCTGGTGGATGAAGAGGAAGAGATGGATGCAACGGCCCGACTTCAGCGGACTTCTTATCCTGTGCCATATGGTATTTTCATCAAAACAATGGGGTGATTTTTAAGTAAAAGTGGGGACAGCATAGTCTAGACCTAAACTGAAGCCAATAGAACAAAATTACACACACACAAGGAGATGGATAGCTCTTCTTTAAAGTCCATTCTCAACCTTTGACAGCAAAACTAGAGGCACAAGAATTCTAGATGTACATGTCTCTTGACCTCTGTGTTAAAATAAAGACTGCCGACTTTCACTGTGCAGCTGAAATCTATCCAAGACGGACTGAAAAGGACTCTGCCATAAGGAGGTGCATTTATTAAATTCAGAAAATAGTCAACACCAACCTAATATTTTAAGAGAGGACACCTAGGGAAGAGAAATTAATGTCCTATATGTAAACAATAAAAATAACAGAAGCTCTAACGAAGAATTCCAGCTCACAAAGCTTCACATGAAAAACAGCTTTGGCAAGGAAAGGAGTGATTTTTCCATTAAGGAATTACTTTTAGAAGAGTCACTTAGGATGGTGAGGGAAGGACTGTCTTCTCTGTAGTGGCTGCATCTCCATGCAGCCTGTGGGGCAAATCCTCGCTAGTGACCGATCATGTGGGTGACCAGCCAGATGGACTGATCAGTTGAGAGTGGAAATCAATTCAGAGATCAGCTCGGACATCAAATTGACTTTCAAACATCACCATGTCACTGTGATCAAAAAGTCAATTAGGTAATGGGATAGAGAAAACAGAAGCTAAAAATTATTTGAGGAAATATTTTAAGAGAAAGAAGACATTGTAAATTAAGTACTTGGCAAAGTAAACTTTGCATTATGCAATGGAAGTGTTTTACCTTAAATTATACACCCACATTCTAAAAAAAAAAGATCAGCATTAATGTTTTTGAAACAACTAATGCTTCACAGAAAAATCATATAATTTTAGAAACCATCTGCCCACGAGTCATATTTTCTTTGTTACTTCCTTGTGTTTTCTTAACTACTTCATTAATATTTGCATAAGAGCAGGACCTTACTTGCATGAAAGCACAAATATCCTATTGGTGTTTATAATATTACATGATTGTTGAAATTACACTGAACAAAAAACACATATGTAATTCTGAGGAGTTTGTATACTGAGAGTGTGAACATTCCCAAAATAAGTATTGGCTTGGCCAAAAAGTCTGTTACTTTTTTCTCTAAAATATAAACCACATTTTTCATTTTCACCAATAACTTTATTGATTTGGATATTTTGAGTATGTCGGCTATCTCCTACTATTGGCTTCTAGTGGGTAGAGCCTGGGGTGCTGCTAAACATCTTCCAGTGCATAAGACAGCCCACAGCAAAGAAATATCTGGCCAAAATGCCAATAGTACCAAGAAACTTTGCAAACCACTTTTGACACATTCAATCAGTCACAGCATCTTCTCCTTACATTGTACGAATCTTTTTCTTTTTTTGGTGTTTCAGTTGCATTTTTATCATTCTTGAAATAATAAAGCATAATATGCCAAAATGCGTATTTTCTCCCATCTTCAATATTAAAATATCTGCCAAAGTTCACCAATTTTGATAAGATTTTATTTAAGTGTACGATGATGTGACAGCTGTCACAATACAATCTAACAAAATTGTTTTGAATGAACATAAAGACAACTAAGCACTACTAGAGCCATCATACAGAAAAAATTAATGGACTCTTTGGCCAACCCAATAGTATGTGTGCATTCAACACTGTAATTGCTGGTATTTCTCCATCCTCTAGTATCAGCCTTTTATCTGAGGAAGGCACTCAGTTCTTCCCTTTCTAGGGTAGAGGGGCAAAGAGAAGAGAAGGGCAGAGAGGGGTATGCAACCCTACGCCTGCTTTCTTAAAGGAGCCAGGTGGGTCACTGCAGCACAAACACATTCAAATGTGTTTGAATTGCAATGGAGGGGTTTCCCCAGCTGAGATTGGGAAAGAGCACGGAGCATCCTGATGCCATAGACTAAGAACAAATTAAAGTGGGCAAAGTGCTCTGAGTACAGCATTGCATCTACCTTTGAAACCTAAGAGCCAAAAAGCAAGAAGTCTAACTTCCATCTTGAACCAGGGCAGAAAAGAGTGACAACACTGAGGAAGCCCTGACAGGTTCCTTCCCCGCTCCTCCTTGCCATGCTGAGCCTGGGCTGAGGAAGGACTGCCTACACCAGAGAGACTGAGGAAGAGAGCCTGTACCTCCCAGATTTTGTCACTGGTGCAGGACAGAAGCAGATTCTAGCTGATTTAAGTAGGGGGTGGGGCAGGGAATGTTTCACTATAACAGAGGTCACTGCTAAAATTTATAAAAGACAAGGAACAAAAAGTTTTTAGAAAAAAAACAAAATCCAGGAAGCTCTGGGAATTTAGGAACAAACGGACAATTCCTCCACAGTCATCACAACCACCAACCCCTATCGTAAAGAACACATTCCAGTCCCACTCATTTGTCCTGCGTCTCTCAGGACGAAATTCAAACCAGGGAGAAAGAACGCAGTCTTGAGTTGGGGCTTGCCCTTCAGATGGGAGTTTAATGAGCACCTTGCCTGGCAGTCACACAGATACTGAGTTCAGCAGGGCAGGGGTCATTCGCCGGAAGAAGAAGAAAGCTCTGTCAGAAGTGGAGATGGATGACAGGCAGACAAAACCAAAGCGCAAGCACTAACTGTCAGAGCAGGGGGCTAGCCGACAAGAAAAGGAGGGCCAGGGGCCTCTGCAGAAACTCACAGTCAAGGCGCTCGGGGTCCAGAGACAGCAGGTTCACTTGACCCCTCTCTAATGACTCTTGGCAATCTGGAACATTCTTCAGAATTTCCTTTTCAGCTACTTGTATTTCAGCTATCTCTCATCCCCATGCCAAAAAAATCTCATTTCAGTGATAGAGTAAGGAGACTTCTTCACCTTCCATTCTCCCTCCAGTGAAATCATACAGACCATTTTAAACATCATCTCCTTATGAATTTTTCCTTTTAACAACAGCTCTCTTTGACCGTGAAGTGCCACTTAGAAGTGAAATTATTTGGGCCTTCAGCATCAGCAACCATGCTCTTGAGACACAGCTCTGGTAGCTGAATGAGCTACTGAAGCAAATGTGCACACAAACCCATTTCTAAAGGCTCCTGGAAGTTAAACTTGGTTATGTTAGACATGGAGGTACATTAGCAACTCCAGACCCAACCAAACATCACGCCACAAGTGAGAGCTCTAAAGCATTCAAAACAATAAACACTTGAAACGTTTGAAAAATAACAACTCTAGATATTAACACGTGTTTATGACACTTTCAAACGTACCCAAAATTAAATGTCTTTATAAAAGGTGCATTATTAGGTCATTATGTATATGCAAGTACAGATGTCAGCACTATACATACAGTCACTTGGTTTTAAGTGGCACCTACCTCAAACAGACCACCCCCCTTTTATTTTTTCTGGCTCCTGTTCATCGTAAGAAGTGAATAGAGATACATGTCTACACACTCATATACAGGTGGTTACACATTCACCTACATAACAACCAGCATGTTCTCACACCAGAGGTGAGGACACTGTACATGTAGCATGGAAATGACTCAGTGAGTAGTAACGTCCCTCTTACCCTTTCTGAGCATAAAGAGCATGAAGCAGTCAGAGCGGAGGGGGGGTAGAGAAAGAAAAGAACAGAGATTTGGCAAAAAGCTAAAAATAACAAGGAAATTTTTGAAGAGAAAATTATAAAAGTCTGGTTCAATGGGAATAAAATTTTCCAACACCAGGAAAAAGACACAGTTCTTCCTTAGGTTTCTAAATCTGAATGAAGTAGTCAAGCAAAAGGGACTGTAATTCATCCAATAGCAGCTGAGAATGCGGAGAAACTTGGGCAGACTACCACCTAGAAAGTCTACTCTGAAATAGAAAAATAGGTATCTTAATGAAGCTACAGTACTTTTAAATATTTATAACAATTCCAGAAGGCTAACAAATGGTCAATATGGAGAACCTGGATTTAATGGAAAGATAAGCAGAATTTCCTATGGAGTGCTCAACTATTCTCACTGCATATAAATGTGTATTAAATTTAAATTAGAGGTTTAGAAAGGCATAATCTGCCACGCAGAAAACCCACAGCAAAGCACTTTACACTCCACACTCTAATGTAGTCAGCCATTTAGGGTCACAAATTTTTCAAAACTGTGCCCAAAAGACACCAGCTATTTTTAATTTGAAAGCTATGAAGAACCATATTTCCCCAGTCTTGGCCCCTTGCCCACTGCCACCATGAATAAAAACTCTCTGAAAACTTTAGAGAACAGCTGTGGGAGGGGTGTCAGGGGCCACCACCCGCCTTCGGAGGAGACACTGCTATTGATCAGCTGAAAGAAGAACAAGATGTGTCGTCAGGGCGTAATCCAGCCCTACTTGGCGGTCTTTGGGAAACAAGAATGGGCAATGTGTGCTCTAACTCACAGAGTATCTGTTAAATAGTTTGGGTAACGTTTTCTCTCTTTAGAACCTCTTTCACTCCTGAAAAGTTTTCTTGTGGAAGGCGGGTCTTCTGCTCCCAAGTACTGGACTGAGCCGGTCAAATCCAGTTAATGATATGGCTACCGAATTCAAGCACTGGCTGAGGTTGAAACACTCACAGAAATATTCTATTGCACACAGATCTATGCTATTCTGGTTTTCCTTTTCTAGTCTTATTACTTTTTTCTTTTTATTGTAATAATATATAAAATTTGTCATTATAATCATTTCAGAGGTGTATAATTCAGTGGCATTAATTGCAATACACAGTATACAATCATCTACTTCCAGAACTTTATCACCACCCTAACTGGAAACTGTACTCATTAAGTAATAACTCCCCATTTCTCCTTCCCCCCGCCTTTGGTAGCCTCTACTCTACTCTACTTTCTGCTTGTGAATTTGCCAACTCTATACGGGGAGAGGAAAAAGTCGGTTTACAGTATTCTTGTGTTATCTGTTAATATTGTATTATCATCCATATGAACAATGTAAACCTACCTTTGCCCCAACCTGTAGATTTCACACAAATGGAATCATATAATATGTGTCCTTTGGTGTCCAGCTTACTTTTTTTACTATAATGTTTTTAAGGTTTATCCATACTATGGTGTGTGTCAGAACTTCATTCTTTTTATGGATGAATAATAGTCAATTGTATAAATATATTACATTTTGTTTATCCTTCCATCTGCCAATGGACATTTGAGTTCTTTCTGTTTCGTTTTGTTTGGGGCCATGGTGAATGATGCTACAATAAACACTGGCATACATGCAACTGTTTGAGTCCCTGTATTCAGTTCATTTGGATTTCTACCTAGAAGCAGAATTGCTTGGTCATACCGTAATTCTGTACAACTTTCTGTGGGACCACCAAAGTGTTTTCCATAGCAGCTGCACCATTTATATTCCCACCAGCAGTTCTTTTTTTTTTCTTTTTTTAAGTAATGTTTTTTAAAGCCTAAGAATAGCACTAAAGAGAAGGAAGGAATAAGGCACTGGCTTGTATCTCAAGAAGCAAGCCTGTGTAATCTTTCATCTTGTCACTCTTGTCCTACCAACTCTTATAAATGGGCTGTAAAATGGTCCTCATTTTAACACTTGGTTTTATTTTATTTTTTCCTATTACACAGATGTGTAATTAAGTACATATTTCTCCTTTTAATTCACTAGCCCCTGTTATTTCCATTTTCCATGCTAGGGTGGTGGAAAAGCATTATTTTGGTTGGGTGGAAGGAAACACGTCCAAGGCCTGTTGGTAGCCACCCTACATATGCTCTGCGAGTTGCTCTCTGTCCCCCAAAATACCCAGACCCTTCCACCTCACCAGATTGCGGTTACACTTTCCAGCCTTTTTCTTCCTTTAACAAGTTTTACCATGTCATTTCCCAGAGCAATTGCAGGCTGCTCTTCCTGCTTCTGGCAGATTGATTGTCTCATTTAATGGTGTGGTTTAGCTTTGCCCATAGAAAGAATTTCTTCTGCATTAATCTTTTCTTTTACAATTTCAGGAATAATTCCACTAAGTATACATTTTAATGGTTGATAGAAATGTGAACTTCACATGATTACAACCAAAAGATGGCATTGTTGAAAATTGCACTCCATACATCTTTTAGGCCCGTTAAGGACCCCAAGCAGGGGAGTTTCAAACTGATTGATGTTTGAAGCCCTCAGAGCAAGAACGCCGCTAGAGGGCGCAAAAGGGGTGGATGGGGATCACAAAATGTTTTTTGTGGAGGACAAAGCTAGTGAGGTTACTCTCCTTGTGGAATATATAACGTAACGCAGAAATATACGTAATGAACAATAGATCAAAAATTTCATTGAAGACAGGCTTAGTATTACAGATTTTTCCTTTTGCCTCTGGCTCCAATATGGTTCAGCAGAGTGCTACTAGCAAGAAAAGTTTTCATTATGACAAAAGAAAAGCTGAATCATCTTAACATTCCTGTGGTTTCATTATTCCACTTCCTCAAGTTTCTCTCCCACGGATATCACTCACACAAAGAATATCTAATATTCTCACACAGAGAACATCGCTCACACAAAGAATATCTAATATTCTCACACAGAGAATATCGCTCACACAGAGCACTGGGCAGAACTGTGGACCAAGTAAAGTTTACCCTCAGTGGGTTCTATCTTTTTCTTTTTTCCTCACTCCTACCTGCCCCCCAGGTATAGGCCAACTTCATCTCACTTACCCTCCAAAGCAAAAAGAATCTACCCCTAAGAAAAAAAAAGTTTGAGATAAAAAAAGACCTAAAATTATTGAGAGAGAAATTAGTCTTAAATAGAATCATACACTGTCATAATAACAATACAGAGTGCCACCAAACCAATTACTGTTAAATTACTAATAAAGTAACTGTCCCAGTGAAGTTAAAAATGACTACGCACACCAGCGGCACTGCAAAGACCAAGCACCAGTCCACTCTCCTACAAGATCGAAAGAGTTTCATCTTCACTTCATGTGTTGACATTTGTAGCAGAACATAAAATTCAGAAATCACTGAGTTGTGGAATACTCAATTTCTGTTTTAGAGTTTATTGCACAATTACCATCATTCATGATTTCAAATATTTATCCAAGGATAATTTTGTGTCTAGATTACTATGTTAAAAACCTCAAGTCATGATGTAGGAGATGAAATTCCAAATAATCATTCAAGAAGGAAAAGAAGGGAGCTCATGGAGCAAAGAAAATGGGCAAACACAAATGGGGAAAAGGAGCAAAATAAGCAGTAGGTAGGTTAATTACAATTTTAAAAAAAAAGTTTTTCAAGAGCCAGCATTTAAGTGGGTTACAAATTTTGATATTAGAAAAAATTTTTCAAACGTTTTAGTAGTCAGAATATCTTGAAGGTTTGGCTCAGGGATGCAGATGGATTTTCTAATAAGTACAGTAGTCCCTCCACACCCTTGGGCCATGCATCTGAGGGCTGCCAGTAGATGCACGGGTAGACCAAACTCTCTGTAGATTGTCTTTTCCTATAGATGCACACCGACGATAAAATTCGATTTTTAAATTCAGCACCATGAGAGTTCAACAAGAACAGGTAACAATAAAAAAGAACGGCGATAACAATATACTGTAATAAAAGTTATGTGAATGTGGCCTTTCTCTCTCTGTCTCTCAAAATATCTTATTGTACTGTGGTCCTTTATACTGAAGGAAGGACTTCACAGCTTCCTTCTGCGTATCCGAACTACCAGCATCACTCGTCTTATAATTTGGGGCCATTAGTAACTAAAACAACGGTAACCTGAACACAGCAACACGATGCAGTGACAAATGACAGAGTTGCATCAACAGTGTGAAGACGCTGGACAGGGTGGTCACGTCACCTGGGTGTGGCGGGGGAACTCAAGAAATGTCATGGTGCTGCTCACAGTGGTGTACAATTTAAAACTTATGAACTCTTTGTTTCTGGGGTTTTCACTTTAACATTTTTGGACAGTGGGTGATGGCAATCAAGGAGTGGGAAATGGCAGAAAGCCCAACAGTGGTTAAGGTACGTTCCGTGTCCCCCAAACTGTCATGGCTTCAGGCTTCTTCCTCTTCTTAAGCAGTTTCTCATTACTCTCTAATGTGACATATAAAATACATATATAAAATATATGTATTTCCATATATCAAAGTCGAATGAAAATCAAACACAAACCATTAGCTAGAAAACATGTCACTTTACTTGAGTACAATAAACAGTTTGGTGAGAAAAACTGAGTAGCCCCAATCCAGTAAGTGAAAAAACATCAAACAGACTTTGTGGATCACAGGATGGGGAACACTCCTGATTCTTATTTTTCTGAGGTTCTTTCTGAAAATGAGTCTTCTGAATCCAGGAATTCTAATTGACTTTTCTTTCTTCCTAATATTGCTGGGGTTTTTCTCTTCATTTAAGTGGTTTACTATTTTCTGAAAGCTCTCAACAGCCTAAAGATTCCACTTTTTTTAACTATCAGAAGTTTTTTTATTGAGAAGTTTTTTAAAGATTTTGTTTATTTCTATTTAGAGAGGGGAAAGAGAGGGAGAGAAACATCAATGTGTGGTTGCCTCTAACACATCCCCTACTGGAGATCTGGCCCACCACTCAGGTATGTGCCCTGACTGGGAATTGAACCAGTGACCTTTTGGTTCTCAGGCTGACACTTAATCCACTGAGCCACACCAGCCAGAGCCAAAAAAAAATCTTTAAAACAGAAGTAAACAACACTTTTTATATTATTGTCCCAAATTATACTTCTAATTTTAATTGATGAACATAACTGTTGAAATTGTCTCAAGCGATATATGATAAGCATAACCTAAAACGATGACAAGATCTGTAGCTAAATCTAAACCAATAAGTAATACATATGTTGAACTACACCTCCCACCCGTACCTCGACCCCATTCCCATACCCTTTCCAAAACTTGCCAAGACATTCTTATTCCACTCTGTTGTTTCACATCTTCAAAACTCCCAGGAAGTCTACATTTCTTTTCCCAGTTTACCCAGTTACTTACAAAGCGGTCGTCAGGTCATTGAACACTTTGGTGTACACTGTTATGCAGCATATGTTTCCTGGCTCCGGCCCAGCTTCGCGTGCTCCCTAAAGTGCAAGTCTAGCGTGATTAGCGCTTACCCATGTTCCACCCCCAGCCTCTTACTAGAAGGGTAACACTCTCACATGGATGCCACAGGCAGCACTGCGGGTTGCTAAATTGGCATTTCGGGGGAACTAGAAAATATCACACACCAGCTTCAAATGCCACATTAAGCTTGGAAATATGGAGGTGGGGGGCAAAGAATGGAATTTGTTCATTTAAAAAATTGTGTATTCATTTTTACATGTTTAACCTTCAGTCATCTTCAAAGGACTCTCCATTGGATGCAATAAACCTAACGAGATGTTTTTTCCACTGCTCAAAACAGGTTTTGAACTCATTAATTTTGATGCCTTTTGATGCTTCTGCCATTTTGTGTTTCGCCTCTTCCACATTGGCAAAACATTTCCCTTTGAAACTCTTTTCACCCAGGGAACAAACAAACACAAAAAGTCACTGAGATCAGTTGAATAGAGAGGGGGTCATGCCGTTTTGGGTAAAAAAAAACTGCTGAACACTCAGCACAGTGAGAGCAGGTGAGCTCATAAGTCACCCATCATGAAATGAGCAAACATGTTGAGTCTTCAAAAACATGTCACTGGAGCCTAACACAGCCTCTCACAACAGCGCCAGCTGGTACACTGGTACAGATGGGTTCCTAGAAGATACTCACCAGGCAGGAGAAGCGTGTACTACAAGAAGCCTGCCCTCTAGAATATAATTCGTCTTTTTATTGTTGTTTCCCCTTGTATATTGTCTCATTCTACTTGACCTTCAAATATTTCATTTTGCACTTGGTGGGTATGCAGTCCTAATATTACTGATAAACACTAGGCACACGGTAGGGTGGAACTAAATGTACTTTAGCTACAGGCAAAAGTGCAGAATTGTTTCACATTTCATTGTTCATTTGAAGCAAAAATGTTAAAAGATGGCTCAATGGTTGTTCATTCACAACCAATATTTCTGGACAATAGTCTAATAAACAGAAATTATGAGATCAGGTCAAGGATACTTTAAGTGGACTAAAAGCATTGTATAAAACTAGAATATGTTTTTATGTCATGGCTGATTAATTCTTATTCAAACAAAATGTTCCTGAAATTTTTTTCTAGCGGCTTAGTTTAGAAATTAAATACTGGAGTGCATAAATAATACTTTCTGACAACATTTATGCTGTCAGATTCTAGTCTTTCAGTCTTTAAATGAAGTATATCATGAATATATAGGTCTCCAATTCTGACAAAAACTGAAAAATGTGAAGTAATAATAATCTTGGAATTATGATAATCGTGCTTCAGTTTATGAAAGCTAAAAAAGCTAAAAAAAATCAACTTCCAAAAAATAATTAATGTAAGTTGGACAAGACCTTACACAGCAAACTTCACAAAATTAAGTAAATTAATGGAGGTACAATACTATTAAAGTTTTACTATACTCTCAGGAAAATTGCCCAGAAAAACCTACTTCCTTGGCCCCATCTGACCCAATAGCCACCAACTGTAGCCCTGGCCTGAAATTTATCCATGAGGATCTGGGCAAAGAGCTCTGGTCACCAAGCCACTAAAGATGTCTTGTCCTGGACAGAGATGGATTCAGCCAATCAGACATTTCTCAGGAATCTGAATACCATATGCGTGTATGTGTGTGTGTGTGTGTGTGTGTGTGTGTGATAACAGACAGCGAGGGTAAAACCCAAGAGACAACTTTAAACCAACACTACAGAGCAGTAAAAGCCACACCTTAGTAATTCAAGTAATTGCTTTTAATGCCAAATAAAATAATTCTACCTAGTTGTGTCACCCAGCACTCACAATAATCTTACTACCTTTTCCTAGTGTACATTGGGAAATTGAGTTTCCTTGTGCCCACGTCTGACGCAGTCCTCCTCACTGCCACCCAGTTTCTAATCTTTGCTCTCAGCTCACTGTAGACTTCTACCTACTTGCCACCATTCCAGACTAGAACTGCCCTTGCCTTCACTCCACCAAACACCTTCAACCCACAACTATTACCTATAACCTACATTTACTAAAGACTGAGGCTAATGGATGGTGATTAAAGCGCTAAACAAGTTTAAACTGAATGTTAAGAACGAATTTCTCCAGCAATTCATTGACATTACTTGCCACAGGGAATTTCATTGGCCATTTCTCTAGGTAAGCCTTGTTTTTTCTTCATTCTACTGAGGCTCCTTTCTCTTCAGGCACATATGCATAAGGGGGCAAGGCAGGTAGAATGAGTGAGAGAAGAGCAAGTATAAGAAAAGACCAAGAAACTTGCATTTAAACACATGGCTTTGTCAATCTTTCACTTTTCCTTTTTTTCTCATTCTTAAAGCTACTGTTAAGAAAAATTATGTATGTGTACATGTGTATATATGTGGTGTGAAATGGTAACTGATTTTGGCCTCTGCTTCTAGTAAGGAATGGTGAACTCTAGAACAAAACAGTGTCTTCCTCTTTTAAAGGAGACAACTGGTCTTTTGCTTAAGCCCCTGTTGCCTGGTGGGATGTCAACTCAGGGCTGCTAGACCTCCTGACTTTTCAAGAAGAGCCAGAAATCCAGTGTCCCTCTCTCCCTCTCTCCTAATTTTTAGAATTCTCAATATTCCTATATTTTAAAAAAATACTATGTGAATAAAAAGTCGTGCAGTGCAAAATCCAGCCACGAGAAGACCCTATCTTCATTTATTTGAGTTGCCAATGGACAACTCTCCAATTCCTATCTTAAACATTGAAGTAACACAATTTGAAGTAGCTTTAAAAAGGAGAATTTACTAAATGCTACCTTATGGGTGCCCAGTAGAGAAACGTGGCTGGATCTTGGAAACATGGGGTCCAGGGACTAAACCGCATCAGAGCTTCCCAGCTGTGGTGGCCACTTTCCCTACGGCTGCTTCACCTCTCTGTCTATCTCTCTCTGCCCCTGTCTCTCTTTTACCCTTCAGTGGATTGACTCATATCATCTGCCTACATGGGGGAAGCCATAGAAAACTCCCAAGATTTTCGTTTCACAAAACTAAACTCCTAAACAGAGCTAGCCACCTCTATCTCAATTTCCAAAATTTCCAGGGAAGGATTCTGGCTGTTCCAGGTGAGTCAGGTGACTAAACTTGAACCAATCAAATGTGATCAAACTGGAGTCTTATTACAAGTGCTATGTAATGACAGGAGAATATTGCACAGGGGAAAAAAAAGAAAAATAGTTGGTTGGAGCATCATCCCATAAACTGAAAGGTCACAGGTTCTATTCCCGGTCACAGCACAAGCCTAGGCTCTGCGTTCATTCCCCATGGGGGTGTATATGAGAGGCAACTGATCTACGTTTCTGTCTCACATCGGTGTTTTTCTCCCTCTCTGTAAAATCAATATGCATGCTCTTGAGTGAGGAATTAAAAGGAATTAGAATATAAAAATTTAAAGAAGAAAAATAGGTACTGCTATGCAGACACACACCTACACCCATAAACATGTATATAATAACACAGCAGACCCCATAATTAATGCTCAGGTGTGTGATGGAAGCAACTTAAGCTATAGGACTTAAAGGTTTAATGTAGCTTGAGGATAATAGAGGAAAACTTTCTGAAGGGCCAGTGACATGAGTTGTCTTCTCAAGTCTATCTAAGACATTGTTTGATTTCAGAGACCCAAAAGCGCCAAAGGCTAAGAAGTCACAAAGGAAGACACCCAACTCAAATTTAACAACACTTTGTCAGGGATCTGTGCTGTATAAAGGATTGTATGGACCCAAAGACTGAAAATGGTCGGGAAGGATTCAGGGATAGCTGGTCATCCTGTCTTGTACTTGGCTGAAAAGTGAGCTCAGAGAATATTAATAGGTTTTTGTCAATACTAAGGGAACTTTTGAGTTGCATTTTATAGAATATTGTTCTCAACTCTGCCTCTTAAACATTTTATCAGCTTGAATAAAGGCATTTAAAGTATGCTTACAAAATCTGCCAACAATACAAATTTGAGAAAGCTATTTAATACATCAAAAACACTTCAAAACACTAAAATAATAGATCAAAACCAGCATAATAAGATTTACTATAAATCAATATGAAGTACTGCACTAAGGATCAAAATGAAAACTGGTTAGAGGCTCAAAATGTGCAGATCTGCAAAATGGCAATCATATGGCGCAAAAAAAATCTCTCGTCTTTCGTTACCCCCAGCAACGCTACAAGCCAGACTTCTGACAAGGCGCGGCGTTTCAGATGCGATCTTTAGAAAAATAAATAGAATCACTGTGTCCAGAACAAAAGTGTCAGTAATGCCTCTGCTGGATGATTTTATTCAACCCTGGATTCTGCATCTAAGGGACACATTGACAAGCTCTTCCAAGGCAGGAGACCAGAATGTAGAAGGGTCTGGAAACCATTATAAAGAACATTATAAAGAATTATACTATAAGGAATAACTAAACAGGTCCAGAGGGAGAAAACAGAACGAAGCAAGAGTTTCATGAGAACGAGAAATTAGACTAATTCTGAGGGTCTCTAGCAGGTGGAACAAGCACCAATGAAAGGAATTTACTAGTGTTGGGTTTGCTTTGAGAAGGAAGTCAGTAACAGTAACTTCTGTCCCACCAAAAAAAAGATTAGTTTTTAAAATGGTAAACGAGGCAAATATCTGCCTGAGACCAGTGGAGCATGCCTCTGCAGTGGAGAGGGGGTTGGACTCAATGACCTAGTAATCTCTTCCAACACTCTCTATTCTATTTTCTTCTTCTTCACCTATTTACATATAAAAGTGGGGGAGATCTCCTTTAGCCAAGCTGAATAAAGAAGACGCATCCATCATCTTCAACACATTTAGAATACTACCCTCAGCTTGGGCAAGATGTTTGGCAAATTTATTTTATTGGGCACACCTAAAAGTAAATTTACCCAGAGAATAGATATAATAATATCAATGCATGGGCTACTTACTTAAGTAGGAGTGAACCTAGGGGGGGCCAAAGTAAACATGTTGGGCCCGAAGGTCAAAACTGTACCAGTGTCTGCGACTCATTTCAGGACAAAACGAGGACCCCCACATGCTCTTTTGTGGAGCTTTGATGTGCTGCTGCGGAGACAGACTCTTTCAATAGAGACGGGATTTGAGTACCAGTTATGTTGCTTGCTGGTTGCTGTCAGCTTGGGCAAGTCAAGTCACTGGAGGGTCTGAAGCCCAGTTTTTCATCTTGAAAGTGAAGCATTTAATGCAATCACGTACCTTTTAAGAAGTGAGCAGCAATTAAACGAGATAACACAAGCAAAAATATTCATAAACTGTAAATGGTACCTATTATATACAAAGAAAAAAGAGCATGTATTCAATTACAAATTTCTGCAGCTGGGATTTCCTACACTGAAATGCTTTTAATGTTCCATAAAATTCCAGCTTCCACCTGCAAGTTTGCCTGACATAGCCATTCCCTAATTATGGTTGTTTCCTATATTATAAGATTAACTGTTACACTTTAGCACAGAGTTTAGCAGCTGGTGCAACTTTAATGCTTTTTCCTCAGACCACACACTGTGACATAATATTCTCTCATTATATTCCAGTGTCTGCTATTAATTTTATACTTCTTAATTGTCCTTTATAGTATTTCTATCCTTTTTTTTTATTATGGAGTCAAATAAAACATATTCTGGAACCAATGGCCGCCGCACCATCAGAACTTTAACTTTTCCAAATGAGTCACTCAACAATTTTATACAAGTTAAACTTTTATGAAAGCTAATGAAATTGCTCAACACCAAAGCTGAGATCTTAATCTAAATTATTTATAAAGCAGAAGGGAATGATTAGATATTGCTGAAGCAAAAGGGTTTTGCACTTGCAGTATTTTAAATAATTTTACATGCACAGTATGTTTTTTCAAAGTGTACTGATCCCACATTCAGTAATGAACTCCACGGGCTGTCTGGCAGAAATTCCTCCCACGACAGTTTGCATTCACCATCTGTGTCGGCAGGAAGCCGTCGGATCTGCTGCCACCTGACTCACTGTCCAACTCTTCTCACTTGTATTCACACACTTTGTTTCCTTTTCATCCATATACTATATCTGCCCTACAGAGGGAGAAAATATTACCAAAACAATACAGTGTTCCATATTTCTGAAGCCAAAATAAGACTGAACAACTTTTAACCACCAATTCGATGTGTGATGGGTGGATGGAGCTCTTGTTCTTGGTAACGAGGGTACCCCCGCACCAAAAAGCATTTACAGAAGGAGGGGTCTTGAGAGATGGTTCAGTCCACTGCCTTCCTTAGGTAAGGAAACGGGGGCCCCACAGCTGATGTCAGTGAGCGGCGAGAACTTGAAGGGCAGCCGACTCCCTCCCAGGGCCCTTCTCAGACCCACCACTCAGATCCAGCCTTCCTCCGTGACTAGGGACTTCCTCTGTGACTAAGGACTTCCTCCATTCTGGGCCCAAAGAGCAGCCTCTCAGTTACTGCTGTGGCTTTGGAGATTAGACCTACCTCAGAAAGAGGAAATTTCCAAACAGTTCTCATAATTTCCAAATGCTAGCTTTCCTCAAAGGACTGTTTTCACCAACCTTCACAGCCTTCTCTCCTTCCACCTAATGTCCCCACACTCTTTATTTCCATTGAGATATCCTTAGCATATTGCATTATATTAATCTGAAGTATAAAATATAATGATTTAGTATTGGTAAATACTGCAAAATGATCACCACCATAAGTCTAGTTAACATTCATCACCACACATAACTACAATTTTTTCCATGTGATGAGAACTTTAAAGATTTACCCTGTTTGCAACATTTAAATATACGATACAGCATGAAATATAGTCACCATGCGGTACATTATTATAACCCTATGACTTAGTTATTATATAACTGGAAGTTTGTACCTCTTGATCCACTTCATCCATTTAACAACCCCCAGTCACCAGTTACCAGTGGGTTGGAGGAAGGGTGACATGGGTGAAGGGACACAATTGTGTGATGATGGATGGTAACCAGCCTTACAGTGATGAACAGCACGATGCAGTGTGTACAAATGATCCAGTTACAACACTGTACACCTGACTTGTGTGATCATGTAGATCAATTTTACCACAAGGAAAAGAAAAGACTATACTAAAAAGAAAAGACAAAAAGTACATTTAGCCACACTGAAAAATTGTGGTAAGAGTTCTAAGAATTCCAAAGTAAATTAATGCAAACACAGTACAGAGAATTAGGGAAAGAGCTAGCTAGCTACTGAATTCTATATGTGTCCAAAGCAGCTGACAAGAAAATAGTAATATTAATTAATACCAACTGGCTTCTCAAAAAATAGCTAGCAGCCCCCGTCAAGAAATGTGATGACTGGGTCAAAGTCCACAAATGTCATGTGGCATTTGGAGTAAACCCTGCATCTCTCAACATCCTGGACCGTGAAGGGCCCTCAGATGGAGCAGCGATCTGACTGAGCAGGAACCAGGCCAGGCCTTGGGTAACTTCCCCGTCTTGTATCATCTCCCAAACAACTGGGGGGAAACACACTCATGTCTCAGGAGGCGGGGGTGGCGAGAACAGGTTTTCTGAGTTAAAGTGTTAAGGTGGACATCTCAGTTTGAACGTTTCAAAGAGGACAATCAGGACTTTTCAGAGCAAATTAATTCTGTTTTTTTTAAATAATGTATTTAATTGCAAAAGTAGTGCCCGTTTATTTTATAGAACTTGGAGAAGACAGACGCGTACGTAGAAAAGAAATTAAATCTATCCATAATCCCCTTTAAAAAAGGACCACAGTAACAATTGATCACGATCTTTTCGATACGGCTGTTGCCCCAGGACTACGGTGACAGGGCTCATGGGGAAGGGGACACTTGAGCTGAGCCAGATGTCCAATGAGGTTTAGGGCAAGAAAAAAGGAATTTAAAAGTTTTTTTTAAGGAAAACAGAGGGTTATTTTGGCAAAACCAGAATAGAACATTGTAAGAGATTTTCATACCCTGACTCTACATGCAACCAGCTCTTAGGGACGGGCAGAGGCTGAGACGTTCACCTTCGCACACTTAGCACCCGGCACACCTAGAAGGGAGAATGAAAAGAAATCCTCTCGATTTCTTACTTGGAAGGCTTGCCTGTGTGAGGAGCGGCTGGATCGCATGCTGGGGAAGCAGAATGTCTACCGCTGCAACTTTTCCATGTAAGATATGCAGTCTACACCCTTTTTTGTTCTCTTAATCCAAATCATCGTAACGCATAGCATGCCTGGCCTTAATGCCCTCGGTTTCAGACATTTCTCTCTTTGACGCATTCCCCAGACTCCTTCCTGCAGGGGGATGTTGTGTCCATCACATACTACTGTAGGTTAAAGAAAAATCACAAACATACACCAAAATGAGAGATACTATGGTTACTGTTGCCTTTAAGAAAGATTTTCCATCCGAAACATAAAGTCTGGCACCCAAGGCCCTGGCAGAATCCCTCTTGTCTCCTCAGTGAGGCCTGTCCTTACCGAGCCCATTTTGAGGCCTCTCCTCCTTACAGAAAACCAGCTGGCAGGGACTTCTCTCTAACACACTGCCTATGGGTCAAGTTCCAATATAGGAATATTTGAATTACTGGTGCCAATACGGAGGAACAATTGTATTACAATGTTGTTAAAAATGACAAAAATACGTGTTATTTTCATTTCATCCACCTATAATTTAAGGGAAAAATGGCCCTATTAAAAATTCGATTTTGTTGTATTCTGCATTCTGTCTACAGAATGAAGAATTTCTAAGTTTCCCTAAGGATCAAGTTCAAAATGACATAATTTTTGTATTTAAATAAGCTAAAAATGTTACAACTGCCATAATTTTGAGCTGATCTATAGTTTTTATTATACATTTTTTACAAAAGCCATTATATGTGTATTGTAGAACATTAGAAAACAGCGACAAGCAATTTAAAATTAAAATATCATCTTCCTGCCACCAAAAGATTGCTACGCTTCACCTTTTAGTGCATATCCATGTTTTGTGTGAGAATATTTTTCTCACAATTTATTTTTGAGAACTCAGATAAGAAAAAAGTGGTCTTTTTCTTACTATGAAATCTACTAACCATATTTAGTGTCTGTGTCAATAAGAAAGTAAACTCTGTTACAAAGAGAAGACCCAGGAGAGGGAGCAGATAAGCCATGGAGGAAGGCCCATGAGCCACGAAGGAGGCACAGAGTCATTTGGGGGTGAATTGCTGTCCTCTCCAAATAACTTCATGACCATCTGTGAACTGCTTGGCAACACGGGGGGGCGGGGGGGGGCAGCATCAGTCCACACAAGCCAGAGAAAAATGTTGAAAAATGTCGAGGCGTGGTGATTATTAGAGGAAATGGGGAAAGGGGATTAAATATATGGTGACAGAAGATGATTTGACTTTGGGTTGTGGCCACACATGCAATACACAGAACATGTATCATAGAAATAGACATTTGAAACTCATATGATCCTGTTAATCAATGTCACCCCAAGAAATGTATTTTCTAAAAGGTTATAAGTCAAAAAAACACAGAATAAATCAAATAAGTTTTCAATGTAAAGACTTAAAGATACACTCGGTCTAGGAAAAATTAACACACATAACTTAACACCCAATATATTGAAGGGAAATGAATAATATTTCAAATAAAGAATTCCTTCAGGTGCGTCCAACCTTTTGGTGTCTCTGGGCACCAGAAGAAGTGTTGTCTTCCCAGAAGAAGTGTTGTCTTGAACCACACGTTAAACACACTGTGACACATAATCACACAAAAAAAATCTCATAACGTTCTAAATAAATGTGTGGTTGTGTGTTGGGCCACATTCACAGCTGTCCTAGGCTGCGTGTGGCCTGCGGGCTGCCATCTGGACACCCCTGCTTCAGACCTTGAGGCAGGAAAGGACAAGCCATCTACAAGGAGAAAAGTCAAGGTCAACTTAGACTTCTCCTTATGTATTTATGTTACAAATACCTAATTAGGAGATACCTAGAAAACATTTAAAAAAACAAAAGTAAGCCAAGGATCTCACCTCCGACCAAATAAGCCTTAAATATAAAGAAAACAGAAAACCACTTTTGGACTTCAAAAAACTCAAACAATACATCTCTCTCTGAATCTTTCTGGAAGATGCTATTAGAGAACAAACAAACCAAGATATGAGTGGAGACTTCCAATAAAAAAAACTGACTATGAGCATTGACTTTAGCCATGGGACTAAAACTAAATTAAGTCTAGAAATTTAAAAGTGGGGACTAGTGTAATGATGCTGATGGTCAAAGTCATCCATTTTTCTCTCTTCTTTCTCTGTCACAGAGTTTCCAATTTTTAGCTGAGCACGTGGCTTCATTTCCATGACACCCATACAGCTCCCTGTAGCCTTGTGATTTAAGTACTAGCCAATAAGCTGTGTTTGGAATTGGTACAGGCAGCTTCCAAGAAGTGTCCTTAAAAGGAAAGGATAGGACATCTTTCATAATTTTCCTCCTTCCTGCTGGATGGAATCCCATGTTTTCTGGAACTCCAATAGCCATCTTAGACTACAAATTGACCCTGGAAATGGAAGGTCATCACGAAGCAATGAGGTAGAAAAAGCAGAAATCCCTATTGTCAAACCATATACAAGCTCTGGACCTACTATCCATGGGGGATAGTCAATGTCGTGTAATACATCATTATTTTATGTGAATTCATTATTCTCAGCTGAGCCTGGTCCTCACCAATACAGTTCCCTGTGTCCTAGGACCATACCTTACATGAAAGGAAGTTCCAGAAGTCTTCAATATTTAAATGCTGACAACAAAAACCATAGAAGTATAAAAAGAAGAAAAACAAGATAATTATTTGTATAATTTTGAAGTAAAAAGGCCTTGTTAAATATAACAAGACCTAGGCAGTGCAAAATAAAAATGTTATAAATTCAACTATTACATAAAAACTCTATACAACAAAAACAAAACAAGACACCATAGTCAGGTTACAAGATAAAGAAACTAAGTAAAATATTTGTGACACATTTTGCATAGTTTCACTCTACCTGTTGGTCAATCACACCAAACATTAACCCAATAGAAAAGCTGACAATGATTATGAACAGATGGTTTATACAAAAAGACATGTAACTCTTACAAATGAAGAGATGCTCAATCTTACTCGTCATAAGAGAAATACAAGTTAAATCTACTAAGAGGTATCATTTTCTACCCATTAGACTAACAAAAATCAAAAACCTTGATAATATATTCTTTGGGCAAGGTTTTGAGGAAAAGAATTATTATATATTACTAAGAGTAATTTGGTGCTATTCATACTGAGACTAATTTGACAGTATATATCACAGGTACAAGTGTACATACACTTGACTCAGAAATTCCATATCCAGAAATGTATCCTACAACACATCTGAACACCTGCCAAGAGATGCATGCCTGAGGCTATACATCACTGCAGTATTTGGAAAGACTGGAAAGGATGAAATGTCCATCAATAGGAACTGGCTAAATATAACACAGTTCATTTATGCACTGGAATCCAATGCATCTGTCAAAAGGAGCTCTCCACACACTGATACGGAATGAAGAGATACCTTCTGAGTGAAGGAGTGTAGAAAAATATGTGTGTTATCATAACTTTTGTGTTTGAAAAAGCAATACATATCTACATATATTTGTTTAAGTAATGAATATCTTTTGAAAAATATACAAGAAACCCAGACACAAGGCCTCTAGGGGGAGGAATCAAGGCAGGCAAGAAATAGGGAAGGCTTTCTCTTATAGTTCACACCTCTGTGCATGTCTTTAATATTGCATAATGTTCGTGTATTACCTATTCAAATTAATTATTTAATAAGTTTTATGTGAAATAGAAGAAAAGGGAAAGTCTCATACAATGAAAATAATAAAATTACTATTTATAATCTCTATTTACGTGTATTATCCTGGGCTAACATAAATGTTTGAAAGGATATTTAGACTTTCAATCTCAGGCAGCATTTCAAATTTAGGTCAAAGCTTTAAATTAAAGCTCTAGAGAAGACAAAATGTTGAAGTAATTTGTTAATAATTGAAACTTGAAATAAAGAGATGGTGTTATTTCATTGTATAAAAGTAACAGTTATAGAAATTAAAAAATAATCTGTTTTTTTTTTCATTGAAAGACGCTCTATAAATTCCATGGGAGCAGATTCTTTGTTATCTTTCCGGCTACCCCCAGACCTGACACAGAATTAAGGGCACAACAAACATTCACAGAACAAATTAAATGTTTAAATAGAATTGCACTAAAAGAAACAACCAAAAATATCATGCTGTAATGTATTACTGAAATTCATTGTAACCAGCTTCGCCTTTGTGAGCAGAAATTCGAGTCTCTGTGCTTTGACTTTCCCAGTGCCGAGGGTCGCGTGACTCCTTACCTGTCACATTTACTGCACTGTTTGCTCCAGAGAACAGACTGTAAGGTTTACAATTTCTATGGCAAATTTTCATGCTGTGGCGCTTGCTCTTTTCACACGCGCACACACGCACACTCACACTATTCTCAGTTTTACTGTTCTCAGGCTGCTCACTTCTTCTCATACCAGCTGCTCCTCCCACCTGCTCCCCCCAAACATAATGTAAAGCCTCCATCTGATGCACAGAAGGGACATCAACTAATTAAGGGTAAATTTCCAAGGATGGCGTTATTCTCCGTCGAGGCAGAGGCTTCTGAACGTGCTCAGAAGAGCTAGGTCGCAAGCAGATCATGTGATCTCTCAGTTCACACACAAAAACAGAAGTGCTCTGGCTTCCAGCAGAAAGTAGAAGAAGTTGTGCTCTTGGGGAGGATTTTTCTGTTGGCTGAAGTTCAAAATCACAAATTTCTCCTTAGAAGGAAGGCATCTAGGGATGGAGACTTCAGTCTCTGCTGAGAGAGCCATGAGAGTCGGATAAGAAATGTTCTCTTGGTATCAGTGCCTTGGTTTTCAACTTGTGATGAGATTTACTAAGGGGCATCTTCTTAATTTAATCTTTATTGCATCTTTTTCTATCACCATTTAGTCTCCTTATGCCCGCCTCCCCCCAGATATCACCACACTGTTTCCCATGCCCATGAGTCCTTTTTCCTATACCTCTCTTCCCCTCCTCCACCCCCACCCATGATTGGGCAATACATCTGGGAAACACATTTAAAAATGGTAATAGGTTACCACGGGGAAGGGAGCAAACTTTCTACTATAAAATTGCTGTTCCTTTTGTACATCGTGAATTTTTTAAACATGTTCCTCATCACATAAATTGATGTGGAATTTGAGCACTCTGAGGTTCTTAAAGAATGAGGGGAATGTAGATGTTTTTCTAGAGAAACTTTCAAAAAGTTGCCCATAGTGAAGTAGATTTGTTATGCCTTAAACCAAAGTATGAAATTGAAAAGGTAATTTGTGTGGTTTTTTAGATTGTTAAATTAAGACAAGTTACTGATATAAAATTATCCTGGGACCGGCTTCTTGTTTTTCTCTGGTGGGAGTAAAGCTTATTTTGCTCCATTAAATTACTTGATTTTAATTGCAGCCCATCAGCTATGGGAATCCAAAGCAGAAGAGGAGGAAGACTCAGTCCAGTCAGCAACAGGGGCAGGAGCCACTACTGGCGATGAGGGCAGCAGTCAGCTGGGGAAACCAGGTTAAGTGTTGAGAGCCAGAGGCAAACGCTATGGTGGGTAATCAATTGTCACAGAGCAAATAGAGTAATCAGCTCATGCAGCCTGTGGCCCAGCCACATCAAGATAACAATATGAAAAGGAGCAAAGTGAACATAAGCAGTGTTTTTTCAAGTGCGGCACTGCCATGGGGAAGAAAAAGGAACGACAATAGAATGGCCCCCTGACTCCTGAGGGTTTCATTCATACATTAGCCATCAAATATTAGTTGATGACACTCCCTGCGCAAAACACTACATTGGGTACTAAAGCAAATGAAACGATCATGGTCTCTAATCTCACGAGCTTATAAGAAAGAGGTCAGGGGGCAGGTTGGGAAGATCAAATAAATAAATAAGTAGCCTGATTAAAAAGTAAGCAAATAAAATATTTAAGGTGTTAATAGTACAATGAAAAAAAACAAGCAGGATGTTGAAAGATAGAATAGATAGGAGAGGGGATCTATTTTTGAAAGAGTGGCAAGAAAAGGCCGCCAGAAATGGCACTGAACTGAGGAATAAAGGATAAGAAGAAGCAGCCATGATAAAGATGGAGGGAGAGATTTCTAGACAAAAGAACCAGAAGGGAGAAAAACTCAACCCTACTCAAAGAACTGCAAGAAAATCCACGTGGCTGCAAACCAGTGCTCCTCCCGCAGCCGCCTTCTCCATCAGTTTCTACCACAGCTCACAGGCATCCTGAAATCAGCTGCCTGGGGTCTGCATTATTCCTCTTCTTCTGTTTCTCCTTGAGAAAGGCTGTCTAAATCATGACCTCAAGCTGGTGATAAATAGGAAGAAAGGTTTCTTTAAAAGTTGTTTTTTCCCCATTTTGTTTTAGTCTACTGATATACTTCCAATACTGAAAGCCACCGGGAAGTTGTCAAATGAATGCAAATGGCATTTGTCTGTGTTTCTACAAGGTCCGCCCACCTAGCTCAGAACCACCTGCCCTGTTCACAGGTTACCATGGCATCCGCCTGCAGAGCGTGAAGCTCACTCACCATCTCACTGGGCTTCCCTGGTAGGTCTCAGCACGGGGAGAGGTCTCTCTGGGAACCACACAGCTAGAGCCAGCAGGCCACCTAGACCTGATGAGAGAGCCAAACACACGAGATTAAATCATTCATGCAGTCTGAAGTCCACTGACGTACTCATTGGTGGAAATGCGAATATTTAGAAAATACATTGTTTTGTATATGAAAAATGTCAGAATCTTGGTCCACAAAACAGGAATAAAGGAAATATCACATCTCTTTATTTTCTTTCTGTGGACCTAAATAAAAATATCCGTTCCACCAGGTGGTAGGAGATTCAATTTTATTCATGATGGGGTTTATGTACCCCTACTCACTGCTGCCTCCAACAAGCATCCTGCAGAGTCCTCCCAGGCTCATTTACAGAGACCAGAAATGACTTTTGGGAGGGTCTGGAGCCACACTACCTACATCTGTATCTTGGTTCTGCCCCTTAGCAGTGACATTGGGTTACTTAATCTCTCTGATATTTAACAGAGATAATGATAGTAACTACCTCATAGAGGGTTAAATAAGATAGATATATCATATATGTATGATATATATATATATGTATATATATATATATTCTTAGGATAATGTGTGCAGTAAATATTTATCACCACATCATCATCATGTTTACATCATGTCAAGTTTCTGGGACCTTCTTCCAGTAACTAATCCACTCTCATTATCAGAGATGCCCAATCTTCCAGCCCCAAGGGTTTCCTCACATCCCAAGGTCCTACTGCTTCCCTTAGGAAGCATCTGAGCCTCTGAAATGTGGTCCGTACCCCAGGACAACAACCTGGAAGGAGCCACAGTCTCTCACCGGTCCTCCTAATCTGCCCAGGAACCTCCCTGCAAGAATCTCCCCATGTTCCCTCTCAGGGCATTGGAAAGTCTCTCTCCCTCTGGGAACCCAACAAAGTGTGAGATCAGCCTTAACAACAACAACAACAACAACAAAAAGCTAAGCTTCAGAAACGTCAAGCAATTTTTGCAGCTTGAATGAAAGGCTAGCTAGCTGCTTGGGAAGGGGTAGGGAAGTATCATAACACAGAGAGAATTAAAGAGGAATCTTTCTTTTCTTTTCTACCATACTGAGTGTCACACTTGCTTAGGTGAATTGGGTCCAGTGTCATTGTTTGCTCTCTCTTTTCCCTGGAGGAGATTACTCGCCCTCCTGTAAGTCTCAGTTTCCTCATCTATACAATCAAGATGGTAACAGAGCTAACTCACAGGGACACTGTGTGGATCTGATAACCGGTATATGTGGGTTGCAGTGAAATGCCGAGCACCAAGCAAGCACCCAACAGCCGCTCCCTCCCTCGCTTCACTTTTTGTTTTCTGTGAAGACACCACCGCCTTTCTCTCTTTCTGACTTCAAAGTCTCATAAAAATCATTCCTTTGAGTTTAGGCAAAAGCATGGTCTCAAAAAGATAATAAGTAAATGCAGTGGAGTTACTGAGGAGGGAATGGGGTTGGGGTTTTAGCCTTTGCTGAGAACACATTACTCTGGATTTGGTTTTATTAAACAACTGACTTGGCTACTGTTTGTTGTATTGTTAATTTGTAGTAAAAAGCAAGAATTGCCTAGGACCATAGAGCATCAGACCTGAACATTTATAAACTTAGACAAATGTGAGGGAGGGAGAATGGTCTAGTGGCCTCTAACCAAGGGACAAGTATCAGGTCACCAGGGCAAGGAAATGAAGACACAGTTTTAGGAATTCAGCATTCTACCTAGAATCTGCCCTGATAAACTGCCTAGGAAAACAAAACTAAATAACGCAGGTCATTGTGGTGACAAGTAGGTTTTTTAATCTACTCTGCTCAAATATGTCAACAAGAACTTGCAAGCAATACTTCCTATAACAACTATATTCTCTTTCAATGACAAGGTTTCGAAGACTGGAGAAATCAATTCAGTTCCACAGCATCCACCACGCCCTTACTGTAGGCCCACATGCGGAAGTCCTTGCAGTGATGGGGAATAAATTCTTTCTACTAATAGTCCACTCTGAAAGGTCCACTTTAAAAGACCAAACAATGTGCTATTCACATAACTTTAGTGATGTTTACACAGAATTCACTGTTACTGTTCCACTTAGTTGGATTGAAAGAGGTAATGGCTGATGAGACTGTGATTCTCAAAAGCCTATACTGCTCTTCAAAAGAAAAGTCAACCCTTTTGTGATAACCAAAGCCCAGCACTGAAGGACTATGGAAGATAGGGAAATTTAGAGTTCATGAAGGACTGGAGCCAGGCATACACTGCATGGAAGACATTGATGTTGGGAACCACTCTGCCTGGTTTCAGGAGTTGTAACTGCCCCCCATGGCTAAGGCTGAGTGAGTGACCTCCGGAATGCGGGCCACTAAGGAGACAAAGCTTATCTCTGGCAGCAACACTGCTTCTGCTTCATCCCCTGCTCCCAACGCTTGGTCGGTTAGTCAGAGATGGGTGAGACCCCTCAGAGGAGGGGCAACCTAAGCCAGACACGATCATTTGGAAGGCCCTCAAGGAAGGACTCAGGGGGCCGCAACAAAGAGGGAGTGATGGGCCCTTGCCTCCTGGCTATTCTGACATAGCCTGAGTCCCCATGTCCTCTGGGAGAAGTGCTTCCTGGCTCTAACCCACTTAAGCCTATAAAACTATGATGAGGGAGGCAGTGCAGCTCCTTGCCTTGCTAGAGAGGATCCGGGGTAAATCTAGCATAAGAAGAAATTTCTAGAAGTCCTGTGAAGCCTGCTTTGCTAAGAGTGCTCTCATTCATATGTTAAGGGTCCGAGCAGGAAATGAGTATGTCTCCCATAGTTTCTGCATCCCTTTTTCTTGACAGACACTGACTCAGACTAAGCCCTCAGATTTCTTTGAAATGCTATATACTGTTTGATCCTTGCCACCTGTATTCCTGTGTATTACAACCTGATAAAAGGCCCCGGAGGAAGGGGCTCCCAGCCTTTTTCCTCTGAGAAACTGGCCACCTCTCCTCCCCAAGCAGATCATGTCTTGGTAGTTTCACTTTCATCCGTGGTGGATGGGGGGACTTTACGGGCAAAGTTGCTCCCACACTTCGAGAAGAGGTAACTGGTAACGTGCTTGATAACAAATGCCAAAGGAGAGCCAGGGTCTTAATGACTCTGAGGGTCTTGGTAGCAAAGTAGAGAAGAGCAACTGTAAATGGTACTGTGTTTTTTAACTTTGGTTTCCACTTGTTTGTTGTCAGTAGAGAGCAAAACTATTGATTTTTGTGTGCTGATCATGTATTTTGTGACCTTATTGAACTGACTATTCATCCTATGACTCTTTGGTTTGTTGGTTGGTTGGCTGGTTTTAGATCCTTTGGGATTTTCTACGTAGAAAAATCATGCCATCTCCAGTTAAAGACGGTTTTGTTTCTTCTTTTCCAATTTGCATGTGTATTATTTCTTTTTCTTTGTCTTAGTTCACTGGCTAGGACTTCAGACACTATATTTCCAAGAATAGTGAGAGCAGACATTTCTCATTTTTTTCTGACCTTAGAGGGAAAGCAGCTGGTCTTTCACCATTAAGTCTAATGTTGACTGTAGGTTTTTATTGATGCTCTTTTTGAGTTTGAGGAAGTCTTCCTGCGTCCCTAGAGCACTGAGAGTTAAATTTTGTCAAATGTTTTTTCAGCAAATTGGCAGAGTAATGTAATTTTTATTCTTTAGTCAGTTGACTAGATATATTACTTGATTGAGTTTCAGATGTTGAACCAAACTTGAATGCCTGGAATAAATCCCACTGGGATGTGATGTATTGTTCCTTTTATACATTGTTCTATTTGATTTGTCAAAATCTTATTGAAGATTTTTATACCTCAGCTCATGAGAGTTACTGGTCTGCAGTTGTCTCTTGGATGCACTTATCTGGTTTCTGTTATTAAAAATTGTATTGGGAACCACTCTGCCTGGTTTCAGGAGTTGTAACTGCCCCCCATGGCTAAGACAACCCCTCAGAAGAGGGGCAACCTAAGCTAGATGCAATCACTTAGGAGGCCATCATGGAAGGATTCAGGGGGCTGCAACAGAGAGGGAGAGAAGGACCCTTGCCCCCTGGCTATTCTGACGTAGCCTAAGTCCCCATGTCCTCTAAGAAAAGTGCTTCCTGGCTCTAATCCACTTAAGCCTAAAAACCTATGATGGGGAAGGTGGTGTAGCCCTGTGCTGGAAAGGGCAGGTTCCCCAGGTGCTCAGGCCTAAGAAAGAATATGCAAAATCCTGTGAAAACTGCTTTGTTTAGAATGCTCTCATTTAAATGGTAAGGTCCAAGCAAGAAGTTTGTTCCTCCAAGTTTTATGGCTCTTTAGCTATCTGACCCTGACTGAGAATAGCCCTCATAGTTCTTTGAATGCCAGCCCTTCCCCTTTGAGGGATCGACCACCCTTCCTCCCCAAGCATATCATGTCTTGGTAGTTTCACTTTCATCCATGGTGGATGGGGAGACTTTGCGGGCAAAGTTGCCCCCACAAAATTGGCCTCATACAATGAGTTGGGACATAATCCTTTCTCTCCTATTTTCTAGAAGATGTATAAAATTTGGGTTAATTTTTTGAATGATTAATAAAATTCTCCAATAAAGCCATCTGGGCTTGGATATTTACTTTTTAAAGAGTTTTTAAATAATAAATTCTCTTCCTTTATATAGGTCTATTCAGGTTGTTGATTTCATTTTGGCAGATTGTAGTTTTTCAGAAATTGGTTTATTTCTTCTAAATTGTTGAATTTATTAGTATAAATTTGTTCATAGCTATCCCTTGTTAATTATTGCAAAATCTATAATTATATCCTTGTCATTAAAAATATTAGTGATTTGTTTCATCTCTATTTTTATCTTTGTCAGGCTTACTAGAATTTTATTGATTTTTTTCAAAGAACCAGCTTTTTGCTTCATTAATTTCTCTAATGTTTTCCTGTTGTGAATTTTACTTATTACTGCTACCTTGACATCTTCTATTCATCCCTCTGGCCTCCTCTGGGTTTATTTTTTATCTCATCTTTCTAATTTCTCAGAGTATTTATTTGAGAGTTTTCCTCTTCCCTAACGTAAACACCGAGGCCTCTCAGCACCGCTCTGGCTGCGTCTCACAAACACTGACATTGTGCTTTCACTTCCATTCCATTTTATGTGTTTTTAAATATCCTTTGAGATTTTCTCTTTGACCCATGCGTTACTTGTTTCACTTCTAAGTGCTTGGAGAATTTCCTGTTGTTCTTCTGTTAGTGATTTCTAGCCGCATTATTACATTATGGTCAGAAAGCCTATTCTGTATAATTTCAAGTCCCTAAATTGCTTAACTTTTTTCTAAGATCCAGAATATGGTCTATCTTGGTGAATGCTCCATGGTGGCTTGAAAAGAATATATAGTCCGCTTTTGTTTAATGGAGTGTTCTGTAAATGTCCATGCAATCCCATTGTTTGATTGTGCTGTTCAGTTCTATAGTAGTTGTAGCAGCTGTTGAGAGTATAATGTTCTGTCCCCAACCAGAATCAATCTGTGTTTTAACAGGCCCCCTAGGTGACTCTGCACTAAAGCTTGAGAATCGCTGGCCCAGAGCAGAGTGATTCAATAAGGTTAGCAGAGCTGAATAAAACTTCACTATTTCACAAACTGTAAACTAGAATTTTTCAATGAACTTGGCACTGCTTTTCAGGAAGTGCAAAGAGCTGTTTCATGTTAGAAAGGTAGGACTTCTAGGGAAGCCCTCATCCCAGTCATTTCCCGTCTTTAACTAAAATAAGGAATCAGTTGCACCACAACTACCCCCACGGGGACAGGTTTACCACAAGCACACACGGGGCGGTACCCAGAAAACACTGGGATTTTAGCTAAAGCCAAGTTTTATTTTTAAAGCAGAATTTTAAACTTAAGTGAGGGCCCACTTAATGACTTAATTCGTCATTTCTGATACTGGTCGCTGTATTTACAAGTATATTCATCAATGAGTATTTTTTTATCTATTCTTATGCTCCAAGAACTGTATAAAGCACTAAAAGTCCAGCAGAGAACAAGACATGGAGTTCACTATATACACAAATAGGTATTTTATCTATAATTGTAATAAACACTGGCAAAAAATAAACCAGAAACTAAGCTAGCATATTACAACAGGCCTCACCTAGTTCAAAAAGATAAGGGAAGTCTTCCTGGTTACCTGACAGGTAATCTGAAATTTAAGGATGAATTAGACTTGGCCTCATGAAGAGGAAGGAAATGGGGTTAAAAATCAAGGAAGCTCCATTTACCTAAAAAAATGGAGTATTTTTTAGGTAAATACCTAAAAAAAAATTTAGATATTTTTTAAAAGCAGAATAAATATCTTGGCCTTACACAGGGAGTAGAAGTAAAGATGCACAAGCAAGAAGACTCAGGGTGATGGTAGGACCTAAAGGAAGGACCCATCTACCCGAGATGGTCTATATGGGGATCACGGCTTGCAGCCGCCTCAAGTGCACCCCTCCGAGTCAGTCCAACTGAGAATCAATGAGATAATTGGCTCTTTTCACCAAACCCTACTGTGTTCTGGGAAAAACACCAAGAGCTGGCTGAACATTCACTCCTAAAACGTCTTGGGTCTGCATCTACACAGTTAGGTTCTACCAGAGTGAAGGCCACGTGGGGACGTATTTCAAAGAGAAATGTGTCCCTGACCCATGTGGCTCGGTTGGGTGGGTGTCGTCCTGCAAAGCCGTCGATGTTTCTCTCCCTCTCCTTCTCCCACCCCTCCCCTCTCTAAAAGTAAACAAAATAAAATATATACTTTTTAAAGTATGGGAAAACAATCAAATTCTGCACTTAGAGACCTTCCTCCACTAACCCCTGGGCACTGGGGAAGATAACCAATTATCCCAAGGATGGGAAAGAAAACTGAGATTTGTCAAATGCTTACTGTGTATCAAGCACTAGCCTGAGAGTTATCTATGTTTATCTCCTCTTATCTTCACAGTGGCACAATTTTCCTCATTTTTAAGACGTGAAACTGGAGACTCAGAAAAATGAAGTAACTTTCTCATGGTAAATCTAGTACATGGCCAAGTCAAGACCTGAATCCAGGGTCTTGTGTGAAAACAAGCTGGGCCGATCTACACTTGCAGCTGCTGCCCTAGGAGTTACGGTCCATCCCAAGGATGCTCATCTGAATTCTCTTCTACTCTCACTGTTTCTTTTCCCTGCCCTCCCCATCAGCCCCCAGGTTTACTCTAATTCCCCCACCCCCACACCTGCCTTCTGTTCTCACATCCACCAAATGCCTTCTGGAATACTCAGTAACCAAAGTAAGATTTTCCCCCAATCTGAACAACCTGAAAGCTGGTAAGTGTAATGTCAAGAATCCATAATGCCATCTATAGCACCCCAAGAAAGTCCAAATCCATTATTTCCTTTATCAACGTCATGTAAAACAGAATTTTAGCACTCAGAGTCTTAAAAGAAACATTTTTAGCTCTGCTACTGATACATTACTCTGTTTCTAGATCATGTTACTATTGCATTGGTATGATTTTATTTGGGTTCTAATATGACTTTGGGGATATGTGAGATGTGTAAAATATATTTATGTAGCTGCAATAAAAGAATTGAGATGGCTGTGAAGGGAGAAAAGAGAACACACCACCAGAAAATTCTGGGAGCCACTGTGGACATTCTATTTCTGTTATCTAGTATGAAATTCATACAAGACCAATTTCTTAAGGCACAAAGATACAAATTGAAAAACCAAAATATAATTTCAGTGGAGGATAAGATTGCATGTAAAAAGTAGATTATGTGTGGTGGGCTTTTTTTCCATTCTAGATAAATGAAAGATATACATGGTACAAAAAACTGTTTTCCAAGTTCAGTATATACATTAATAATAATTTTAGATTTTAATCAACTGTGAAGTACACAAACATGATTCATCTAGGCTGTAACGGGAACTATCAAGTAGCATGGGTACAAAGGCATGTAAATATTATTTGCAAGAGAAGTGGTTTAGTTTGATGGAAAAAACTAAAAAATCTATGACGCTCACATATTTTATTTCCTTCATCTCTCAAAGCACCAGTAAGCCCTAGTTTTAAAGTGATCTGATTTTGAATGTTGTTTCAAACAAAATTTGCCTTTTTATACTTCAGATGAGCAAATACAAACGTCAGCACTGGGTTGGTGTCACTGCCCAGACAAGCCTGGAGGACTGGAGTAAAGGGAATAGAAAGCCACCCCACCTGCTCAGGTAGCTGCCTGGCAAAACTGGCAGAGCTTGGTATTGTTGAAAGTGGAGTGAATCCTTTGGTTGCATTTACTTTAGAATCTCCACACTGTACTTAGAACACTGATTTGCATCCTTGGAGGGGAAAAGCTAACAACAGAAGCATGAGCCTGACTCCTAGCAGCTCAAATGAAAATGCTCACTCAGTGCTGATGAACAGACAAGGGAACACTCTCAATCTCCAGATTAGGAAAATCACAGCGAGGTGCTGCTCACTCTTTTTAGAAAAAACACTAAGATTTTATGTCTATCTTGGATCACCAACTTCGGGCAGATATTCAAGTGGATGGACCTAAACCAATCAACTGGTTCAGGCGCTATCCTAAAAGTGTGTGTGTTTATATATGTGTGTGCATGTGTTTACATTGATAGTCAGGTAAGGGAGGAATCTTGCCACCCTTAATCAAATAGTAGACATGCTTAGAGCCAAATCCTGACATCTATAAACCATGTCTGTACCCACCTATCCCCAACAACACCTGTCAGGTGTTTTTATAAGGAATCGCCTTGATAATCCAATCAACATGGGAACAAATATATAAAGCCAATGTGATTCAGCAAATAGTCACTGATCGCTTATATGCTATGAGCACACATGTCAGCAGCATTGGAGATAAGTATCAGATATGAGGAGGTACAGAACACAAGCTCTTACTTTCAGGAGCTCATAATGAATCTAGGCCTTAAAATATTTCACCAGCTAAGGGATAATGAAGAAAATGAGGACACTGCAGGTGGAGTAAACCACCTGAGTGTCACATGAAAATAGCAAAGCACATAATAGCCAGGTGGGTCTAAATTTATCTGTGAGCAATTAGAAGCCATGGAAAGGTTTTTTGTGGGGTAGGGGGTGGTTTGGGCATAAGAAATGAGAGTGCCAGGCCCGTGTGTCAGAGATGGGACTCTGGCAGCACCGTGGGGAAAAGATTGAATGGACAAGTGAATGGACAACAAAGGGACAAGCCATAGGGCTCTTTTCATAGTAAAGACATAATTCAGGAGGGAAGAAGAAGTGGAAATTAGATAAGTTTTAAGAACTGTAATTTATAAAGCCAATTCTAAAGGAGATAGAAAACCTAAAGAAAAATTAAGATAGAACAAACAAAAATTAAGATAGAATAAAGGTACATAAACTCTTGTCAAAGAGTTCCTCACTACCACCCCCTCATCAGCACACACACACACAACCACATGTATGAAAGTACCTCATTCAGATTATTTTATAGAGGAAAATCTACCAAATGTTTAAAGACAAACAATTTCAGCATTACTTAAACTACAGTCAAACCTCTGTTCTCGAATGTCTTGGTTCTTAAACAATCTGGTTCTCTACCAAGTTGTTCGTGGAAAAAAAGTCTCGGTTTTCTAACAGACCTTTGGGTCTCAAGTCTCTCCTGCAAAAGCCTTTCAGGCTGATACCTGTGCGATTGTCATGTGTCTCTTGGGTGACAGACAAATGAGGCTCAGTTTTTGGACAAACTGCTCTTGAACAGTTTTCTGGAATGAATTAAGTTCAAGAACTGAGGCCCCACTGTATTTCAGAGTACAGACAAAAGGCATATATAAATAAAACATTGCAATAATACCTAAACCTGGCAGAGAGAGTACAAAAAAAATACAAAACTACAGATGAACATTTCAAGAATGTCCAATGCAAATTGCCTAATTGAATATCAGCAAACCAAAACCAGAATTATATTAAATGAACAAATGAAATTTATGAATTTATTTTCAAAATGGCATATATATATATTTATGTCACAGATATATATTTAGTGTTAGGAAATTATAAAGGGTCATCTCTAAATATTCTGCAAAGGCATTTAATAAAATCTGGTATCCATCTGTTTATGTGTTTTACCTATTTTTTATTGGGTTATATCTTTTTCCTTAATTTGTAGAGCTCACATGGGAACAAATATTAATTTGTAGGAATGCCTTCTTATATATTCCAATGTAATTCCTCTGGGGCAAATGTTTTCTCCCAGTCTGTGGCTTATCTTTTAATTCTCCTTATGGTTTCTTTTGAAGAACAGAGGTTTTTAATTTCAGTCTAATCAAATACACTAATATTTTCCTTTTGTTTCTTATTTTTAACCTAAGCATCATTTTCCAACAATTCTGAAGAAGTTTTATGTTTCAACATCTGCTCTTGATAAAATTAAGCTTTTAATAAAATGGAACACATAGACACTTCCTTAACATAATAAAGTATATGCATCCAATTACAAAGCCAATGTCATGCCCAATGAGGACATAGAAGAAATATCTCATTAAAGGCAAAATCTTACAAGGAGTGCTTTAAACCACGACTATTCAACATTTTTCTGTACATAATGGGGAAAGCAATTAAAGAAAAAAAGGTACATAAACAATATGAACTGGGAAGGAAGAGGCTGAGTTACTTAGTAGGATTATATACCTAAAGAACCTAGGTGATGCCACTATAAAAACTGTTATGAACACAAACAAAATTCAGCAAAGTGGCTAATTGCAATATTAATATTCAAAAACCAATAGCTCATTTATGAAACCAAGAACCAATTAGAAGGTCTGGCCATTTTACAAAAGAAATACACTTTTTAAAACATGCAAGGTCCATGTTATTAAATGTTTTAAATGGCAGGAAGGCCTAAAAAACAACATAACTGGAAAGTCACACATTTTTGACAAGAAATATCATGAAGATGTTATACCTGTAAATAAAACATAATTCTATTAAAATATTCAAATAATTTTTTAACTAGACAAGCTGATTCTGAAGTTTGGGTGAAAAATATACACACAGGCAGATAGGATAATGCTGAAAAAGAAGAAGAAAAGGGGAAGGCTAGCCCTAAAGATACTAAAATGCAGCTGTGCAATAATAAGTAATTAAAAGTGAGATACTGTAGCATAACCAAGCAGACACAGCAACTGAATAGAAAAGAAATGCCAGAAAGAGGTCCAAACGCATGTATGAATTTGTTATGGAATAAACACATTATTCTGAATTGACCAGGGAAAAATGGCACTGAAAACACTGGGGGAAACGGCCAGCACAAGGTGATGTCCCCAAAAGGGTGATACAGGAGAGCATGCCCACTCCCAGGGCCCTGCAGTGGCTGGGGGCCTGGTTCAGGCCATTCTCCATCACTGGCCTGAACCACTGCACTCACCTGCAGCTATTCCCTCCAGCTGTGCACCTGTACGGCACACCCCTGCCAAACCCCTCACCAGCCTCCTCCGCCATGGGCCTGGGTGAGACCCAGCAGCCATAGTAATGCATGCCATCAGCCAATGTGCTCACAGTTGGTCCTGGCCCTTGTTGCCAGTGCTGGCACCCACTGCTATGTGTGTGTCTGCAACCAGCTCCTGCCACTACACAGAGACCTGCAGCTGGCCCCTGCAACCAAGTGTGTGCACACCACTGGCTCCAGCCACCATGGCTGTCTGGTTAGTTAGTGCTGGACATAATGGCAGTACTGAGGACCCCCATTGTCTTTGTAGCCTCTGCAAACCAGCCTGGAGTTCTCACTAAGGATCACAGAGGTGCCAGTGATATGGACCTCAGAGGCCTGAGCCAAAGAGACACTGCACCACCTCAGATCTGGTGCCACCACACATGGTCATGCTTAGAACCCTGCAACCCTGGACCCAGGCTCACAGCATGCTCCTGCATGACCCACCTGCAGGTGATACTCCTCCCTTACCAAGCTCAACCCATACCTGACCTTCAAATTCACAGACACCTGGTCAAAGTTACAGAGATCATAAAGAATCAGAGACTGGGACTTCCGGCCAAGATGGAGGTGTAGGTGGAAACACTGTGCCTCCTCACACAACTAAGTTTAAAGACAACGAAGTTTTAATAACAAAAACACAGTCAAAACACAGAAAATTGGACTGTATGGAAGTCCAACAACAACGAACCATTCAGCCAGACTAGTAAGAGGGGCAGAGTCAGTGGCGGGGCCGGGCAGGAAAAGATCATTCAGTACCAACCCAGGAGCGTAGGCGGTGGCGGTTGGCAGACCCAGTGAGGGCGCATGGTGGCTGGCTGACTGCAGTCACACATTCGCACACAGATAACCCAAGTGAAGGAGTGAGACAGACCACTCAGGCCAGGGGCCCAGCGACAGGAATTAGAGCCTGAAAGCACTAATTGGAAAGACTTTCGGGGTCGAGGTGCCAGGAGAGGCTCCCAGGCTCACAGAGAGTTTGTTGGAGAGGCCCAGAGGTTCCTGGAGAGTACACAAGCCTACACACCCGGGAACCAGTACCAGAAGGGCCCAATTTGCTTGTGGGAAGCCACAAAGGGGACAGAAATCTGAGAGAGAGCAGAGCAAAGCGCCATTTTTTCCCCCTCTGACCCCGCCCCCACGTACAGTGTCACAACCCGGCAACTGGGTTGCCCTGCCCTGGTGAACACCTAAGGCTCCGCCCCTCATACATAACAGGTGTGAACAGACCAAAACATTATGGCTCAAGAAGAACAGCTCAAAGCCCCAGAGCCAATAATTCTAAGAGACCAAGAAATAGACAAACTTTCAGATGCATAGTTCAAAATACTGGTGATCAGGATGCTCATAGAACTGGTTGATTTTAGTCACAAATTGGAGGAACAAATGAAGGCTAAACTAATTGAAATGAAGGGAAATGCACAGGAAACCAATAGTGATGGAAAGGAAACTGAGACTCAAATCAATGGAGTGGACAAGAAGGAATGAAAAAATGAACAAACAGAAAAGAATGAAGAAACAAGAATTCAAAAAATTAGGAGAGGCTTAGGAACCTCCAGGACATCTTTAAACATTCCAGCATCCGAATTATAGGGGTACCAGAGGGGAAGAGGAACAGCCACAAGTGGAAAACTTATTTGAACAAATAATAAAGGAGAACATCCCCAGTCTAGCAAAGAAAATAGACATCCAAGAAATCCAGGAAGCTCCGAGAGTCCCAAAGAAGTTGGACCCAAGGAGGAACACACCAAGGCACATCATAATTACATTAGCCAAGACCAAAATGAAGGAAAGAATTCTAGAAGCATCAAGGGATAAGGGGACAGTCACCTACAAAGGAGTACCCATCAGACTGTCAGCTGATTTCTCAAAAGAGACCTTGCAGGCAAGAAGGGGCTGGAAACAAGTATTCCAAGTCATGAAATCCAAAGACCTACAGCCAAGATTACTCTATCCAGCAAAGCTTTCATTTAGAATGGAAGGTCAGATAAAGTGCTTCTCAGATAAGGTCAAATTCAAGGAGTTCATCATCACCAAGCCCTCATTATATGATATGTTAAAGGAACTTATCTAGGAAAAAGAAGATAAAAAATATGAACAGTGAAAGGACAGCAAACTCACAGTTATTAACAACCACACCTAAAACAAAAGCAAACCAAAAGGACAGCTAGATCAAGAGCAGAACCATAGAAATGGAGATCACATGGAGGGTTAGCAACATGGGAGTGGGAGGAGGAGAAGGGGGGAGAAGGTACAGAGAATAAGTAGCATAGACAGTAGGTAGAAAATAGATCAGGGGGAGGGGAAGAATACTATGAGAAATACAGAATCTAAAGAACTTGTGACACATGGACATAAACGAAAGGGGGTGGGGTGTGCAGGGTGGAGGGGAATGAAGGGGGGAATAGGACAACTGTAATGGCATAATCAATAAAATATATATTTTTAAAATGGGTGAATGAAAAAAAAGAATCAGCAACTGGTGACTCTGCTAAAGGAATACAGAGACCTCCAGGGACTGAACTCAGAGAGAAATGGAGATCCAGGAATTGCCTGCAAAGAATTCAGAATAATAGTTCTAAATATGCTCAGAGATCTACAAGAAAACATAGGTAAACAATTCAATAATATCAGGAAACAATACAAGAAAAAAGTGAGAAAATCAACAAAAATATATAATTAAAAAAAACATTTAAAAAAGCCAAGCAGAAATTTTGGAGCTGAAGAATATAATGACTAAACTGAAAATTCAATAGAAATTTTCAACAGCCAACTGGATCAAGCAGAAAAAAAAGATCAAAGACAAATCAATTGAAATTATCCAATCAGAGGAGCAAAAAGAAAACAGGAAAAAAAGAAATTAAGAAAGCCTATGGGACTTATGGAGCATTATTAAAACAAAAATGTATCAATCAGTGAAATCACAGTCAGAGAAAAGAGGGAGAAAATGGTAGAAAGCTTATTTAAGAAAATAATGGCCAGGAGCACTCCAAATCTGGAAAAAGATTTGGGCATCCAAGTTCATGAAGCTAGTAAGTCACCCCAAAATCTAATCTGAGACATATTATAATAAAACTATCTAAAATCAAAAACAAAGAGGGAAGCCCAGGCTGGCGTAGCTCAGTGGATTGAGCGCCGGCCTGCGAACCACATGATAGCGGTTCGATTCCCAGTCAGGGCATATGCCTGGGTTGCAGGCTAGTTCCCAACAGGGGACTCACAAGAGTCAACCATACATTGATATTTCTCTCCTTCTCCTCCCCTCTAAAGATAAATAAATAAAATCTTTTTAAAAAGAGAGAGAGAATTTTCAAAGCAGCAAGAGGAAAATAATTCTCATACAGTTAATCCCCATATGACTATAAGCAGATTTCTCAGTGGAGGCTTTGGAAGCTGAGAGAGAACAGGTTGATACACCCAAAATTCTAAAAGAAAGGAACTGTCAACTGAGAATACTTTTCCCAGCCAAGGGAGCCAAGAACACTCAGTGGAGAAAAGACAGTCCCTTCAATAAACGATGCTATAAAAATTGGATATTTATATGCAAAAGAATAAAAATAGACCCCTACTTAGACCACTCACAAAATTAACTGTAAATGGATTAAAGACTTAAATGTAAACACTGAAACCATAAACTCCTAGAAGAAAACCTGGGGGAGAGAAACCTCCTTGACATTAATCTTGGCAATGATTCTTCTGGTATGACGTGAAAGCACAAGTGACGAAAGCAACAAGTGAGACTACACATAACTAAAAAGGACCTGCACGGCAAAAGAAACAGTCAGGAAAAGGCACATGGTCCAATTAGAAATGGGCAGCGGACCTGAAGAGACATTGCCCAGAGAAGACTTACAGATGGCCAAAAGGTACGTGAAAAGATGCTTAACCTGGCTAATCAGCAGGGAGATGCAAATCAAAATTTAAATGTGAAAAACAGAAATCCAAATGTAGAACATTTATTTTTATCATGTATAAAAACTAAGTTTAAAAGTGTATAAAATTATTTTTGAAATATCAAAGTAGGAAAGGCCATTTTCAGTATAACTGAAAAGCAATTTTTGAAAGACTGAAAACTTCAAGCGCATAGAAATAAAACAACTTCTGTTCTAAAAACGCCGCTGTGAATAAGTCCATAGTAAAAAGTTTGCAACAACTGTCACAGGCAAAGGGATAATTTTCTTACTTAAAACATCAACAAACAGAAGAAAAAATGGGCAAAGCAAAGAAATAGAGTTCAGAAAAAAAGAAATACAAATAGTTCCTAAATATGTTTCTTAAATGTAAAGCTCACACATAATACCTTAAGAAGATAGTAAATTAAGACACTAGAGAGCTTCAAAATGCATGAAGCAAAAACTAATGGAACTAAAAGGAGAAATAAATCTGCAATTTATAATATGAGAGGTAAACACACCTGTCCCAGCAATTTCTAGAACAGTACACAGAAGCCCTGACCAACACCATCAACCAGCTTGACCTACTTGATATTTAGAAACCCCAATACCCAAAACCAGGAGAATAGACACTATTTTTTTAAGGTTTTATTTGTTTATTTTTAGAGAGGAAAGGAAGGAGAGAGAGAGAAATATCAATGTATGGTTGCCTCTCGTGAGTCCCCTGCTGGGAACTGGCCTGCAACCCAGGCATGTGCCCTGACTGGGAATCGAACCGAGATCGTGTGGTTCGCAGGCTGGCGCTCAATTCACTGAGCTACACCAGCCAGGGCGAGAATAGACACTCTTTTCAAGTGTACACGGAAGAGGCACCAAAATACACCGTATGCTGGGCCACAAAACAAGTCTCAGCAATTTCAGTGGAAAAATCATACTCATTCTCTGATCAAAACACTATTAAATTAAAAACCTAAATCATACGGATAGTTGGGAAAATCTCCAAATATATGGAAATTAAATAACACATCTATAACTCACCAAAGGGTCAAAGAAGAAATAACGAGGGGAATTACAAAACATCTTTAACTTAACAAAAATGAAAACAATTATCAAAATTTGTGGTAGGTAAAATATTGCTAGAGGGAAAAGTATACATTTAAATGATTAATCATAAAAGAAGGAAAATAGAGCCATGGCCAAGCAGCTCAGATGGTCAATTGTCCTGCACAGCAATGGCTGTGGGTTCAATGCTCTGTCAATGCACATGCCTCAACTGCAAGTTCAGTCCTCATAAGGGTGCACACAGGAGGCAGCCACTCTGTGTCTCTGTCTCACATGGATGTTTCTTTCTCTCTCTCTCTCTCTCTCTCTCCNACAATTATCAAAATTTGTGGTAGGTAAAATATTGCTAGAGGGAAAAGTATACATTTAAATGATTAATCATAAAAGAAGGAAAATAGAGCCATGGCCAAGCAGCTCAGATGGTCAGTTGTCCTGCACAGCAATGGCTGTGGGTTCGATGCTCTGTCAATGCACATGCCTCAACTGCAAGTTCAGTCCTCATGAGGGTGCACACAGGAGGCAGCCACTCTGTGTCTCTGTCTCACATGGATGTTTCTTTCTCTCTCTCTCTCTCTCTCTCTCTCTCCCCCCACCCCCACCCTCTCTCAAGTCAATAAACACACCTTCAGGTGGGGATTAGGCAAAAGAAGAAGAAAAAATAAAATAGAAAAGGCTAAATTAATTATCCAAGTCCATCTTTAGAAGATAGAAAAGAGCATTATTAAGCCCAAAGTATATAGAAGGAAAGAAACAATTAAAATAAAAGTAGGAATCATAGATATAGAAAACAGAAAAACAATAGAGAACTATCAATAATTTCCAAGTTTGCTTGGTTGGGGGAAATCAAGAAAAATAATAAACTTCTAGCTAAACTGTTCCTAATAAAAGAGAAAACACAAATCATCAATACTGGAAATTAAATGTTCCACAGGCATTAAACAAATAATAAGGAAAAACTGCTGACAACTATGCCAATAATTTCAACAACCTGGATGAGATGGAAACTCTTTGAAGCAGACTACCAAAGCTCAGTAGTGTATCAAAGCTCAACGGCCTAGATCGCTCCACTGATGAACTCAATGAAGCAGTGGAAGCAGAAATGATACCACTCCTACACAACCTCTCTCAGAGCACAGAGGAACGCAGAGGCAACACCAGACGCCCCTGAATAGAAAGCCTGCCTCCAGCTGCCCAGTGTTTCAGAGAGCAGATCACTCTCTCCTAATACAAAAACACGGATCCGCGGAGCGTGGATATAGATCAAGCGAAAAGAGTAGAAAATGTTTACAAATACCCTCTACCCACTTTGTTGCCCAGTTTGAAATCACCAGTTCCAAACAGCTTCTTCAGGTGTGCTTTGGCACATGGTTTTTAAGATACCTCATTTGAAGCCCTGGCTGGTGTAGCTCACTGGATTGAGGGCGGGCCTGCAAACCAGAGGATCGCGGCTTGATCCCCAGTCAGGGCACATGCCTGGGTTGCAGGCGGGTTCCCTGCAGGCCAACTCCCAGCAGGGGATGCAGGAAAGGCAACCATACATTGATGTTTCTCTCCCTCTCCTTCCCCTCTAAAGATAGATAGATAGATAGATAAATAAATAAATAAATAAATAAATAAATAAATAAAGTCGTAAAAAAAAAAAAAAAGATACCTCATTTGACCGAAGATTCTGACCTAAGTTTTCCTACCATCCCCATGGGAAGCGCNGCGGAGCGTGGATATAGATCAAGTGAAAAGAGTAGAAAATGTTTACAAATACCCTCTACCCACTTTGTTACCCAGTTTGAAATCACCAGTTCCAAACAGCTTCTTCAGGTGTGCTTTGGCACATGGTTTTTAAGATACCTCATTTGAAGCCCTGGCTGGTGTAGCTCAATGGATTGAGGGCGGGCCTGCAAACCAGAGGATCGCGGTTCGATTCCCAGTCAGGGCACATGCCTGGGTTGCAGGCGGGTTCCCTGCAGGCCAACTCCCAGCAGGGGATGCAGGAAAGGCAACCATACATTGATGTTTTTCTCCCTCTCCTTCCCCTCTAAAGATAGATAGATAGATAGATAGATAAATAAATAAATAAATAAAGTCGTAAAAAAAAAAAAAGATACCTCATTTGACCGAAGATTCTGACCTAAGTTTTCCTACCATCCCCATGGGAAGCGCCGGGTCCCAAATCCTGAGAAGCCTCAGTCCTGGGGACACCAGAGTGAGGGCCACCCTTTCTGACCCCGAATTTCACTGCTCTGTAAACCCAAAACTTGAACTTTCAAGGAAATTCTGCTCCTTTCATTTTGCTTCTTCCTTTACTCCCACACATTCCAACCAAAAGAAAATTTGATTCTAAAGAATAAAATATTGGCATGAAGATAGTCTTATTCTTGTTTTGTAAACTCTAGCCCCCTCCTGTTTTCAAGTACTACTAAACATAACTTTTTTTAAAGTCCTAAGTGAAGAAAAGAAAATAAGGCAAAACGTACAAGGGTAATTTTTACATTACAAAACTTAAAGTTCAAAGTATTGCTTTTCTGTGATTTTAAGATTTTTAGCAAAAGGCATTAGGAAAACAGTATTTACAAAGTAATTGCATTCAATTGCAGCCCTGAACGTATAGCTGTATTTACCTCTTATTTACACCAGATGGCAGACATGAGCGCTATTTGTTTGCTTCTGCCGCAGTAAGATCCTGAATTGAGTTAGATTTTTCTCAGTTCAAAGTCATAAATCAGAAATGTCCTTAGAGTGACCCATGGATGTAAATTACCAGAATTTATCATCTTCTGTTACATATGTGGAATCTTTCCTGATGTCCTACCTCAGAGAGTCATTTATTAAGTGTGTTCAAAAGGAACTTTTTCCTTTGAGCCTCGACAATGCGGTCACTGCAGTGGAAAGCCTGTTTCCATATTTAATGACACAGCACTCTCTGGGCAAGGGACAAAGATGAAGTGTGCTTGAAAGGCATGAGAAGGAGCCAATGGAAGGGGCTGGATAATGCATTCCATGTCTTAACATCTGTTACAGTCTCTATCTAAATTGAAAGATACAAGAGTACAGCATCTTAAGAAGTTCCAATTTCTCTTGACTTTCTATGCCATCCTCTTCAAGTAATATCAGTCTTTATCTGTTCTTGGAGCAAATCTCTAAGGTTGCTTTTTTCCGTTTGTTATATTACGGAGCCGTAGTGGGGCAAAAATCTATTCACACCACACTGAGATGTGCAAAGAAAATAGAGCTTCTTTATTTTCCTATTATCTACCTAATATAGCTTACTAACCTCCTAGTGGATAAAGAAAAACTTGAAACTTGTTGGGAAATAATACCCAGCTGCTTCTCCTGAAGCAGTCTGCTTTCAGTTTGCAATAGTTCTTCTCAGGGAAAAGTCAGTGTTTCAGAATTTCCCTCCTCCCTTCTCCTCCCTTCTCCTCTTCAAGGTGGCATCTTGGGACAGGATCAAGAAAACTCGGCCCTTCCTGGAGACCCTGCAGTATGACAAGAGAAAGATCCTGAGATGTCCTAAATTCAGTGACGGTGAGGCTGAGACAGAGACAGAGACAAGGGTAACTAGCCAGTTAAGAGATGCCGGCCGACCAATGAAGCACAGTAAGGTAGAGCTCCGAATGAACCCCCAGGCTGCTAGCGAGGGAAGTACCGCAGCTGACCTCCAGAGCTCGCACGGGCTCATGCAGGAACTTTCAGGACTATTGCCCAAAACAAATCAAGAGCATAGATATTTCTTCCTTACAAACTGCCCCTGCTTCACCTTTCCCCCCCGCTGCCCCCTCCCCAATCCATAGCCAGTGTAAATTTTTTTTCAAAATGACTTACATCTTTCTTCCCCAAAACATAAAGTATGAAAGAGCTCATCCAACTCCAGGACAGCAGGCAGGTTGTCCTTCCCATCCTGCTGGTGTGGTTTAGACTTCATGCCCCAGGATCTGGTCCTTTTCCTGATTAGCACATGTCTCAGTAAGCCCTATTTTTCAGAAAAGCTTTCAGCCGTGGGAGGTTTTTTTTAAACAGGTGCTCCCCAGGCCCTCACAGCCCTTGGATATAAGGGTGTATTTTCTGCACCTGGTTAGACTCACCCCACTGGTATCCACACCTGACACCCACTCTCTTTGCTCCACTCCTTTGGGGCTCTGCTGCTCTCCTTACGGATTTAGCAACACCAGCCCCAGCTCTTGTCTCAACTGAATGTCCCTCCTGAGATGAGGCTTTGGTTCCCAGGCCAAGTGGTCCAGTCTGTAGCCTCTGGTTTTAACGTCCCCTCACCCGGGCTGTAGCTACATTCCTAGGGAGATCACCAGCCNTTTTTCAAAATGACTTACATCTTTCTTCCCCAAAGCATAAAGTATGAAAGAGCTCATCAACTCCGGGACAGCAGGCAGGTTGTCCTTCCCATCCTGCTGGTGCGGTTTAGACTTCATGCCCCAGGATCTGGTCCTTTTCCTGATTAGCACGTGTCTCAGTAAGCCCTGTTTTTCAGAAAAGCTTTCAGCCGTGGGAGGCTTTTTTTAAAACAGGTGCTCCCCAGGCCCTCACAGCCCTTGGATATAAGGGTGTATTTTCTGCACCTGGTTAGACTCACCCCACTGGTATCCACACCTGACACCCACTCTCTTTGCTCCACTCCTTTGGGGCTCTGCCGCCCTCCTTACGGATTTAGCAACACCAGCCCCAGCTCTTGTCTCAACTGAATGTCCCTCCTGAGATGAGGCTTTGGTTCCCAGGCCAAGTGGTCCAGTCTGTAGCCTCTGGTTTTAACGTCCCCTCACCCGGGCTGTAGCTACATTCCTAGGGAGATCACCAGCCTTCCTCACCCTCTATAGGACAGGCCAGGACATCCAGATGCCTTCTACCCACACTGGAAGTAAGGGAGTCTCTGAGAAGCCAAAGTCAGCCTCTTCCTCTGCCTGACCAAGTCATGGCCTAGATTATATTGGGCTGTAGCTGCTCTTGGGGTTCCCAATGGGAAAGAAGCTCAGGACCCCTCTGCATTTGACTTCAAACTCGCTGGCATTCACACACACGTGAAAAAAGGTGATTGCCTAATCCCACACCTGAAACAAGTAACCTCCTGTTCGTATTTCGAGTTGGTTGCATGATTAGTGAATGTTGTGCTTTCAAATGACACCAACACATTTTTGCCCCCAAACCAACATAAAGTTAGTTGCCTCATCTCAGAATATAAGGGGCAACCTGGCACATTAAGGAAGTTAAAACAGCTACAACTGGCAGCTAAAACAAAATCATTACAAAAAAAAGGGAAATGATTGACAGAAACAACATGGACTCCTCATGATAGAGCCATCTTGGTGGGAAGGACAAAAGGAAGCTCTACCATCATTGGCAGTGAGTGAGTAGAAGTTGCTGCACCTCCGACTTCTATGGCCAAAGTGTTTGAATGGAAACGTGCACGTTGTTTTCTGCTTTGCCCCCGTTTGGTTGTTGCTGGGCCCGGTGCACAAAGCAGGCAGGCCCGTGTGTGAATCTGCTGGGCGAGGTCGAATTAACCAGTGCCTTTGACACTGGTTTACTGACCCAGTGGCTCTTGTTGCTTCAGTTAACGTGGCTTTGATGCTAATATGCCCAACCTTCCAAAGGACATGCTTTTAGGGGCCACCTGACCTTTGAAAATAATTACCTGCTTTGGTACAAAGTACCTAAAATTGAAGAAAATCAATAAGACCATCCAAATGTATAAGATAAAAGTAAAAAAAAATCAATATAGTCAGAGGACATAGTATAGTCTCCAGCCAGTTAGATATTTCAAAGGTTATATGAGTCTGAACTAACATAACCATTTGGGGCCTACTTTCCTTTCCCAAGGTTTGGATTCCCATAAAAGCCCTCAGGGTTTAATTGTTATGACATCTCCAGTCATCACGTAGCAAACCTGAATGCCTCACAGGGCTTCTTGGAGCCACAGGGTAGAAAACAGGACAGAGAGTAACAGCAGTGGCTGGTAATTTATCACCTGCAGGGCTCTCCCAGAAGCCTGGCCAGATTCCCTTGAAAGGCAAAATGCATAGTGAGTACTGCTCCCTAGCCTGCGACTCTTCACAGAAGATTCTGGTTGGGTCTGAAGGCTTCCTGTGTCCCTGACTGCTACGTTCAGGCAGCGGTTTTCACGGGCCTAGAGATTCCCCTACAGTGCCTCAGCAGCCACTGTGAGAACCCAGGAGGGCGAGGTTCATGTATTGGGCGTCCAGTTATTCTGAGGAAAGGGCCTTTCTGTTTTAAAACTAGTTCTAAAGCCACTATCTAAAGCCAGTGGTACCCACCCTCCCAAACTAGTGTGAGCCAGGGACATATGTTTGATAATTGGGGTATAAAAACAACTGCAAGTTGCATGTAAAATATCTTAGTACAGTTTGTTCTGGAAATAAAAACAATAACTAGAACACAAGAGGTTAGGACACACAGCGCTCAAGGCAGTCATTCTGGACCCTGGACACACATTTGAACAACTGGGGAAATTTTTCCTTTCAAAGAAGCCAGGGACCCAACTGAACAGGTTCTGACTTCACTGGTCTGGAAGAGAGTCCAGAAATTAGTATTTTTTTAAGTTTCCCAGGTGATTCTAATGCCCAGTGGGGATGGATAAACACAGTATTGCAAATATGCAGAGGAGATGATACACACACGCCCAGAGAACGGAGGAGGGGAGGCCCCACTCCCAGGCCCCTGCAGCTTCCAGCAGCCAGGAGGGCCCCTGGGCACCTGCTGCATTTGAAGGCCTCTCAAGGGGCAACTGTCACTCTTGCATGTCAACGGAAGTGCTTTTCATCCCTGTGTCTGTGTGAATAACATTATCACTTGCTTTGTCACAGTATTTTCACACCTTGCAATCTTACAATTCACCTTATACTCTTAAGACTCACCAGAATCTTAAAACTGAAGACTCCAGGCTCTTCTCAACTCTGATTCAGTGGGTCCGTACTGCAGCCCATGAATCTGTACGTTCAAAAGCGCTCCAGGTAGTGCTTACATTTCTGTAGGCGGGGAAACCCTGCTCCACCCTGTCAAAACTGCTGAGAGGGCCTCTCAGTGCCAGTCTTAAAACTCCACTGTTTCAAGCCTGCACACACATAATCCTAGAACAATCTTGTGATTTCCTATATCCATTATGCCATTCTGTGCTGCCCAGCATAGTCTGACTACACATGCTTGTTCAATTAATTAATGTGTTCTTGGTTTAACTGTCCTCCCTTTTGGCAATGCAGGAATGGGAACTAGGAATAGAAAGCTCTATCTGGTCCAGAGACCACAGAACATGGATGTTAGGAAAATCCAAAAATTTAACAAAATAAGGACAATAAAAGGAGGAAGTCAAGCAGACAGTAGAATTGTAAGCCTATCTGAAATGTGCTAGCCCACGAGTCCTGCCAATGTCCCTGCCGGGAAGAACCAGATGCAACAATAAGTAATGAGCTGTCCTGGCTGGGTGGTTTGATGGGTTGGAGCATTGTCCCATACACCAAAAAGTTTCGGGTTCGATCCCCAGCCAGGGCACATACCTCAGTTACCGGTTTGATCCCCAGTTGGGGTGTGTAAGGGAGGCAACTGATCGATGCTTCTCTCTCTTCCCTCCCTTCCTCTATCTCTAAAAACTCAATAAAGATGTCCTCTGCTGAGGATTAAAAATAATAATAACAATGAGCTGAAATTTTTGCACACTTATTGCTAAGTGGTTTACATATATTATCTCATTTAATCCATACAGTATATGAGGTGTATACTAGTGTTTCCCCAGTTTACAGTGGGAGAAGCCATAGATATGTAAATGAAGGAACTTGCCCTGTGACACACAATGGTGAAGTAACATAGGCCCAGGAAGCAGGCCCAGGCCACGTGGTCTTTGAATCACTGAGCAATACTGTCCCCCACTTACAGAGAACAGAGCCAACAAGCAGGTTTCACAAGGCACCTCAAGTCCCTTGTCACCTCATCCCCTGCTTCCAGGGAACAAGGGACCTACAAAAACACCTGAGCCGAGACTAGAGGTTAGGGTTCCAGAAAAACACCCCAGGTATCCTCCTCATGCACCTTCCTGAACCTCTTTGTTGGAAATTTTTGATTAATGTTGTTGAATTTGTTTTCAAAAATGAGTGAACAAAGGTATGTCTTAATTGAATGCCATTTAGTTAAAGTTGACTATATTCCCAAGTACGAGGTGTCTGTTGGAATTATCTTTATTGCCTGACAAGCGGCGAGACCAGAATTCTGGTACCTAACTGATGTTCTGTTTCACATTAGTTTTTCATCACAATTCTGAGAAATCAGGGCATTCTTTTGGAGGTGTTTCTTATAGTAAAAGTTTCAAGGAAAATGATCATGAAAACCAAAGAAGAAGAAGAAGAAGGAGGAGAAACAAAGAAAGAAAACCCCACCAAAAACTGGTGTCTCTACTTTTCCGAGGAATGTGAAAAGAAATCCTTTAGGAACTAGACTATACCATAAGGTGCAAAGGAAAGCAAATGGATTGAGAGCTGAACACACCAAAGTTTGCCTCGTAGTGAGCCATGTGCCCCAGATTAATGACTTCCCCTCTCTAAACTATGATGCTTAATCCTTAAAGACAGAATAGCATTACCTAAAATGGGTGAATAAACCATAGTTATAGGCCAGATCTGGCTCCTTGCACTATTTTACACTTTTTTATAGGTTTTTTAAAAAATGGGAAAAGAAAAGGAGGAAGATTCAACACAGATCCTATGTGGCCTGCAAAACCTACAATATGTACTATTCAGCTTTTTATAGAAAAAAAAAATTGCTAACCCCTGATCTAAAACCAGAATGATATTATCTGCTCAGTTTATCTTAAACAACAAAACCAGGATGAGCTGCAGAACCTATGTTTTAAACAGGCCTCTCACTAGCTAACTGACTAGCTCCCAAACCATCTCCCAGCACTTGAAATTAAAATCTGTGCTTCAAAGAGGGACTATGGCGTCCTCTCTGCCGCCTGCCGCCACGGCCCTCACTGGTGCCGCAGTTGCTGCCATCACCGGGCCCACGCGTTTCGTCCCACTGCATGCAAGTGTGCCACCGCCGTCAGCCCTTGCCCCCTGGGGCCTGCGTGGTCTGTCTCACTGTGCGCGAATGTGCGCCCGTGATCAGTCTGCCCCACACCCCAACTGGTTCCGGTCTGCCTGCGCGCCTGGGTCGGAGGCCCTGTCCCTCCCGACCCTGCTCGCTGCTGGCTCCGCCCCTCTTACCGTCCCCATTGAACGGTTAGATGTAGTCGGACTTCCGTATAATCCAATTTTCTGTCCTTTGGTTGTTTCTTTGTTTCTCCAAACCTTTGCTGTATTCAAACTTGGTTGAGGGAGAAGGCACAGTGTTTCCACCTATGCCTCCATCTTGGCGGAAGTCCAGCGACTTAGTTGCCCTGTTCTAATGAACACTTTAGGGCTCTGATCCTGCTATGGAACAGGCACGAACAGCCCAAAGGATGGTGCAAGAAGAACTCAAAGTCCCAGAGCCAATAACTCTAAGCGACCAAGAAATTGCCAGCCTCTCAGAAGCACAATTCAGGACACTATTTATCAGGATGCTCACAGAACTGGTAGATTATAGTCACAAATTAGAGGAACAAAGTCACAAATTAGAGGAACATATGAAGGCTAAACTAATTGAAATGAAGGGAGATGCACAGGAAACCAATAGTGATGGAAAGGAAACTGGGACTCAAATCAATGGAATGGACCAGAAGGAAGAACAAAACATCCAACAAGAAAGGAAGGAAGAAATGAGAATTCAAAAAAATGAGGAGAGGCTTAGGAACCTTCAGGACATCTTTAAACATTCCAACATCCAGATTATAGGGGTACCAGAAGGGGGAAAGAAACAGCCACGAGTGGAAAATGTATTTGAACAAATAATAAAGGAGAACTCCCCCAGTCTGGCAAAGGAAATAGACTTCCAGGAAATCCAGGAAGTTCAGAGAGTGCCAAAGAAGTTGGACCCAAGAAGGAACACACCAAGGCACATCATAATTACATTAGCCAAGACCAAAATGAAGGAGAGAATTCTAGAAGCATCAAGGGATAAGGGGACAGTCACCTACAAAGGAGTACCCATCAGACTGTCAGTGGATTTCTCAAAAGAGACCTTCCAGGCAAGAAGGGGCTGGAAACAAGTATTCCAAGTCATGAAATCCAAAGACCTACAGCCAAGATTGCTTTATCCAGCAAAACTTTCATTTAGAATGGAAGGACAGATAAAGTGCTTCTCAGATAAGGTCAAGTTCAAGGAGTTCATCTTCACCAAGCCCTTATTATATGAAATGCTAAAGGGACTTATATAAGAAAAAGAAGATGAAAAATATGAACAGTGAAAGGACAGCAAACACACAGTTATTAACAACCACACCTAAAACAAAAGCAAACCAAGAAGACAGCTAGATCAGGAGTGGAACCATAGAAATGAAGAACACATGGAGGGTTAGAAACAGGGGGGTGGGAGGGGGAGAAGGGGGGAGAAGGCACAGAAAATAGCATAGACAGTAGGTAGAAAATAGATAGGGGGGAGGGCAAGAATAGTAGGGGAAATATAGAATCCAAAGAACTTGAGACACGTGGTTATAAACTAAGGGCAGGAGAATGGTGGGGGAGGGAGTATGCGGGGGGAGGGGAATGAAGGGGGGAATAGAACAACTGTAATGGTATAATCAATAAAATATATTTAAAAAATTAAAAAATTAAAAAAATAAAATCTGTGCTTCAGTCGACTTTCAGATGGCCACAGCATCCCTAACGAATGAGAGAAACCTCTGAGTCATTATGTGAAAGGCAAAGATCTCTTCCATGTTTAAACTACATAAATTATTGCTAAGCACCGTGTAGCACAGAGGTCTTAAAACAGGGAAAGAGAGAGGACTGGGAATCAATGTCCTCTGAAGTGTCACACAGAAGCATAAATAAATAAAGCAAGTAAACCTCGGTGTTGTTCTGGAGAGGAGGGGTCAGCTGAACCCTCACTTGACTTTTCACAGGCAGAGCAGCCCAGGAGCTCCTTGGAGGCCAGTTTAAAAACCTCGAAGAGACGAGAAATGGACTCGGATCTTGAAGGGCTTCATAGAACCCCAGCTCAGCCAAAATTCCTACTTTTACAAACTTAAGCAAGTCCCACTCCCTCTTTAAACCAGTTTTCTTGGTTTTAAAAGGTTATCTACCTATCTTCTAGAATTGTCTTTTAAACTAGTCTTAATGTATGTAATGTGTATATGACCAAAAAGAATATTCTTTGTCTATGCATTTATCAATTATCTATAACATAATTTGTTCAAATTTTGATACATATTTTTATATTTTTATTTTATATAAATGTAAAGAATTTATTCTGTAGTATATATATATATATATATATACATACTTCAGAATGTGAAGTATATATATATTTCAGAATGTGAACAAAGTGAAATTAGCTTATCATAACATGGTAAAAAGTATGATAGAAATGCTGTATAAGGAGGTAACTATACTATGAAAGTCTGAACTTGGCCTCATCGGTATGGTTAGAGAAAATTGCATGTTTGGGCTAGAATGGGAAGAGCTTCCATTCTCCACTGCTGCCCCCACCTGCCCCTCCCTGTTTCTAGTTAAGGGCTTCATACTGGCCACAGGGAAATTTGGCTTCCGTCCAAGAGGAGGGGAAGAAAACAAAAACAACTGCACTGTAAAACAGAAAGGAAAAAGAGTCTGACAGATTTATTCGTCTCTGCATTTCCTGTTGCTGCTTCCCAAGGCCGGCTTCCCAAAGCAAGACTTTGTCCCAGGAGACTAACCCCCACAGCAGGACAGCCCTCTCTGAGAAAAAGCTCCCGCTCCCACTCCATTTCTTGAATTACAAAAAAAATCTGGAGCCAAAACAAGCCCCAGGTGTCCTGTGTGCCCAATACTAACATGTACTAATCTCTTTCCTCTGTTTGTGTAAGACTTTAGAAAAGAAAGAGGCGAAAGTTGTCCAAGCCCCGCGGAGAGGAAAGGGGAACCCAGAGGCAGTCCCAGAGGGCAGAAGAGAGCTGTGCGATATTTTCAGACCAAACAGAAATAATGACAAACTAACACTTGGGGAAAAACTAGGACCGTTCTCATTCATGTGTCTGTTTAACAATGTATGTTTTGCAAGTACTTGTAAGTGATGCCCCAAAGACAGATTCAGGAGATTGGAGATAGGCAAGCACATAAGGACTCAAGCAAAGGCTGAAATGATTCCATGGGGGCAGAATGGTGAACTAATGTAGATTACATGTCAAAGTCTCTGCCAATTGGATATATGCTTATAAAGAATTAATGTTTCGCTCACATTCAATACAGTTGACTTGCTCCAGCTGAAATGGACCTAGATAGCTATTTATTATCGGAATGGCTTTGACACAGTATTCTCTATCCTGCAGCTGAAGTTATTTGGTCTAGCATGTGGTATTCATTAGTTGAAATCCTGGAGTGTAATTGTCTAGATTTTAGGCATACAGCTTTGCAATAAAATTTTGCATTAAAAAAAAGATTTATTTGAAGTCTCCCGAGACCTGCCACCAACATTGTGGAAACAACATCAGTTTTCTTTTCCTTTGGCCTAAAAAATACATTTCACTGGCTTTCTTGACAGGCAATTAGGTTCAGAAAAATTAGAGTTACTTTTGCAAACAAATTTTAAATTATATTTAGAAATCCTCTCTGGAAAATCATTTAAGAAACAGAATTTTATCTCTCTTGAAGTGTAAGGAATACTCATTTCTGTACCCTAAGTGTTTAATTCCCTCCCACTTTCTTCCTTCTCCTCTTTCCTGATTCTCCATCCCACCCTCTTATTTGAGAATTGTATTTATGTAGGGAGAAAGCAATGTTAATAATCTGTAAAATAACTTGTTAAACTTTGTTAACTAGCAAAATGGCATTTGATCTCTTTTCATATAACTTAAGTTTTACACTCTATATTTATTTGTTATTTATTTTATAGTGATGAAATTATAATATCAAGGGACTAAGAAAGATCTAGGAACATTTTTAAGAATGAATTGTTTAAGAAACAGTTTCTTTTTCTCCTTAAGCACCTTTACATCCAAAACAGAAAAGGTTTTGGTTCTCAATTTTTTGAATGATAAATAAAATGTTGAAGATAAGGCCTTCAAATATTGAATACCTTACTGCAAACCAGAGCACCACCAGCTCCACAGTAGTTTAAGGAGTGTGCACCTGAGGATGTCCTGGCAAATAACGTGGAGTTTCAGATGATGACACATCTCTATAACTTCAGGGAATGTAATGCATTGCTTTTTATTTTTTTTAATGTATGGTCTTTATTTGTAAACATAATACATATATATATATATTTTTTTAATGAAATAGTACACGTGAAAGAGCTGTAAAACGCCTTTGTATAACACACACGTTAAGCAGCCTGTCTGTCTCACTTTTCCTCTTGGAGCTATGTGTCCGACAGCCCGCCTCCCTCCCGCTCGGGACTGGGCATGCGCAGCCCACGGCACGGCCGCCAGGGCAGGATGTATCTTCGCTATCATCCCGGAAATTCCTTTTTCCGCCATGGCCCTCTGTGGTTGCTCCTCTTTCCCTGGTCTCACCTCTCTCTCCTTCTTGATGGACTTCCTTCTTTTGGTGGGATTCATTTCCAGAAGCTTCCTTAGAAAGGAAACATGCAAGGTTAATATATTTTTAAACTGGCTCGCAAAAAAGTGACTTTATTGGAACCATCCTTGGAAAAAAGTAAGTGGATGACTTTTGAATTTATCATTGAAAATAATTTTTACTCGGAATGTCGGAGTCACTTCTCATTGTTTCTTAGCTGCAGAGGTTGCTCTTGAAAAAAAATCCAGTGCCACTCTGAATCCTGATCCTTTATATATGACTTGATTTTATTTTATTTCTAGATATTTTAAGGAACTTCTCTTTACTCAAAAATGTGCTTTGTTTTGAGTCTGTTTCCCATTAATGTGTTGGGTACTTAAGTAGATACTTTCACTCTGGTACTTCACATTCTTCCATTCTGGGAAATTTCTTGCTGTTTTACTTATTTTTTTAAAATGTCCTCACCTCAAGAAACTGGAAAAGGCAAGGAAATGGATGCTCCCCCAGAAACACCAGAAGGACCACACAACCCCTACTGAGGCAAACTGGACTTCTTGCTCTCCAGAACCGTAGGATGATAAATTTATGTTATTTTAAGCCACAAAATTTGTAGTAATTTGTTACAGCAGCAACAGGAAACTAATACATAGGCTTAATTTTGTAAAGTTAAAAACACACACAATCCAATAGGTAATTTTTTAAAAATAGAAAAGAAAAACTGTTTCGTCTACCAACTGCTACTTATCTGATTTGGGGGGCTAGATGCTTGGTGGAGATGAGAAACCAAACACAAAAAGAGATAATAGGCTGGCCAAAATGAACTGATCCACAGGAAAAGAACATTCTTTATTTCAAAGGTCTTTGCGAATTATTCTTAGATGACCATATCTGCAACTTATTGACCCTGGTAATGAACCATGAGCTGCAGATACAATCTCAGGCAGAGGTTCCCGGAGACCTGAAAATCCTTTCGAGAAGTTCATTGAGGTAAAGAGAGCGAGAGAGAGAATGGCTACACATTCACTTGTTCATTTGCTCATTGTCGATCCCAGCCTTCCAGATACGGGTTGCAGTGTTTGCTTCCTGCCATACCCCTAGTGCCTGACACATAGTCGACCCACAGTATGTGTTAAATAATGAATGATGACTCTGTTTTCTGAACCAGAAATCAGAAACCTATTGTGCTGAAGGCCTGAAATGAGACAGGATGATAGCAGTGTGTCCAGGAACATGAGGCTGACCCTAGAGACTAATAACAGGGAAGCCGGCTCCTCTCCACCCCCACAGAGGTCTGCGGGCTATACAGTTTAACACTAGCTCTCTGTTAGCCCTTTTTTGCTGACTCTTTTGCTACTGTAGTCCATACTTGCTCATCTACACCACTGGCAGTTTGGTTTTTATTAAAGTATATTTCATACACAATATTATATTAGTTTCAGGTGTACAACATAATCATTCAATGTGTGTATACTTTATGATGTGAACACCGTAGGTCTAGTAACCATCTTTCAAAATGTGAAGTGAGTACCATATTACTGGCCGTATTCTCTATAGTGGACAGTATATCATTGGGACTTATTTACTTTGTAACTAGAAGTTTGTAGCTCTATTCCCCTTCACTTTTTTCATTCATTCCCCTGCCTCCTCCCTCAGGGCAACCATCAGGGTTTGTTCTCTGTATTTATAAGTCTGTTTCTAGCTCCATCCATGTAGTTGCAAATGGCAAGATTTTATTTTTTATAACTGAGTAATATTCCACTATATACATATATCACATATATATACATGTATATATGTCATATGCTTTTCTCCCTGTGGGAACAGTTGTCCGTTCTGAAGGTTCATTCTCAGTGTTCTGTGTCAGGCATTGTTGGCACCTGAGGCCCACAAGCCAAACCCAGCCCACCATTTCTTTTTGTAAATCAAGTTTTATTGGAACACAGCTGTGCTAACTTGTTTATACACTGTGTGTGGCAGTTTTCAGTTTGCAATTTCAAAGTTGAATAATTGTGATAGAGATCATGCGGCCTGTGAAACCTAAAATATTGACTAACTGATAGTTTAAAGAAAAAATCTGGCAGCCTTTGCTCTGTGCTTCTGTGTGGGAAGAGGGTTTTGACCCTGGTTCCACTGGAATAAACTCTTCCTATTGGAGTAAAATTGAAAACTAGTCCCCCATTTGTATAGCACAAAGACATCTCCTAGGTAACAGTACCACAAACCATTACCTAACCCCATTAGTGTCTTGGGATATTACTGTTTGTTCACTAACGAACAATAGCATACACATTGCAGCATTTTTGAAATGTTTACACACATTAGTTCTTTACTGAAGAGGCGATTCAGACCCATTTACATATGCAAAGGGCAGGATAACGAAATACATAATGACCCCTTCACCTTTCAGATATTTTCCCTCAGATACTATACATTATGTTGAGTTTAAGGTCACAGGGCAGAAAACCTTGGGAGTTGCCATTAAAATTACTATAAAGAATATTTTGGCCCTGGCTGGTGTAGCTCAGTGGATTGAGCGTGGGCCTGTGAACCAGACGATCATGGTTCAATTCCCAGTCAGAGCAGATGCCTGGGTTGCAGGCCACTTCCCAGGAGGGGACTCACGAGAGGCAACCATACATTGATATTTCTCTCCTTCTCTTCTTCCTTTCCCCTCTAAAGGTAAATAAATAAAATCTTTTAAAAAAAAGAATATTTTGTGCATGCAATTACCTGCCATATCTGCAATATATAAAATCTGCCATTTAATTTCTGTTACGAAGCATACACATCTTTAAAAATATGGCAAGAATGCTGAGCAACGAAAATGGTAGACATTTGTGCTTTTAAAACACTTTTTAGGAAAGTATGATACACATGCAGAAAAACACACATATCTTAGGTACCCAGAACATGCAGATAATTAGCAGTCAGAGCTCAGAACAGAGTATTATCAGCACCAGGTAAACCGCACCCCGCCTTCAGCCTCTGCTAAAGCTAACCGTGGTCCTGATTTCTAACCGCATGGACAAGTTTTGCCCATTCTTATAACTGTACATAGACAGAATCCTATACAATGTTTGCTTTTGTGTCTGGATTCCCTTATTGGACGTTTTGAGTGTGTGTGAAGCTGAGCTGTGTTATTGTTCATTCTCTTTGCCTCACAGAATCCTGTAGTGGAAACATACCACTTAAGTTCACTCACTCTGCACATATATCTTCAGCTAGCTCTGGTTGGTGTATATAAGGGGGAGAAGATTACAATAATTTTAAGGTGCCATGCAAAGAGAAGATATTATCAGATAAAATGGACATTTCAAGTTGCCTGCTTGACCATGAATGCGTATAAAGAAGCATCTGTTTTACTTTTATTGTAGGTGAAACACTTCACTGATTTGCAGAACTTCTGATCAAATATTTTTTACTGATACTAGGGTTCAAACTGTTCTCTCCACAATAGCTATTCTTGATAACTTCAATGAGAACTCTATTTACAAATCTGCTTTCCCATAACTAGTACCTCTATGCATCCTTTTATAATAATTGTAGCATGTTATAATAACTCATTTTTAAGCCAATGCATAATGACATTGAACCAATAGAACAAAGAACCGAAATCTCTCTTCTCTAGAACTCCCTGTATCTCAGTCACTGACTCTATAGAAAATTTGTTTACTCCAGTCAAAATTATGTACAGATGGCCCAACATTTGCATTTTTAATGGGAAAGTATAGAACACCATTACTGTATCATTTGAAAAATATCCAGTCAATTCTGCAGCATAAAGAACCGTTGGAGCATCAAATGCAGATTCTCAGAATGCAAAGGGTCTGGGCATGTGTCTCTGCCTGGCAGAAGGTGGCGCTAGAGCTACGCTTGCAAACCCCTGCTCGGTGGCTAGTGCTTAATTAGCCAGGCTTCAAACGGCTTGCCAGAACGGGGAATCGTGATGTACACAAATCGGTTTGTAGACTTCAAACATATTTACCAGAATCAAGGGCATGTCCATCAAGCTTCTCAGAATCCTCTTCCAAAAACAGGTTGCAAAGTACTCATTTTACAAATGTTTATTGATCCACGACATGGTATGTACAAAGCAGCCTACACGTGTGTAGGTAGGTATGCGTGTGTGGATATATGCACAAGGTCCAGCAGGAGTAGCACCATACAGTGTGGTTGGTAGGGGATGTGAATGTCTCACACGAGATGAACAGCAATTTGAATATTTCACCTAAAATGTCGTATGGTGTCCCTGAGTGTGATATTGTTAGCTACAGAATTGCATGCTTATGATTTTGTAACAAAAGATTTTGTAATAAAAAGGGGTGTATTTGTGCCAGACCCTGTATATCTGTAAACAACATAGATATTGAAGCTTACTTTCTAATGGAGAAACAGACATCAAATAAGCTGTAGACAATTACCTAGTAAACGACAGTTGTCATAGATATTCTTAAACAGAAGTGTACAGCATCATGACAGCATATGAAGAGAGAACCTGACCCAGGTGTGGGGCGGGAGAAGAGGTCTTCCTCAAGCCCTTCCTGAAAATGCTTATTCTTCATTCCTAAAATGTCGTTCTCTCTAGACCCTATTTTTGTTTCTACTCTTAAATACCACTCAGTAATTAATTATATTGTTGCAGTCCTGTCCCGTATTACATTAGCTCATCCAACACTATGTAATTTCCCCTGGTTTTGTAACGCTAGTTTCTTTTGAACATTTAACAAAGAGCAGTTCTCACCTGGGACAGGACCTCCCTCGTGGGCAATGATGTGAAGGGTGCTCCTGGCATTAATGAGTGATGGCCAGTATCCTCATTGTCCTTGGCACCCCACCAGGGCGGACCCATCACACAGGTGAAAAACTTACTCTTCATCTCTCATATGACCCACTGGTCATTCATGAACATGAAAAACCTGCTTATAATTATCTCCTGTTTTGCATGTAAACACAAAGTCTTTTGCATGGTTTTATGTAAACAGAGTTTTTCAGGAATTCGACATGAGTGTAATCAAGTCAGAGCATTTACATATTGAAACATGTATTATTTCATTAAGAGTTACTCTCCTCAAGAGCTTCAGTTTCACCCCGTTGTTAGTGGACACTGGGTTGGTGGGGCGCCTGGAGTGGGGAATCTCGAGGCTTCTGATCAGGATTGCTGAAATGAGTCTGCGGAAGCAAACCCCAGGGATTTCTTAAAGCAAGTCAGTCCCACGGCCTGTTGTGGTAAAAGTAAATTCTGGAGTGGATTATCACGGGGTCCTGGCTTGCCTGAATGGCTACACGAACACAGCCTTGGAGCAGACGGAAGAATACGTAAATGAGCAACTGCAGAATAAGTATGGGGATGCGTTTATCAGAGGAAACAATGTATTATGTGCAAGTACACAAAAGAGAGATCAGGAGTACACTTATTTTCATACTTGGATATATTTTTATGAGATCTTTTCCTTTATTTAATTTAATTTGTCATATTTCATAAAAGTTGATGATTTTACACAGGCATGTGAGTAAGTAAATGTATACAATTGTGGATTTAATTGTAAAGATTTCTTTCATATTTAAGTTTCAGTCATCTTCTGTTACCTCTCAGTCACTGTGCAAAAAATTAAAAACATTTAAAAAAAAGGAATTACTCTCCTCAAAATTCTACTTTCTGTTAAAGCCAGGGAATTTTTTTTATTATGTGTGTAAGGACTTATATCATCTGTGAATTTCATTTCAGGGTGATAAAGAAGACATACATACATTCTATTTGTTTTTAAAAAAGATCATTGGCCCTGGCTGGTATGGCTCAGTGGATTGAGCACCAGCCTGTGAACCAAAGCGTGACAGGTTCAATTCCCAGACAGGGCACATGCCTGGGTTGCAGGGGTCCCAGGTTGGGGGGTACATGAGAGGCAGCCACACATTGACATTTATCTCCCTCCCTCTCTCCCTTCCCCTAAGAATAAATAAATAAAATACTTAAAATAAATAAAAGAGGTCATTGGTTTTCATGCAGGGAGAACCAGTGCCACAGTGACTAGTAGGGAACCAGAAGCTGGCCAGACCTGGGTTAAATACCTCCCCTGCCCCGCCCCCTCTCCTGCTGCCTTCAACACTGCCTGTGGGTCCTTGGGAAAGTTCTTAAACATTTATCATGTCAGTGTCTTTATGTATCTAAGGGCACACCAATAGAACCTATCTCATGGAAGTACGGTTGTTTCTATGAGGATTAACTGAGATAATGTTCAGTAAATGTGTAGCACAACACCAAGCACATCATAAAAATTCATTAAATGTTATTTTATTATTGTAACAGTCTAAGTAGCAACTGATCATGCTTTAGAGCTTAGTTTCCTAGTCAGTTTGAAGTATACTTGTGTCTATGTTCTGAATGTTAAAGTCTCTATATTCTGATTAAGAGTCCATATGGTATGTGCACTTTAAAAAAAAAGTTTTTAATTATCGTTGTTTTAGGTTTTAATCCTTCAGGAATAAAGCCATCTGGCTTCCACTCCGAATCCAGCTCCACCCTGACCCCTCACACTAATTTACATTCCTGTTGCAACTCCCTGTCATCAGAGAGGATACATAAATGTGTTTGCTGACCGAAAAAATGGTAAAGAGAAATCAAGGTCTTATATCTGATGAAGAAATATTCTTGGCCCCACTTTCTCTAAGACCCCCAGATCTTTATAAGCCCCAGACATTTATCAGAACCAAGTAGATCATCGTCCAAATGAAAATCATTGTCAAATAAATCAGGTTGAAAAAACAATTGATATTATTCCTGAATAAACTAGAAGCTTTTATGTAACTCTGAATAATTCATTTATTCAACAAATATTTGTTTGGCTCTTACTTTGAATGAGGAGGTGTGCTGGGAGCCGGAGTGAATAATGAACTATAGACTTGTAAGTTAGTATTCGCTGATTTATTCTTTCAGCAAACACACGTTGGCATGATAGGCTCTGGGCCAGGTGCTAGAAATATTGTACAATGATGAATCAGCTACGGTCTGTGCTTCAAAAGTCTGAACCCATATGAAATAAACCAGCAGAACTTGAAATGTAAACAATCCTAATTTGTCTCAGGGAAAGTTTGTAAGAAAGGAAGTAAACTAATTATGGAGTAGCTTGCATGACCAAAATACTATAAAGTACTACACTGTCACATACACTAACATTCATTGTCGTCTAATCTCTATACCCAATTTACGAGACGAGTACTATATTCACTTTTATTGTTGTTTATGAGGAAATCGACTTCGGGAGACTATGTAACTTATCCAAATTAGCAATAATACCAACAGCTAGTTTCTATTAGGACAGGTACTGTACATGAGGTTGCATTTCATCTTTACAAAAATCCTAAAAGGTAGAGACTGTTATTGTTTATATTCCACAATGTCATATGGAATCAGTGAGTGAGGGAAGTTTGAGCAAATGTTGCAATTTCACACAACGAACTGTGGAGCCAGTATACAGCCCGGGCCCTCTGCTCCTCAAGCTTGTACCGCTGACCACAGCATGACAGTTACGATGTGTAGTCCTGCAAGTGAATAAGAGCGCCAGCACAAGGACTCAGCCTGCCTGACTTCCGACTCTGTGCCCTTTCTAGCAGGCTCCACTTCCTCCAGCTTTGGCCCGTGTCTGGAGACCACAGAGGAGCTGTGCTCCAAGACTTTCTGAACCCTTAGTGAAATGAGATCAACAGGGAACTGCAGATGGATGGGATTGAATGGAATAGTTTAAGGCAGATCCATGCTCCTACCAACTCATCCAGAAAAGTCAAGTAAAATATAAAACTCATCTTTTTGAAGCATCCACGAGCTTCCGAAGTAAGGGAAACTCAAGGACTAAAATTCTGGAGTGGAGAGAGCCTCTTGGAGGTGACCTGAGGGGCTGAGCCTCTAGGGTCCTAAGGGCATTTACTAATTCTGGATGGAGCTGGAGACCAAGATTTGAAGTTTGGCCCAGGTAGAGGCTAGGCTGTGGGCAGAGAGAATGACAAGGGGTTGACGGTGGCTCCAGGACTAGAGTGACAAACGTTGGAGACTTCAGGAGCCTCAAAGACGCAGAGTTTGCCATCCAAGACCTCAATGATGCTGGGCTTGCATGAAGCAAGAACTTCAGAATCTAAAATCTTTCATAAGCCAGGCTGACCTTTCCATTGCCCTTCTCGGTGCTAAGGACAATCAGAGGTAGCTGAGTCTTACTGCCTTAACCAGCTTGGACTGGGTATTTATTTCTTGCAGACCAAGAGGCTGGGCAGTCCAAGATTGAAGGTAATGGTTGAGTTGGTTTCTGGTGAGAACTCTCCTCCTGACCTACAGATGGCTGCCTTCTTGCAAGTCCTTGCATGGTGGAGAGAACAATCTTTTCCTTTCTTTCCCTCTCTTCTTATAAGGCCACTATCCTATAAAAATAGGAACTCACCCTGTGTGACTTTATTTAACCTTGGTCACCTCCTGAAGACCCTGTCTCCAAATTTAGTCACATTAGGGGGTGAAGGCTTCAGCACATAAATGTGGGAGTGACTCAATTCAGTCCATAGCACTTATCAAAATGCAGCCTGGCCTCAATACACCAAGTGTGGTGTAATAAAGTAAGGATTCCCTAATAATGTTGCATAAGATCATAGCCTATATTTGTATAAATTTAGACTATGAGTGTAAACTGTCTACTAATAAATAGTTGAATGTATTTTTCTCTTTGCTGAACCTATAACCGCAAGCCGACATCTCTGAAAACAAAACATAAACAATGAGAAATTAGCAATAACATTTTATAACAATGGACTCTGCACAGCGTTCTTTCAAACCCCAGCATGTTATACAGAGCACTTAGGCCTTGCTGCCAAGCTAGGTGTTCACTCAGTTTGAGGTTTCTGAGTCTGTCGTTTGAGATATCAATTAATGATTTATTAAAAATGCTTATTCAGACTATGAGTCTCTTTCATCAGACAACTCTTTGGAATCTTATTTCTTCATTTGTTCTTAGAAAATGTGTCAAAAACTTATTATTGTAAGGGAAAACTTCAATGTTATATCTAACAGGGACTCCACTGATTCTAAACTTCTGTTGAAGTCAAGGTTGTTTCTTCCTAATTTGGAGTCAGCCAAGTTCAGACTCCAGACACAGGGAAAAATGCAAGACAGGACTATCAGTCTTCTTTGTTCAAAACAGATGACTCTGTGAGTATTTGCCTAGTTAAAAATAACAGCATTCCTTCCCCCAAGTTATCAGCTGGACAGTCTCGCCTGCTCATATTTTTTTAACCCAGTCAGGGGAATCAAGGTCAAAAGGCTATGTACTCAGAATTAAATTTTTTTCACAATAGATTATAATGAAAAATTCGTCTACCTTTGAAATTTTTCTTCAGTGATCTTCCTGCTTCTCATTGTGAAAAATATAACAAATTTACCTTAAAATACCACCACACTGCTTCTCTTTTACCAATTTCTATGTTGTGAACAGAAAAGCTAATTTGCTCCCAGCAAATTGTTGGTTTCCTTTATAAACATTCCTAGTCGTTCCAACAACAATCTTGTTTGAATAATTCTATCTCTTGATGGCTATTTGCTATGCTACATATCACTTAAACAGTGTTGATATGCTCATTCTGTTGTTTCATTGATATAGTTCCCCTCCCAAAATAGATATATCCTTTTATTTGATTCAGATGGAAACTTGTCACAGTCTCTCTTACTTTTATTTTACTTTCTCATATCTATTTTTTATTCCAGCTCAAGAATTTCATGCAAGAGTAAATAAATATATTTTGTTTTAGGATAACGTAGTTTGGGATAATGAATGAGTGCAGTATCCCAGATTCTTCTGTCTCCTCCCCATTAATCTATACTCTGACCCATCCCCAACATCAAGAAAAGAGAAACCACCCAGAGCAAATAAAGATCTATGAAATTGTAAAATAAATGTCAAAGCTCTCTTTTAAAATGCAGGTATAATTTATTGCCATTGTAAAAGAGTTACAGTCAAAGACTGGTTGGCAGCGTGATGTTTTGGCTATTAAAGCATCATGAGCATTGAGGAGATATTTATATTCCAGCTGAGATTTCAGAAGCTTCAGGAAGCCTGCACGTGGTGGTTTTTATTTTGGTAATTCATTAGCTGCACTGATTTAATCAAATGTTGAGTCATTCAGCACTGCTTCTCAGATCTTCTGGAAAGGAATTATGTTGTTAGAAAATCCGTGTCCCCTGCGGGGTTCCTGTTGCTTCTCCTCTTAATGCCCAGGAGACACACTACAAAAAGCAGCTCCAAATGATATATGTCAGCATGGTTCCCGGTCCCACAGATAAAGATCACACTGTTGGTACTCCATGTAAATAATCAGCCTGCTTGATTGTGATCTTGACAGTTTTGCACAGTTTGGGTCCTGCCTACCTGAGATCATCTTTCTCCCCCAGGCGCTTCACAATAACCCAAAGGGCAACGGAGGGCTGTAAACTTGGTCAAAGACACATGGAGCCACAGGGAGCTTCGAGGGTCACTGAAGGGCAAGTATGCTTTGTGCACCATTTGCACCCCCTCCTCTGTGATCACTGGTGATGAACCGGGGCATACTTCCTCTAACGATTCCCCAAAGGATGGCTTTTTTTCCCATCAAGTTCATGCCCTTGACCTCCAGATCAGGCAATGAAATGAGGATGTTCAATAACAGCAAGGCTAGGAAAGCTTATGCTTCTCTAAATAGCTGCAATGTAGCGTCCATCGTATGATTTCTGGGCTAATACGGCTAATATAAAATTTTTTATTTCACTTAATGAATTCTTAATTAGGACAGAGAGGTGAGACGACTCTCCATCCAGGCGAGAACACAAGTCAGCCTTTCAGACTTCCAGTGGACCTTACGCTTGCCTTGTGCATTCTGATATTGAACAGTAATGCCTGACATTTGCACTCCAGGATTTCTGCCAGAGTTTAATTTGAACAGACTGCGCCACAGTTCCTGCCAAAAGGCAACAGAGAAGAGGGATATTTGAGTGAGTTAGTTTATCCATTCATCTCTCTACACTGTCTTCTTTGTCAAAATATATCTACAGAAAGCTATTTACTTGAGTTGTATATACTTATTCCTTGAAAAACTATCTTTAGTGAATTTACATTTTATTTTTATGCACTTAACAATTATTAAATGTCAGTTTAAGAAATACCTACCTGAAAAACATTTCCATCAACCCAATATGGTGGAGAGAAGAATCTGAAAGTATTAGAAATCAGAAATAAGGGGACCTTAATTTTAAGGCTCAGTGATGCCTTCATACTAGCTGAGTGACACCCCTAAAGCTCAGTTTTCTCATATTAATAAGGACAAAAATACCTATATTAGGTAGTGATTAAAGTCAATGAGATAATACAGAGTTCTGACAGATTTGATGCTAAAATATGAAATGAATCTACATCTTGCATGAGATTTGTTGTTTTTATGTTATTCACAGTCCTTCAAATAAGAACCCACTCCTGATAAAGTATTCTTTCTATTTGAGAATCATTATACTTCTGTATAAAGAAAAAGAGAAGTATACCACTTGTGTCTCTGTAGACTTGGCTCACAGGAAAGGGATAACTAAATTTCATACTTAAAAATTGACATTTACCTAGATGTTTGTTATTGTTCCATGTGGTCTTTTTTTATTTTCTGTTCTTATTTAATTGCCCTATCATGGCTTTGAAGGCTGAGGAAATATCCAGCCAGTTTGGGTCTTTTTTGCCAGGTTTTAATCAGCATCCTTTGTCTTTGCTCGCAGTGACTCTTCTATACCCTCCTCACTGTCCTGAAGCTAACATTATATTCCACTGTACTCAGAAAAATGATCGTAAATCTGGATTGGAGCCCTAGGGTTGCACCAAGGCACCATAAACTGGGGGGCCTAAAACAACAGAAATTGATTCTCTCACAATTCCTCCAGAAATGAATCCTTTCCCTAGCTTCTGGTGGTGGCCACCCATCCTTGGTACCCTAAGGCTTGCACGCTGTGTCACTCCAACCTCTGTTCCTGTTGTCATATGGTGTTTTTCCTCTTCTTATCAGTCCACTAGTTGTCTCAGATTAAGGTCCACCTAAATAACCTCATTTTGGCCTGATTCCGTCCACGAAGACCCTACTTCCAAATCAGGTCCCATTAGCAGGGTTCACACTTCAGCACATCTTTTAGTGGGGACAAAATTCTACCCATAGCAACTTTCTACTCAGAGAAAACAGATATGCTGTCTCCATATGTACAGTCACCTCTTGTGACTCCGATCCGACATACCTCCCCGTGGTATCAGAAGACAGGTCTGTCTCCCTTCAACAAGTGGAACAGTCACCGGATGTCTGGGCTTCCTCTCCTCCCCTGCTTCACCAACTGTTCCCTCTCCATCTCCATCTCAGAACCTCACTCCTCCCTTTGAAATTCTTTAACGTATTCTGCAAATGTGTACTTGTCTAAGCCTTCTCCACTAATCAAAACAATCTTTATTTCAAATCTATTTTCTATTGTGAATCTTTCTCTGCTACGACTAAGTTATTTTCCTTCCCCTTGGGATCCAAGTTGATAGTAAACTTATTGAATCCAAAATGTATAAAATCCACTGTCTCCGCAGTCTTGCCACGTGTGTTCATTCCACAAGGAATCATTGCAGGAAAAGACACTGTCCTTGGCTCTGGGATCAGGGCAGTGAACCATATAGATGCAGCTCCCGATTTCAAGACAACGGACACCAAACAACACAAACAATTCTGACACTTCTTCATTGAGGGGAGCTCCAGGGCTTTGAGAGAGCATGCCAAACAGACCAGACTAGACGGAGGAATTAAAGGTTTCCCTGAAGAAGTAGCACGACCTGATAAAGAATGAATTCAGGGTAATTAACTACATAGGAAGTGGGTTGGGATTCCAGGCCAAGGGATTAGTGAGTGGGATGACCATGAGGCAGAAAGAAAAGTGGTATTGCCAAGAACGTGGAAGAGAACTGTTGTGACCTTACTGTAGAGAGCCATGGGAAGGACAGTTCAGACACTGTTATAGGAGTCCGATGAGAGACCGAAGCTGCATTACAGTGATGACAGTGGGCATAGAGTAACAGGAATATTGAAGAAATATTAAGGAGAGAGAACAGCCAACTTTACCTGGCGAGGGATTGGCTATCTGCAGTGAAGAATAAGCACACGTTGCCCTGGCTAGTGTGGCTTAGTGGATTGAGCACCAGCCTGTGAACCAAAGGGTTGCTGGTTCCATTCCCAGTCAGGGCACATGCCTGGGCTGTGGGCCAGGTCCCTAATGTGGGGGCACATGAGAGGCAACCAGGCATTAATGTTTCTCTCCCTCTCTTTCTCCCTCCCTTCTCCTCTCTCTAAAAATAAATAAAATCTTTAAAAAAGAAAAAAGAAAAGAATAAGCACACATCCAGCCTTACCCCAGGTTTCTGGCTAGAGAGCTAGGTAAGTAGATGCTGGTGTCATCACTGAGTGAGGAGACACTGACTCAGGTGGGGCCTCAGCTTTGGGAAAATGATGCGTTCCGGTTAGACTATGTTGACTTGGAGGTAGCTATAAAATTTCCAAATGCAAATAGTTAGCAGGCAATCCTCAGCTTTAGCACAACTGCTCAGTGCCGCCAATCACGAGTCAATTGCTGGATGTACGGTCCATGTCAGCATCCAGCACGTTAGTCTTCCTGTCCTCAGAGCAAGAGCCTTCGTCTTTGATTTCTGCTTAGAGAAAGCCTTCATCTTTGATTTCTGCTTTCTGTCCTCCTCTGATTCTCTTCCTTGTCTGGTTTGTCTCCCTCTCTCTAATCTTAAAATTTGGGGATTTTCTCTCTTTTTCTTCTTTTTCTGTTTTTTCCCCTTATCTCTTCTTATTTACATTCTCTATTTTTAAGTTACTTCATCCTTCCTAAATTTCGAACACAATCTTAAGTAACATCATAAAGAGTTTCAAACAAGATCCTAAGTAACTAAGACTTCCATCTATACCCCCAACCCCAACATCCTTCGAGACAGTCAGGTGAAACATCTCTACCTCGAATTTCCACAGGTAGCCAAGATCAGTAAACCTAACCCAAACTATTGGCCATTCCTCTCTCACCAGATCAGTTCTTCTCCCTAAGAGTCTTCTTCATTTAACGGCATCACAACATGAACGAGAGCATGAGGAGTCACCAGCCGCCCCCTTGTCACCAAAGCTCCAACCATCTCTAAGTTCTTAAAAGTCTCCCCTCTCTCACCACACCACCATCTCTCACATAAACTATGGCAATCACTGTCTCACTTAAGGGCCAGCAAACACGTTCTGTAGAGGGCCTGATAGCAAAATTTTTAGGCTTTGCAGGCTCTATAGGTCTGTTCAACTCCACTGTCACAGCGCAAAAGCAGCAATGGGCAATATGTAAATGAATAGACATGGCTGTGATCCAGTAAGACTTTATTTATGGATGCTAGAAGAGTGCTATAAAATACTCTTCTCTCCCAACCCCTTAAAAATATAAAAGCCATTCTTAGCCCTCAGGCAGTACCAAAACAGGGGCCAGGCAGGACTGGGCCTGTGAGTCATAGTTTACAAACCTCTAGTCTGTCTGGTCTCTACCCCTCTACAGGCAACCAGAGATGACTCTCTAAACACGTCTGAACATATGTCAAGTCTCCTTAAACATCTCTGATGTCTCCTTTGCCAACACCCTCACTAGGTTGAAATGCAAGGCTCTTCCACCAGGTGGCCCCAAACATAAGTTTCTAAACACATTTCTTACCACTATTCTCCACCCACAAAACACTCCAGGCTATTCCCTGCTATTCCCTGCGCCTCTGGTGCTCTGAAGCCACTGTGCCCTAAGTTGACATAAGCCAATCTGGCACAGTCAACTCTTGCATGCTTTATGGTAGAGAGCAATCACTCCTGGAAACACTTACAATGAAAGCAAGTCTCAGGTCAAATTCTTCCACAAGAGACATTTATTAGTAAGCCATCATAAAACAGTGAAACAAAGTATGTAACCGGAACATCTGTGGAGTCTGAGCTTTGTCACTTTATCTTGTTTGAAAGTTCTCCTGAGGCAAATGAGACAATGCTGGTGGCAAGATTCAGCTAACTATACACTCAGATTCTGGCAACCTGGAATCAGGTAATAAGCCATTGAACCCAGAACTGACTGGGGATCAAATCTGGGGTCCTAGTCTTCAGAGTGAAAAAGACCTTGCTAAATTTCTGTACCCCATTCATTCAAGGTACAAGCATCTCCAGATATTTGCCAATCCTCATATCTTGAACACCACTAGTTTAACCACTGAAGGTCTGTTTCTAATATCCTCTATGCTAATTAAGTAGCCACTAATTTCACCAACAAAAGTCACACAACATTTATTATGATCTATGGGGTACATATGCTTTATGATACCTCACCCTCTCACTCTGTATGCAGAGCAGTGGATCAAGGAAGACACAGAGAGAGAGAGAGAGAGCCTGTGGTGATGAGCAGGGATGAAAGTAGAGAACATCAGTAGCCACACCAAGAGTATAGCCTTCTCATTAAACAGATTAAATCAAAGGGTGTACATAATCCAAATTAAATCAATCAATGATCCCCCCTTAAAGTATAGTTTTAACCAATAAATATTTTACTGCCTGCGTACGTAATACCACATGACACTTCTGCTACCTGAAATGTTGAGCATAATCCAAATTAGGTCAACAGATGAGCCCTCTTAAAATACAGTTACTAATAAATAATTATGCTGTCTTTGTACATAACACGTGATATTTCTGCTACCTGAAATAGTCTTTCTTCTTGGCCTGAAGAAAGTCTATCCTTAATAGGAAGATTGCCTATTTTTGTAAAGAATCCTCACCAGTTGTGATGATATCGGTTTCACCAATTTGAGGCCCAGGAAGGCTAAGTGGCCATCTCAGGTGAGGTGACAGAGCCGAATCCACTCCCAGGATGACCATGGGGAATCCTGTGAGTGAAATGGTGGGGACGTTGAGCAAAAAAGACCTGATAAGTTCCATCAAACCTACCTTTACATTTGTGCCGTCTTCGGTGTGACTGTAAGCTTGAAGGTAATGGAACTAGGATACAATCTAGAGAATTAGGAGAAACAAAGGTGCCTGACAGACACACTTGGCTGAGAGCTGTGATTTTGTTGCCTAGGATTGAAATGAAACTAGCAGTATATTATGTCTTTTTTATTAAATACATATGTACCAAAGCTTGATAAAGTCCTCTCTGCGCAATAATCAAGATGCCTAGGTGTCTTTTTGCTTAAAATAAATGCATTGATGACCTATGTCAATAGCCTGGCATATAATGCTCAATAAGTATTGAATAAATGGGTTACATGGCTTACCCTTTATTTCACAGTCTAACTCAATGCCAACCTACTAGACATAGGTTCTAGCTAATGCGCTTATAGAGACAATTTCTTTGATATATTTCTTATCATTTGGCTAAGGTAATATGAAGATCCTCTTTCAGAATTCACTTAGTCAACTGTTTTGAACCCGTATAGGTGCTGAGAAACAATGCAGTTTTCCCACACAAGGCATCTTTCAGAGCAGATAACTCACGCATATGATTATTTAAATTCCTTAGGCTCCTCTGGCATCTCATCTATACCTGATGTGACACAGAGACAGTGTGGAAAACTCACAATTGTCTATTTAGTCGTGTGGAAGAGATGAGCTAGGGCAGTTATAAAACGCCAGAATTTTTAGCCATAACAGCAGAGCAGAATCCAACTTCCCCCTTGGCAAAAGGACTACCCATCTGTATTCAAAGTAACTCTCCACAGCCACAGACAAGTCCCAGGACACAGGAACTCAACAAAAGCCTCCAGAGCTCCTTACACAGTGACCTAATTAAGGGTGTAGGATTATCCTCATAAAAAAGTCACGATGGTGGCATTTGCTCAGTACAACATACAAGACACGGTTGTAGAACTTCGTGACCACTCTGATAATGGTGAGGATTTCTTGGTTGGCCTTCTGTTCCATGGATAACGCAGGGTTGAATTAGGAAACTATTGATAACTCAAAGTCCCCTCACATTATGTGTCTTAACAATGCCATAACTCTGTAGGGAAAGCAGCAGCGATAACAAATGGGTTTATATGCTCATCATAATATGCCATCTTTGAGTCAGAAACCGATAATGATTTGAGAGGAAGAATAATGCCCTTCTACCAGAAGGGTCTTTATAGAGTGTGTGATAAAATGGCATCTCCTGGAGGAGGAGAAAAGAATGTTAGAAACTAAATAAGCCTAGATATTTGGAAGCTTTTCTGTTTTGAGAAAGAGTACCATGGGTTTTACGTATTCTTTCCTGAGTAGGGTGAAGTCATTTTTACATGTGCCTAAGAAGCACCTTTCCTTTCATCACGTTATAGAAGTGAAAATTTTCTGTGAGTTCATCTTCTGCTGATACCCATCCATGTTCCTATCACAAACACAATTAGAAATAATTCTTGGAATTCTATAATCGACATTCTAATTTTTAAGTAAAAAATAAAAAGCTCCTGTTGAACAGCTTGTTAGCTCTGGTGGAAGGAAAGAAGGAAGGGGGGGGAAGGAAGGACTCCAACAGCAATGCAGCCTCCTGGATAACCTCTGTGCTAGTCAAGGTTTCCCAGCTGTGCTCACTTAGATGCCAGATTCTTCGCTAGCAATGTGGATGAGCCAGAGTTGATAAGCTGTAAAGGTTAAGTTTTGCAAAGGCCTCCACCTCAGGGGGTGTGGTGGGGGTGGGGTTTCTAGGAGTCAGAATTTATTGAGAGCATTCTCTAAGTAGGGTACTTCTTAACACAGTCTTAGCTCATGTGACTGTGGTGCTAGCATAATTGATATATATCCTAGGCTTGTGAAACTGGATGGGAAACATATGCCCATAAGTTTGGGATCTTAATCTTATCTTGTGCATGATACTGAACTTTTCTGCACTTCATTTTCTTCATCTATAAAAATGGAAGTAATAATAGCACTATCATTTCTACAAAATGTTTAGACCAGTTCCTGGTACATAGTAAATGCTTAATAAGTAGTGGCTATTATTGTATTTTTTTCTTACTTTCCAGTGAAGTGAATAAATAGCTTACCAAAAACAATCTTACTGGGTCCCTCGAGTTCTCAAGAGAAGCAACTTTTTTAAGCTTCTCACCCTTATGAAATCTACTGACAACTTTATGTAATTTAAGAAATTCTCCAAATGAGAATGCACTAGAAGACAATGCAGTTTTACAAAGTAAAACAGACTATGAACTCACAAGGGCAAAATCTGTACCCACTATTTGTCTGAGTTAAACAAGTAAATGTTGGCTCAATTACCAACTGAGTAAAAACAGGGGCTCAGCCCCACCTCAAAGTCCCCCACCCAGTGATTCTGGAAATACCCAAAGGTGTACTTTGTGGGCACCCACAATGCAGTTTGTCAGCTGTAGGTAGCACTTAGCATAACAATAATAATAATAGCTACCGTTCACTACATGTTATTGAGTGCTTCCTCTGTGCTTATCATTTTAATGACCATTTCACCTGTAAGTGTTTAATCCAAACAATTACCTGAGCAGTGAGTTGTTCCCAATTTAGAGTCAAGGGACTAAAACCTTAGAGAAGAAACACCCATTTTCCCTGGTGAGAATATTTAAACCTAAACAACTGACATAAAAATCCTTCCTCGTGCTTTTTCCTTCAGCTCTGCCCTCCTACCCAGCTCAAATCCCCAACCCACGTGTCCAAGTTCACAATTTGCAAAGCCACGTGAATGTGCCTCAGTAGTGCCCCAGCCCTTCACGAAAATGTCACCATCCTGCCACAGGTGTTTGTCAGATGTGCCCCAACAAAGCAGCAGGTTCTTAGGGTGGGGCCCTCCCACACAAGGATGACAGCTCTCTGGGCCCAAAGAGGTAAGAGATAGGCCCCTCTGATGCAGATTTAAAAGCTAATGGCCTTGAGAAGCTATCCCACAATTCTTGGACATGTCAATCAGAACAAGAGTATTTAAAGGGAGTGGGGGTGAGGGACACTTCCCATTTTGGCAAGATAAATCGTCTATGCCTATCTCTCCCACTAATGAAAACTTAAAACTCTGGATCAAGTACAAAATGAAACTGCCTAAAGACTCTAAAAAAGAAACAAAAGCAGGAAGATTGGGAAGAATGCTTAAAACTTGAAGAACTCGCTGAATAGTGGTGAACTTCTTGATTTTTTTCCCTTGTCATTTCTCTTCCAACTTTGACCCGAGGAGAGGCTGAATCAGAAACTATATTATAGGGGGGGCAGTGCAAACAGCAAAACAAACTCTAAAGGAAGCCCAACTTTCTAGTCAAGTAGAGAGAACTAGAACCAAGCAGAATAATCCTATTTAATAAACATGTATACACAAACCAAAATACTTCCTCTGTGCTACATTTAGAATCGTATTAATGAAAACAAATGTTCTGTCCCCGGTGATGCACCTGATGAGTTTATTCTTGCTTACTTCACATAGCTTCAGGATGCACGGAGTAGGGAAGCACCTGGAGATCAAGCTGTATCTAGCATTCCATGTTCTCATCAGGGTTGGTGGCTCAGGAAGGCCACATTGTGTTCTGCCTTCAGAGAATCAGTGCGAACTACCTTGTTACCTTTTGGCTTAGTGGGAAATCACTTCAGAGAATCAGTGCGAACTATCTTGTTACCTTTTGGCTTAGTGGGAAAATGAGCCTGAATGACCAACACAATATAAAATAAAATTTTTAATTATTCATGGATGGTCACCAAAATAGAAGGAAAGCTGGGGGGTGTCCTAATTCATGTTTCATGGTGATAGACACTAATTAAATACTTATTGAATTATATGAGTTTGATTGTATTTCTACCTCTGGCTGCCTGAGTTCATTTTCAGCCCCACTGGTTACTAGTTTTATTATTCTTGGGCACTTTTGTGAATTCTTGAAGTCTTAATTCCACATTCATAAGATCTTGTTTTGGAGAGTAACTGAGATCACCCATGAAAAGCTCTTAGCACAGTCCTCAATATATTTTAAGTGCTTTTGAAGGTCATCTTTTATTATTATTATTATTATTACTATTACTATTATTATTATTATTCCATTTCTAGGAAGATGTTGCTAGGTAGATAATATCTGCTATCCTAAAACCACACTGTTAAAATATCTCTATTTAGAATGGGGGATGAAAGAGCCTACATTTTAGAAGTATTTTTTAATGTTGGTTTTGTAATTTCTTTTGCTTAAACCCAGTGTTCAGGATGATCTAATTTTAGGAGTGAACTTAACATTTATTTTCATCACAATTAGAATGATTTGTTCTGCCCTTTCTGTAGGCAGAAAGTTAAATTCAAATGAAGTTTTGAAGTGGAAAATAACACACACAAGTGAGTCCTGTTAAGAATTATGCCAAATGCTATTCTGGGAGTTTTTAATGTGTTCATTTCAGCATCATTTTATCTTAATACTAGCTCACAGCACAAAGACTCAAATTTATCAAGATTCTTGTATCTTTTTATTTGTGGACCTTCCCCTGCTACCCCTTTTCAGTTCCTGGTTGTGACTGGGTTTATGAATTTATTTGCTTGCCTATTTGCATCCAAGACTAATTCTCTTCTGAAACAGAAAAATGGTTAGGTAGCTTTTTGATTAGTATCAAACATCAGTTTCTTCACGTGTAAAATAGACATTGAAAATAGCTTAATATTAATACTTTTTAATATTAGCAATCATGACTTTTTAAATGTTTTTTAACAAGATCCATCATGCTATTTATGCTTTTTCTCAAAGACCACAATGGATTCTGACTTCTTATTTGCACTTCTGAGGTTTCTAAAGCCATCCAACTAGGCAGCTGTCCACTAAACTACACTTACAGCTTGGCCAAAACTATTCCTTCAGGTCCAGGACAAAGGTCTTCTTTTTCTTTTTAATGTATATCCACTACAGAAGCTAGTACAAATGATAACAAAGTTTTCAAAATAATTTCCTTTTTAAAAAACTCACCCAAAGTCACAGGATATATTTTAGAAGTTGCTTCTTTCTTTTTTCTATTTTTTAAAATATGATAGAATAATGTAGACTCTCTATTGGGAAAAAAGTGAGAAAATCAAAGTCAGTTAAAGGAGAAATGAAAAGTTCTTGGCCCCACATTAAGGGCATCTGTAAGGAGAAAAAGGACCATAACCCAGAAGGCTTCCCAGGATAATGACTTTTTTCATGCTCGGTGATTTGAAAACAATGTAGCTGTTGTGGAGAAGTTATGTAGAACTTTAAAATTTGTTCTGGAAGTGTATAGCAAACAAAAATCACCGAATGATACTTGCCACATTTACATGAAATGCATTTGAATCCATAAAATATTTTTCAGACTCTGTAATACAGAGAATATATTTGCTTTAATAATACACTTGCCCATTTATAGCATATGAGAGGGCAAAACTTTTTTTTTAAGATATGGGGTTCTTCCGTTAAAACCACTTAGAACCATGGATACAGACTAGTAGATTCTGAGGGGAGATCTTTACTATTGTGTGGTAACACTTGAAACAGTCATCATCACAGGAGGAAAAGCAATATAACCACCCAGTGAAGTTCAATTCCACCATGTTTCCCAACATGCTTCCTGCAGGCAGCTCCTATGTTATTCTGCCTCTTTAGGGAAGGAAGTCCAGCTGTTCTGCAAAGTTAAACAAACCAATTATTTCCTTGCCAGTAGCAGTGGTTAAGACGTTAGACCTTAATATACATCCTGGCTTGGTTACATACTAGACCTATGGCCTTAGCTAAGTCACCTCTCAGCACATTTCACATATTCATTTGTTCATTCATTCATTCGGTTTTTGAGCACCTATGATGTGCCAGGTACTGTGCTGGTCATTTAAGGATATAATCAAAGGTGCATGAAAATGAACATAGTTTTTGAGTTAGATGCTGCTGGTTGGTGACAGGAGTCATTGCTAACCATCTTCACTACTCCTGCTCCACCACTAGCCTCACAACACGACTTCAGATCCCGGAATCACTTTTCTCGTATCCAAAGTGGCTGACTTGGTCTATATTTACTCTCTGATCCCTTCCAGCTCTGTGATTATATCTGCCTGAATTTTGGGTGTTATTACTTAAGCTTCTTCCTTGTGTGAGCAGTAAACGAAACTAAGCTATAGAGGGAAAATAGAACAGGAAGGCAAGCAGAAGCCTATCAAGTATGCCATTATTTTTATAGCATCTCCATGGGAGAACTACAGGTTTCCTTGGCCTCAAATACCTCCCGATGAAAGCACTTGTTAATGGAGGGAATGCAGAACCTATGAAACTGAAGCACGTTCTTCCCAACTCCCCACAGTCCAGTCGTTTATTCATCAAATTGGGTTAAAGCAAACACCAAGATCAGAAAGAGATCACAAAACAACGGGATGTCCTCTGTTCTGCAGAAGGAAGACTGGCAGGTTCATATAACTTGCCTCAGTAATGGTTTGCACATAATACTTACAGCATATTTGTGGTGAAGAAAATTTGCTACTGAAGGTGCAGACTTTGCTATTTGACTGTGGTCACTTTGCATTGCTTTGGTTATCCTTTTGCATTCTCTAAGCCTAAGTCACACCTGGGTAATAGACCATTTCTTTCTTGAAGGGTGTGGGAACCCCCAAGGTCTTGCAGAGAAGAAGGTAGACCATGAACAGGACTTAGGGCCCCAGAGAGTATAACGTAAGCAGGTAGGAAGGAGGATTCAAGCTTGCTCTTCTGTCTTCCTTTTCTTAACTGATTCTGGATTGAATAAATGTAGCCAATAATAGCCCTCCCAGTAGAAGGAAAGTGAGTCTTTGATATGGGACTTAGGAAGGGGTTGTGCATGGACAATTGGAGCTAGGCATTTAACCCCATATCTTGCCCATGTTATCTGGATTCATATTGTTCTATTTTTAGTTTCCTTTTATTATTCCCCATGATTGAGGTAAAAAAAATAGAGCCATGCATAAATGGTTGATCAATTTTCAACAAAGGTATCAGTGTAACTCGGTGGAAAAGAAGCATTTTTTATAATAAACTGGAACAATCAAATATATATGCAAGGAAAATATTAAACCTGGACCCATACTTCATTCTATGTTTAAAAATTAATTTAAGGTGGATTATAGACCTAAATATAAAGCTTAGTCATGGCATGTCTAAAAAAAAGAGAATATTTTTATGACCTATCCTAAGATTACTTAGGGCATCAAAAGCACTAACAATAAAGGGAAAAAAAAACTTCGATTTCATAAAAATTTAAAATTTCTGTTCATCCAAAGACACTATGAAGCAAGGGAATGGGCAAGACACAACATGGGAAGCAGTATTTATAACAAACATAGTGACTAAGACTTGTATCAAGAATTACGAAGAACTCCTACAAATCAATAAGAAAAATGAAAAAAATTACAACCAACTGAAAAAGAACAAACTATTTAAATAGATACTTCAAAAGATATACCAATGGCCGACAAGCACATAAAAAGTTACTCAATATTATTAGTCATCAAGGAAATACAGTTAAAACTACAATTTCATACCAACTAAGGAGCTAATGTCTGAAAAATTGGCAATGACCTAATATTGACAAAGATGCAGAACAACCATTTTGGAAAACTTCTTGACAGTTCTTCTAACCAGTGACTTTCAACAGGCATGCCGTGGCACACTGCTGTGCCACAAAAATGTTTGAAACATGAAACACCTGACTATTTACTCAAGGGCACTGACCTTTTGTCTTTCAGAATGTCAAGTGTAAAAAATGACAACAGCACAACAATAGCCATCCAGAGTGAGTGAATCGAAATTGTACCTACTTTTTTTTAAAAGATTTCATTTATTTATCTTTAGAGAGGAAGGGAAGGAGAAAGGGAGAGAAATATCAACGTATGTTTGCCTCTCATGTGTCCCCTGCTGGGAACTGGCCCGCAACCCAGACATGTGCCCTGACTGGGAATCGAACCGCAATCGTGTGGTTCACAAGCTCACGCCCAATCCACTGAACTATGCCAGCCAGGGCCTACTTTTTTATTAGATCAGCAAAAAATATATTTTTTGGTGTGCCGCAAAATTTTAGTAATTAGTTTATGTGTGCCATGAGATGGAAAAGGTTGAAAATCACTGCTTATAACTAACTATACATAAACCTACCCAATAACCAAGTAATTTCACTCCTTGGTATTTACCCAAGGGAAATTAAAACTATGTCCACAAAAAAAAAATACTTTTACTAGAAAGTTCATAGCAGCCTTGTTCTCAGTAGTCAAAAAGCTGAAATAATTCAAATGTCCATCAAAGGGAATGGAATACTATTCAGCAATAAAAAGGAACAAACTACTGATAAATCAGCATCTCACAAACATAATATTGAGGGAATAAAGCCAGACACAAAAACACATATTGCATGACTTCAGTTATAAGACATCCAAGACCCCTGGTAATAAGCATGTCTGTGGTAATAAAAACAGAAAGTCGTTGCCTGGAGCAGAAGGGATTGACTGGAAAAGATGAGATGTGAATTCTGTGATGATAGGAAAGTTCTAGACCTCAATTTGGGTAGAGCTTATATGGGTGTATAAAATTTTGGAATTCATCAAACTATATACTTACTGTCTGTGTATTCTATTGCATGCAAATGATCTCAACAAAAATTGTAAAATTAAAATACATACATTCAAACTGTATGGGTAGTCAGGGTACTTTGACTACTTAGCTCTCCTGACCCATCTGTGCAATAGTAAGCAAACACTCCGTTCCGGGCTTCCTAGAAACTAAGATCAAAATATTGTTCGTATTTTACCCGAGAGAAAAGGTCCTTGACATATAAAGACTTGCTAACGCATAAATCAGGATACATCACATTCTCTAGCCATCACCTTGAAGTTAGCTCAAGTCCATCATCTATCCGACTCATCTTTAGATTCGTTGGTTGCAATAGCCCTATAACTGTGCACTCCACCTCAATCCCTAGCTCCCTCAACTTGGTTCCTCAACTTGCAATCAAAGAGATTTAAAAAGAGCAAATATGGCAAAATACAGCAATGACTCCCTATTGATTGCAAGTAGAACACGAACTCTGTCGTTGTGCAGTGTGCAGGATGCTACATGACCTCACCCCTGCACGCCTCTCCAGCCCCGTCTGCTACCACCCTTGTTTCGTACCTTAAAGTCCTGTGAAACCCAAGAGTTAAAATACCCTCACACACAGTGTGTCATTTAAAACCTCATGCCTTGCTCACAATCACACTCCTCCCTATGCCCAGAGTGCCTTCTCAGCCTAGCTTATTCTGAATAATTTAGTCACCCTTTCCAGGCTTAGCTCAGGTGTCATCTTTTCAGGAAACGTTCCCTGAAACACCATAACCCCACAGTACCCAGTGTTGACCTGTAGCTTAGCACTTAGAGTATTCTTATTTCATCAACAATTACTCATTGGGCAAATGCTATGCACTATGTGCTGTTTTAGATTCTAGAATACATCAATCAACTAAACTATTTTAACTTCCTACAATCAAATGTGCAAATTCGAGTGTCTAGCTAACCCACAAGCTGCATGAAGTTCAGCCGTGGTCTTCTCCCATGTGTACCTGTAACACCAGGCACTGTGCCTGGCATATAATAGCAGCTGAGCGTGCATTCTTGTGCATCGAATTGAAACAAATGATGGGCACAGGTTGGTTCGTAGGAACGAAGGTGAGAAAGGCTGATCCAGAGCTGCCCGCGGGGCACACGCCCCAGAGGAGGACTCTCAGCGGCCGGGAGGAGCGGCGCAGCTCTGGAAGCCAGAGCAGATGAAGTGCAGAAACCTGACGTCACAGACTGCATGATGTTGCCCAGAGCTACCCCTCCGTGAAACAGCCAGGAATCATTTCGAGACCGCATAAGTGCTGAGTTCGCAGTGGTGGCAGATTCCTGCTGACATCCCCCCCGAGGATGTTTGATTGCCCCCCTACATTCCAAACCAGATGTCTGTGGATGGCAATCTACTTTCTCTCACCTCGGGGTGGCCAGAGGGGAAGTTGGATTAGAGGTAGGTGGGCAAGAGGGTGAGGGTTTTAAAAATTCTATTCCGTGACTGACTGCCTAAGATTATGTATGAGGTGTGATTATAGAGTAATGAGAGCCATTTTCATGTGTAACTTGTCTTATGTTTTAATCACACCTCATATATGGAATGTGTGTCATTTTATACAATGTTTGAAAATTACCACAACCTAAGGTACTTGGCAGGAAATGTTAAATTGTTCTTGAGTGCTCTTTTGTAAGGTAACCATACTCTGGTTTCTCTTCAGAGCATGTATGTAATTACAAGACTACGAAGAGACTGTTCTTAGGAGACCGTAATTCCAGACATGTTACCCAAGAAGAGAGAAACATTCTATTTATAAGGTTGTGCTCATCTAAACACTCCAACACCTTTGACAATTCTTATAAACTACCTGGAAGGAATGATAAAAATAGAAGTTTTATAAGAATAAAGGGGACATACATTCAGAATTAAAGAAAGATGTCAATTAAAATTACGAGAGTGAGAATAACGAAGAATTTCTATACTCGGTAATTACCATAGTTCTTGTGAGCATTTACCATTATTATCCAAAAGTCTCCTGGTGGAATTTAGGTGGAGATAGGACAGACATTAAAGAGGATGGCCTCTGCCCTGACAGGTGTGGCTCATCTGGTTGGGAGTCATTCCGGCTTCCTGCAAAGTGAGAGGTTGCTGGTTCGACTCCTGTGGGAACACACGCCTGGGTTGCAGGCTGGGTGCCCGTCAGGGTATGTGTGAGAGGAAATAGATCGATGTTTCTCTCTCTTTCTTTCTCCCTCCTTTCTCCAATCTCCAAACATAAATAAATAATTTTTAAATGGGCTTTTTAAACAAAGCATTGTTGCTGTTTCTAAAAGAATGCTTATAGCTAGCGACTAAGAGAATAAACATTTAAAAAAATCTAAAATTTGAAGCAAAAGATGTCAAAGGCAACAAACAAAATAGCAAAATAAAAAACAGCCAGTTGTGAGGTTAATAATCATTGGGTTCCATCTTTGGCCACATGGAATTAAGTCCCTGCCAACATTAGATCTTGAGGGACAAATATGGCCAACCCGGCCTGAGAAGTAAAAATGTCAGCAGAAATCAGAGTCACACCTGGCAAACTATGAAAAAGGAAATTCAAAGAGCCATTTTATCTGGAGAATGTAATTTTGAAATGACTTAGAGCAGTCGTTCTCAGAAGTTACTGTTCATAGAAATCATCTGGAGTGTAAATTCCCTTTTAAGGATGGGACAAGAATCTGCATTTTATTCTTATGCAGGTGGTCTTCCGACCACACTTTAAAAATAGCATATAGAAAGTAGGAATTCTTATATCATTGTGGGGTTTCATGACAACTTTACTACAAATCAAATAGTAATAAGAGAAAGAGATTCAGTGAAACTTATTTGAGAAATAAATCCATTTAAAAGTATTTTCCCCAAGTTTAATTATCGGAGGGTGCTGTATCCGTAGTGTTTATAAGAGAACTCAGTGAGAACTCACATTTCCCTGGCGTATGATTAATGACTTGCAAACTGTGGAGCAATGAGGGAAATAACACAAAATCCGAGGTTAGAATTTTTGAGCTGCAAGTTATGCTAAAGAATCAGGGAAGGCAGGTCAGCGTTGCGGGAGGGTGGTGGTTTCGCAGTGTTGCGGGAGGGTGGTGGTTTCACTCGGAAACTGGGTTGGAGGGCTTCCTGTTTGTGCTGATCGAACAGAAGTATGTAAACAGGGACTCCTTCCTGGAGAAGCCATTTTGCAAATTTTGCCCAGAACTGCAAAGTCCAGCTCAGAATGCGCTCTTCCCACAGGCTCCGGAGGGCCTGAGACAGTCTTGTCTGCCAGGGGATGCTACGTCTTGCAAAAGTAGAAGTTGCCACCTCTCTAGTTCGTGTTGGTGTGAAACTCCAGAGAGAAATAAAAGATTGGCATCTGGCCTTAATTCAGCTTCGATAGAAACGTTAGCATGCTGCGTTCGTAATGATTCCAAGGGGGATCTTTAAAATAATGAATGGTACATTTCTCAAAATTCCCAGCTGAGTTCCCATATATGTTTTGTTACAAATATGTCTGCCACAGAAAAACAGGATCTTATTACTTATACTAATATAAAACGGAATTGATGAATAAGGTACTACATCAGCAAGCATAGGGAAAAAAGCTAAGTAGTACTCCAGTTTCAGTGTATTTCCACATAGCGGTAGCCGTGCGTGCACTGTTTTCAAATCACTGAAAAAAATATAGTTTTAAATGACATGAGGGAGATGACTCTCTTTCCAATGTCACTGTTTGTGAGGGGAAGCAGGGGAGGCATATATAAAAATTTACAGCTGCTGGGATACAGGGACATACAGATCAAAGATAGGGCAAAGGAAGAGGGAGTGGACAATTTTCCTGGAGAAGATGGAAAATTCTTCCTGCAAGAGCTGAGCCAATACTGTCAAAAATGAATAGATCAGGAGGAAAAGAGCATTGCATGCAGGGCATCATGGGAACATCATGGAAATCTGAGGACCCTCCAGGAGTTTGAAAGGGCTCAGAGTGCAGGGCACGTGATCGATGCCTAGATCAAAACCAGAGAGGTTGGTACACAGGAACAGGGAGGGGGCAGGGCAGGACCTCTGTCTGACTGAGGGTTAGGTCAGAATCACTGGGCGGTAAGGCAGGAGAAAGGGGTACGGCTCTGCACCCAATCTTTCAATAGCTATGTAGGTGATTATCATATCTTGCCAAGATTGATACCTACTGCTTTGGTTTGTCTTCTTCAATTTTAACATATACAGTAGGCGAACGTTGAACATTTTAACGTGGGCCTTATAGAGTATATATAATATTAAAACTCAAACATTTCTTTAATATTACTGCTATAAACAAATAATCTATTACTGCCACTGTAGTTAGGGTAGCCTGTGCCAAAGGGATTGGGGGAAGGAGATGGAGGCCCAGATAGGAGGCTATTCCAGTAGACCTGGAAATAAGCCCGGAGCCAGGCCAAAATATGATGGAGGATGGAAGCACAGGTGTGAAGACTTGATCACAGATGCAGGGATAAGGAGAAGAAATGAAGGGCCACTCCAAGGTCTCCAGTTTAGATGAGTCTGTGGATAACCTTAACCTGAATTTTCCCACTTAAAAATGTGTCTATCTTACCCATCCTGCCCACATCAGCAGAAATACCTCTTCTTCCATGTGTTCCCTGCTATTCCTAATAGACAGTGCTCTCTCTTTCTTCCATCCTTAGAACTTTACTATATTTCTCTGTGGTACTAGCCATGTCTAACCAGTGCTAAAAGAATGTACCCATGATCTGTATAGTAGATGTTCTATTCCAAGTTCTTTGCCTATCTAAAACCTTAAAATTCTGTGAATAAATGAAAGTTTGTCTACTATGCCTCCTGGAAGTTTCTTTCAGATGTAGCTTCAAAGCCAGTATCGCTGACCTTGTGTGTCTACCACGAACCCTGTTGACAAGCTAGTGGCATTCTAGAAGAGTGATGGGCCCATTCAGAATAATGTTGTTAAATGCAAAAATAAAATACACAGAATTATAATCACACTGGAAGATAGTTATCAAGAGTTTTGAAAATCAAATGTGTAATATAATCATGTTTTTTACTAATGCATCAAAATAAGAAAATACATTAAAACAGACAAATTACACATTTGTATAATAAATAATAAATTCTTTAAATTTATTATTAAGAACATAGTGGTGGGGCTGTGGTTGCTAGATTGAAGAAAAACATGAGAGATCTTTGAAGAAAATGATAGGCATGTCCTATCAGAACTAATTTCCGTTTTTGTTATTATTTGCTACAGGTGTTGAAAATGCTGACTTGTAAAGGTAAATTCTTGCAAATAGATTAAAGCTGTCATAGCTACTTTACAAGACAGGGATAGCTCCTGTCAAATAACACCTGAATTCTCCAAGGCTTTTTGAATTGAAGTACAATTGCTGTTTGGTTCTTTCTCCTAAGATTAATGAATTCCTCTTTGGCTAGGTCATCATCTGAATATACTTTATATCAAAAAAGAAAAAGGAATAATGATCTGTGGTTCAACATCGATGCCATCAAGATAAAATAACTTGTAAAGCTCTTTGAAATGTTTCCAGATGTTTGTAGATTTCTCTTTTCAAAGAAATTGACGCCGAATTCTGGATCTCATCTCCATGGCTAAGCATCTCCACCAGCACTGGCGGTGGACAAGGTTGTTCCACGTTGGCAGCTTAGGCAAGAAAGTTTGTAGCTTTCCAAAAGCATCCATTAGATGACATCAGAACTCGGGTACTGTGTTACCTTACGGAGAGTTAAGAATTCTAATTTAAATTATTTAGATTTGTAAAATTTTAAGAAATGATTTCTCATAGTGATCACCAACTATTGTAGATGGGGAAATCCTGCAAAACAGCACGACTGTCGGAGTTGGTGCCGTAAGAATACATGATCTCATGAGTGGTGATGGAAGGGAGTTGACCAATAGCTGGCCGGCAACTTTGTGCAATGTCTGTAGACAGGAAGATTATGATTCATGTGATCTTTTGGATTGAGAAGTATGATTAATATCTTGTAATATCTGTAATAGCTATAATACAATATGAAAAAATATATACGGTTTGTCTTGGTAATCAAGGCAAAACATACTAATACAGTTATGGTTAGTTACTGACATTTCTAACGGAAAGGCAGTTAAAGTTAGATATAATAAAAGCATCATTTTTTTCTATCCAAGTTTATGTCCTCCCCAAATCTGTCTACAGAATTCCTCCTACTTCAAAGGTAAAACAGAGACTATGACTGTACTTGTAAAATTCCAAATGAAAATGATCAAATGTAATGCCCCAAGGGCATTTTACTCCTAAAATGCCATTGTCCAAACCATCTCTGGGAAGGAAAGGAATAGTAATAATGATACCAGAACAACCATCTACAAATGAGACCAACCTGAGAAAAATAAGTTTGGTCATGCTATCCAAGTGAGACAGAAGATTAAAATAGGGGAATATATTGCAGAAGTCAAAGGTGGCTTTATTTTGTAAAAGGGGAAATTGAATTCACTCCTCTACAAAGAATCATGGAACCTGAGAAAATAGTGACTACAAGTTAAAATGTTTTGCTTATTTTTTTAGGAAATATAGTAAGTCATAGACATCAATAAAGTAATTTTCTTGTGTGTGAAAACTCAGGTTTTTGGCACAATGCAAAATTTGCATTGTTCTAATATCCATTTTGTATTAAAAATCTATCTTGGTTGGGGCAAATTATCTTAACATGTAGGTCTAAATAATTATGAAAGTATTTAAATGACACTTTTTATTCAATTGCTGGATCTCCACCTATTATAACCATGATATTATGGTACTTTATGGGCCCCTCATAAAAGTAAGATAGAAATTAAATGGTTGACTTTTTGTCTATAGCTTGGTTATTGAAGGACTTATGTGAGCAAGGTAATTAGAGATTTCTGAGCTTAACTTTTTTGCTCTGGGAGCTCACCAAGCTGTAGAGACCCTGTGTTCCTGGAGGCACAGGGGCAGGGAAAGGAAATCCTCTTCAGTCCCTGCAGTCCTTCCCAAGAGCCGAGGGAAAGTATTTTGCCCCTGGAAAATCTCAGGAGGCATAGTGAATTCACAGGCTCCCCTTCCTGGGGCTCCAAGCTGAGTGGGGAGAGAGACCAGGGAGGGGAAGCAGAAAGCACCCCTTTTGGAGCTTGACCATGTACCAGATATTGAACATGTTACCCCAAGTAGTAACGGTGCCACGATTCCTGTGTTCCATCTGATGAAATTCAGGACCGGAAGTAATTAACTTGCTGAAGGTCACGAAGTTTGGAAGTACCACAGTTCTGTTTTGAACCCTGATCTTTCAGTCCAGAGCACTGTCTGCGCTATACTGACACCCCAATCCAGTTTGAAATGTCAAGGACACCATGCTTACTGTGACTGCTTCCACCCTGGAATGGGATGTCTACCTGCTTCTGAATCCAGGATCTAAGAATGGTAGAAGAGAAAAAAAGGAAAGTCCAAGTCCCTGGGAGAAAAAAAATCAGCTCCTTTGGGAGCACAGGTCAGAAAGGTATTTCATAGAAGAATAAGGGAGATATTAAAGTGAAGTTGCTTCTGCTACAAATATTGTTGGACTAGAAGAGCAGGAAGTCAAACCTTTTCAAACCTCAAGACCGGTTTTTTCACAGCCCAATGCAGTTGTCACTATGACACAACACACTTAATGGGCTTTTAACCACGCCAATTATGATTTTATTCATCATAATACAAATATAGATTCATTGCAACATATGTAGAAAATGTGGCTTGAAATGTGGTTTCATCAATCTTTTCCCATGTCTATAGGCCGCCCCATGTTTTCAGGCCTCAGCTATGTAAATAGAGATGTTTCTGATTAGCAAAATTAACTTCCACTCCCTTTGTGTTAACACGTAACACGAGAGTCTGAACTTGAAGATGAGACTGATAGCCCTCTTGGAGAAAAGAGCTTTCAACAGGAATCACAGTTAACAGGAAGAGTTTCCCCTGAGATATAAAGCATAGGGTGGGAAAAAGGACAATAATGAAAAATTATCAGAAATTTAATATTTTGGCCCTGACTTGATAGCTTAGTTGGTTAGAGCGTTGTCTCAATACACCAAGGTTGTGGGTTTGATTCCTGGTCAAGGCACCTATACAAAGCAACCGATGAATGCATAAATAAGTGGAATAACAAGATGTTTTTCTCTTTCCTCCACTTCCTTTCTCTCTCTCAAATTAACAAATAAAATAAAATAAATTTTTAAGAAATGTAATACTTTACCCTGAAAGGCAGTGAAAATTTAATAGCAATGGTAATTATGTAGTTTATACTTATCTGTCATATTTTTCTGTCAAGATACTCCACAAATGTAAAAAAGATTACAATGCTGTCTCATACTCACAACTGTAAACCTACTTTTACCCACCCTAGGCCTAGAAAACGTGGAAGTGAACAAGACAGACACAGTGCCTGCCCTCAGGGAGCAGACTAGTACAAAAACACAAAAATGTTTTGAAAGTGCCCCATCTTGAATCCTCGATTCTTTGGCAGAAGTCTATGCAGATGTAAAGGGGTGGGGTGGGGGGGGCGGCGCGCAAAAAGAACAATAGACTTTATTTTTTTTTAAGATTTTATTTATTTATCTTTAGAGAGGAAGGGAAGGAGAGAAGGAGAGAAATATCAATATATGGTTGCCTCTCATGAGTCCCCTGCTGGGAACTGGCCTGCAACCCAGGCATGTGCCCTGTCTGGGAATCAAATTGTGCCGCGATCGTGTGGTTCGCAGGCCCACGCTCAATCCACTGAGCTATACCAGCCAGGAAAAACAATAGACTTTAAATCAAAGGACTTGGGTTCTCGCCTCATTTCTGCTGGTAACTCCGTGGAAATATTATTTAGAACTCTTCATTAGCAATAACAGAAACCAGCTCATACCAGTTTAGGCAAAAAAAAAGAGGGACATTTATTAAACACATGTCTTAGGGTTGATAGTTCTTAACACATATATAATACCAATTTCTCTCAAAACTTCCTATTCCTTTTTTTCCTCCTCCAAAGTTTCCAGTTCAAAAATTTGGAACTGGAATTTCCATTGTCTTTAAAGACAATGAGAAGAAAGAATAAGAGAGGAGAGACAGGAAAAAATCCATGAGAATAATGAGACATAAATTTGTGCATATTGAACTGTAAGGGAGACTTTTTGAGATGGTCATGCAAGGAGTCCCAAAATAGACATGGGGGTGAAAAGTGGCTTAACAAATGTTCTTGCAGATTGTGAACTGATTCTCCAGAGACCCAAGACAAAATGAAATTACTTTAAAATTATCTCCTGTATGTTACGATTCTTGCAAACAGTGGATCAAGTAGGAGCGCTACTTCCATCAGAGTTCCATTTACTACATTTTTTACTCCATTTTCAAGTAGTATATATTCCAATATAAATCAGAGGTGTCTTCTCTGGTCTATCGACTTCTGTTCCAAGCTCTATCACAAGTGCAAATCCATCTCAGGGGCCCAAGACAGATATATAGCCTGAAGGCATGAATCCAAAACAGTTCTGGAAGTAATTCCATATTTAATTGAAATCATATGATATTTGTCTTTCTCTGACTTATTTCACTTACCGTAACAGCGTCTGGGTTCATCCGTGTTGTCACAAATGGCAAGATTTCATTTCTTTTTTGTGGACAAGTAATAATCTTCAAATGTATTTTTTACAGTAAATGTCAATGGAGAATGTCCAAACCTACAGAATAGAAGAATCTCAAAAGAACTGACTTGACCCAAATTTTTGAGGACATGCCCAGAAGCAAGATCTCAATGGAGTGAGAAAATGCTCTGGAGAATGGCAGTTTTGCAGTTTATTTTATGCATTTAGAATCAAAGGAGAAAACATAAGGAAAGTTACATGACACCCATTAGTGGTAGATTAAGGAGGCAGGAGAAAGCAAAGGGGAAATCTCTAGGACTAGGTTAAAAAGTGAAATGGAGAGATACTTCTTTTACATTGGCAGGTACAGAAGAGTTAACATTTGACATTTGTAGTAAGTACAGATGGTCTGTGGACAACAAGATAACAATGAGTGTCTCCAAGGGTCTGAAGAAGATTCCTTCGGCATTGCAAAGACATGTTATCCTAGACGCCCAAGGACAATGAACAGGGCTCCCTCAAGGCAAAGATTAACCTTTACTGAGGAAGCTGTAGGCTTGGGACTAACCTGCAAGACCTGCCCGGTTAGGGATTTAGAATCAGCCCATCCTGTGTGGTTACTTTTAGTCACTGAGCTTGTTGGGTCTGGCAAGTGGCCTCCCTGATCTGGTCAGCGGTGCCACAAAGCCCCTTCTTTGTCCACATAAAGTATTCAAAAGCAATGAGGTTATTATGTGTAATAATAAAAAATACTGTATTAACCCTTTTGACTTAGAGTCAGCATGTCTCTTTCGTGTTCAGATGGGACAAGTACCACTCAACAGCAGTGTTTGTTACACTTTGGGGGCCATAGCCCTTTCTGAGTCCATGATCAAAACTAAGGAACCTGCCCTGGCTTGTGTGGCTCAGTGGATTGAGTGTCAGCTTGAGAAGATTCCCAGTCAGGGCACGTGCACGGGTTGCAGGCCAGATCCCCAGCTGGGGACACGACAGAGGCAACCGATCAATGTTTCCCTGGTTCCCATCATCATTTCTCTCCCTCTCTTTCTCCCTCTCATCCTCTCTGTCTAAAAATAAATAAATAAAATCTTAAAAACAAACAAAACTAGGGAACTCTTTCCACAAAAACACTCACACATTCCTAAAGGTGACATTTTATTTACGATTTTAGGGACTCCACAAACCCATTCCTTCCACAGCCCCTGGCGACAAGCACCTCTTTTCTATCTGAGACAGAGAGGGCATCGATAACTGAACAAGCGAAGGAAAATCATAGGCAGAGAGGGAGGGGGAAAGGGGAACTGCACCCTCTTAGAAGGTTACAAACTTCATTTTTATCTCTCCAAAGACCACTTCCTTTTCAGTTCATCAAACAGTAAGCATACTCCCTCGTGTCATTAAGGAAGGGGATTGATGCTTATTTAATTCCCTTGTGTTTTTTAGTGGAAGAAAAGTTAATTCTGAAAAGTAACACCAATATATAATTCATCTTATCAGGTTCTACTATAAGACAAAAACCTAAGCATAAAGTTTATGTAATATTTATAATCAGAGATAATGGAGGCAAAATGAGATGTCAATGTGTCCATTCAATTTGCATTTAAATATGACTGATTTCTAGTCAGTTTTAGTCTCAATATGTTTGGACAGTATTCTAATTAAATTATAAACTTAATTCTTTATTCTACTAACAGTCTGACCCACTAAAAAAGTAAGTGGACAAATTGGATGAGCGTAAACATGCAATCTAGATAATGTGGGCCAACCTACCCCACTTTTCATAAATAGATCTTCGGCTCGAACTGTACAAACATTATCCCATCTGCCAACATGCAGCTGAAGATATTTTAATTCTTAAGGTCAAACAGTCAAGTCCTGTTTGTTATTGATCATCATATGCCATCTAACATACTAAATCACATGGACATGTATGTAAATCATGCAGAAATCTAGCTCACATGTAGTATCTCCCCATTTGATGTGTAAGTTGGGATCTTCCTCAAAGTGAATGAACCTGGATAAGACTTTGGAAATCCTTAAGTGCCCTACAGCATTCATTTGCTGAACTGTACCCAAGTTTGCTCTCATTAGACCTGAACTGAAATCCTAGTTATTGTAGGTACCAGCTGCATAACCTTTAGCACTTGTTCACCAGTGTAACTGTTATTGTTTAGGGTAAGTTTATTATCAATGATTGATGCTGTTCTACAGCTACTGGATTATAAAGTTCTCTCTAAATGCTGGGGCACTGGAAAACACATCTACATGTGGAAATATAAGCTAAATAAAATGTAGATCTTCTAAGCCACTAAAAGGGCAAGGTTATAAGAAATTTTTACCCACAATTTCACTTTTAGAAGTGTATTCTTGGTGACTATATCACAGAGGAAAAAATTTAAATGTATGAATATATTTAATATAAATTTATAATAATTTAATACTGCAAATCAACTAAATTTTGAACAAAAAGATGCATTTAACTATATTTCTGGTATATCAATGGATGGGCTATTAATTTTAATAATGGAAAAATAAAATAAAAGTAAATGGCAAATGTAGAACTCAAACTGTATCTACACTAAAATGGCTAGCATTCACCCAGCGTATAAGCACATGTACCGATGGATAAAGAGCAGCGTGCTGGAGCTGACCTACGTGTATTGACTTGTGAGAGCCAATTGCTACATTTGCAGGAATTTTTCAAGCCAGTCTTCAAACACAGCCATTATTAAAAATTCAATCAAGCAAATGCCCAAAGAGTGAAAATGCTGTGTCATGGCACACTATTCTACTTCACCTTATTTGGTGCCTCGTTGACAGTTTGAAATTTGCCACCATGGGAGCATTTAATACCAGGGAAAATGTCAAAGCAGGGCTGCCTTCTTTGTTTTGTTGTTGTTCTAGACTTAAGGAAGCAGTGGAGAATATGTTAATAAGGCGAATGAAATGTGAAAATACATCCTATCTGTTGTCACATCATTGCAAATGACATTGAAAACTGAGGGAATATTTTTCCAGTATTTGAAAACTGTTATTAATTTAACCAAAAGTTTGCTGCTCTCATGACGAATAAGTGAAATTATAATACATTTGTACGTGGTCTTTCATCTTAGACATTATTGTAAATGAAAGTATCAGCCAGTGTTCATGGTGGACCCACACTTAAGGGGCTGGTTGTAAACATTTGAACAGCACAACACTCAAAATTACAGCTCATGTTTGGTAAGGAAGCAACTCATAAACTAAAACTGTGCATGAAATGTTATTTTTAAACATTTCCAGAAATTTTAATGTCTTTCAAAAGAACTCACATCGAGACATAACAGTGAATTACTTACCTCTTGATTCCTTCCACAAACATGTATTGAGACCCTACCATGGGGCCCTGTACCATTTTACCATTCCTGACCTAATGGAGCTTATATAATTTGGTGTGGAGTCAGAAATCAAAGAAATAAGTATGCAAACACATATTGAAATGTAAATTTTGTTGAATTCGATAAAGGAAACAAGCAGGGAACCGAGACTAGGAGGACAGAAAGAACATTTTTAGTAAGTAATTTTAAAGCTGATATTAGAAGAAAAAATAGGAGTTAAGCCAAGAAAGAAGATGGAAACGAGCAGAGGGAAGAGCATAAGCAAAGGCCCTAAAGAAGGACTAAGTTTGGCCCGTAGCAGGGCCTTAGGACAGGTCCGTGGAGAGTGGCGTGGCCAGTGCTTGTAGGGCTGGATATGAGTGGCAACAGGCTGGAGCCAAATTGTCCAGGACTTTACAGACCATGGTAAGGACTTTCAGTGGTGGTCTAGGGGTAATAAGAAGCTATCACTGAATCTTAAACTTGCTCAGGGAGGAGATGCAATGGAAATTAGTAGTCAAGTGAGTGCCACTGGGTGCCAAGTTAGGATTAACTACAGCATAGAGAGTGACACAATCACGTTCTTTTTTCTTTTGTTTTGTATTTTATTTAGCAATAATAGGAATAAAACAGAGAGAGATCAAAACGTCTCAGTCCTGTCAGATCTACAATCTAAGGAAAAGATCGTCATCAAAATGCTTTGGTATGGTTTCCCTGTATGTAGCAGAGATTCAAGTGAGCTTCAAACCTGGTCCTTTGAGATTCACAAACAATTATCTCAAGCTGCCCATTCCACATAGTGTAATCTCCTTCCAAGATTTCTGCAAATTCTCAGGGACTTCAGTTAGCCAAGTCATTCTGGCACATGAAGGTATTCTAGGCACATCTTGTACATTTCCTACCCAAATCTTGAATCAGGTTTATCTAACTTCCTCCCTCCCTCCCTCCCTCCCTCCCTCCTTCCTTCATTCCTTTCTTCCTCCTTTCCCTTTTGCCTCCTTCCCTCCCTCTTTTCTTTTTCCCACCCCCTCTCCTTCCCCCCTACTTCCTCTTGTTTTTCTCTCTCGTCCTCCTTTGCTCCTAAAAGTCATTGAATTCATTCTGAGACCCCAACTCCAAATCAGTCCTGCAGGGTTCATCCTTGTTTCTCTCTTTCCATACCCGTGATTCCCTTTTCTTACAATGGAAACCCTGACCCCCATCATCCTCAGTATGTTGACATATTTGCTCATCTTTAGAATACACAAAAAATTGTCTCAAAATTATTAATCCTTACCCCTAAGAAAACAGTGGAAATACTTAAAAAATAAATAAAGAGACTGCAGTTCAGAATATGTACATGGTTTGCTTGAGAGATTAGTAAACGCAGAACCAAGATTATACTTCTGTTCTTCTGACTCCCACCAGTTTGTTTTTTTTTTCAAGACATAAAACGAAACAATGACTCTAAATATTTTATCTTCCCTGATAAGTAATCAGTCCTGCACTTTTGAACAGCACTGAAGGTGTCAGGAACATAAGGGAGTGTGGTAGATGTTGCCAGTTCGACTAGACTCTTTTAGGTAAATTTTATACTTTTCATGAAGCGAACATTAAAATGCTGAAGCTATTTTAAATCTATCTTATGATTTCTGCTGCATATTTTTGAAAAATTAGCCAATGGAATTAGTGAATTAATTCTAATTGGATGGGAAAAGATTATGGTAAGCTTGTTTTGACACCCATGAGCCTTTTCTCTGCCCTCCACCCATTCACACCCCAAAGTAGCCTAAGCCGTGAGGGTGAAAATTAGCCCCTTCTCCAGATGGGTGGGTGCTAGACAGTCACAGGGTTAAGACTCTGACATTTGAGATGGTGCATGAAGTATCTTACATAATTTGAAGTTGCAATTATGCTGTGTTGTCACCTGGGTGTGGCTGCTAGGAAGCAGACCGATGGGAGGGCCGAGGTACTGGTGGGCAGCTTGGGGTGGAAAAGTACAGACTGAAAATAGAAGTGGTTTGGTTTTCTCCTTGAGCAAGAACACCTGGGTAATTAGAATATATACAGTAATTACACTTGTACTGAAAGAATGTGGGTATTACACTCCCCCCAAGGCTGCCATTGCTTGGTCTTCGTAGCAACCATTACCATACCATGATGGTGAAGCTGTAAGGTGAAGAGAGGTCATACCAAGACATTTTTGAGAGCTAAGTGACAAATCTCACCCTTTTCTTCTTTGGCAGAAGGAGTAAGAGCATTCTGCCCACAATGTTAAAAATGAAGGGGTGTTTGAACCAAATAGGAAAGGCAACTCTGTCCCTTGGCGGGTCCCTGGAGCACAGTAGTGCTGACTGTCCCTTCCTGGGACCGCCTCATGCCACCAGTGACAAGACACAACAGAGCCCGAGGTAAGCAGGAGGAGTTAATGAGCTGTCACTTATTGCTTCTTAGAAAAGATAGCCATTATCCTTGAGGCCTTACTTGTACAAAGGATTTTTATGTGGACTCTCAGGAAATAAAACTTTTGTGCCTTTCCTCCAAATTCTATAGATAAAACAGAATACTGTGTCTGCCACGGTGGTGGGATGTGATGAGGTTTTTGGACTATTGTCTCCAAGGTCAGTCTGCTTCCCATCCTCTTCAAGGACACCGGGACATGGGGTAGAGCCCAGAGCCTCAAGTCCTCTCTGGCTCCATGCCAGCCTGGGAAAGAGCCTGAAAAAAAGCATTCCTGGAACATCAGTAGGCGATGGGTGTTACCACCTCAGCCCTCCCAGCCAGGCCTGGCAGGTGACTAGCTCTCTGAAGCTAGCCCAGATTTTGTGCCCTGAACTGGCTTAAAACTAACTCCTGCCAGAATGTCCATTGATGGATGAATGAATATACAAAGTGTGGTATAAACACACAACAGAATATTATTCAGCCTTAACAGGGAAGGAAATGCTGACACCTGTTATAACACGGATGAACTTAGAAAGCATGCTAAATGAAATAAGCCAAACACAAAAGGACAGAGACTGCGTGATTCCATTTACACGAGGTACCTAGGGTAGTCAGATTCAGAGACACAGAAAGTAGAGTGGTGGCCGCCAGGGCCTGGGGGGAAGAGGAAATAGGGAGTTACTGTGTACTCGGCACTGTGGTTCAGTTTTGAATGGTGGAAAATCTCTGAAGATGGATGGGGACGACAGTTGCATAGCAATGTGAACGTATTTAGTGACACTGAACTGTACACTTAAAAATAGTTAACGTGGTAAATTTTAATGTATGTTTTACCACAATTTAAAGTGACTTATGGGCCTTCATTGTTCAGTTTGAAGTGAGTTCCATCGTCACAGTTTCTCATCATTAGCTTAAATTTTTACTCAAGGTAAGATGCTAATGAATATTGAGAATTAAGAGGGGGACCTCGCTATTCTCACCACAGACATGAATTTCTCACCCTCCCTTACAGGAAAATGAGTCCTGTCTCCTCACCCAGTTGAAATGCCTTGAGCCCTTCTCGTGTAAATCCTTCAAGGTCACTGGTTTGCAGCTGCACTGGGTCCTTGGGCCAGAACACTGGGCCAGTACCCCCTTTGGGCTTCTACCTTATGAGACTGACATGCCCCTTTCCTAGCAATTTTAGTCCCTAGCAAACCCCATCCATTCTACAAATGGTTCCCATAGCTTCCTGATCAGAAGTAGTCTCTCTTTCTGTTTTACCCGTGGAACATTTTGTGCATGGCTCTGTTGCTGCATTTCCTAAGGTACTCACGGGTGTCCCTGGGATGTGAGAGAGCAGGCCGAGAGTAGGTAAGTTCAACCACATGATATTGGAACTATTTGACCAGTTCTGTTTGACCCATAGAAACAAAAATGTGATACAATTCAACTAAATGCTACTGTATGTGTTTATTAGTGTATTAAAAAGAAATAATTGTGATTACTCACCTTGTGTGCTTCATAGCCTATAACGCAATACTTTGCAATAATAGGTGCTCAATAAATGTGCACAAAACTGGGGGGGCAGGGCTGGGAATATAAGACAGAAAACTGTACTTGAACAAGAATTAAATAAAAATAAAAATAAAAAAAATAAGTAGCATAAATGGTAGGTAGAAAGTAGACAGGGGGAGGGTAAGAATAGTATAGGAAATGTAGAAGCCAAAGAACTTATATGTACAACCCATGGACATGAACTAAAGTGAGGAAATGTGGGTGGGAGGGTGATTGCAGGGTGGAGGGAGGTGAAGAGAGGAAAATGGGACAACTGTAATTGCATAATCAATAAAATATATATTTTTAAAAAGAAAAAAATATGTACAAAAAACTCACGTGAATGACATATTGCACAAGACAATAAGATAAGATTCAGGGAGTAATTAAATAGTCTGAGAGGGGAGGGAGAGAAGAGCACAAATTTCTGGGTCCATTTCTAAACTAAGGAAGACAGGGGAGAACTTCTGCTTTGCCTACATATATTTAATCATCTCAGCCTCCTGGTAACCATTACTTTCCTCACTTGGCATGTAGGGCACTGAAGCTTAGAAAAATCCGGTAACTTACCCAAGTTGCATGGCTCATACGGTACTGTTTACTTGTCCTACTCCAAACCTTTACTCTACATCATGCTGGGAAGCTATTTCACTTGACAAAAAAATGGTTTCTCTCTCTGGGATGATATTTGCACCTGGCCAATGGCAATCAGGTGATTATCAGCAGATACCTAAACACTCCTCTCTCTCATCAAGGAGTGAAAACATTGTATTTTTCCGGGGCTGGGCTAACAGAGGAACTTCGTATCTGACCGATCACAACCCCTATGTAAGTATAAATGTAGGTGCTAGGCCCAGCACAATCACACCCCTGGATTTGCTTGGCTGTCCCTGCTTGCTTAGTGAAGAGCCCTAGCCATTACTGTTCATCTCTAAATTCCCAGAGCTCTCCCAGACTCCCTTGAGGGAGGGCCAGGCTTGGACACGAACTCCATCACACACGTAGGGGCAGGACCTACAGCACATGCCTAACTTGCCTGACTCTACGGAAGTTCTGCCCCAGGTAGAGCACAGTACCAGCCTCACAATCTGGCTCCCCCTCTGGGACCATGTAATTCAGCTAGTAAGTGTTAGAGGAGGGAGTCACACTAATTCATTCAAAAGAAGTGTGTTGTAAGGGTCTGTTTTGTTTCAGACCTCTTTGAGAACCTGGGGAATCCACACTGAACCAAAACCCCAGCTTTTAAGAAATTCTCTTTCTCCTGGGGACTTGGAGCCTGTGATCTTAACCCCTGTGGCATATTGCTGATTTCAGTGGTCACCTAGTATATGTATATTCTAATTTCTTTTGGAATATTTGGTAGAAAAAGAGAAACTAAATATACAGGGATCAGTCATAAAAAAATAGTCCCAAATGCTGTATCTTCAAGAGGTCTGACGATATTGTCCCTAAGTAACACAGGAGGGTGTGTTAGGCATGATCCAGTGAAGGAAACACAAACCACTCTTTGTATTTTAAACAGAAAAGGACTTAACGCAAGGAATTAGGTGCTAATAAAATGTTTGGCAGAGTGTGGTCTCTAGAAATGAATCCTAAAACCACTCCTCAGAACCAACTCACAGGGGAGCCGTTTTTCAGAAGCTATTACTTGAACACTGCGTTCGAGAACACACGGTCATAGCTGTAGTGGGGAGATTAGGAAGCGGGAATCAGGAAGCTGAACGCAACACTCAGCTTCCTCTGCCCGGAGACTCCTCCCAGTACACAGAGGGCTGGGTGATGAACATGGTCCACGTTATGACCAGAAAACTTCATACTTCATGACCTTGTTTGTCGGTGGGATAAGGCGAGGGTCAGAAAAAATGGCTTCCACTTCACGTCTGCCTCTCAGATCTTACGGTAGAACACCAAGTTGGAGGAATCTATTATGGGAAATAAGATTTTCAGCTTTCCAAACTCTGTAGTCTAGAAAAACATACTAGAAGAATGATTAAATAAAAGCTGAACTAGCCAAAGAAGGATGAGTATACCACATTGAATGATCACTATGAAATTACTAGTTTATTCACATTTTCAACTTAGTAATGTCTGGCACATATGAAATGCTCTACAAATATTTTACAAATAAAAGAATGACTCAATGGATAAATGCATTGTGGATGTCATAAAAATGAATCATGATATCTATTTCCTTTTCTTCTTTTTTAAAAAGTTATTCTTAAATGATGGCAGCAATGGCTGGTTTTTCTCTTCTTTCAAATACAAAATGAAATATTCTTGATTGTCTCACTTCATTTTTGTTTGTACTTAAGAAACTTTTAGAGGACTCAGCAACTAAAAACTATTTTTAAAAAGAGAAGAAAGCTAGATTTTCTCCTTCCTTTTGTTGGACAATGAGGTTCACTTTCAAATTTCTGTGGTTGTTGCTACATGTTTCCTCCAAGGAGAAGTCTTCCTATTTTGTTTATTTTTAGAAACTTGAGGCTGCATATAGGGAAAGCTTTTGAAAACTGAAATCTCAACAAGGAACTTCTAGGCCATGGCTCTTTATTCAGCCCAGGGTAGCAACTCCTTTGAGTAGCTTATAAGAATTTAGCCCTGCAGGGGACTCACCTCTGATGCTCTTTGTTCTGACCCATACTGCATTAAACACCATTTTTCCAGACTGCAGTGCCCTGCGACAATTAGACCAGATTCACTGACCCCTTCAATGAAAGTTATCTACATGTTTTCCTTGCTTAAATTGGAAGCAGTTAGGATTATCACTACGTTATATAAATTGTTACCATAGAATGTTAGAACCAAAAGGAACGTTAAGAGTCACGTCACTCTACACTGGTGAGGGAATTGGACACAGAGGCTGAGTATTATTGTGTGTATTCAGCCTCTTCTTGCTTTGGCGACATTCTCTCACATGTATGGTACTTGTTCATCCAGTTAGTAGGTAGCACGTGGGCACACGAAGCTCTGGGAGAGGTCTTGCGTGGGAATGCTGGAGTGGTTTCGGCCCCAGGCCCCAATACTATGTCTGACAAGCCACACACATGTTTAGCCACACAGGACTGGAATCAGCTTTGCAAAATGACACACACTTTAACGATTGCTCATTCCTTACTGGAGATTTCCTCCACTAGATTCCCCTCTTCCCTCTCCCGGAGCCAAAAGCCTATCCATTCTCCAAAGCCCAATTCAGTTGTTAATTACTGTTAGGGGCTGAACGTTTGTGACCCCACCCTCCAAATTCACATTAATGCCCAACACAACGGGTTTAGGAGGTGGAAATTTAGGTGCTTAGGTCATCAGGACAGAGCCCTCAGGAATAGGATTAACGCTTTTATCAAAGAGATGCCTCAGAGCTCCCTTTCCCTGTCCACCAGGTGAGGATGAAATGAGAAGTCTGCAACCTGGAGGCCAGCCCTCACCCGACCAGGCTGGTACCCTGACCTGCCTTCCAGTCTCTAGAACTGTGAGCAGTAAATTCCTGTTGTTTATAAGCTACCCAGATTGTGGTGTTTGGTTTTAGCAGCCTTAATAGGCGAAAACAGTTACTCAATCAAGACTCTCTGGAACTCAGCAATCGCAATTAATTACTCCTTTAGTGAATTATTGTAGAGTTTCCTTCACTTCTCTACTATGGTGTGCATGCATTAAACTGATATCGGTGGAGTAGATGTTATGTAGTTGGGGACACATCTATTCTTGTTATAGTTCCAGCAATAAGCTAGAGGTGAACTAAGCTAACGCAGAAGCCCTCTAGCTATAAGACCTTAGGAACATTCGATAAAGAAAACAACTAGGAATAAAAGTCATTTTTAGCTGCTCTTTCCAGAAAGAAAGGAAGTCTTCCCAAGCCAGAAACACAGAGGGGATCGGAAGCCAGACTGATAAATGTAAGAACTGAGGCTGCATTACCCTTGAGAGGCTGACGGAAACAGTGTTATTGATGTGGCCAGACCAGGGTTTTAGTGCCATGAAGACCAGGTGCCTCCCTCTAAGGCCCACTGGAGGGAGGCAGGGACAGAGATGCCGACGCAAGCTTACAATCCTCGAAAGCTACAATACCAGAGAAGACTACTAAACAATGTAGCCACAAGGTAAAAAGATGATAATTAACTCTGTTTAGAGGGGAAAAAATCTTCCATGAGGGAAAAAAAAAGTCCAAGCCTGGGCTTGCTATCATTGATCTGAGTCTAAATTTGCCTGGCCCTGCAGGAAACTCAAGCCTAGAAATTATCATGCTCCTGAGCCAGTATTGCCTCCAGGGCACCTGTGGGTGTCAATATCAAACTCTGCCACCCACGCTGCAAGGGACAACCACGGGCAAAAATGAGACTCACTGAAGGGGAGTTTCTAAAGAAATAGAAAATGTGAAAAGGAGTGAAGAGATACTAGCTGACTGATAAAATCAATTGACAAAAGATACACTTGTCTTTTTAACCAGATAATTGACTTTGGGGGCCACAAAGTTATTGTCATTTGTATTCTTAGAGCATTATAAGAATTCATTAAATACTGATTTAATTAATATAAGTGTACAAATCTTGATAAAGGACAAATAATAATTAGCAAGGTGTGAGAAGTGTCATTACAAATGTGCAAAGTGCCTATGGGTTACACATGTGTCACGAGGAGTTCCTTCCAGCTGATGATCAGAGAAGAATTCATGGAAGAAGTAAATGAGTACAATGAGACCAGGGGCCGGGCATTCCAAACAGGATACCTGAACAAAGGCACAGGATGCCTTTGGAAAAAAGCATTTGAGGAAGAGCAAGTACTTTATTTTGGTTAAAGTTTATATCTAAGGATAAGACAGTTGTGGGAGTGGGAGAAAACTAGAGCCCGATAATGCTGACCTTAAATGCCAGACCAAACATTTGAGACTAACTCACTGATGAAGGTTTTTCAACAAGGGGTGACAAGAGGAGCACTGTTGTTTGGGAAGATTGATGGGACAATTGCATACACTGTGAACTAGAGGGAAGAGCAAGGAGTCAGGAAAACCAACTGAGTTGTGTGTCATGAAGGACTCTTGACATTGACAGAAAATGCAAACTCAACCTGTCTTGAGCAAATAAGAGTCTTATTAGTATGTGTGACCAAAATGTCCAAGGTAGACCTAGTCATGTATGTCTTTACCCAACATTGTCTAATAAATATTTTCGCCCATGTCCCCGGCTTCTGGGAGGTAAAGCTCTAAATTCTTGGAATTTCCTGAGTTATATGAATATTGTTGTTATTCATGGTGACTCTGTTGGGCCCCTGGTTTATTCTAAAGAGAATGTCTAATGGCCAGAGGGGGCTGGCCATGTCCCAAGACTACAACATAGTTAAAGGATTTGGGGATTTGAGCCAAGTGATATCAGCCTGATCGTCACAGAGAGAAGGGGAGCAGGAGGTTGAGTTCAGTTACATGGCTAATGATTCAATCAATCACACCTGCCTAATGAAATCCCAGTAAAAACTCGAGACAACAAAGCTTCAGTGAGCATCCCTGGTCAACAACATTCTGTATATATGGTTACGCTCCGGTCCATTGGGAGAGTGATGAGTCCTAACTGTGCAGGAAGATGCCACAGAAGCTTTGCATTTCAAATCCGCCTAGACCTTGCCCTATTTCTCTCTTCTTCTGGCAATCGATTTGTATTCTTCTAGCTATAGTGAAACGAATCGTTAGTATAGTGCTTTCCTGAGTTCTGTGAGTCATTCCAGTGAATGATCAAACCTGAAGGCGTAGTGTGATCCCTGAATTTGTAGCCAGTTAGTCAGAAGCATAGGTGGCCTGGGGACCCCTGAGCTTGCTGTTACCTGAAGTGAGGGCAGTCTTAGGGAGGACCATATCCATAACCTGTGAAGTCTGGCTTAACTCGGGGCGGGTAGTGTCAGAAGTTATTGCATCCAGCAATGCAAAGACCTTGAGGTGGGGTCATGTTTGGCCTGCTCAAGGTGACCGGAGTGAGTGGTGGCAAGAACAAGGAGGTATGACCAGTTGCCAGGGCCAGATCAGGTAGGCAGGGGACTGACTCTTAAATCGGTGATTAGAGGAAACAGCACTAGTGATGAGATAAACCAAAACTGAGCCCCATGTGATACCATAAAGAAAGAAGAGCACATAGGTCAACTATTTTATATAAATAGTAAGTCATGACTAATGTCAGTTATTTCAGAAAAGACTTGGGGAAGTATCAAGGAAACAGTACGTTTTTTAACCTAAGTACATATCCAAATGAATACAGATTTCCTAATGATATGCACAGACTATCGTTGACCAGGGATGCTCACTGAAACCTTGTTGTCTCCAGTTTTCACTGGGATTTCATTATATAGGCGTGATTGATTGAAACATTAGCCTGTAACTGACCAAGTTTGAGCAGTATCATATTCCCATTTGTAAGGTAAATATGTACAGAACATTATCCCTAAAATAACCAGCTAACTTGTATTATAAACCTACTGTTAACTCTAAAAATCATTAATTTTAACTATAAGTCCAAAAGAAACAGACCTCTTTTTGATTAATGAATTTTGAAAGCTTGGAATGATCATTTTCTAGAATTAGCATACCCTGGAGTCAATTTCTATGTCTGCTGCTTGGTCTTTTCTGTCTTATTTCCTCATCTGTAATCTGTGTCTTTAACTGGGTCATATCTGCTTATGATGATTAATAAGCAGATAGGACCTTTAAATCCTCATTACCATCATCACTTTAATTTAACGTACAGAATGACAAGAACATAGTTTGTCACATTCAGCATTTACATAAATGAGGAATGTACTACTGAGCAAGAAAAAAAAACCCTACTAAAAGCATGGTTGATTTTAAAGTAATCCTTTTTAAATTTTAAATGAAGTAAAGGCCTAGGTTCAAAAAATGAATTTTATATCGGGTTTGGGGAATTTGATTCTCTCTGTGGTCTTTTGCTGTTGATACTATTGGAACAATTGTGGGACCTCACTCAACTGTGCCCATTTTCCCTCACCTGGAAAGTGGGGGTAATACTACCTGCCTGAATCATCTTCTTAGGGGGATTCAGAAAAAAATTTGAGTTTTTAAGAAAAATAGTTGCTATGTGGTCTTAATATGTTTGCAATTTTCATTTTAGCAATTATTGCTACTGAATGAGCATACAAATGAACTGGCAAATGACAAAATGACGGAGTATAATTTTGAATACATGGAATTTACATGAAGAGTAGGACTCTTTGTCTTAGATGCTTCGTAGAAGTGAAGTGCACCAGTAGGAGGAACTAACTATTCAACCACAGTTCTCTCATGAAAAATAAAGTGCTTATGTCCTACACACAATGAAGTGTGCATAGTTGAAGTTTTTGTCAATTCATCTGATATTTTTATATAAAATAAGCTTAAATTTTGAAAGATTACCAATGATTTATATTTGAATTTTCCAAACTTAAAAAGGAGGTTTTAACCATCCCTTCATATGCATTTGCAAAAAAGTCATCACTGCGTTTTTAAAGTGCTGTAAGAATCAGAGCCGAAAAGGACAGCAAAGCTCCTAGGGTGAAACAACAGGTGAGCGGCCAGTCTGTCTGATCCCTTTTCCAGTCTGGGTACAGGTTATGGGACAGAGTGGAGAGTCTCTTTCTGAACAGTGTGGTTTTACTCCCTTTGCTATTTACACTTGGCAGCAAACACTAGAGTGTGCAATAATTAAAGATTATGAAATAAAAAGTAATGCTCAGTTTCAAAAATTCAAGTTCAGAGTCACCAGGCCCCTTCACTGAAAAATAGTTGTTTCATCACTTTGGCTTCTGGGAGAAATGCTTGGCTCGTGGTGAACCAGAATGATGAAAACATGAGACAGCAGAAAACCTCAGCACAGTGCAGTCTAAAAGGTTTGTCAGCATCCTTTATGTAATAAATAATGGAGTAGCTGGAAAACGGCCTTTAAAAGCAGAAGTTTCTGGCCAAAATTAAAGACTAGCTAAACGCATTTGAGAAATAAACTAGCAGGAAGCCAAACCAGGAGACGTTCTAGGCAAGTTCCTTATGTAAAGCTCCACGAGGCAGTGCATAGGTGATGAGGTCTCGTTTAAACAAATGACACTAAATAAAAATTTGCATTGTATTTCTTAATCAACAAGGAGGTGGAGTGGTGAGCCAGGGGAGAGGGAGTTACCATGTGGCTAAAACTATTGCTAATCTGTGTGACCCAGAGAGCGGTGGAGAGAACAAACACACTGACTTTGATTTCATGTCTGGTTGAGTTTTCCCGCCCACCTCGTTTTTAGAGCCCCTCTCTTGGATATCACCAACACAATTTTCACGTCACTAAATGTGAAATTTAAAGTGATTACTTCTCAAGAGCAGAGAGAGGTCATTTCTAATTGTGTAACAAAATGGGGAGGAGGCTTTCGTTGAAGTTCTTGGATTCTCTGTAGCACAGAAAGGAAGCCACGTTTTAAAGTACTCTGCACAAAAGTGTTTATTCAGACAAGTGTTTGATGAACAGAGATCAGAAAAGGTATAGAGAATTCACAACCAACAAAGAGCCAAGGTCAAGGAGCTTGTGCATGGTGAAGAGCCAGGGCCAGAGACTCCTAATGAAGCCCTTTTTATTCTACACCAGGACTCGGCAGACATAGTCAGTAGACTTCTCACCAACCAAGGAGAATTAGGCCATCTCTGGAAGAACAAAGATCAGCAAGTCAGACACCATTTTTTTTTGTTGTTGTTGTTTCTTTGTTTGTTTTTTGCTCAGGAAAAAAAGGGGCATTTCACAAAAGAAATGCCAGTTAAAATACTTTAACCTGAAAATTCTTCCACCTCTTGAAAGGGGAGAATTTTAAATCATGAAGTAACCCACATTAATTAATAGCTGCCTACCTAGAGCCCCCAAATTTTATTTGTATTAGAATTATAATGCTAAAACTCTTTGTCCACCTCAATAAATCTTCAAATTTTTGCCAACTGGGTCTTGATATGTGCCATATTCACTCACGGAAATAACTTATGAAAAGTGATTGTATCTTAATTCTTATATGAGGGTCAGGCCTAAAATTCTTCCAACAGACAAATGCAAAGATCAGGAGCAAAATATTTTTTTTAACTAAGTAGCTGTGAAACTACTTTCTCTTCTTCTCCTACCCCTGTTGAAAAGTAATAATCTTTGTTAACTTAGGGATATAATGTTAGGGAATAATGCTAAAGTACTGGTATATTATATCATTGCATTCACTATTTTAAAAGGGCGAAATCCTTCATCGAGGATCTTTGAGTGAGAAAATGTGTTTATGTCAATGTCCTAAATTGAATGATTGGAGCCTAAAGACTTAATGGTTGAAACCTGTGCTACCAGCTGGCAAAATGGCCCCAATGATCCCTGCCAGGACCTGGTGGTCACACCCCCGTACAGTCTCCCCCCATAATAAATTGGGCTTACCCGTACCTTTGAGGATATTTGGGAAATGACAGTGCATGACTTTCAAGGGTACATCATAAAAGATGTATTTCTGACCTTGTTCTTTTTTGGATGCTTGCTCTAGAGAACATCAGCTGACTGTGACAGCTCTGAAGAGATTCTACAAAGAGGCTCTCCGGGAGGGAGCTGAGATCTCCTACCAGCCCTGGTGTGAGTGAGCCCTCTGGGAGTGGAGCTCACAGCCTCAGTCAGCATCCTGACTGCAATCTCGACTCCTGACCCTCTGAAACTGCTGAGATAATACACGTTCACTGTGGTAATTCATTGAGTCTGGGATCATTTGTTACTTCAGCAATAGATTACAAAGTCTCCCCTCGCCCCCAAGAAATACTAAGAGCAAAACAAATGAATGCACCTGTTTTAAGGGATTTACAAAGTCTAATAGTATCTGCAGTTGCAAGTACTTATCTCAATTTGCCATGTAATTCTTGTGTCTACGTGTTGTACCAAGACCAGAAGCATTGGCATCATCCGGGAACTCGTCAGAAATATAAAATTTCAAATTCCACCCCAGACCTGTTGAATCAGAATCTGTATTTTATGAGACTCCCCCAGTATATTTATCAAAGTTTGAGAAGAAGCACTGATTTTTTTGACTCCTAGTGGAAACCCTCCAAATTATGAGCACTTAAAAATATATTGTTAGAGAAGCCATTCCCCCCCCCCCCCCAATTCTCACTTAATTGGTTTGCGATGAGGTCTATCATAGCCTTGGATCTAATTATCCTTCAGAATTTTTCCCCTCGAAAAGCTGCACTGAAGTCTCAGATCAGCTCTGACTTGCCTGCACGCTCCAGTTCTGGTTCTAGAAGACAGTGGTGCCCAGGTTTGTTCCTGAAACTGCCCTGGAAGAACTATGGGTCCGCGTCGGTTTGGATTTGCTGTTTATGGCCATTCAGAACCACGTGCTGAATAACCTAAAGTTTCAGAGTACCTTACACCTGTCGGATGAGGGCCAAGCATGTTTTTAGTTTCATCGGTCCTGGATGGTGAAATGGAATTAAGATGCTCACAAGCCTTTGGAAAATACACTTCACTGTTGACCAGATACTAGTAAATTAAGCTTTCCAGTATGATGGATGCTTACAAATGTTCGACATATTATGTATGCAGTAAGTAGCTCAAACTAGCAACGTTAAGTACCACTTCGATGTAAGAGGTGGGGGAAGAGGGTGCAAGGATTGTCTGGGTGTTTTTTGGTCTTTCTTTTTCTTGTTTTTTTTTAATTTACTTTTTTTTTTTTTCTAATGCATCCCCAGCGACAGAGGGAATGCCTGGCACGTAGCATGATAATAAATATTTGTAAGTTGAATAAATCCCTCAAAACCCAATAACTTGATAATTGATTCATTCAAAATTACTGATTGTGCCATGTTAGTGAATGTGCGGTGGAAACTGTATAGGCTGTTTTACCAAAGGACTTCTAAATAAAGCTCCAAATCTGCTTTTAAAAATTGAAATTTGTGCCCAAACTCAGTGCTATGTTTCAAATTTCTTGTCTAGTTCGGCTTCGGTTCTTCATTCGGAGGCTGGCTATGGGATGTGATCCCTGCCCTTGAATCTCCTTCCTTTGTGGGTTTTTTCCCCCCTGTGCGTCTACGTTTCCCAGGCGGAGGAGCGCGTGCGGCCGCTGCGCTTGTGGGCGTGCGCGGCGAGGGTTTGTAGCTGTCAGGCGGCCGAGGCTGCCTAGGACCCAGGGGGAGCCGCTCCCGTTTAGCCGCGCCTGCACTGCGCCGACCGGTCCAGCCCCCTCCACCTCGACCCGCTCCTGCTGTACTGGGTTTTGGAGTCTCTGGGGGGCGGAAAGCCCCGCCATCCCTGACCACCGGCCGGGCCGAGGGCTGGGCAGGGCGGGTGGGCAGGGCGGGCCGGCCGAGGGAGCAGCAGGCTGCTTTATTCCCGCTAAGGCCCGGCTCTGCAGGAGGAAGGAGCGCCGCGCGGCCCTCCCAGCGCTGCCGGCGCGCGCCGCCCCTCGGGCAGGGCCTGGGGACTAGCGCATCCGCGGCTCGGCAGCCGGGTCTGGGACCCGGCGCGAGGGCGGGCAGGGCTGGGCGCACCACCCCCACGGGCTCGCGGCACCGCTCCCACGCTCCCAGCCCCTCCCCTTCCTTCCTTCCCCGCTGCGCTCCGGGGAGCAGCCAGCGGATGCGAGCCGCGCCGGGCACCCGAGCTTTGTGTGCGCCCGCGGAGCAGGGGAACCTTAGGCGGTGCAACTTGGCGGCCCCTAGCCGGCTCGGGAGCGGGAGTTGTGAGGCGTGGCCGGGTGGAGGAGGCGCTTGGGGGAGGGGGGCGTGGGACTCCCCGGAGGGCGGGACGGACCAAGCCAGCGGCGCTGGACAATGAGCCGGGCGGCTGGAAGCTTCGGCCACTTATAGGGGAACGTGGGCGGGCCCGCGGCTCAGCCGCTCCACCTGCGAGGAGAGGGCGGGATGCCAGAGCCAGGTGTCCGGGCGCACTAAGGCCCCTCACGGCGAGGCGTCTCTGAGCTGGTTCTCGCGTTGCCACTGGTTGCCTGCAGGTTTTGGCTGGGACGGTTTCCTGCGGGGAGCCTTCGGAGCAGCCTTGATGGCCAGCACCAGGAGCATTGAGCTGGAGCACTTTGAGGAACGGGACAAAAGGCCTCGGCCAGGGTCTCGGAGAGGGGCGCCCAGCTCCTCCGGGGGCAGCAGCAGCTCGGGCCCCAAGGGCAACGGGCTCATCCCCAGCCCGGCTCACAGTGCCCACTGCAGCTTCTACCGCACGCGGACCCTGCAGGCCCTGAGCTCGGAGAAGAAGGCCAAGAAAGCACGCTTTTACCGGAATGGGGACCGCTACTTCAAGGGCCTGCTGTTTGCCATCTCCAGCGACCGCTTCCGGTCCTTCGATGCGCTGCTCATGGAGCTCACCCGGTCCTTGTCTGACAACGTGAACCTGCCTCAGGGTGTCCGCACCATCTACACCATCGACGGCAGCAAGAAGGTCACCAGCTTGGACGAGCTGCTGGAAGGTAGGAAGGGAGGGCCCGGCGCGGCAGGTGCGGCCCAGCAGGTGCAGTGGCCGCGTCCCGCCCACCCCGCGCTGGGGGAGCCTGAGGGGTGTCTTCTAGGCGGTCTCGGGATTGTATAGTTAGGTCTTTCTTTTTCCCTAGGGTCTAGGTGTGGAGCGCGCTTCTGCCAATATTCTGACTGTCCTTCCCAAGAGATGCCTTAATTAAAAAAAAAAAAAAGGAAAAAGAAAAAAATCGAACTGGGCTTTGGGCTTTGATGACATCTCTTAAAATTGGGCAACTTGTTTGTTTTTGAAGTGCAAACTGTTTGAAAAAGTGGTTCTCCGTTGGGGATCTGGGTAACCCTTTCGTTAGGAAGCTGTTTGTTCAGCCCTCTTCCGTGGACCTCTTCTGTGGGCACCTGCGATGGGTCAGCCTGTGCGGCGCGGTGGTGCCTGCTCTGTTCCGAAGCTGTGGTTGTGAAAGGCCCTGCCTCGGCTTTCCTGGTGTGGCTTGCAGCAGTCGTACGAAGTCGGGAGGGGTGACTCCAGGCACTCATTCCTAACTTTGGCTGCATCTTGGGTCACTGGGGACTTTGAAAAATACAGGTGCCTGCCCCCTCCAACCCCTTGTAAGAACATAGTTGGTTTGGGGTGTGGTCTAGGCATCAAGAGTTGTAAAAGTGCCTCAGGTGATTTCAGTGTGCAGCCAGGGTTGAAAACCACTGTGCTTAGGGTTTTCCACCTTTGGTTGGTAATGGGGTGGATCAAGGCTTCTCACCCTCTTTCCTACTGAAGTTAGCTAGTTAGGATGACAAAGAGGCCACTGGGATCAGCAGTTGGTTGTCAGCCGCTTGACTTGAAAGGACTGGTTGGTTGTGTGTTGTATCATCTTTGAATTCCTACAGTACTTACTCTTCTTTCCTATTAGGGGGTAAAAAGGTATGATTAAGTATGGGCAGACCTAGAAGGCATTGCAAGCTCAGTTCTAGACCACCACAATAAAGCCAGTAACACAATGAAGCGAGTCACAATCTTCTCTGGGGAAGGGTCTTGTCTTTATTTTGCAAGGAACAGAACACCTGTGAAACACAATTAAGTGAAAGGCTAATGAAACGCGATACACCTGCGTAAGAACCTGTTTCCAGCTCGAAACAGCACCTGTGAAGATCAGACAGACCCCGAGTATTTGCTGACCCCTTGTTTAGTCGGCTCTCACGCATTCTTCTTAAAGCAAATGGCACATCCCTTGTAGCCATAGCAATATTGGCTCAGCAAGGGAGAGAAGCTGAACTCGGAGCCAACTGTTTTCTTTATACCATTTCATCATGTTCTTATGTTATGTTCTGAAGGCATTATGCCCATTTTACACACAAGCAGCTTGAGCAACATGTCTTGTCCCACAGGCCCTGCAGTGTAGGCTCTTCACCGCTAATAAACTGAGGTGGCCGCACTGAGGAGGTTTCCCTGCTCTGGCCAGGTGGGGACCCAGCCCAAACTGTGTACGTTGTCTCTTCAGCCTGTGTGTTAGCAGCCGTTCTTCTTGGTAGGTGGTGTGTGTTGGTTTGAAAGGCTTCCAGAGGAGGTGATGACAACCAGAGGAGTATAAGTCAAAGAAGGATACACTGTCCCAGTCAGGGCACATGCCTGGGTTGCAGGCCGGTTCCCTGCAGGCCAACTCCCAGCAGGGGACACACAAAAGGCAACCATACATTGATGTTTCTCTCCCTCTCTCCTTCCCCTCTAAAGATAAATAAATAAATAAAATATTAAAAAAAAAAAAAAAAAGGATACACTGTTAAAAGGGCTTTATCCTTTTCTGTATGGTGTTAAAAACTTAAAAGCAATATTTGTTTAGGTAGTTCAAAACTAAGTAACACATTTTCTGACTGACTCCAGCCTAGACAAGCAGCCCTGTGGCATGATCATGGCAATGCCTATGGATGAAGCACCCATTAGGAGTGTGTTTTTGGCGTAGTGCCTGGTGTGGTCTGAGGAGTTCAGCATCTTTCTCTGAAGTAAGTGTAACAGTGTAGGTGCTACATGAAATTAACACACTCCAAAGATGAAGATCAGCCTAGGGCAGATGGTCAGGTGACCATTATGCACGTTAGTTCACAAGGACACACACTGTGCACTGAGATTGTCATTGCCCAGGCAGCCTAATGGTCAGACTGGAGTTTCAACGGCACTTGGAAGGTTGACACATTTTCTCCCAATCAATCATCCGTTCGCTGATGCTTGGAGGATCGGACCCACAGAGTCCCAATGACACCACCATATGATAAACAATGACGCAACCCAAATATTTGCACAACAGAAGGGTTTTCCTGGTCTAGCCAGTTGCCCACGTACTTTAAGCAGTATTCAGTTACTGCGGGAGAGGGGGGTCTGTGCACTTTGGTCAGAGTGGCATTCTCTCTGACCATGAATCTTTGTCTGAGTCTTGAGTTTTCCAGAGATATGTGGGATACCCTGTTGCAAGAGTTTTAAAGAAAGAACCATCGATGCTCAATAGCAATTATTCAAGAATTTAAATAGTTTCAACTTTTTATTAAAACTGTATGCTCCAGTGCTTAGATTTATCACACAGAAAAACTTAGTTTTCATTTGCTTCAGTAAAAGCAGGTCTGTAGTATTACCTATGCTGTCAAAATTGACTACTCTATTTCATCATGGTTCATCTTTTTAAATTAACACTCTCCAATAGTGTTTTTTATACCATTATGTTTGACTGTCTTCCCCTCTGCCTCTTCTATCCCATGAAGTCTGTGGTTTAGGAAACATCGTTTTTCCTAAAATGTTTTTTTTTTTTCAGTAAAGACTAGAGAAAGTGATGACTCAGGATTGCCCTGCATGAACACTCATTCAGAACCCCAGTCCCATTGAACTCTGATGACAAAGGAAATTTGCATGGCCCAGATTTTTTTTTTTTCTACCCTTGACCTTGAGAGTCCCTGGCAGCTAAACACAGTGCTCAGGTGTTGGCTGGAACTCCTCTTGTGCTCGCTAGAGCAGCAGGCATCTTCAGCCTATTGGTTTACCTCACCTTTGGATTAATTTCACCGGGTTGGTCCTGGGTCTCCTAGTTATCCTGTTTATTCTTTAAAACTGGATGGGCACCTTGTCTCAGAGGAGGGCTGTTCATCATAATGGTCAATATTGGGAAGATCAGGGTGAGCTGTGTGAAGCTGTGAGCCAGCCAGGTTCGTGTCACCTCCTCTCTGTAACTGAGGATGTCTGCGTGACTCATTCTTCAGTTCTTTATTGGCGCTGAGTCTGAACCCTAGTCTTAATTTTGTTCCATGAGTATTCCCTCCCACTGAACATTTTGACTATATTTATCAGTTTTTGATATCCCAATGACAGATGGTCGAGAATAGTAGAAATGACGTTTGACCAAGTCAGGAGCCCTGGGTTCTACTGACTGTGGACTTGAGAAAAGCTCACCTCAGTCCTCTGGGCCTCAGCATCACTTTCTGTTGCATGAACAGTTGGTTGAAAGGTTGGCAGATCCCCCTTTTGAGTTAAGCTGCTTCTAGTCTAAAAGTGCGTGCCCTGCCTCTACCTGGGTGGCCAATTACTGAGTGTATTCTGGCCTGGGCTGCCTTTTCCTCCCCAGAACCTGTTTTCCTGAAAATTGACCAGCCTGTAGAGGTGTTCCTCCCAGCAGGGAGTGGGTGTGTGGCCCGAGCGAAGTGTTTGCCAGTGGCCAGAACAATTCATTAGTAGCTACCAGTCTCTGCCTCTCTGATTCCAAAGTAAAACGTTGTTTGTGTTCTCTCCACCTCCTGCCCCTTAGCCAACAGTAAATGAGCTGGTTGAAGTTTTCAGCATGTGAGAGAATTTTTATGATTGTGGTACGTGGTACTTCCATTCTTCAGGTTAATTTGAAAGTGCACATGAATTAATTTGAATTTAAGAAAAATAAAGTTCTAAATAAATTAAGCATTTCAAGTCTCTAAGGTTCTTTCACCAAGCCCAGTTTATTGAATGTGTTTGGTCAGGTCATTCGCTTGGAAGGTGTTAAACTAAAACACAGTTACTGAGAGAGTTTTACATAAACATGAGTCTTTATAAGAACCCATATTCTAGGTTTTCCTGACCCCTCAAAAGGTAGATTTTTATGGTAATAATAGACACTGAGCTCTTGGGACTTCTTATGAGATTAGGTCTTTTTCTTCCCTGTGAGTTGTAAGACATTTGCACGTGTAAGTTGAAAGCGGTTCGCATTAAAGGCACGTGCGATGATTGGACATGGCAGTTTACCACTGAATCTTAGGTCTACAACGCCTTCTCTACCTGGCAGACTTCTAGATTCTTCAAGACCTGCTTCACACGTCACCTCCCCAGGCCCCACGGATATTGGTCTCCGCTAGTTGCTGAGCAAGAGCGCATTGTTGTTTCAGGTGCTGGGGGTACAGGTTCTCCCTGAAGATGCTTGCATTTGGAGGGAAGAGTGAGAATGTGCACAAGCGTGCGGGCACGCGCGGACACACACACACACACACACACTCACTCACACACAGCTGTTTCAATGAGAGTGCTGCATGGGCCAGGAGGATGGAATAGGCTTCCCAGGGGGGCAGATGTTGGAGCCAAGGCCTGAGGTCGAGCTTATAACTCTTCCCTCTACTCACAGTGGCATTTCTCTTCCTCTCTATTGTAACACTTTGTAATTAGTGGTGTATTGGGTCTGTTTTGGGCACTAGACTGAGAGTATCTTGAGGTCAGGGATCTTGGACATGCAATAAATTTATTGAATAAGTAGCCCAGAAAATGATTTTACTTGTAAATAGATAATTTTTACTTATAAATAAGTAATTTTACCTCTAAGTAAATATTACAGACAGTGATTTTATTTCCCCGGCTGTCAAGAGAAGTTTTGTGTGAATTAAGTTTGAATAGCATTGTCCCTATCTGTATGTGAAAATAGCTCTTTTGAAAAATTGGGTTATATTTCGGTTAAATCAAAGGTGATGTGTTCAGTCACCATTGTGGGGAGAACACCTCTTCCCTAATACCTGCTTCTGTAAATTTGATTCATCTCGTCACCTCATTTAATTAGAACAGGGAAATTCAGATATGCACTGATATAGCAGCAAATAAACTCTTTCTAGAGGTAATGAGAAGAGAAATTTTAATTTAAAGAATAAAGAATTCTAAAGGACTGGGGAAAGAAAGGGAATATTTGGGAGAGCATTTATAAGATAAGAGCGTGCCGTAATGATACTCTGGTAGTTATAAGGAAAGGTAAATATTTCATGAGGCTTTAAGCTCTGGAAATGGATATTTTATGGCGCTGTGATGTGAAGTAAAAGGAACTCGATTCCCTTGGGTCGTGGTGGCCACACCACTGTCTCCCTTGCTGGGGACTCCAGGGGGTCTGTAGCTCTTAGCTGGGTCTCTCTCCTCACCCCACCTGCTCATGCTCCCACCACTTCTGTTTTTATCTCTTCTGATGAAATAAACACCTGCCCTAAGGGGCAGGGATTCTTTTCTCAGTGTTACTGCCATTCATCACATGTTTTTATGCAGCCATTGTGTGAGGGACTTGGCATGTCTCATCGCATTTAATCCTTGTAATAGTTTGTGAGATATGGCTGCGTTGTCACCCCCATTTTACAGATGGGGAAGCTGAGGCTCAGAGAGCCTGAGGCTCAGGCTTTCCTGTTTCTCAGGATGAGAAAATTGCTCCCTTGAACTAACTGTAAGAGGTTGGGCTGGAAGTTGAAGCCTTTCTCCCTGGCTTTTGAACTTCTGTCTCCTTAACTGCTATGCGCTCCCACCTGTGAGGAATGGGGTGGAATGGGGTCCATTCGACCCCCCCGAGGTTTGCATTTGGGCCATAATAGATCAGCCGTCCAGAGCTCCAACCCTGGGCACCTAAACCTGTTCAACGATTGTATTAGGAAATGAAGATGGGGGTCGTTCATCTGTCACTGATGGCACACAGAAATTTTAGGGTGTTCCCTGCATGGTTTCCGAAATAACACACATCCCCCTGGACACCTGCGAAGCAGCGTCTCTGTATTCAGATTCTGCAGAGTTGCCGTACTCAACCTCAGGTTTTTCATCTGGTACGTGAAAGACAGGTTAGGTAGCTGGTGAAGCCCCGTTCCCCTTTAAACCTCCGTGACCTTGGGAAATACTTCTGGCTCTGTGTGGCTCCATGTTCTGCCGTAAGGAGTTGGCCAGGTATTTTTTTGATCCGATGTGGTTTCCCAGGTTTAGCTCAGGTCCTTCGAATCCCCAGTAACCCATGAAAGGATCTTCCTCATAGAATGTTCTCAGGAAAGGGGAAATCGCAAACCCAGTGAGGGCTGGGCCTGTCTGGTCTTCTCATTTGTTTCTTTATCCCATGCTACAAAAACCTCTGGCATATGGTGTTTGATAATTAACTTTACTTTTGTGCCACATGTAAGATATTTTTAAAGGTTGGGAATAGGTGGATATGGGCATTTTAAAAATCTGTCTTAGTTAATTAAGACAACCAGCTGGATGCCTGGCTACATTGGCAGATTGGCAGGCATAGAATAAGTTTATGTGAAAATCAAATATTCATTGCCCCTTCATCTTTTTAGTTTTTAAATATGTTCTTATTCAAGAAAAATGATACAATGTATTTTTTAAATGTATCACCTTCACTGGTGTCTGAGATGCCTGACTTGATGTTTTTCTTCAGACATCCGTCCCAACCACGTTCTTGTACCTTTACTGCTTCTGTGTGGGCCTTTAAAGCCCAGGGTTGCTCTGAGCCCCTCCCATTCTCGGTGTCTGCTCGGAGGCAGTTCTCTGATGTAGCCAGTACTTAGTTTTGTTCATCTTCGGCACTTATTCTTAAGCAATGTCTTTACAAATTTGTTTCACAGATAGTTTTCACACGATCAAGTACCTTTTAAAATTCTGAGTTGGAAGTATTTTAAAGCTAGAATTTTCATCTCTTAAAAGATGCTATCGTTTTTATTCCAATCCCGAGTATTCTGTTTGCCATGCCTTCTGCCGCCCCAAGCAGTGGACTCGTCTTGGGCAATTTGTCAGAAGCTGCTCCCTGTAGACTGAAAGCATAAGAAAGTGGTGGATTGAGAGAGCCACCCACACACTTTTGATGATACTATAACATCTACGAACATCTTAAAGTGACTAAAAGAATGCGTAATTATGACCTACTATGTTACCTTTTGTTTCTGTGTTGGTTAAATTCTAATCACTTGCAACCAAAATGTATCACAGTAGAAGTTTTAAAACACTGTCCCTGATTTATCTCTTCCTTCACTATGTATGTTGTACAAATTTCAGGTTATTTCGTTAATTTTAAAATAACAAGGTAAATTTTTCTGTAAGAAAATAAACCAGTGAGCGTTTATTGAGCACTTTCACTTCACCAGGTGCTGAGAGTCACGATCTCAATTCTTTCTTAAAGGCGGTGATTGATGCTCCCTTTCCCAATACCCTTGCTCATCATCTGGGTCCTTCTTCTTCACAGTCCTTTGCTCCATCTACTAAAAAATTAAAAGAAAAAAAGGACTCATGGAAACTTACTACTGTTCCTCCCCAGTGTGCCTCAAGCCTCTGTGTGAGAAAGACCTTGATAAAGAGCCCAGTGTAAATTCATCTCTTAGTGACTCATAGCTTAGTGATCAAGGCCAGTTGCCAGAAGATTCCACAGGAACCTTGAAAGGCACATGCAATGCTGAGCAGAGAGTTCTAGCATGCAGTGGCTCTGTGATGAATAGTAGTGGTCCTCCACAAAACAGATGCCGGGTCCTTGTAACTCCCCCTGCCCCGACCCCAGATAATTCCAGAACCACTGTTTGGAGCCACAGGAGGCTCATCCTGCCTCTACATGGCTGCCCTTCAGAAGTTTCGAGCCAGTGGCCGGGCTTTCCCTACCATTTCCCCTTCCCTCCACCATCTCCTCTTTTCTGGACCAATATCTGGTTTCTGAGTTCTTCATCACTTGCACTGAAGCTTTTTCAAGCCATCCTTGTTCTCGGTCCCTTTTTAAAAACTGGGGCCAAGTCTTCCTCTTAGATCTCCCAGAGGTTCAGAGGATGCAGAGGGAAGTCTCCTGAAGTTGGGAAAAGTTTTACCTCTGCTCAGATGATGAGCCAGTGAAGGGCTGACCCTTTATCCATTATACCTCAGTTTATTTGCAAATAAATATTATTCGAGGGGCACATTTCGGTCTGAAGATCTCTCTCTCAATATCCTTAAGATTGCAGTGCTTCTCAAACTTTAGCAATGTTTCAGATAATTAAAAATGGAAACAATGTAAAAATGTAACAGCCAAACTTCAGAAGCCCAGTATTATTTTGATTACGTTAATTACATTGTTACTTAAATATTTATAAATATAAGATTTTATATATATGTGTACATATGCATATAGGTCTTACATACCTATACAACTCAAACTGTATGCAACCAATAAAAATGCAAAATACACCATAAAGCTACAGAGGTAATAATTAAAGCTATAGAGAGAGAAATGTATGTTCTGGTGCCCACATGCATTAATTTCTCCGGGATGGTTTCCTGGGGTGGATTTCTGGGTCATATAACATGTCAGCTTATTGACAGAAAAAAACGGGTTAAGAATATTTATTACTGAGTGATTGAGCCAATTTTTAAAGTCTTCCACCAGTATGTGAAGGTTCTACTGCTTTGCTCCCATGTCAGTGGTGAGTAATCCTGCAGGTCAGTAAAAAGAGGCAAGGCAGGAGGAGGAGGAAGGTTATTCCAGGCGTATAAGGAAGAATGAGAATAAGAGTGTATGATGAGTTTGGAAGGAAATTGCAAATATACTGGTGTGATACTAACTTAGAAACCTGTGGGAAAGTGGTGGGAGATGAGGCTGGAAGTAGGTGATGTGCTGGGGAGTGTGTCCTGTGTTGTGGAGGCAGGGAGGTAGGGAAGAGACACCAGATCTACATTTTACGAGACTTACTGTGGCAGCTACGTGGAGGGTAAGGGGGTGAGGCCTGACGCAAGGAGTTTAACTGCTGTGACTTGGAAAGGATGAGGGAAGGCGGAAGGGGATGGGTTCCAAGGGTGCTTAGGCCACAGTGGACAGTTTTGCCAATTCTGGTGGATGTGGGAAAAGAGAGAAGCAGAGTCTTGGTTTTTGCTTATGTTACTATGTACGTGGTGATTTTATTCAATAAGTTGTGCTAGTCAAGAAGTTGTTTGGGGTCAGGATAGCAATAATGGGGCACGGAGTTAGTTTTAGACATACGGCATGTGAGATATCCGTAGATTATTTAGTAGAGATATTCTGAGGCTTGAACTCCAGAGAAAGGATGGGTGAGGCTGGGGATGTCCTCACTGTGTGAACATCAGGGTGTGGGTGCTGGTTGAAGCCTGGGGGGTGGATGCAACTGCCCATGGAGAATCTCTGGGTGAGGGATGCCTGGGTGGGTGGGAGGTGAGCATATGGCCAAGCAGACTGAGAGGGAGCAATCTGAGTAAGAAGTAGAACCAAGAAAATCAGGCCATGGAGGCTAAGGAGAAAGGCTCTGCAGGAAGAGAATCGTGACTGGTGTCCCATGCCCTGAGAAAACACCGGGTGAAATTACGAAGCTGCGCTTTGCGTGTAGCCGTTAGAAGAGAGGTACTGGGGTCCGGGCAGGCAGCACCGCAGCCAGCGGAGTGCAGGGAGCAGAGGTGCTGCCACAGTGGCTCGAGGGCAAATCTGGGTGAGGAAGTAGGAGAAAAAACAGGTGAGGGGTGTTTTTAAATTGTTTCTTATTATGTTTCAGTTACAGTTGGGATTCAATATTATATTAGTTTCAGGTGCACAGCACAGTGATTAAACATTTAACTTTTGACACTATCTTCCCCCCATAAGTCTAGTTTCTACTTGGCACCATACATAGTTATTACAATATTGTTAATTATATTCCCTATGCTGTACTTTACAACCTTGGGACTATCTTGTAAGTTCTAACCGGTATATCTTAATTTCTCCACCTTTTTTACCCAGTCCCTCGACCTTCCTCCCATCTGGTAAACCCTCAGTTTGTTCTCTACATCTATGAGTTTGTTTCTGTTTGTTCATTTTTTTTGTTAGATTCTATGTATAAGTGAAATCATATGGCATTTGTCTTTCTCTGTCTGATGGATTTCATTTAGCATTAATAGCCTCCGAGTCCGTTCACGCTGTCACAAATGGCAAGATTCCATCCTTATGGTCAGGTGATACTCCACGTGTGCCTATGGCACAGCTTCACGTTGCAGTTGTCTGCCGATGGACACTGAGGTTTCTTTCACGCTTGGCTATTGTAACTAATGCTGCGGTGAACCTGGGGATGCATGTTTGCGTTGGTGTTTTTGATTTCTTCGGATAAATACCCAGAAGTGGGATTGCTGGGTCATATGGTAGTTTTATTTTCGGTTTTTTAAGGACTGTTTCCCATAGTAGCTACACCAATTAGCAATCCCACCTACAGGGCACAGTTGTTCCCCTTTGTCCACATTGTTGCCAACAGTTGTTTGTTGACTTACTGACGACAGACATTCTGACAGATGGGAGGTGATACCTCACTGTGGATTTAATTTGCGTTTCACTGAGGGTTAGTGATGTTGAGCATCTTTTCACATGTTTATCTGTGTGACTAAAGGTATGATATGATAACTTTTCATTTGGACATCCGTGTGTCCTCTTTGGAGAAATGTGTAATGAGGTCCTCTGCCTATGGGATTAATGGGATTGTTTGGGTTTTTTTTTGCTGTTGTATGAGTTTTTATGTATTTTGGTATTAAACCTTTTTGGGCTATATCATAAGCAAGTATCTTCTCCCAGTCAGTAGGTTGCTTTTTTGTTCTGTTGATGGTTTCCTTGCTGTGCAAACCCTTTTTAGTTTGGTTTAGTCCAATTTGTTTATTCTTTTTGTTACCTTTGCCAAGGAGACATATCCAAAAAATATTACTAAAAGCAATGTCTAATAATTTATTGCCTATCTTTTCTTCTAGGAGTTTTATGGTTTTGGGTCTTACATTTAAATCTTTAACTCATTTTGAGTTTATTCTTGTATATGGTGTAAGGAAGTGGTCCAGTTTCTTTTTCTTTTCTTTCTTTCTTTTTTTTTTTTTTTGCATGTCTCTGTCCAGCTTTCCCAGTGCTGTTTGTTGAAGAGACTATGTTTACCCCATTGTATATTCTTGGCTCTTTTGTCACAGATTAATTGACCATTTGGTACGAGTTTGTTTCTGAGCTCTCTCTGCTGTTTCATTGTTCTACGTGTTTTGTTTTTATGCCAGTACCATGCTGTTTTAATTATTTTAGTCTTATAGTTTGATATCAGGTAGTGTGTATACCTCCAACTTTGCCCCTGTTTCTCAAGAGTGTTTTGGATATTCAGGGTCTTCTGTGGAGTGCTCTTTAACTTGGGAGTGAACGAAAGCCAAAAGCACATGAGGTTGAGTGGGATGAGGAATGAACAAGGGAAGGATCTGTGTGTATTTAAGGTGGGAGATCCTGTGTATAATCCTGTAGAGAGGGCTGTCTAGTTCAACAGAGGAGAGGAGAAGAATGCCCTGGAAATCTCAGCCCGAGGTGAGGAAAAGGACCCAAGTCCTGGTGGATGGACTTAACGTTGAATAGGAGGGGGTGCCCTTATCACCGAAAAGGGAGAAGCAGTGGGTGGAATCGGCACAGACTGACATATATTTGCAGGGATAAAGGTTTTCAGAGGACAAGAAATTTGCAAGCTCCTGGTTTTTAATAGATTCTTACCTCTTAAATAGGAGGCAATTGATTTGATTAAGCTTGAAAATTAATGGTTAAGGAATACCCAGGTTATATTACACAGTTGTGGATAATACAACCTGCCAAATAGAAAATAAAACAAAATGTCTTTGAACAAATGTCAGTGGGCAAAAGCCTTAACCATGCCTCTGGAGAGAATCTCAGAGGAAACTGGAAGACTTTCTGTTTTGTACCATGCTGGGAAACAATTAAGTTGTATAACCTGCATGTGCTTCTGTCCATCTTCTTTCTGTACAGGTGGAAAATCCTTTGTATGTAGTATTCACATGACCATAGTTTCCAAAATGGCTTCCTCTTGGTATCTTATGGTCGAAGAACTGTTACTAAAGAGAGAATGTATCTCAATTCGCTTCAGCCAAAGGCCAGCAGAAACACACCTATAGTTGGGTTTATTATTTGCTGCCACAAGGATGCATGGACATACAATGATACCATGGGGCATCTCAGGAAGACAGTGCGAGACCTGTCCTAGAATTGGGGTTTCAGTTGAATAATTTCAGGGAGGATCTTAGGAAGCAGGGGTGCTGTCAGAGGAAGGGCATTTCTATTACCAGGTATCTCATTAAATCTTACAGGGGGCGCAAACTAGGTTGAGGAAAAAGCTGGAATCGGTAAAGCAGTGGTGGCCACTCACTGTGAGAGGAGAATGTTTGGGACTGCATGGACTCCACAATGACCTTGTTTTTGTGTCCCTTTATCGTAGTCTCAGAGCAACTTTGTTTGACATAGATATTCTGTGAGATCATACTCCACAGGAGAACCCAGGTCTGGCTGTGAGTGAGAGACCCACTGGCAGGAGCACTGAGTCTAGCTATGAATGGGAGAGCAGTTCTGGACCTCAGGGACTGCTTGCTTTTTCATCTGTAACTCCTACTTAAATCTCCTTTTTTAAAAATATTTTATTTATTTATCTTCAGAGAGAGGGGAAGGGAAGGAGAGAAGGAGAGAAATATCAATGTGTGGTTGCCTCTCATGTGTCCTCCACTGGGAACTGGCCTGCAACCCAGGCATGTGCCCTGACTGGGAATCGAACCGCGATCGTGTGGTTCACAGGTCCGCGCTCAATCCACTGAGCTACACCAGCCATGGCTTAAATCTCATTTTTAATGAGATCTTATCCTCTCCTTGCTTTGCCAAGTGCAGTGTTATCATGTATTACTAAGAGTTAAATAAATTCAATGTATTATATCGGTATATACACTTTTACTTTATGCTTTTTTTCAGCCATATCAGTAGCATAAAATGTACTTCCATTTGGAAAACATGTTACATTTCTGAGGAATGAGCAGAAAACAGAACATTCTTATAAGTACCGCGCGCTAACCGATTGCACCACTGGAGCTCCAAAAAACAGAACATTCTTATGTCAATCCAGGTGGAAAGTGGTTGGAGATGGGGGCCTGCTTGGGGGTGGGGCGCTTTCAGAAGTATTTAAAGGACAGAGTGGCCAGAACTTGATGTCAGGATGTGCAGTATGTAGGGAATCAGGAGAATGAAGGGTGACGTAGGTGTCTGGCTGAAGAGTTTGAGTAGGAAGTAGGTAGCTCTGCAGGATGGGGAGGGAGGGAGCAGTGCAAAGTTGGCAGGGAGGTCACGGATCTCACAGAAGAACCCATGCAGCAGCGTGAATCTGGCTTCGAGGAGGCTGGTTGCATCTAATCAGTCTTGTAGGTGCCTAGTATCTAACAGAATAATAATTTATTGTTGGGTTAACAGCAGGAGCTGTAACTGCCTAGGGAACCCAAATCTTAAGTGCTTTTGTCAGCATACAGGCAGATCTCTTCCCATAGGCAAAGCTATGTAAGTGTCAAAATTATAATCAGGTTGTCTGATCTGGGTGGGGCTGTAACAAGGGGAGCTAGCCCGGGTATTGTGGTGGCTGTTGTTAGCCAAGGCATGACATCCCTGCTGTACAGTTTTATGTGCCCAGTGTGAAGAAACACACGTTTGACCTCAAAACCGTGTCCTGAGCATCCGCATTGAAATGTTGTATGCCAAGGATGCCAAAGTGGGTTTCATATCATGTTAGTACCTAACACATGAGCTGGCGCATAGTAGGCATTCAGTGCCTGTTGTGAAGGGGAGTCTAGGTTTCACACCGGAGTGTTCTATGAATTATTATTTGTGTCTCCTGGGGACGTGGAAAAGGGGTTGGCTGTGTCCAGCAGGCGTCAGCCAACCCTGGTTCAAGACTTTACAGGGCAGGGAACTGATGTGGGCATTTCAAGTAGAACCATTAGGAAAGGAGGGAGGGAGAGAGTGGGGTTAAAATTTATCTGTAACCACACAAACAAATGAAGAGACAGGCTTCCTTTGCCTATTTTCATGCTGAAACCTGTGTATAGAGGCAAAACACAGACACATGTAGAAGGCAGCTGTCCTGGCTAACGTGTCCACTGCATAGGGTTTATGTTGATCAAGGAAATCGGACATTAAATTTCTCCTGTTTCCTTTCTTTTTATCCTTGCCTTTTCTCTTTGCATTGGGAAAGGCTTTTTTCCAGTTGACTTTTCTCTTAAAAAAAAAAAAAAAGAAATTCCCTTCTCTTGCTAAGGTTTCTCTTTTTTATTTCATTTTAATATTTTGGATCAGAACAAACAATGGAATTTTATCATAGGTAAAATTAGTAAGAGCTTTTCAGTGTGTGAGTTGCTTTCTCTATAAAGTTAAAATCATAATTGTTTATTTTTGCTCATTAACATACACACATGATATATAGTTCTATTTTATTAAACTTATTTTGAATTATATGACATTTTCTCAGATGATTACACTATGAAAAGTGATTTAGATAAGTCTACAGAGAGGGAAAAAATCTCTAAATGGTGATGATTGGGCTAGACTTCAAGTTTCTGGTGTGGACGCAGCATTAAAGCCTGTGATTGGTCGCTAGTTTTTTTGGACAGGGGCCCAATTATACCTTTAAACTGAAGACACGATTCCACTTTTTTGACCTTTTTGTATGCTTGAGCTGTTACTGAATTGTTCATGTGTCTTTGGAAGTCTTTAAGTTCTCTAGTAATCAGGATTTCAAGAACATCCTGATAATAGTTAAATATAACATTTGTATTAATAAGTTTTCCTTGGGGCTTCTCTCTCACTATTTTGCTTATTTTTGTTTTAAGCATTCATAGCATTTGAGGGCTGTATTCCATACTTATTATATTAAGAATGAGACTATTGGCATAGATATAGAATTACATATAGAATATACATAGAATTATAGGATATATACAATGAGTGAAAAAATAATGGATTCTTTTTGAGTTAGAAGATATCTTAAAGAAAATCTTAGAGTGTTCTCTTATATGCCAAAAAGTTGAGGTTAAAGAAATGGGTGACTTCTGAGTCTCCCAAAAGAAAAATTATGTTTCTTAAACATATAATTATGCTCATTCAGTGAAAAAGTATTTTTCTATATAATTGTGGAACTTAAAATGAATGAACATTAACTCAGTAAACCAACTGACAAATAGTATAGTTTTTGTTTCCCTTAATAGAAGTTGAGCAGAAGACTGTGTTTGTAACGAACCCATCATTTTAACTACTTAATATCCTTTGCCATTTAAATAGATGTAGAAAAGGTTATCTATTTAAACTAATTTTATTTTTTAAAAGATTTCACTTCTTTTTAGAGAGGGGCAGGGGAGGGAGAAAGAAAGAGAGGGAGAGCAGCATCAGTGTGTGAGAGATACATCACTAGGTTGCCTCTCACATACCCCCAGACTAGGGATCTGGCCCAAAACCCAGGCACGTGCCCTGACTGGGAATCAAGCCAGTGACTTTTTAATTTACAGGCCAGCACTCAAGCCACTGAGCCACACCAGCCTGGACTAAACTAATTATTTCAAATCCATATTCTTTAATTAAGAAAAATGCCTGAGTATATTTCTTTCTTTCTTTTTTTAAAGATTTTATTTATTTATTTATCTTTAGAGGGGAAGGAGAGAGGGAGAGAAGCATCAATGTATGGTTGCCTTTTGTGCATCCCCTGCTGGGAGTTGGCCTGCAGGGAACCCGCCTGCAACCCAGGCATGTGCCCTGACTGGGAATCGAACCGCAATCCTCTAGTTCACAGGCCCACGCTCAATCCACTGAGCTACACCAGCCAGGGTTTATTTCTTTTTTTAATATATTTTATTGATTATGCCATTACAATTGTCCCATTCCCCCCTTCATTCCTTTCTACCCTGCACACCCTCTCCCTTTAGTTCATGTCCATGTGTCATAAGTTCATGTCCATGTGTCACAAGTTCTTTAGCTTCTACATTTCCTTTACTATTCTTGCCCTCCCCCCCATCTATTTTCTCCCTACCGTCTATGCTACTTATTCTCTGTACCTTCCCACTTCTCCTCCTCCCACTCCCCTGTTGCTAACCTTCCATGTGATCTCCATTTCTATAATTTCACTCATGATCTAGCTGTCTGCTTAGTTTGCTTTTGTTTTAGGTGTGGTTGTTATTGTTAATAACTGCTGAGTTTGCTGTCTCACTGTTCATATTTTTAACTCCTTTTTCTTAGATAAGTCTCTTTAACATTTCATATAATAAGGGCCTGGTGATGATGAACTCCTTGAACTTGACCTTATCTGAGAAGCACTTTATCTGCCCTTCCATTCTAAATGAAAGCTTTGCTTGATAGAGCAATCTTGGATGTGTAGGTCCTTGCCTTTCATGACTTGGAATACTTCTTTCCAGCCCTTTCTTGCCTGTAAGGTCTCTTTTGAGAAATCCACTGACAGTCTGATGGGTACTCCTTTGTAGGTGACTGTCCCCTTATCTCTTGCTGTTTCTAGAATTCTCTCTTTCATTTTAATCTTGGATAATGCAATTATGATGTGCCTTGCTGTGTTCCTCCTTGGGTCCACCTTCTTTGGGACTCTCTGAGCTTCCTGGATTTCCTGGAAGTCTTTTTCCTTTGCCAGATTGGTGAAGTTCTCCTTTATTATTTGTTCAAATAAGTTTTCCATTTGTTGCTGTTCCTCTTCCCGTTCTGGTACCCCTATAATTTGGATGTTGGAACGTTTAGAGATATCCTGGAGGTTCCTAAGCCTTTCCTCATTTTTTTGAAATCTTGTTACTTCACATTTTTCTGTTTGGTCATTTCTTCCTTCCTTCTGGTCTACTCCCTTGATTTGAGTCCCAGTTTCCTTTCCATCACTGTTGGTTTCCTGTGCATTTCCCTTCATTTCAATTAGTTTAGCCTTCATATGTTCCTCTAATTTGTGACTAAAATCAACCAGTTCTGTGAGCATCCTGATCACCAGTATTTTGAACTGTGCATCTGAGAGGTTTGCTATTTCTTTTTCGCTTAGAGTTATTGGCTCTGGGGCTTTGAGCTGTTCTTCTTGAGCCATATTTTGGACTGTTCGTGCCTGTTACGTATGAGGAGCGGAGCCCTAGGTGTTCACCAGGGCGGGGCAACCCTGTTGCCGGGGTGTGACACTGTATGTGGGGGTGGGGTCAGAGAGGGGCAATGGTGTTTGTTCTGCTCTCTCTTGGATTTCAGACTCCTCTGCCACTTCCCACAAGCAAATTGGGTCCTTCTGGTGCTGGTTCCTGGGTAGGTGGGCTTATGTGTGTTCTAGAACCCTGTGGGTCTCTCCAGTGAACTCTCCTGTGAGTCTGAGAGCCTCTCCTAGCACCTTGACCCAAAAAGTTTTTCCAATTGGTGGTTTTAGGCTTTGATTCCCGTCGCTGGGGCCCTGAGTTGCGTGGTCTGTCTCACTGCTCTTTCCTTTGCCTGGTTTATATGTGTGTAAATGTGTGACCTCGGTCAGCCAGCCACCTTGCCCCCACACTGGGTCCGCCCATTGCCCCGCCCCCCCATGCCTGGAATCTGCCAACCGCCGCCTGCATGCCTGGGTTGGTCTGGCTACTTTTTCCTGCGCATCCCGCTCCACCAGCCGCTGACCCCGCACCGCCAGCCGCTGACCCCGCACCTCTTACTGGTCTGGCTGAGTGATTCATTGTTGGACTTCTGTACAGTTCAATTTTCTGTCTATTTTGGTTGTGTTTTGTTTCTAAATCTTTGTTGTCCTTAAATTTGGTTGTGCAAGGAGGTGTAGTATTTCTACCTACGCCTCCATCTTGGCCGGAAGTGCCTGAGTATATTCCTTACACTTTGATCTTAGCCAAAAGGCCGAGAAGCAATGAGAGTATATTTCTTTGAGCTGTCAAAACTCCTCTTCCTTTTTGTGGTGCTTCATTAATTGAGTGATGATTCTATAACTGAATATAATTTAGTCAGCTATGTGAAGATGTAGTGATTACCCTTTGATTAGGACTGGAATTTATAAGTGGAAGGAGGAGGAAGATAGTTTAATTGCTGTACATGAATATATTATTTTGTGATACCATTATTTCTTCCAGGTGAAATTTTTAAAAATCAGTTAATAGACTTTGGAACTAGGAAGTCCTTTACATGTAATGTGGTTCAACAACTCCATTTTATATCGAGACCCAAAGTGTAGAGGAATTATTCAGTATGGCACTTTTGATCTGGGTTACAAAGCCCAGAGCTCTTTTGTTTCTTTGTCTAGTGCTTTTCACTCTGTGGTCCCAGTTATTCCTAAAACCGATCTAGATGCCGTAAAAAACAAAGGGAGGGTGGGAGATGCCAGAGGAGGAGGAACCCCTTTCACAGTGGACCTCTGCAGTTTAGGAGTCCACTTAATGGGACTCCAGCATTTGTTCTCCCATGGTGGGGACATCATGCTAATAAAACTGATTTTTGCGTTTTAGGTGAGAGTTATGTGTGTGCGTCGAACGAACCATTCCGTAAAGTGGATTACACCAAAAATACTAATCCAAACTGGTCTGTGAACATCAAGGGTGGGACAACCCGCGCCACAGCATCTCTCTCCTCGGCAAAGAGTGAAGTGAAGGAAAGTAAAGATTTCATCAAACCCAAGTTGGTGACTGTGATCCGAAGTGGCGTGAAGCCTAGGAAAGCCGTGCGGATCCTTCTGAATAAGAAGACTGCTCATTCCTTTGAACAGGTCTTGACAGATATCACCGAAGCCATTAAACTAGACTCAGGAGTGGTCAAGAGGCTCTGCACACTGGATGGGAAGCAGGTGAGATGTTCCCTAGCCCTCGGCTCCCCGTCCTACTCTCCTCGGCAGTCGCGTGTTCGACAGTATGAACTGTGCAGTCTGCTAGCTGTTCTTTCGGTAGTCCTACTTGAGAGGGGTGTGGGGGGGGGGGTGTGTTTGACTTACTCATGAAAAGTATAGGCAGCTCACCTGTCTTTTTACCCAAATACGTCAGAAGTGCATGTAGAGAAATCTCTCCCAACTTCTGGTGGTCCCTGGAAGGGAAATACAAACCACTGAGGGAAAAGTGGGATGTTCGTTAACAATAAGGACATCTGTTGACTAGTAGAGTCATTAGGGGTGTGGGTAAGCCTTGGGGGTCAAAATGAAAGATATTTAATACTTTTAGAAAAGTCCTCCTCACTCATAATATGGGAAATGCACTTAAAAGAAAATACTTTCCTAGGAATGTCCATATGAATTTCATAGGGAAGAATGGAGGCAATTAATCAGCATTTCTGAAAAAAGTACACACATTACACAGGAAAATGCATGCCAAATTATGGTAACAATATACGGGGAGGTCTAATGGGCTAAAAAATGGGCAAATTGCAAGAACGCATGAATAACAGTTACACAAATATTGAGTTTTGCCACAATCAGATTATCCTTCTTCAAAAGAAACATGTGGTTTCTGAAGGGTATTTTTCTCTAATTTACAATAAGGTTAAATTGTTTATATTTACATTGTAGAAACATAGTTTCCAGCATTCAGTTTGTTTCTTCATTTTATTTTGTTTCTTCTCTCAAAAATAATTTATTTTGAAGTGTTTGGCTCATATAGTACTGAAAATGAATAATACGAAACACAGGAACAGTGTTTTCTGGGGGGGGGAGTAGTTTTCTAAGACTGGATCTAGTTCCTCGGTTGCTTTATGATTCATCAACAAAATTTTAAAAATAGGTTCTAAAAATTCCAGTAGCCTATAGTGAAGGTATGACTTTTCTAATTAATTAAATGAATGATTACAAGGAAACCTGCCCCAATACAGGTTCATAGTACGACTGGAAATAGGCACTTTATAAGTAGAATAAAGAGCATAGTAAAACACAAAATTCCATAAGATTTACTCTGCAAGTAAGGGAAAATTAATTAGACTACAAGACAGGAGACTTGGTAAGTCAAATAGCTAATTCTTGGTGCACACAGGGAAGACCATAACTATAGAGACAGACATTTAAGATGCCTAACAAAAGGAAGAGCAAAAATCATATGTCAAATTAGATAATGTGTCACATAAACAATAGATGCAGATGAGATTTAAAAAACTGAAACTCAGTGCCCTGGCTGGTGTAGCTCAGTGGGTCGGCCATTGTCCCGCGAAGCAAAAGGTCACCAGCTGGTTTTCCAGACAGGGTATATGCCTGGGTTTGGTCTCCAGTTGGGGCACGTATTAGAGGCAACTAATCGATGATTTTCACATCAGTATTTTCAGTATTTCTCTCCCTCTCTTTCTCCTTTTCTTTCCCCTCTCTCTAAAAATAAAATCTTTAAAAAAAACCAAAAATTAGATTTGGAAATCTTCAAATGAATGTTCCACAGGGAAATTTTAAGTGAAATAATGAAGTTGTGCATTGAAATATGCTAGTTGCTAGTTGAAGTTGCTAATTGAAATAATACTCCTTGAAATTGTACAGTTACCCAAAAAATTTTCTTCAGAAGGCTCCAGACTAGAAATATTTGTAGGTAAAAATGTTAACTAAAGCACAAGCAACCCCAACTCATCAGCATATTAAGGAATAATGCACTGCTGTTGAGTAGGATTTACGAGAGGAATTAGAGGGTGGCTCGCTCTTAAGAAACCTGTTGCCATGACCAGGTGGCTCAGCTAGTTGGGATGTCATCCCGCACACGAAAAAAGGATGTGGGTTCGATCCCTGGTCAGAACACATACCTAGGTTGCCCCAGTGGGGGTGCAAACGGGAGGCAACCAATTGCTGTCTCTGTTGAATCAATAAACATCTCCTCAGGTGAGGACCAAAACTAATTAATTAATTAAGAAAAACCATGTGAATACATGGGATCTAGATGATAAATTTATTGTGCATGGAATCCCAGGAAGATGCCACAGAAGGATTTGACGAAATACAAAATCTGTACTCACTTAGGGGTTTAGCAGTAAAAACGGAAGGGCAGTTCTCTGGCAGACTGAACAGTCCTCTCTCAAAGAAAAAGTCCGTGTGCTGGTACTCAGACGAGATCCTGGGGGTATTTCTGTGATCATCAGGTCTAAGGTAAGGCGGTGGGGTAGCTCCGGTACTCAGAGTTCTTCTCTGCATTCTTCCCGATTTTTATTTCTGGTCTAACTGCAATTTCAGTACGAATCAAAGTGAGTTTTGGGGAGGTGCGAGGAGGGCTACCTGACAAAGTGATTTTAAAAGTTAATCTGGAAAAATAGGCAGGAAAATTTTGGAAATAATGATTAACGGGCTCTCATGCTCCCATTCTCATACTATACCAAAAATACATTAATTAAACCACCATTCTCATACTGTACCAAAAATACATTCCAGGTGTTTTCAAAATATGGATGTCAAAATGAAAAGAAAGAACTAAAGGAAAAGATGTCAGTAGATATGTTGAAATGGCAAAGGATTTTCTAAGTGTAAAAGTAGTGGGAAGATCAAAAAGGGAAAGGCTGGTTACAACGTAATAATCAGAACTTTCTAGGCATCACAGCAAGGGTGTGTACTTGTATATTGTTGTAGTAGTTTAATATGAAAAAGATACTGGCGAGGTGAATCAAAGCTCAGACAGACTGTTTGAAAGGTAGAATTATAAATACTACGTATAAAAAGTTCAGTCTCACTAAGTGTGCATTAAAGCAATGAGATATTAATATTTAGAACTGACATGTTTTTGAAAAAGAAAATGTCCATTATTTTCCAGGAGGCAATGAATTGGCATTCTCACAGAATGATGGAAGTGTCAATTTCATGTTCTTCAGTTGGTTTTGTTCAATTATACAAATGTTCTTACTTTTTGAATAAATAAATTAACTTACAGGGATTTAACCTAAATAACCCGAAATGCAAACATACTTATGCATGAGAATTCATCTCAGCAATATGAGCAAAAGACTGGAAACAATTTTAAATCCCTAAAGTAGAAAACAGTTAAATATATTACCATAGAAATTCATAGGAGTGGCCAGTGAAAATTATTTTTGGGAGGACTATGAAGACATGGAATAATGTTAAGTGAAAAAAAAGCAAGAAAAAAAAAACTTCTGTAGTATGGTTTCAATTTTCTGTGAAGAAAGAAAAGGAAAGTAGAGGAAGAATTTTTTAAAAAGCTAATTTAGAAGGAAACACAATTATACTTGCCATCAGAAATCCAGTACTCGCTGTTTTGATTTCTACTCCTTTTCTCTCATGTCTATTTAAAAAGCAAAAATTCAAGCACTGAGGAAAAAAATGAAGACTGATTTCAATCAGGTTGTTTAAATTAAAACATTGTGACTTAATCCTTGAAATTTTGGCATGTGGCTGTAAAATGCTACAAGCATCACTTTTGTCACTGTCTATGTCTAAAATTATTTCTCCTGTGGAAACAAAAGAGGTACTCTTAAACTTTCTAATAAAACTTCTTTGGAAAAATTAGTATGTTTTATTTTTAATAGACACAACTTTGGACATTATATTTTCAGAGTGCCCGGTATCCTTCTAAGCTGTAGTTTTCCTGGCACTGATTCAACATCTGCACTGTCAGTGGGCTTGGTGTTTCATCTGTTTTGTAGTTGATATTTATTATAAAGGGGACATTAAATCTTGCTTTGATGTAGCATAAAAATTTGCCTTATGCTTAAAATTAATGCAGATCTTTAAATAAACAGTGTTCCTTCGATTTTATTTTATAAATTGATTTTATGGGTATTTTATAAATTGATTTTTTCAGAAAGCAGAAAACTATCTGCTTAAAATAAAAATTCTAATAAAATTCTAAGAAAGGGCAGCTTTGCTTGGTTGAAGAGAAAGGACTGAGAAAAAACTGTGATCTGTTAGTGAGTTGCTCCTGCACAAAAGTTTGGGCCATCTGCCTCAACTTTTATGTTCCTTCCTGCTCAGATTTGCTGTTTTCGTCTTGAATCAATCTGATCTTCAACAATTTATAGGCAGTTCATTACCAGCAGGTACCGATTCCATCCTGACACCAGTGTTAGGGTTTTAAGGGACGTGTGCCACTGGCGCTTGTGCAGGTGACACAGTGTCCCTTGAATCTTCTCTTCTGCCAGCAGGATGGTCGCGTCTTCCTGTCGCGCTGTCTCCATTGACAGGGTCGGACTTGGTGAGTCGTATAGCTGACTCATACATTTTGTGTCTCTTGTAAGCTGCTTCAAATAAGGGTGAGGGATTTTATCCATGTTCACTCTTGGGTTTTCTTTCATGTAGAGCGCAGTCGTTCTCAACTGGGTGCATTTTTGCTGTTGGGGGCAGTTGGAGTCATGTTTTGATGTCATGATTGGGGACAAGGCTGCTACTGGCGTATAGCAGTAGAGGCCAGGGATACCCCTCGCTGTCCCACAGTACACAGGGCAGACAGCATCGTTCTTTGGAATCCAAGGCGTCAACAGTGCCCGGATTCAGGAAATCAGGTGTCAAGTTAAGTGAAATGATTCTTGTTTGAATATTAACTTTATCAGTTAGGCCACATGTTAAACTTTATTTCAGTACTTACAGATTTCCTCATAGCCTGTCCACTTTTTGTCTACCTGAGGCAGGTATGCTAGAATGCCATCGTTTATAGTCTTTGTTTTCCTGGATTTCTACCTATTTGTCTTGGTCGTGTGAGGCTTGTGTACAGTTGGGTGGTACAGCTTCACAGAGGGTTAAATGAAGACATCCCAAGTGGTTTGACATGTATTGAAAGAGAAGTCTAAAAAATCATGATTTACTCTTGTGGAGTTTTAAGTAGTTAATACTGGAAAAAGTGATGTCATGATTATCAGTGGGGGAAAAAACACACAACCTGTATATTTATAGATAGCGTGGCTAGAAAAAAAATGGCCTGTAAAGATAAGTCATGACTTTCCTCTTAAATAAGTTTTTAAACTCACAATTAATTTAGATTAAATGCTTTACTTTTGTTTTCCTTTTACCAATGAAACCTTGAACTTTTACGTTAAAGGAATTGGGTGGACAACGGGGTTTAGTTTTTTTGTGAGAACAAATCTCAAAAGTCAGAGTGACTTTCTTATAATAAACTGCAGCAAGGACGCCTTTGAAAAAATGTATCTTTGTTCTGTTAAAGGACTGCCAGGCCCAAATATAGATTTTGTCCACATGTGTAAAAAATTCTAACTTTTAGCTTTCCCAGAAACAGCAGAGTTTTAACATAAAAGAAACATATTTCGTGGAATTTTGGAACAAGTTGGTTCTTGTCATGGGCAGAGGCAGAACAGACTCAGAAATTGCTGGCGGTCGATGCTTTGGGGGTAAAACACTTCCAGACTTTGGGACGAGTGCCAGCCTTGGGGTACCCGCATGCAGCGGGTTCTCCTTGGGGGTCACGGAGCGCCTCCATCTGATTAGTCATCTTAGGGTCTTTGCAGGTTTCCATCCTCACTTTTATAAAAGTTTCTTTCAGGTAGCATAATATAAATATTTTGTACCTGGCTTTAACTTTTCTGGCATCACAGTTTCCAGTAAAGGTTCATTTCTGTGTAATGTTCTACCTAGCCATTCTTACCTAAAACAATTTCTTCTCAAAAATTGCTACATAGAAATCAAATGGTTGATATCTATTCAAAAATATTTTCTACAATTCATTTAATCCTGATAGAACTTTTCCTTGAAGTGGATGAGGACAGAGTTTGATTTTTGTTCTCAGATTGCTCCCAACGCATGCATTTTTCCCCCGTAGATAATAGAAATCCAGACAACTGTTTTGTCTAGTAGATGCATTTGCATTCATACCTCTGAAGCATGGGTCACCCTGACCCATCTCAAGTAATGGAAAACTATTCCCGTCAGGAATCAGCAGACTTAAAGGAGTAACTAGTGGGATTTTTCAGTACAGCAGGAAGTCCAGGTAAAGAAAGGGAGAAAACATTCAATTTGTTCTTTGATCTCTGATCTATGCAGAAAAGGTTGGGGGACACTTAATCTTTGTTTTTGATTTAACAAACACCTCTTTTCAAAAAGTAATCTAGAGTGGAAAGAAAGGAAGGAAGGAAGGAACTTTGTTGAAGTAAAGTTTTTTTTAAATTTCTCTCTCTTTTTAGGTTTTATTTATTTATTTTTAGACGGAGGGGAAGGAAGGGAGAAAGAGAGAGAAAGAAACACCAAAGTGTGGTTTCCCCTGGTGTGCCCTGCGCCAGGGAAACTGACCTGCATGTGCCAGGCATGTGCCCTGACTGGGAATCGTACCAGCAACCCTTTGGTGCTCATACCGGAGTTCAGTCCACTGAGCCACTCCAGCCAGGTCTGTTGAAGTCAAGTTTGTGTTTTGCCGTTCTGGTATCCACTGTATAAGCACTCCCCCTACCTCTAATAAATATTTTCTCCCTTTTAGTGGGAAACTGCAGGACAACCCTAAAATCCTGTTTGTAGTTACTGCAGTTGCAAATGACATAATAGATGTTTAAGAAAAACAGTGTTAGCTCACAACAGATTATGCAGTTCGAGTGTCAGTGGGACAAAGATGACATCACTGTGAACTCTGCTGTTTCTTTATTCTTTTTGTGTGTGAACTAGAGTACTGCACGGAGCATAACGCTGTGTTAAATTCACTTCACTTTTGTTATAATGTACTGGTAGTGGTTGTAATAATTATTAAAATGTTTTTTGTTATGCATTTCACAGTGCTCAGGATATTAGCTAACAGCTTAATTAACAAATAAAGGCTAGTCACTTACTGTGGAAGGCACTGGGACCGTGCTTTCTGTTAGCCTTCCCCACTCATCCTCACAGCAACCTTGAGAGGAAGGAAATTTCACACTGGGGAAATCAAAACAAAGAGAAATCCAGTGACCTGTTCAAAACCATGCCACTGGTGCAGCTGGATTCACACCCAGTGAGTGTGGTCCTAGACCTCTCTCTCCTCACAGCTGTACTCTGAGCCCCTGGGGGTTGGCTTTGTGGATAGTCGTCAGGAGCAGGAAAACTAACTAATGAACTAATCAGGTTATTTCATCTCAAGTTTCCTAAGGAGTTTAGGGTGATGCAATTTTACCTGGGGTTTAGCTAAGTGTGGTAAAATTATTCTTCAAGTAAGGTCTGAAAAATGAAAAAAATAGGTCGAGGAATGATTATGTACTTGACAAAAAGGTGATTCAGATTTTGTAGATTTCATTTTAAAAAATTAAAGACTATGATATCGCAGAAAGTTCAGAAAATAGAGGAAAAAATAAATGCACAGTCATTCTGTTTCAACACTGCTTTTATAATTAAGTATTCCTATCTATATTTTCATATACATGCTTTATTTTCTTCCTGAAGAGAAAACTACTCAAGTAAAATAAGTACCTTTCTACTAGGAAAAAATATAAACTGTTGAGAGAAATGCAAAAAGGAAATGTTTCTTTTCACATCTGCCCTTCTTCCCAAACCTCATTCTGTTTCTTCAAGGGAACCACTAATAACAGTTTCGTTGACGCACTTTCAATACACATGTACATATAATTTGTATATAATGTGGTTTTGTGTGTAATCCTGTATCCTCTCCTTTTTCACTTAATAATTGTATTCTTCCATGTTACATAATCTTCGTAATTCATGCTTCACGAAATAATGTTCCCTTTCCTAGATGTATCATTATTTAACCAATTGCTGTGCATTTGGCTTTCTAGTTTTTGATTCTTTTAGTCTCCAACCATCTTGCTGTCACTAGATTTTAAGATGCTTTGGATCACGTCCTTTCTTTAGGATAGATTGAGGTCAGTGACTGGGAGAGATACTTAAGTATCTGGGAGCTGAGAGATACTATGAAAGCTGTAGACAGAAAGCCAACCCAGCTGGCAGCGCCACCAGCATGGGCCCCGGTGTTTCTGTCGCTGGGATGGACTTGGTGAGGGTCGGCTGTGACAAGTAGCCACAGAGGCTGTACTTAATGTGTTGCGTGAAAAGACGTACTTCCTGTGAAATGGAACCCCGCCCCCTGTGTTCCTCTTACAACTTCTACCTTTGCTACTTTCTCTTCCAGAAAATAGTTCATTGAGAAAAGGCAGTTGATCTATGTATCAGTTTGATATCAGAAGTTAGTGCTGACTAGTCTTGACAGTGTTTAAGCTTGGTAGGGAGAACAAAAAGGAAACCTTTTTAGCAAATAGTCCAGATGTGTGGCTTAATCTTGAACTAAAAGACCTAATGCTTCAATTAATAACCTTTGTCGATGCCAAAAGTCCTATGAGTGTATTACTAGTATTTAGTGAATTCAGGTAATGTTTGCTTTGTGACATTTTGACTCAGAATTGAGTCAAGATTACTTGAAATGGATGCTTGGTAAGGTCAATTGATGGCTATTTTACATCCTGGCTGCTGCGGCTCTGTTGGTTGGAGCGTTGTCCAGTAAACCAAAAGGTCACGGGTTTGATTCCCAGTTAGGGCACCTACTTGGGTTGTGGGTTCTGTTGCCACTCGGGGTGGGTGCAGGAGGCAACCAATCGATGTTTCTCTTTCACATTGATGTTTCTTTCCCTCTTGCTCAACCTCCCTTCCCTTCTCTCTAAAATCAATAAGCATATCCTTGGGTGAGGATAAAATATATATAACTTTACTAGTTTTATTGGATTTCATGAAAGAGTCATTTTATTCATCATATCTTGTGGTAATACTGAGGATGGGTGCAAACTCAGTCTCATACTTCAGAATGTGCACCTGATACAGGAAACTATTAAGTCCAGCTTGCTAGTTTTCCAGAACCTGTTGGAATCTGTGCCGCTTCTCTGTCAGTTCAAGCCCGATACAGCATTTTGTGTGTGGTCAGCTTGTTTGCAGACCACAGTGCAGCTTTAAGGAGCTCTGCTTCAGCCTCTTTTACTCTGTTTCCTCTAGTTGGGGGGAAGTGTTTGTTTTCAGTCTTGTAGCCATTGGCTTCTCTGGAGAGCAAAAGTTAAGCTTGACCGTGGTTATCTACGTTCTTAGGGTGCTGCCTCCTAGAAAAGCAGTAAGTAAGTCTAAACTGAAAGTTACTTTGTGAGAAACTTTGTGAAAGTTACTTTGTGAGTGACTAAAAGTTACTTTTGAGAAAACTAGTGCTAGAGTCTGTATTGTTGGGGTTTTTGTTTTCGTTTTTGTTTTTTGCAGTAACTGATTTTTCTGGATTTCAAAATTAACCTCTGGCAGTTGTTTTTTTTTTTTTTTTTAAGTAAGGAAGAACATCACACTTCAAACAGGGCAACTAGCTTTCATGAATACCCTCTGTGTATTTTTAGCACATTTGAATCGTGGTGTGATGCAGCTGCCCGACTGCCGGCTCAGCGTGTTGTGAGGCTCTGGACTTGTTAGAGGGTCGCCTCTACAGAAGGTTGTTCTCTGGGCCCGGAGATGGTTAGAAACCAACGGGCGTTCTTACCCAGAGGGGACGTTCTGTTTTCCCGTGTGCATTTCAGGTTCTTCCTGAGACTTGAAATAGTACACATTTTATTTTAAAAAATGTGTAGTGATTTATTGCAAGCTTCTATAAATGTGAGCATAAAGACACTTGATTATACTTGAAAATATTGCTCTGCCCGCGTGCTAAGTCATGAAACTGCCATTGTAAGTGTGAATTATGGAAGATATTTAAATACCCACATATTGGTACTTATTAAAACTGACATTAGTTACATGGTTGTGTTTCTGAAGGATTAAGTTCATTCAATGCCTAATCTTTTGGATCACCTATGCTAACATATTTTAGTGGTACAATATTATGGCTGACGCATGCCGTTGTGAAAAGTACAAATGAAAAAAGTTTCCTTTTCATAAAAAGCAAAAGTTATGTAAATGGAAACCTGGAAAAGCCCAGTGAGGTAACTTAATCCAAATCTTAACATGCTGTGTCTTTTCACTTAATCTGGTAGTCCAGATTTTTACATGTAGATGAGCCATAAAAGTTTTAAACTTTTTTGGAAGTTTTAAAAGTGATTTTTCACTTCTAGAGCATTCCTGCCTAAGCAGCACCAGTCGGTGTCTAAATCACTCCTTGAACTTCCAGGAGTCAAGCGAGTTGTGGTCGGTATGATTTGTGCCCTAAGGAACTGGATGATATGCACTGGAGTCAGAAAATACAAATTGAAATTTGGTTTAAATACATTCCTTTCACAGTGGCATTATAGTATTGGATGGGACAAGGTTCATGCTCATTCAACAAGGAATGTCATTAAGGATGTTCAGTGGTGGGAAAGTGGGTGCCAGCTGTTGCGGCAGACTGTTTACACATGTTCTCATTTATTCTCATGACCACCCCGAGAGAGATGCATGGCAATAGCTTCATGTGAGGAGTGTTATAGAGCACAGCCACAGAGCTCCGGTCCTCGGGTGTCCCTTAGACGTCTCGGATACGCCTGCGCTTATCCTGTGACGCTCACTGCCTTTGCCCCAGGCACTTTTAAACGCTCAGCACTCATTTTCAAAATTCAAAAAAAGATCCATTTCACTGCTTGATAATTATTCACAATTGTTTACTACAACCTATTATATGGTATCATTTTTTTTTTTAAGATTTTTATTTATTTATCTTTAGAGGGGAAGGAGAGAGGGAGAGAAACATCAATGTATGGTTGCCTTTCGTGTGTCCCCTGCTGGTAGTTAGCCTGCAAGGAATCAGCCTGCAACCCAGATATGTGCCCTGACTGGGAATCGAACCGCGATCGTCTGGTTCACAGGCCCGCGCTCAATCCACTGAGCTACGCCAGCCAGGGCTATATGGTATCATTATTTACTGTAGTCTTTAAGCTTGGTTCTGAATGCCTTCCTGGACTTTTCCCAAAACTTATATTCAGCCTTAAATGATAAAGAGCTTATTTATTTTATTCCTTGGGTGGTTCTGAGTCCTCACATTTATTTTGTGGCTCAAGATATCCTAGATTTGGTGGGTGGAAACATTTTCAGGTTAGAACCAGTGTCTTTCTGACATATTTTAGGGTACATAGGGAAGTAAGGGTTATAGGGAACTGAGTCAAGTTCATAATTAGATCTGTAGCAACAAAAATACAACAGCAATTCTAAATCCCAGTGTCTACTGTGGATCCTCTGTTCTCAGGTGTCTTCCTTAATGCGTGTTCTCTCCATGTGCATCTACAGACACGTGATCTCTCTTCATTGCACATGATTCCTGATTTCTGTGCAACCCTGTCTTTGTGTCCATAGCATGTTTGCCACTGAGCTTTAGACACTAGGGCCTAGGACATGTCTGATTGAGTTGCCGGTTGTGGCCCAGTACAAGAGCACCATTGTAGGCTATTAGCTTCCCTGTTCTTGACCTATAATGGCTGCTTTTAGGGGAACACTCAGTTTATTTTTGAAGAGTAGCTGTGGTTTCAGTCATATGACCTTTAAGCTATGTGCAGTGAATTTGGCTTTAAGGGGTTTTGAGTATTGAGGGCATATAGGGATTCATTGACCATGTGATTTAGTGGTTCTTGACTAGAGGTAACTTTGCCCCGAGGGACATTTGCTGGCGGGGTAGAGTAGGTAATAGGTGGAGGGTAGGGGAGCCGCTGCGCATCTTACAGTGCATGGGACAGCCCTCCACAACAAAGAACTGGCTGGTCCAAAACATCAGTAGCGCTGGTACTGAGAAACATGGCCTGATTTAATGGGTAAAAAAGGAAAGAAAGGGGGGTTTTGAAGAAAACATAAGTGGTTTTGGAACGGCCTGTGTAAGGGATGTAAGTTTGTATGTCTGGTCGAGTGTAGATTTTTGAAATGAAAAAGTTAGGGGCAAGATTATGCATAGCACTCCCTGCGTTTCCAAGGGCTATAACCCTCACGCACTGGACTCTGAGTTGTCACTGAAGAATTGTAAACATCAGATTTGAATTTTTAAAAGTTTACTCTGGAGAGTGTGAAGTGAGTTGAGAATGATGATCAGTGCTAGAGGATTGTATGTCCCAGGGGGTGGGAAGCTGCTTCAGATAACATTATCTCAGAGCTGTGATATGGTTCACAGCTTGTGCTTCCTAAGCCCTGTTCCAGATAGGAGGCAGACATTCCTGAAGAAATCTCAGTTGTTTCAGAGGGTAAAGGTTTGGTTTTAGCAGGAAACGAGAAAGAATGAGTCAGTTTGGTAGAGTCCAAGTTTATGGACAGAAAGTATTTATTAGGTTAAAGATTATACCAATCTTCATAGTGACTGGAAGAAAGTGATATTTTTTTTTCAATTTTAAAACTTAAAAAAGAGGATTAAGTTTCCCCCTGTGCTTTTCGTGTTGTCAAACTATGTGAGATGTTTGTGGCTGGATGGCTATCAGCATTGTTATTCAGAAGTAATGCTGGAGTGTAGTTAAACACTGCCTTTTTAAAAAAATTTTATTTTTGGAAGGAAAGGGAGGGAGAGAGGGAGAGAAACATCGATCAGTTGCCTCTTATATGTGCCCCAACAGATCACAGGGACCGAACCTGCAACCCAGGCATTGCCCTGACCAGGAATCAAACCAGTGACCTTTTGCTTTGTGGGATGATGCCCAACCAACTGAGCCACACCGGTCAAGGCTTCTTTTCTTTTCTTTTTTTTTTTTTAAATTTTTATTTATTTATCTTTAGAAGGGAAGGGAAGGAGAGAGGGAGAGAAATATCAATGTATGGTTGCTTCTTGTGCATCCCCAGCTGGGAACTGGCCCCTGCTGGGAACTGGCCTGCAACCCAGGCATGTGTCCTGACGGGGAATCGAACCGCGATCGTGTGGTTCGCAGGCCCGTGCTCAATCCACTGAGCTACACCAGCCAGGGCTTCTTTTTAAATTTATTTATTTTTATTTTATGTGTTGTTGGCACACAGTCTTATATTGGCTACATTAGTTTCAGGTATACTATACAGCGATTTGACATTTTTATACCCTGCAATGTGATCACCCCACTAATTCTCATAATCATCTGTTACCATGTAAACTTACCGCAACAGCACTGCCTTTCCTAATGTGCTCCTGGGACTGTGAGTGCTTCCCCTCCTTTCCCAGCAGACACCTGGCATAATCAGGTGATTGGTAACCGTGAGGCAAATTTATATTTGGGAAAAGCTGTTACTGCAAGGTGACAGTACTGCAACATTTTGTCCACAGTAACAAACATACTTAAAAATGACTTCAAAATAGTAGTTACACACTTATTTGAAAAGGACTTCAAAATGTAGTCACTATGCCAACTAAGACACTTGAATATGAAGGTGCTTCTTGGTAGCAATAGAAAAGAGTACATTTCCCTACAGTTATTAGCCTGGCACAGAAAGTAAATGGTCCTGTCTTCATGAGTCTGTCATGATATGAGCTACTGAAATACTTTACAATTTTTGATAGCTTAAGAAATGTAAATGTTCCCATGCGTTAGCTAATAAAATGTGTTATCAGTAATATATTGTAAAAGTCACTTGTCGAAGACCTATCCCTACTTTACTTTAAAAACTAATAATGATGATTTGGGTTTTTATGCAGTTGTACTAGCAATTTTCATGCTGATGTAGGTAGGCTAATTTGGTGATGCGTACAGTTTTGTATTGTTTACATTGCATAACGATCCTGGTTAATAGCTTCCTCAAACTCTAATTACAGGCAGCCATTTAGGCCTTGATACAGAGAAATGGGAGAGTAAGACTAAGTCCGTGGACTTTTTGCCTGGAAGGCTTTTATACATATATAGATATATTTTATAGGTATATAAAATACATGTAAAATTTACTTGTTAGGTGAGCACCAGTCTGCCAGTCTGCTTAATGAGTTTGGAATCCGAAGCAAAGCTATGGTCTTAGAGTGTGTGCACTGGGAGTCTCCAAGTTCCGGCAGGGGCAGAAGGCCGAGGGCATGAGGTCTCCGCTCTCCGGGCGCCTACTCTCTCATTGGTGGGGAAGTCGAAAATGCGTGATGTGATTAGATAAGACAAAGGACTGAGAGACAGTTCTGTTCAGCTAAAAGAAAGAAGTGTGGACCAGTGGAGCAGGGAAGAGTTTGTGAAGAGAGAGAGTGCATATTGGGCTGTAGCTGGGGAGACCAATGAAGAGAGGCCGCTGCCCTGCACCCCCAACCCCACACACAGCAGCAGGGGAGAAAAGCAAGACTGACAGTGAATGGGGGCACCAAGGGGAATGAGGGTCTTGTCAGGACATAGCAGGAAGTGAGTTTGGAGAAACTCAGAGCGGGGAGTTCACTTAAGTTAAAACGGAAGGCTATGTGGAGAGAGAAGGTCAGCTTGTGATGAAACAACAGTGTAATAAAGCTGTGCTTTGGGGTCAGCCTGTTACTGGAATGATGCTAAAATGGAAGGAGGAGGACCACACAGCCAATCAGGAGGCCCTCCCAGCAGTGCAGGAGTGGTCCAGAGTAGCATGGCAGGCGCTGGATGGAGCAAAGATGTGAAGCAGAGAATCTGGACTGAGTGCCAGCCCTACTGTAACTTGGATGACTGGGGATTCTGGGGAGTGCTGAGAGCACCACAGGGCTCAGAAAGAGCTACTCCAGTGCCTTCTACCCCGTTGCCAAGTCCCAGAGCTGCTGCAGGCCATACCCCAGAAATGCTTTCACATCTCTGCTTCCTAAGGGGCCTCTAAAGGTTGAGCCAGCAGAAATATAGAGGATTGATAGTGCCTGGAAGATTTTGTAGATATATGCATGTAGATACATGGATACCGCTCTCTGTATCCATGTGTGTGGCTTCTACACAAAGTCGATCATTTTATTAAGTGTAGCAGGGCAGTTTGTCATTAAGTGTGGGGTAGACAAAAAGCCTTGTTTATTTTCATCTAGGAATACATTAAATTTATTTTTTAAAACATCCACTTTATTGCTGGCCTAATGAGGTAGAAATAATGTTTTGTTGATTTACAAGTCACAAATGGCTTGTGTGGGAGAATTTAAGTAGATTTCTTTTTGGTGGGGAGGAAGACAAAGTATTTCTTTTACTTAAGTAAAATTTAAACCTAGTTTATGTAGCGTATATCCTTATTTTGATGTTAGGCTAATGTGACCCCAGAAAACGTGACAGAGTTACGTTGTAATTGGAGCAAATTTTGCGGACCGTGTACAAAAACTGGTGACACTATGCTGTGAAAAAATCACAGAGGTCCGCTCTTAGTGTTTATCAGAGGGCCCCTTATTTTAGCCCACGGTCGTCCTGGGTTTCCACAGGGACTGGTCCTGGAGTCACTATTCTTTGTCCAAACTTTTTTTATTAGAGGTAGCAGTCAGACGTGGCCAGACACTGGTGCCTCCTTGTTGCACCTGGACAGGCCCCTCCGTTCCTCCTCTAGGTGACATGTGCTGTTCCCCCTCCCCCAGGCAGTGGTGAGCTTCCCTTTCTTGGGACTCACCCGCTGAGTAGCAGGACCAGCTGCCTAGTTTGTAAGGCCCAATGCAAGGTGAAAATGCAGGGCTCCTTATTTAAAAATTATGAAGAATTTCAAGACAACAACATCAGAATATTAAAGCAAGTGAAGGGCTCTGTGCACCTGCCTAGGTCACACAGCAGTGTGTGTAGGGTAAGCTGTGGAGTCCTTGACCTCTCTCAGGGTCTTGTGAGGCACACATAGGTGGGCTGCCTTGCCCTGCGTCTGGATGGAGAAGAGGCAGAGACTGGCTGCTTCTCCCACCTTCTCTTCACACGCCTGCCCCTGGTCCAGTGTTAAGGAGAATGGCAGCTTCCTCCTTCCCCTCTACGTGCAGGTTGGTTTCATTCATAGGAGCATTGTCCCTGGAGGAGTGGTTGACCTGTGACATTCCAGTGCCAGAGTGTGTGCTACTGCGGAATATAGGAGAATATGCAAGACCTTGGTGGGAAAGGAAGGCTGTGAAGCAAGGTGGGACCGAACCTTTTATGATGAGCAGTGTTAGGGTTTACTTTAAAGAACAATCGCAGGGTTGGGGAGCTTTCACTGCTGGAGATGGTATGGTCGATTCTCGCCGTGCACTGTAGTTAGGGTCTATAAGGTAGCCGCAAGCACTGAATTAGCGAATCCTGATTTGTTACTCCGAGGGGCAAGACAGGGCTAGGTTCCGTGAGGCGTGGTCGCAACTTTCATCAGCCAGACAATATATAATCTTGTTTTATGCACCTCTCTGTTCAAAGACACCTTGTTTTATATATACGTATGTATATGTACATGTGTATACCTACACAGTTGGTTCATTTACACGAACTTAGAGCCAACTGCACTGACTCATGCCTGAACGAAGCGTATCTGACAAGTGTTTTCTCTGCAAGGCACATCACAACCTTCTTGGTCTGAGGAACACTAGACAGCATTGCAGCATTTTGCTTGGGGACTGTTTGAAGCAGAGAACCAACAAAAAGCACAAAAATGCAAATAATGTGGCACTAAATAGACCAAAAGAAGTGTGAGAGCTGAAACCCGACAGCAGAGCTCCACTTTGTCCCACCGCAGCCGGGGGACTGTGTCCAGTGAGCGACTCAAAGTTTTCACCACTGTGCCCATGTCAGCAATTGACCACAAAAGCACCACAGGTATTGATTTGCGGACTAAAAATAAGTTTTAGCAAGCAGGCGAGTTTGCAAATACGCACTCTGCAGGTGAGGAGGACTGGATGTATTTTAAATTTCAGCTATTATACCATAGCGAGTAGGTCTTTACAGCGAAGCCATGTATCAATGTGACAGAAAGCTTGCTGTTTGTTTTTATAAAGGGGTGATACAGGAGGACATACTGCATTTGTGTGTGGTAAACGGAGGCAATGTGTCAGAGCTTCTAAAATAAACTTGAAATGCGTATACTTCTCTGATAAAGAGAACGTGAAGAGGTGTTGTGGGTTTGCTAACCGACTGTGTTAATAACAACCATTAAGTGTCAGCTAATTACGATGTATAAAAATAAAATGTCCAAGTAATAGGTCACATGAGCATCAGATCAAGTCATCTTGTGTAAACAAGGCTTGTAGCAAAGTGGGGGATGACGAGAGTTCAGACAAGAATGGAGTGGGAGGGCTTTGCATGCTTTTAAAAGAAACTGATTTGGTCCCAAACGTTGCCCAGTGTGTAATTATGTCCTGATTAAAGGAATTATCTGGAAAATAGAATTCAGTGAGTGTTTGTGATACAATGTTGGAATTTAGGAAATTAGATGACACATTTTGAAAGCATTCTCTTCTGCATGTCACTTTTGCATTCCAAATATTTTGAGATGTTCCTGTGGTAGGAACTATTGTGTGAAAAGAACAAATTAGGTAAGTCAGTACTTGCGATGTTGACAAGATAAGTGAAAACGTCTTGAAGAAAATTTTAGTCACTCATAAGGAGCAATTTATTGCGGGAAGAAAAACAAACTTCCTTTTACTTAAGTAGAATTTAAACCTAGTTTATGTAGCAAATATCTTTGTTTCGATGTTAGGCTGATGTGACCCCAGAGAACATGATGAAGAGCTCCATTGTGCCTAAGTGAATGTGGGTAGCAAGGGCTCACGTGTCAATGTTTTTTGGGGGGGGAGTTGTTTTTTGTTTTTTAGTCTCACTAAGTTGCCTTATCACTTCTGAAACAATTCTGTATCACGACAGTACAGTACCTAGTCTTGGTAGCATCCCTGACAGCTTTCTTACTGCAGTGGTTTTAATATGTTGAAACTGTGTTGTTTTCCTGCCTTCTAAAACTCCATCCGGTTCTCCGCAGTCTGGCGTGCTGTCGGCCTGCAGTGTGGGTTTGCAGTTTTTCTTCCCAGCAGTTCCCTGAAATCACGGGTTCCTTCTCCTTGCGGCCTTCCGCTTCCGCCCTCCCTTCTGATCCCGCTTTTCTCTTTAAATGAATAGGTCTTTTTGAATAACTGTTTGCTGACTTACCAAAAACCAGATGATAGTGTTAGACTGTTGTGGACCGTGAGGAAATCCCAATTTCATTCATTTTATAATGGAGTGGTTGCTTAGAATGCTTTTAAATAATTTATGGACTAAATTTCAAAGATTCTTTTTCTAAATTATTATTTTTCTCTATTCTCTGGAGAAGTAGTTCAAAAAAAAAGGCAATCTCTCTCTTTCATTTTATCTAATTCTAATTCTTGGAGATTCACACTGCGTATTAGCAAATTAAAGACTTGGAGATGTGTTGCAGTGAAGAAGCTGTTAGAACATTTCACAGGTTATTTGGTCATAGAGCCCTTTCTGCAGAGTGCCCTAGTAATATCCCTTTGGACTAGTGTTCTGGAAAATGCTGCCCATTCTTTGAATCATTGCCTTATCAAGTGATTATTCCTAGCTCCCCATCTGTGATCACATTCTCCCTGCCCCCACTTCCCATACCCCTGCAGGTTCCTCCCATCTCTCCCATCCCACCTTGGTCCTGACAATGGGGAGACTTTGCTTGTCATCCCTGGAGACCTTTGAGAGGCCATTGCTTTGAATACATTTTCCACAGAGCCTTTGTGAGGGCTACTGGTGCTGAACTGGTTTGCTTTGGCCATAAAGAATGGGGGTTTTGCAGTTGGACAGACCTGAATTTGATTCCTGGACTCACCATTTAGTAACTCTGTGGCCTTTGTCCAGGTACTGATTGATGCCATTGTCCCCTTTTCTGAATGTGAATGAGGTAAGATTTTGGCTCAGGCACTTGGCACAGCCTCAAGCAGGGTGCTTGACTGGTGATCACAGGGCTTCCGTTAGCATCTCCACTGGCGTCCCCCTGTAAGCCCTGCCTGGCCTTGCCTGAGGGTGTCAGTGGGAATGTTTGGTATGGTCCCAACAGGGCTAGACTTAATGTGGCCATGCTTCACTGTGAACTTGACAGGCCTTAAGACCCAGGCTGCCATGGACTCGGAAGCCCTGCGTGAAGGTGAAAGTGAGGAAAAACCTGGACTGTGAATAGACTGGGCCACCATCGTTGGCTGTCATCAGGCGTTCTTAACTGTGACTACACAAATCAAATCACCCGTGGAACTTGAAAAAAATAAACTCATAGACCCTGTACCCCAGAAGATGCTCATTCATAGGCTGTTATGGGTTGTACAAATAACTTATTTATATACAGGTATATTAACTGGTAGACCGAGAAGGTAGGACCAATAAAAACTTTCCAGAGTTGCCAGGATTCAGGATGGTGTTTGTGAAATTGCTTAACATGTTAGAGCAATGCAGGAATTATATCAGTTATCTTCTGTTGCATTATAAATGACCACAAACTCAAGGGCATTCATAAGTAAGCATTTATTTCTCATTCTTTAAATGCTGGCTGCAGCAGCTCTGTGGGTCCCGGTGAGCTGCAGGGTAGCCCAGAGTGGGGCAGCTTCCCTCTACATTCTCTTATTCTCCTCCCACCAGCAGACTACCCCAGGCATTCTCACAGCATAGCAGATCCTTGATGAATGTCTTTTCATTTAACTTCATTTTGTTATACTGTTGATGAGAAAAATAAACCAGTTCCTGGTTGGGGCCCCTGTCTATGTGGTGTTTGCATGTTCTCCCCACACCTGTGTGGGTTTCCTCCAACATCCCAAAGGTGTTAGGTGAGTGGGTGTGTCTAAATTGTTCCAGTCTGATTGGCTGTGTATATAAGTGGCCCCTCCAGGGAAGGGCATCCCATCCAGGATGGGTCTCACCGTGTGCCCAGGCCTGCAGGGTCTCCAGCTCCCTGTGCCCCCAAACTGGAGTAAGTGGGTTGGAAAATCATGATCTTACTTGTTGTTAGTCATCTTTCTTAAGTGTATGTGTAGCTCACATTTATTTCAATGTTTAGTATTAGACATGTTTTGAGTCTTTATTTAGAAGTTTGGTGATGTCTTTGTGACCAGAAATATGCTGTAGGAACTTAACTCTTACTTGTATCGGTTAGCAGATGGTGCAGCTGGTTTTGTTATGCATTGTTTTACATAAGGTCATAGTTTCCAAGAACCTACTGATAATGTGTAAGTGAGGACTTAACTGTATTTCAAAGCACATGGAGCTCATGGAAATAATGGGTCTTCTTGAAGCCTCCATTCAAAATGTTAGCTCTGCCTCATTTTATTGGCCAAAGTGAGTCATGGCCAAGCTCGTGTGTCAAGGGGCAATGAAATATATGCAGGACGTGTACAGGGAGGAGACATGCAGGACAGAGTAGGAGACAGTTGTCCGACCTATCACTGGAGGCTGAAACGTCAGATTTTAAGACAGACGTCGGATTTTAAGACACAGGGATTGGGTACCATGTCTGATACTTTGATTAGGGCTATGTGCAAGACATTTTTATCTCTTCCTGTTCTTCATTTGTAATGGTATCTACCTGTTTGACAGGCTGGTTATGAGATCAGTTGTACTAAAGTGTGTGAAAGGAGCATCAGGGTGCCCTAAACCCGTCATGAAGAGGAGGAGTTTCTCTGAGTGCTTGAGCGCTGCAACTGGATAGCCCGGGTTTGATTTCTGCCTTTGTCACACTAGCAGCCGGACAGAGGGCGTGGTAGGTGATCTCCTTGTGCCTCAGTTCCTCCTGGTTTAAAAAGAGACTCAGAATCTTATCTGCCTTCTGGGGCACTTGTGAGGATTCAGTGAGGCGCAGTCTGTGTAACCCTCTCAGCTGGGCACATGCCCGGCCCCAATGTAGATGCTCAGTAAGGGTTATGTTTTTTTTTCTATGATATATAAAATATAAATAAAGTTGCCATCTGGCCAACTAAATGTTCAAAGATCTCTAAAGCAAGTCTAGGACGTGTGGTGGATTTCATGAATTTAAGAATCTGAACGGAAAAGTGTAGAGGGTTATATACGCTTTGGGGCTTTTGTTTTGTAAAAAGAACTTGACATTTATTGTGGACCAGCCCCATGCACAGTGATGCGTTATACCTTGCAAAGACCTTAAGAGATGTGGTCTCCATCTTCAGGAAGCTGGCAAGCAGTTGGGCAAAGCAAAATCGTCCCATCTAGGCGAGGCTGCGGTCAGTGACACAGCAGGTGCACACTCCCAGCTGCGTAGGAGTGTCTGTCTGAACTGCTGGGCAGCTGCCAGTCAAGTGACAGCCTTCACTCCGTGGCATGGACTCGGGTGACTGCGCAGTGGTCGGCCACAGCACAGTGTGGCCGTGTGCTGGCTCACACAGGGACGCGGTGAAACCAGGGTCTTGGCCAGGTATGTTTGCAGCTGAATTGAGAATCCACAGAGGGAGGAGGGGAGTTTTGTAGTGAATCCTACAGTGTTTCTGAAGACCCCTTTTCCCAGGAGGTGGCATGAAAAAGCCAAATCCACACACGCCACGCATCTCCTTGCAGAGCCCATGTGTCACTAGCAGCGAAGGGGTGTTGGCTGGTGCCTAGAGAGGCAGGGACTGGTGTATTCAGGGCATGGTGGCCCTGCGTTGCCAAACCTCATGCTGTTTTGAGCCAGAAGTATGTTCCCATATATTTAAGCATGGTTGTCTTTGCATTCTGCTTTTCTTTCTTTAAGGATAATTTCAAAGCTATACAAAATGCATTCTGTTTGCCTGTTTCTTAACCAGGTGATGTGGTTTGCTTGTACATTTTGGCTAATGTCACAGGAAAAAATGTGCCTCTAGAATGTCGCTACTTAGAGCTTAAACTCATAGTAGTTTATAAAAATTGGTGTGGGTCCATAGCTCAATATGCTACCCCCCCCCAAAAAAAAGAAGCTTCAGTGAACCACTGTATCTAATAGACTCAAAGATGCTGAAGTCAGGAAAATGTAGAATGTAATTTCCCATTTGCAAAAACCATACAACACATTTTTTTCATAAAGTATGTTAAGATAACAAAAGAAGTTCTAAAGCTAGACAGAAAAAATGATGATTTATTAGTCTATCTTCTCTGTTTGCTATATTTTAGTTCCTTATTTCTTAGAATTTTAAACTCCTACGGGAAAAACTAGCTACCATTTACCTTGTTCTCTCCAGCTGGGTGAGGCTGAAGAGGAAATACATATGGAATGGGTCTCCCCCCCAAGGATGGAGGCATTTCCTACAGCCCCCTGGTCCCTAGGAAGTGGGAGACTGTGGCAGTTCCAACAGAGGGCTCCACATGGTTGGGGGTCAGCAGTGGCCATACTGGGTGGCAGGCAGGAGAAAGGGTCAAGGGTCAGAGCTGCTCACAACACATTGCCTGGGAGAAAGCGAGTTTTTTCCACAAAACGTTTTGTAGCAGCCATGACCTGTGTACTGCCTTGTGCTCAAGAGCTCCACATCAGTCAGCGTGCTAGTGAGGAATGGAATGCATTGCGTATCTTTCCTATTCGGTTCCTTTTTGCTTTTCACAGACACCCCTGAAGGTGCTACCGCTTTATTTTATAATGTTTTTGTTATTAATGTATCTTTTTAGATATTGAGATAGGGTTAAACTAATTTGTTGATACGAGATTAAAATAATTTGTTGGTAATAATAATGAAGTGATTTGGAAATGGTAACTAAAATAAATGTACCAGAATATAACACACATTTATCATATTTTTGTTCCCAGTGGTTTTCAAAACTTTTGTGGATTATGTGGAGAAATTACTTGGAAAATGTATGTATTGTTCCCATTTTTGAAGTGTTATCTACAAAACTGTCTGCCAAATCATGGGAAAGAATAATGATACTTCATCCTGACGCATTCTTGTCCTTCAAACATGCAGATTCAGCTCATCAGCTCTTCCATTTGTGGTTTTAAAACCGAACTACAAACTGTGTGTGGCTTCAGATGCTCTTGTTTGAGGGTGGCAGAAGCTGGCCTGGCATATTTCCTTTGCCCAGGAGTTTTAATTAGGTCGTCCATCTTCCTAACGCTGGACCATGTTTCATTAAATCCTCTCAGGATTAACCTTGTAACAATTCTAGGATGATTTATGCCAGCCCTTCTTCCCCAGACCATGACTCATTTTCAAGGTTGTATTCGAAAAGCTTTGCAAGTCCATTTAGAGTTGGGCTCTTGACTCTTTTCCCGACACTCCGCTGGTCCCTGCCAGCAGGGAGCGGGTTGACGGGGTGCGGTTTTCTGTCTCAGGTGTTGATGTTGGTGTTTCATTTTGCAGATCTGAATGGCGGGGGGGTTGGGGGGGGCGGTTAGAAAGGAGTGCCGAAACAGAAGAAGCAGCCTGTCGGGTTTGGGTTCCTGTGCGACAGGGACCATTGCAGACACCTTGTCCAAAATGTATTTGTTAGTTCTTAGCATTTGGCTCTTACTGTTTTATCAGCATCTTCACAGGACCTGTCTATTGGGAATATTGTCTCTTCCTGTCTCAGAGTTCTCGCTGAAAGTATCCAAACAGCATGGCACAGAGGAGAATCTTAAAAGAATCCAGGATTGGAGGGCGATAAACTTGAGGTACACATCCATTTCCTAGCAGAAATGATATGAAGGAAAACATGACTTCAGAGCAAATGCAAACCACTTTACGAAGGTTTGAAAGATGCCTTTGAAATGCTTTTTCGTTTGTGTGTTTGTGCAGTTAACGTTGTTTTCCAGGACGAAGAGTCTTTCCTCCTGTGAGCGGCGTGGTCTCATGCTCTGGCCTGTGGGGGTGAGCCATGCCGCTCTGATCGTAACATACTCAATCGGCTCGAACTCTGGTTTGAGGTTTCATGCTTGACATGTCAAATGCTTCGGTCCTCTCGTAGGGAAAATTTCTGTAACAATGAAATCATACTCTGCTAAGTTAAACTAATTTGGTATCTTTCTTTTAGAAAGAAGACCATGAAATGCCTGAATTTTTTCCCTGTTAGTAAGGAAAAAAGTTTATGAAACTGTCATGAGTACCATCATTATTTAGTGTAGTTTTTGTGTAATTCCCTGCATTGGCATATATTCTTCTGTGAGTCTCTTTCTTTCATCATTCCCTTCTGACTTCCTTCTTAAATCTGCAGTCAGTTTTGGGGAGCGCATCTGTCATCATCTTGTATAACATTAACACAGTGTTTTAGATGGTGTCATCAGGATTACTCAGCAGGGGTGACTGGGTAATCTGTGGCTTCAGGGGAAGTACCACATTAAATCAAGTGTTTGAGCACCTCTGAATTTAATTCAAGAGTCTGTTCTCAACAGATGGAAGAGTCCCTAAGACATAGTTCATAACTTGAGTGGATGTATGTTTGAATTGTCGGAATAACTGAAGAAGCAGCCTCTGTGAGCCCTGGCTGGTGTAGCTCAGTAGATTGAGTATGGGCCTGTGAGGCAAAGGGTCACTGGTTCGATTCCCAGTAGGGACACATGCCTGGTTGTGGGCCGGGTCCCCAGTGGGGGACACATGGGAGGCAACCACACATTGATGTTTCTCTCCCACTCTTTCTCCTTCCCTTCCTCTCTCTCTAAAAAATAAATAAGTAAAATATTTTTTTTTTTAAAAAGAAGCAGCCTCTTTGAGAAGGACCGAAATCCTTAATTCTGTGTAAGGTTTTTCTGAAGCAGAGCCTTGGAAGGAAATGTTCCAGACATTGAGATAAGATGTTTCAAGGAATAGTGACTCAGTTTCTTCTTTTTCCCCAATTTCATCTTTGTTGTATTTTTATCATTACCATTCAGTCCCTTTATCTTCCCCGCTCCCCAAGACTATCACCACACTGTGGTCCTTGCCCATGCTGACTCAGTTTCTCACTCTCTCCTTGGGGGGGTGCCTTTGATTTCCTCTGCCCCACCAAGCACCACCCCCACGATTCCTGGGAGGCAAGTGGATAAGGTGGTAGAAGCCAACTTTGGAGTCCTGGTCCTGGGTTGAGATCTTGGGCTGGTTCCTTTATCTTTCTGCACCTGTTTTTTCACTTCTGAAGGGGATGATGATAGAAGCAACTCCTAGAGTGCCTGGTACTCTGATAGGTGTTGAGTAAATGTTAGCTCTTATTACTTTTACACTGTGTTCCCTTTAAAGCCCAAGGGTTGGCAAAAGTATTTTGTGGTTGTCATTCAGTTTTGGCGATCCGGAGAGGCCAGGGTGGTACGAAATAATCGTTCTTGATAAAACCCACAGTTACAGAGTCCCTACCCTGTGGCAGGTGCTGCGCCAGTTGATTTAGATACATTATTTCACGTAAGTCGCTTGACAGATCGTAAAGAGGTAGGTAGCCTTAGCCTAAGTTTATTGAGAGCGAAGTAACGTCACCTCTTGGAACATGTTTCCCTGGTGTCACTCAGAAAACACATCATCAAAGCTGGAATGCCCATTCTTGGTTTTTTGGCTCCCGAAGCGTCTGTTTCTTCTACAGAAGTACCTCACAGAAATAGTTATAAAATGACTCTCACAATGCAGAGTTTAGAAACTTTCTACTAAAGAGAATTTTCTATAAAAAAATACAGAGTATCAAAATGTCTAAGGCTTCTGATTTAAAGAACTTGTACAACTTCACAAGCAAAATTCATTTATTCAAATAATTGGGGATAAAATTTTGAGTAAAACACATTTCTACTTCCTAGCCTTCTGTTCATCTTCAAATAGTGGAGGCCATCTGATTTATTGTTGTTAGTGATGTCAAGGGTGCTTAACCCATTGTGAAATAAAAATGGTACAACATCTAACTAAATAAGGTCATTTGTTTAGGACAAGATTTATGGGAGAAAAGTAGCATGTGTTTTCAAGTCTTGCCACTCAAGGTGCCATCCAAGGACCAGCACCAGCATCACTTGGGAGTTTTCTTAACTGTAGAAGCTCAGGTTCCACTTCAGCTTGCATGCATCATACTCTTCCTTTTTACAGTCTCCAACTAATCTGTAGGCTCCCATTTGGATTCACTGTTTTAGAAAGCAATGCAAGAGAAAATAGTCTGCAGATTATTTGGCCAATGGTACCAATTACAAACGTTCAGAAGAGAGGAACACAAAAACATAGCTGATTTTCTAGATGAATTTATAACTAGTTGTCCAGCAGTAGCGTGTACTCATTGAGAGCTGGGTTGTGGGAATCCAGCTGCGCGGCTCAAGGCCCAGCTCTCCTGCTGAGATGCGGGAGCGCAGGCAAGTCCTTGATGCTGTTACACATGGTCAGTGCTTAGCATAGTGCCCGCTGCATAGTGTGCCTTCCCTATTTATTATTAAAGCAGCCTTGGATATAGTAAGAGTGTGTCATTTGAGGAAAGTTCGAGTAATTAGAATATGGCATGATTTGATGTATTGGGGAAGGAAGATGAGTCACATAGTGAAAATGAGGTTATAGGGCTTGGATTATAGATCCGGCTGTTGCACCACCTGGCTACATAACTTTGGACAGGTTGCCGAAGGCTCAGCCACCCCCTCTGTAAAATGGAGGTAACGATACACGCCTTGCCTACCTGATAGAGCTTTCTGACAGTCAGTTGAAATAATGAATGTAACAGTTGGTTGTATGCTATAAGGCAGCAAGTGGGCATTAATACTCTGAACGCCCATTTTGTATAGAGAGCTAGAGTTGTGGTCTGCGTAAAGCTGGGTATTTGAGGGCCAGACACAAAGCAATTACTTCCCTACCATGGTTAGAGCAAACAAATAAAATGGTAAGAAAGCATAAGCATCAAAATTAGTTGTATCACTCCTCTGTCCTATGTGCTTGCTGGCTCCTGACTCTGATCTGGTCGCATTTAGTTTTATTCCTAATAATGCAGATTGCACACCCTTGCTATTCAGCCTCCTTATGTACAATCCACTGTACTGGCACACTGGGCTGAGGAGGCAGCCCCTGTGTTTCATAGGAAGTTGTCTGCCCGTGCAACAGTGCTGGTGGTACAGAGGGCCAGACGCACACTCTCTTGTACACTCAGTGGTAAGCGTTTCCAGTTTGGGGAGAATGTGGCTAGGGCACTGCCCTTCTTTCTAGCCATGATGTCTTTTACATTTCATGGAGAGTTGTAATAAACAGGTTCTGTGAAGTGCCAGCCTGGGCAATATTTATTGGCAAAGTGTTGACAAAACATTTCGTCCAGTGATGAACAGGGTGGATGTTGAAATAAGGGTTTCCTTGGAAGGTGGACTGTGATAGTGTTTAAAAGTTGCCAGCAATAAGAACTGCACTGGAAATCCTCATATTTTAATGTCTTGATACAGTGGTTGATTGGTAGATGAAAAATTTTACCTGAAAGGATCATAAAAAAATTGTGTGGTTTTTATAGTAGATTTTAACTTAAAACACTAAATGCACTTTGAGTCTACAAATGTTTGATGGACAGCCAAGGCCTCTCTGCTTGGAGGTGATCAGATGAAGAAAGCTGTACCTTTTGCTCTTGTACACATCACATCTACAAGGTCGAGTCCGTAATTGCTAGTTTCGGTTCTTTGGAGTGAGACCTTAGATCCCGTGGATCAACCTGAGGGCAGGATTCATTTCAATTTTTCTTAGACCTTATCCCCCAAAGCCAAGGTGTCTTGAGAACATTCTATAGCAGTTTATTTTAATAACCTCTCTTTATGGAGCATTTCCAAATCACGTTTATGATTTTAAGAAGCACAGCTGGCATAAGCAGGTTTGGAAAGAAACAAGACTTACTCTTAGTCTGTACTAAACTCAGCCAGTGGAAGTCGATGTATTTAGAGCACCAGAAAGGAGCGTGTGAGTTCAGTGTCTCTCCCATCAAGCCAGAATGTTTCACACAAGAAATGGGGAGCATCGTGGAGAGAGAATCAGCAAGTTTTTATTGTTGTATGTATTTTGGCAACTGCCTGTAAGATGCCTGGCATGAAGTGAAGTGTTTAGTGTTCTGGTTTTTTGGAGGGTTTTATTGCTTGACATTTTGTGAAGTTTAAGATCATTTGGCAAACACATGCTATTTCACAACATAAAAGCTTTCTTTCTCATGGGGCAAGAAGCAAGAACACATTTTTCTTTGCTACTGTGAACATCTCGTACTCTCGGCTTCAGAATTGTGCTCAGTATATAAAGTCTGTAATGATTCTGGATTTGAGTGGAAGAAATCCTGGTGGGTTGGGGGGGGGGGAAATGAGGTGGTACAGTGGCTTTCAAAATGCTACTGAATTGTGCGTGCACTTCTTATAAACCAAAAGAACCCAATTTTAGTTCAAAAATCAGTTACGTTTTGAAGTTGCTTATGTTTTCAAATGGATGTTTTGCTTTTTTGTTCAAAGAGCCTTTTGACAAAGGGTACAGTTGAAGTTCCAGTGAGAGTTTATATAATATGCTGACTTCTTAAAAATGGGGAGTGGTTTTTTTCACTCTCCTGGAGTTCCATTGTTTAATGGGAGGGTTAACTAAATGTGTTTGAAATTATATTTTTTAAAAAGAACAATTTATATCCTGTGCGTCATGCATATTCTCATCTTTTCAGAAAGGTCAGTACAGGTGCCCCTGGACTTCCAATTAGGTTACATCCTGATAAACCCATCATAAGTTGAAAATATTTAATGTACCTAACGTACTGAACATCATAGCTTAGCCTAGCCAGTTTCTACTGAATGTGTTTCAGATCGGCACCACTGTAAAGTCAAACAAATCCTAGGACCAGTCCCTGTAATTCAGGTGTCCTCTGAGCGGCAGCCTCCCGCTCTGCAGTAAAGAAGAAATGCGGTGCTTTGACAGAATGAGCGCCGGAACTGGAGCCAGAAGCCTGGGTTTCAAGCTCGAGGCTGCGTGATGTCTGGAGTGGCATTTAATCACTCTGGACCTGAGTTTCTTCATCAGTAAAATGATGGCAATGAGGCCCCTTGCATCCATGAAGCAGGAGTGATGATACCAACTCACAGGGCTGTTGTCAGGATTAAGTGAGATATAACATATTAAAAGCGTTTAGCACTGTGTTTGGCACAGAGTAAGTGCTTGATAAATGTGGCATTTATCGTTTTAAAAATACCGAGGTGATTGCTCCAGGCCTTTACCCTTGAGCCTGACACTTCTATTTGTGTAGGGCTCAATGCCCTCTTGCTGAATAATGGCACTTCTGGACGCATTGTGCAGGCCTTTTTCCTTCTACCTCCTGCCTAATGCCCCCAAATAGACTAAAATTATAGCTGAGGGACTAAAAGCCAATTGCCTGCTGCATCTTGGCCTTTGTTGTCTGGTGAGCGGCTGGCCCTTACTGAGCTGTGAATTTTCTCTTCCTCCGTCCTGGGGAGCCCCCTGTGGGAACCTTCCCTGCTGATATTAAGGCCGGCAGAGCTGGAATGGATGGCCAGGCCCTCCCCACGTCCTCCCCTCTCTGCAGGAGCTCCCAGCAGGGAGCTGGTGGGCGGGGGTAGCTCTAGCAGCCCACCCGCACCTGCCCTTGCCGGGAAGGTAGACAGTGCCTCAGCACCCACTGCCCCTCCATTCCCCTCCCCCGCCTCCCACTCTTCTGCTGCTCCCTGGGCGGTTTTTATTTTGTGTTTGTTCTGTTTTTAGTGTGGCTCATTATATCACGAAGAAGAAACTGTTTCTGAAGGAGATGTTTGATGATCTTTTCTCTTCCCTCCCAGAGCATGCCCCAGCTATACGGAGGGCAGGGGGCCCATTGTGCACACCATTGTGCCACCCTCCTTTCAGGAGGGGGCAGCCTGCAGAGAATCTGCAGGGAACCGAATGGTGTGTGGGGCCAGGCAAGCATCCTCGTCAATGTTCCTGAGCCCACGGAAGAGGCAAGATCTCTGACATTGGGAAGGTTGGGGACCACCTCTGCAGCCCCAGAAAGGAATACATTAGCATGAAGACAGGCTTCGTCCTTGCCTGAGGCTACTGGTATTTTTCTGTAGATAAGGACCACTGGATTAATTATTTTGGAAGTCTAGGAAAATAGCATTTTGAATGTTTTATCCCTCAAGAAGCTTGAATAGAAAAGGTGTCTCTAGATAAGACCTAAACAGCTTCGGTGACGTTTTCCCGGTAATCACTGATTTAAAAACAGTGTCAGCGTGGCTCTGGCTGAGGTGTGTAGATAATGACAAGAGGTGCTACCCATGGTATCGATGTCGTTATTGTCATACCAGTTCATTTAGCTCACGTGCTTTATGTCAGTTTGCATCACGTGCAAATCAGCGCAGTGTACGCAGCATTTATATGTATTTCTATATTTTAATGAGAACAGGAAGAACAACCTCAGGGAACAGGGAGCATGGCAACCACAAGATTTGGATCCCATGAGCCTTTGTTAAATAACAAGACCAAGTGTGCGGTACATACAGAACCTAGAAGCACTTGTGTGACATAAGTGATTTTCAGAAATTCTGTGTGTACATCAGAGGTAGTGGAAGCCCAGTGACTGGTCCAAAATCTCCATATACTGCCCCCCAAGTAGCTGACTGGCATCTTAGCTTGAATTTTTGAAAATGACTATAATTAATGGCTAAGATATGACCAAAAATATGCATCACCACAGCTCAAAGACAAGTATAAAAAAATAAAACCCATCTCTTTTTCTTTAAAAAGGAAGATGGAAAAGAACTCCTGTGTTGCTATTGCTGGAATATTTAAAATAGTGCTTTAAATTCAATAGGCTTACAGAGCAACTTCAAGGCCAATAGTATCCATTTGTCAGTGAGAGGAGCTAAGTAATGAGCTTGGCAAATGCTTGAAGATATTAAACAAAATGCTGCAAGAACCAAGGAATGACTCATTCTGACTGAGAGGATCTGCCCTCCTCTCAAAGGATGGAACATTTAAATAGGTCTTTGACAAATGAGTAAGACTTCAACTGGTGAAGGAGGAAGAGAGTTTTAGGTGATCTGAATAAAGGCACGAGGCATGGAAGTGCCTGGGGCATTCGGCAGTGGGTTGAAGCGTTCACCATTGCTGTGTATGCCTTTCTTCTCCTTGTGGCCCTGGGGCAGCTTCATGGCTGTTCTCCCATAGATCCAGGTTCCCCTTCACGCCTTCAGCAAGCATCTCTAAAGGAACTGTGCCATCGTAGCGTAATTTCAGAATCAAAATATACTTGGAGACAGTGCTCTGAGTGTGCTGATCAAAGGACATCCTGGATTGAGTGGAGAGAAATGGTTCCCCGAGGAAGAAGGGTGTTCTGTTATCAGAAAAGCGGGGACATAGGTACTGAGTGCCAAAGCACCTCGCTAAATGGCCTTGGCCCAAACGCTCCTTGTCTGTGGTCTTTCCAGTAGTCCACATGTGGCTCTTTCCCTTCATTTGCTAGTGGCCACTGATCAAAGTGCCCTTTATTTACAGTTCCTCCCACTGCACTAGACGCTCTTTGAAATCAGGGTTTATTTATTCAGCTCAGTAGTGTTAACACCCATTTTATACCAGAAATCTGGCTATGTGTTAGGGCTGCAAAGGTAAACAAGTTTGGACCCGATTCTCTTAGGGTCCTACTATGAAGAGGGACTCAGGTCCAAAAGGTAATTTAAATACTCCCATTTTACTGGACATTTCATTTGTGGAAAGAGATTTAAATTTGAAATCCAATTTGCATTTTTATGTGGAATAATAGTGTGTACTTTATTTCATTGTTTTGATTTTTGGGGGGAAGCAAGCATTCATATTATTTCCATGTGCCTTTAAACATACAAAGGAAATGGATCAAATAAGTGTGGAAGCCTCTGCTGGATAAGGGTGCAGAAACAGAAGTGGGTGGTGGGATTTTATTGTTCTGACTTTTGTCTTTGTGGTGTTAGAAAGCTTATTTTTGTAAGCAACCAACAACGAGGGTGAATGCACTGTCTCATTTAAATGCCAGTAACTCATGAGAATGACTCGGGAATTCCGAAGGTTGAACTCGTCAGCATCATCCACTTACAGATCAATATACGCTGCATGATTTTCTCGTGTCTCAAGGCATTTGCTTTCCTTCTGTATAGGAGCTGAAGTATCTGATTAGTCCAAATCAACATTAGGGTTGGAATGTGTTTTTCAAGAAGCTCGGTCTTTTGTATAGCAAAGCACTACTGATGAAAGAAAGAGAATGGCTGTGCTGATATCTGAAAATTGAATACACTGCTTACAGCCTTTCTGAAGATGTATTAGATGGTGACCACGATGACCTGGGCCATCGGAATGCCCCGCTGAGGGTCAGGAATGATGAGAAGGTGATAGACGGGCTGACTGGTTACGGACCAGCTTGTATTGAGAAAGGCTTCCACACAGCCGGGGGGAAATCCTGAGAGCCCCCTCGAAGCAGCTTATGCAGGGCGTTGGGCATTCAGAGGAGGCATTCTGAGGCTTTACCTTAGGCAGAAAGGGAAGAGGGCAGCGTCAGGATTGTACAGATGCATGGGTAGAAGTGCCTCTGGGGAAACAGGCAGCCCTGAAGGAAAGTGGGGCATATCATTGAAGTCCTGAACAGAGTCATCGGTGTAGAGTGTAGACCAGGAAGGCAGAAGGGGCCTAGGACTGAGCTTTGCATTCCAGCAGAGAAGGGCAGAGGACAAGGCTAGAGGGAAGATGGGCCTGGGAGGCTGAAGAGAAGTAGGTGAGGATGGTGTAAAAGCCAAGGGGTAAGAGAGTCTTTGAGGAAGGAGGTAAATGGGCAGACGCTGCTAAGAAGTCATTGTGAGGTGAGCACTGAGACATGCCCGTGGCTAAGGATGTGGCTGAGGTTGGGTGTGGCTGAGGTTGCTGGACGTGAAAAGCCTGCTGCAAGGCACCCTGGGAGAAGCCCTTAGCTGGGGTTGGGGTGAGGGGAAGGGGCTGGGGGGAAAGGCAGTCTTCCAGGAGTGCTGGCTGCAAAAGGGCGGGCGGAGGAGGAGGGGTAAGTGGGGTTTGTGGAGACTCCCTGTTTTTGTGGTGGGAAGAACTGAGAAATAAATAGACGCTCTTGCAGGTGGTGCCTAAAGCATCAGGTCCTGGGAAGACGGGAGGGGGGCGGGTTGGAAGGTGGAAAGAGTAGGCATACACGTGTACTCTGGGGAGTTACTGTTTTCTCGTGTGTCTGAGTCAGTCCAGACTTGAAAACTACAACAGCCACCTGTGTGAGCCACGTCAGTGTTTCTCAGCTGTTCTTTTTCATGATCACCCTTTAAGGAGAAAAACTGAAAGTAATATGTACATTTATTAATTCAAAATATTCTCATTTCACCTTAATGAGAGAAATACTAAGGAACAGTTTTGTCAGGTAGGCTTTAACTTTGGAAGACCACAAATTGCTGTAATCTCTAAGAGAGTTATACCCTCTGTATTAATATGCTGGGGTTGCCATAGCAAAATACCACTGGGTGGCTTAAAGGACAGAAGTTTGTTTTCCCGGTGTTCTGAAGGCTGGAAGTCCAAGGTCCAGGTGACAGCAGATTGGGTTTCTCCTGAGGCCTCTCTGCTTGACTTGCTCATGGCTGCCTCCTGGCTTTGTCTCCAGACGGCCTCTCCTCTGTGCACACACATCCCTGGTGTGTGTCTCTCTTTCCAGATTTTTCTCTTCTTAGAGGAAGTCCAAACAGCTTGGGTTAGGAAGCACCTGTATGGATTCATTTTCATGCTAATCACTCTATGAAGGCCCTGTTTCCAAATACAGTCACATTCTGAGGGACCGGGGATTAGAGTTTCAACATAGGAATTTGGGAGGGGGACAAAAATCAGGCCATGAAACCCTCCCCCAAACTGTGTTCGCCCTTCTTAGGGGTACCATTTCCCCCTTTGAGAATGCATGAACTGATGGGTAAAGGCGACTCTGCATTATGCTCAGTGGACTGAGTGACGGGCACGTGAAGGGGCGTGCCTACTGGAGCACCTAATACACGTCAGGCACCCTGGCAGTCGGCGGGGGTATAAATGTCCTCAAGGAATGCTCAGACGCACCAACTGAAATACCTTAATGCAACATGATATCTGTGCTCCTCACAGACTGAGACGATGAATGAGCATTTGGTGAATGAATAATTGGAGTGGTCGAGTGACGAATTCTGCTGAGAGGAGGAGGTGAGGAAAAACTTCCTAGGAAAGGGGGCATTTGAGGGGGATCTCGAAGGATGAATTCGGTTTACGAATATAGAAAACAGTACGTCAAGCAAAAGAAGAGCTGAATCACCAGCATGAAGGAGTGAAAGTGCGTGGCTTTATTGAAAGACTCATGCAGAGCAAGGTGTGTGGAAACCTTAGGGACTCAGGTGGGAAAAGAAGCGGTGGCCTGCGTAGCCAGATTCTGAAGCATGTTTTGCTAGGGGATTTGAATTTTGTTCTTTGAGCAGTGAAGAATCAACAAAGTACGCAGGAAAGAGGTCATGTGATATGCCTAAATTGTGCCCTCCAGAAGGACACCCCACCCTAGATGTGAACCTGAGAGTGGCTGGTGGGGAGGCTCCTGGCTGCTCCAGGGAGCTGTGGGGCCATGGAGGAGAGGCCCTCCTGTGTAAAGCCCACAGCTCAGATGTCCTTGCATGTACACAGTCCACGCAGGTCTGCCGCGCCACTTTACCTGCCTTCTGGGTGTCCCCTAAGGGGCTTCGCTCCCCCATGAGCCACCCTTAGGGACCTACTACTCATCTCTCCCTGATGTGGAGCCAGACAGTCTCCTCACCTGGAAGGCATGGACCAATGGGATGTGCACACTCCTGGCACGTGTGCCCTGGTGTTTGAGGGAGGGGTTGTTGTGAGCAGATGAGGCTGTGGGCTTTTGTATGTGCAAAAGCTATGCCCCACCATAGCTCCCCTGAGCAGAGCTTTCATGGTGTGCAATAATGTACTGAATTAAAAATACTAAATTAAAATACTCATTGATGAAAGGGAACCTTGTTCTGATTTGCACAAAGGTAACTTGGGAAGTTGCAGTGAAAGCGGTATGACCAGGAAAGTGTTTTGGAAGAGTAAGGCTGGTGGCAAAACAAAATTTTGTCAGATAGAAATTGGGATGTCGGGAGGAGGAGGACAGGAGGTAGGGGTGTATTTCTTCTTTTCCTCACTAGAAAGAACAGAAATCCCTGGGCCTTAGGGGAGAGAGGAGCATGTAAAACTCACAGGGGTCCAGCATATAAAAGGGAACCTGTGTGATTTCCTTTTTCTTTCCTTACTTGCAGACCCTTCCTCATGACTTTCACTGTGGGGCATGCTTTCAGAGTTGTGCTTTTCCCCCTGGATAACGAGGTTTGTTATTGTGCACCTTTTAAGATGATTTAATCCCATATTCTAGCACTGTGTTGACCGGGAGGCCCTGAAAATGACAGAGAACTGCATCTGGATGCTTTAGGATTCTTGATGCCTCTGGGTGTTTAAAAACTGAAAACTGAAGGATGTTCAATGGCTCGTTCCAGCTTCTCCAGGAGGCATTGTAAGGCTGAGGAGATGGCAGTGGTAAAGAGCTAAGCAACTGTTTTCTATCTCAGTGGATTGGGGTAGGGTTGAGATGGATGGTCCTTGCTCAAAGACTCCAGAGCTGCAGCTGGGCCAGGTGCTGCTGGGGCTGATCATCCCATCCCCCCGGGACGTTTGCCAGTGGACTCAGTTCTGAGGGGGGACAAGGGAGGGAAACTGGTGTTATTTGGGCACAGGTAGGAGTACCCTTAGGAATCCTCTGTGTGCGTTGTATTAGCAAGACAATTAAGATCCAGAGAGGCTGTGACTTGAATAACAGCTGTTTGGTGGCAAGACTTCTGATTCCAAGTTCAGTGTCGTTTTCTTTTTTTTTTTTTTTCAGTCATCTCCTCAGCTTTAAGTTTAAAAAAAACAAACATACAAAAGCACACCGGTCTAGTGAAAACCATTTGCAAAAAGGGAAACGAGAAAAAGGAGGGAAGCAATATTTAGGTCAAACGTCTGATTGCTTTGTAGCAACTTTAAATCATACAGATTGTGAATGGGAGCTAAAAAAAAATCAGCCATGAGGATGTAGAGAACTTCGTTTAAGGGCCAATGGGGAAGCTTCCCTTTTGTGATGTAAATCAGTATAGAAATACATACCTAGATGTAGGCTATCTTTTAACTCATAAGGGTCTTGTAAAACAGTAATAAATGTGCTTTCTATTTGCAGTTTCAGCTAACCTCTATAAATTAGAAAAATTAATGGATCCTGGTGAATCTGAAGCCGAGTGAGCTGCTTGATAGGTCTTCCCTCAAGAGCTAGATATCAGTCTGTGTTTGTGTGTGCAGAGGGTAATATATCTAGGATGTGCGTTACACAGAAACAAAATACAAATTTTTTAGTTCCCAGAGGTCTAAGATCTTTTCTCCTTCTTTAGATTATATCCAGAAATTTATGAGATGCGAAACTGATAAAAGACAATGTAACGCCCCATAATTCAGTACAGTACCTTACAAAAGATCTCTGGAATCAGTTTGGTTTTCTAATATATTAACAGTTTGTGAGGAAAGGAAGGAAACCAGATCACATACATTGCAAAGTAGGCACAGATGCTCCCAGAATCCACAGAGAGATGCTTGCATTTGTAAGTGTTTTATTCCACTGGCAAATTACTAAAGGCTGGGAAAATGGGAGATGAGAGAGAACGATTTGTGAAAATGTTTTTGAGCTGAATTGTCCAGGGAGCTTAAGTTAAACAGGTGAGACAGTGTGCCTTCACCCTTGTGTCCTTCATGGGTGCTGTCTCCTGGGCGTGTCCCATGTCTGCAGGGGCTTACGGTTTGTGACTCTTCGAAGGTTGCGGTCAGGCTCAGCAGATGTGAGCATTCCTCTTCCTGTGACTTCTCTTCATGTCACCACCTTCCGTTTATTGATTTTCACTCACTTTTAACATATGAAAAGTAGAATTATTAGGGACTGAGGAGTAACTCCATACTCTGCCTTTTTTAAGGGTGGGGATTTAGGGCCAGCCCAAATCAATTAAATGGTAGGTATTACCTTCATAGCTATGTGTATGGCCTTCCTTCTAAAACTTCAGTTTCATATTATGGGAGATCCCAGTGTTAATTTAGTTAACTTGAGAACCATCAGATATTTCAGAGTATTTTCGTGGATATCAAATCAAATGTACAGATAGCTTTAATCATGTTTGCTGGGCTTTTTCTCTGTGAGACTATTATTTTAAGGATCTCCTTACTGTAGATAGTTTTGATTCCAAGGGTGTTGATGTAACTTTAGCCTGGAAGTAGTTGTAACCCAACACTGAGAGTAATAACTCAGATCAAATTCGGAAAAAATCTTTTCAGTCCCGCACTCTGCTTCCTGCTCCCATCATTCAGTCCATATTTATTGTGTCAGTAGCACTGTCCAATGGGTACTGATGATGCACTGTGGCCGTGCGACACCTCTTTCTTCCCAAACTGGCAAAATAGCAATTGCTTGATTATTCTGTAGGGCAGTCACCTCATCGAACAGAGTCCTATCTTTGGAAACCAGACATTTAAACCATCCTCGTCCTTTTCTTTAATGACAGCTAGACCCTATACTAGTCAGAGCCCAAGGTCTTCACTCATCCTGTGCTTCTGTGCTGTGTAACTGACTTGATCATGTAACTTCATCTCTGAGTCCCTCTCTTACCTGTGCAATGAGGATAATTACTGTGGTTCTTAGGATTAAATAAAAAGAACTTTTGGGAAGCGTTTTCTCTGGCAGTAGTACCCAGTAAGGGGTGGGTAAAAAGTACTTTGTTATTAAGTACTTTCTATGGAACAAAAAACATCGTGTAGGCGAGCTCAAGGAGATCACAGTGTGTTCGGGGTGCACACTTACTTAACTGGTACCAGACTTTTCTGTCACTCAAAGACCCTCCTGACCTGCATTCCCATTTGGCCCTCGTAATAAGAAAATGAATGACTGTGGTTAAGATGAAGGACCACCGAAGTTGTCATTGATTCTGGGTAGTTAGTTACTTAAAAATTTTCTCAAATTTCCATAGTTAAGGACAGTACCAGACATGAAACCAGCTTTATAACCCTCTGTCGTGTCCCTGTTGTCCCGACAGCCGTAGTTTTTATGCCAACGGTGTAAAGGTGCCCTTTAGTTTGGCGTTGGAAATGAGGGTAGAATGGCTGCTCCCTACACAGTGGATCTGAACCAGAGCTGCAGGTAAGGATCACCGGTGGGGAGATCGTGAATGCCCCGCTGGAATCCAGATGCATGACCCCCTGCCCCAGGGAGATCAAATGGCCTTGGGCCAAGGCCCATGGCATTGGCCTTTTACTGTCCTGCAGCTGGGCTGGAAACTGCTGCTCTAAGGAATACTCTTTTTAGTACTCATGCCTTCCCTGCCTCCGACCCCTCCTCTCCATTAGAAGCCCGTAACTCCTGAGCACATTGGAGCAATTCCAGACACTCTATAGTCACAGCGATTCATTAGAAGATGAATGAAAAAAAGGTGTATACTGTTTAAAAGTACTTGAAATCTTGTTATATTGAGTGTAGATTAACCATAAAATGTCTCTTTGGGTAGTTATGATTTATTGTGAGCTGCACTATTACATAGAAACACAAGTTACCTTGATTCTTGTCACTCCATGAGACTCTACTGTTGTCCTTCAAAGATTTTTATCACACTGATTTATGAAAACAGTTGATATGGTTTACTTGAGTAATCTCTGATTTTTTAAACAATTTATTTATTTATTTTTAGAGGGGGGGAGAAAGGAGAGAAACATAGATATGAAAGAGAAACATCAATGGCTGCCTCTCACACACCCCTAACTGGGATCCAGCCTGCAACCCAGGCATGTGCCCTGACTAGGAATTGAACCGGTGACTTTAAGGTTTGTAGGCCAGCAGCACTCAACCCACTGAGCCACACCAGCTAGGGCAATCTTCAATTTGATAAACAAGAAATAGGTTCAGTCATCCTGAGACAAGTTCATTTATAACCTTCAGGGAAGATTCCCTGAGGGCACAAATATTCGTTCTGTCTCTAATGATGGAATATACCTTCTGGGGAAGAACTTCTGTGTTTAAACATAGCTTTTAACAACTCTTGGGCTATAGGCTTTTTGTCTTTATTAAATGAGAGTGGTCATTGAGCTGTGAGTGTTCATTCTGTGGTTTCTTCTGATCTTTTCCTGCCTTTGGGTGCTTTAGCACTGTTTCAGTTCTGTGGGCCTAGCAGCTGATAGAAATACCAAGGATGTTTGCTGAAATTAGGTGGTCATTTTATATACAGTTGCTGCTGATTGGATTGCCCAGGGTTGAAGTTTTTTTTTTCATCTGTCTTCCCACATAAAGTCGGTTAGATCGGGAAGTTTGCTCCAGTTGCTAACTATGGCTTGTGAACATGCAGCGTGTAAGCCGCAGTTGTTGCTGTAAGCAGCTGTGCACTGTATTAGATTGGACACATGGCAGACATTCTGTGGATGGATTAGTGACTGTTGCTGGGAGGAGAGGGGACATGAACTGACCTGTAAAGATATAAATGAGAACCTTGAAGCCTAGGATGTTACACCTGGGAGTCCTCTGTTTAGAACCAACAGAGGGACACCCTGAACCCTTAGGGTACACTCACAGCATTATCTGCATTCATTTTAGTTGGCTCACCCAACGTCTGGTCTGGATTCTAACCTTTGCAGTGGTTTAGATGCTCATTTCAACACAATATTTGCTTTAAAATCTCACCAGTGTTCCGCTTGTTGCTAGCTAGCCTTCTTGGGGGTTTGTGAAACAAAGAGTTTATCTTCCCTGGTGTTTCACCTCTGAAGGCAGTGGGTTCTGACGTGTATGGGGAGGAGACATTTTCCTGTTTTTTGTGTGTGACAGATGACGGTCTCAGATGCATATGCTAATTCCTGTTTTATCTGAGTCTGCAATTAGAGTGAGGCCCCAGGTCATGGGCACAAGTCCTTTCTGCTCACACAGTCTGTACACTGTCGTGAAGAGGTGAGCTCTCTCTGGGCTGATTGCTGGCCCTTTTCTGATGAGGAGACAACCCACAAAAAGCAGCTTTTCTGACTTCTTTCCTGATCCCCCTGGATGGCAGGGAGCCTGGCCTCCTTTTCAGAGTTCTTCCTTGTCAGGGGGATAAATGGTGGGCGGGACAGTGCCTAGTAATGACTAGGATCATGTACAATAGCCCTGATTAAAGAGGAGCTCAGTGAACCTATCTGGGTGCATTATTCTCTTGGGAGGCACATTACTGGGGTGGGGTTGAGGGAATTCTCTTTCATATTCAGGAGATAAATTGCACTCATCAGAGGACTATCAGTTAAGACCATTTAGAATGTGCATTTCCCATTTCCAGGGGGAAAAAACACCAAAAATTATCTATTTCAGCTGGAGAAGAGCAGAGGGGAGGAGAGAGGAATAAACATCTCAGAAGTCTGCAGACAGGGAGCTCTTTGGGCCTGTGCGAGAGTTACATCCTTGGTTTATGAAGGGAAGATGCTCTGTGGCTTCAGAGGTCCTGTGAAAGAGACTCTTTTCATGTATTTAATATTCGTGGAAGGTTTCCTATAAAATTGCGAAAGAAAATAGTTTGTACCTGCCTTCTAACCTTGCACCCATGTGCTAGTTATATGTCAGCCAGATGACACAACTAACCTTGGTTAAGAAGTAACAAAAGTTAGTTTGAGACAAAGGTAACACTTGAGTGGAAAAGCTAGAAAGGCATTATATCTTTTGGTTTTTTATCACCTCCCCCAAAAGGGAGAGGGGGCTGTATTTTTGTGTAGTGCTACCGCTAGGTCATTAGTCGACAAGGACAGGAGCCGAGGTCAACAAACAGTTCAGTATGCATGGCAGCTATTGCAATCCTAAGATGTCATGGCCTTCCATTAATACTCGTAGGTTAATAACTTTGTAACCAGTTGGCAGTGACACTTAGCATAGCATGTGTTCGTCATGTAAGCAGTCAGTGCCCTAGAAATGGCTAATCCACATTTCTCACCGATCAACTCCAGATTTCATCTTATTCTGACTATTGAACTGATTACCAAGCAGAGCTAGCTCCGTTTTTCCAAGGTGATGTTGCTTTTGAAGGTCAAAGATAGATGATCTGGTTTGAGCTGGAGAATGTAATGCTTCATAACAATCATGAGCGTCCTGGGTCCCAGCAAGAGCATGGTCTACACAGAGGAAGCAGGAGGGTCCACCTCGCCAAGTCACTGTGTCTGTGCTGGTCAGTTTTCCCTCTGTGTTTTTAGCTTTTGACTCAAGGCTCCTGTGTGCCCTACCCATGGCCCTCCCCTGGCTGTTCTAGATGGAGGGAGTGATCAGTCACACCTAAAACTGATAACTCTGGAGAAACCTCTCGCCTGTCATTAAGTGGAACATCACTAAGATACTTCCAACATGAAAATTAATTTCTAAACATCTGCGCACAGGACTAAAGAATGATATCCAATGACCAGTGCAGGGAGAATGGTCAGGTTTAGGGGAGAAATTATATAGGACATACTTATACTAGAAAAAAATGATTTGTTGGGTGTCTGAAATTTAGATTTAACTGGGTGTCCTGTGTTTTTATCTGACCGCCCTAAATGCAGGTAGTGTTCAAAGGAAAGAGAATTAAAGAAAGGAAACGTCCTGCTGATATGTGGAGGGAGGAAGGGAGGAAATCCTGATTAGTACAATTGCAAGAAAAGTCGACGTCACTCCAGTTTACAAGAAACTAGAATTTTTCAAAGTTAGACTAGAAACAATGAGAAAGGGAAAAGGGTGGAAAATATATAGACGGAAGGAGTTGCATGGTTTATGGAAGATGACAGTGTTCCCTCTGATCTTGGGAAATGAAAAATAGCATACCACAGTGCAAGGGTCCTTGCTCTGATATGCTTGCTCTGATATCTTTATTTTCCCCAGAAGGAAACTGGAACTGAAATATTAAGAGGTTAGGTGACCTGGTCGCATTTTTATAGTCTTTAGAAGCAGAGCCAAGACCAAACCTTGGTCTGACACTTCCTTTCTGAAAACTTGCACAGTAAGACCTTGACATACTATACGTTTAGAGTTAATCCATGTCCAATCGAGTACTTCTGATAATGGAGACATCTAGACAGAGCTTTCTTGTGTAAGTGTGATTACTGCATAAACTGGAGCATCAGTAACCGAAATACCTTCTCCATCTTAGTAACTATGCCCTCCTCCCCATAGTGGTCAGAGTCACAATGTTCTTAGCATATATTTCCAACTTATTTGGGCTCCTATAAGTAGCATCATTGTATCTTTACCAGTGGCAAATATATAATCTAACTAGAATTCAGTGTGTTTGATGTAGCATAGTGAGTGTTGCCAAGGATAGCGATACTCACTGGATTTAATCTTCTGAAGAATGGAAGTAGATGCAATTTGAGAGGGTGGAAAAGTTTGAAGATTAGACTGGGGGGTGGAGGGATACAGAGGTAAAGTAAAAACAAAGTGCAGAAATAAAAATGATCATGGAATGTTCTAGAAAATCAAACATTGGTTATAGCATACAATCTCTGCTTGGAAATAGCGTCAGATAGTATTACCACAGCTACCCTTGTCCTGTCCCATTCTTGCCCCAAGTTCTTTTACAGTTAGAATTGAACTATCCCCTTTGGCTAGTCGGTCCTCCCCATTGCACCTCCTGCCCTAGGGAAGTATTCTCAGAGCCCTTCCGGCCACTCTTGGACAGGCTGAACCGATTAGTTGGTGAGTGAGCCCATTTTAAGACACATCCTGAATATGGCTCAGCAATGTTGTTGAATGATTTCCTTCTCACGTGCGTCTTGCTTAAAGAGGTTGTCATTTTTTTTTCCACTTCTCCAATACCAACCATTGTGCTTTGTGCATGGTTAGTGTTCAGTAACAGAATTTGTCTGAGTTGTTTGTTGTGCCACGTTGAAGGTCTGGCTTGACTTAGCAGATAATAGAAATGTAAATGTTCTTTGATAAAAGGACTTTCTCTTCTTCGTGTTTTTTTAAACCCCCCTTTGCAGCTAATGTGCTGCCAGGGCCGCAGAGCTGATCTCAGCAAACATATGGGTGCAAACGCACACATGTGTGACCGGAAGGAATCTACAGATCCTATACCCCAGACCCCTGGTTTTCAGTGACAGAACTGAGACCAGAATGGTCAGTAACTTTCTTGAGGTCACCAAACACACTTCAGGCATTAGAATCCAGATCTCTTCACTTTAGCAAGTGCTCTTTTTTTTTTAAAAAAAAAATGCTTGACATTTTCTCATCTTTGCCTGGCAGTACTAGAAAACTTCGCTGGGTTCAAGGTGTCTGGTTTTTCCATCTCTCTACGGTATGCCTCTCTCCTTTTTCTGTTACAGGAGCTAAGTAGAAGGTGCCTCTAGGAGTCGGGGGACCTGCTCCTTCCTAACCCTGCCACTGCATCTGTGCCTTAGAGAATTCACTTATCTCCTCTGAGCTTCTGTTTCCACCTCTATAAAATGGGGTGAGCATGGAGTTCAGCATTGTGTAAATGCTAGGTCCCTTCTAGTTACATTCAGTAATTCAGAGACAGTTCTGCATTATATGGACTTTTTGAGGATTTAAGAATGTCCTGTTCTTTTCTCCCTTCTTTGTTATGAAGTCTCTCCATAGCTTTTGCCGGGAGTGAAGAATATAAGCATATGCAGGAGTGAGGGGGGAGGGAAAGGTGAGTCAGCAGGTGAATCCAAGCCACAGGGTGAAGCAGACCCGGCAGCTTCCACTCTCCTGCCCTTTGCCTCCAGGTAGTGCAGGATGGAAAGTCCAAGCAACTCAACAAGATGACCATGGACTTTGGGGCATTAAGAATCTTTGTGGTGTGTGATGCCCATCTTCAGTTCCTCTTTTGTTGTGGTCTAGTGTGGTATCTCCATGTCCAGGAAGCATAATGACACAAAAAGCACAAAGAAAGGCTCCTCCTGAGCATCGTGTGAAGAAGCTCCAGCACCTCCGCGCCCCCCCCCCCCCCCCCCCGTGAGGGAGAGAAGTGTGCCCTCTTCACCTCTTTTTAAGTGCTGAGCCGGCTGGAAAGAATGTGGGCTGTTTTCTCCCCGTAGAAGGAAAAGCCTACACTTTTGGCGCAGACTGAAAGAAAAATTGAGCTTGACCTGTTTCTGTAGCAGTGCAAGCCTGGCATTGTCCTCTCTGGCAGTATGAGAAACCTTGACCTGGGAAACTGACAGCTGCAATCAGACCCGGGCACTGAGGGAAATGGCGTGAATGTCAATGGGAGTGCTGCCCTGGATGAGGTCGGGAGAGGAAAAGCAGGCGGGCCAATTCAAACAAAAGGAAAGGATGGGGGTGTTACCCATGCAACTCATGGCAGTGATGAGAGTGTATTCAAATTATATCCCACCACGATGCTGCTGATTTAAGGGGGAAGGATTGCTGAACTCTGCTCAAGTGGGAAGGGTTATGAATCTTCCACCTTTATTAATCCCATTGCACTGAAGGCAGAAGAGGGGCGGGTATAACAAAACATGACTTGAAAGCAGTGAGTCCTCATACACTGCGCTCCAGTGATGCCCAGAAAATGAGCCCTGGGACTCGGGGTCACCGCCATGCAGATAAAAGTGCTTCCCTCACGCACACGGACACCAGGGATGTCCTTCCTACCAGCCCTTTTGTTGGGCACAGCACTTTCCCCTCTGAGAGGCCACCAGCCTCCTGTCTGTCCTGGCCTGCGAGCGTTGGGGTCTCTTCCCCCCGAGACCTCTTCACACAGCAGTTGCTCATTGGTGTTAATATTCCCAAGGGGGTCTCAACCTGTGAAGAATGAGGAGATAGTGCCTCTCGTTTTATAACATGGTCCTGTCCACTTCTTTCAACCCGTGCCTGCTGGCCCAGACCAGCTGTGTTTCTCAGAAGTTGGGCCTGCCTTTGGGAATTCATGCAACTGTGAGTCACTCCAAAAATGTATGTGAAATTATAGTTGACATACCATATTAGTTTCAGGTGGACAGCGTAGTGATTAGACATTTATATACCTTATGCAGTGACCCCTGATAGGTCCAGTACCTGCCGCCTTTTTTACTCATCTCCCCACCCCCCTTGGTTCTTTCTTGTTTTATGGCAATGCTTTATTTTAGAAGGAGGGCCCAAATTTTTAAAATAGCGTGCTTATTTCAGAACACCATGTTTCTGAATAAAGCATGAAATAATTTTTTTTATTAAGTGAAAATGGCACTTAAATATATCACAAACTTTGTTCATCAAGTTGCTGTGTTGGTGAGATTACGCAGCCCCGGAGGATTTCAGTCAGAGGGAGTTACCAGAGTTCACATTCCTAGTACTGTTGGGGAAGGGAACTGAAGACACCGCCACTCACTGAACAGAAGCAGCAACTGTCATCCTGAGATGGGATGTGACAGGTGGAACCCGTTTCTTGGTCTGTGAGCTAGTCCTTCTGTAGCTGGAGGGGAAAGAGATGGGGGTTCTTGTGGTGGGGGGGTTGGGGCTCAAGGCAGCCAGACTGAGGCAGCACACATGCGAAATGGGGACGAAAGGCAGGGCTGTCCCCCACCAGACTGAAGCTCCTCCTTGGTCCCCTGCTAGAGCTGGTCACCAGCCAGTGGTGTGGAATTCATGGGCCATTTGGCCCATGCCTCACATTCATGAAGGTTTCAGAGATGGCCTTTAAAAATCACAACGGAATTCATATCATTGTGGATTAGGTGCATTTACGTAACCTGTTGCACCACGTGTAGAATGTATCATGACTGCCGCCATCCGTTTTGGCATTTCTTCATGTTTCGGTAAGGAGGACGTGGTCCCTTCTCTCCGGATCAGAGACGCCCTTTCCTCCTTAGGCCCCTCCCTGTTCCCCTGCATAGCCTTCCTGTGCGTGGTGCTCCTGATGCTCAGGTGTGCACGGGGTCCTGTTTATCTGTGTCCTTCCTGTACACTGGGAGCCTTCCTTTCATGTTGTTTAACTTGCTAGAGATGAACCGGCCGTGGTGGTAGAAGGTAGGTGGGTGGAGTTTCTTGTGGTAGTAACATTGGCTTACACTGGGGATTCTGCTGGTATTTCAGTCCTTACCACCACACAGTCATCCTCCTCTCCTTACATCTGTTTTCTGCCTAAGCCGTCTGGCTCCCTATGGCCATCTCCACGCATCTGCTGGTAGTGGAAGCGCCTCCCACACCCGGCTATGAGCCTAATGCTGCGAGCAGCTGAACCTGGAGGCCTCTGCCTGTGTGCTGCTACTCATCCACTCATTCATTCAATAAACGTTTCTTGAGTGTCCACACCTTGGCATGATGCTGAGCACAAACGGAAGAGAGGCACAGTCTCCAGGTGCTGAATGGTTTCCCCAGGCTGCCACAAGCTCCCACTGGCCTACCTCAGCCCCCATCTTGATATTCCATCTGGCCGTATCCACCTGTCTAGGTTCCCAAGGTACGTTACCACGCTGCAGGAATCCAAGGGTAGCGTCTGTTCATCCTGATGGGGAAATAATGTACCAAGATCTCTTCCCGGAGAGTGGCTCAGAAGCCTTAAAGCCATGGTGAGGCTGGGTATTTTCTAGGTCATTCAGGTGCCACGACGGATTGGCAAATAGCCAAGGAGGAAAGAGGCTCCTCTTTTCAGGCTAAATAACAGTCTCCTTGTTGGGAAGGGAATAATCAATCCCAGCTGGAGAAGAGAGACCACGTTCCCTTTGCTTTTCCATTCAAATTTAATCTCGTGACATGAGTTTCTGACACGAGTAGCATTCTTGCCCAGACTGGTGGCCCCAGGGAGGGGATGGTTATTTAAGACAGCTGGCTCCCCGAGCAAGACATACAACTTGATGATAAATGCTTACAGACAACTTCCCTTACTCACTGGTCCCAGTCCCAGGCTAACTGACACCCCTGGAGATTTGCAAAAAGAACAAAAAAATAAATAGATGTTTCTTTGAAAGAATATCATGTCTCTGGATGCTAGAAAAAAGATAAGAAGTTCTGCGTGCATGCAGTTCATCAGTATTTCCCGGCTTGTGGAATTCTTCAGGGAGGGATTGCTTTTGTGCATTCCCTGTGAAACAGAAGCTTCCGGCACCTTTAAAACCTGCCTTGTGTTACAGCACAGAATAAATCTGGTACACGGTTTGTTTTACCTTCCTTTGCCTTGGCTGCAGAAAGGGACTGTTTCTATGAAGTAGTGATTTTAAGTCACCTTGCAGACTTTTTTCCCCTGAAAGCTTACATATAGCTTTATCATGAATAATTTTAAGTTTCAGTAATTTAAAATTTCTTCCAGAGTTTATACTTTTTTTAGGTCGAGAAACCCAGTTCTCGGGACTAACAGTGATGCCCAGCTCTCCAGACCTAAATGTCGAGCAGTTGCCACACATTCTCATCTCGTATCTGGAAGTGAAGTCTGGGAGCAGAGGATGGATTGCCTCACACATTTTTCTCCCATCTGGGAACTTAGTCACTGTACTGGTTACACTATAGAAACTAAAATGAGCATCCTGAGGAAGTCACATCTGAAAGAGTTTGGAAGTATTGAGGGCATGTAGAATTTATCTTTGCAATTTATCAAAGTGATCATGTTAAATGGTAAAATGATAATCTTTTAAAAACAAAAACTTTAGGAATGGATCAATGAACTAAAAAAAAAATGGGGGGGGGGGCGGTTAGTAAGAAAAACTAAGGCCTGGTAAGGTTTCAAAATCAAGACTGAGTAAAAGTAAATTTGAGGATGATATAGTTAGTGTAGTAGAACTTATGTAAAATTTTCATAATGTACTAAGCAATATTCCTGGTTGTCTGTGGATATATTCATCAGTAACAAAGGTCTAGAGACATGGCCTACGAGCACCCACGAAGACACTTGGCAGTGTTTTCCTGGGTTGGTGGGGAGGCTGGCAGGTGAGAGGGAGAGTGAGGCTGGGGACCAGGATCAAAAGAGATTTTAATTTATTATGTTTTGTTTCCATATATTAAAGGGAACTGAGGTAAACAGGATAAAATAATTATAGTTTATTCTGGGGACTGAGCATTATTTGCTGTATTCTTTGGTCCTAAATTACTTCAGTATATAAATTAACTCAAAAGGCAACCCAAGAAAGATGTTTCTACCTTCCTTCTAAAGTTCAACATAAATGTAAGTAGAGATACACAGTCAGTAGACATGGCCCTCCTACGGGTATTTGCATTTTCCAGAGTGGTAAGCTATCTTGCTCTGAATTCTTTTACACAAAGTACTTACTCTAACAACTTGCAAATCAGTTAGTCATAGGTCAGGGCAGCAAGGTTTGGCTATTTCAGGAACAGGTGTCTTTTCCACAGAAAAATCTAGCTGTGGTCTTTGCCTCAGTCAATCTCAATTTCATTTTTAAACTTTTGCTATGGATACTTTGGATGGATGGCATGCTTCCCGTTCCTGGCCAGCCACAGGCACGCAGCTCACTCAGAAGCTTTCTTTGACTGTGGAGGTGAGACCCTCATCTGCGAAGAACACTGCCCTGGGAAGAATTTCTCTCATTGCTTTGCATGTAGGATTTATATTGGTTTGAAAATGAGAATTTTGATTTCTTGTCATACGAAAATAGATGCAGCTCGAGAAATCAAAATCATCTGTTTTCTGCAGCACAGAACTCCCCCCTCCATTTATTTTTGGACTAAAATCTAGCCTACTTGACTTAAAACTAGGAGATTCAGAGGGAACTGTCAATGGTGAAATTTGGGCACTAAAGTGTATTTCCTTTCCTTCCAAAGTCTCCAACCCTCACCCAGCTTACTCTTGGGTTACACTTAATTTTCTAGGCTAAAATCTCTCTCCTTCAGCCCATAGGAGAGACAAAAGTTCAGAGCATGATGGCAAGGGAGGAGGAAAAAAAGTTTACTAAGATGCAAGAAATGTGAAAAGAAGACGTGATTTTTTTAAATATAAGGATGACTTTCCTATGAACCTGAATGACCCTTCAGCTCTATTGGATCATAGTAACGTGTGTGTGCTGATAGTGCCGAGTGGCTGGTGTTCTGCAGAACAAGTGTAGAATTAACTGGTGGTTTCTTCCTGCCGCCTTCACTGATGCTTCCCAGTCTCTGTTCCAAGGAAGGCTCTTAGCTGCGTGGATGCACGCGCCGTATGCGAAGCTGGTGGCTAAAGTGCGCACCAGCCTGGCGGTGTGTTTGTGTATGCCGAGGATATATTTCTGGAAGATGTTGGAGGTTGTGCCTGTATGTTAAAGTTCTTAAAGGTTATAATATTAATACATATTTATACTCTTAAAATTTCTAGTTTGACAGCAAATGGAGTCCTGTTCTAAAACCCTGGGATTCTAACTTGTGCTTTTCATTTGTTTTTAGAAGAGTTAGCCAGTTTGTTTGAAGATATCAATTTCAGAACATACTTGGTATTCCCTAAAGCATGGGAGATTGGTCTGAACTTGTACTGACCTTATGACATTACTTAGAAGTTGATCCTTAAAAAAATTAGCTATATGCTTACATACTTGTCATTCATTTACTTCATAAAAGTAAGATATGGAAAAATGGTCTGGTTATTTGGGTTTTAGACAAGTATAAAAACTTCTCTGAGTTATCTCAATAAGCTGTGTCTTATGTTGTTTTTTGTAGATTGTAAATCACATTGTTTTCTTCTTTAGGGAGACAGTGTGTGGTCAAGTATGAAGACTGAGGTCCAAATCAGTCAGGCAGAATGCAGGGCTTGGCTCTCTGTTACTGGCTGGTTACTTAACCTCTCAGACCCTTCGTTTCTCTCTATGTAAAATGGGAATCCTGAGGCCAACTGTACGGAGTTGTTTGGAGTGCTAAGTGAAAGTTGTGTAGACGAGACTCACAGTGTACAATGTACAGTTAGGCATCCCGTGCTGCTTTCCTTTCCCTTCCTGTCGGAAGAAGAAAAGTGTGGGTTAGAAAATGGTCACTGTTACTTCGGTTGTCAGGCGTCTCCTTCGTAACCCTTAGGGTTTGCTTTTTTGTTCATTTCTCGAAGATGACTGAGTCCCGGGCTCACATTTGTAAATGTTAGCTCTGGACTCTTTAAACTTAGAGGGACTCCCATGCTGGTTGGCTTAATAGGTTTTCTGACTGCCTCCCCTGATTCTACAATTTTGCCCCAGCCTCCCTCCCTCGATGGAAAGCCCTAGAGTATACTGATTTGGAATTTTGGAATGAAGCCTGGGGCTCTCGGTGGGGGTAGAGATCACTCCCTTTGTAAGAAGAGTGACCATTATGTCTGCTCCCAGAACACATTTGGTGGCTGAATATCCATGACTTTTTTAAGATCTTTCCTTCTGTTGATAGAGGTTATTTCCTGAACCCAGATCTTTGCTCTCACAATTCTGATCGGTCTTGGTTACTGAATAGTCATTGTGAGGAGGCTACAGTGGGCGAAGGAAGGCTAGATTCAGTATGAAGCAAACCAGTGTAGGGAGTGGTCTGTAGATGCAATTAAGAAGCCTTTTACTGTAAGCACAGTCATCTTTTCGCTTCAGTTCTGTTTCCATGGCAACCAGATGGTTGGCAAGTGCCTGGCTGAATGGTTTTACAGGAAGCTGAAAAGCATTGCTATTCTAAGCAGCTTGCTTTTTGCTGCAGAAAGGGATCCTTCCCTTACTGTAGGCTGGCCAAATTTACTGGGAACAAAGCAGGCTATTTATGCTTTTATATTCTGAGGACAGAGAAATGGGGAGAGGATCTCGGCCCCTGCTTACTGCTCTGTGAATTTGTGTTTTGGGTGGTGGTTTCTAGTAGTTGGGAAGAACCAAATGACTTAACCTTTTCTTTATTTCAGATATGGTTTCCCTGTTTTATATTCTAGAGATGGAACTGGTTAAAAAAAGAAGGTGGTAGTGGCGGTGTCAGTTATGGTGAAGTCAGTCTACTGAGTTTATAGCTTTCAAGTAGCTGTAAGGGCAGTGTGTTGTTTTAAACTGTCCCCTGCTAGCAGCAAATAGATGATGGCTCAGCAGCTGTTAGGCCTATCCTTTATCGTATGTTAAAATTGTCATTTGGATTTTCTTTACATCTTAGAACACTGTGCTTCTATTTACATGATAGAAAAATTATATGCAGTTAAAAATCCTTTGGGGGGGTTCAAAATTAAGAGCAGTTCCATTTTGACAGTTTAAGACTTATAATGTGACCATTTCTTAGGAAGAAACCATAAGGATTTTAATGCAGGGCCATCAGAAGACAATATAATAATTTTAGTTTCAAATATAAGCCAATTAACAGGACTTCCTTTCTGAGCTCATTCAAATCCTCATTAGAAGTGAGCTAGAAAATAGGAAAAAGTTTTTTTTGTTTAACTATTCAGTGGGGACAACTCTTTGAAGCTGAGTAGTGAAAGCATTTAATTTCAGTAGGGTGTGTGGACTTTTGTTCTCAGTCAGTTTCTCTTTCTCTCTCTCACACACAGACACACACAGTTAAAATGAAAGAAAATCCGGAAAAAATTCCAAGGTGTGCTTTACATTCTTGATATCTATCACAACATTATTTTTTTCTACAAAATGTGGCCTTTGTTCTGAGAGAGAGACATTTCAGGGGTGCTAAGATTTTGACCCTGACTGTATTTAGAAAAGCTAATGCCAGTTTGAACTAATCTCTCACTGACATCCAATAATGTTTCGTTTGCATTTTGATCAGGTCTTAGAAATTTCCCACAAAACACAGTTGTAAAGTATCTCAGGAGCCTGTTATTTAATGCAACCTTGAGTCTCTGAATAGCACCAAATGGAAGATTGAATAGCAATTGCGTTGCTCTGAGTCCTCTCTATGAAATCTTCTAGTAGTAGATTTCACAGGTAATTTTTTTTCTCAAATCACCCTGAAATAATGATGAAAGAAGTTTAATTCCCCAAAGGGCTTACATGATCTAAGATGAGTTTTTATTAAGTATTTTAAGGTATCTAGAGCCAGAATTTGGTCAAGTGTTTGCTGAATAACTTCTAAAGGAGCCATAGGATTTGACCAGCTTGTTCAAGGAGTTTATAGGTTACCTTGGTATAGAAAACCAGCAGCATGAACCCTAGAACAAGGACTGCCCAGCATGGTTACGGGTTCAGAGGAAATCAGAGACGGAGTGTAGATGTAGCCTCCAGAGAGGGCTCCCTAGAGGAAGTGAACTCAAAGCATTTTCTGATTCAACAAAAATTTACCGGACAAACCCTGTGCACTAGGTGCCATGCACTCTGCTTAGAGTTATAGTGCCGAGCTAGGCAGTGATCGTCTGTGTGTGCAGCTCAGAGTCTGGGCATAAAACCAGGCAGTTTCCTCAATGATGGGTGTCTAAGCTGGGCAAATTACAGAGTCTTGAAGGAACACCTGGATTTGGAGGGTGTGGAGATAATTGTTGAAGATTCCTTTGAGGACATTCGAAGCTGAACTTGAACAGAAATAAATCCCAAACAGACATTGCTATTTACCCACTTGAAATAGTGTTTCTTTTTTCCCCCTCTTTCTCAGAAGAATGCACTCCACTTCTCCAAAAGAAGTCTCCTAAAACATAAATATGTAAGCTTTTCTTAGAAACTAAAATTGGCTTCAGAATTGCGTAGGAAGAAGAGCTCTTAGAGAAATCCAACCTGCTTCATCATCAACTCCTTTATAACTCTGGGAAGGGAAAGAAACAAGATTTCCAAACAGCACCCGTGGGTCAGGAAGTGGAGACGTCCGTGGTTCAGAATGTAGCGTCCAGGGAAGACAACCCTTCTGTGTCCTCTACCCCACCCTGTTTTTAGGAGAGGTTTTATTATGCTCCTAGTATGTGCAGAGTGTTTTTTATTAGACCTCGAACCTTTGTATCTGTTTCTGTGTCCTTTAACAGAGACAGAACAGGGAAAGGGAAGGAAAAGTGAGTGTGGCAATCCATTGCCAATGAGCACTGAAATTATGGCTGCCACCTTTTCCCCCTGACCTAATTAATCTGTCGACTGAAGGACAGAAAAATTACTGTTGTTAGTGGCCCACATTCATCTGGAGCTTAGAGATGCTTGCATAGATACATTATTTCTCAGTTGGATGTTTCCCCATTAGATCCTGCTGGTTGCTTTAATTTTGTACTTTAGCCGAAATATCACTCCCCCCTCATTTGTGTAGCTTTCTTCTGTAAGCCACATGGCATCCATTACCCCTGAGGAGCTTCTTGCCTGGAAGAAGGAATTAGAAGCAAACAGTAGGTCTGCTAAACTGGCACCCTTTTCCTTACCGTTGCTAAGAATGACTTTGGGACATTATTCATGGTATTGGTATTTTTTTCTGAGTCAGATTTAGTGACATGGCCCATATATAACTCAAAGTTAAATTTCTTTAAAATTTTATGATAAAAAGGAACAAACAGACCACCAGAGTTAAAGAACAAGAAATGTGGGGTTTTTTTTAAGGTAGAAGTATTTAAGTGTCCAAATATGTGAAATATTCTATAGGTATTGAATATCTTCTTTTATGGGATGCTATTTTCAGCAAATTCCTCTTTGTCCTTCCTTTTTCCCACAACAGGGGTTCTAGTCCAGCATTCTCCTGGCGAAACATTTTGAACTATAATTATTAATTTTCTTGTCTGTCTCCACTGTGAGACGGTGTACTTCCTGTCTTCCATTCAGGCCCGGTAGGCAGTTGGTACTTGATTAAAGCCAGAATGTATGTACAGTGGTAAATCAACCTGGCTCCCCTTGGCAAGAGAGAGTTAGCTTAGCTTATATTAGACCTTGGGCATTTTATCAGACGTCTCACTTTTGAAAGTGTCAGCAGTTTGGAGTCAGCACTAGGAAAAATGAAATGGGTTGTCCCCAATGTTCATAAACTGAGGACTGGATAAACAAAATGCATGACCCTTAAGCTATTTATTTATTCGGCTGTAGAAAGGAATGAAGTACTGATACGTGCTACAACCTAGGTGAACTTGTAAACGCGCTAAGTGAGAGAATCCAGTTGCAAAATGCCATCTATTGTTTGGTTTGATTAATGTGAAACGTGCAGGACAGGGACATCCATGGACAGAAAGTATTTTATGGGCGTCTGGGGGTGAAGAGAGGGAGGCATGGGAGGTGACTGCTAACGGACATGGGATTGCTTTTTAGGTGATGAGCATGCGCAAAAATAAATTGTGATGATGGTTCCAGAACTCTGAATACACTCAAAACCATCACATTGTAAACTTCAAATGAGTGTATCGTATGGTACATGCATTATATCAATATTAAGCTGTTTAACAAAAAAAGAGCCACCAGCACGGTCCAGGTCAGAACCCAGCGTCGTCTTGATGTGGCCGAGGCAGAAGAAATGGCCAGGACAGGACTGGAGGGCCAGGCGGGTCCATCCCGGGTGCCCTGTGAAGGAGCATCTTCTTGTCCCTGAAGGAAGCCCCTCAGTGCTGTGCGGTCACCCTGGTGCCTTTGAGAGACTGAGTAGAACAATGTGACCTTTGCTTACTTTCACACCTGTGAGAGCAGCGATGAGTGAAACTAGGGGGGGGGGGGGGAGGTGACGACTGGAGGTTACAAAGCCCTTTACTCTCCAGGTATCGCGGTGCTGTGTTTGGGTCACCCCCATTTTACTTCATAACAACCCCCAAGGGTCAAAAGTAGTGATGCCAGCAATTGGACGTACCTAAGAGAAGCCCCAGGTGCTTCCTTTAAGCGAGCAGGTAGGTATTTACAGGAAAACCCACGGTGAACAGATTGGCACTAAACTGACAGCAGAGACACCAGCAGTCATCAATCCAGCGTCGTTGCCCATTAACCAGAAAGCTGGAAAACATCCCTTTCCCGCATGTGTCTGTCCTTGACCTCATGGGCACGCCAGGAAGGTCAGTGCCGGCCACAAGCAGCTCATTCTGTTGTCGTGAGGTCAGGGGTCACTCTGTGGGAGTGCTTTGTGAAGAGTAAAATGCTCAGAAATGTGATATTAAACAACTTTTCATTCCAGCTCCATATTACAGGTGAGGCTTAACAATGTATTTAATATTGCTTTTAATCTCACTTTTAATGTTTCTAATTTATTTCTTGCGTGTGATTTTTTTTTTAAGGTTACTTGCCTGCAAGACTTTTTTGGTGATGATGATGTTTTTATTGCATGTGGACCTGAAAAATTCCGTTATGCCCAAGACGACTTTGTCCTGGACCACAGCGGTAAGGCCACGTCTGTAACCGGAAGTGGAGGCCGGGGTGTAGTCATGTGGTACACGTTAAGTGGTCGTCACGTCATCTCTGAAAATAGACGGCATTGACAATAGTCTTTCTGAATTAACGGCACTAGAGGATAAAATGAAAGAAAAAAAAACCTGATTCAGTAGTTAAGTAGTACTTACTTTTGACTTTGTTCTCTTTTGTACCGCATTGTTTTTGCTTCAGAAATGCATTTCCTGCCTTCTTTCAGAATGCAGGCTGGCTGTGCCACCGTAATTGTACGGACAATTACAGTTGTACATTTTCCATGTCCATAAAGAGATACATGGATGGGTAACAACAAAATCATTAATAGTGATTATCTCGGTTCTTTTTTTAACCGTATTATTTTGTTTGCAACTTTAAAAAGGCAATAACATGCATTGTTTATATATGCAGAAAAATAAGGCAATTTTCATTAATGGGTAGAATAATCTTTTTTTTCTTCATTGTGCCAATATAGAGAGTTTTCAACTATTCAGCATTAAGCTTGGTAATTTCAAATGTTATTGTTTCTGGGAATATTGCCTTACTCTGTTGTCTTGAATGAATTTAAACCTATTACAGTAATAGTGGTTATTTTCACTGATACAGTCAATTTGATCTTTATGGGGTAAAATCATACAGACACAACATTTCACAGAGAGGAGGGATATTAGAAATCCAATCTTACTCTTTAATTTCCTGAATGAAGAAAGTTAGTTTTTCCAAGATTAGACTCAAGGCAGACCCCTTCCAGTTGTTGCGGTTCTGACAGTCCAGAATCAGAGAAGCCTACTGCTAAATACTCGTAAATACTAGGCCCCATCAACTTTGAAAACTTCAGGCGGGTCTGTTCCGTGGCGCCAACTTCCCTCTGTAATTCCTTCCCATGACTCAAAGTCAGTGACCTTGGAGTCATTTGTCTACGCTGAGCGTGGGGTTCACGGACCGATTCTCTTTGTTTTTCACTGCCACCGAGTGTCTTTGAGTGTGTCCACACCATCCTACAGTCTGTTGGACTGGTCCTGCTTTAAACTGGTAACATCACTGGAAAGTCCCTAAAGAATTGCAGGTGGTGTCTTTTGTGTTGTCCACGTGATGTTATCCCCGATTCTCATGAATGGCGAAGGTCAATTGAAACGTGCATTTACCTATCACCTGTATTTTACGTATTTCTCTATTTCACTGCAAGTGCATTTCATAGTATTTCTTTGATGTCGATCTTGGTCATTTTGAAAGGTGAGACACTGAAATTCAGTGATATGTGCTACATTATAAAGCTAATTTGGATCACAGCAGTGACAAAACATTTATTGAGCACTGACTGTGTACTCAGTTTACATGCATGTTGTACCCTCCTTAAGCTTGTCAGGTCATTGGTAGTCTTTTTGTTGTTGGCTACGTACAGGAAGACTCCTCAGAGATAGGTGAGGGCTACTGCTTGCTTCCCTCTCAGTCGCTAACTCCTTAACCATCTGCAAACTGGGGGTAATAATGGTGGCCTTTTCCTAAGATTCTGTGGAGATTAAACAGTTTAATATACATTAAGCAGAAGTGTATATAATTACAAGTATGTGCTGTGGCTGATGTTAATGTTATTATTGTTCATAAAATCTTACAATGAAAGCAGGTCTCGCACTTAATTCTGCCACAGGTACACTTAGGCAACATTTAAAAAAATCAGTCACATAACGTGTTTGTAATCTTGACAAAGTCCAAACTCTCAGTCCTTTTGTGTTCCTGGAGGTATCTTGCATTGAAGAGCCATTAAAATCAGTTTACCTAGTGTTTGTTGACTGTCCCAGATCCCTAACCCTGGGCCGCAGGTCTGAAGTTCAAGTACTGGCCTCGTAGGTTTGGCTGTTCCACTCTTACAGACGAGTGGCAGTCCCTTCAATATGTTTCTGAGTAATCCACACACCACTGCTTCCAACAGCGGAACACTCAGTAACCCCATAATGCTAATTGAGCTTAAGTTACTGCAGCCCCCTCTGTGTAGGGTTTTGATTATTGTCGTTCAAATGCTGACTGTCCTCCTGTGGTGTGTGTTTTTCTGATTAGTGTACTTCACATGTTAATTTATTGCCCCTGGGGCATACATTAAAACCAATCCACATTTTAATCTTCCTACAAAAATTGAAGTATTTTAATGTAGATTAATTCTTAGAACAAGCCTAGGAAGCAGATTGTATTCTTACTCCATTTTCACAGGGGAAACACGGAGGTTCAGAGCCTAACCAAGGTCCCCTAGTCGACAAAGTCAAATCCACAATCCATCCAAAATCTGCGAAGACTTTAAAAAGCCATGTTCTTAATTATTCAAATTAGAATTGTTTATTTGAGCTGTAATTAGTTATGATACTCTAAATGCTATTTGGCTATTTATGGGACAACCAAAGGTACTGTTTAGTTTCCTAGGTGTTCTGTGCTCCACAATTTGGAAGGCCAGACAATAAGATAGGAAGGGGTTTGTAAATTAGAGCCCTGCATACCCTTCCCACATGTGATAAAGATTTGGAAAGAATAACAAAAGTGTAGTTTTTGCCTGTCAGTGCTACTGTCTTTAAAAAGTTGCACGCGTTTAGGTTAGGATATGTGAGTGCATCCAGTTAGGACACTGGGTTTCTGCATCCATCTGGAACAGTGAGGGGAGGTCACAGTTGTGTAGCCTCAGGTATACTTTAGGGGCAGTAAAGGAAAAATGACCAGGTAACGGTTCTAGGCAGTCAGCTACTTCTGCATGTGCTCGTCCTTCCTTCCATGTGCTAGTGTGAAACCCAGATCTACTTACTGCACTCTCCTTCCTTTCTAGAATGTCGTGTCTTGAAGTCGTCTTATTCTCGCTCCCCAGCTAAGTATTCTGGATCCAAAAGCCCTGGGTTCTCTCGACGCAGCAAATCACCAGCCTCAGGTAGTTCATGGGAAAGGAATGATGGTTATAGGAGGAACACACCATTCTCCTTTTGTTTTCTAGAATTATTGTGAATTTGCAGTCTTTCCATTGTTTGTGTGTGTAGCCAGGTTACAGAAGAGTATGCAGATGTCGTGATTTTTTTAAAACCAAAAATTGAACTCTTTCTCAACATTATAAGTCTTCTATGAAACTAACTTGTTTTGTTCTGACACTCTTTTGAGAATGATCTTATTATCTTGATTCTTCTGATATTTAATGTAGAAATACCTCACATATTGACCACTGTACTGCATTTTAATTTTTGTATAAGGTGGTTGTGGATACTCTCTTATTTGTTTAAAACTTACACACACACCTAACATAATGTTATTTACTCAATAGGTTTCCACAAGCTTTTCCTTCATCAAGCAAGTTAATAGTAGCAATGCTTATTCGTGGAAAGAAGTACTTTACTTATTTAAGAGTCAAACTTAACTGCCATTCAGTTTCTCTTAGGTCCCGTGGATTTGTCATAATTGACCATTTTGACATTTAAAAAATACAAAACCATCCACAAACATCTTGCTATATCACTCCTGCCAGCTTTGTTTCTAGTTTCATTATGAACAACTTGGTGGATATTATCTCCCACTAAGGAAAGGATTGTGAGAAACCATGATTTCACACGTGGGAAATCCAGAACACGTGAAAGTAGAATCAATAAAACTGGCCTCCAGCATCACACTTTTTATAAGATACCATGTTTGGGGGCCGTTCTCCTTCCCGCCGCTTCCCCGTCAGCACCCACCTGCTCTCCCCAGGCTGGGTTGTTTCACCCTTCTGTTTGCGTGCACGTTTAGACCTGCTGAATAACCGCTCTCCTTCCTGTCTCCTCCTCCTCCTCTGTGTGCACTGAATGTGCACAGTAAAGAGGGGTGGCCACTGCCCCAGTGCCTACTCTACAGCCAGGTCCCCAGGTGAGCCATGGTTCTTGTGGCTTTGTCACTCTGCTGGGTTTCTGTTGTCTTTTGCCACATTTCAGTTTCCTTTGCTCCATTTCTGTGACTGTATCTGGCTTGTACCGTGTGCATATGTGCAGAATGAAATGCTTCATAGCTCACAGGTGCTTCGGCCCTCTGTATGTACCGGAGAACCAGTTGTCCGAAGACCGCGTGGTACCTGTCCGTGTGTAGTAGCAGCACCAAGTGATTGAGGGGGCACATTGCCTCCGGGCGTATCGCCTCCGGGCGTGTATTTTCCAGTTAAATTTGGGAAATATTTTTTATGATCGAAAAAGGCTCAAGTTTGTTGGTAATGTGAAAATGCCCACAGATGCAATTGTACTCTCCTGTTCTGTCCTTCCTCCCCTCCCAGGGCTTCATAGGCCCAGTACTTTCTAGAAGTGTTGACAAGATGAGTATTTTTAACTGAAAGCATATTTCTGCTGTTAGGCTTATACTGTGCTTTCTGTAAAGAATTCCACACGCTGGGAAGCTAACGTAATATGAACTTTGCATAAATACACTGAACGGAGCTTACCATGCGGAAGGTGCGCATTTTTGTCAGGTTCTTCGCTTTTGTTTTAGTAATAGGTTTACAGACGCTATCATATAGTAAAAGAACAAAATGAAAGTGGGGAGAGTGGTTCAAGAATTAGGTGTTATGATGATTCCTAGTCTGTCTCCCTGAGGTCAAAAGAGAGACATTAACATGCTGAACTCAAAACATGTTTCTAAGCCACATTCATCTCACAGACCAGCTGCTTCATGGCATATCCTAATAAATGCATAAATCTTTTTAACTGGAGCTTGGAATGCTTGGTAATTGATTCAAGGATATCTTCGCATTCCAATACCCCCAATTTTTAACTGAGTCCATATTTGGATTTGGGTCAATAGAATAGATCTTACATAAATAAAAGTTGTGGGGATGTTTAAATCACCTTTCATAGGGCAGGCAGCTTGTTTGTAAAAGATTAACTGAAAAGTGTGTTCACCACACATGACAGTTACGGAAAATTGACAGTCAATTATTGGAGTTCACTATGATTCTGAAGGAAGTTACTGTACAGGGGTGGGCAAAAGTAGGTTCACAGTTGTTTGTATGGGAAAAGACATGTGGGTTGTGACTTTCACAATAGCTTTATTAACTCTGTGTTTTGTGTACTCACAACTGTAAGCCTACTTTTGCCCACCTTTGTATGTATTCATACGATATTCTGTCTCCACTTNGATTAACTGAAAAGTGTGTTCACCACACATGACAGTTACGGAAAATTGACAGTCAGTCAATTATTGGAGTTCACTATGATTCTGAAGGAAGTTACTGTACAGAGGTGGGCAAAAGTAGGTTCACAGTTGTTTGTATGGGAAAAGACATGTGGGTTGTGACTTTCACAATAGCTTTATTAACTCTGTGTTTTGTGTACTCACAACTGTAAGCCTACTTTTGCCCACCTTTGTATGTATTCATACGATATTCTGTCTCCACTTCCGGCAAAGAAGGAGTTTTGTATTATTAAAAGCCACAGAACCCAGAGGTATAACTTGCTTTTACAAACTGCTTTAGCTGTGGTCTACCTCTCAACATTTGCAAAATTCCGTGGCACTAACTGGAATTTCAAACAGAGCTGGTAACTTTATACACATAATATTGTACTTTTTCAGTCTTGGGACAGAAATACTCCCGTAAGGGAAGTTGTCTAGTTGACTAAATTCCTCATCAAAACTCTAGTTGATTATAGTAGCTAAATAGTGTGAAATAAGCACACTATTAATAGAAGTTAATCTGGTAGACCTAAGCAGGTAAATAGTAACCACAATTGGAGTCTTAAAAATTCTCACTTTAGGTTTCTAACTTGGGATTCTTTTTCATAATTAACCAATATTTTGAAAAGCACTCAGAGCAAACAGGAAAGTCCTCAAGTGTATTTCTTACCTTCCAGTTGAGGGGAGGGTGGATGAAAGCTTTTCTTTGGGAGAGAAAATTAGGGGTGTGGTGAAGGGGAGGGGGGCCATGATGCTGGCTGGTTATAGTGTGCCTTCCAGCCGGTGGCTGCCAGTGTCAGGGGAGAAGGCACAGTGTGGCCCCGTCCCAGGTGCCATGGGCCCTCCCAAAGACTCAAGACAAATGTATAAAGAAATGATATTAAGGCCTACTCATTAGGACACATCTTTCTAGAATCTTCCAAATGCGATCAGGAATTTAGAGGGCTATGTGTGACTTAATCTCTCTTTAGGATGAGAGTTATTTGGGGAAAAATATGGACGTGTAGTTACTGACACCAGTTAAATCCCCAGCAGTGTGTTTTGTTACGAAACTATAGGGAGATTGGTCTGCTACAGAGATCACCGTTTGCAGGAATTAATTTTTCTCCTCTAGTTCCTTTTTTATCACCATTCCAAGGAAGCCTTTGATATCATTGTGGTGTCTGGATAGTAGTGAAAGCCAACAACACTAACAGAGAAGAAACTGGGGGCCCGTACAGATCATTCTATGGGATGGAGAAAAGAAGGTTTCAGCTCACAGCAAGTTTAAAAACCCATTTTTTCATCATAATCTCTATTTTATGTGAATTCTTACCACCAGTTTCCTTTAAGGAAAATTTTACAACACTGTAACATTAATTGAAATTGAACTTAATCGATAAAAAAAAAAGTCAGGGCTGTTGAGTACTTTTTTGTTTTTAATCCTCACCCAAGGACATGCCCATTAACTTTAGAGAGAGAGGGAGGGAGAGAGAGAGAAGGAGAGCAACATTGATGAGAGAGAAACATTGGTCAGTTGCCTCTTGTACACGTCCCAACCAGAGACTGAACCTGCAACCTAGGCATGTGCCCTGACCAGGACTCAAACCTGTGACCCTGCAGTTTACGGGACAATACTCCAACAGAGCCACGCTGGCCAGGAGACACGCTGTTGGATGCTCTGAAAAGTTTTCAATTAATTGGATAGTTACTTGTGTTATACTTGCTCTCTGAATACCCACATATATTTGTTAAGAAAATGTAAATAACTGATCATGATCTTGAATTGTTTTAAATTAGAAAAATGGGGGACTTCCACCAAGATGGAGGCATAGATGGAAACACTGTGCCTTCTCCCACAACCAAATTTGAACACAACAAAGGTTTGGAGAACTAGGACACACCCAAAGACCAGAAAA